>NC_049260.1:122303081-123645581 GCF_011100685.1 Canis lupus familiaris
CTGGGTGTGGTGTGTACGTGATGAATCACTAAATCCCACACCTGAAAATAATAATACTCTGTATGTTAGCTAACTGGAATTTAAATAAAAACTTGGAAGAAAAAAAAAAACTTGGAAGAAGACAATAAAAGAAGTAGAAATACCATACGATCCAGTAATTCCAGTAAATCCACTACAGGGTATTGAACCAAAGAAAATGAGAACACTAATTCAAAAAGACAGATACACCCTTATGTTCATCACAACGTTATTTACAGCAGCCAAGATATGGGAGCAACCTAAGTGTCCATTGATATATATATATATGTAGTATTCCATTATATTACTCAGCCCTTAAAAAGAAAGGAGATCTTGCCATTTGTGACAACCCTGATGAACCTAGAGGATATGATGCTAAGTGAAATAAGTCAGACAGAGAAAGGCAAATACAATATTACTTCACTTATATGTGGGATCCAAAAAAGCAAAGCAAATGAACAAACACAACAGAATCAGACTGATCAATGTAAAGAACAACCCAGTGGCTGCCAGAGGGGAAGGGGTGGGAGAGAGGCATAATAGCTGAAGGGGACTAAGAGGTACAAGCTTCCAGTTAAAAAAATAAGTCAGGGAAATGAAAAGTATGACATAGGGAATATAGTCAGTAATACAGTAATAAGCTTGTACAGTGATGAATGATAACTACACTCATTGTGGTGAGCATTGTGTAATGTATAGAATTGTCAAGTCACTCTGTTGTGTGCCTGAAACTAATACAATATACGTCAACTGCACTTCTGTAATAAAATTTTTTAAGAAATTATTTTTAAGGTGCAGTAATGTTATTGAGGTTGGTTTTTAGGAGCCTTCGTCTTTTTAAAAAAAAAGATTTTATTTTTTAAAAATATTTTATTTATTTATTCATGAGAGACACAGGGAGAGAGGCAGAGACACGGGCAGAGGAAGAAGCAGGCTCCATGCAAGGAGCCCAATGCGGGACTCAATCCCGGGACTCCAGGATCACACCCTGGGCCGAAGGCAGGCGCTAAACCGCTGAGCCACCCAGGGATCCCCTAGCCTTCATCTTTTAAAAGCAAATTCTAAAATATTTACGGATGAACGTATAAAGTTCTAGATTTTGATATTATAGATGCATATATGTCTATATACATACATATGTAAAGAGAGAAAGAGCAAAAATTAGCAAACTAAAAAAAAAAGTCAAAGCCACTATTGAAATTTCAATACATCTCCTTCAGTAGCCAGAAAACAAATACATAAAGACATCAGTAAGGACATAGATGTGAACAACACAATGAATATGCTTAACCTAATTGTATTCTTCACCCAGCAACTACAGAATATGCATTCCTTTAAAATGCACATGAGCATTTACAAATATTAGCCATATGCAAGAACATAAAGGACATTTAAACAAATTGCTGAGGAATTGAATCACACAGAATATATTCTCTGACCACAGTGCAATTAAGCTAGAGATGAAGAGGGTTTTAGAAAATGCCTAAATGTTAAAAATTTAAAATATAGTTCTTTATACCCATGAATCAAAGAAGAAATCACAGTAGGAAGTGGAATTGAACAATCATGAAAATGTTACACATGAAATCTATAGTAGCTAGTATCAGCTAAAGCTGCACATACAGCAAAACTTATGGTTTCAGTACATATATCAGAAAATATGAAATGTTGCAGATCAATGATCTAAGCTTCCTCTCAAAACAAAAAGGGCACCTCATGTTAGAGACAAAATAGCAGAGTAAAGCCATAGAAATAGGAGGGAAGAAATAAAAAGATAACTAGACTCCTTTGTCAGGAGTGTGACCTAGAAGTGGTACTCTTCACTACCACACCCATCCCATTAGCCAGAACATAGTCCCATGTATACATCAAGCTGCAAAAGAGACTTGGACATGTAGTTTCTTCCTATGCTGACATGTACACAGCTAACCTGCAAGAATGCTACTCTTAAGAGAAGCAAGAACTGATCCTAGTATGCAATTAAGCCTCTCTCTCAAATGTGGAAACAACAGTCAGAAATCGAAGTGGAGATGTTGATTTATGTATATCAGTCTGGGGGCACCTGGTTGGCTCAGTCAGTTAAGTGTCTGCCTTTGGCTCAGGTCATGATCCCGGGGTCCTGGAATAGAGCTGCACGTGGGGGGCCCCTGCTCAGCAGGGAGACTGCCTCCCCTTCACCCCCTGCTGCCCTGCCTCCCGCTTGTGCTCTTTTGCTCTTTCTCTCTTTCACTCTCTTTTAAATAAATAAATATATATTTTTATATATATTTTATATAAAATTTATTCATGAGACTATATATATTAGTCTGGAACTTGGGGGAATAGTCAGGGTTGCTGATAGGATGAGTGACTCATCAGCATAAGGGTGGTATTTAAACTACAAGACAGAATGACATCATAGGGAAGCATATAGAGAGAAGAAAAAGAGATACAACACTTAGAGACTGGGCACAGGATGAGGAGACAGTGTACTGCCTTTTGTAAGATAGAGCTGGGGAGGAGCAGATTCAGGGTAGAGGAGAGGATTTCAAAAGTTGAGATGGGAAAAAAGGAAGATCCATACGAGAGATACTTTGAGGTGGTATCAACTATTTTCTCAAATCATTCAAAAATATTATTTTTATCAACATAAAATGTGTGCTTACCTACACACGTCATTATTCTCTGCTGTTTGCTCTTTGGTTTGATTGCAATTTCCCAATATTACAAGCAATACCATGTTGAAATTCTTCTGTTTTCATATTTTGTACATGTCTAACTGTTTCCTTAGGATAAAGTCTGAGAAGTATAATTGTGGAGCCAAAGGGAATGAGGACTTTTAAAGCCCGTGATATGTTGAACAAAACTGCCCTTCAGAAAGGTTTTACCACAGCAGTATATGACACTATTTCCCTTTGCCCTCTCAACAGTAGACGGTATTATTATCCTAAATACATGTATTTTACTAATTTGGCAAGAGAAATGCTATCTCTGTGTCTTAATTTTATTTGGTTTGATTTTTTTGAGATTCGACATTATATTTTCTCTTTTTTTTATTTTATTTTTTATGATAGTCACAAAGAGAGAGAGAGGCAGAGACACAGGCAGACGGAGAAGCAGGCTCCATGCACCGGGAGCCTGATTTGGGATTCGATCCCGGGTCTCCAGGATCGAGCCCTGGACCAAAGGCAGGCGCCAAACCGCTGCGCCACCCAGGGATCCCTCAACATTATATTTTCTTTATCATTTCTTTCCTCTTTGGTGAAATCACATTCAAACATAGGGTGCAAGTTTCTATATGTCCGTTAGATCAAGCCTGTCCATGATGCTGCTCATCTTCTGCATGTCTTACTGTACTTTGCCCATTTTTAATAATATGGTCATCTTTTTCTGTATGAGTTCACTATATATTAAGGATATTAAGCATTAGTCTTATATTTTGAAAATTATTTCCCCAATTTGTTACTGGATTTTTGTTTATGGTAGGTTGTACATTTTTATAGCCTCAAATCTATCAGTTTGCCTTTATAATTTCTTCATTTGCATTTATGCTTTATTTTTTTAAGATTTTATGTATTTATTCATGAGAAACACAGAGAGAGGCAGAGACAGAGGCAGAGGGAGAAGCAGGCTCCATGTAGGAAACCCGATGTGGGACTTGATCCCAGGACCGTGGGATCACGCCCTGAGCCAAAGGCAGATGCTCAACGGCTGAGCTACTCAGGCGTCCCACATTTATGCTTTAAAAAGCCCTATCGGGGCAGTCTGGGTGGCTCAGCGGTTTAGCGCCGCCTTCAACCTGGGTTGTGATCCTGGAGACCTAGGATCGAGTCCCTATGGGGAGCCTGCTTCTCCCTCTGCCTGTGTCTCTGTCTCTCTCTCTCTCTCTCATGCTCTGTGTCTCTCATGAATAAATAAATAATATTTAAAAAAAATAAAAATAAAAAAAATAAAAAGCCCTCTCCGTGATCCTGGATTCCGAGTCCAGGGATTGTGTCTTCCTCTGCCTGTGTCTCTGCCTCTCTGTGTGTCTCTCATGAATAATTAAATAAAAATCTTTAAGAATAAATAAAATAAAATAAAAGCCATATCCACCTCCACTTCAGAGAAATACCCACCTATTTTTTTTACTAGTTGTTATGGTTTCATTTTTATATCTACTTATTTTGTTCATTTGGACTTATTTTACAAATTGGTCATAACTTGATTTTACTCTAAACAGTGAATTACTTTGTTGGTTCTTAGAAAAACAGTAAGTGCAGGTTTGCTTGTTAAGAAATTTCATAATTACCAACATCAGAGACAGAGCTAGGTTTGCTTCTTTGTTTCAATGAACTAAATTCAGTACTGCTAAAGACTCTAGACCTGCTAAATATTTTAGCTTAATAAAAGTGAGATGAGGCTGGACTAGAATTATAAACAGCATTCTTTAAGCAACTCACTTACTCGAAGGTT
The DNA here is from genome assembly GCF_011100685.1 of Canis lupus familiaris. Classification (NCBI taxonomy): domain Eukaryota; kingdom Metazoa; phylum Chordata; class Mammalia; order Carnivora; family Canidae; genus Canis; species Canis lupus. Next base: position 122,307,534 of record NC_049260.1, read on the forward strand.
CTCTTCTCTTGAGTTTTCTTTGGCAAAATAACAGGAACCATTTTACAAGAGACACTTTGTTTTGTGTTCATTGCTCTTAGAGAGAAAAACTTCTCTAATTAAAAAAGCCCATAAAGAAATTCAAGGACAGCTTTGGCCTTTTAATATCATAAACAAAAGCTCATATTAAAATTTAATTTTATTTAATTTTATTTTTAATTTAATTTATTAAATTAATCCATTTAATTTTTTTTTGGCATTGATTTTTACCTTAATTTCACCATATTTGGAAAATGTGGTATAATTTAAATTATTTGAAATTTGTTGAGGTTTATTTTATGGCTTACTATGTGATCAGTAATTTTTAAAAGGTCTGTGTGTACTTGAAAGAATATGTACTCTCCAAATGTGGGGTGCAAGTTTCTATATGTTCATGAGATTAAGTCTGTCCATTGTGTTATTTATCTTCTGTGTATCTTACTATGTATCTTTCTTCAGTCCAGTTGATATCTTAACTTCTGAGAGAAATGTGTTAAATTTTCCCAATATGATAGTAGTTCTGTCAATTTTCCCTTGTATTTCTGTCAAGTTCTGTTTTATATATTTTGAAGCTATGTTATCACATGATTCAAGTTTTAAATTGTCTAAGCTTCTAATGAAGTGAACCTCTTACCATTATAGGGTGACCTTCCTTGTCTCTAGAAATGCTACTTGCAGTAAAATTTGTTTTGTCTAAAAGTAATGTAGCTACATCAACGTTCTTGTCCTTTCCCTTTACCCTATATCTGGGAAGCCAGTGTTTCCAAAGGAGCTACTGCAGGATTTCAAGCAGCAACATAACATGGTCATATTTGAAATTTATATGAAGCTTTATGAAGAATGGACTAAAACAATGCGAAACTGAAGAAGCTATTTTAAGAGTTGCTAGCATGAAATTTTTTTCCATCCATCCATCCATCCATCCATCTATCCATCCATACATCGTGTTCAGGGACTTGCCTTTCATCCTTAGACTTCTAATAATCTAATAACTATTGCCATCCTGAAATCACATCCTTCTGAACAAGGTCCTCAAACAGGAAGGATGAGATGAGGAAAATGCCTATCTCTCTCCTTTTCTTTTATGAAGGAGAAGATTCTGGATTAGAGGCACCTGTGTGTTATGGATTGAATATTTGTGTCCCCCTCAAAATTCATATGTTGAAATTTAATGCCCAATGTGATGGTATTTGGAAGTGGAGACTTTTGGAGGTTGCTGATAAGCCAGCTGGTTTATGGTATTTTGTTATAGCAGCCCAAGTACAGTAAAACACTGTGGATGCACCAGATGGAAATAACTGGAAGGTCAGTCATCACACGTATCTGGAGGCCAGAGGATAAGTCTAGGCAGGAGTAGAGGTTGGAAGTCATCAGCAAAGGAGAGTGAGAAGTTGTGGACTAATACAGTTGAGAAGCAAGTGAGCATAATATCTTGGAAGAGGGAAAGAGGATCAATAGTGTCATATCATAGCGGTCCCAGTAAACGGGGCTCATGCATTCACTCAACAGGCTTTTCCTGAGCATCTACTTTCAGGTGCTGTGCTGATTCTCAAAAGTTCACAAGAGTATAAGTTTTCTCTAGGCCAAATATGCGCTCCATATCCTGGCCTCTGTAAGCAATCAGACCCACAGGCCACGGAAAGGATGCAGAATAGAAGCTGGGACTAAAAAATAAAATAAAATAAATTAAAATAAATTAAAAAAAAATAAATAAAATAAAATAATAAAATAAAATAAAATAAAATAAAATAAAATAAAATAAAATAAAATAAAAAAGAAGCTGGGACTACTTGGACTGCAGTTCTAGTAGCTCTGACATGCTGACTCTGTTACATGTGCTGAACTCAGGTAGAAAGACCCTGTACAAGGACAAACTCCCAAGTCCCGAGGGCATGACATTCAGCTCCCCAAAGCATTAAAGCCTCTTATAGGTATTCCAACAACCCTAGTCCTATTATTTTCCTAAGGGGACCTGGGCATTAGAATGACATCATAGTCTGCAAACATATCACTGTTCTTTCTTTTTTAAAGGTATATAAATCAGGGCACCTGGGTGGCTCAGTGGTTGAGCATCTGCCTTTGGCTCAAGTTGTGATCCCAGTGTCTCTCATGAATAGATAATAAAATGTTTTTAAAAATAAAAATGAAAATAAAAGTATACAAATCATAGAGAGCTCCCTCTCCCTGCCTTTAACACCATCCAGAGAAGGAACTGGTAATTTCAGATGATTGTCTACTTTTTCCAAGAGAATGTCAAGGCTATAGCTCATGTTTTACATGTCCAGTCACCATAAAAGCCCAGCTTCCCTGACCCCCCCCCCGCAGGCTGTTCTTCATCACTGAGACACTCATTTGCATAAGGCTCTATGTATCCAGCCCCTAATGTGGCTTAAACTCCCACTGCCCCTTGCACATGTATGTGCTGGGGAGTTTTGGGAGTCTTCCAGGAGCAACACCTTCCATTCTCATCCTTCATCATGTCCTTTACCTTTTTATGCTAACTGAAACTTGCCTCTATGCTCTGATGGCATTCCCCCACCCACTGCAGCCCTCTCAGACAGATGTTGATTCCTCCCTCATAGTATTTACACCCTGCAGGTGCAGTTGTTGCCCTCCTTGCTCTCAAGCCTTACCCCTTTTTACCACCTACCATCTGACTAGAGGCCACATGATTCTCCCTATTGCAGTCGTCTGTTCATGTCCCTCTCATCTCGCATCCCTTGTCTTCCCCACCACTACTTCTGTACTGGCTCCTCAGGACTCCAAAATTCTCATAAATGGTTTGTCCAATACTTTGGTCTCTCTATTCCTTGTCTTTAACTCCTAAGATCATCTCAGCTGTGCTACCTCATCCACACTGCTATGGTCATACCCCTTGCCTCCTACTACAACCAACTGCTACTAAGAATCACACTCCCCAACTATCCCTGCTATCTCACTTCCACACTCACCTGATTCACCAATAATTGCTCAGCACCACCACTGTGCCTCCCACCTACTCAATAGCCCCAACCCTGCATGTCTTCACATTCCCACTTGCCCAGCTTAAATTTCACAGACCAGCATAATGATCACTCCTTCCATTCTCCTCACATCACACTCACCTAGTCCAACACAGTAATCCCAACTGGTTTCCCTTTAAATGGGTCACCACTAATCCAAAGTCACTCCTTAATACCACACAGCTATCCACTGCATTTTTCTGGTCAGTTCATTCTCCTACTTGCCTATTTCATAGCATTTCCTCTCTTCAAACCGACCACTCTTCCTCCTCATCTTAGCTGATCATATCAGCACATGGTAATATTGCCCACCTTGAAAAAACAAGAGCCTCTCTTGATTCCACATTCCACTCCAACTTCCATCCCATTTCTCCATCCCTTTGTACAGAACCACTCCTGAAAGGTCTGTTGCCACACTGGCTCTCCACCTCCTCCTCTCCCAATCTTTGTTTCACCACTGTATTAATCTCCCATCCACACCCACCACTGTAATTGCTCTTGCCAAAATCACCAATGAGTTTTCTCTTGTTAAATCCAATATCATTTCTCAGTCCTCAGCTCTCAAACTCTTCAGCAACATTCAAAGTAGTTGATCACTCCTGCTTTTTTCAAACTCTCTTCCTCAGGTTTCTGGGACATTACAATCACATGCTCTTAACTTGTCTCCCAGGCGAGGTGGTGGGGCAGTCCTCCTTTGTCAGGTGCTCCTGTGCTCTATCCAACTTACCCCTGCTGGTTTTCTACACCACAGTCCTGGAAGATGCCCTCTGGGAGGCCATGATGACCAAGAACTATGTGATTCAACTTCTTATGGTTCAAATCTATCTCACCCTAGAATATGATAAGATACTGTCAAAAATAACTCGTTTTCCTCTTCTTAAAAGGAAAATTTTAATACTCATTTTGGAAAGTCTTCAAGCCAAAGTCAGCCCTCAGAGAAGTCATGTGTCTCCCAAAATGTGTCTGGCTTTAGTGCCCCAGCAGCACTCAGCCATTAATGGGAAGCAGTGCTAACATGATGACTGACCTCATAAGCAGTGCTAACATGATGATTGGGTATGGCTCAAGAAAGGATAGCTGGACTTAAGCTTTTAATTCTGACAGAGTGACCACCCTTTCATCATATATCACTCTAAAGCAGGATCAAGGAGATCTGCTTTACAGTGACTGTTTTCTCCACTGGAGAATCAGCAGCCCAGACTGCGCCATTGAAAGAAGAGAACCCACCATAAGCATGGCCATTGCTGCAATCCTCTCCCTGAGAAGGGACTGGAATCTGCAGGGCAGGGCATATGAAGAGGGAGCTATGCAAAACCAGGGGGGCCTAAAGTCTGTATAGGGGTTCCTCATGAGTCCCTGGCCCAAGGCAGGGCTGCACATGCAAGAGGGCTGTGGAAGCCAGGCAGAGAAGCTATGCCTGCTGAGGGATTGAGAGCAGAACAGGAATACCTGAAGCACAGCTATGGCAGAAGGTCTACCTGGACTCTTCATCAAACCTAGACATCTAGCTAAAACACCAGAAAGGTCACATCAATGGGATCCCTGGGTGGCGCAGTGGTTTAGCGCCTGCCTTTGGCCCAGGGCGCAATCCTGGAGACCCGGGATCGAATCCCACGTCGGGCTCCCGGTGCATGGAGCCTGCTTCTCCCTCTGCCTATGTTTCTGCCTCTCTCTCTCTCTCTCTCTCTCTCTCTCTGTAGGACTACCATAAATAAATAAAAGTTAAAAAAAAAAAAAAGAAAGGTCACATCAAGAATGAGGACCATGACCAGGAGAAAGGACTATTCTAGACCTGCCCGAAGAAAGCCTAAGGATACACTTTCGCAAGAGGCAGGGGTAGGAGATTGTGGCGAGCAAGTCCTGATAAGTGAGAGGGACCCTCGGTTAGTTCAGCCCCCCTCCTTGTGTCCTTCATGTCATACCTCCTTATACCTTCCTGAGAACCAAAGTGCCAGTGTTCTGGGCAGTTCTGTGGGCATGGTCGCAGTGGTACAGGGCGATATCCAGAATTGCCATGAGGCACTGCAGATGAGGAACCACCCTGGGGTCAAGATGTTGCTGGAGGGAGGGCAGGCCGGCCTATCTGCTCCATGTTCCCCAGCAGGCCCTGGCCCTGGTGCTGGTGGGCTATGTATTTATTTACTGGTGCATGTGTATTTACTCATGTTCCTACAGCCCTGGGTCGGACTGACAAGAAGACTGCCGGGGGTGGGGGGGCTCCAGTTCTGAGGTAGGTTCCTGAATCTACCCAGAGGGGAGCTGTGCTGGGAGGGAAGGCCTCAGTGAATGCATGGGGAAGCAGCCTGGCCATGTGGGTAAGGCCCCCTGAAGGGGGCAGCAGGAGTGGGTGTCCATGCCTCTCTCGAATCTCCTGGACTGGAGGAAGCACAGGGTGTTCTAGATAGAGGTAGCCTGGCCAACAGGTAGAGCAGCCCATGAGGCCTTTGAGAGGACCTGAGAGGGGCAAGACAGGGAGCAGGCAAGGAAAAGGCAAGCCAGCTTCCCCACCCCCCATAAGGGCAAAGCCTCCTGGCACCTGAGGCTCTGGGCTCTGATTGTGGCAAAGCCCCTGCTGCTATACATCTCTAGGCAGCCCCCCCACCAGAGGATGGAGGCCGATGGGGCTGCCAAAGCCAGAGGGCATGGAGAGAAAGAAGGAGCCAAGGACAGAGGGTAGTGACTGGGAGGCAAGCATCATCCTGCCCACTCTGCAGGTGGTTTCCATGGTGACTCAGGGCCCCAGCAGATCTAGTGATGCAACTGCCTTCCACCTCTGTGGGATACACCTGCTCAGAGGAAGGGGACACAGACCCATCCTGGGGGGTCTGCTTCTTTCACTGGTTACCCAGAGGGGGCCCAGGGCCAGTATATCCTTCTCCTAGAGATGGACACTTGGAAGTCCTAGAAGGCATGAGGGGGCATCACTGGACTCTGTTGCTGGCCTGTTCACTCACATTCCCAGGTAGCTGTTCTGTTCAGTCAGGCCACCCGTTTTGCAAGCAGTTGGGCACACAGAAAAGACTTGGCTAATGGTGTGTGCTCCAGGGCTCCACTGTCTCCCAGAGGAGAGGCAAGGGAGGGTTTTACCATCACCATGAAGGTCTAAAGGGATTAGGACAGACTGGGCCCAATTAACTCTCAAAACTTCCTTCCACTGAGGAAAAACTAAGGGGAGCAGAATACAAATCAAACAGATAGGAATGAGAGGGGCAAAGACAAGAGGCCCAAATAAAAGTGAGGGAGAACGTTAAGTGGACATATTTTAACAGTTCTCAAAATCAACAGAAGAGGGTGCTCTTTATATGTGAAATTAGAAAAAAAAGTATATATATAATTTTTCTTTACCTTCCTCTACAATTGCAAGAAAACTAATTTGGGATGAAAATGAGTAACAGACCCACCATTTGCTTCAACGTGGATGGAACTGGAGGGTATTATGCTGAGTGAAATAAGTCAATCGGAGAAGGACAAACATTATATGGTCTCATTCATTTGGGGAATATAAATAATAGTGAAAGGGAATAGAAGGGAAGGGAGAAGAAATGGGTAGGAAATATCAGAAAGGGAGACAGAACATGAAGACTCCTAACTCTGGGAAACGAACTAGAATTAGGGGTGGTGGAAGGGGAGGAGGGTGGGGGGGGGGGTGACTGGGTGACGGGCACTGAGGGGGGCACTTGACGGGATGAGCACTGGGTGGTATTCTGTATGTTGACAAATTGAACACCAATAAAAAATAAATTTATTATTTAAAAAAAGAAAATGAGTAACAGACAATAAAAGGCAAATCTCAAGAGGTTATTGGAATAAAGCAGAGAGTACAGAGCATCCCTCTAGACATTTAAAGCATCCTGGAAAGAAATGTTCACCAAACAGATGGAATTACAATCTATTGTAAAGCAAGCTAAAGGCATTAAGAAAATGATTCAAGACATGAAAGAACGACATAAATCAGAACAGGAAAACTCATAAATAAGATGATAGACTCAGGAAAGAATTAGAAATAAAAGATTTTAAGAATTGTTTTGAATTTCAGAAATTAAGACTAAAGTAAAAAGAACTAAAGTAAAAGGAACCAAAATATGAATAAAATAAATGATAATTCCTTAAGAGAAATAGAAAAATAAGGGAAATTTTAAAAGAGGAACAAAGAACAAAAAGATGAAGAGTATTTGAAATAAAGTGACAAATTCAGGAAACAAGAAAAAAAAGATCTAATATACATATAATAGGAGTCCCCAAAGATTAAAAACCAAAGCAAAGGAGAAGAAATACCGAAATGTATAATTCAAGAAAAACTTTCCTGGCAAAAACGTAGATTCAAAATCACAAATTGACAGATTACACCAGGTACACACAAAAAACACCCCAAAACAAGCAGAACTGAAACATATTCTAGTAAAATTATTGGATTAAAGAAAGAAAGTTTTTTGATATCTAGGCCAAAAAGAGTAAGAGTATAATGGAAAGAAAATGAGATTCTCTTCAAAACTTTCGACAGTGATGCTTTCCACCAGAAGAGAATTTAAGATAGTCATCAAGGGAAAAGAATCTGAGCCAAGAATTTTATATCCAACCACGTTCACTTTTAAGTATAAACACAGCAAATTCTCACCAACGTGATAACTTGGAGAATGGTGTGTTGCCATGACTCCTTTCTTGCAAATCTATTACAGAATGAACTTCAGACAACCAAAATAAATGAAGACACACCAATAAAGGCTGGTAGTAAGCATTAAATAAGTATTTACATATAGGAGAATGCATAAATCAAGGACATGGGAAGAGAGGGGATTGTATATTGGTTATATGTCAAACCAGCTCACATAGTACAATTGGTGTACAAACGAGTGGGAATAGTGGAAAGGATGGATGCACAATTTTAAAAACTCTTTCTGGGGGGCATCTGGGTGGCTCAGTCAGTGAAGCATCTGCCTTTGGCTGAGGTCATGATCTCAGGGTCCTGGAATTGAGCCCTGCATGGGGCTCCCTCCTCAGTGGAGAGCCTGTTTCTCCCTCTCCTCTGCCCCTCCTCCCTGCTTGTGTGCTCCTTCTCTCTCTCTCTCTCTCTCTCTCTCTCTCTCTTCTCCTTCCCTCCCTCTCGCTCCCTATGTCAAATAAATAAAAATTTTTCAAAAACCCTTTTCTGTAGTTAGGATGATGAAGAGCTATTCTTGGTTTTTGTTTTGTTTTTGTTTTTTTATTGGAGCTCAATTTGCCAACATATAGCATAACATCCAGCGCTCATCCCGCCAAGTGCCCCCCTCAGTGCCCATCACCCAGTCACCCCAACCCCCGCCCACCTCCCCTTCCATTACCCCTTGTTCGTTTCCCAGAGTTAGGTGTCTGAAAGAGCTATTCTTGTTATACTGAACATATCCTTTTATCAGTAATTAATTTTTAGTATTTAGTATTAATTATTTGGTATTATTATTTATTTATAGTATAAAATTATAACACCAAAATATTGTTATTGCAATTTATATTTTGAGCTATTACTCATGTATAAAAATTATTCCTGTTTTTTTTATAATGAAGTATTTTAAGTAAAAAATGGTCCATGTTTCACCTAACTGCACCTTTTTTCCTATTTCTTAATAAGTTATTGTGGTAAGAACATTGAACATGAAATCTACCCTATTAACAATGTTTAAGTGTACAAAAGATTATTGTTGACTATGATACAATGTTGTGCAGCAAATCTCTAGAGCTTACTCAGTCTTTCTTAGATGAAACTTTATGTCTGTTGATTAATAATTCTCTCATTTTTTCAGTTTTTCAGCCCCTGGTAACCAGCATTCCCCTCTTTGCTTCAATGAATTTGACTATTTTAGATACCTCATATACATAGAACCATGCAGTAAATGTCCTTCTGTGGCTGGCTCATTTCACTGAGCAGAATGTCTTCCAGGTTCATCCTTGCTGTCACATAGTACAGAACTTATTTTTTCTAAGGCTAAATGATATTCCATTATATGGATGGACCACATGTTCTTTAACCAGTCATCTGTCAATGAACATTCAGGCTGTCCCTACCATTTGGCTACTGTGAATAATGCTGCAATGAACATGAAAGTGCAGAGATCTCTTCCAGATCCTAATTTCAGTTCTTTTGGACAAATATCCAAAAGTTGAGTTTCTAGACCCATGATAGTTCTCTTTTTAATTTTTTGAGGAGACTCTGTCTTGTTTTCCACAGTGGCTGCGCCATTTTCCATTGTTTTTAACAGTGGAGAAGGACTGTTTCTCCACATCCTCACCAACACTTACAATCTATATTTTTGGTTTTGTTTTTATTTTTTAATATTTTATTTATCTATATTTATTGGAGAGAAAGAGAGAGCACAAGCAGGGAGACAGGCAGAGGGAGGAGCAGACTCCCTGCTGAACAGGGAGCCCAATGTTGGGTTCAATCCTGAGACTCTGGAATCATGACCTGAGCCAAAGGCAGCTTAACTGACTGAGCCACCCAGGTGCCCCAGTTTTTTCTTTGTTTTTGATAGCAACATCCTAGCAGGTTATGAGATAAATATGTGAATATGTGACCTTACATAGGAAAAAGAACCTTGTAGATTGATTTAGTTAAGGCTCTTTTGATAAGGAGATTTTTTTCTGAGTATCCAGGTATACCCAATGTAATTGCATGGGTCCTTAAATGGAGAAGAAGGAGGCAGAAAACTCAAGAGTTAGAGAAGGAGTTGTGACGCAAAAGCAGAGGTTGGAGTGAGGAGGCCATAAGCCAAGGAAGGCAGGTGGCCTTTAAATGCTTAAGAAGATAAGGAACAGATTCTCCCCTTGGGCCTCCAGAAAGAAAGCAGCGCTGCCACACCTTGACATTAGCTCAGGGAGACCTATTTCAGACTTCTGGCCTCCAGAATTATAAGACATTTTGTGTTGTTTGAACACACTACATGTGTGATCATTTGTTACAGAAGCAATAGGACAGAATACAGGGTCTGTCTAGAAAAGTGTATATTTGTCTTCTAGTTATCTCTAGATGTGTTAGATTATCAACAGCCCAAAGAGGGGGGAACTGAATTGGTCTTCCTAGTTTCTCCTTGGCATGTGATACAGTGCCTTACACATTACCCATGTTCAATCAAGTTCTAAGAATATTCTAATTAAGATGTGTGGAGAAGATTGCATTAAAATAAAGTAACAGACATCAGTGAGAAATATTCTTCTGTTTTCCCTAGATTTGTTGTTGTTGTTGTTGTTGTATTATTATTATTATTATCTTGTGAGGTCTCCCTATTATATCATTATTTGAATTTGATTAATGAGGTTTAATTTCCTTTGTGTTCATTTTACATACTCAACAGGTTGATTACTCCTTGGGGCAGAAATTATTGCCTAGATTTCTCGAAACTCTGACAGTACATCCACCATCTTGCTCAGAAGGCCTCTGTATTAGTTTATCAGGGCTGTTGCAAACAAATTACCAGAAAATGGTGACTCAAACAGAAAGTCTTGTTTCACAGTTCTGGAGCCAGAAGTAGGAGATCAAGTGTCACAGGGTTTGTTTCTCGCAAGGGGTAGTGAAGGGACCGGATCTGTTCCAGTTGTCACCTCCTTAGCGCAGAGTAGATGACCATTTTCTCCCATTGTCTTCACATTGTCTTCCCTCTTTGCATGTCCATGGCTTGTGTCCAAATGTCCTCTTTCAGAACATGAGAGACTCCTAACTCTGGGAAACGAACGAGGGGTAGTGGAAGGGGAGGTGGGCGGGGGGATGAGGTGACTGGGTGATGGCACTGAGGGGGGCACTGGAGGGATGAGCACTGGGTTGTTACACTATATGTGACAAATCAAACTCCAATTAAAAAAATGAACAAAAAAACACAAATGTTCCTCTTTTTATAAGGACACCTAGTCACATTGGATTAGGACCCAATCTAATGACCCTCGTCTTAACTAATTACATCTGCAACTTGCCCTATTTCCAATGAGACCACGTTCTTTTCTTTTAAGTTTGTTTATTTATTGAGGCGGGGGAAAGACAGAGGGAAAGAATCTTCAAGCGACTTCCTTGCTGGGCTCAGAGCCCAGTGCAAAGGTAAATGTCACGACTCATGAAATCATGACCCTGAGCCGAAACCAAGAGTTGGACACTTAACCAACTGAGCCACCCAGGTGCCCTGAGATCACATTCTGAGGTACTGGGTACTAGAACTCCAACATATCTTTTAGACGGATACAGAATTCAATCCACAACAGTCCCTAAATAACCCGCTAATTATAATCATCCCACATTGGTAGTATGATGGTATAATTATTGCCTCCCCACAGTGTAAATCAGGTTGTGATTCCCAACCACTTCCTCTGCCGGACTTGGATAATGTCAAGGAGAAAGCGAGATCCTCACCACAATCTCCCCCCATCCCCCAAGCCAGAGAATTCGTGTAGGGACTCAAGGATGACTTGGCAGAGAAGATCATTTACGTCTGTTTTAAATTCTGCATGTTAGCGACCTAGACACCCAAAGTCACTGATGAGCTGAGATTGTAGAAAGCTTTACCCTGATGTTGAGCCCTGAGATGAGGCAGCTATTGACGGCACAACAAGAACAGACCACAAGGGGCAGACCCCCCAAGACGGAGGCAGAGCCAGGGCCTTCTACGCCTGGGTGAGACGAGAGAGAGGCCACACGGAAGTGTGAAGTGTCCTGGGGAAGGCAAGAGTCACCAAGACCTTTGAGAACTCGATGATTTCTATGGCGTCTTAACCTGGACAAAGGAACATGGGCACCAGGACAGGTACCTTCTCAAATGGGGCAACTATAATCAATTATATTTATTAAAAGAATTTTATTTTTTTATTTTAAAGTTTAGGAGACTTTTTGTTTTTGTTTTTTTATTAAGAAAAGCTAGCACGCAATACAGTCATTCCTCAAAATATTAAACATGCATTGACCATACAATCTAGCAATTCTACTTCTGGGTATCCATTCAAAAGAATTGAAAGCAGGGTCTCAAGGAGATAAGTTGAACCTAGAACAATGTGGGAGTCAAGGGCACCGACTCCTGGCACTGTCAAAAATCCATATATAACTCTTCACTCCTCCAGAACTTTACTACTAGTAGCCTATTGTGGACCAGAAACCTTACCCAATAACATAAACAGGTTTTTTTTAAGATTTTGTTTGGGCAGCCTGGGTGGCTCAGTGGTTTAGCGCCGCCTTCAGCCCAGGGCCAGATTCTGGAGACCTGGGATGGAGTCCCACATCGGGCTCCCTGCATGGAACCTGCTTCTCCCTCTGCTTGTGTCTCTGCCTCTGTGTGTGTGTGTGTCTCATGAATAAATAAATAGAATTTTATTATTTATTATGAGAGACACACAGAGAGAGAGAGAGAGAGAGAGGCAGAGGACACAGGTAGAGGGAGAGCAGGGACACAGGTAGAGGGAGAAGCAGGCTCCATGCAGGGAGCCCAACATGGGACTCGATCCCTGGTCTCCAGGATCACACCCTGGGCTGAAGGCGGCGCTAAACAGCTGAGCCACCTAGGCTGCCCCATAAACAGTTTATTAACTCATATTTTGTATGTTATGTGTATTATATACGGTATTCTTACCATAAACTAAGCTAGATAAAAGAGAATAGTATTGAGAAAATTATAAGGAAGAGAAAATACATTTACAGTACTGTATTTACTATAAGTGGACCATGTAGTTCAAACCTGTGTTGTTCAAGGATCAGTTGTATTTGTGTACCCATGCTCATAGTAGCATCATTCACAATAACTAATACATGGAAGCAACCCAAGTGTCCACTGATGAATGGACAAACAAAATGTGTTCCTCCATACAATGGAAATACGATTTAAACTTAAAAGGAAATTCTTTTTTTAATAAATTTATTTTTTTATTGGTGTTCAATTTGTCAACGTACAGAATAACACCCAGTGCTCATCCCGTCAAGTGCCCACCACCCAGTCACCCCCACTCCCCCCCACCTCCCCTAGTTCATTTCCCAGAGTTAGGAGTCTTTCATGTTCTGTCTCCCTTTCTGATCTTTCCCACTTATTTTAAAAGGAAATTCTGACACATGCTACAACATGGATGAAACTCAAGGGCACTATGCAAAGTAAAATAACCCAAATAGAAAAGGACAAATAGTATACAATTCTACTTCTGTGAGGTCCTTAGAGTCATCAAATTCATAACGACAGCAAGGAGGATTGTTGTTGTGAGGGACTGGGGAAGGAGGATAGGGAGTTGTTGTTTAATGAGAACAGAGTTTCAGTTTTACAAGTTTGGCAAGTTTCGCAGTTTTGAAAAAGTTTTGTAAATTGGTTACACAACAATGTGAATATATTTAAACTACTGAACTGTATATTTAAGATATTAAGATGGTAAATTTTGTGTTATGTGTATTTTACCACTATTAAAAATGCTTTAAAAAGACAAGCTACCTAAGCATTTTAATTTCAGCATACTGACACTCCATGTTACAAGTAAGGACAAGCAATTTCAACCACAGGGATTTAAGAAACGCTGAGGCTGCTGACAGCCAGTTAGAACCACCTTGTGCCAATATTTCTGGTCCACAGTCCATTTGGGAGGCAAGCCTCTCAATATCCAGCCGTGTCCTGTGGAGGAAGTGCCAGCTGGGCCTGCACCACCACAGCCAGCATCCTGAAACCATGGGAGGAAAGTCCAGGAGCTTCAAGAAATAGCTCCACTATTGGTGTTTTATGGACAGTGACATCACTAACCCGCTAGAAGTCTACTAAGCAAATATAGTCCTTGGCAATTACTGAAAGAAGAGTCTTTTCTTCTAATGTACCCAGAATGCTTAGCCTGAGTAGCCTGACCTGATGTGGCCTGCTGAGGCTGCAGTGTGTGTACTGGGAACCTGTAAGGACTGGCTCCATTAGCAGCGTGGGCTCACACACCCACTCTCAACTCCCACCCCGCCCCTGCCCCACTAGTGTGTGGCTGCATGGACTCCTCTCCCATCTTCAACTACCAGACTATTAACAAAGCCCCATCCCTTAATCAGTGCTCTGTGCTAAGTAAAACATATATATATATATATATATATACACACACACACACACACATATATATATAGACATGTAGAAGGCAAAACATTTTCTCTTTGGATTGATTTAGTCTAGATTGGAAACATTGAGGCTTAAGGTCAGTAGGAGCATTGCTCTTTTTTTTCCAGTCTCTGAAAAAGAAGGAATGTAAACTGAGTTATACCAGTTGGCCACAAAGTTGAGTTCTAAAGTTTATCTAACTGAAAGCCTATTTAATTTTAGCACAGAGACATATTCATCCATTCAATAATCACTTTTGGAGCGCCTACACCAGGCCGATGACTGGGCTGGGAGCTGGAATAACCACACACCCTCAGCACAGCACGCACAAATCAGTATGCAGTGGAGGAGATGCTGGAACATGTACTTGTAAATCAGGAGATGTGTGCTGCTAAGATCCAAGATGATGGACACCAGGGGACTATAGAAGGTGACGGCAAGGGCACCTCGCCTTACGTAGCCAATAGCGAATTCTTCTAGGTGGAACTTGAAGCAGAAGAAGGGTAGGAGTTAGCCAGGCCATGGAGGTGGGAATATAAGGCAGGGAGAAGCACTTGCAGGCAAAAAGAAGCACAGTAAGTTAAAGGTGAGGGTGGCAAACTGTTTCCGTAAAGGACTAAAGGGTCAATATTTTTCTTTGTGGGCTTGACTCTGCCAGAAATGAATTGGCATGGCTGGTGTGCCAGCAAAACTTTATTTATGGGCAGCAACCTTTGTATTTCATATAATTTTTATGTGTCACAAGGTATTATTCTTCCTTTCATTTTTTCCAGCCATTTAAAAATATGAAAACTAGTCTTAATTTACCAGTCATACAAAAACAGCAATGGGTCAGATTTGAAAAAAGAAAAAGAAAGAAAAAGCAACATATGATGCACATTGTTGTGCACCCTGCTTCTTTCACGTATCCACACAATTTGCAATCCTTTCTACACCAATGTAGAAGTGGTCTCAAATTTTTTGTACATTGCATGGCACTCTATTATGTGAATGTGCCTCAATTATTTAATCTCTCATTGTGGGCATTTAGGTGGTACCAATCTCATGCTATTACAAACTATGCTGCAGCGACCACTCGTGACAGGGTTTATCTTATAGAGTAAATATTGCTACCACTACAATGATTTGATCAAAAGTTTTGTTCATTTGAATTTTTAGTGGATATTGCCAACTTGCTCTCCATAGTACTGGTACCAATTTCTACTCCTGCCACCAATGGATGGGGGGTGTCTATTTCCCCTCAGCCTCACCAGTACTGTGTAATCTGACTTTTAGAATTTTGCCAATTGGATTGGTGAAAAATGGTATCTCAGTGTAATTTCTCTTCAGTTTTCAGGGGGTGTGCATCTTTTCACATGTTCAGGAGCCTCTCTTATTTCTGTTCTTTTTTTAAAAGATTTTATTTATTTATTCATGAGAGACAGAGAGAGAGAGAGAGAGAGAGAGAGAGGCAAAGACACAGGCAGAGGGAGAAGCAGGCTTCATGCAGGGAGCCTGATGTGGGACTCGATCCTGGGACTCCAGGATCACGCCCCGGGCCGAAGGCAGGCGCTGAACCGCTGAACCACCCAGGGATCCCCTCTTATTTCTTTTCTCATTTGACAGTCTATTCAGTCCTTAACCCATTGTTCCCACTAGGTGATTCATCTTTTTCTCTGTGGGAATTCATTACATATCGTAACGTGATTTGAAAATACATTTTTCCTAGTCTGTCATTTGCCCTTTGATGGTGTATTTTGCCATTCTTGATATCTGATTTGGTTTTATATCTTTCTGTGGCAAAAGAGACTTTCTAAATCTCATTAAGAACCATGGATTTGATCCTAAAAGAATGGGAGCACTGAGGCATTTTCAGCAAGGGAGTGAGGTCAGGAGTCTGTGTCATAAAGCTCACTCCAGCTCCAGAGTGGCAGATAGACTGTAAAGGGACCCAAATAGAACCAGAAAGGCCAACTGATAGCTGGGATCAGGCTGTGTACCATGAAGATGGGCCAGCGAGCATTTCTAGTGGGTGAGTGTAGTCAAGGAATATGCCAAACTTTGGGCTTGTCCAGCTGAATCACTGAATAGAGGCCAATTATAACATAGGAGCTATAAAAGGAAGAGAAGAGTTTCCTTTTCTCCCCTTATTTTATTGGGATATGAGGGATATCATGAGTTCTGCCAGGGACCTGTGGAGTTGATGGCACATCCTACAGGAGCCTTCCCCCCAAGCCCCACATGGAGCTAAAGGCCACACCCCCAGGAGCAATGGCCTTCCCAGTGTCTGCTTTCCCCAAGAGTCTTTTCCAAGGACAGAGAGAATACTTTCTCCATATGTGTATGCCTAGAGCGTAGCACAGTGCCAGGCACCATATAAATACTTAAAAGATGTTTTGCCAGAGCAAGAGAGCCAACAGAGCAAGGATACATCTAAGACGTGGTTAATAACTACCCAGAAGGCAGAAAAAGAGCTCTGGAGGTGGTACTATAAGCCCACATGCAGAGCTAAAGCTGGAGAATGAATGAATGAATGAATGAATGAATGAATGAATGCGATGCCAGGCAGAGAGGAACATTTTCCACATCCAAGCATCCTTCCTTAGCTTGCTATTCTCAACATGCTCCCCCAGCTCCAAAGGCTGCTCATTAAGCTTATACTCAGTCTTCAAGGTCAACAGCCTACAAACCAGATGAAAGACCAAGGTGAATGGGGGGAGAAGAAGGGAGCAAAAGTGCATCTTCTACTGTCCTTACATCATTTTAAGTGTGTAGTTTGTAGGTATTTTATAGTGTAGTACATACTACACTACAGTAATAGCATGTATATTATTTAGAAATAGGTAAGTACACACATATTTAGGTGGAGGGTGTCCCTGAGGTTGAGTCCCCCAGGGACATTGAGAAAGCCTTAGGAGTGCAGTCTCTGTCACCCTTGAACAGATAAAAATTGGTTCTGCTTGACTTGTACACACTGCTTATATGTGTACAAATCTGCCCTACAGAAGTCTTCTGGACCACTTGCACTCAACCAGTTCCCCTTCATGCACCTCCATTGCCCTGAGGACCTCTCAGTTTGACAGCTATAACTGCAAATAGCATTGTGTGGTTATTTGAGCATCATCTCTCACACCCCAATAGCCTGCAGACTGCATGAGGCAACGGACTGACTGTGTGAGTTTGTGCTTGCTGTGGTGTCCTCAGAGCTTAATGCTGCTGAACACACAGTAGGGGCTCAATAAATACTAAATGAAAGAGTAAGCAGGCAACATCATCCATTTGTTCTAGATCTCCTACAGCACTGAGCACCAGAATATGCACCTAGTGAGTAGATATCCATAAAGCTGAACTTGTGAAATCATGTATATTCTAAAACGACTCCATTGTGAATCAGCTCAAGAAGTAGTGACTCCAAAGGGAAATTATGGTGACACAGCACATGTAAGGAGGAAGGAGACATGGGTTGAATTCCTGGCCCTACCAAAGTCCAGCCGTGTGACTTTGGCAAGTCTGCCTCAATTTCTTCATCTGAAAAATGGTCATACTGGGTTCTTGTGAGATGTTGACAAAATAGCCTACACAGAATGTTTGATTCTGTGCCTGGTGCATCATGATCATTCAATACTCACCTGTGCAGTCTGCTCATGGACTTCAGCCTCCTTTATCTCTATGCCATGTCGCATGTTCAGTAGCAATGATCCAATGAGTCTTTCATCTATGTTTCTCCTTAGCATACACGAATATATATTTACCTGTTCATTCTCAGGCTGGGTCATTCAGTTTCAGTGCTAAAGCACACACATCCACACCACGAGTCCTACACATCAAGAATGACTTCTAGTTACCTAGCTGCTGAAAACATCATTTACAGATTTTTAATTCCAAAGGATTTGAATATGATAAAACACTAAATTATGTTCTAAAATTACACTCAGAACTTTTGAGTCTTGGTCAATTTAAAACCTCCTAGAGCGGGGATCCCTGGGTGGCTCAGCAGTTTGGCACCTGCCTTTGGGCCAGGGCGCGATCCTGGAGTCCAACGATCGGGTCCCACGTCAGGCTCCCAACATGGAGCCTGCTTCTCCCTCCTCCTGTGTCTCTGCCTCTCTCTATCATAAATAAAAATAAATCTTTAAAAAAAAGCCTCCTAGAGCTTTCAAAGGCTATCTTTCAAAGCCTTAACCTTGCAGCAAGTGCTGCCCCATGACATTAGAATAGCAGCTTCACATGTGGTGTATGTATATATACACACACATATAGGAATATTATTCAGCAAACAAAAATGACCACATTTACATCAAAGTGGGTGGATGGAACTGGAGGGTATTATGCTGAGCGAAATAAGTCAATCAGAGAAAGACAATTATCATATGCTTTCACTCAGGTGTAGAATATGAGAAACAGCTCTGAGGATTATAGGGGAAGGGAGGAGAAAGGGAAGAAATCAGAGAGGGAGAAAAACCATGAGAGACTCTTTTTTAAGATTTTATTTATTCTTGAGAGAGAGAGAGAGAGAGAGAGTCAGAGACACAGGCAGAGTGAGAAGCAGGCTTCATGCTGGGAGCCTGACGTGGCACTCAATCCTGGGACTCCAGGATCACGCTCCAGGCCGAAGGCAGGTGCTAAACTGCTGAGCCACCCGGGCTGCCCAGAAGAGACTCTTAACTATAGGAAGCACACTGAGGGTTGCTGGAGGGGAGGAGGGTGGGAGAAGGGGGTAATTGGGTGATGGGCATAAAGGAGGGCAGGGGATGGGATGAGCACTGGGTGTGGTATGCAACTGATGAATTATTGAACTCTATATCTGAAACTAATGGTGTACTATATATATTGGTGGCTACTTGAATTTAAAAAGAATTTAAAAAAAAAGCAGCTGCACAGGAGAAGACTACCAGTGCTGACCTGCCTGAATTTCTAAGGTGTTTCTCCACATCACCCTGCCCATGTGACCAAAATGCCCACTCCAGGGTCCCACCCCTGTGAGTCTGATTTGGGAATCCAAGCTGAAGCCCTGGCCTCTACATTTGCATAGGCCCCCTGAGGGTCTAGATGCACTGGTCATACTCCATGTGAGTGTTGGTGCTGGGAAGGTGCAGGGAGCTCACTGTGCCTCCCCTAAATCCCCTAACCTCCTACAGCCTCCAGACAGCCTGTTTGTCCACATTGCGATGCCCCCCAAGGGACCACTCAGGTCCCTGCTGGCCATGGCCCCTGCAACCTGGCCATGTCCCACGCTCTCTAGGAACCTGAAGGGCAGCTGGCAGTGTGGCTGAGACTTCATATCCTGAGGCTGGTCTGCCCATAGGGCTTTCAGCTACCCTTCTGGGAATACCACAGAGCTTCTTCCCACCCTAGCCCTGAGCACCCCTGATGTGGTACAGGTTGCAAAGAAATGGGGAAAACAGTGCCCTATCCCTGGGAGCACTCCTGCTGGAGAGTGATGCTGAGGACACACAGTACCAGCAGGGAAGCAAAGGACCAAGAGAAGGGTGGCAGCCAGTAGCCCAGAGACTGTCTCCCGTAAGCCCCCTTCCCCACTCCATCCCAAGAGCACATTTCATGATCTCCATTCTGAGAAATGGATGAGAAAACAAACTGAGGACCACAGGAGAGGCAGGGAAATGGTGTTTATTCAGGCAAAACGGGTAATCACCAGAAAGCAAGTCAATTGAGGAACGGGACATGCTTGAGTGTGCCTACTTTCATATCAAGAGAGGGATCCCCCGTCTATCAGCTCATACAGGGACATTGCTGCATCTGAGACCAGCCTGAGTGCTGTATATGTGCCTTCCCACAGGCTTGTTAGGAAGAAATCTTCAGTATAGTTGTTTCTTAAAAAAAAAAAAATTATTTATTTATTCATGAGAGATACAGAGAGAGAGAGAGACAGAGACACAGGCAGAGGGAGAAGCAGGCTCCATGCAGGAAGTCCGATGTGGGATCTATCCCAGGTCTCCAAGATCACGCCCTGGGCCAGAGATAGCGCTAAACCGCTGAGCCACCCGGGCTGCCCCAAATACATAAAATCTTAAAAAAAAAAAATCTACATGGTCACAGAAAACCTTGCCCTCTTAACCCAATGCTGGGCTACAGTGGTTGCAGAACGGTCTTCCCTGTCAGAACCACTTGGAGAGCTTGTTAGAACTCAGCGTGCTGGGCTCCCCTCCCAAAGCATCCAGAGTGGGGTGAGGCCTGAGAATTTGCATTTCTGAACCTTTCTAGGGGATGCTGATGCTGGAGTTCCCAGGCCTCCATCTCACCTTACAGCCCACCTCCAGCACTGGTTCAGCAGTGCCCTCAATATTGCCCGAGGTCTTTTGCCCTTTCGAGAATGTTCCCTTCCAGGATCACTCTAGGGAAATCCTCCAGATCCACCCACAGCAGATAACTTTCTCTGACTGGTCTTCCCCCTGCAACAATCCTCTGCAACATCCTGTTGCTACTCTATGGAATAATGATCTTGTGGTTTTGCACATACTTACTTTTGTCTTATCTGTTCCCCGTGCTGAGAGCTTACTTTTTTTAAAGGAAGTGACCTTGTTCTTTTTATGCCCAACAGCAAGTACAGTTTAACAGAAATGCTTCTTGATGAATGCATGACTCCATCCTGCCTTTCAGGTCCCTCCATAGCCCTGGCTTAACACTGTTTCATTCTTCTTTTGACTTTCCTTTGACTTACCCTGCTGCTCCATATTGCTTTCCATGTTGTAATAGCATCAGACAGGACAGGTGGACTGATGAACATTGACAAACATAATGTGTATAATTAATGCTAATAGCAACCAGGGTCAGTGCAATAAATACATCCCAAGGATCCAGGAAGTAGGGAATAATGCTGGAATTCTCCAAGCAGACTCTGGGGAACCCTTATGGCCCTTTCACACAGAAGTCCACAAGATCAAATTTCTTGGGGCGCCTAGGGGGCTCAGTCAGTTGAGCATCTGCCTTGGGCTCAGGTCATGATCCCGGAGTCCTGGGATCGAGCTCCGCATCAGGATTGAATTTAAAAAGAGCCTACCTCTCTCTCTCCCTCTGCCCCTCCTAGTGCACTCTCTCTCTCTCTCTCTCTTTCTCTCTCTCACTGTCTCACATAAATAAATAAAATCTTTTTTTAAAAAAAGGTCAAATATCTTTTCATAATGATGCTAAGGTGTTTTTGCCCTTTGCACTCTCTTTCCCAAAGGTAGAATTTTCTAGAGGCTACCTAAGTGTGATACCATAGCAAACTGAAATCAGAAACAGGTATGATTATTCATCTGTCTCCTATTAAACTAGACATCTCCATTAGAAACAACAAATACCCACCATTTGCTTCAACGTGGATGGACCTGGAGGGTATGATGCTGAGTGAAGTAAGTCAATCGGAGAAGGACAAACATTATATGGTCTCATTCATTTGGGGAATATAAAAAATAGTGAAAGGGAATAAAGGGGAAAGGAGTGAAAATATCAGTGAGGGAGACAGAACGTGAGACTCCTAACTCTGGGAAACGAACAAGAGGTGATGGAAAGGAGGTGGGCGGGGGGTGGGGGTGACTGGGTGACAGGCACTGAGGGGGGCACTTGATGGGATGAGCACTGGGTGTTATTCTATATGTTGGCAAATCAAACTCCAATAAAAAATATACAAAAAAATACATCAGAGAGAGTTGCAAAACATAAAACTCTTCCCACAAAATTTCACTTGTTTTGTATAGATTTTTTTCATAAAATAGCTTATGTTAACATATAATGGTTTTATTGCTGTCGTCTTTAAATGAGTGAAGTTTTTAATTTCTCACTTTAGATTTTAATACAGCAAATATTGATATGTATAATTCACATAAATAAGAGCCCCTGGGGGTCCTCAATAAATATTGAGTATAAAGGCATCCTAAGAACAAAAAGTTTAAAAATCTGCTTTGATGCTCTACATTGGAATGAAAAAAAGAAAAAAATATTCATGGTATATTACGTTATGGGGTGAGATCTTTGCTTTTTTGCAGATTACTTTATTCCCCTCTTGAGGGCGGTGCAGGTGCCACAGAACATAAATTCAGGACGGCAAGCGTGGAAGAGTTTTGTAAAATCCATGCAAAACATCAGATGTTTTCACTAACAATTTCTATGCCTTAATTCAAAAAAGTCTTTTAATTCGTCTTTATGTGGGAAGGGTATAGAAATGGAGTACAAATAAGGAATTATAGCTTATGCTGGAAAACTGCCTGCGATAAAGAAATGGGTTGCATTACACTGCTTGAGCTGCTGTAACCAAGCACCACAAACCGAGTGGCTTAAACAACAGAAATTTGTTGTCTCAGAGTCCAAAGCCAGGATTCCAAGATCAAGGTTTTGGTAAGTGCCTCTGAAGGCACCGGGGCAGAACCTGCTCCAGGCTTTTATCCTAGCTTCTCCTGGGTTTGCAGAAGTGTTACTCTGATCTTTACAATATTATCCCTGTACCCATGTGTGTGTCCAAATATCCCCTTTTAATAAGGACTCATCCTATTGGATTGAACCCACCCCAATGACCTCATTATAAGTCTTTATCTTTGGTGAAGTCCCTGTCTCCAAGTAAGGCCACATTCTGAAGTCCTGGGGGTTAGGACTTCAACATATCCTTTTCAAGGGGATACAATTCAGCCCATATCCATGGACCATGATACAATTTAGAGAAATTATAAAAGAAAGAGGTATGAGTTAAAACCATGGGGTTCAAATCGAGGAAGCTAATTCCATATTTTGGTCCATGGTAATGAGGACCTGAGGTTCTCAAGTCTGAACCTTAAACCTCCTTGTTGTATTGTTATTTGTCACCATGTGCATGAAAATATTACTTGCTAACTGGGTCTTCTGCTGTTAAGCTCTCTGCTGGACCTCACAGATGCCAGGAGGGTCTGCTGGTCTGGGGGAGCAAGTTCACATTCTTTTAAGTCATTCCTGCTCACAATGTCCACAATAGCCAAACTGTGGAAGGAGCCTCGGTGTCCATCAAAAGATGAATGGATAAAGAAGATGTGGTTTATGTATACAATGGAATATTACTCAGCCATTAGAAACGACAGATACCCACCATTTGCTTCAACGTGGATGGAACTGGAAGGTATTATGCTGAGTGAAGTAAGTCAATCGGAGAAGGACAAACATTGTATGTTCTCATTCATTTGGGGAATATAAATAATAGTGAAAGGGAATATAAGGGAAGGGAGAAGAAATGTGTGGGAAATATCAGAAAGGGAGACAGAACATAAAGACTCCTAATTCTGGGAAATGAACTAGGGGTGATGGAAGGAGAGGAGGGCGGAGGGTGGGGGTGACTGGGTGATGGGCACTGAGGGGGGGCACTTGACGGGATGAGCACTGGGTGTTATTCTGTATGTTGGTAAATTGAACACCAATAAAAAAATAAATTTATTATTTAAAAAAAATATTTAACAAAAAAAAGTCATTCCTGCTCAGATGATTCAGATGGGGGGAATGATCTGGACTTGCAAGTTGTAGAACCAACTCTAATACCATTCAAAAGTCTGGGAGAAGGGGAAAGTATGGAAGAAGAGACAGAAAAAACAGAAAAGTGGATTCTTGAAAATACTCTAAAACTTGCGGCCTCACAGCCATTTGAAGATACAGCTTATGGTGATGAGCAATGTTGCTAGGAAGGAAATGAGTTTGGTCAGTGACTATAGGGAAAGAGACCCTCATGAAGAAAGACGAACGAGTCAGAAGAAAGACAAACAGGCAGAAATCCCTGCCGAACTGTGCATTGTTGTGATCACAATAGTGAGCTGACCCAGGAAAATAGTTGAAAGTTGACCAAAGGGAGCCAGGAGACTGAGGGACACTGAGCCCAGTGCCCACCGTTCCTCTGGGCACTGGAGACTCTGTGGAGGAGAAAGCCACACCCATGGGCCGCATCCATTGGAAGGAGCTGCATTCACAGGAGGAGTGGGTGGCGCCAGTGACCTTAAGCAGCCTCATGTAACCAACCACTACAGATTTAAAAACTTAAAATAATGCCCATTTATTATGCATAATTGCCCTGGATCAGGACTCAGGCATGGCCTAGCTCTCAAGGGTGCAATCAGAGAGTCAGGTGGCTGGGGTCTTTTATGGAGGTTTTGGACGAGAATCTTCCCAGGTTCACAAAGACTGTTGGCAGAATCCAGTTCTAGGTGGTTGTCAGTTTGGGGTCCCCTTTCCCTTGCTGGATGCCATCCGGGAACCATTCTCCGCTCCTAGGGGCCACCCACATACCTTCGCACATTCATTCCCCTCCATCAACAAACAAGCTTCAAATCACTCTACATTTCCCTTGTGCCTTCAGCAGGGAGAGGGCTTTGCTCGTGGAGCCCCTACCAGAGAATCCTGGATAATCTCCCTATTGTAAGGCCAACTGATTAGTAACTTTAATTACATCTTCCATGCAACTTGGCGTGTTCATGGGCATGACGCTGGGAGGCAAGCATCATGAGACCAAAAGCCTGCCTACCACAGAGGGCAAGCCCGTGTCTCAGGGAATGCTATCTTGGGAGTCTATATCTCTCATTCATCAGAGGATTGTTTTGGTTCTGTCCTCAAAATCTCTCCCTCCCTCCAAACTGCTTGCTAGCCACTTTTAACTTGTAATCGCACTAGTTCCTTTAGCAGCAGCTGGAGTTGGCAACCTCTTCCTTGAGGCAAACCACCTTTGTGTGTTTCTCCACAGAATGCTCTTCCATAGCAGCTTTCAAAGGAGTGCCCTACCTGTTATGAAAAGCTTCATTATCACTTGATGCTTGCTGAAGAAGCACCACAAGACATGAGCGAACAGGCTAGCAACAGAGCCCAGTGATGCCTACCCACCCCCACCCCCACCCCCGCCTTCCCAGGACCTCCTGGCGTCCATCTCTGGGAAAGGGATGCCCTGGGCCTGGGTGTCCCTCTGGGGGGCTGAAATGATCGAGAGGACAGCAGGTTATTTATTTATTTATTTATTTGTTTGTTTGTTTATTTATTTATTTAGTGTACATACTTAGGTTTACTTTTTTCAGATTTATTTATTTTTATTTTTTACATTTTATTTGTTTATTTACATTTTTTAATTTAAATTCAATTTGCCAACACATAGTCTAACACCTAGTGCTCATCCCATCAAGTGCCCTCCTCAGTGCCTGTCACCTAGTTACCCCATTCCCCCACCCACCTCCCCTTCCACAACCCTTTGTTTGTTTCCCAGAGTTAGGAGCCTCTCATGGTTTGTCTCCCTCTCTAATTTTCCCCACTCAGTTCCCCTCCTTTCCTTTATAGTTTCTTTCACTACTTCTTATATTCCACGTGTGAGTAAAACTATATGATGATTGTCCTTCTCCGATTGACTTACTTCACTCAGCATAATACCCTCCAGTTCCATCCACATGGAAGCAAATGGTGGGTATTCATCTTTTCTGATGCCTGAGTAATATTCCACTGCAAAATACCATGGACTTTTAGGACTTTGTTCCAGTAGCTCATTTCACATGTTACCATGCCATGATCAAGTGGGAACAAAACCCAGAGTTACCTAAACATAGTCCTCCCATCCTTTAGTGGTGTCGATTGGAACACTTTGATGTGGCTTTTCCCTGTGCCCTGAAGTACCAGACATAGGAGGTGCTCCCTAAAGCTTGACAGATGGGATGTGAGAGTGGCGCATGGGAACACTCTGGTAAATGTGTAGGAAAGAGTCACAGTGGCCACTGGAACTTCACAGTCTAGTCTATGTGTGCTGGGGGCAGGGTGGCTTAGGAGCTGTCCTGGCCTCCATTATAAAGAAACCACTTGGTCCTGGATCCACAGGGGGAAGGAGAAGGGACCGTTCCCACAAGTGGCAGGGGCTGCCTGGAGGAGGTCCCCACCTCCACTGCCCGATGGCCCCAAAACCCCTGAGCCCCCACCACAGAAGAGGGACAATTGGGCCCTTTTCAGGGGTGATGGAAACAGGAAATGGGAGCCTTGGCTCTGGTCAAGGCTGGATTAGATAGACTCAGTGGGACAGCACCCTCTGAACTAGGGTGTCACGAATGCCACTCTCACCCTCCCTGTACTTGAACAACAGGGAAAAGGAAGATCCTCTTCCCCTCACACCTATGTCAGCAGCTGGTATACACCAAGTTGGGCCGGGGACAGCCACTAAGAGCCCACTGTCCCTCAGGAAATCCTGGAGAGATGGGGACACAGCCTGAGGCAATGGGCCCCAGCTCAAGCTGTGCCACTGGAGCCCCCGGAGAGGGAGGAGCTGTCCCAGATTCCCCAGGGACAGGAGTGAGGGGACAGGGCAGGGGAGTATCCTGAGGGCTGTGCCTGATAAGCTTTAGGGCCTCCAACAAAAGGCAATGCGCTTGGCTCTGGGTCAAGGAAGCACAGCCTTGGGAACACCAAGTACAATGTGGGGGACGGGAGCTCCCTGTTTCCAAACTGTGTGGTTGTTGTGGGCCAAGGCGGTGGGGTGAGAGGCCGGGCAAGGGACAGGGTCCTTGGCACAGATGCGGCCAGTGGCCTGGCCCTGCTCACCCCGAGGCCCTTGTGGCCTATCTGGAGCCTTCTCCAGGCCTCTTCTAGGGGCCAGTTTCTGCCCAGGGAAGGACCCCGAAGGCCCTGGGACAAGCTGGGTGAAGGTGTCCCCTTGGCCAAGCTGATGCCTATTGGCCCCATGGGAGGCTCCTCATCTCCCTATGCAGCCACACTTGGCCCCCTGCCCGCGTGCCCAGGTCCCCTCCAATTGTAAAGCTATACCAGGCCCTTGCAGACTTGTTCCTTAGCCTCTACCAGAGAGCCTGACTCCCATAATGGGGTGGGAGTGCAGACCAGGGTCATGAGTCTTGCCTGACATGCACTTCATACCCGAACCACCTATCTGGCTCCCTTCCAACTCCCAGCACCTCTGCCGAGGAGATGTGTGACACTGAGCAAGCCTTTAAACCTACTATGTCCAGGGTCCCCATCTCTAGAAGAGGGAACATAACAAATGCCCACTCACCTCCTAGGTTCCTGTGAGGACTCTTGGAGAGAGAGAAGGCCCAATTGCTCAGCTCAGTATCTGGGATATAGTCGGTGCTTGAAAATGGAAGGTCATGGGCATGGGGGATCCCTTTTCTCCAAGGCTCTAAACCCTCCAGTGCTTTTGGAGTAGATAGCTGGTGTGTGCGGGGTCACGAGTGCTACGTTGCTGCTTGCCCTTGTTTGGCCAGCCGGGATCGTGGCTCTGATTGCCATGTGAGACTAGAAGCAGAGCCTGGGGTGCCGTGGAAGGCAGTGGCATGAACAGTGCCGCAGAAGGTATGGCATGGAGGGCACGCAGGGTGATGATCAGCCTGCACAGAGCCCAAGTGGGCATGTGCAAGAACACCTGTGTCTGGGAACAGTGAGATCAGGACCCAGTCTTAAATGACACAACATGCCCTGGACCAGGGCCAGAGGCCCCGAGGGCACTCAGTGGTCATCTCAGCTGGCTGCCAGCCCTGACAGAGAGAAACCTGCCCTGGCCACAGCCTGGCACTAGAAAGCAATGTGCTTAGAGGGCTTATCCTCCCTCTTGGTGATAGGGGCCATGGCTTGCAAGGAGATGCTAGGGACACAGGGACCCATGGATTTCTACTGTGAGAATGGGAACCAAGTGTTTGAGCCCGAGTGATCAAGTGGGGCCAAGAGTAGGGCAGCCAGCAGTGCTGGCAGCCAAAGTGCTCATGGGAAGGGCTCAGGGACAGCAGGCTTGGCTGAGGAATCAGCCCTGCTCTGGGCTCCACGAGGAAGGGCTGGGGTCTAGAAGACTATGGTGGCCTGGGGAGGAGCTGCGTCTCAAATGATGGGGCTTTGGACATGGAAAGGTTCAGATGGCAGGGCAGGCTCCTGGTCACAGGGTGAGCCTGGCTGGGGGGGGGTGCAGGGCACACAGTTCTTGATGGGTCTCCAGCCACAGGGGAACTGGGCTCACTGCCCAGGCCTGAGGAAGTGGCTGGCAATCACTTGGTCTTTGAACTTTCCCCTACTAGCCCTGGGTAAAGAGCCCAGGGCCCTGGACATGGCCATCCTGCAGAGAGGCATGAGGGAGAAAAGTGCACATTCATCTCCTTCCCAGTTCTCTTACCATGGAGGGGATAAGACAGTGAAAACCTGGGAGGAGGTAGCTGCTGGGAGCCTCTCTCTTCTGAGCCAGCCCCAGAAGGAGGAGGGCAGATTCCTAGGGCCAGACTTGGGGCCGCTTGCCCAGGGTCCAGGCCTTCTCCTGTCTCCCGTCCTCCACAGAGGCAGGAAAGTGACTGCCCCACTCAATCCTAGAAGGACTCAAACCCCATAAACCCCCAACACATGCACGCACTCACCTCTCACATGTTCACACTCCTGCACATTCTGCTTGCTCACACACTGACACGGTATCACACACTGGGGTATTGTCACATTCACTCACACTCTTACACACTCTCACACATTCATTGACAGTCACACTCGCTCACACATACACACACTCACACCTGTTCAGTGAACACACATGCACAGAGACACTCTGAGTGAGGGAGAGACATCACCCCTCCTCTTGTTATGCCACCCACCCCCCACCAGATCCCGGCAGGCCGGTGGAAATTGGCCAGTTGCCATGGCCCCGCTAAGACACACAGGACAGGCATGCTTCCAGTGGGGCCTTGCCTGAAGAAGGCAGGAGAACAGAGCCCACCTGGAGAGCTCACCCCAATCCTGTAGCACACCCTGATGGGACACATCCAAGTGTCCCCACAATATGGGGCCAAGACCACCGGGCCAAGGAGGCTCAGGCATGGCCATGAACACCCTGTTCTCAACCACCTCCTGCAATCCTCCTTCCATCGCCCATGTGTCTCATTACCCAGCATCTCCAGGAGCCCCTCCATCCGCACAGCCCGTGTCTGCAGCTCTCGCCATTCGACCCAGGTCTCCCTAGATGCATGGTTCCTGCAGGCTGGCTGAGGAGCTGTAGGCCGGGCCTCAGCTCTCTGCAAGGTCCCCGCTCTGGCTCATTGGCTGCTCTGGGGACTGTCCTTCGCATGTACCGTGGGGGTGGTCAGAGCCCCTGTCCCTTCAAAACGGCTGGAGAACACCTGTAGGCACAGACCGAGTGAGCCCCCAGGACTCCCTCACCATTTCCGGGTGAGCAGTACTATCCTCTCCCCGAACACATGCAGGGAAGGGCCCAATTGCTCCTTCTGTGCCCTAAATACTCAATCGGTTCAAAGGCAGAGGGCTAGAGCAGGCTGCCCTTGATTTGTGGTGGGCAGGGCCAGGCAGGTTGGGGCAGGTGGTTCCTGGCTCCCCAATCCTCATGATGGACCCTCCAGGGACGACCCTCCAGCCTACAGCATTCGGGAAGGGGATTCCCAGATCACCAGTGCCCTCCACTCTGGGTGGGTGCCCTCCTCAGGTCGCACTGAGGGCTCTGTGACCTGGAGAGATCCATAACTCACCTCCAAGTAGGAAGACACCACTCCCCAGGCCCCGTCTGCACCCCCCACTCATGCCCCACCGGCCTCTGCCTGCTCCCAGGACAAAGGACTGGTGCCTCAGAGTTGGCTGGCAGGGAAGTGGGGCAGGGAGAGGGTGCCCCTTCTCCTCTAGGGGCGACCCTGCCCAGGATTCCGAGTGGAGGGCAG
Source organism: Canis lupus familiaris (assembly GCF_011100685.1). Taxonomy (NCBI): domain Eukaryota; kingdom Metazoa; phylum Chordata; class Mammalia; order Carnivora; family Canidae; genus Canis; species Canis lupus. The sequence goes on from NC_049260.1 coordinate 122,337,192, forward strand.
CCCTCCCGGCCTTTCCTCCTTCCTGGCAAGGCAGAAGCACTGAGAAAGCCCCAGCCAGCCTGCCCTCTGTCCCTTGACATCACAGCCCCCCAGGGACCCAAATGTCCCTCAGTGGCCAGACTGTGACTGGCCACTTGTCAGCTGGCAGGGGTAGGCTGATCACAAACAGATGGGGTATCCCCCACCTCGGAGTCCTGCATGCAGCCCCCGACAGGGGAGTCTGACCTCATGCCCAGACCTTTCTGTGCCCAGCTGGTCCCTGGCATTCCACATGGGACCTCTCTGACCTGTCTGAATGCCCTGAACCACTCAGCCCCACCCAGATCCTGGGCCATCAGGCCCTGCCTGCCATCTGGCCCCCTCCCTTGAATGTCTAACCTACTTATACCTGGGGCTCCCTGAGTTTCATGTGGACCCAACCAGATATCTCTTGTGCCCAAAGTTCCAGTCACTTGGCTCCATCCAGCCCAGAGGACCGCACAGCACCTCCCTGCCCTGACCATACCCCGATGCCAACTGGGCGAACCAAGCTACTGTTGCCTCCCACCACCTCCCCCAAGAGAACTTTCCTTTGATGGCGCACAACAGAGACACGATGCAGCTGAAACACTCAATGACATTTATTGAAGAGAAACATTTACTGCAACCATTTGAAGGACAGAATGACAACAGAGAGAGGAACATCTAATGGCCACTAGAACCCATAGGTCACGGCCCCGCTCCTGCCACACCTCCTGCTCCTGCCACACCTGTAGCTCCTTTCTGACCTTCATGCTCATCCTCACTTGCAGCTCCTGTGACACCTGCAGCCCTTTCTTTACCTACAGCTCCTGCCTCACCTGCCTGGCCGGCCCTTGCTTCCATCTGGGGCTGCGCAGGGAAATCGGGTCTATCCTGTGAGTCTGAATCAGGAGCCTGGGGCAGAAAGACCACAGGCCAGGGTCCTCCTTTGCCTGCTATTTGTCGGGGGATCAAACTTCGGTTTAAATACTGAGCAAACTCCACTAAGGCGACCCTGGATCCGAGCTCCTTTCTGAATGCTTTGCCCAGCACTCGGTATCTGCCCAGGGGCCACAGGGCAGCCTTCACGGCATCCTGGAATTCCTCTTCCTCACAGTCATCTGGGATGCCCAGGATGAGCAGGGAATGGTGCGTGCCTTGGCCTGCACCACTCATGCAGCACTGCCAATGCCATCATGGATACCTGGTGGGGGAAGGAGCCCAATTGGACAGGGACGCTCACACTTTTGCACCTGTGGGTGCAAAGAGGAGAGAGGGACATTGGTGCCAGACAGCCCACCCTACCACCCCCCACAGTGACCTGGATCTCCTCCCTGACCAATTCACACACTCTATGCTCTGGCTCTTACCCCCACCACATACCCCTCACCTCTGCAGCAAGGAGACCCCTTTTCACCTTGGTCAACGCCCCTGATCTGGCCACTGCAGCCGGAGTCTCTCCCAGTATCATCTGTAACCCCGCAGCCAGGAGCCCTCTCTTTCCTCTTCCATCCTTTCTTTCCTAGCACCTGACCCAGAGCACCCCTGCTCTGCTCAAGCAACCTTAAAACCGGTCCCGTGCCCCCCACACCCTGAGTTGGAACCTCCTCCTCTCCCACCAGCACCTGCCCCTCTGCTACTGGAGCCACCCTCCACAGCCAGGAACCCTTCCCACTCCTCCCCTCCAGCGCCAACTGGGATGCCCCTCCTGCCCTCACTGACTGCCCTGGCAGTGATCCAGCCCTTACCCAGGGTGCCCGGTAATTCTAAGGTCCCATCTGAGCAAAGTCCCCGGTCTCCTGCTCACTGTCTCTGACTCTGCAGGAGTCGTGGAACCACCTACAGGCTGCAGGGCGACTCTGGGGGCCACCTTAAAGCCCTGGAGCAAGAGAATCACAAGAACACACCTCAGCTCCGCAATCCAGGGCTGCACAGTCCAAAGGGTCTCCCAAGTCCTTGTTGCTAAGGCCACTAGGGAGACGAGGGAGAAAGATCTCAGCATCTCTGCGCAGGGCTAATGCCTGGATCAGGAGAGCATGGGAGGAGGCATCGATGTTGCCATGGCAATGAGACCTGCTTGGTAAGGGCTTGATGTGACAAGGCTTGGAGCCTCCAGAAGCAACAGGCACACCCACTGCCCTCCAGCAACAAAATATCCCTGATCCATAATTGTGGCCATTGTGTGGGGGCTGCAAACCAAGAGTTAGGAGACAGAGGAACCTATGACCAGGTCCCCAGTACCATTCCGCCTTCACAGCCTGCCCTCATTCAGCCCAGAATCTCTACAGTAGACACAGGTTGGGTGTCCCCATGTCAGGAGCCTCATCACACTTTTTTACACCAAAAAGCCAGCCCTCAACCACTCAGGCAGCCATTGCGTTGGAAAGTGTGTGGCACCGTGTCATGTGAATATAGATTCACCTAACAGCTGGCTGGCCTGTACAAGTCATTGAACATCTTGTGTCCTGAATCTGTAAATAGGCAGTATGTAATAGGCTTTCCTTTTATATAGTGTTGAATTTGATTTGCTGATAGTTCAGGATTTTTGCCATATTCTTCTTGAGGGTGATTTTTCCGTGATTTTCTTTTTTTACATCATCTTTTTATCAAGATTTATTCCAGCTTCACAAAAATGAGTGAAGAATCGTTCCCTGCTCTTCTGCCTTCTGGAAGGGGTTGTGTAAGACAGATGATTTTCGACTGCCCTCCAAATCCCGCTGCAGCCATTGCCGCAACCACGATGCCCAAACGAAAGAAGCAGAATCAGCAGCAGCCGCCGCCACAATAGGCCCCGCTGCCAGAGCAGGGGGAGACTGAAGACGAGGAGGATGGGAGTCCCATCGGACCACCCAGCCTTCTGGGCCCTCCCCCCATGGCCAATGGAAAGCCTGGTGATCCCAAGTCAGCCCCAAACTGGAATCCACCCACATGTCCACCATCAGTAGAATGGATAAATAAGTTCTTGTGTGTGCATGCAATGGGATACTACACTGCAATGAAAATGAATGAACTCCTGTTACAGGCAACCTGGATGAATCTCACAAACACGGTGTTGAGCGAAAGGAGCAAAGGAGCCAGACAGAAAAGAATGCAGACTCTCTTCACAGAGGTCCTCCAGGATCAAGGGGACCAATGATTCCACCACTGCTGAGCCTCCCACCTCCTCCCAGGGGCAGAGGCCCAATCCGGGGAGGCCTGGGCCCCAGGTGCAGCCCATATGGTCGTGGCTGGTGGGGGGCCAATACTGAACCTCCTTTTCCTGGACCAGGCCATGGGGTCCTTCCAGAGGAGGCTTTCACAAAGAGCAGAGAAATCCCTGAAGGCTCAAAAGTTGGTCTTTTATCAAAAATACCTGCCTGCCCAAGGAAGGCCCCCAAGTTATGGAAGACAAATCCAACCGCCCTGTCTGCCGACACTTTGCCAAAAAGGGCCACTGTCGATATGAGGACCTCTGTGCCTTCCACCACCCAGGCATCAATGGACCTCCTCTGTGAGACTGTGCCTTCCCATCCAGGCTGGAAGGAGCCCTCTGACCTAGCGGCCATATATTTCCCTGTGGCCCTGTGACAGCTACTGTGAGGCTGTTCCACCCACCACCCTCAGTCAGTGACACCCACCCCCATCTCTCACCTTCCCCATTTGGGGTCCAGAATTTTGTTTCATCACTGGTGCCCAGCGTGTGGGCTTTCTTCCGATCCAGCCTCCAGAGACTCGCCTTCAGGGCCCCACCTTTGCTCTCTTCAACTGCCTCCTGGATCCTCTTCCCCTTCGCCGATTGCTGAACAGGAAACCTCTTTGGAGCTGTTTCTTGTGCATCTGTCCACCCAGCCCTCGGCACTGCCCTCAATTCCTAAGAGCCCTGGAGCAGTTTCCTACCATTCCCTTTTTCTAGCTGCTTGTTTTAAGTCCTTTTCGTGTGACAAACCCTACCCCCAAAGTTGCCAGTTGCTCTGTGAAACTCACCAGGTTGACCTGGGGTCAAGTACGGATGACTGGTGCGGAGTTACTCCCTGAAAGGCCACTCTCCCTGCTTTTGGATTTTGTAGATCATGCGTCAGTAGCATGGTCCCCACCACTCTGGTCTGTGATCACTGTGCTTTGTGAAACTGTGCATCCCGTCGTACGTAGCCTTTCTCAGTGTCCGTGGCATCATTGTGACTTCCCAATACTAGAGTAGGTTTTTCTGCCAAAATGAGTGAGGCTTTTGATGCCCTCTAGACTTTCCACACCTCCCAACATGGGAGAATTGTGAAACTTTCCGCAAGACTGCCTCCCTGGTCTCCCCATTCTCCTGGTGTCAGTTTTTTGGGGTTTGACACAAGCCCATGAGATGTCCTCTAAAGCCTCTTAAGGGCTCTCCTATCTCCTCTCCAGCCCACTTTAGTTAGAGTACGTCATTGTGAGGCCACTAGCTCTTTCGTCTGAATTCTGTGAATCTCCACCTGGCCTACCCTTGGGTGGTACCTGGACGGTACTGTCGCCCTCGTCTAACCTTTTTCCCTACATCTCTGGCACTGGTTGTTTTCTGTGAAAACGGCAGTGAACAGGTTCGGTTTTGCACTGGCCCTGAGGAAATGGGTCAGGAGTTGTGTGGCCAAGAGGGAAGGATGAGAGCCATTGGAGAACTGAGAATGAATTTTTTTTTTCTTATTAACATTTTTTTATATTAGTAATAAATGCAGTGGAAACAAGCAAAAAAAAAAAAAAAGATGATTTTCGTTAAGCATTTGCTAGAACTCACCCATGAAATCATCTGGGCCTGGATTGTCCTTTTGTCATGTGTATTCATTTTGTTTTTAGGAATGTTTTTTGATAGTAAATTAAATTTATCTATAAGTAATAGGGCTATTCATATTTTCTGCTTGATCTTTAGTTAATTTTTCTCAATTGCTTTGTTTCCAAGGACTTTGTCAACTTTATCTAAGTTATCAAAATTATTGGCATGAGGATGATCCTAATAGTCCCTCATTATTCTTCTAATACCTATATGATCTGGTGATATCCCTCTTTCATTCCTAATATTGATTAGTGTCTTTTTTCTTTTTTCTAGATTAATCTTGCTAAGTGTTGTGTATTTCATTGCTTTCTAAAAAATGTATGGCTCAGTCAGTTGGATGCCTGACTTTTGGTTTTGGTTCAGGACATGCTATCATGGATTGTGGGATTGAGCCCCATGTTGGGGCTCGTGCTCAGCAGGGGAAGTCAGCTTGAGATTCCCTCCCTCTGCCCTTCCTCCTGCTCATGCTATATGTCTCTCTCCCTCTGTCTGTCTCTCAAATAAATGGATAAATCTTTTTTTTTAAATGCATGGCTTTGGGATGCCTGAGTGGCTCAGCAGTTGGGCGCCTGCCTTTGGCTCAGGGTGTGATCCCAGATACTCAGGTTCGAGTCCCACAGTGGGCTCCTTGCGTGGAGCCTGCTTCTCCCTCTGTCTGTGTCTCTGTTTCTCTCTGTGTGTGTCTCTCATGAATAAGTAAATAAAAATCTTTTTAAAAAATGTATGGCTTTATAGGGGTGCCTAGGTGGCTCAGTTGGTTAAGTGACCAACTCTTGATTCCACTCAGGTCATGATCTCTAGACGGTGGGATCTCTCTGGCGTTGGGCTCCATGCTCAGCAGGGAGTCTGCCTGAGATTCTCCCTCTCCCTCTGTTTCTCCTGCCCCCACTCATTCTATAAATAAATAAATAAATAAATAAATAAATAAATAAATAAATAAATAAAATCTTTTTTAAGATGTATGGCTTTGCTAATTTTCACCACAGTTTCCTGTTTCATTTATTTCTGCTTTTACCTCTGTTATTTCCTTTTTAAAAATTTAGTTTGGATTTACCTGGCTTTTCTTCTTCTAGCTTCTTTAGATGGAGCATTAGAGCATTGATTTTATGCTTTTCTTCTTTTCTAATATAAGCATTTAAAGCAATTAATCATCCTCTAATCACTTTTTTACCAGCCTCCCACTAATTTTGATGTTTTATTTTTAGTTATTCCAAATGAAATATTATCTAAATTCCTTTGTGTTTTCTTCTTTGATCCATGAGGTTTTTTTTTAGAGGTGTGATGTTGAAATCCAGATATTTAGAGATATATTATTGTTGTTGATTTGTGATGGAACTCCATTGTGGACTCAAATAACTTATTATGTAAATTTTCAGATTTTCAAAATTTGTTGAGACTTGTTTTTATAGCTCAGCATTTGATCTATACAGGTGAATGTACAATGCACCCTTGTTTTTTTTTTTTTTTTTTTTAATTTTTTTTTTATTTATTTATGATAGAGAGAGAGAGAGAGAGGCAGAGACATAGGCAGAGGGAGAGGCAGGCTCCATGCACCGGGAGCCCGATGTGGGATTCGATCCCGGGTCTCCAGGATCGCGCCCTGGGCCAAAGGCAGGCGCCAAACCGCTGCGCCACCCAGGGATCCCCAATGCACCCTTGTAAAGAATATATTCTGCTGGGATGCCTGGGTGGCTCAGTGGTTTAGCACCTGCGTTTAGCCCAGGGCATGATATTGGGGTCCCAGGTTCAGGTCCCACATCGGGCTCCCTGCATGGAGCCTACTTCTCCTTCTGCCTGTGTCTCTGCCTTTCTCTTTCTCTGTGTGTCTCTCATGAACAAATAAATAAAATCTTTTTAAAAAAGGATATATTCTGCAATTGTCAGGTATGGTGTTTTATAAATATCAATTAAGTAAAGGTGGTTGCTAATGTCATACAGATATTCTAAATATTTTCTGATTTCTTGTCTAGTTGTATCAACTGCTGAGGGAAGGGCATTAAAATCTCCAACTATAATTGTGTAAATATCTATTTCTCTCCTTGTTCTGTCAAATTTCATTTCATGCATTTTGAAGCTCTGTTACTGGGTGTATAAAAACTCATGAATTTTTTGTGGTTCTGATTAATTGACCTTTATATCTCAGATAATAATCTTTGTCTTTAATTCTACTTTGGTATTAACAAAGCCATTTTCACTTTTTTATGATTTTATTTATTTATTTATTCATGAGAGACACAGAGAGAGAGAGAGAGGCAGAGGGAGAGGCAGGCTCCGTGCAAGGAGCCCAATGTGGGTTCGATCCCGGGACTCCAGGATCACACCCTGGGCCGAAGGCAGGCACTAAACCACTGAGCCACCCAGGGATCCCCCATTCTCACTTTTTTATGCTTACTCTTTACATAGTATATCATTTTGCATTCTCTTACTATCAACCATTTGTGTCTTATATTAAAATTGCATCCTTTTGTAGACAACAAAAGCCTTGCCCATTTATCTGTTCTGACAAGATCTGCCTTTTAAGTGCTTATCCCATTTACATTGAATACAGTTGTTGATATGGTTAAACCTAGGCATATCCTTTTACTATCTGTGCCCTCTATTTTGTTCTATGCTCTCTCTTTCCTGTTAATCATATTTTTTTAAATTTCCATTTCCTCTTATATTTTTGGCTATACCTCTTTGCATTGTTTTTCAGTTGTTGCTCTAGACATTAATCCTTAAGTTCTCACTATTTACTTAGAGTTAATATTGTACATAAGTGTAAGAATCTTTCCATCAGGGATCCCTGGGTGGCGCAGCGGTTTGGCGTCTGCCTTTGGCCCAGGGCGCGATCCTGGAGACCCGGGATCGAATCCCACGTCGGGCTCCCGGTGCATGGAGCCTGCTTCTCCCTCTGCCTGTGTCTCTGCCTCTCTCTCTCTCACTGTGTGCCTATCATAAATAAATAAAAATTAAAAAAATGTTAAAAAAAAAAGAATCTTTCCATCATACAAATTCATATCCCCTTTACCTCATCCTTTATGCTATAATTGCCATATATATTATATCTACATATGTTATAAAACCTATAACGCACTATTACATTTCTTACCTTAAAAAGTCATATGTATTATAAAGAAATTATTTATATTTATATTCCCCAAATGAATGAGAACATATAATGTTTGTCCTTCTCCGACTGACTTACTTCACTCAGCATAATACCCTCCAGTTCCATCCACGTTGAAGCAAATGGTGGGTATTTGTCATTTCTAATAATAGTGAAAGGGAAAATAAGGGAAGGGAGAAGAAATGTGTGGGAAATATCAGAAAGGGAGACAGAACGTAAAGACTGCTAACTCTGGGAAACGAACTAGGGGTGGTAGAAGGGGAGGAGGGCGGGGGGTGGGAGTGAATGGGTGACGGGCACTGGGTGTTATTCTGTATGTTAGTAAATTGAACACCAATAAAAAAAATAAAAAAATAAATAAAGAAATTAGGAGAAAACTTTCTTTAGTATTTACTCACATATTTACCATTTCTGGTGTTCTTTATCTCTACCCAAAGATCAAGGTTTCCCTCTACTATTATATTTCTTCAGGTTGAAAGACTTCCTTTAGCATTACTGTTAATGCAGGCTCCTGATGAATTCTCTTAGGTTTTACTTATTCTCAAAATAGACTTATTTCACCTTCATTTCTGAAGAATATTTTCCTCAGATATAGAGTTCTGGATTGGAAGGTTTTTTTTTTTCTTTTATCACTTTAAAGATGTTGTTACACTGTCTCCTGAATTGTTTATGTCTGTCTTCACTGAAACAGAAAAGATATTTTCTGTTGTTTTCTGATGCATGCACGTGACTAGAAAACATTCAGACCCTGAGGCTCATGGAACATGACTTTTTGGCAGGATGGTTTAATGGTTTTGGTTGCTGTCTTAATTTAAAAAAATCTATTTGGTTGGGACACCTGGGTGACTCAGCAGTTGAACATCTGCCTTTGGCTTGGAGTGTGATTCCAGGGTCCCAGGATCGAGTCCCACGTCAGGCTCCCTGCATGGAACTTGCTTCTCCCTCTGCCTCTTTCTCTCTCTCTCTCTCTCTCTCTGTGTGTGTGTCTAATAAATAAAAATAAAATCTTTAAAAAAAAGACCATCCAGTGAATTTTTCACTACAGACATTGTGTTTTTCAATTCTAGAATTTACAGTTTGCTCCTTTCAATAGTTTCTTTTTTCCCTGTTAAAATTTCCTATTTCATAAAGTCATTACTATTCCCTTGGAGTATGTATATTTTGCTTTTACATTTTGACATTTTACATTTTTGCATATTACACCTTACATTTAAAATTTTTACATTACACACTTGATAATAGGTTAACCATAGTGAACATAATGAATGAAATAGCCAAAGTGTTAAAGTAGTAGGGTTGTTGTATATAATCCATTCATTCATTTATTCATGTATTCACCCATTCAACAAGCATCTACTGTGTACCTACTGTGTCAGGCATTGTTCTAATTGTTCAGAATTTGGAGACAAACTGGAAATGGTCCCTGTTCTTAAAGAGCTCTCAGAATAGTAAGAAGAGGTAGGCATGTATATGAATTGGTTAATATGATATTATGGGGGTAGGGCTTATACAAAGTACAACAGGGACACCAAGTGGGCCAATCTACCTTGGGGAGGTGGTCAGGAAAGCCCTTACAGTGAAAGTGACCCTTGAACCTGGCATAGAGGAGCTTGAAGAATATTAAAGAAAGGTGACCAGTGGGCAGACAGACGTTGGGAATTGAAAAGCAGAAGAGAATTAGGTCCTGGACATTCAGGTTTGATGGTCTATAGCTTTCAGGTGGTTGTGTGAGGCTAAGGGAATGGCTGAGATTTCCCCCAGATGGCATGACAGGCAGCATAAGAAAATGAGGGTGAAATGAGTTGGTCTGAGCCTTCGTCAATGAGGGAGACTGGGGCAGATTATGTTGGAACTGAGGACCAGTCTCCAAGCCTGAGAATGCAGAATAAGTTTATCTTTATACTTTAATAACACAGACTCTGGACTCAGATCGGAGTTTTAATGTCAGCTGTGTGACCTTAAAGAGATGGCTTAAACTCTATATGGCTCAGTTTCCATAACAATAGAATGGAAGTAATAATAGTAATAATAGTACCTGCCTCGGGGTCATTGTAAGAATAAGATGAAATAATATTTATAAAACAGTGCCTGGCACATACTGAACAATCATCAAATGGTAGGTGTTGTTATCAATTCATTATTTAAATGGATGTGAAAGACTAGGAACAAATTTTAATTTCTTTACCACTAGATTGGAACACAGATACATTATTCAGGAATATTCAAGAAATATTTTTCAAGGGGCACCTGGGTGTCTCAATCAGTTAAGTGTATAACTCTAGATTTTGACTCAGGTCATGATCTTGGGGTTGTGGAATAGAGACCTGTGTTAGGCTCCATGCTCAGCATGGAGTCTGCTTGAGTTTCTCTCCCTCTCCCCCCAAAAATAAATAAATAAATAAATCTTTTTAGAAAGAAATATTATCAAGTGTCTATGCCAAGCATGGTTTTTTGTTCTACTTGGGGAAAACAGTATCTGTGACCTTAAGATCTTAACTGGACATTAAGAACTCAAGGGATCTGAAACTTCAGGGAGGATGCATTATTTTTACTAAACTAAAATTTAACAATTCCTTCTATTATGAATGTAAACAACAAACCATAGTAGTATTAGCATTATGTGTGACTTTGTCACCACCAGATGTATTTTCATATCACATTAGTTATTGTAGGTATCTAGAAATACTTACTAGAAATAGCATTACTTCAAAAAAAAAGAAATAGCATTACTTCAAAATTAGGGAGTTAGTAGACCACTTTAGATACTGTTATTTTATATGTTTATGAAATATATATGTCACTGTAAAAATATAATTATGAGCATGCTTTATATCCATAAGCATATTTAGAAAAGCTGTTTTGAAAATATTGTCTATGAATTACAGTGTCGGGATCATCTCAAGGTCAGTTTCCCTTAAGAATTATTTTTCTTAAAAGTATCACCACATTGTTTATGGTTTTTTCTAGTAATTAAGCATCATATCCTGGACATTGTCAGCAATGTTTTCTAGTAGCTCTGGCTTCTTGCTTTCTGTTATATTTTTCCAGAGAGGTGGTGGTGGTATCACTGCTGCTGCTTTAGCAGGCAGTTAACTTAGCTAAGCTCAAACCCTAAACTGTCTCCTCTTTGTTGGGCATCAAGTGTAATTTCTGCTTAGTTCTTTTCTTGGAGTCTGCCCTGTGCATGCCCAGAGATTTGGGCAGAGTGTATATGCTAAATTTGGATTCCCTGTCTATGGTTCCCTCCTTTCCAGGATTTTCTCTCTTGCTTTCCCTTTGAAATGGTCACCATGAACTCTGTCCTCTGGGTCCCTGAGTTTCAGCCACCCAGCATGACATCCTCTGTGGCCTGCCCAGAAAACTCAAATTCTATGCATTTTTTAAGAAAGAAATAATGCCAATATTATACAAACTCTTCCAGAAAAGTGAGGAGGAAAGACTACTCCCAACTCATTCAATGAGGCCAGCATTGCCTTTACATCAAAACCATACAAAGACATATGAAAAGAAAACTACAGACTGATGTTCTTTATGAACATACTTGCAAAAATTCTAAACAAACTTTTAGCAAATTGAGTTCAACAAAATACAAAAATGATAACATAATATAGCATATCCTATCATGAGAATGCAAGCTTGGTTTAAACATTTGAAATTTTGTCAGTGTAATCCAGCATATTCTAAACAAACTAAAAAAAATTTTAAAAACACATGATTTATGTCTTAGTCTATTCAAGCTGATATAACAAAATACCACAAACTGGATGCCTTATAAACAACATAAATTTATTTCTCACAGTTTTAGAGGCTGGAAATTGAAAATCAAGGTACGAGCATGGTCACATTCTGGTGAGGGCTCTCTTCCTGATTCATAGCCAGAACCTTCTTGTTATGTTCTCACATAGTGAAGGGGCAAGGCATCTCTGGAGCCTCTTTTGTAAGGGCATTAATCCTACTGGGGCGTACTTACTTCCCAAAGGCTCCACTTCCTAATACCATCACCTTTGGGGGCTAAGATCAACATATGAGTTTTGTTTTTTTTATTTATTTTTTATTTTTTTAACATATGAGGTTTGGAAAGATACATTCAGACTATAGCAATCTTCTCAATAAATGAAAAAAAAAAAGAATCCACCATCTATTCCTGAAAAAAAACTCCCAGAAAACTAGAAATAGAAGGAAACTTCCTCAACTTCATAAAGAACACCTACAAAAAAAACCTACCACTAACATTCCTTAGTGATAAAAGACTGTGTGCTTTCCCCTCAATATCAATACCTCAAAAGACTGTGTGCAACAAGACAGGGGTGTCCACTCTTACACTTTCTGTCCAACATTGTATTGGAGGTCTAAGCCTGGTAAATTAGACAAGGAAAAGAAATAAACAGCATCCAGATCGGAAAGAAAGAAGTAAATTGTCCTTATTCATAGATAACGGGATTATCTAGGTAGAAAATGTGATGGAATTGTCAGAAGAGTTACTAGAATTAATATGTGACTTTAACAGGTTGCAGGATATAAGATCAATATATATAAATCAATTGTATTTCTATATAATAGCAATGAACAATCAGAAATTTTAAAATTTCAAAACAATGCCACTCATAACAGCATCAAAATATGCAATATTTAGGAATAAGTCTGACAAAAGACATAAAAACCTGAACACTGAAAACTACAAAATATTGCTAAGAGAAATTAAAGACCAAAGTGAAAGAAAGAGACCTTGTTCAGGGGTTAAAAGACTCAATATTGTTATGATATCAATTCTCCCCAAACTATTCTACAGAATTTAATCCAATCCCAATCCAAATCTCAGCAGACTTTTTTTTTCTGGTCACTAAGATGATTCTAAAATGTGTATAGGAATGCAAAAAACCTGGACTATTAAAACAACACAGAAGAAAACAAAGCTGTAGAACTTAAACTATCTGCTTTCAAAGATTGTTAGAAAGCTACACAAATTAAAACTATAAAGATAGAAAATACAACAGCAGAACAGCAAAGAGAGTCTTGAATCTACACATTTACTGATATTTGATACAGGCACGCACACACATACACAAAAAAAAACCCAGTAAGGAAAGATAGTCTTTTCAACAAATGATGCTGGAAGAGCTGAATATCCACAGGCACAAAAATGAACCTGGACTCATATCTCACACTATATTCAAAAATCCACTCAAAATGGATCAGAAACCTTAATAAGTATAAAACCTAAAACCATAAAACTTCTAAAGGAAAACAAGATCTTTGTGACCTTGGGTTAAATTAAGATATCTTAGATGTGACACCCAAAGCACAATTCATAGAAGAGCAAATTGATAAATTTAAAATCATCAAAATTTAGAATTTCTGCTCTTGAAAAGACACTATGAAGAGAATGAATAGACAGACTGGGAGAAAATGCTTGCAAAGTATCTACCTGACAAAGGACTTGTATCTAGAATATGTAAAGAACTCTTATAACTCAATGAAAAGAAAAACAACCCACTTATAATAAAGAGGGCAAAAGGATTAAACAGATGTTTCACCAAAGAAAGGTATATGATGGCTAATGAGGACATAAAAATATACTCAGCATCATTAGTCAGGGAAATCTAGACTAAAAGCCGAATGAGATTACACTATACACTTGTTAGAATGGCTAAAATTAAAAAGACTGAACATACCAAGTACTGATGAGAATGTGGAACTGGAACTCTCCTACAATACTATTGGGAATGTAAAAATGGTACAACCACTTTGGAAAACAGTGTGGTAATTTTTGAAAAATTTAAATGTACCTCTACTGTATTATCCAGCCGTACCATTCTTGGTATTTACCCAAGGAAAAATATGTACATATAAAGGATTATACACAAATGTTTACAGGAGCTTCATTTGTAGTTGCCCTAAACTGGAAACAACTCAAATGTCCCTCAACCAATGAATGAATAAACCCATTATTGTACATCCAAAAGAACATTGATTTTATGGTTCCATTTCTATAAAACTCTAGAAAATGCATACTACCCTATAGTGACAGAGAACAGATCAGTAGTTTGTTGAAGATGAGAGGAGCCAGGGAGCAAGGACAGGAGAGAGGGAGTATAAGGGACACCAGGAAACTTTGAGTGTAATGGATGGATATGTTTATTGCTTTGATTGTGGTGATAGTTATATATATATCAAACCTTATCAGATAGCACAGTTTAAATATATCCAGTTATCATATGTCAAATATACCTCAAAATGTTTTTTTAAATACACCTACAAGTAAATAAAAAAGACAAACAACCTTATAAAAGTGGGCAATCTATCTGAACAGACACTTTACAACAGAAAATATAGAAATGGCCAGTAAGCACATGAAAACATCATACTCAACATGATTAGTCATCAGGGAGATGATAATTAAAATCACAATGAGTTGCCACTTCACACCCACTTAAATAGCTAAAAATAAAGGCTGACAACCACAAATGTTGAGGAAGATTGGAAAGAAAAGGAACTTTCGTGCATTTCTGGTGGGAACATAAATTGTACAACCACTTTACAGAATATTCTGGCAGTTTCTTATAAAACAACTATCCCATGACGTGGCAATTCCCTTTCTAGGTACTTATCCGAGTAAAATGAAAGCATATGTCTACACAAACTTGTACACAAATGTTCTTAGCAGCCTTATTTATAATAGTCCAAAATGGAAACCGCCCATATCATAAACTGGTGGTGAATGAATAAAGCAACTCGGATACATCCAGAGAATGGAATACTACTCAGTAATAAAAGGAAAGAAGCAATGACACATTCAACAACATATATAAATCTCAACATCATACTGAATGAAAGAACCCAGATACAAAATAGTACATTCTGTATTATTCCATGCATATGAAGCTCTCAAATAGGCAAAAGGTATTTATGGTGGAGCAAAATTAGAGCCACGGTTGCCTCTGTGTGGGATTGTGGCGGCAGCTGACTGGAAATGAGCACAGGGGAAATTTCTGGGGTGTTGAGTGTTCTGTATTTTAACAGGAAACTGGAGCATGCATTTGTCTAAACCCCCTACATGGGGCGGTTAAGATTTGTGTGTTCCGATGCGGCAAATTTTACCTCCAAAGAACAGCACACAGGTATTCATCTCTAGCTAATGCTATGCCTGCTGAAGTGTTTGGAGGCAAAGCCTACTGGTGTCTGCAGCTCACTTTGAAATGGATCAGTAAAATGAGGATGACCTTGCAATCAAGCAAGTAGAGCATCAAGCTAATTGTGGAATATTAGTGATTGGTCCTTAGGTACAGATCTTTGCATCGATCTGTATATTACAAAGTCTTCATAATAAAACCTGAAGGAGGGGATCCCTGGGTGGCGCAGCGGTTTGGCGCCTACCTTTGGCCCAGGGCGCGATCCTGGAGACCCGGGATCGAATCCCACATCGGGCTCCCGGTGCATGGAGCCTGCTTCTCCCTCTGCCTGTGTCTCTGCCTCTCTCTCTCTCTGTGACTATCATAAATTAAAAAATTTAAAAAAAAACCTGAAGGAAAAGAAGAGTAAAGTCATTAACACATAATGGATAAAATTGTTTCAAGAATATTTAAGAAGTTGGTTATCATCATTGCTAGTAAAGCATTAAATGCTTATTAATAACGAATGAAAAAAATGTTAAAACATTTTGCTCAGACTCAATTCTAGTGCCCAGCCTAAGCCCACCAGTATGGCTCTTCTTTTCCCCCGTGGCTAACTACAATCCAGCATTTTCCTTTTGATTTTTTTTTAAGATTTTATTTATTTATGACAGACACAGAGAGAAAGAGAGAGAGAGGCAGAGACACAGGCAGAGGGAGAAGCAGGCTCCATGCAGGGAGCCCGATGTGGGACTCGATCCCGGGACGCCAGGATCACGACCTAAGCCAAAGGCAGGCACTAAACCGCTGAGCCACCCAGGGTTCCCCTCCTTTTGATCCTAGAATATTCCCAATTTGTTTGCACTTGCTGTTCCTTTTGCCTGCAGATGCCCTTCCTGTCTTCAACAACCTTCGTCCCATGGTTGAGTCCTTGTCATTCAAGTCTCACATCAACGGTAGCCTCACTGAGTTCCCCTGCGTATCAATCCGAAACATCACCGTCATTGAAGCTCTTCCCAATTCTTATCACTCTTAGGTGTTGTGTTGTATGTTGATCCTTGTTTGTTACTGTCTTCGACACAACTGCCTACATTTCTGATGCCTGGCAGCCAATTCTTCGGAATTGACAGCTTCGGAACTGGCTGTCACTACTTGCAACGCCCCCCCCCCCCCCCCCCCCCCCGCCTCGCATCGAAGAATCCTGTTGGGTTTTTTTCATAGTATGACCTATCTTGAAATTAAGTCAGATACTTCCCCCTCTACCCCCGTTCCCACACACGTGCACGCATACACACACACACACTCGCGGGAGCTCTTGGGCGCCAAATGCGCGTCCCTTGAGGGCAGGGATGCGGCCTGGTTTTGCTCACAGGCGTGTTCTTACCGCCTGGCCCAACAAGGGCTCACAACAGCCTTCGTGACTCAGTGAGGCGCTTTGACCCCTCCCGTGAGATCTGGCTTTGCTCGGCTTCGCTCGCCATTCCCACTCCTGACCCTCACCTCCAGAAGGCTCCCGAGGGGGCAGGGTTCTTTCCATTCCTTCCTTCCTTCCCTCACGGGCTAGTAGGTTCATCCACTCATTCATTCATTCGTTCGCTCGTTCGTGCGTTTGCTCATTCATTCACTCGTACATTCATTCCAGGCCTCCCCCCTCCACCCAGGCGTCTGGGCCGCACGCGCAGATCCCCCGCGGGCGCGCCTGGCCCTCCCTCCGGGCCTCGGCCCCGCCCCCGCCCCGCCCCGCCCCCTCTCCAGGCCAATTGGGACCGGCTGGCCGGGCGGGGCCGGGGCCGGGGCGGGGCCTTGCTCCCCCACTACCCGCGGCGGCGCCCGCGGCTCCGGAAACGCGCCGCGGGGCTGCTGGGCTCAGCCGGGCGCGGGCGGCTCCGTGGCGTTTCCTGCCACGCCGGGCCTGCCTGGGCCGCGCCAGCGCCGCTCCGCCGAGGGCCGCGCGTCTGCCGCCACGGGGCCCGGGTGAGCGCGGGGCCACGGGACGGTGTGCCCAGGCTGCGGGAGGGTGTGCAGGACTGGGCCACGGGAGGATGCGCAGGGGCGGCCTGGGAGAGCGCGCGGGGCTGAGGCGAGGGTTCCGCAGAGTGTGCGGGGGGTGGAGGCCAAGCGTCTGTGGGGGGCGTCCCGGGGCCCGCGGGAAGCTGCTCGGCCCTGAGGCCATCCGAAGTGAAGGACGAGTCCCAGATGGCGGGTACGAGGAGGCCCGAAGGCCTTGTCGCGGCGGGCGGCGGGCGGCGGGTGGGGGGCGGCGGTCAGGGGCGGGAATCGCGGATGTGCCGAGGCCTAGGCTGCTTTGGGGGAGATACTAGGAAGCAGGAACTGGTCATTATGGGAAGGAGGGGATCCTTGCCCCAAGGAGGCTGAGGGGGAGGGGGCGGTGATTAGGTTAAAGGGCTTTCCCAGACTGCTGGGGGAGGGGCTGAGCCGCAGTCAGGGGTGCTGGGTGGACGAGCTGGGGACAGTTCCTGCTGATGGAGTTCCTCCTTTCCTTTTGGGTGGGGGTTGAGCCTCAGGTTGGTGGGGAGGAATGGGGGGGATAGTCCAGAGCCCAAGAGCTGTGAGGGAGCGCTGGGGAGCTGCGCTTGCTGGGTGAAGATGAGCTCAAGGCTCTAGGTCTGAACAGGGCTTGTTCTGTCGCCCTTCTGGGGGCCACCATCTCCTGCTCCCGTGCCTCCCCCCTCAACTCCTGTGCTGCCTCCTCTAGTCTATATTTGGGTGATTAATTACATGTCTTTTTCCATCCTACCCCCACAAATACACACTTGCCTGCGCCCAGACCCATGGCCCCTTTCAAACAACCCCCCCCCCAAATGCTGGCCCTCTTCCCAGAGGTCCCACCCTGTTCCAACTGACGCCCTCCAGCCAGCGTTGGCCTAGCCTGGCTGCCAGCCCCCTCCACTCTCCTTGGTCAGTGAAATATTTTCTCTTAAACCTCAGACCCGACATTTTTCCTTTACCAAAGGATTTCAGATGAGATTGCCAGAACAGCACCCCCTCTGGGTACTAATGCTGCCTCACCCCATTTCCCATCCTCCCCTCCCCTCCCCCATTGAGCCTTTAAGTAGAAGCAGCTTGCACACTGCCTGGCACAGTCCAGTCCATTCCCCACAAATGTCCCTGGATCTATGTTTAGAATCCTATGGAACAGTGATTTGCAGCCTTCTTTGCCGGAGAGACCCCTTGGAAAATCACTAGGAAGCAGTAATTCTCTTCCCAGAAGTCTGACAGCAGCACAAACACTGGGATCCCACACGGGAAGCTCACAGGCCTGAATCCTGTCTGCTGACTTCTGGTGGTGAGAAACACTCCAGATTCTAGATAGGCCAGTATTAACAAGGCACAGTACTACAGCCCAGGCCCCAAACAAAGTGTTGCTTGCAAATGCAGATTCCTTGGCCCTACCCACACTGCTCCTCTGCCCCTTGAGTTCTTACAGGGTTCCAGCGCACTTGATCCAGGCCTGGTCCTAACTTGCCTGGGCTCCCCAAATGAGCATCCCTCATACCCATGTAGACTCTCATACCCAGGGCAGTGTAACCTAAACGAACTCATACTTCCCATTTATTTTGATTTTTAGAAAGATGCCATGCGTCTTCTTGGGAAAGAGGGAACATAAACCTTTTCTCAGTTTAAGGACAACAAACACTACAAAATCCCCTTCTGGTCTACCTTCTGGCTTTTTATAGAAGGGAAGGAAAACGGAAACCTAAAAGAGAGAAGGACAGGTGCCCAGGCAAAGGGAGAGAGGAAAACTGGGGAAGATGGAGACAGATGCCTCCCACCCACGCACATGGAAAAAGACACACACAGACACAAACATCCCAAGAGAAACAGACTTTCCTGGTGAAACACCCTCTCCTGGCCCTTTAGGATTCTGTCACTAATAGCCGCAGTGCATTTGCACACAGCACAGGTGGGCCCTGTATCGGGACCTCAGCGCAAGCCCAGGGGCTCAGGTCCGCATCCTGGCCTCGCCTGGCTGGAGTGGATCGGGATCCCAGCAGTGCGTGTTGTCTCAGCCTGTCCTTCGGTCAAGCACTCATGACCCAAAGACATGTTCCTGGAAGGTGCACCCAACTCTGCTTCTGCCCCCCCACCCCCGAATTATTTCAGTCCAACAGGCGGGGACTTACCTGCCTGACTTATCACTCAGAATTGTCTGGAGACACAATGAGCCATCCTTGACCGTCTCTTTTGGGTAAGCCTGGGAGTTTACAGACCACATCTGCTGGCCTTAAAGCTGGTCGTGCTGTCAGAGGCCCCATGGGTGAGGATGCAAGATGGTGCGAGATGTCCTTCCCTTTCTGGAAGCACTTATATTTTCATATATGCCGGTGTCACTGAACCGTCTTTGCCCAGAGACAGTTCTCAGTCTAAGCAACAAGACTCAGAAGAGAACAGATACCCAGTAAGGAGAATTTGGGATCTAGGTAATCCTTTGTCTGGGACAGAAAGCCGTAGGCACCCATCTGAATTAGATGCTGAAGACTGAGGTCTCTTGTCTGACCTATAAAGACGCCTTCCAGGGCATTTTTGCTCTGGCCCAGAACTGAACTGAACACCACAAGCTACCTATTGTCTTCCAGGGCCTAAGGACATTCTACTACAGGTCCTTATTTAGATATTCCAGGGAATCTAGGTATTTCCAGCCTCCCTTAGAAGTTTCTGGAAGCTGCTAGATTGATCTACTTTGGGTAGCCTTGCTGCCTCTCCCCTGTCCCACTGCCCAGACAAAAATGGCACCTGCTAGGAAGTTGCATGACTGTTTGTGCCATGGAATTGATCAGATACTGCTCTTTTAAGCTCAGATGCAAACTTTGCTGGTACATTCTGAGGAGGGGTTCTGAGCTCAAATGCACCCAGAAGACACCCAGTTCATACTCCTTTTGACATGAGTTGGCTTTTGTCTCCATCAAATCCAACTCTTAATTTCTATTCTTTCATATCAAAGTGGAATGGTTATTTTGGTTCTGTTAAACATTTCTGATTCTAGACAGAAAATTCAATTTGAAGAAGTTGATTAAAATTTACACTGCCACCAAAAGCACATATCGGAAACATTTCTATGCTCACATGAGCTCTCATGTTGTAGAGTCCATGATTTTTGATTGTCAGGCAGTGGGTTAGCGTCGAGAGGATCTCACTGTGTTCTTCGAACAGCTAGTGTCTGTGGCACTTCGCTTAGTCCGGGGTGGAATCCGAAGTCAACCTTTGATAGGGCCTTTACTCTCCGGAAGTGTACAGTCATTAGACTACTTCAGATCCCACTTAAAGAAGGCAGATAATAAAAAAAAGAAGGCAGATAATATTTATATTAAGAGGCAGAGATTTGTTTTCCCTTAATCTTTCTCCAAACTGCCATTTCCTGGGTGGGTGTAGGAGTGCCCCTTATGAGACTTGGGTGAATGAAAGTGCCTTACAGTCAAGGTCAGCCTCACCCTCTGTACCCATCAGGTGCATTACTATGGTTTCCTGTTCTTCCTGGAATTGCTTTGCCCTTGACCCCTGAAAGTCCACTCTTGGAAGGCGGTGGACATCTGTATTTGTCACTTTTGTCACAGCATCCAGCTTCTTTTCCAGATCAGTTCCACCATTTCAAAGTAGAGCGATTGTATGGCATGGCTTCTAAGTGATCGGATGATCTTCGGGATTGGTGATCATTTTACTGTTAACTACAGTGGGGGTTAATGTGTATTTAATCTTTTTTAATGATCTTTCCTTTCCTTTCTGTCTCCTAAAGGTTTTACCCAATACACTTGGTTAATAATACAGAATTTGGCTCCTTTTCTGAAAGCAGGGCTCACTTTTTCCCTCCTTTTTTGTGAGAACTTTGTAAATGATCCCTGTCTATCATGAGTGCTGTTACTGTGGGTGGTGATCTGAAGTTCTCTTGGGTTAGGTCCCCTGGGCAAGCCTTGGACAGGAAGGGCCACTCCTGTTGCTACGAGGGAAAGGATAATCATTCACTTGGGGGTTGTGGCTTCAGGATATCAGCAGTTAATCATGCCAATTAAGCAAAAACACTTCAATAGGATCTGCTCAATTAGAACACTTCAGGAGGATGTGCTCAATTAACCATGGGTGGCTTGAAGAACTGTGTATGAGTGTGTAAGAGAGAGAATGATATGTGTGACTATTGCCCAGTGAGGGTCTGTATATCAGTCGGATGATTTAAAGCCAGTCCCCAAAGCCCATATATACCATTAGGCTATGAGGACATTCAAGAACTGCCTATTCTCTGGGTCTGACCTAGTGTTAGAGGGCTGCATATTTCTTTTCTTTGGTGTGGCTCGAAAAGTCTTAGATCTTGGAAGCTGGACCTTAGGCAAGTTACTTAACCTCTTAGATCCATGACTTCCTTCTGTATAAAATGGAGGTAGTGATAACTATAGGTTGCAGTAATTAAATTATGTGAAGGGGGAAGCACAGTACCAAACACGTGGTAGGTGCTCTGTAACTAGAGGTTTGCTCCATTTAACAGGCCTTCCCCCTACAGTTTATCCCATGTCCACTCAGTGCCAGGAGCTCCTGCAGATGCTGGGGACCCAGGGATGACCAAGAGAGAGAAGGCCTCTTTTCTGTGGGAGGTGACATTTCTCCTGGGGAGCCCAGTGAAGACAATTTCATTTCAGAGGATGATTTTTAGGTAGTGAAAAGTGTTATAAATGAACCTTGATCGGGCTCAAGACTGAAGACACTTTGAGGAGGGGATACTTGAATGAGGCCTGAATTCTTAGCAAAGAACTACCTGTGGCGTGTTCAGAGCCCTGAGGGGCATCACCTTGGCATCTTCAGGACAGAACAAATGCTAGAGTGTCTGGAAGGGATGACTGAGATGTGGGGTGCAGGATTTGGGTCCAGTGGGCTGGGCCAGGGTCTTAGGCTCTGGCTTGAGGACGGTGAGACCAGTTTATAACAGGCCATCTTTTTCAGAAGGTAAATGTGAGTTGTTCTGTCCATTCCCTCGAAGTGAGTTTTCTTGAATTGTGTAAGTAATCGATGACCAGTTTGTTTTGTACTGGAAGCCAAAGCCAAAGCAGACTTCACATTCATCCCGGGAAGAATCCAGCTGCTCAGAGGGGACCCTCCCCAGGTGACAGTGGGACACAGAGGCCTTGGCTGCTAGGTACCTGGGGCTTCACTCACACCAGTGAAGCACCTGTGCTGGGCACTGGGTTAAAGGTGGGAGTGGGGCTCCTGTGGATGTTGAGACCAAAGGAGGCCTTCCGCTCACACTCACCCGCGGCACTGAGCCTGGGGAGACGAGCCCAGGAAGTCCCTTCCCCAGGGTCCTATCTCTAAGCTTTCTGGGACTGCCCACACATTCTTATCAGCCTCTCTCCTCTGTGTCTGCCCTTCCCATGTGGGTACCTCAGGATGTTGCTCAGCTTCGAGGCCCATTCCCCATTGTCTCCTTGGCCTCAACCCTGCTCTCTCCCAAGCTGAGAATCTTTCTTATCTAAAGCCTACCCAAATCTTTGTAAATTTTTATTCTTTTCTGATTACTAAAGAAACGCAGCTTGGTTCCTAAAAATTCACAAGGTACAGAAACAGAAAGCAGAAGACCTTGCTAAATCTAGACTCTACCCCAGTATGGCGCACATTACAGTACAGGTGTGCTTACTTTAGCTACAAGTCACTCTGTTTATTCCTTTTTTCTCCTAAAATGTTAATATATATTTAGCTGTTCTCTCCCCTTCCCCTACTCACTTTGGATTTTTTTTTAATAAAGTTACTGTCTGTCTGTATCTTCTATGAAGGATTTGCATTTTTTTAATCTGTGTCATCCGTATTAGCCACCTGTTGATTTTTTTTTCATTTTTCTTTCTTTTTTTCTTGTTTTCTACCACTTGTTGATTTTATATTCAAGCACTCCGGTTTTCTCCTGCTCTAAGTTCTAGGACTCTTCAGTAAGGTCTCCAGAGCTCTGAGCCACATTCATCATTCACTCCCGCCTCTTATTTTTGACATTGGGATTATTTAGACCTATAGTATATTGTTTTCCACCCTTTTACTTTTCACCTATCTATGTCTTTACAGGTAAAGTCTTTACATCTAAAAGTTTCTTACAGACAGCATAGAGCTGAGTATTGTTTTTTAATATAGTCCAATAATCTCTCCCTTTCATTTGGAGTGTTTAGCCCATTTACATTTAACTTAATTATCCATGTGGTTGGATTTAAGTTTGCCATCTTGATATTTGTTTCTGTTTGTCCCATCTGTTCTTTTTCCTTCGTTTCTTTACTTTTCTTCTTTTGGATTATTTTTTAGAGTTGTATTTTATTTCCACTCCTGGCTTAGCATGCACCAGAGTCTCAGAGGGCTTCTTAAAACACACAATCATGTTTTACTTATATGTATGTTATAAACCCCATAGTACCTTATTATTATTTTTGCTTTTAATGGTCAGTTATTTTTTAAAAGATTTAAAAGTAAAGGGGGTAAAAGTGTTTTACATTCCTGGTCTTCTTCATTCCTTTGTGTTGATCCAAGTTTCCACCTGGTATCATTTTCCTTCACCTGAAGAACTTTTTTTAAAAGATTTTATTTATTTATTCATGAGAGACACAGAGAGAGAGAGAGAGAGGGAGAGAGAGGCAGAGACACAGGCAGAGGGAGAAGCAGGCTCCATGCAGGGAGCCCAATGTGGGACTCGATCCTGGGTCTCCAGGATCATGCCCTGGGCCAAAGGCAGTGCTAAACCATTGAGCCACCCAGGCTGCCCCACCTGAAGAACTTTAATATGTCTCATAGTACATGTCTGCCGGTGACCAATTCTCTTAGCTTTTTGTCTGAAAAAGTTTTATTTTGCCCTCATTTTTGAAGAGTATTTTCTCTGAATATCGAATTCTAGGTTGACAGGGTTCTTTTTTTCCTTTAGCACTTTAAAAATGTCATTCAATTGTTTACTGGCTTGGACATTTTCTGATAAGAAGTCTGCAGTTACTCTTATCTTTGCTCCTCTTGTTTATCACGGGGTTCCCCTCCTCTCCCCTCCCCCCACCCACCCCTGGCTGCCCTAAGATTTTTCTCTTTATCACTGGTTTTCAGCAATTTCATTATGATGTGTTTTGGTGTACGTGTGTGGTTTTTTTAGTTTTGTCATCTGTTTAGTCTTGATAGGGTTTGGTTGGGCCTATTTCTTGAATCTAGTTTTCATCAAATTTGGGGAAAAAATTTCAACTATTATTTCTTCAACTATATTTTTATCATCTCCCTCTTTTCCTCATCTTTTCAGATTCCAGTTATATGTGTGTTAGACAATTTTCTGTTATGCCCAAGTCACTGAGACTGTTTTTTTAAATATCTTTTTTTCTTTTTGATCTTCATTTGGTATAGTCTCTATTTTCTATCCTCTAGTCTTTTTTGGGGGGAGGGGGAGTCATTGTGTCTAATCTGATGTTAATCACACCCGGTGAAATTTTCATTTTAACTGTTATAGTTTTCACCCCCAGAAGTCCCATTTGGATCTTGTTTATATTGTCCATTTTTTTCATTATGTTTGTTTTTCTTTCAATATTCATGCGTAGTTAAACTAGCCATTATCCTTCTCTGTAAGTTCTACCAATAATCATTTTTGAGTGTTTCTGTTGACCTGAGTTTCCTTGCCATGGGTCACATTTTCCTGGTTCTTGACATTTCAGTAATTTTTTATTGGATGTTGGGCATCATAGAGATTATATCATTGAGTGTCTAGATTCTGTTGTTTCTCTTTGAAGAGTGTTGGACTTTGTTTTGGAAAGTAGTTATTTGTGGAACAGCTTCATCACATTGAGGCCTATTTTTAAGCTTTTCTAGAGCAGGTTCAGGGTAGCTGTGGCTTCAGGAGTCTATTATAAGTCCTACTGCTAAAGCATGGCTCCTCTGATTCCCAACTGAATGTCCCAGGTGATCCTGGAGGACTCCCTACTCTGGTTGCTTGGACTCTGAACATCTCCCTACCTGTGTGTGTCCTCTGATTGTTCAGCCTAAAGCTTCCTGGCCATTCTTTTCCTAGCCTTTGGGAGTGTTATTATGTATGTGTGGCTTAGGAGTCAGAAAAGGCTCAAGGGGAGCCTTATGCTGATTTTTTTTTTTTTTGGAGCTCTTTTTTTCCTGCGAAGTTCCCTCCTTTCTGGAACTCTGCTCTACAACTTCTAGCTGCCTCAGCTGCTCTTAATGCTAGTCTGTGTCTTGATGAAGCCACCAGGCTCTATTTGAGTCCACCTTCCCTGCACTCAGTCTGGAAATTGCCTCCAGGCAGAGCCAGGGCCACGATAAGGCTCTCACCTCAGTTGTTTCTCTCGAGAGATGGTGATCCTGCACTTCCTGCTGTTCAGTGTCTGAAAACTTGTTTCACATTCATTTTGTCCAGTTTTATACTTGTTTATGGCAGGACATTGTCTGTTCCTTGTTATAATATCATGGCCAGAAGTAGAAGTGTCTGTCTATCCCTTTTAATATAATATCTAATTTTGTGTAAAAGTCTTTCTGGAGCGTCTGGGTTTTCTACTCCGTGAGCTAGTATAAGAATGCCTCCTTTTCACTTAGTTATGAATGGAATTGAATTGACCGGCCATCAGAACAGAAACTGTGTTCCTCCTGTTTCTTTGAATTTGCCGAAACAGGAGGCCTATATAAGGCACATACATTTGTGGTCATATAATTATAACATTTCACATATTTTGCAATCTGGAAGAAAAAGGTAAATTGTTCATACTGTTCAGATCTTTTATTCAGCAACTTTGTGTTTGAAGATCTTTGAGGCTTCTTTTTCTAGCTGTTTTGTTTAACTTTTCATTTTGGCATATATTTCGCAGAAATGCTCTTGTGTGCACCTGTCTCACTGTCACCTACTTGATTGTTTCAGTTGGGTGGGCTGTGAACCTTAAAGGGCCTGGCCTCTGGCCAACAAGACCTGGATCCTGCTCTTTCGTTGCCCATCTTCCTTTCAGTGGCCCCGTTTTTTTTTGTCACCCTTCCAAAGTTGGAAAGATCTTTCACTTGTCACTTAGTTATTTCTTCTGATACTCTTCTGGGGACACTTCCTTCCTGCGCAGTGGTAGCATTGACCTCTTTGGGGCTGGCTGCTAAGAGGCCTGTGGCCAGCCTGCCTCAGAGAGCCAGTCTCGCTGCCATTGGCTATCCATCTGTGTCTATATTCTCTGGGCCGTTTCTGGGCTAACATTTGTTTGTCTTCTCTGGGTTCTCTCTGGCCTGCCTGTATTAATTCTTTGCCAGCCTATTCTCCCCAGTGTTTGGGGTATGTTTTCTTAGGTACACTCATGCTCCGGCTTGTCACTCAGCTGCAGTGCAAGCGAAGCCTGAATAAGTTTTAAAACCAGGGAAAAGGAAACCACTAGGCTTGTCCTAGGGAGCTCAAAGGCAGGGTAGCTGTCACTCATGGCTCTTTTCACTTCCCTTAGCTCTGCCTGCCCCTCAGAGTCTTGCCCTTTCTTAGGATGGACCCCCTGGAAACCAGGTCCTGGCAGGCCCTCTTGAAATACTTGAGGCCCAGGTGAGCTGTGCTTCTCTCTGCCTGGTTAGGAATCTGTCACTGCTCCCTGATTCTGGCCTTGGCCTGTATGTGTTTTCCCAGCATGACATACTACAGGACCAGAACTCCAGCTTCTGCCTTCCCTCCCTCTGCTTTCTTCCTCAGAGTCTACAGAGAAATGGATGCCTGCTGGGGTTGTAATTCCCATTGAGCTGGGGGTGGAGAGCTGCATTTCAGTCCAGGAAAGCGATTGAGCCGAGGTCCCTTGGGAAGACAGTGGGAGGCCCGGGCCCTGGCCCAGGTCTTGTGATGCTTGGTCAGATTCTCTTTCCAGGACTTCTTGAGGCTTATGCTTCAATCTCCATGCTAGCAAAACACACACCACTGCAGACCCTCGCCTCTTATCCCTGCTCTTACTAGTACTGCCCCTGCCTCATTCTAGAGTAGTTAGAAGGACTACTTATCCCTGGGAATTCTTTCAGGATTCAGTGACATTTGATGACGTGGCACAGTACCTCACAAAAGGAGTGGCTGAGACTGGACAGTGAGAGGAGGATGTTGGCATATTGCAGGAGTGCAACCTCTGGGTAAGGATGCCCCAGCCCTTCACCACTTCTCACAGCTGAATGGTCCTCCACGGCTGGGTGTGGGATGAGGGCCACCTGGAGTAGGCCTACACAAGCTTGCCTTCTGGGGGCCTATGCCCCCCACGTTGGGGATTGGCTGGAAGAAAACCCAAAGGGTTTTGTCACCCTCAACCTTTTTTTCCACATTTCAGAGTAGCAGGGCTCCCTCCCACTTCCTAATGGCATCCAAAGAAGCCCCCTCAGTGCTTCCTTGGCAAAGAAATGAGAACAAACTGGACACTGTCATTTAGAAAAAAAATTTTTTTAAATCACAAATGACACCAAAATTGCGCGGCCGATTTGTTATAGCATATTGTCAAGAGTGAGGTTGACCCAGGAAGGTCGTCTGCCCTCTTCCCTGTGCAGGAGTTCCTGTTTTGAATCCTCCCTGGTGTGAGGACACCTGCTGCCGGCAACCGCCCATCCCTTAATGCAGATTGGGCGAAGCATTCTGGTGAGTGAGGGAGAAAGAAACCGGAAAAGTGAACACATCGTGGGGTAAAGCCCGCTGCGCCTTTGGGGAGGGCTGTGGCTCCTTCTCAGTGTAGAAGGCGGGGAGCTCCTCGGGGCTACTTTGGTGGCAGGGAGTGTGGGACCCTAGGGACGTCGATGCCCCTTTCGTCTGTGGTCCTTGCTTCTGGGCGGATGGGCACCAGCCATGCTGTCCCCCGACCCCAACGTCCCCTGCACCCCGTCCTTACCCCCGCCGTGCTTGGGCCCCAGGGTCACCAGCCGTCTCCGGAGGAATGCGATTCTTGACAGAGGATCGCCACCTCGGTCCCTCCTCCTCTGCAGGGCGCGGCGTCTTGCGGTGCTGGTGTCCGAGCGGAGCGCGCGGCTGAGCCCTGAGCCGGTGGTGGACGATGGGCGAGGACGCTCAGCCGCAGGAGATGGCGTCCACAAGCTCCCCGCGGGCCGGCGAGCCCGGCCCTGAGGTCAGAGCCAACCGGGACCCTGAGGGGCGGGCGGGCGGCCTGCAGGAGCTGCCCATGGAGCACCACTTCGCGTGTAAGGAGTGTGGGGACGCCTTCCGGCTGAAGGTCCTCCTCGTCCAGCACCAGAGGATTCACAGCGAGGCCAAGGGCTGGGAGTGTGCGGACTGTGGGCGCGTGTTCCGGGGGGCGTCCGAGTTCAACGAGCACCGGAAGAGCCACGCGGCCGCCGAGCCGCAGCCGGGCCCCAGCCGCGCCCCGGAGGCCGCCCTGGAGAAGAGGGAGCAGGTGGAGAGGGAGGCGAAGCCCTTCGAGTGCGAGGAGTGCGGGAAGCGGTTCAAGAAGAACGCGGGCCTCAGCCAGCACCTGCGCGTGCACAGCCGAGAGAAGCCCTTTGACTGTGAGGAGTGCGGGCGCTCGTTCAAAGTGAGCACGCACCTGTTTCGCCATCAGAAGCTGCACACGGCCGAAAAGCCGTTCGCCTGCAAGGCGTGCGCCCGGGAGTTCCTGGACCGCCAGGAGCTTCTCAAGCACCAGCGCGCGCACACGGGCCACCTGCCCTTCGACTGCGACGACTGCGGCAAGTCGTTCCGCGGCGTCAACGGCCTGGCCGAGCACCAGCGCATCCACAGCGGGGCCAAGCCGTACGGCTGCCCGCACTGCGGCAAGCTGTTCCGCCGGAGCTCGGAGCTCACCAAGCACCGCCGCATCCACACGGGCGAGAAGCCGTACGAGTGCGGCCAGTGCGGCAAGGCCTTCCGCCAGAGCTCCAGCCTCCTGGAGCACCAGCGCATCCACACGGGCGAGCGGCCGTACGGCTGCGGCGACTGCGGCAAGGCCTTCCGCGGCCCGTCCGACCTCATCAAGCACCGGCGCATCCACAGCGGACTGAAGCCCTACGAGTGCGACAAGTGCGGGAAGGCCTTCCGCAGGAGCTCCGGCCTCAGTCGCCACCGCAGGACCCACAGCGGAGCGAGGCGCTGCGAGTGCAGCGAGTGCGGCCGCGTGTTCAAGCGGCGCTCGGCGCTGCAGAAGCACCAGCCGAGCCACCGCGACTAGACGCGGCCCCGGGGCGGGCGGCGGCCTCCTGCGAGGGGGCGGGGGGCGAGGCCCGGGAGGGGCAGGGCAGAGTCAAAGGAGATGAACACTTTTGTAGCGCTTCTATATTTTCTCGTCAGAGAGGTCGGAACCGATTTATACCGTCACCAGCAATTTCTAACTGTCCGTGTTGCCCATTTTGCCTATCGAGAGTAGCTTCGATGACGTTCTGATTTATTCTGACTAGCTTGACTCGCTTACAGCCCCTGCAGGGTACTTAAAGCCACGGGCCTGGAAACGGAGAGGGAGAGAAGAGAAACGTGCGTGTGCCGGGGCGGAGGGGGGCTCGCGGCCCGCCTCTCCGAGCCACCCCCTCCGGGAGCCAGACGCAGAGCGCGTCGGCGACGGCCGCCACATCATGTGACCCCAACTTGCCTGAAGACAAGAGAGCCCCAAAGTCGTTTGGCCTACTTGAATTTAGAAATGTTTAGGGATGTAAATAGAACACTCAAAGAAAGGTCTTATAATATTTAATTTATTAATTCAGTTCTGCATACATACTGTAAATCACATATTGCATAGAATAATATATTAATTTAGAGAATACCCCCCGTTTTCCCTCACGCCACTCCCGAAGACCATCGTATTCTAAATCCTCACGTGCGTTTCTCACCACCGTCCTCACCGTCCTCACCACCATCGTAGCCCCTCTGGAGTCACCCGACAGTTTCAAAGCACATCCAGTGGCTTCCGTTCATCCAAGCTGTGTGCCACGTAGCACTGTGACAATCCCTGCACAAGGCCCTCTCTAGAAATTTCCTCCCAAGCCATAAGTACACGGTCACATTACATTAGGACAACTGTTGTTGTTTTCCTTAAATTCATCCCGTAGCTCTACAACGTAACCACTTAACGTGTTTTGCTTTCTGAAAATGACCTTCAAAAGACTTTTCTGAAGCATCTATAACTTGTCATCGTGAGGTCATATGCCTAGGAATAAGTATTGAATCTGGGTTAAATTTCTTTTGCATTCATTTTTCTGAAACCAATTCATTCTGGTGACTTCCATGTGCGTCCAAAACTAGCATCGATTGGGGTCTGTTTTCGGGCTAATAGGTCTTGTCCTCAAGCAGCACTATTTGGTTCAAACTCAAGTAGTTGAGAGAGCATCCCCGTAACAGGGACATCTCGAGGACTCCAGTATAAGCTGATGGCTCGTTTTCAGGAATGTGAGCCTCCCCGCAAACGGAGCCAGCCCTCCGTTTTGGGCTCTGTAAAACAGGGGTGATCACAGGACTACCTCCTAAGGTTATCGTGAGAACCGCGACGCCACGCCTGGCCCGAAGGTGCACCCTCAGTGAAGGTCATCTGCCGTCATCACCATAATTATTGCTGTCATTCTATGGCTCATTAGTACCAGAACTGGGGATGGACCCAGGCCTCCTGACTCCTAGTCTCATCTTCTTTCTCTCATGCAATGACTTAAATCGTGTTCCCGTTTTCTTGCATGCAAATCGTACGTTCATCTCCTTTGACCAGTTATCAAGTTACCTTTGGATATATTGACTTTATACAGCAGTTCTTTCTAGATCGATTGTGATTATCTTTTTTCCAGTTTTATTGCTTTTGCCCTTTGTAGCCGTTTTATTACATTTTTGTCGTGCGAATTTTAAGTTTTCATATCCGAGCACTCACCGTTGTCCGTTAAGCCGTAACTTTCATTGCTTCAGTACTTAGATACGATGATGTTTTCTTCTAGAATTTTAATTACAAATGAAAAGCTGAAAGCCCTGCCCCACCAGAAGGTGGATGCACCAGGTGGGCAGGCTGGATGGGAATGGGCCAGAGAAGCAGGCTCTCTCCTCATCCAAGATGCAGACTCTGTGCATGTCTGTGGGCAGTACTTGACTATCCAACCTGGCCACGCAGACACGCAAGAGAAACTTCCATCTCGGATTGGCCAGAACATTCTGACTGTTCCTCAGTATAGCCCTACCTGTCAGCAGCAGGGCTGGGCCTCCACTAGATCAACGGGGGGTGGTCCAAATGTGGTCTTGGCTGCAGCTGGCTGTCCTTCAAGCTTCTGGGAGCTTTGGCCATGCCCAGCATGGATTCAGTGCCTGAGCAGCAGATCCCCCCCCCCCAAGACACATCTCCTCGAACATAAGAAGACTCACCTAACTGATGCTGTCGTGTGGATTGCATCCTCCTCTCAGTGAGTGACTCTGGAACCAGAAAGAGGTCGGCTTGGTGGCTTTTGCTTTGGGCAACTAGGGGGAAATTCACCCACATGTTCTGATGTTACCTCCTGCAGCTATACCTAAGAGGAACAACAGAGCAAAGGCTCGGAGAGGAACCATGCTCCTCTGATGCCGTGTGTGTCTCGGTGATAGAAGCTGGCCAATAATAGGCCCCAGCTATGACATTCAGCGGCCATGCCCAGGAGGGGCAATAAAACAGGGGTCTGGAGGGCAATGATGCCCTTCTGATGGCCCATGTGGCATATACATAGAAGCTGATCGTCCCGGGGTCAGGCTGTTCCTTCCAACAGCCTCCCTCGAGAGGAACAGCAGCAAGGGCTGGCCAGAAACCTGACCCCCAGTGACCTGCAGAACCTGCAGGTGGAAGCCAGCCTCACTGGGGCTGTGGTGTGACTTCCCAGCAGCTGTCCCCTGGGGCCTCTAGAGGGCCCATGGAGGAAGTGTACCCTTCTGATGGGCCCACCCAGGTTGAGGCAGAGCTTCCCGGCAGGCACATCTGGAAGAGCTTCTCAGGCCCCCATCCTGGGAAGCAGGGTCCCACGGTGACCCCTGTGACCTTAGCCAGAAGGTACTCTGGAGTGGCCCCCAGGCCACAGTGGTGGCTCTCTGTGACGTCTCCACCCTGACCCTCAGGCTGGAGAGAAGCCAACAGCACTTGTTACATAGCCGCTCCTTTTGCTCTGTGGCTTCAGTTCTTGCAGTAGTTGTGAAACTGTGTCTGAAATCACTGCTTCCTTCTGCATCCGTTTTCTCTTTTCAAGCTGTCAGGACATGTTCGACACAGCTGTCATCCGGTAAGGAATCTGACATTCACGAGGGGCAAGTCTGGCGACTGTCGCTGGAAGTACTCTGCCATTTCTTGCTTGTTCACTAGCCATTTTGCCAGCTTTCATGAAGGATCCAGATACAGTATTAACTCAGAACTTAGCGTTGTCGCCACCGCTCCATTCCTCCCCAGCAGGCAGGACACGGCATCCTGGCAGTCGTGCCGTCCTTGAGGTTTTTCCGTTCTCGGTTCTGTCGTTTTCTCCAAAACCAACCCTCCTCTAGAGTTAACACTAAAGACCGCGTCTTTTCTGCCACTGTGTTTGCGGGTGAAGTCCGTGCTCTCTCCCGCGCAAGCATGCGTGGCTTTAACGTGTGTCCCGTAGTTGTGCCAAGTTTCGTTTTTTGCCTCTGGTAACTTGGGGGTGGATTCCTTGGATTCTGTAGGTGTACTGCTACGTCAGATGCAAAATGTGATCAAGCTTCCTGTTGTGTGTGCTCGTCTATGCATTTGTGTATCTACCTCATTTCGTTTTTTTTCTTTCTAATCACACACATTCCTTTTGCAAGGGAAATGAAGAGCAGTTGGGTTACACAGAATGCCGACTCTCATTAGAAATAGATCCTTTTCTTATTTTCCGAAAGAAACCTTCCATTGCTTTTATTACAGTTTTGAATACTTGCTGACATTTTTTCAATGAAAGTTGTTGTTTACCATTGTTGCTGCTTATTAAGATTAACTGTGTTGATTAGTTGTGTCACACCCTCTTCTGCATTTCCACAGTGAGCCCCACCCAGTCACAGTGTTGGCATTCCACGGGCTCGGGGCTGCAGCCCTCACCCCCCACTTTTAGGCCATAGTAGTTGAACCAGAACTGAACGCTTGACTCGGGCAGCAACTGGTCATCAGAGCTGGCTGGAGGCGACAGGCTGGGCCGTTCAGTTCCTCTGTTTGTCGCAAAATGGAAACAAGAGACACGGGAGAGAAGTTTCTAGTTGGTGTCACAAGACAGAGGGAGCCACGCGGTATTTAGAGGAGTCGACCCCGTGGGTGACACCAGTTGGAAGATCTGCGGGCTCCTGCTCAGCACTCAGAGAGCTGCCTCAACTCCCGCGCCCCGACGGAGTCCTGGCCTCGTTATGTTCTTGGATCTCTGGCAGTTGCCCTCACCAGTTCGTTTGTCTCCCCACCAGAGTCTCCCTTGACCGAAGCCAGCTTGAGGGGGGCTCTGCTTTCTGCAACCCGTCAAGAGTCAGTGGCCTTTTACCACCTGGCCGCCTCCTGAGAAGAATCACATGGCTGGTTTCCTCATGGTCCACCCCGCTCGAGCTCCTGGCCCCAGCCCCACCTGATGGTCGAAAACACCTGTTTAAATGTGGTCCTGTGTTCTGTTCGCTCCGATGGGTAAAAATCTATGCCTTTTACTCTCAGCGAGTTTGACCAATGCCTTTCTGTCCGGGTACCGTGCCTGTACGGATCCCCTGTTTGTCCCGTGAAACGAGTGTCAGTCAACACCCGCCCTGTTGTTCATTTTGGAAGTCTCGCTACTTCTGGAGAATCTGTTAAAGTGGGGAATTGGGAATTTCTCTATTACTAGTATACTCACGTGCTGTACTTCTCATCATTGTATCGGTGTAGGTGTTTACTTTCCAAGCTAGAGATGGTCTCTTTTAACTTGGCCTTCAATGCTCTTTGCATATCTAAGAACAGTAGCTGGGCCCGCCCCAGTCCATATTTCAGTTGTTGGCGCTCTTCTCTCATTCCTCCCTGGTCTCCTTAACTTGTCTGTTTTACGGCACTTACTATAATCAGCCTTGCACTAGAGCTTCGCCCTCCCTGCCCTCCCCACCCACCCCTCCCCCGTTAGATTGTGAGCTCTTATAAGACAGGGGTGACCCTTTATGTCTGATTCCCCTACCAGATCTAGCACAGTGCCTTGCATCAAGTAGATTTCAATAAATATATGTTAAATGGCATTGGTGTTCCTTGACTTCTTTTGTCAAAAGTTTAGGTCAACCGCTCTTCCCTTGCCCCTTCCCCCGTGCTCTGAAGTTCTTGCCCCTTCCTGGGGTCCGGGTGTTATCTTGTGCCCCCCACCCCTTCCTGGATGCCTGGAGGAGACAGGAGGTGCCCTGATGGGAGAGGGCTGGCTTCCCTGGAAATGTGAGCCGCCCCTTGGCAGAAGAGGCCTGTCACTCGGCCAGGTACCTTCTCCCACCCTGGCTAGGGCTCTCCCTCGAGTCTGTATTCCAGGTGGGAGCAGAACACCGAGCTGGACCCTGAGCTCCTCCTGTGGGGACCAGGGGGGATAGAGTGACACAAGTGGCTTCTGGAACTTGAGGACCAGCCAGCCTCTCTGGGCTAGGTGAGGGTGGGAGTGGCGAGGTCAGGCCTCTTGGCTGGTGGCTGGCCCTCTTTCCAATGACCATTTCCTCAAAAAAGGCAGGTAGCAAGGATAGGCCCCTGGCTTCCTGGCCCTCCCAGATGCAAACAAGGCTCAGCTGTGGAGTCAGCTGCCCGGCCCCAGAAGGACAAGCACAAACGGGGCCCCAGGAGTGCTTGGGTTGGGACCTCATGGGCCATGATGTGCTTGCAAGAGCAAGGAGCAAGATTTTGGAAAGGACCATGCTTTCGCCCACCATCCCAGTCTCCTGGAGGCTCCCAGGCAAGGCCTGTGTCATCTTTTCTCCAGGGTCCCATCCTCATCGGTCTGTCAATCATTTTTCTACCCCAAATGCAGTTTCTGGGCAGGAGCTGTGGTACTGCCTTACCCCCCTGCCAACCCAGCCATCTCTGCTCGTGTGCCGGTTATTGGGAAAGAAGCATTCATCTGCTTTGCTGGTTTCATGATGTACTTGCCACTGAGAAGTCCGCCTATTTTTTCTTAAAATGTGTGCAAGCTCTGTTCAGGCAAGCTTTGGTTGTGCTAAACTCAAGGCCACAGGTCCGTTTGGACATCTAATACTGGGCCCAGAGGGTAGGGGACAGCCTGGGGCTTCTCTCTAGGGGCCTTGGAGGCTTCTAGTAGGGGTTTCAGAATGTTCCCCTCTGCCCCTCTCTTAGTGCCCCTGCCCTCTGGAGCCCTGTAGCGGCTTCAGCACCACTCTCCTCTGAGACACCCCCCAAGAAGTCTTGCTCTTCTGGGAGTTCCCAGACCCCCACCTCATGGGCCAGCGTCTGGGCCTCCCTCATTGCCCACAGCCCTTGGGCCGAGCCCACTTGTATCCAGCTCACTCCCCAGCTGGGAAGGGCCAGAGGCATTGTCTTAGCGTGTTCAGGCTGCTATAAGAAAACTGCCATAAAGGTGGCTTCCTAACAATGACTGCCCGCGGTTCTGGAGGCTGGGAAATCCAAGACCAAGGCGCCAGCCAAGCCAGCGTCTGATGGAGGACCTGCCTCCTGATTCCTAGATGACGGTCACTGTGCTGTGTCCTCACATGATGGAAGGGTCAGAGAGCTGTCTGCAGTCTCTTTTTCTAATTTTTTATTTTTATAAATTTATTTTTTATTGGTGTTCAATTTGCCAACATATAGAATAACACCCAGTGCTCATCCCGTCAGGTGCCCACCTCAGTGCCCATCACCCAGTCACCCCCACCCCCTGCCCACTTCCCCTTCCACCACCCCTAGTTCATTTCCCAGAGTTAGGAGTCTCTCGTGTTCTGTCTCCCTTTCTGATATCTCCCACTCATTTTTTCTCCTCTCCCCTTTATTCCCTTTCACTATTTTTTATATTCCCCAAATGAATGAGACCATATAATGTTTGTCCTCTTTCTAAGGGTAATAATCCCATCCATGGGGGCTCTGCCCTCATGACCTAATCACTCCTAAAAAGCCCCACATCCTGATGCCATCACATCAGGGGTTAGGATTTTGATGTATGAATGCGGGGCAGGGGAGTGGACAGACATTCAGAGGTGAGGGTACATGGGCTTCTCTTGGGTTTATGCACTTACAGTGTGATTTATACATCCGTGAACTGTTTGAATTTCTTTCCACTGAGCATGTCCTATTATTGCTTTGATTAAAAGATTTTAAAAATCTATAATAAAAAAAAACACGATCCGGGGATCCCTGGGTGGCGCAGCGGTTTGGCGCCTGCCTTTGGCCCGGGGCGCGATCCTGGAGATCCGGGATCGAGTCCCACGTCGGGCTCCCGGTGCATGGGGCCTGCTTCTCCCTCTGCCTGTGTCTCTGCCCCTCTCTCTCTCTCTCTCTCTCTCTGTGACTATCATAAATAAAAAAAAAAAAAAAAAAAAACGTAAAAAAAAAAAAAAAACACGATCCCCAATTTTTCTTTGCAGGCAAGACAGGTCAGAAAATCCTGGCGTTGCCTCACCCCTCTTCTGACCTTCCTGCAACGAGCATTTATTGAGCACCTGCAGTGTGCCAAACTCCAAAAGCAGCTGAAACAATCCTCAC
This sequence comes from Canis lupus familiaris, assembly GCF_011100685.1. Lineage (NCBI taxonomy): Eukaryota > Metazoa > Chordata > Mammalia > Carnivora > Canidae > Canis > Canis lupus. The sequence goes on from NC_049260.1 coordinate 122,373,720, forward strand.
CCTCAAGGCCAGACAGTAGCCAGAATGTTATAAGTGGGACCTATACTCACCGAGCTGGGCTCCTAAGATTCGTACATTTTTGTGGGTGCAGCTTACGCTTCAGTTAGAAAAATGACAAAGCTAAAGGCACAAGCTCAATATTAGCAAATTACCCGCCCACCCCTCATCTGCAGGTCCTGTTGATTTTATACCTCAACCTCCACACCCGGCCCTGGCTGGAAGGGAGCGCTCCCTCTGCCCTGAAGCCGCCCCACCCCGCTTTCCAGGCTCGCTGCCTGGGAGCCCAAGGCAGGGTGGAGCAGAACCCCTCGGGGGCGAGGGGGCCAGCACCCAACCCAGGGCCGGGCCCGGAGTAGGCCCTTGGTGGAGGTGTCTCCCTGTGCATGGGTGGGAGGACGAGGCTCTCCCAGCCCAGGTCAGGACCCAAGGGACCACACTGCACGGGACGCAGCCTCGGCCTGGGCCGCCCCTCGCCTCCCTTCTCCCCCCCCAGAACGAAGCGGTGGGGATGATGGATCAGATCGTGTACTGGGTGTGGGAGGACCCCTCGGGGCTGGGCCGGCCCTGTCTCCCGGGGGCCCCTGCCTCTGAGTCCATGGCGGTGCCCATGATGCTGCTCAACCTGGTGGACCAGCTCGGGGAGGCGGACGAGGAGCTGGCGGGAACCTACGCGGAGCTGGGGGACTGGTGTGCCCAGAGGATCCTGCAGCATGTCCAGGTGGGGGGCACGCCGGGGGGGGGGGGAGCGTGGATAGGAGGCTGACACTTGCCTGCTGAACGGGGCCTGGGAGCTGGGGAGCGGGGTGACCCCAGTCCCCACTCTCTGGGGCACCTCCTGTGCCCACACCCACACCCCCAGCTGGGTCCTGACGGCCCCCTTTACAGATGGGGAGACACGGCGGGAGGGGAGAGCTCGGCCTAGACCCTGGGAAAGGTGGAGACCCAGGGGAGCCTGGTAAAGGGCCTCTGGCACCTTAGAGAGCAGGAAACCCGGCCAGATCCAAGGCCTTCTGGGCCTCTGCGTGTGGCAGGACAGCACCTTCGGGGGTGGTGGCAGGATCTCCTGGCTGGAGATGGCAGGAGTTGGCAGGTTCCTGGAGAATGACCTTCAAGAAGCCTCATGGCACCCAGCTGGCTACGAAAAGGCATGGAGATGTATTTGGCCAAATCTCACTATCAGAGAATGAACTTCTGAAATTCAATGAGAATTCTGAAATCTCTCTCCCGATGCAACTGTTGCTATAGTTTTGTCATCCACTCTGCCCTCCACCTTTCAGGGTCCGCCTGCTGGTATAGGAGCCGTGGCTTCAGTTGCCTACAGCCGGTTCCTTGGGTTCCCACACTGTCCTTGCCCGCTCTACCCCGGCGGGTGCATGACAGCCTGATGCTTTTCGAGCAGCCCACCGGGTTTCAGAAGAAAAGTCTCCGTAGCGTGTTTTCCAGAAGGAACTTCGTACCTAGGACTGACAATTTGGTCAGATCTCAAAAAACACTTTACGTTTAGTTCCTTCGCAGTCCTTGTGACCAAGATTCCTTTTAAAATTTTCAGCAATTGTCTCCCTAAAGCATTTTATAGAGTGTTGTTTGAAGGCTGTTTACTTGAGATCAAATGTATGTTAAGACCCTTATTTTTCCTCCAAGACTTGGTTCTTTCCTTCATGCGTTCACATTCTTTCTCATTTCAAGATCAGAGATGATTTACCAAAGAAACAGTTGTAAACAGCTTTGGAGATCTGACCCCCTGGAGGTTCTGCTTCGTTCCATTCTGGCAAAATGAGAGCCTTTCCGACATGTCTTGCACGTCTATATGCGGATGTATACATACGCCCTGGAGGGTTTCTCATACTCTATGCTTATTCTGCAACTTGCTCTCATCACACAAGGAAGCTGCCTGTGAGAGAGGCTTGAATTACAGCTCAGGGTGCTCCCACTTCCCCTCCTGGACGCGCATCTCGAGGTCTGGCAGGGTTTCACTCGGGGGAACAAAGCCGCGTGGACACAGCCAGGAGCATTGCTGGAGGACAACGCAGTCAGGTGGCGGCGCTGGATGGCTGCAGCCAGAGACCGGCAAGCATGCAGCCAGCGGCTCAGAGAAAGAGGCCTGAGGATTCTTACTCACGGAAGGGGAGCTGAGCAGTCCGGGTTGAAGGGCTAGCTCCCTTGCACACAGTCACTTGGGGACCCCAGCTTTTTATCTTGTCTCTCCTCCCATTTGTGCCGCAAGACCAGTTGACACCACCTCCCTACACCCGTTTTGGACTAAGGCTTTTGCAGAATGCAATAAAGAGATCAGAGGGTGCTAGGCGGCTCAGTCGGTTGAGCAACCTACCCTTGATTTCGGCTCAGGTCATGATTTCAGGGTCATGGGATCAAGCGCCCTGGCAGGATCCATGCTCAGCCGGGAGTCGGCTTCTCTCCCTCTCCCTCTGCTCTTCTCCCCACTGGCACATGCCTGCCCACAGTGCCCTCTCTCTCTCTCTCTCTAAAGTGAATAAGTAAATCTTTAAGATAATAGATACCATGGCGATGTTGAATTGTTATAAAAGTGTCACAGCACTCCTTCCTGCTATCTGCACTAGCCTCACCTTGGCCCACTGCAGGCGGCCCAGGAGCTCAGCCCGAGGGCATTGCCTTGCCTGCACGGTGGGCTCCCCACACAGGCACCTCTGTGCCCTGGATCCTGTCAAGTGCAGGCAGGAGGATGGTGCACGTGCACGGTAAGCACCCCGGGCAGAAGTTGGGCACACCCCCACTCTCGGCATTCCATCTGTGAACTCTTATTCACATGGCCACCGTACCTATCCCCCAGGCAGGCTGGGAGACAGTCTAGCTGAGCCACCCAGCACCCAGGAAGAGGAGCCCTGGACGGACACAACAGCCCCCACCCAATAGATTTGCATTGACACCTCTGCAAACTGCTTGTTGTTATTCTTTGCCATTTTTCCTATTGACTTGTAGGAGTTTTTTTTTTAAGATTTTTTTTTGTTTATTCATGAGAGACACCGAGAGAAGAAGCAGAGACTGAGGCAGAGGGAGAAGCAGGCTCCATGCAGGGACCTGACATGGGACTCCAGGATCACGCCCTGGGCCAAAGGCAGGTGCTAAACCACTGACCCACCCAGGTGTCCCATTGACTTGTAGGGTTTTTTATATGCTTGACATTAGCCCTTCATCTGGTGTCCATGTTGCATATGCTTTCTTCCACTTTTTTTTACCTAATTATTGGGATGCAGAAGTCATAGTTTTCCTTCTTTATGCTGTCAAGTGTATTGTGTTTTTCTTTTATGGTGTCTGCATTTTGTGCCTTGCTTAATAGCATCCTCTTTATTTAAAGACTAGAAAGATATACTTCTCTAGTTTCCTCTTTATAAATTTGTTTTTATAGTTTATTTTTCATGGTTTTTATCAGGTTTAGATTTTTTATCAGTTAGGAATCTCTTTTCTTTTTTTAAATGAAGGGCTTTTTTAAAGATTTTATTTATTCATTCATGAGAGACACACAGAGAGAGAGAGGCAGAGACACAGGCAGAGGGAGAAGCAGGCTCCATGCAGGGAGCCCGACGTGGGACTTGATCCCGGGTCTCCAGGATCACGCCCTGGGCTGAAGGCGGTACTAAACCGCTGAGCCACCTGGGCTGCCCAGGAATCTCTTTTCATCTATGATATCTGTTTAGAATCTATTGTTTTGTTTTCCTTATGTGGACTGCCAATTGTCCCCACCATCCTTTCCCCTACTAACTGAAATGCCAAATTCATTTATAGAACACAAGCTCCACACTTCCATGAGAACAGAGGCTTTGTTTTATTCACTCCACAGGATCTGATGCATTGTAGACAGTCACTGTTTGTCAAGTGAATGAAGGGATGGATGGATGGATGGATGGATGGATGGATGGATGGATGGATACTACATTGCCAAATTTTCTTCTGTGTGTTTCTAGAATTTCTATCATTCTATCAATTAGTATGCTGATTCTGGCACTTGACGGGATGAGCACTGGGTGTTATTCTGTATGTTGGCAAATTGAACACCAATAAAAAATAAATTTATTATTAAAAAAATAGTATGCTGATTCTGGTATCAATGCTATTTCAATTCACCATAACATTATAATATGTCCTGATATCTAGTGGGTTTTCTTTTGAAACTTTTTTGTCCTATCTTGTGCAGTTCTCTTTGGAATGAATTTACAAACCAGCTCATCAGTTTCCTTTAAAATCTCCTTGGGATTTTTATTGGGATCACATCAAAGTTATAGCTCAATTTCAGCAGAACCGACATATTTCTAAGCTGAGTCTTTTTCTCCAAACACATAATATATCTCATCTTTTATTCAGGCCTGCTTTTATGTCCAAAGCATTCAATAGTTTGTGTTGCATGTCAGACCAGGAGGGGTTTTTTTTATATGACATATTAGTTAATTGCTAATTGCTGAGAAGGGAGAGCTTGTGAAAAGCTCTCATACGAGCTCTAATGATTTGCCAGACCCTTCTTTTAGATTCTCTAGACAAATGAGCATAAGATCTCTGAATAATTAGGGTTTTTTTTTTTCCTCTTCCAGTATATTTATCTTGTATTTCTTGTTCTGGATGAATCCTTTACAAAAGAGTGGCAGGAATAGCATGAATTGGTGTTGATTTTTAGCAAATGCTGTTCCTACATCAACTGAGATAATACATTTATGTTTCCTTTTTAACTAGTAATAAAGTGAATTACATTAATAACTGTGGATATTAATTTGTCATTGCATCCCTGAGGAAAACACTACTTGGGCATGATAAAGGATATGATTTAGTGTCTTTTTAAAAAATTTATGTGACAGAGAACGAGAGAGCACAAGTAGGAGGACAAACAGAGGCAGAGGGAGAAGCAGACTCCCCGCTGAGCAGGAAGCCGGATGTGGAGGGCTCAGTGTGGGGCTCAATCCCAGAACCCTGGGATCATAACCTGAGCTGAAGGCAGATGCTCAACCACTGAGCCACCAAGTTGCCCCTGATTTAGTGTCTTTTTGTAAGATTGGTCTGCACAGAGCTTTTACTCTACGATCTTAGCCTAATTTGGGAATCAGGGCCATAATAGCCTTAAAAATGTGTTCAAATGCTTTCCATATTTTCCAATGCAAACAAGGGTTTGGACAATATGATTACCTATTTCTTTTTAGGTTTAGTAGAATTTAACCATAAAACCACCTGAGCCTGGTGCACTTTTGAAGGATAGATCTTTGACTATCTTTACGTCACGGATATTGGTTTATTCTGATTTTAACACCTCTTGACCAATTATTAGCGTTTGTATTTTCATAGAAAGTTATCTATTTCATCTACATTTTCCAATTCATTCATACAAAGTCGTACGTAATTGGTATTCTTTTACAATTCTTAGAAAAATTGTATCTGCATCTGAAATTATAACCCACCCTTTTCTTACGATATTTTTTAATTTCTTCGCATTCTTTTCTCTTGACCAAAATTACCATGAGTTTGTGCATTTTTAAATTTTGGTTATTCAATTATTCTGGGCTTTTTGGTCTTTATTCATTTCATTAGTCATTGATTTCAGTGTCAGGGGCTTTCCTTTGGTTAGTAACTTTTAATTTTAATGTTTTGGACTCAATGAGTATGATTTCTGCTTTTGAACTTGTTGGGATTTTCTTTGTGATGAAATACATAACCACCTCTGGCTAATGTCCCATATACATCTGACAAGAAGCTGTATCATCTGATTGTAAGGTGCAGTTGTACAGACGCTGCATATCTGGTCAGTGGAGCTCATGACTCGTGTTACTCAAATTACTTACCTTTTGTCTCCTTGACCTGTCAATCCCTAACAGGAGTACAGTGTCTTCTACTCTGATTATGCCCATTTCCTTCTGAACTTCTATCAGGTTTTTTTGCTTCATATATTATGAAACCATGTTGGGCACAAAAGTTGATGCCTGTCATAACCTCTTTGGGCTTATATCTTATATAAGAATATTTATATTTGTCTCGTTGGAAGCTTTTGGCTTTGGATTCTATTTTACATGGTAGTAGTATTGCTCTACCCGCCTTTTTTCTGTTAGTATTTTCCTGGAATTTTTCTTATCCATTTATTTGACCCTTCTCGTGATTTCTTTTGTAGCAAGACTCTGAGTTTGTTGGGGATAACAATGTGCCAAGTTTCAAAACTACATTTCCGAGCCTCCCTTGCAGATAAAGGTGGCCAATGAAATGAGAGTGGAAGTTATTGGGTAAGGCTTCTGGAAAGTTTTTTACAGGAAGCTGAGTTACTGGGAGCTTCCCCTCTTTTTTTTAAAGATTTTATTAATTTATTCATGAAAGACACAGAGAGAGAGAGACAGGCAGAGGGATAAGCAGGCTCCATGCAGGGAGCCTGACGTGGGACTCAATCCCGGGTCTCCAGGATCAGGCCCTGGGCTGAAGGCGGTGCTAAACTGCTGAGCCACCCAGGCTGCCCGCTTCCCCTCTTTTGATCCCCTTCTACCCCTTTTAGTCTCTCCCAACCTGGAACACATATTTGATGGCTGGAGCTTCAGCAACTATCTTGGTGTATTAAGGAAAAATAGCAAGAAAATGATAAAGACCTTTCTTTTGATACCCTCGAGCAACTAACCAAAACCAGCCTCCTTTCAAACACCTTTGTGTTTAAGCAACCATTGTTGCATGTCTGTTACTCCATCAAACACTGTTCCTATGCTTTAGTGCCTGCACAGGTAACCAGGGTTAGTAGTTTCTTGTGTACTCCTCTAGAGATATTCTTTTTATTTTCATTATTCTAAGTACATTTTTTTACTTTATATTATTTAAATCTTCAGACACACATTAAAAAAGCAAATAGTATAATTAACTTCTATGTACCCATCACCCAGCTTCAACAAATATCCGTCAATATTCTATGCATATACATGCGCGTGCACACACATATGCTCTTGTTTTACACAAATGCCAGCATACTATTCACGTACTCCATTGCCTTCCTTTTGAAAGCTAACAATGTATGGTGGAGATGGTTCCATATCAGCACATAGTTTCTTCATGCTCTTTAATGTCTATCTGTATTTCTTTATCATTTCACATGTGTGCAGCTATATCTGTAGAATAAATTCCTAGATGTGGAGGTGCTGGGGCAAAAGGTATATGCATTTGTAACCTTGGTAGATGTCACCAAAGTAAGCTTTATAGAAGCTGTGCCAGGTCCGACTCCAATGAGCAATGCAAGAGAGTGCCTGTTTGCCCACATCCATGCCAATAACGTATGCTAGCAAACTGTTCTACTTTTGCCCATCTGATAAATGAAAAACGGTATCTCAATATGGTTTTGATTTTTACTTCACTTATGTAGAAGTCATTTGTATTTCTTTCCTGTGAGCTGTATTCCTAGCTTTTGCCCATTTCCCTATTGAGTTATTGGCATTTTTCTTACTATTTGGTAGGAGCTATTTATATAATAGAAAAAATAGCCCCTTTGTCTCTGATATGAGTTGCAAATAATTCTGATTTATCATCTTCCTTGGACTTTTTTTTTTCCCTTGGACTTTTTAACAGTAATTTTTGTATTAAGGAAACTTCTTGTTTTTATGTATTGAATGAACCAAGCTTTGTTTTTTTGGCCTCTAAGTTCTAAGTTGTCTAAGTTTAACTCTTAGAGTTTAAACTCTAAGGTCTAAGTTTAAAAAGTCTTTCCTCCTCCAACATCATATTTCAAATTTTTTTTAATGTTAGTTTTTTTTTAATTTTTTTAAATTTATTTATGATAGTCACAGAGAGAGAGAGAGAGGCAGAGACACAGGCAGAGGGAGAAGCAGGCTCCATGCACCGGGAGCCCGACATGGGATTCGATCCCGGGACTCCAGGATCGAGCCCTGGGCCAAAGGCAGGCGCCAAACCGCTGCGCCACCCAGGGATCCCCATATTTCAAATCTAACACAGGTTTTCTAGTATTTTTAGAATTTCATTTTTTTTATTTTTTTTTAAAGATTTTATTTATTTATGATAGTCACAGAGAGAGAGAGAGAGAGAGAGAGGCAGAGACACAGGCAGAGGGAGAAGCAGGCTCCATGCACCGGGAGCCTGACGTGGGATTCCATCCCGCGTCTCCAGGATCGCGCCCTGGGCCAAAGGCAGGCGCCAAACCGCTGCGCCACCCAGGGATCCCAGAATTTCATTTTTTTTTAATCTTTAAGTCTGGCCCATCTGAAATTTAGTGAATAGGGTTTCAACTTTATACTTTTCCCAGGTGGCCACCTACGTGTCCATTTTTCCCCAGTGAACTGAAATAACATTTTTATCATATACTAATTTCCTGTTTGGACTTAGGTGTATTTTAAGTACCTATTTTTTTCTACTGTTCTGTCATTCTATTTATACACTACTACCACACTGTTTTTTAATTACTGTTCTTTTAGTATGTTTTATTTTATTTTTTATTTTATTTTTTTATTTATCTATGATAGTTACACAGAGAGAGAGAGGCAGAGACACAGGCAGAGGGAGAAGCAGGCTCCATGCACCGGGAGCCCGACGTGGGATTCGATCCCGGGTCTCCAGGATCGCGCCCTGGGCCAAAGGCAGGCGCTAAACCGCTGCGCCACCCAGGGATTCCTTTTAGTATGTTTTAATATCCAATATATTGGACTTGTGTTTCTCTCATAGTTTTCCCTTCAGAATATCTCTGGTGAGTTTCACTCCTTTAGTTTTCTATATTAATGTTAGAATAATCCTGAAAAGTTCCAGAAATTGGACTGTCATAAAACACTTGAGATAGTATTAATTTATAGATTGATGTAGGGAGATTTTGCACCTTTATGAAGTCACATTTTTCAGAGGACACAGTAGATCTTTACATTCATTCAGGCCTTTTTTAAAATGTCCCTGAGGAACATTTTAAAATTTCTTTTTTTTTTAATTTTTATTTATTTATGATAGTCACACACAGAGAGAGAGAGAGAGGCAGAGACACAGGCAGAGGGAGAAGCAGGCTCCATGCACCGGGAGCCCGACGTGGGATTCGATCCCGGGTCTCCAGGATCGCGCCCTGGGCCAAAGGCAGGCGCCAAACCGCTGCGCCACCCAGGGATCCCTTAAAATTTCTTTACAAAAAATAAAATAAAATTTCTTTACATAGATCTTGCATATTTCTTACATTTATTTCTACATATTTTATTTCTTTTTTTGTTAAAGGGAGGCTTTTCTTCGATTATGTCTTTTTTTTAATTTTTTTTATTTATTTTTATGATAGTCACACAGAGAGAGAGAGAGAGAGAGAGAGAGGCAGAGACATAGGCAGAGGGAGAAGCAGGCTCCATGCACTGGGAGCCCGACGTGGGATTCGATCCCGGGTCTCCAGGATCGCGCCCTGAGCCAAAGGCAGGCGCTAAACCACTGCGCCACCCAGGGATCCCTGATTATGTCTTCTAACTTGTCATTCATCTGAATGATTTTGTACCAGCCCACTTACTGTATTCCCCTTACTCCATGTAACCCTTTTTTTAAAGATTTTATTTATTTATTTAACAGAGAGAGAGAGAGGATGCATATGCTCAATCAGGGGGAGTAGCTGAGGGAGAGGGAGAAGCAGACTCCCCGCTGAGGAGGGAGCTTGATGCAGGACTCGATCCCAGGACCCCAGGATCACGACCTGAGCCAAAGGCAGACGCTCAACCACTGAGCCACCAAGGTGCCCCTTGGTAACATTTTTTAAGAGTAGATTCTCTTGGATTTTCCAGACACAGGAGGCATATCATCACAAATAGCCATCATTTTAACTCTGCTTTTTAATGTTAAACTTTTCAAATTGTGAAGCACAGCACAGATGCAGAAAAACGTGTAAATCATATGTTTTACATGCATTTCCTGCATCTTATATGAAAGAACATACTTGTGTAACACCCCCCAGATCAAGAGCTAGAGCCCCGGGATCCCTGGGTGGCGCAGCGATTTAGCGTCTGTCTTTGGCCCAGGGCGCGATCCTGGAGACCCGGGATCGAATCCCACATCGGGCTCCCGGTGCATGGAGCCTTGCTCCTCCCTCTGCCTGTGTCTCTGCCTCTCTCTCTCTCTCTCTCTCTCTGTGACTATCATAAATAAATAAAATAAATAAATAAATTGTTAAAAAAAAAAAAGAGCTAGAGCCCCACTCTCCACCCCCAGCATGTCTCCCCACAATCAATTCCCTAACTTCTGGGGTAATCATCAGAGTTTTGCCACCTACACGTACATCTATTCATAAATAACATGGTTTAATTTTGCCTGCTTTTAAATTTATATAAATGCAATTCTAATATGTGTATTCCGTATCTTGCTTCTTTCACTCAACACTATGCCTTTAAAATGTATCCATGCTGTAGTATATAGAGAATTCATTCCTTTTTATTCTGATAGAGTATTCCACAGTATAACTTTACCATAGTATATTTACTCACTCTCTCCCTGCTGGATATTTGGGCTGTTTTCAGCACACAAATGCGGTGGCAAACCTTTGTATTAGTTTCCTGTGGCTGCCATAACAAAGCAGCACGAACTTGGTGGCTTACAACAACAGAAATTCACTGTCTCAGTTCTAGAGGCCAGAAGTCCAAGATCAAAGTGTCAGTGAGGCTCTGCTCCCTCTGAAAGATCTAGGAGAAAATCCGTCCTTGCCTTTTTCAGTTTCTGGTGGCTACAGGAGTCAGTCCTTGGCTTATGACCACATCACTTCAATCTCTGCCTCTGATCACATGGCCTCCTCTTTGTCTATCTCAAATATCCCTCTGCCTTTCTCATATAAGGATACTTGTCACTGAATTTAAGGCTTACCGAGATATCGCAGGAGAATCTCACCCATATCAAGAGCCTTAACTTAATCACAACCGCAAAGACCCTTTTTCTAAATGAGGTCACATTAACAGGGTCTGGGAGTTGAAGTGTCATGCACATATCTTTTGGGGGGCCACTGTTGAACCCATCACAACTATTTACACTGTTTCCTGCTGCCAATGTACTCAAGTTTCTCCAGAATGTGTACACTTGGCAGTGAAATGCTAGCTTATAGAGGAAGCATGCCTTTAATTTTTCTACAAAGTACCAACCAGTTTTCCAACACAGACTCCCATCAGCAGTATGTGAAAGTTTCCATTGCTCTACGGCCTTGCCAACTCCTAGAATCCTCAGACTATTTGGTTTCCACCAAAAAGTGGGTGGGTGGGTGTGTACTATCTCGTGGTACTATTAATTCTGTAATGGCAAATGAAGTTGAGTACCATTCATATATTTATAGGCCATTTAGGCTTCTTCTACTATAAAAAAGTCTGTCCAACCCTTTGATCCATTTGTTCTATTGCATTATCTGCATTTTTCTTGTTATTTCGTTCCTTCTATCTTCTATTTATGAGAATGTTCTCAGTTACCTGTGTCTCCCTTCTCTTCTCCAAATCTTCCATCAGAATCTCTCACAAGGGGTGACAAAACATGAGAGACACCTAACTCTGGGAAACGAACAAGGGGTAGTGGAAAGGGAGGTGGGTGGGGGGTTGGGGTGACTGGGTGACGGGCACTGAGGGGGGCACTTGGTGGGATGAGCACTGGGTGTTATATGTTGGCAAATTGAACTCCATCAAATAAATAAATAAATAAATAAATAAATAAATAAATAAATAAGTCTCATAAGGACCACCTGAACTGAAACCTAAAAGAAAGGGAATTCTGGGAAATGTAGTTCAGGCTAGCCAAGTTGACACATTACAGAGCTTCCTCAATCCCTTTAAGTAACTCTCCTCAAATTACTTAGTTTGCATATGCCATCCATTTCCTGTCAGACCACTTACTGATTCAGATGTGTAGTATTTTTTAATCATTCAATAAAATATTTCCCAATTTCCATCATGTTATTGTCTTTGAACCATAGGTTATTTAAATGTATATTTCTCTTATTTAAAAAAGATTAAACTATTTAATCTAGAAAGTGAGCGACCATGTGCCAGTGTGGGGGAGCAGAAAGAGAAGGAGGGAGAGACAGAGGCAGACTCCCTGCTGAGCACGGAACTCAATGCAAGGCTCAATATCAGGACCCTGAGATCATGACCTGAGCCGCAATCAAGAGTCAGGCACTTAACCCACCAAGCCATCCAGGCACCCCTTTAGTGTGCATGTGTTCATTTCTAAACATGTGGGAATTTTTCTAATTATCTTTTTGTTAGAAGTGTCAACTCCCTGATGCCAAAGACACCCAGGAACCCATATATAGGTGAACAAGTTGGGCCTATTACTCTTTGCACTGAGGGAGACCACACCATGTGGAGCCGTGGGGTGTCTCAGAAAGAGTGTATAAGGAAGAATGACATCTGGGCTTTATGTGTTCTTGGGGAGAGTCCAGGGAGGTAAGGGTTTGTTCTAGATGCTGTCAGAAAGCAAGGGCAATTCTGTGATTAAATATCTCAATAAATCTCCTTTATAGGGAGAACAGACTATAGCAAGGCTAAAGCTGTGATTAGGAAAACATATTAGCCAAACAAGAGGGAGATGTTTGGTATTTGTGGGTTGCACATTGACCTTGGCTTTATCTGTGCTTAGAAAAATTCATGAAGTAGCCTTGCTTCATCTCTTTTTATCACGGTCTCAGAATAACCTTGTTTGAGGTTTGGTGTTCTGTGAGATTGTTTATATCCAGTAAGAGAACAACATGGCCTAGCTGTGAGTGCCAGGCCAGTGTGCAAATGTCAGAAGCTGCTGTTTTGTTCTTTCTCCCCCCTTTCTCACGTGTTTCTAGCTTAATTACACTGTGGTCGGAGATCATGCTCTGAATAATTTTGATCCTTTGAAACATGTTAAGACTTGCTTTAGGTTCCAGGATATGGTCAGGTTTTTTGTGAAGTTTCCATGTGTGCCCAAAAGAATGTGCAATGTTCTGTACTTGTTCGTTAGATTAAGCTGCCAGTGATTCAAATTCATATCCTTACTGATATTTTGTGTGCTTGATCTGCCAATTACTGAGAGAGGTTTGTTAAAGTCTCCCCACTCCATATATGAATTAGTCTTGCAAAAAAAAACTGGACCTGGATCTGATCAGCCCACTGATTCCCACTACTAATTTACAGGAACTATCTCAGGTTCAGAAGAACTCCTTGAACTACCCCCACAGAGATGCAATCATCAACATCCAGGCCATGGGCAGAAACAATATAGTTTTCTCAACAAATAAATCACAAGAAAAAAATAGAGCTAGAGGGAGAACCTGCAGGTGAAAAGAAACCTAAAAACATATCCTTCGGTATATGGATGCCAATTGGTTCCTGATTCAAACAAACAAGGTAGAAAGACAACAAATGTGACAATACACAGGATACAAAATCAGTATACAGAAATCTGTTGCATTTTTGTACACTAATAAAAGAAATTAAAAAGCAATCAATTTATAACTGTACCAAACATAATAAAATACCTGGGAATAAACTTTTTAAAAAGATTTTATTTATTTATTCATGAGAGACAGAGAGAGAGGCAGAGACACAGGCAGAGAGAGGGAGAAGCAGGCTCCCTGCAGATAGCCCGATGCGGGACTCGACCTCGGGACTCCAGGATCACAACCTGAACCGGAGGCAGATGCTCAACCGCTGAGCCACCCTAGTGCCCCGGTCACGGAAATAAACTTAACCAAGGAGGTGGAAGACCTGTACTCTGAAAAGTATAAAACACTGATGAAAGAAACTGAAGACAACACAACGTAATGGAAAGATAATGCATGATCAGAGCAAATATTGTTAAAATTGCTATGTTACCCAAACATTTTTCACAGAACCAGAACAAACTGTCCTAAAATGTATATGAAACCACAAAAGACCCCAAACACACAAAGCAATTTTAAAAAAGAAGAGCAGAGCTGGAGAGATCACGGTCTCAGACTTCAAAATATATTACAAAGCTGTAATAAAAAAATATGATACTGGCACAAAAATAGACACATAGATCGATGGAACAGAATAGGGAGCTCAGAGATGAGCCCACGATTATATGGCCAATCAATCTGTAACAAAGGAGACAAAAATATGCAATGAGAAAAAGACAGTCCCTTCAACAAATGGTATTGGGAAAACTGGACAACCACAATGAAGAAGGATGAAACTGGACCACTTTCTTTCACCAGGCACAAAAATAAACTCAAAATGGGTGAAAGACCTAAATGTGAGACCTGAATCCATAAAAATCCTTAAAGAGAGCACAGGGAGTAATTTCTCTGACATTGACTGTAGCAACATTTTTCGAGATATATCTCCCGAGGCAAGGGCAGCAAAAGCAAAAACAAACATTCATTTATTCATTTATCTCTTATTTTGTCATTGGTTTGTAATCACAAGTTTCCATTTTTTAATGGTTTATGGTTTGTTACTTTCCTTACTTATTTGGTGCTCAAGGTGCCCCAGATTTAGCCAGTGTAAGCTCATTGAGGCTAGCTCCAGTGTCCTTTTGACACACCACTCAAGGAAGGACTGCTCCAGTTCTGAGATTAGCCATTTTTCTGAGGAGCCCCGGTTTCTTTCAGTGAGAAATGGTAACAGGGAGCAACATCTGATGGTTGGGTGTGCTTGTTGCTACTGGGCTTTTTCAGTGGAAGGAGCTTAGAACTATACGCATGTCCTTAAATGTATACACACATGCAGGGGCGCCTGGGTGGCTCAGTTGGTTAAGCGACCTACTCAGTTTCAGCTCAGGTCATGATCTCAGGGTCCTGGGATCAAGCCCCAAGTTGAGCTCCATGCTCAGCGTGGAGTCTGCTTGGGATTTTCTCTCTCCCTCTCTCTCTGCCCCTCCCCTCTACTTGCTCACTCACTGTCTCCCTCTAAAATAAATAAGTCTTTAAAAATATAAAAATAAATAAATAATAAATTAATTAACGTATACACATAGACATATTTCCATATATATGGAATGTGCATATATACGTTTGTGTACATACACACATGCATGCGTCTTCATCCCACACCCATCCCCACAGGCTGCTTTTTTGTCTTCCTCCATTTCCTGTGTGTATCTCCCTCCTTCCACAGTGAAAACCCCATTCCCAACAATGACACGTTTACGCCTTTACCCAGTCCTATGAGACATCAGAGGTAGTTTCAGAATTGCTTCCAACTTCCCACTACCAAAAGCAAACTTACTAAGAGCTTGGGATTTCTTGGCAATCCCCTTTGCCTCTGCAACTTTGCCCAAGACTGAGAGTAGAGAGTCAAATAAGCTTTCAAAAGAATCTTCAAAAATAGTGTTTATGAGCTACGTGGTGTTCTCTTTCCCTTTCAATGTGGCTATAGTATACAGTTGATACACAGGTTCGTTTGCTCTCAGTTTTTTCCCCTCTCCCATTCTTACTGCTTTTTCTTTCTGAATATGAAGAACATTAACATGATCACAAAAGTCAAAACTTATCAAAAAGGCATAGTCAGAGAAATACAGCTCCTTCCCATACTCCCTCTGCTCCCTTTCCCCCACCCCTTGTAGATAAACAACTTCTTTGTTTTCTGGGTTATCCTTTTCGTGTTTCTTTTTGTAACACTTAGCAGATGCCTTTCCCTTCTTTATTACACAAAAGACACCACACTGTTTATTAACTGAGACACCACACTGTTTATTAACTTTCCACTTCACTTTCTCCACTCAACTTAGAACCCCTGTAAACCACCCGGTATCAGTTCACAGAGAGCTTCTTCATTGTTTACAGTTGTGCAATCCTCTGTTGTGTGTATATACCATAGTCTGTTCAATCACTCTTCTATGTTTAGACATCTGGGTAGTTTCCAATATTTTTCAAGTACAAATAAAGCTGCAATAAATAACACTGTGTATATGCATTTTCATCTTGCTAAAAAGCATATCTTGAGAGTAGATTCCTAGAAGTGGGATTGCTGCTTTGAAGGATAAACTTGACATATATATGACATATATATATATATTTTTAATCTTATATATGACATACATATATATATTCCTGCTTGTTACTGTTCCCTCCCTCATACACTACCTCCCACACCTGCTTTATCTTAGCTCTTCTCAATTACCACCATCTGATAATCTATACATACACGTTTATTGTCAGCCTCTTCTCTTTAGAGTGTATGTTTCATGAGGACACAAGACTTCTCACTGACTGGAATATAGTTGAATGAATGGATTGCTGTGCAGCATTTCATCACATAATCACAATGTCTTATTTCTCTATTTTCCTCCTGATGGATGTTTGGATTGTTTCCAATTTTGCCCTATTATTTAAATAATGTCTCAGGGAAAATCCATGTGTATGTCTCCCTGCTTACGTGGACAAGAGCTGCCCAAGCATGGATCACACAGATTTCACACTTATTTTACTTTCTATTGTCAAACTGTTTCGTAGAACAGAACGGCTCCATCAAGTTACAGCCCTCTTAGAAATGTAAGAGAATAAATACCATTTTCTCTGCACCCTGCCAGCATTTGAAATTTCTTTGGTCAATTTGGTGAATAGAAATGGTAACTTGCTGATATTTTACCTTATATTACCCTGATATCTAATCATAGCTAGTATCTTTTTATAGATGTGTTGGTCATTTTTATTTCTTCTTCAATGAATTTTCTGCTTAGATCTCAGCCTATTTTTCTGTTGTATGATTCGCCATTTTCCTCCTAATCTGTAGGAGTTCTTTCTAAAGTCTCGAAATGAATTCTTTGTCTATTTTATACACTGGTAATATCGTCTTCCAGTCTGTCATTTGGTTATAAGCCATGTTAATGGTGACTTTCATCAATCCAGTTTTTAACTTGGATGTAGGCTCTTTGCCTTTGTGCTTTTTATGTCTTATTTAAGAATGTTTCAGAAAATTCTTACTACAAGACCATTTGTCTTGGAATTTATTTTAATGGTATTTCAATTTCGCTGTTTCACATTTATATATTTAACTCCCCTGGAAGTGAGAGTAAGATAAGAACTTATTTTCTTTTTGTCCATGTGGAGCACTGAATTGTCCCATCACTGTTTACAGAAGACATTCTTCTTTACTACTTGTTCATGACACCTTTTTTGTCATATACTAGATATATAAGGGTCTCCTCCTATTTCTGAGCCTACATCAGGATGCTTTAATTACAAATGCTGAAAATTTTCTCAAGATCTGGTAAGGCAAGTACTCTTCTTCATTCTTTTGAAAACTATTCTGTAAATAAAAAAAAAAAAAAAAATGGGATCCCTGGGTGGCGCAGCGGTTTGGCGCCTGCCTTTGGCCCAGGGCGCGATCCTGGAGACCCGGGATCGAATCCCACGTCGGGCTCCCGGTGCATGGAGCCTGCTTCTCCCTCTGCCTGTGTCTCTGCCTCTCTCTCTCTCTGTGACTATCATAAATAAATAAAAAAAAAAAAAAAAAGAAAACTATTCTGTACAATCTTTATCACTTTACGCATCCATATAAAGTTTAGGATCTGCTTGTCAGGTTCCCACAAATATATGGAATTTATATTTAATTCAGAGCTTAATTTGGGTAAGAATTGTCATATTTGCAATGCCACGCCTTCTCATTCATGAGTATAGTATATCTCTTCAAATATCTCCTTAGGCAGTCTTTTACATTCTTCACATAAGTTTGATAATTATCTCCATAAAAGTGTTACACAGTTTCCGTTAGGTTTACTCACAGATACCTTTTCATGGGTATTGCTCTTGTGAATTGTATATCCTTTGTCTCTGTCTCATTTTCTACTTAGTGACTAATAGTGTCTAAGAATATTAATGATTTATACCTGCTGATCCTCTAGCTACCTTGGTGTGGTTTTTATTGATTTTATTAAGTTGCTCATTGATTCTCTTCTCTCTTTTTTGTAATACAAAATCCACAATTCAATAATCTTCAAATACTGATAATTTAGTCTCCTTTTTAAAAATCCCCATCCTGCCCATTTCTTTTTCTCATTGCATTGGCTAGTGCCTCCAATGCAAAGGTAAACAGTGGCGGTGGTAGCAGGCAGAGGGAATTTATTCTCCAACAACTATGATGGCTGCTGTAGGTGTTTTGGTAGCTAATCTTTATTAGGTTAAGGAAGTTGTCTCTATTCTCAGTTTGAGAAGGATTTTCATCAGGTACAAGTATTTATTTATGTCTAATGCCTTTTCTGGACCTATTGAGACAGCAGTATGATTTTTCTCCTTTAGTTGGATATGCATTGAATAACAATGATACATTTTTCTGATGCTGAACTACCCTAGTGTTCCTGGGAAATATCTTACTTAGTTGTAATATGTGTGTGGCTTAATATACAGTGGGATTCAGTGTTTTCTTTTTTTTAAGATTTTTTAAAAGATTGTATTTATTTATTCATGAGAGACACAGAGAGAGAGGCAGAGACACAGGCAGAGGGAGAAGCAGGCTCCCTGCAGGGAGCCCGGTGCAGGACTCGATCCCAGGACCCCGGGGTCACATCCTGAGCCGAAGGCAAATGCTCAACTGCTGAACCACCCAGGGGTCCCAGATTCAGTGTTTTCATAACAACTTTATTGAGATATAATTTATACACCACAAAAGTCACCCTTTTAAAATGTACAAACCAGAGGCTTTAGTTATTGAATTCTTTTTTTTTTTTTTTAATTTTTATTTATTTATGATAATCAGAGAGAGAGAGAGAGAGGCAGAGAGAGGCAGAGACACAGGCAGAGGGAGAAGCAGGCTCCATGCACCGGGAGCCCGACGTGGGACTCGATCCCGGGTCTCCAGGATCGCGCCTTGGGCCAAAGGCAGGCGCCAAACCGCTGCGCCACCCAGGGATCCCCTAGTTATTGAATTCTATTTGTAAATATTCTCTTTAGGATTTTAAGCTGTAACTTCCTATACCTGTCCATTTTTATGCTATACAGGATTTATAAAAATAAATTTTGGTAGATTCTCTTCATTTTCTTATAGCTGATATAGTTTGTATAAATTAGGAAATCCTTGAAATCTTGGTAAAAGAAAAGTTTTTTTTTAAGTGCTTGGAGCCTATTTTTTTCTGGGAATTTTTTTAAAAGATTTTATTTACTTATTCATGAGAGACACAGAGAGAGAGGCAGAGACACAGGCAAAGGAAGAAGAAGGCTCCCTGTGGGGAGCCCGATGCGGGACTCGATCCCAGGATCCCAGGATCCCAACCTGAGCCAAAGGCAGACATTCAACCACTGAGCCACCCAGACGTCCCTTTCTGGGAAATTTTTTAATACTGCTTTAAATTCTTTAATGGTGATTTTTTTTTTTTGGACTTCCTCTAATCCATCATTAACAGCCAGCCAACAGTTGGATGGCAGCCTGGTGGGATCCTGAGCAGAGCACCAGCTGAGCCCACTTTCCTACCTCCGCAACTGGGAGATAATAAATGTGTGCCATTTTAAGCCACTAAGTTTTTGGTCATTTGTTATGCAGCAATAGAAAACAAATACACCTCTTGTAAAGAGTTGATTGGTGGTCCCCCAAAAGACATGTCCACGTGAAAGATGGGAATGTTAGCTATTTGAGAAAAGGGTCTTTATAGGCACAATTAAGTGAAGGATCTCAATATGTGATCATCCTGGATTAGGATGGGCCCTAAACCCCTGACCAGTGTCCACATAAGGTACAGAAGACAAGAAAGACAGAAACAGAGGAGAAGACCATGTGAACATGAGGGCAGAGAGTGGAGTGAAACGGCCACAAACCAAAGAATGCTTAGGATTGCTGCTACCTGAAGATGGAGAAGCAGACTGTCCCTGGAGTTCTTAGAAGGAACCAACCCCACCCACATGTCCATCTCAGACTTCTGGCCTCCAGAGCTGGGAAGTTGGGGCTAGTGCTACTGCCAGTTGTGGCCTCTTCCCTGGGGGCAGCAAGGGGCTACTGAGCAGCTTTAAGCATGAGGCAAGAAGCAACTTACACTTGTCAAGGATCTCTCTGCTTCTGGGTGGCAAAGGGCTTGAAGGAGACCAACCTGGAGGCCGGGCAAGCCAGAGGAGGCCATCACAATGGTCTGGAGGAGAGAGGGGAGACATGTGAGCAAAGTGAATGGAGAAGGTGACACGTGGGAAAACTGAATCGGCCAAATGGCAAGATAAAAGGAGGTGGGAGAAATGACTCTCGGGCCTTGAACTAGGGTGACAGAGAACCCGAAGCTGACAGGAGGGACAAGATGTACAGTGTGCACAGAGCACTTCTGAGGCCAAAGACGGGCCTCAATTTTTGTACCAAAGGAGACGTTGCTTAATGCTTACTAACCTGAAGAAGCAGGAAAAGCAGCTAAAATGGGAAACAAGTCAGTTATGAGAGGCCACCCCACAAGCCTGTCTGAGCCCCAGGCAGTCTCCAGTAGACTGATCAATTCACCAACTTCATCCCAGTCAGGTGACTGCCATGGCCTTTCCCTCCACGGGCTATGATTCTGAGGTCATTGGATTCCAGCTGGGCCAGGGCCTTCCCAATCTTTCCATGTTCCCAAATAAGCATAATCAACTCCTAGGTACACAGGACTCAGCTGCTGCAGGGATTAAATATTTTCGACCTGTTCCCCAATCCCTACATTCCTTTTGAATTGTGCTAGAAATCCTGGCAGGGAGCAGAATTTTCCAGAGAAGGCCGGCTCTGCCCTGGCTGAGCTCCCAGGCTTCCGTCCCTCCCTGAACTGCTCAGGGCCCATTTGACCAAGGCCAGGAGACATGTGGTGGCCCCCCAAAATGTTCACATTCTAATCCCTGGAACCTGTGAACACGACCTTATATGGCAAAAGGCACTGCCGAGGTGATTAAGGACTTGAGATGGAGAGGTGATCCTAGATCATCCGGGTGGGCCACCATGCGTATCATCTTAGAAGAGGATGATTTGAAAGACAAGTAAGAAGGCAGTGTGATGGAAACAGAGAGATTTGAAGATGCTTTGCTGCTGGCTTTGATGAGGGAGGAAGGAGCCACGAGCCAAGGAATGCAGCCCCAGAAGCTGGAAAAGACCAGAAAATGGATTCTTCCCCTGGAGCCTCCAGAGGGAACATGGCCATGCCAACACCTTGACCTTGGCCCAGTGACAATGAACCCCCTTACCCCCGTCACTGACTGTATAAGCTCCAGGGCCCCCACCTACACAGGCTCCTTCTCGGGTCCTGAGATGATGCCTAGCAATTTTGTAGTTATAATTTTACCTCCTTTTTCTTATAAAAGGTCCTCCAAATTGCATAAGCCCCCCAAACCCAGATCCATTCATGCCCATGCCTAAACCAGCCACTGATAAACAGAATGAGACCCCCGTGAGTGGTTCACCGGGTCAGCAACATTCCTAAATGACCTTGACAAAGACCCGCCTTGGTAAAAGTCTAGGCAGGCTCCTCATTGTCCTCTTCCTGACCAGGCCTCACCCTTGGCCTATAAAGACTTAAACCAAACACTAACATATTTTAAACAGCTCAAATCTGTGTCCCTAGGATGAGCCTACTCCCCCTTAACGTGCTGATAAAATTCATGGTGGCCAAAAGAATTTCCATTTTGTTGCAGCCAATATCTGAAGATAAGACCTGGGGCTCTCAGTCTTGGTAGGACGTCAGGAGCCTAACTTCCAGAAGCACCAGTTAGCAAACTGAGACAGGCTTCATATGGCTCACCACCCCTTCTTGCTCTTTGTGATTTTTACTCCCCTTACTCTACTGAGCCCACTAACTGCCCTCCCTGCTCCTTCCTTCATCCTTGAAAATCCACATTCACCTCCTATGAATCAAAACTCTGTTGAGTTTACACTGGGCTCTTTTCCCTATTGTGGTACCATATTATTAATTAAAGTCTATCCTTGTCTCTTTAGGGTCCAGCTTTTATTTTCTTTATTATTTAAAAATTTTTTATATATTTATTCATGAGAGACATAGAGAGAGAGACAGAGACACAGGCAGAGGGAGGAACAGGCTCCCTGAAGGGAGCCTGATGCAGGACTCGATCCCAGGACCCTGGGATCACGTCCTGAACTAAAGGCAGATGCTCAACCGCTGAGCCACCCAGGTGCCCCTCAGCTTTGATTTTCTTTGACCTCCCCCAAGTTCCCTGCCCCCTGGTTTATACCCCATATGTGATGCTCCAGCCTGCAAATTGAATAGGCAGCCAGGCCCACCACCTAATCCCAGGAGCCCTTTGAATCTGGATCCAGAAGCCAGAGACAGGGAAGCCAGAGACTCAAGTCGTGAAAGGGATTCAAGGAGAGGAAGATTCTCCTGCTGGCTTTGAAGATGGAGAAGGCCACATGACTATGAAAGCAGATGGCAGGGCAGCCCAAGTGGCTCAGCGGTTTAGCGCCAGCTTCCACCCAGGGCGTGATCCTGGAGACCCGGGGTCGAGTCCCACATCAGGCTCCCTGCATGGAGCCTGCTTCTCCTCTCCCTCTGCCTGTATCTCTGCCTCTCTGTCTCTCTGTTTTTTCATGAATAAATAAATAAAACCTTAAAAAAAAAGAAAGAAAGCAGATGGCACTTGGAAGCTAAGCGCAGCCCCTGGCTGACAGGCTGCAAGAACCAGGAACCTCATTCCTAGAGCCACAAACAGGCAAACATGGCCAATGACTTTCATGAGCCTTCAGACTAAAAGGCAACCTGGCAACACCTTGACTTACAGCCCTTGAGACCCTGAGAAAAGGACCCACCCATGTCCTGCCTGGAACTTTCAATCAACAGAACTATGAGCTGATAAATGGGTGCTGGTTAAAGGCCATTAAGTTCGTGGTAATTTGCTATGCAGCGATAGCTAACGCGTACACTTAGCAGTCATGATTTGGCCCCTGGCTAGAGAGGGCTGAGCACATGGCTCCAGCAGGCTAAAGATGAGGACCCTTGTCCTCCTCTTCCCGCAGACTGTAGCACCAGGGTCACCCCTCCAGGATCGTTTCTTTGCCCCTTCTCCTCCCTGGCTACATTTGCCTACATGGCAGTTCTATTTGTAACCGTGCGTGTAACTGTGAGCCTACTATTCAATCCCAGAGAGTGGGGAGCCCATCATGTCCCAGCTATAGACTAGCACCTAGCAGAGTACCTGGCACACAGTTGGTGCTCAATAATTGGGATGAATAGGCGGGCACGTGGGAGGCGGGGATGCTGAGGAGGCAGTCAGAGGGCAGCCCTGGAATCCCCGGTGGCAAAGAAAGGAAGCCTGGAAGAGGCTGGGCAAAGGTGGGTGGAGGCAGGGACTGGCACTGTCTCCCATCAAGGTCAAGGGGTCTCAGAGGAGCAGAGGTGGGTGGGGGGTCGGAAGGAGGAGGTGTGGGCCCAGAGAAGGCACCTGGGGGCGGGGAGAGGTGGAGTGGGCGACGGCAGCAGGCCCAGGGTGTGCCTGGACAGCTGGGAACCAAGGCAGCTGTGGGAGGAGGGGGTGGACACAAACAACAGGGACACTCGAGAGGGATCCGGGATCCAACTAGGTGACGTGAGCCTAAAAGGGCCGGGTTCTATGCACACGGGGAGAAGTACAGCTACAGGAAGTTAACGCTGTAGGGCAAAGAGGGTGCCGGTCCCCTTTTTTGTCCCCGTGGTATGTGGGGCAAGGGAAGGAGTGCAGTGGCAGCCCTTCTGAGGCAGGAGGCGGAGGTAAGAGGTTCCAGGCGCAAGGGTGACAGGCCCGGTGGAAGGTCCGGGGAGGATGAGGGAGGGAGTGGGGAGAGGACGGATGCCCAGCACTTGGTGCCCACCCGCCCCGCGCAGGGCGTGAGTCTGGGGCAGGCAGCTGCGGCCACGATTTGCAAGGGACCTCCTCCGCGGTCACTGGCAGCCCACGCACAGGGCCCAGGCCTGCAGGGGGCTTCCCTGGTCCCTCCCCAAACCCCGAGCACCAGGTGTGTGCCCCAAACCCCGAGACCAGGGGGGCCAGAGTGGGTGTTCCGTGAGTGTCGGTGTCCTTGCAGGCCCACCTCCCAGGTGACCCGGCCTGAGGACGCAAAGGCTCAGAGCTGGGGGTGCCTCGGGGCGCCAAGCCTTCCGGCCCTCACAGAGCTTGTGGGCACAAAAGGGGAAGGGGCGTCTCTCCAGGAGAGAAGTGGGGTCAGGAAGTGACCATGCTGGCGACAGGAGCTCCGAGCAGAGCAGGACTCTGTCACGAGACCCCACACAGCGGAGCCACTCTCTGGCCGAGCCATCTCGGGCACGCCGCTCACCAATGCGAGCCTCAGTTTCCCTAACATAGTCCACGCTTTGGTCCTGTCTATCACGGTTGGTAACGGCGAACTGAGGCTAAAGTGTGGAAGAGCGCTGCGAGGCGCTTCTGGTATTTCCTTGAACACTGAGATCTGAACGGAATGTGACTTTCAGAAAGTCGGTGACCAAAGCAGGGGACTCCAGAGCTTTTCCCAGCAGGGAGGCTTCAATCACCTGACCACGTGGCCGTAGAAGCTGCCTGGGGCCCTCCCTGGGCCACCCCAGCCTGAGTCACGGGACTCCCCAGGTAAGAACACAGGTTTCCATCAGCTGAGCTGCTGACCCCAGACACATCTTGTCACCGCTGGCCACCCCCCACCCTGTCCCCTACCCTGGGAACTATGGTCCCTGACTGAGGGCCACTTCTCAACCTGGAGGCCTCGGGGTTCTGAAATAGAAACCACCGGGTTGACTGGCTGGCTCAGCGGTTTAGCACCTGCCTTCAGCTCAGGGTGTGATCCCAGGGTCCTGGGATCGAGTCCTGCATTGGGTTCCCCACAGGGAGCCTCTCTCTCCCTCTGCCTGTGTCTCTGCCTCTCTCTGTGTGTCTCTCATGAGTAAATAAATAAAATCAGAAAGAAAGAAAGAAAGAAAGAAAGAAAGAAAGAAAGAAAGAAAGAAAGAAAGAAAGAAAGAAGAAAGAAGAAAGAAAGAAAAGAAGAAAGAAAGAAAGAAAGAAAGAAAGAAAGAAAGAAAGAAAGAAAGAAAGAAAGAAAGAAAGAAAGAAAGAAAGAAAGAAAAAGAAACCACCAAGGCAGGGCTCCTGGAAATGGTGCCCTCGAGTAGAAAAGAGATCAGCTGGGCTCCTCAGAGGGAGCTCCCTCTCCAAGGGAGGCTCAGGCCTGTGGGTGAGACAGAGGTGGCCTATGAGGTCACAGGCAGTAGCAGAGGCAAGGCAGGAGACCCTGGGGGAAGGTGCCTGTGGCAGAAGGGGTCCCAAATGTGAGGAGATGACCCAGCCTGAGGAGGCAAGGGCCCCGGTGGCCAGCGAGGCTGCCGGCCTGCTGGGCTGTGATTCTTTTGACAAACTATGCCTGCCACCGCCTGTGGGCCACCTTCTTGCCAGCTGGGGCACTTGGGGACACAAACAGGGAGCCATGGGTCTCACTACTGCCATGCCCCCAAAGGTCCCCCAGATGCCCCCCTCGCCTGGGAGGGGAACTTGAAACTGGCCTTCAAGGCCTGAGGCCCGACCCAGGGCCCCAAGAGCCCCGACATACAGCCCTCACAGCCCCGCTCTCTTGGACGCTGAGGCCCTCCGCGTCTCACTCCAGCTGCAGGGAGAGCAGTTGCGAGAAACAGTCGTGCTTCGGGGCACCAGGGAAACGGATTGAATCTTAAACTACAAGTTTCGTTCTAGAACCACTGTCTGTCAGAGCTCATTCACCTGAGGCCCGCGAGGGGCAGGTGCCGGTAGGCCCACGAGGAGCCCGTGGCAGCATTCATCAAACGCAAGGGCAACGGGACGCGGACGAATTTGTGGACGGCCCTAAATGCTAAAGCCAGGTCAGGAAATGTTTAAAAATCCAAAATCTCCAAGAGGGACCAATAATAAAAACTACTGATGGTGAAAGAGCTGGGAAACAGTCATCTAGTACAAGTCTTACTCTGTTGATAGGGACCAAGGACAAGAGTCACCCGGATTACCCAAGCTCACAGCCAACACTAGCGACAGAACATGAGTTATGCTCACTGCCTTCTTTTCTGACCATCAAGCCATACTGCCTCCAAATGTGTTTCTGTTGTACCTGGTCTTGGCTTCAAAACTTTTCCTACTCTTTCCCTATACATTCCAATGTGTTAGCTCTAAAGGCATTTTACTTATGGTTTTTGGATCACGGTTAGGATGCTTTCCTTGACAAGAGAAACCCAGCTCTATCTGGCTTATACAATAAAGGGATTTGTTTGCAAAAAAAAAAAAAAAAAAAAAAAAAAGCCAGGTCAGGAGGGAAGGCTCCTGTTGTGACACGTTGGTTATCAATGGCACCATGTGCCCCGCTGGCTCGGGATGGCAAATTGCTTCTGTTGAACTTATAGGGGATTCTGTGCCTTTTAAGGATGTGGATTCCAGATTCCACTAGGGTAGAGCCTATTCTGTGGGGCAGAAAGGCCATGCCAGCAGGCTCCACCGCTAGGCTGGGAACGAGCACTCCGGGAGTGGTTTCCTTGCAAATCCCATCACCCGTGTCAGATGAGTAGTCTGCCGTTGCCGTGGTGAATTCGTGTTATGCTGGGACCTTGATTCTCAGCAGAAACGTACGTTGCCTTGACCGTGATTACACAAAACACGTTGTCTAGGAAACTGAACAGGAAGGGCTAGATCATTCTTGGCTTCGAGCGGAAGCCACACAGAGTTACCTTGTACCCAGTGGGGTCTCAGCCTTCCTCGGGGGCCCGTAGGCTTTGTGTGTGTGTGTGTGTGTGTGTGTGTGTGTGTGTGTGTGTGTGACAGGGACAGAGACAGACACAAACACAAAAAGGGAGAGAGTGCTAGCGTCGCTTTGCACACATTGGGAAGCTTCAAGCCAAGACAAGCTTCTGCAGTTGTTGCTTGGAAGCAGACAGGGCTTGCAGTGCCCTCTCCCATCTCTTACTGGGAGGCTACTGGGGAAGGGAGCAGTAACTCTGGCCTCCTGCCTGTTCCCTGTCGCCCAACGCAGTTCCAGAGCTGAGGAGGTGTGGTACCATGGGAGGGCCCCACTGGGCGCTGGAAGGTGTTGCTTTCCCATAGAGAGCGCCTGAATCCATCTATAGGCAGTGCGCTCTCTCTCTCTCTCTCTCTCTCTCTTCCATTCTCTCTCTCTCTCTCTCTCTCTCTCTCACACACACACACACACAACATACACACACCCCAAGGGCAGACTGATACAAGAGTAGCTTCCTGAGACTCCAGTCTGTTTCTTTCCCCATATAAACCATGTGTGCCCTCAGGCCAGCCACGAAAGCCACCTTGACCTCCTGGGAGCCTGTGGCCGTAGATGCCACTGCAGTGGCAGAGGGCACTTCCAGCAGAGGACACTGAGTAAGGCATTGTATGACTTCTGGTCCAATGGCTTCCTGGTCCCACTAGCCCAGGGCCCTTCCGTCTCACCACCTGAGAACAGCCCAGATTAGGAGCAAGCACGTCCTTGACTCCACTCTCTTCCTCGACCACAAGCTCGCACCCTCCGCCAACCCATCAGGGACTGCTGCTGCCAGTCCTGCCACTGACCCTGTCCACTCCGCCCGGTGCTTACTGTGTCCCAGGCCCCGTCCTCACTATTTGCCAACTGCATATGGAAGGGATACGCTAAACACTTCCTAAATAAATAAGCAGGAGACAGAGATTACCATGAGGCAACCAGCGAGGAGACAATGCAAGAGGACACGTGCATGGCGGAACAAGTCAAGTGTTCCAGAAAAGTCCAGAGATGAGATCGAATCCAGCCCAAATCCCAGCAACCAGAAATCCCCACCAATTTACATTGCCCCGGGTGTGCAATGATGGAAAATGTGGACAGATGCAGGGACAGGCAGGTGAGTCAGAACTATTCCCCCAAACGATCGTCCAGTATACTTAGCAGGAGAAGCCAGACTCAAAAAGCCGCAGAGTGTATGATTCCATTGATATGAAATGTCCAGAACAGGCCAATCCATAAGCAACACAAACGGATCAGTAGGTGTCAGGGGCTGGGGGAGCAGGGAATGGGGGGATGCTTGCTAATGGGCACTGGGTCCCCTTTGGGAGGGACGGAAAAGTCCCGGGAGCCGACGGTCATGACAGCCGCATGACTTTGTGAGTATACAGTACCAAATGCACGGACTCGAACACGAAAAGGGCATGTGTATCATATCTCAGTAAAAATAGGGTCATGGCATATGCCTGATGTCGAATCTAAAATATCACACTCCTTGTATTCGTGAACAAAGGGGGAAAAAAACAGAAAATGAAAAGAACTGCTGAAATCGTAATAAATGTTTCTCTAGAAGTCTTAGTTCCTAAAAGATCCCACAAAAGTGAAGGAACGGAACTATGAAAAAGGCTAAGCGGTTTTAAATACCCGAGACATTATGCTTAATTTCATGTTCCAACACGGTATCCAGTGACCGCTCTGACACACGAAGAGGTTGTCCCGTGCCCGTCGTCCCACCCCTCGGGTTTCCACCCCGGCTTCGTGTTATGTTGGGACTTCTGCGTTCTCAAGGTTTCTAAGATTTGCATTGTGCCCTAGAGCAGGCCGGGTGTGCGTGCAGAACCAGCACTTGTGGAATATGAGGCCTGCACGTACGCGGATCCAGGGTTTGTTCTTTGGCTTGTGTGCTCTTTGTTTAATTAAATTGCTCTTCATCGTCCGATGGTCATTTTGACTCCGCTTTTCGACCTGCACAAGGTCGATGGAACTTGCTCTTCCCTTGCGCTCTCTCTCGGGAACAGCGCTTTCGCATCCACATGGAGAATTTCCTTTTCCACCTTCCCTCCGGCCCTCTGCCCTCTCGAATTGTGTCCAGGACTTATAGACACGTCCCCGGGAGACCAGGGTGCACGTGGTCCCCGCGGTCACCTTCCCTCCAAGTGCGAACTGCTCTGGGATGGCTTTCACATCTCAGTGCTCTTTGTATTCCTCTCTTCCAATTCTTTTCCGAGTTCTTCCTTTCGCTTCCTTCTGCTTTCTCACCATCTCTTCTTTATTTCTTTATTTCTTTATTTATTTTTTGCACTCCGGCTTTCTTTTTTTTCTTTTTATAAATTTATTTTTTATTGGTGTTCAATTTACTAACATACAGAATAACACCCAGTGCCCGTCACCCATTCACCCCCACCCCCCGCCCACCTCCCTTTCTACCACCCCTAGTTCGTTTCCCAGAGTTAGGTCTTCATACTCTGTCTCCCTTTCTGATAATTCCCACTCATTTTTTCTCCTTTCCCCTTTATTCCCTTCCACTATTTTTTGTATTCCCCAAATGAATGAGACCATATAATGTTTGTTCTTCTCCGACTGACTTACTTCACCCAGCATAATACCCTCCAGTTCCCTCCATGTCGAAGCAAAAGGTGGGTATTTGCCATTTCTAATGGCTGAGGAATATTCCATTGTATACATAGACCACAGCTTCTTTATCCATCATCTGTCATGGACACCGAGGCTCCTTCCACAGTTGGGCTATCGTGGCCATTGCTGCTATAAACATCGGGGTGCAGGTGTCCCGGCGTTTCACTGCATCTGTATCTTTGGGGTAAATCCCCAGCAGTGCAATTGCTGGGTCGTAGGGCAGGTCTATTTTTAACTCTCTGAGGAACCTCCACACAGTTTTCCAGAGTGGCTGCACCAGGTCACATTCCCACCAACAGTGTAAAAGGGTTCCCTTTTCTCCACATCCTCTCCAACATTTGTGGTTTCCTGCCTTGTTAATGTTCCCCATTCTCACTGGGGTGAGGTGGGATCTCATTGTGGTTTTGATTTGTATTTCCCTGATGGCAAGAGATTTCCCATCTCTTCTTTAAATCCACCTTTCTCTTGAGAACTCACGTTTTTTGGAATCGCTGTACATCAGTGGAAGGCTTTGTTGCATTTTGGTTCGCTTTGGTTGTTGTCCAGACTCTTCCTGTACTTTGGGTGTCACGTTCCCTTGCGGTGTGCTTTCGGCTAACGTTTACTCCTGCTCCTTTCATCCTCTTGTTTGTGCAATTGTTGCTGTTGCCAGTTCATGGAGAGGCCCCACGGTGTGTTGGGGATGTGCTTGATTTTGCCCACATGTCCACGTGGTCTCTGGCCCCCACGGTACCTGACTGGGTCTCCACAGTGATGTCCCACTGCTCCTGAGGCCTGACCTTAAGTTTCATTCGTCTAACCAGAGATTTGTTTGCTATTTCTTTTATTTTTTTTTATGACTTTCCAGACTGTGCTCCTTGACTTTGGAACAGTCTGAGTCTCGTTCCATTCCCAGGGAGCCCTGGCTGACCCAGCTGGCTCCCCACCCCCGGCCAGACATGGCAATGTTTGGCTGGAGAGTGTCCTAATCTGTGGTTTGGGGTTGTTACAGTTCCCAATGCCGTTTTCTCTCTTTGAAGCTGTCTTTGAAGCAAAGCCCGCCCATCGTTCTCCCCTCCGACTACAGAGGAAAAGAGCCCAAGGCCTTGAAGGAATCTTTTTTTTTTTTTTTTTTTTTTTTTTTGCTTCAGCACAGGAAATGCCAAGGGATTTTATTTTTTTAAGTTTTATTTATTTTTACTTTTTAAAATTTGGATTCAATTTGCCAACTTATAGGATAACACCCAGTGCTCATCCCATCAAGTGCCCTCTTCAGTGCCCCGTCACCCAGTTACCCCATCCCCCACCTACCTCCCCCTCTGTAACCCTTTGTTTCCCAGAGTTAGGAGTCTCTCACGATTTGTCTACCTCTCTACTTTTTCCCACTCAGTTCCCCTCCTTTCCCTTATAATTCCTTCACTATTTTTTATATTCCACGTATGAGTGAAACCATATGATGATTGTCCTTCTCCAATTGACTTATTTCACTCAGCATAACCCCCTCCAGTTCCATCCACGTCAAAGCAAATGGTGGGTATTCATCCGTTCTGATGGCTGAGTTTATTCCATTGCAAAATACCATGGACTTTCTTCACAGAGTTGGAACAAATAATCTTAAGATTTGTATGGAACCAGAAAAGACCCTGAATAACCAGAGGAATATTAAAAAAGAAAACCAAAGCTGGGGGCATCGCAATGCCAGATTTCAGGCTGTATTACAAAGCTGTGATCATCAAGACAGTGTGGTACTGGCACAAAAACAGACACACACAGATCCATGGAACAGAATAGAGAATCCAGAAATGGGCCCTCAACTCTATGGTCAACTAATATTCGACAAAGCAGGAAAGAATATCCACTGGAAAAAAAAAGTCTCTTCAATCAATGGTGCTGGGAAAATTGGACATCCACGTGCAGAAGAAGGAAACTAGACCACTCTCTTACACCAGACACACAGATGAACTCAAAATGGTTGAAAGATCTGAATGTGAGATAAGAATCCATCAGAATCCTAGAGGAGAACACAGGCAACACCCTTTTTGAACTTGGCCACAGCAACTTCTTGCAAGATACATCCATGAAGGCAAGAGAAACAAAAGCAAAAATGAACTATTGGGACTTAATCAGGATAAAAAGCTTCTGTACAGCAAAGGAAACAGTCAACAAAACTAAAGGACAACCTATAGAACGAGAGAAGATATCTGCAAATGACCTACCAGATAAAGGGCTAGTATCCAAGATCTATCTAGAACTTATCAAAATTGGGACCCCTGGGTGGCTCAGCAGTTGAGCACCTCCCTTTGGCTCAGGACATGACCCCGGGGTCCTGGGATCAAGTCCCGCATCGGGCTCCCTGCAGGGAGCCTGCTTCTCCCTCTGCCTGTGTCTCTGCCCCTCTCTCTCTCATGAATAAATATATAAAATCTTTTTTAAAAAATCCTTAAGAAAAAGAACTTATCAAAATCAACACCCAATAAACAAAAACTCCAATCATGAAATGCGCAGAAGACATGGACAGAAAATTTTCCAAAGAGGACCTACACATGGCCAACAAGCACATGAAAAAATGCTCCGCATCCCTTGGCATCAGGGAAATATAAATCACGACCACAATGAGATCCCACCTCACCCCAGTGAGAATGGGGAAAATTAACAAGACAGGAAACCACAAATGCTGGAGAGGATGTGGGGAAAGGGGAACCCTCCTGCACTGTTGGTGGGAATGTGCCCTGGTGCAGCCACTCTGGGAAACTGTGTGGAGGTTCCTCAAACAGTTAAAAATAGACCTGCCCTAGACCCAGCAATTGCACTGCTGGGGATTTACCCCAAAGATGCAGATGCACTGAAACGCCGGGACACCTGCACCCCAGTGTTCAGAGCAGCAATCTACAAAGGGATCTCCTTTATTAAGTCAGAGTCCTTCCCAGCCCGAGCAGCTGACAGTCCGGCCGGAGCACGGAGCACCCCAGCGCCACCCGCCTCTGGCTGAGCTGCTCACTAGGGCCTCCTGGCCTGGCTCTGGCCCCCTGGACGGGCGCGGTACAGCTTCCTGGGCAGTCCCGAGTCCGAGCTGCTCTTAATCCCGCACCCAGCAGGGCGTGAGACTGGAGCTTCTCACTCACCTGGGAAGAAGTTAAAGAGCACGTGGCCTGAAGTGGCCCCCAAAAGGCAACGGCAGTAAGGACCACGAGGCACGACGGCGGGCCCTGGCTGCCAGGAGGACAGAGCGCAGCGGGGGGCAACGAGGAGCCAGCAGCCGCGGGCTGGGGGGCGGCCCGGGCAAGGCGGCCCCGGGCACGGAGGTCTCTGTGGGCAGGGTGGGTGGCCGACGGCCTGGTACGAGCCCACGCTGTGGGCTGCCAAGGCTCCTTCGAGATCAGGCCTCACTTCCTAAGGGGTGCAGGTGATGTACCATGGGGATCACCCCCTCTCAGTTAGGGGAACTGTTCCTTTGGGAGCTGATTTCAGCAGAGCTGGCACCAGGGAGACGGAGATGGTGAGAGGCCCAGGGGTGGGGTGAGAACAAAGTGGGAGCCACATCTGCGTGCCACCACCTCACACCGAGACGAGGCAGGTGACCTGCAGGAGGTGAGTGCCTGGCCCCACGGAGCCACACTCACCCGTGACCCAGCACTCGGGGAAGGGGTAGGAGGCGATTTGGTGGCAGCATCAGGTCAACAACACTGTGCTACCCGGACGTTCTGAGCATATTTGTAAGTGACCTTTGTTTCATGTCTCCCTTCCAATTTTTGTGCAAATTTCTCCCATGGCCAGCGCTAACTCGAGACCATAAAGAGCAGGGAATTCTGGGAGAACTAGTTGCAGCTTAGCCCATATCTGGGGGTGCCTCCCTGCTTCCTCTGCCCCTCTCCATCCCCCGTCTACCCTGGGGAGCGGACATCCATTTGTGTTTCAGAAGCACATGTGCCTGAGGCTCCCTCAGCCCCCCACAGCCCAGTGGGCATTTGTCTCTGTGGGTGCTGGTGGGCGGGGCTGGGAGAGAGGATCACGGAGGGGAAACTGCCCCGGCCCAGCCACGCAGGGAGCACGGCCAGGGAGCACCGGCCCCGCAGCAGCGCCGGAGCCAGCTCAAGCACAAGTTCCTGGTGCAGCCCTCTGGGCCAGCTCCCCAAGTCCACCAGGATCCCAGCACATCTGGAACGCACCAGATGGCAAGAGCAGCGACTTAACACGACAATGACGGAAGTGGGCCATCATGGGAACGGGCTTGCACTGCCTCTCCAGCCCTAAACCTGGAAAAGACTGAGCTCTGGGGCCCAGAGGGTGGTCCCTGGAGCACGGGCTCACCAAGCTCTCCCTCAAGGCCACCCTGAGCCAGGATCCCCACTTACCCAGAAGAAGTAAGTTGGCTCCCTGGGGACCTGGGTTCTAGAAGAATCTCTTGAGCCATGCTCCAGTGGATTTGTCCCCTGAAGCCCAGTGAGGCCATCAGATAAGTCTGCAGAACAAGACTCAGGCCCCCTCACGGAGCCCCTGTTGAGCTGCTTGAGGCCCGTTCCTGGGTGCCCTCCAAGGGCAAGCAAAAAGCTGCACCCCCCACTCAAGCAGTCAATAGGCTTCTCTCTTTTTCATGGTTCAGGGCATTCCATAGTGGAGTCCTAGTGGCTTTTTGCTGAACAGTCACCCCCTCTACAGACAGGAGATGGGCTGGGACCCGGATAGGCCTGGGGCCAGGTCAGATGTCAGCAGCATCTGCACTGGTCTGCAAGGAAGGCAGTGCTCTCCCTCAGCGTCTGCCCCTTAGCCATCAGCCATGCACCTGTCCCCTGCCCATTGGAAATGGGGTGGCTGGGGGGGTACAGCGGCTCTCCACTCCTCGGGGCTCTACCAGCTGCCCCAGGGTACAGGCCGCAACAGGACAGGGCTAGACAGACGTGGACTTGCACTGTGGGCCAGGCAGAGGGCGCCGGAAGGAGATGAGAAGGCAATGTGGACAGGGGTATCGAGGCCTGCGGGGACGTCTGTGACCGCCTCCTCTGGGATGCAAGTACGGCACCAGAGGCTCTGGGGAACTAGGGACAGGGGCTCCCCCAGCAGTCTGCTCAGCCAGTGTGTTCCTCCTCCAATTCCCACGCAAGCCTCACCTGGGCCTGAGAGGGGCTCTCAGGCACGTGACCTGCTGCTCAGCCCCGACTGACGCCCCCTGACTTCAGCGGTAGCACTCCGTTCCACGGAACAGGAAGCAGAGGCCCACCCACACTGACCCATACCCCGGGGCCAAGACCTTAAGCTCCCCTCACCTGCTTTCCCGCAGCCCGCCACCGGTGGCTCCCACCTGGCCTTCCCAGCTCCCAGCCACCCAGCAGGAGCTGCGCAGTACCAGCATCCTCTCCTGTGCCCACGGCCGGTGCTCTTCCAGCAGGTGTCATTCGGAGGCTCTTGTACCACGCAGTCTTGGTCAATCGCATCTCCCCGCAGCTGACAGAAGCCAGAGAAAGTTGGCTGAAGCATGGCAGGTGTCACAGGGTACCTGGGGAGGGCTGGAGGGCCAGGCTCTGAATCCCACTGCTGCGCTGGGCAGGTGAAAGCACTCCTATGGCTCCTCTCACAGACCCGGCCCACTCCCCAGGACACAAGCCTCGCTGCCCCTGCTGGCACCAGCCCACCCGAGTGCAACCTACGTGGCCCCAGATTCATCCGCCACACGCCCAGGCCCTTGCTTCGAGGCAGGCAGAAAGAGCGCCAACCTGGCATTTTCTGCTCCTCTTGTGAGCAGAGCTCAGCCTCATCAAGCAATTTTCTAGGACAGAAGACATGAGCAGTGCCCATGGGGCTCACCTACATGGTCCAACAGCTTCCTGCTGCCCTTACTGTGAAACCCAGTCATACCCCCATCCCTAAACACCACCCCTTCAGAGAGCAACACCCCCCCAGCCACTGTGGGTCCACCGGCCTTGTGCAGCTCAGTAGCTTGGTCTGGTTCTTCTTCCT
Source organism: Canis lupus familiaris (assembly GCF_011100685.1). Taxonomy (NCBI): domain Eukaryota; kingdom Metazoa; phylum Chordata; class Mammalia; order Carnivora; family Canidae; genus Canis; species Canis lupus. Next base: position 122,408,813 of record NC_049260.1, read on the forward strand.
GACAGCAAGTCTGTTTGCAAGTGGAGGTGCCATGAAAATGTTGGTGCCCATTCTCCTAGAAACCCCACAAGTGTCCAGATTTTCTCAGTTGCTCACCAAGTGTTGTTAATGTTGTTCCATGGTGAGATCTTCACATTTAGGACAACTCAAGTTAAAACACACTTGGCACCCTTTAAAAACCCTATCACATTTTAATGCTGCCTTTCTCACCAAGGATGCTATGGGCGTTAGAAGCATCACAGCTCTTTGTTGCATGATCCCACTCCATGCAGTGCACGCCTTAAGCAATACCTCAGTCCCAGGATGTCAGTGGCCCCAATAGCTTAGTAAAGAAAACCATGATTATTCCCAATTTTGAAAGGGAAAAGGGGACACCATCCTAAAATGAGGACCAATGCAACCCCCAAAATTTTAAGATTCACCTATAAAATAGAAGGCAGGCCTGATCATACCCTAGTCTCCTCATCCAAGTGCCTCACCTACCCTCTCACTGCAAAAGTCTCCCATGGGTACTAGACAATCCTTTTTCTGGATCCCTCCTCCAGCCCCAGTAGACCGTTGTTCCCTCCATAGCCCAGAGCAGAGGCGAGACATGGCTGAAACATTCAATGAAATTTATTGAAAAGAAAACATATTGCAACCATTGAAGACCGGGAATGACAACTGAGAGAGGAATGTCTAACCGTCACTAGAGCCCATAGGTCACGGCCCTCCTCCTCTCAGGGACCTCCGCGTCCCCCCCTCCCATGGCCCTCCTGCCAGTCTCCCTTCCCCAGGGCCCCACGATCAACCTCTGGCCAGGATGATGGACGCTGGCCATGTCCCCTCACGCCAGGACACCCCCCCCTCTGGCAGACATGCTGGGGCCTGGTCCTGCCCTATGGCCGGCATGGGACAGTCCCAGGACGCTGGAAAAGGCAGCAGGGGACCCTCGGCCAAGCCAAGGAAACTGAGTCACAAGTGACAACAGGTGGCACATCATAGCACAGTTCCCATGGAGACAGCCGCAGGCCACTTCTGTCGTTGGGCCAGTTCTTCCTTCTGGAGGTCACGAGGGATGAGCACCAGCCGTGCCCTCCTCCGTCCGTCCCGCCGTCTCCTGGAACTGGGTCAGGGTCTCCGGGGTGGGGTGGGGGCAGCTGCTCAGTTAAGAACACACACACACGTCTCCACAAGAACAAGCAGCATTCGGCCTAAATCTACACCGAGAAAGCGGAGGTTGAGCTCACCACAGTGAAGGAGAGCGAGCAGAGCCTTGGTGGACACAAGCTCACGGCACCCGTGCTGACAGGTGGGTGCCCCGGAGGCCAGGACACCCACGGCGGGTTCCTGCACACCTCAAGGTTCTGCATGGAAATGATAACTAGTGGGGGGGGAGTAACTGGACACGTGAATCACTGAAGAGCCCACAGAAACACAAGTGGGCTTCCCAGAACATGGGGCAACGTGCCCCGGGGTTCAGTGAATGAGGGTGTCCCTCTTGGGAGGCCCAAGAGGCTGGCACTTTTGAGACGGCCTCTAACATCTCCTAGTGCAGTGTGGGTGGAAGATGGCTTCAAGTGCCCCTCACCTAGACCAGGAGCCACACTGGGGGGCTTCCCAGGCTGGCTGCCTCAGCTGACAGGCATTGGGGCTGGGGCTGGGGTGGTACTGCCATGGGAGGGGGCAGCTCTCCACGCCCCATTTGGTGTCAAGCATGGCCATCTGGGTCACTTGGAAGGGCTAATGGTGGTGGCTAGGGTGCCTTGGGAAGGTGGGGTCGTGGGAATTTGTTTGGGCCGGGTGGGCCCTTTGCTCAGCCCTGCTCCTCATGTGGGGCAAGGCTGCTGCCCTGGCTTGGCCTCCCCCTGCCTCCAGAACTTGGCAGCCTGAGAGGAGAGGGGGCCCCTGGGCCTTCTGAGCCTATTTGCCTGAGGAGGACTTGGGGAGGCCCGTCCCCCCAGCCCCATCCTCGTTTCCTGGCTCATCTGGGATGGGCTTGAGCCCCTCCTCAAGGGGATCCCCAGCCTCCCGGTCTCCTGCCTGGGCGAGGCCCTCTGGCCCACAGCCAGGACCTCCTGGGCCCACCCTGGAAGCAGCGCCCATCTGGGCAGGGGTGGGGCCCCCAGGGGCCTCTGAGGATCTTCCCTGACCTAGGCCTGCAGAGGCGGGAGCATCTTCATCTTCCCGAGTGGCAAGGAAGACCTTGGAGGCCTCCCCAGGGGCAGGGGTGGCCTTGGCACCATCGTGGGGCTCAGGAGCAGCTCCACCAGCTTCGGCAGTGCCGGGAACGGCCTCATCGGCCTCTACGTCGGCGGGAGCAGGCTCGGCGCGATCTTCATTGGCTGGGGAGGCCTTGGTTTCACCTGCCCCGGCAGGGGCGCCCTCCGTGAGGACTTGACGAGCCAGGGCCGCCTGGGAAGCATCTTCGTTGGCTGGGGAGGCTTCGGCAAGCTCTTGCCTGGCGGCGGCAGCCGGCACAACAGCCAGGACCCTGACATACGCGGGGGGCCCTTCTTCCACTTGGAACTGCTCACCCGTAGCTGGGGCGGCCTCCCACGCCTCGGCCTCGCGGATGAGCCGCAGCATCCCCAGGAAGCCGGGTGGTCTCCTCTCCAGCCGCATCCTCTTCAGCTTGCTCTGGAGCATCTCGTTGGAGCGAGCCCGCATCAGCACCTGCCTGGCGCGAACCTGGTCCGCGATGGTGGGATGGATGGCCCCCTTCTCCACGGCCGACTGCAGCAGGCCTTCCAGGCGCATCACGTAGGCAAACAGAGTCTCCTGGGGCCGCTGGGCGCACGTCAGGAACTTCAGCCGTGCGGTCACGCAGGGATCCTTGTCTCCGAACACCTGGACCATTGCGGCCAGGCAATCCTGCGCAAGCATGTTGGGATTTTCTGCCAGGAGGCCGCACATGAACTCGAGCGCGAGGCCCCCCAAGCTTTCCATCAGCCACCGCCTCCTCTCCCCTTCTGGCACGTGGCGCCACATGAACAGCATGTCGTTGGCGTGCTCCAGCCAGACCTCAAAGGACTCTTGGTCTGGATCTTCCATCCCGGAGAAGGTTCTCAATTCCCCGTAGGCCGCGTCTTCTGGCACAGGCTGCCAAGCCTGGCCCCACTGCTGGATCCAGGATCCTCCCTCATCTACGGCTCCTGCAGCTCCTTCCTCCCCTGCAGTGCCCGCCTCCCCTGCTGCTCCTGCCATACTCACAGATCCCAGCACACCTGCAATTCCTGTGTCACCTGCGGCTCCCTCCTCATCAGACACTGCCCCTTCATCTTCTGCCACACCAGCAGCTCCTGCCTCACCGGCAACTCCTGCCTCACCTACAGCTCCTGCCACACCTGCAGCTCCTGCCTCACCGGCAACTCCTGCCTCACCGGCAGCTCCTGCCTCACCTCCTGTTCCTGCCACACCTGCAGCTCCCTCTTCACCGAGTACTCCTCCATCTTCTCCTACCAAACTCACAGCTCCTGCATCTTCAGCTCCCTCATCTAACACTATCCCTTCATCTTCAGTTCCTGCCTCACCTACAGCTCCTGCCTCACCTACAGCTCCTTCCACACCTGCAGCTTCTTCCTTACTTTCACATCCTTTATCACCTGCGGCTACCACCTCACCTGCTGCTCCTGCCTCACTTGCAGCTCCCACTTCACCTATGGCTTCTTCCTCACCTGCAGCTCCTGCCTCACCTGCTGCTCCTGCCTCACCTGCAGCTTCCTCACCTCCACGCCCTTCCTTACTTGCACCTCCTGCCACACCTGCAGCTCCTGCCTCACCTGTAGCTCCTTCCTCTCCTTCACGCCTGTCCTCACTTGCAGCTCCTGTGACACCTGCAGCCCTTTCTTTACCTACAGCTCCTGCCTCACCTGCCTGGCCGGCCCTTGCTTCCATCTGGGGCTGCGCAGGGAAATCGGGTCTATCCTGTGAGTCTGAATCAGGAGCCTGGGGCAGAAAGACCACAGGCCAGGGTCCTCCTTTGCCTGCTATTTGTCGGGGGATCAAACTTCGGTTTAAATACTGAGCAAACTCCACTAAGGCGACCCTGGATCCGAGCTCCTTTCTGAATGCTTTGCCCAGCACTCGGTATCTGCCCAGGGGCCACAGGGCAGCCTTCACGGCATCCTGGAATTCCTCTTCCTCACAGTCATCTGGGATGCCCAGGATGAGCAAGGAACGGTGTGCATTCACGCCCATCCACCTGCACCAGTCATGCAGTATTGCCAGTGGCACTGCCATTGCTGAAAACCTGAGAATGGAGAGAAATGACTGGACAGGTGCACACAGACTGTCACCGTGTGAGCCTCAGTCTGTGGGTGCAGTGGGGTGAGAGTCACGTTCATACCACACAGCCCACCTCCTACCACATAGCCAAAGCCCCATGTCCCTCATGGTGGTGGCCTGTGGTGCGTCCACTCTCCATTCTGTTTGATTTTAGAAAACCTTTCTGATAATACACTGATTTAGGACGTATAGAAGTAGTCATATTTTCTACTGCTCCAGGCATTACTTTTAGGAAGTTGCTTACTTCACCCCAAGAACTATGTCCAGTTTTCACATTTTTGGCATACACTTTCCCATTATATTCACTGCATTTTCTTTTTAATGTCTGATGTGTAGTGATAGCACTCTTTCATTCCTGGTGTTGGCAGTTAAGTGGCTTTTTTTTTTTTCTTTATTAGACTCGCTAGGGTTTCAGCAGTTTTGTTTCTCTTTAATTAAAAAAAAAGGGGGGATGCCTGGGTGGCTCAGTGGTTGAGCATCTGCCTTTGGCTCAGGTCATGATCCCAGAATCCTGGGATCGAGTCCCACATTGGGCTCCCCGCAGAGAGCCTGTTTCTCCTTCTGCCTGTGTCTCTGCCTCTGTCTCTCATGAATAAATAAAACCTTTAAAATAAAAATAAAAATAAAATCAATAAAATAAAAACCCAACATATAGCTTTGTTAAAAGCCTCCAATTTGGTTTACATTACTGATTTCTTCTGTTAGGTATAGTATCTCTTCAGCCAACTCATTTTGCATTATTTTACCTTTTTTATAGTTTGTTTAAATGAACCATTAGGTCACTACCTTTATGCCCTTTTTCTTTTCTAATATATGTACTTCGAGTAATGCATTTTGTTCTCATTGCTTCTTTAGCTGCCTCAGTAAATTGGGTAAGTGGTATTTTTTTATTATTATTATTCAGTTTGAAATATTTTCTAAGTTCCTTCGTGTTTTCTTCTCTGAGCCATGGGTTTCCAAATATTTCAAGCTATCCTATCATGATTCATTTTATTTTTTAAGATTTTATTTCTTTGAGAGAGCGAGCACGTGCGCACAAGCCGGGGAGGGGGCCAGGAGTGAGGCTAAGCGGGGACCCGGAGGCGGGGCGATCCCAGGACTCGAGGGTTCATGATCTGAGCCAGGGTGAGGCGCTTAACCAACTGAACCAGCAAGGTGCCCCTATCTTTAATTTTAAATAAAATACCCCGAGACCAGAAAGGTTAGTACGTAAAAGCACAATCCTTTAAAATTTACGGACTTTTTTACGACCCAGCATATGGTGTTATATGGGTGCGAAGCACTCTTGTTCCGTAACTCTAGTTTCTGTCGAGAACAAGGTTTCACCCCTCCTGCTGCCAAAATCCCTCTGCCATCTCCCACGGAAGCCACCCGGGCCCGTCGGATTCCGGGTGCGGGGTCCCAGAGCCCCTCCGGAACCCCGGAGGCGCCCCCCCCCACCGCCCCCAGCGAGCTCTGTCCTGTTTGCGCCACCGCGGAGGAGCGAGCGTCCTGCGGCCCGCGCCCCCCGCAGGCGGAGCCCGCTAGCGTCCTGGAAGCGGGGCGCCCCCTCGGCCGAGACCTTAGCCTTCCCCTGCAGCCTCACCGCGGGGAGCTCTCCCCTCCCACGGTCCCCGCCCGCGGCCCATCCCCCTCTCCGTGGCCCCCAGAAGCCGCGTGCCTCGCCCCGTGCGCGCCTTGCGCCATCGCCTGCAGCGGCTGTGTCCCCAGCCGTGCCCTCCGCCCCGCCCCGCCGGCAGCCCCCCCTCCCGCCAGAGGCCCGAGGCCGCCTGCCTTCCCACTCAGGCCCCGCAGCTCCCCTCCCGCCTCCGGGGTCCCAGAGCCCGCTCCACTGCGGCCACCTCAGCGGGGGCCCTCCCCCGCCCGTCCCCCCCAGGACACCTCAGCGCTCCCCCGCCTCCCCGGCGCTCAGGAGCCTTCCTCCCCAGCGCCCCAAAGCTACCCTCACGTGCTCTCAGCACCCCACTAGGCCATCGTGCCCTGCCGCCTTCCCGCAGCACCCCAGGGCCCCCCCCCCACCTGAATGTCCCGCACCAGACCGCTCACAGCCAGCAGGTCGCCTCCGGGGCCCCCAACACTGGGGTGCCGTTCCCTTGGCCCCCACCTTCTCTCAGCAACCCTTCCTACCGTCCAGAGCCCTCTGCTCCCACACTGGCCCCCATAGTGGCCCCCACGCCGCCACGCGGCCCCCATAACGTCCCCCACTCCCGGGTAGCCCCCACGCCGCTACTCAGACCCCTAGCCTCCCCAACTCCCGGCGGGCCCCCACGCCACCAGGCGGCCCCCAGTCCCAGCAGGCCCCCACGCCGCCATGGGTCCCTCATCCCCGGCAGACCCCCACGGCGCCACGTGGCCCTCGCAGCGTCCCCCACCCCCCAGCGGGCCACCAGGCGCCCTGCGGTCCCCACCGCCAGCGAGCCCCCACACTGCCAGACGGCCCCCGTAGGGTCCCCCACGCCGCCACACGTCCCCCACCCCCGGCGGGCCTCCACGCCGCCACGCGGCACCCCCAGTGTCCCCCACTACCGGCGGGCCCCCACGCCGCCACGCAGCCCCCGCAGCATCCCCCACGGCGCTACGCTGCCACGCAGCCCCCGTAGCATTCCCCACGCCGCCATGCGGCCCCCACCCCCGGCGGGCCCCCACGCCGCCATGGGTCCCTCATCCCCGGAGGACCCCCACACTGCCATGCGGCTCCCACCCCCAGTGGACCCCCACACCGCCACGCGGCTCCTGTAGCATCCCCGATGCCCCCATGCGTCCCCCACTCCCAGCGGGCCCCCAGACCGCCGCGCGGCCCCCGTAGCGTCCTCCACCCCCGGCGGGCCCCCACTCGCCACGCGGTCCCCGTAGCGTCCTCCACCCCCGGCGGGCCCCCACAGCGTCCCCCACCTCCGGCAGGCGCCCACGCCGCCATGGCTCGCTCATACCCGGAGGACCCCCACACCGCCACGCAGCCCCCACTCCCAGTGAGCCCCCACGCCGCCACGAGGCTCCCGTAGCGTCCTCCACCCCCGGCGGGCCCTCACGGCGACCTGCGGCCCCCACTACCGACGGGCCCCCACGCCGCCACGCGGCCCCCGTAGCGTCCCCCATGCCGCCAAGCGGCCCCGCCATCAGTAGGCCCCCACGCCGCCACGCGGCCCCCACAGCGTCCCCCACCCCCGGCGGGCCCCCAGGCCGCTATGGCTCCCTCATCCCCGGCGGGCCCCCACCCCGCCGCGCGGCCCCCACAGCGTCCCCCACCCCGCCACGCGGCCCCCACAGCGTCCCCCACCCCCCGCGGGCCCCCATCCCGCCGCGCGGCCCCCACAGCGTCCCCCACCCCCCCGCGGGCCCCCACCCCCGCCGCGCGGCCCCCACAGCGTCCCCCACCCCCCGCGGGCCCCCACCCCCGCCGCGCGGCCCCCACAGGTCCCCCACCACCCGCGGGCCCCCCACCCCGCCGCCCCACACAGCGTCCCCCACCCCCCGCGGGCCCCCACCCCCGCCGCCCCCCACAGCGTCCCCCACCCCCGCGGGCCCCCACCCCGCCACGCGGCCCCCACAGCGGCCCCCATCCCCCGCGGGCCCCCACCCCCGCCGCGCGGCCCCCACAGCGTCCCCCACCCCCCGCGGGCCCCCCACCCCGCCGCCCCCACAGCGTTCCCCCACCCCCCGCGGGCCCCCACCCGCCGCCCCCACAGCGTCCCCCACCCCTCGCGGGCCCCCACCCCGCCGCGCGGCCCACAGCGGCCCCCACCCCCGGCGGGCCCCATAGCGGCCCTACATCGCCCCCCACAGCGGCCCTACACCGGCCCTCAGCGGGCCCCCCCGCCCCCCAGCCGCCCCCCCCTAGCGCGGGGCCCACGCGAGCCCCGGGGGCCGCTTACTTCCTCCGGGTCCTGGACAGCTCCACAGGCCCGCGCCGAAGCCAAGCGCTGAAGAGGTCGCCTCAGCTGCGCAGCCGGGAACCAAGAGGCCGAGCCTCCGCCGCGCGCGACGTTAAGGCCTCGAGGGCTTCCGGAAGCTCCCAGAAGCCCCCAGGCGCACACGAGAGAAAGTTCTCGGGGCGTCGGTGGAGCCGGCAGATGATTGGCTCGGGCGGGCACGTGACGCGGCAAGTGTTACTGTATCCACCTGCCCGGAGCCGAGCGAGGCCCGGAGGCTCCCGAAGGGGCGGCGAGCGGGGGGCGGGCACCTGCCGTCGGGGAGGAGGCCACGGCCGGGCCTGGAGGGCAGGCCTTGCGCCCCGCTGGGCCGTGGCTCCCATTTCCTTTTTTTTTCATTGTTTTTTTATTGCTGTTCAATTTGCCAACATATAGCATAACACCCAGTGCTCATCCCGCCAAGTGCCCCCCTCAGTGCCCGTCACCCACTCACCCCCACCCCCGCCCTCCTCCCCTTCCACCACCCCTACTTCGTTTCCCAGAGTTAGGAGTCTTCATGCTCTGTCTCCCTTTCTGATATTTCCCACACATTTCTTCTCCCTTCCCTCCTATTCCCTTTCACTATTATTTATATTCCCCAAATGAATGAGACCATTTGATGATCGTCCTTCTCCGATTGACTCACTTCACTCAGCATCATACCCTCCAGGTCCCTCCACGTCGAAGCAAATGGTGGGTATTTGTCGTTCCTAATGGCTGAGGAACATTCCATCTATACACAGACCACAGCTTCTCGATCCCTTCATCTGTCTATGGACACCGAGGCTCCTTCTTTTGAAGTCGCCTTTCCACTGTGGTTGGTAACGTCCTCAAAATGTTCTATATTTTTATTGAGATCTTATGGGGCGGTGTCAATCCCTGTGGCGGAAATATTAAAATCGCCACCAATAATTATGCAAGACCCTGTTTCTGTCTTTATTCTGTCGACTTCTCTGTCATGTGTTTCGAAGCTCTGTTGTTGGGTGCAAGCCTGTTGATCGATTCTACGTGTTCCTGGCTGATTGACCCTTACATCATCACTACCTTTCATGTCAGGTAACAGTCAAAGTACCTTAAGCGCCTTCTGTCTGATATTCATATAGCCATTCCCACTTTCTTAGGCTCACTCTTTGCATCGTATATAATTTGGGATTCTCTTACCGTTAACATATCTTACTCTCTTTTATTTTTTAAGATTTTATTCATTTATTCATGAGAGACAAGCAGAGGGAGAAGCAGGCTCCCTGCAGGGAACCCGATGTGGGACTCGATCCCGGGGACCCTAGGATCACCCCTAAGCCAAAGGCAGATGCTAAACCACTGAGCCACCCAGGCGTCCTTATCTGAATCTTCATTTTTAAGTTGTGTCCCTTGGAAATAGCAAAATCCTTGCTCTTTCTTCTGACAATATCTGCCTTTAAATCCGACTGTGTAGCCCACTAACACTGAGTATGATTTTTGAATAGTAGGAATTATGTATATGCTTTTATTTTTTTCTTTTTGTTTTTTTGTTTTTTGGGTTTTTTTACGTATATGCTTTTACTGTCTTTGTCGGCTCATCAGGCTGCTATAACAAAATACTATAGATTGCGGTTCCTACAAACAACAAACCTTTATTTGTCACACTTTTGGAGGCTGGGAAATCCAAGATTAAGGTTCTGGTACGTTCTATATCTGAAGAGAGCCCACTTCCCAGGTAACACACAGCCATCTTCTCACCTTCTCTTCATCATCTCTCATATCATCACATGGCCGAAGGGCATGAGGAACCTCTCTGGAGTCTCCCTTACAAGGGCACTAATCCCATTCAAAGACTCCTCCCTACTGCTCTGCATCACTTGCCATCAGGGAAATACAAATCAAAACCACAATGAGATCCCACCTCACACCAGTGAGAATGGGGCAAATTAACAAGGCAGGAAACAACACATGTTGGAGAGGATGCGGAGAAAGGGGAACCCTCCTGCACTGTTGGTGGGAATGTGAACTGGTGCAGCCACTCTGGAAAACTGTGTGGAGGTTCCTCAAAGAGTTAAAAATATACCTGCCCTACCACCCAGCAATTGCACTGTTGGGGATTTACCCCAAAGATACAAATGCAATGAAACGCCGGGACACCTGCACCCCGATGTTTATAGCAGCAATGGCCACGATAGCCAAACTGTGGAAGGAGCCTCGGTGTCCAACGAAAGATGAATGGATAAAGAAGATGTGGTTTATGTATACAATGGAATATTCCTCAGCCATTAGAAATGACAAATACCCACCATTTGCTTCGACGTGGATGGAACTGGAGGGTATTATGCTGGGTGAAGTAAGTCAGTCGGAGAAGGACAAACATTATATGTTCTCATTCATTTGGGGAATATAAATAATAGTGAAAGGGAATATAAGGGAAGGGAGAAGAAATGTGTGGGAAATATCAGAAAGGGAGACAGAACGTAAAGACTGCTAACTCTGGGAAACGAACTAGGGGTGGTAGAAGGGGTGGAGGGCGGGGGGTGGGAGTGAATGGGTGACGGGCACTGGGGGTTATTCTGTATGTTAGTAAATTGAACACCAATAAAAAATAAATTAAAAAAATTAAAAAAAAAAGACTCCTCCCTATGACCTAATCACCTCCCAGTCCTTACCTCCTAATTCATTGGGCCTGAGGATGTGATGTGTGAATTTTGGTAAGGACACAAACGTTTAGTCTATCTTTGTTCCTATGTTCCCCTTTTCCTGCCTGAGATGATTATTTTAAATTCCATTTTCACTTGTCCATTGTTTTTGTTCAGGATTTGTTTTATTTATTTGAGAGAAGGCAATAGAGCGGCAGAGGGAGAAGGAGAAGCAGGCTCCCCGCCGAGCAGAAAGCCCGCAGGGCTGGATCCCAAGACCCCGGGATCATGACGTGAGCCGAAGGCAGCCGCTTCACTGACTGAGCCACCCGGGCACCTCCTGTCTATTGCTTTTTAAAGAAATTATCACTTTGCCTTGATTTGTTGTGGTTGCTCTAGAGACTATATATATATATCCTTAACTGTTCACTTGTCTACTTGTGATCAATACTGTACTACTTTAGATAAGTAAAAGATTTCCACCAGATAGATTCATTCCCCGCCTACCTCAGTCCTTATGCTGTAGTTGCCATGTGTATTAGGTCTACCTGTAGTATAAACCCTGCAATATAAAAAAAAAATTTTAAAAACCTGCAATATGCAATTATAATATTTACTTTAAATAATAGTATGTGGGATCCCTGGGTGGCTCAGCCAGGCTCATCCCTACTTTGGCGCCTGCCTTTGACTCAGGGCGCGATCCTGGAGTCCCGGGATCGAGTTCCGCATCGGGCTCCCGGCGTGGAGCCTGCTTCTCCCTCCTCCTGTGTCTCTGCCTCTCTCTCTCTCTCTCTCTCTCTCTCTCTCTATGTCTATCATACATACATACATACATAAATAAATAAATAAATAAAATCTTAAAAATAAATAAATAGTCATATGTATTAAAAACAAAGCAAAAGCAAGTATGTGGGTTTTTTTTTTAATATTTGCCTACGTGTTTACCATTTCTGGTGTTCGTCATCTCTACCCCAAAATCAAATTTTCCTTCCACTATCGTGTTTCCTTAGATTGAAAGACCTCCTTTATCATTTCTATTAGCACAGGTCTATTGAGGAATTCTCTTGGCTTTCATTTCTCTGAAAAGGTCCTTATTTCAACTTTCATTTCTGAATAATCTTTTCCCCAGAGATAGAGAGTTCTGAGTTGAAAGCTGTCTTTTGTTGTTGTATGACACTTTATATATTTTTTAAATATTTTATTTATTTATTCATGAGAGACACACAAAGAGAGGCAGAGACACAGGCAGAGGGAGGAGCAGGCTCCCTGCGGGAAGCCTGATGTGGGACTCAATCCCAGGACCCCGGGATCACACCCTGAGCCACCCAAGTGCCCTGTTCAGCCCTTTAAAATGCAGTCCAATTGACTCTTGATGCCCATTGTTTCTGATGAGAACTCAGTGGGGTTCTTGTTAAAGGTTAGCTAAAGGTACTGCTTTCTGACTGTTTTCCAGATTTTCTCTTTATTTATTATTCTGACCAGGATGCGACTACATGTGACTTTTCTTTATTTCTCTTCCTTGGGGCTCACAGAACTTGTTGAATCTGCAAATTGTGTCTAGCTCCCAATTTTGAAAATGTCACTTTTTCTTTAAGCAGTTTTTCCTCCCATTCTCTCTCTTCTCTCTTAGGATCCCAAATACACACATTAAGCCTTTGGTCATACTGTTCCACAGATCACTGGGGTTCTGTTCCGTTGTTTTCTTTCTTTCTTTAGATCTTTTTTCCTCTCAGTTTCTCAAAACATATCCTTTCTCTCAATCTGGTTTCCAACAAGTAATATGAAGCCTCTAAATATTCATAACTATTAACAAACAGCAATGTTAAAAGAAGGCTGGAGTAAGAAGAGCCGATAAAGGATTGCATAAAGACCTGCCAAGCTCCAAGAGCCCACAGGCCCCCTGAGCCCGGGGCAGGGACTACCTAACGCAGTGGGAGATCACACAGCCTCTGCAGAACCTTAGTCCATCGTAGTTCTTAGTTGCACATGACAGAAGCAGACTGGTTGCTGGAAGCACAAAGGGAATAAGCTGAAGGATGGCGGGTGTCCCACAGGCATTTGCAGAGGGCTGGAGGGCCAGGCTTGGAGGCTTTTTTTTTTATTTGTTTTAATTTGTTTTTATTTAAGTTCGATTTTGCCAACAGATAACACCCAGCGCTCATCCCATCAAGTGCCCTCCTTGGAGGCTTTGCAGAGAGGAGCGAGGGTCTGAATCCCACTGCTGCTCTGGGCTAGTGAAGGCACCTCGGAAGCCCCCTCCCACAACTGGGCACAGACACTGGTTTGCACCAGCAATGTAAGATGCGAGCGCTGTCACGAGAACCACGGCTGCAGCCACTCCCCAGCAAACAGGTCTTAACTGCCCCTGCTGTCACCCACCCACTCTAGTGGAATATGTGTGGCCCCTGCTTCTTCCCAGCTCTGGATTCAGTTGGCAGCAGGTGCTTCTGACTGATGGGGCCAGGGTCGTGAAACCATGCATTAGCCAAGGGAAGCTGAGAGCATGCAGACCTGGCATTTTCTGCTCTTCTTTGGGGAGGTGGGCTACACATCAGTTGATGGAACTGCCTGTGCAAAGGTCCTGGGGCTGAAAGAAACCTGGTGAGCATCAGACTGAAAGAAGACCAGTGTGGCAGGAGCAGAGGCGAGTGTCATGCACTGAGGCTAGAGAGAACAGACCGGGCAGTTTTCATGGGCCTCAAGGAGAGGCTGGTCTTTACCTAAAAGAGTTGGGAACACCTTGAAAAGTTCGAAGTCAGCGGTGCAAGTGCACTCACTTGTGTGCGTGTGACATGATCACATTCTATTTCCAGATCCTTCATCTGGCTTTCTTTTGGAAGAATGATAGGGGGGGACGAAGTGGAGGCAGAAAGCCTATTGAGAGGCACCGGGGGCTGTCCCATGATAGATGGCAGTGGCCTGAGCAACAGCAGTGGCAGTGGCATGGAACTGATGGGGCAGATTTAACAGACCTAAAACACGTGGAGACCTAACCAAACACTAGGAATAATTGGATGGGGAAGGTGAGCAAGGGGTACAGCCTCAATTTCTGGCCTTTGGCATGAGTGTACGGGGATTCCACTCGCTGTGGCTGGGGGCTCGGGAAAAGCACCAGCCTGGGTAGAAAATCATGAGTTCCATTTTGGACATGTGAGTTGGAAGCATCCAAGTGCAGATGTCTAGAATGCAGCTGGATATAAGGGGTAGGGACTCTGAGGACACGTCTGGGCTTGGGACAGAAGTGGGGCGTCATGGAAAATTCCAGGCGGCCCAAGGACAAATCCACATACAGACATGCCTTACCTGCCCCCACCTCCCAAGTGTAGGCATGGGCCAGGGGATGGGCCGCTAGTGAGAATGGTCACTGGAGAGCGAGGTACAGCTGGTGGCAGGTCGGCCTCGGGCTGAGCAACTGTCCTGGGCTCCTGCAAAGTTACCCTCCCCTCCACCAGGACATCTTGGAAAAGCTGGTGTTCCTTCTGGCCACAGTCCCTGTCGCCCAAAGGAATGCCTGGAGACAGGACACTGCTGGCTGCCCGCCCAGAAGCCATTTCCCCTTTCATCTTTGCTACGTGTGTCTGTCCCTCCCCCGTGCAGCTCAAGGGATGGTAACCCCCCATCCTCAAACCCAGAGGGACACCTGAGTGGTCCAAGGCCAGCGGCGCATGGCATTCCTAGGGCGACTATTAGTGATCTGGGCAGCCCATCACCCAGATGGCCCACAGAGAGGAAGGGAAGGATCCACATTCTGTCTGAGGAGGGCTTCTCTCTCTCTGGGCGGGATCGAGGAAGCGCGGGTCCCGATTGCAACCGACAGGCCTTCCCCGACCCACAGAGCAGCCGGATGCCAGAGCCAAGACTTGACACTAGAAAGAGGCGGGGTCTTGGGGCAGCGTGGCACCTAGGGACACACGGTGGGGGACAGTGGTGGCCACAGTGAGGAGACACGGCAAAGGGACCGTGGTGGCTGCCCTCTGGGACATTCAGGGCCCGGAGCAACAACTGCAGTCATCAGAAGACCTCCGACTCCAGCTGAGCTTCTGACCCACAAATGCCAAAGTGGCCTGTTTGGAAGGGAGGGCTTTGCTCCCTCCTGGCACCCAATCCCAGCATCGCTGCCCCCACCAGCCTGGCTCTGAGGGCCCCAAGGGTATGAGGACTGGCCCCGCGTGTGACAGGACATCCCCCACCACATGAGCCACGCGCCACTTGGTGTGCTGACCATGTGACCTGGAGCACCGACTACCATGTGCGTCCCCAGCTACAGCGCGCCCCAGGGCCCCTGTCTCCCAGGGCTACGGTTTGGACGCCCCTCCACACTCCATCCATGCAGAGGTGAGGGGACCTGCATAGAAACAGCTTGTCTTGGGGCGCCTGGGAGGCTCAGCAGTTGAGCGTCCGCCTTCGGCTCAGGTCATGACCCCTGGGATTCTGGGATCTGGGATCGAGTCCCCCACCGGACTCCCCACTGGCAGCCTGCTTCTCCCTCTACCTGTGTCTCTGCGTCTCTCATGAATGAATAAAGAAAAAGAAAAAGAAAAAAGAAAAGAAACAGCTTGTCTTGTACATCTGTTCACAAATAAGCTCACCTCACATGTTGTAGTCAGGCCTGGGCTCTGTCAACCTCAGCTAGTGTCTGGGGCCTAGAGGACACCACTCCAGGCTCTGCGGGTGCCCCAGACCGCCCCCTCCATGAATGGGCTGGCAGAGCAAGTCAGCCACAGCACACAGCGGAGGGGGGTGGGGGGTATCCTTTGCAGGCACCACCCCAGAGGCCGCCCCCTGCAAATTTGTCCCATGGCCTCCTTAGGCCTGGCCTTCCCACCCCTGGCACAAGCCCCTTCCTCCCCAGCAAGAGGCTCCCTCACTTCCCACTGACAATTTGAGATTCCCCTGGACTCCTCCTCAGTCCCTTTCCCCACTGAGGTCCCTGGGACCTATTGCAGAGTGGCCAAATCTGGGCTTGTGGTGCTCAGGGCACCGTTCCCTGGCTGGGGTGGGGGGTGGGGGTGGGGCAGCCTCTCTCAAGGAAGGCTGGGCCTCCCTCCACAATAAGGGAAGGAGGTGGGAGGAGGGATGGAGCAGGATGGCCGTGTGCAAGTCACTGTTGGAGCTGGCCACTGTGCCGCTGGCTTTCGTTTCATTACTCTAGGCTTGGTGTGTGTTTGAAACTCCTCATAAGAAAAAAAAAAATAGAAAAAATCTAGAAGGAAAATTTTCCCCCTGATAACAATTATGGGCTTATCAATTTCTTTTTTTTTTTAAGAAAAAAAATGTTTAACTTATTATTTTTTATTTTTTATTGGTGTTCAATTTGCCAACATATAGCATAACACCCAGTGCTCATCCCACCAAGTGCCCCCCTCCGTGCCCGTCACCCAGTCACCCCCACCCCCGCCCACCTCCCTTTCCACTACCCCTTATTCGTTTCCCAGAGTTAGGTGTCTCTCATGTTTTGTCTCCCTCTGATATTTTCATTTTCTCTCCTTTCCCCTTTATTCCCTTTCACTATTTTTTATATTCCCCAAATGAATGAGACCATAAAATATTTTATTTATTTATTCATGAGAGACACAGAAAGAGAGGCAGGAACATAGAGGGGAAAAGCAGGCTCCCTGTGGGGAGCCTGATGCGGGACTTGATCCTGGGACTCCGGGGTCACACCCTGAGCCCAAGGCAAACGCTCAACCACTGAGTCCCCCAGATGTCCTGGTTTATCCATTTCTTTTGCTTCAGGCATCCTGATGCTCTCCAGACTAACTTTATTTTTTTATTTTATAAATTTATTTTTTATTGGTGTTCAATTTGCCAACATATAGAATAACACCCAGTGCTCATCCAGCCAAGTGCCCCCCTCAGTGCCCATCACCCAGTCACCCCCACCCCCTACCCTCCTCCCCTTCCACCACCCCTAGTTCGTTTCCCAGAGTTAGGAGTCTCTCATGATCTGTCTCCCTCTCTGATATTTCCCACTCATTTTCTCTCCTTTCCCCTTTATTCCCTTTCACTATTTTTTATATTCCCCAAATGAATGAGACCATATAATGTTTGTCCTTCTCCGATTGACTTATTTCACTCAGCATAATACCCTCCAACTAACTTTAGTTAATGGTAACCCAAAACCGTGGAACACAATTGTGCATTGTCTCTCTTTTCTCTATTTGTATAGCCCTGTTACAGCCATTGCACGCTGCAGTGGATGCTGGAATGCACTTCTAGCACCTTCCCCGTGTCCTCAGGCTCTTGCTCCCTCCCTCCCGTAAGGGTTGAATGCCCAAGGCCAAAGGGGCTACCTTATCCACAGTTGCCCCCTCCCATTACTCCTAGCTGATGGGGGGCATAGAGGCGCAGCCCCTTCCCTTGCTGGCTCATGACCAGGCCCCTCCCTTGTGTATGAGTTTTCTGGGGCTGCTGCAACAAATTCCCACAAACCAGGTAGCTTGAAACAGTAAGAATGTATTATCTCATGGTTCTGGAGGCCAGAGCCCAAAATAGAGGTGTGGGCAGGGTTGCACTCCTTCCAAAGTCAGGGAGCGGAGACGTCTTCCTTGCCTTGTCCAGTTTCATGGGGCTCTAAGCATTCCTGGCTTTGGGGCTGCACCACCCCAGCCTCTGTCTTTGTCAGCATGTGGACTTCTCTTCATGTGTATCTTCTGTCTCTTATAATGACCCTTGTCGGGGCGCCTGGGGGGCTCAGTCAGTGAAGCATCTGCCTTCGGCTCAGATCATGGTCCCAGGGTCCTGGGATAGAGCCCCACAACAGGCTCCCTGCTCAGTGGGGAGCCTACTTTTCCCTCCGTCCTGCAACCCTGTTTCTACGTGCTCTCTCTCTCTCTCTCTCAAATAAATAAATACTATTAAAAAAATAAGGATCCTGGTCATCAGATTTAGGGCACATTTGGAGAACCCAAGATGATTTCAAGATTCTTACCTCCATCACATCTGCGAAGAAAGATACTTTTTCCTGAAAAGGTCAGTCACAGGTTCCACGAATTAGGACATGACACATCTTTTGAGGGACCACTGTTCACCCAGTTGTACCTCAAGAGCCCAGACCCAGGCCGGCTCAGCCAGTCACCAGGTGAGAGGACAAGATTGAGCATCAGAGCTCAGAGAGGGACCACAGGCGACCTCTCTGCCTCAGTTCCGAGGAAGGGTCCCCAAAGCTGTGCTGCCCTTGGCTTCCTATGAGGCCTGCTCCCTGCAGCCAGAAGCACCCTAAGTGGGTGTCCTAGCTCTCCCGCTAAAGCGGGGGGCAAGCGGCTGCCCTCCCGAAAGCATGGGCATGCTGAAGAGCTCTCACTAAAAACCAAGGCTGTCCCGACCAGGGCTTAGGGCCATTGGGAAGAAAGAAGTGCCTGAGCTCTGGTTTTGTAAGAAGGGGTACAGCTCAGAGGCAGAGGGGGTGCCCACCTTGTGCTCAATTCCCACCACCCCGACCCCCACCCTGGGACTGGGTGAAACAAGGGGGAGCCCCACAGTAAGCTGCGTCTTCCTGTTGCTTTTCTTTGACCTCCTTTCTCACAGTCCTGATCTCCAGGAATTCATTCTGGGGCGGGGTGGGTTGGGGGGGGGTGGCGCGTGTCCCGGGTAGGCCGTGCATTTCAATCCTGGTTCTGCCACCTGAATGGTGACCTGTTGGAAAAAGGATACCCCAAGGGCTCACCGTGCAGAAGGTGGGGCGGGGGGTGGGGGGGGGGGCGGCAGAGGGGAGACGGATGCAGCTCTTCTCACTACTCTCTTTCCCTCCGTGTCTGCACGGGCGGGGCCCCTCCCCAGTGCCTGCTCAGGGCACCCCATTTTCTCAGCTTTGCCCTCCTGGCTTAAGGGCGCCCGTGTCTTCCTGGGTGCCCTGCAGGGTCTCATGGATCCGGAACCGCTGCACAGACGACAGGCCGGACGGAAAGGCCCCGGTTCTGTCCCATGGGAGGTGTTGGGCCAATGCCGCCCCTCCCCTGTCCCCTGGGGGCACCGCGGCGGGCGGACCGCTGCGCCCCAAGTCCTGGAAGCCGCCCGGATGGGAAGCAGAGGTGCCGGGGCGCGCGCGGGGAGTCGGGCCAGGACCCCCGTGGGGCGCGCGGGGACTCGCGAGGCCGGGCCGCGCTCCCGCCGCGCCGCGCATGCTCCATGCCCCCCACCCCCCGCGCCGGGTTCCCACGCCGCGCCGCCCCGGCCCCGCCTGCTCCCCGCCCGCGCCCCGGGCCGCTCGGCGCTGGTCCGCTGGACGGACGACGGCCCCGCAGAACGCGCCTCGCCGCAGCGGCGCCGGGACGACACCCGGCAGGGAATCCGGCCGTCTCCCGGGGCCGTTGTCCCGGAGGGCTTCTCGGAGGCGGCAGCCTTGTCTCGGGCCTGCGGGGGGCGGGGGGCGGGGGACAGCCTGGGCGGGGAGGGGGCCCGCGGAGCCCGGCACGCCGGCCCGGCAGGTGGCGAGGGGCGAGGGGCCAGGGGACGCCCCGGGAAAGTCAGCCTCTGTGTGTCCCAGGTCGTCTCCTGCGACCGCGCTTTGCCCCTGCCCCCAGGGCTGGAAGAGAGCACCGGCACCGGGTAAGTGTGGGTTCTTGCGCCTCGGTGCTGGGGAGCGCGGGGTGGCTGGCGGTGCGAGGTCCCGCACTCCGCTCCGCGGGCACAGGCCGTGAGGGTCCCGCACGTGTCCCCGCGCCTCAGGGGCCTGCCCCTTGCTGGTGCCAAACGTTGGTGGGACGGAAGCCCCTCAAGAGCCGGAGAGGGAGTGAGCCGAGCGGAGCCGGGGGAACTAGTTCTTGCAGCCCTCGGGCCCAGCAGATCATCGGGGCAGCCAGGGTGGGCCAGGCCGCTGCAGACCTGTCGCCCCACCGGGGGTCCAGTGCCAGTGGCAGGGCACAGACATTGTAAACTCCGAATTAGGCTGTGTTCCATGGCGGTGCGTGCCCCGGAGGGAAGAGAGCAGAGGAAGGCTGGGGAGGAGTTGGGTTACAAGTTTAAGTAGTGTGGCTAGGAGATGACACTGTTCCACACCGACGAACAACCAGTGCAAAGGCCCTGAGGTATGAGTGGCATGGTGCTCGGGAGGGAATGCTCAGAGGGCAGTGTGGCAGGAGCACAGGGAGCAAGCGGGTGGGAGGAGGGGACGGTGAGGTGGGGAAGGGCCAGGTGGGTTTACTCTGGGTCAGGCGGGCACCCCGGGGAGGCCGCTGAGCAGGGAAGGACAGAACCCCATTAGGAGATGGCTCTCTTTATGTGCGCTTCGGCCTCTGCCCACCCCCCCCCCCCCCGTCCCCCAGGGCAGGGGTACAGCAGTAGCAAGGATGATCGTCATGGGTGGGGGCTTTGCCAGGTCGGGCAGCCCTGAAGACCCTGGGCTGACCTGTGGCCTCCCTGGGGCCCCAGGCCCTTCCACCAGGTGGGTAGCAAGTGCTGTGATCCCCAGGGAAGACTCCCGGCGCCAGGAGGAGGGACTTGGGGTGTTGAATTGCTGGAGCTCAGGGCAACTTCCACCAGGAAGGAAGGAGCCTGACTGCAGCCGCCCTGCGTCACTCCTTGCAGATGAAACAGCCCCAATTCCTTTTTTTTTCTAGTTTATTTTTTTAATAATGAATTTATTTTTTATTGGCGTTCAATTTGCCAACATACAGAATAACACCCAGTGCTCATCCCGTCAAGTGCCCCCCTCAGTGCCCGTCACCCAGTCACCCCCACCCCCGCCCTCCTCCCCTTCCACCACCCCTAGTTCGTTTCCCAGAGTTAGGGGTCTATGTTCTGTCTCCCTCATCGGCCGGTGGCAGTGCTGCCTGCCTTTCACGTTGTTTGTTTGTTTGTTTTCTGTTTTCTTTTTCTGGGGAAATAGCCCCATCTCGTGGTCTCCTGGAGGCATCAGCAGCGAAGCCCACGGGCTGCCTCTCCCTTCCCTGAGCCATGATGCATGTCACTTGGCAGCACCGGTCTCCTTCCCCGGGGCGGGGGCGGGGGTCACACTCGGCTTCACCTGGGCCAGGCCTCGAGCACGGAGCACGGTGGGACTCCGCTCCCCTCCTTGGGGTGCGCCAGCCCTGGAGGATGCCGGGCACCTGCTCACCAGGCCGAGGGGCCTTCCTGGCTTCTTGCCTGAGGCACTGCTCTCTGAGGCCCTTCCCCTGTATGCTTAGTGTCGGGTTTCGGGTTTCGGGGAGACCTGAGTTTTCATGGCCTGCAATCATCCTTCAGCTTCTCCTTTGCTCAGGCAGCCCACCTTCCTGGTCCTTCCTTATGCGCGTGCTCAGGAGTGTCCCCCCTTTCCTACTTGGCATTAGGGTCCATAAGGAGAGCTTGCCATATCTTTCTTTCCGAGACTTGAAAGT
The DNA here is from genome assembly GCF_011100685.1 of Canis lupus familiaris. Taxonomy (NCBI): domain Eukaryota; kingdom Metazoa; phylum Chordata; class Mammalia; order Carnivora; family Canidae; genus Canis; species Canis lupus. The sequence continues at coordinate 122,429,906 of NC_049260.1, forward strand.
ATGCTGCCTTTGGGGGCCTAGGTCTCAGGGATGGACACTTGGGTGTGACCGCTTCGCATGGCTGGCTCGCCTGGGTGCGCCTCGTGGCGTTGAGCTTCAGCGTTGGCTCCCCCTGTGCATGGTGTTTCCCTCAGGAGGTCACAGCTCAAGCATCTCTTCTCTCTTGGGGGCTCAGAGGGGAGCCCAGCATGCTGGGGGTGCGGGGGGCTAGGGATAACACTTCTTCCTTTCGACTTGTGGATTTTCCAAAATGGATCATGACCTAGCAGTACAGTCATGGCAAAGAAGTTTGTGCTATTTCTCAAAACATATGTAACCTGTGGACATCAGAAGGATTACTTGACAGTGACACCTTCCCCATTTAATCTTTTTTTTTTAAGATTTTATTAATTCATAAGAGACACACAGAGAGAGGCAGAGACACAGACAGAGGAAGAAGCAGGCTCCCTGTAGGGAGCCCGATGTGGGACTGGATCCCAGGACCGTGGGATCACGCCCTGGGCCGAAGGCAGATGCTCAACCACTGAGCCACCCAGGCGTCCCGCCTTCCCCCTTTGATTTTTGAGATGATTTTCACAGAACATAAAATTGTTGGCTGTAGAGCCAACAATCCAGGGGCATGAAATACATCCACGGTGTTGGGCAAGCACCACCTCTTTCTAGTTCCAGAACCTTTTTATCACCCCAGGGAGAAGCCCCTTCCATGGAGCCATTGGTCTCCATGCCCTCCCCATCTGCTCTCTGACCCTCGGGATTTCCCTGTGCCGCAGGGGCCACCCTTTTATAAGACTCAAAGATTTTTTTGATGGCAAATCACAGGTCAGTGACATTCGGAGTGATGAAAGGCAGAACTGTGTTGCTTAGGGCTGCGAGAGACAGGAAGCTGCCCCGTGGGGCCACGTGGGGGGGCACCTGGGGTAGGGGTCGGTAGTTCCTGCAGGAGCCCCGTGCAGAGTGGGGATGGTATCCTCCGGCTCTGGCACTGGAGCTGTCCCTGCTTGTCTGGTACCTGGCCCCGGAGTGTGGGAGCCAGATGGGGGGGTGTGCTTAGTGGTCCCAGAGGGAGGCGCCCCAATGAGGGAGATCATTGGGGCGGGGGCTTAGCAAAGTGCCCGCAAAGGGCAGAGAAAAGACAATTTTCGCACCTGACCTCAAAACTAGGTCAAGACAACTCTTGTGAAGTATCAGGTCTCCTCATATACGTGGAATCATCCTGTGTGAGGCATTTTGTATCCGTGTCTGGCTTTTCTCGCTGAGCGCGGTGGCTCCCAAGTTCATCCACCCTGTAGCGTGGATCAGCACCTCACTCCCCTTCACGGCGCCAGAACATTCCGTCGTGTGTACAGACCACATCTGGTCTGTGCACCGCCTTGGGTCGTGTCCGCCTTCCGGCTGCTGTCCTAGGCTGCAGTTAGCCTGGCTGCAGACGGTGTCGTGTGAACACCTGTTTCCAGGTCTTTTGAACATACACCTGGGAGTGAAAGTGCTGAGTCACGTGGTCGCTGTGTTGATGTCCTGAGGCGGCAGCAGACCACTTTCCCTTTTGATCAGAGCGGGGAGTGCATTAAGCCAACAGGGGGGGGGGGGAGCCTAATAGGGCGCAGCTGTTCAGCTCAGAGGCCTCCCTCCTGCCTCATGTTTGCTCCTCGCTTTGTTTCCCCTTCCCTCCCCCCCTTTTCTCTTTCCTTTGTTTTTGCTGAAATATTTTTTTTTTAGATTTTTTTATTGGAGTTGAATTTGCCAACATATAGCATAACACCCAGTGCTCATCCGCCAAGTGCCCCCCTCAGTGCCCGTCACCCAGTCACCCCCACCCCCCGCCCACCTCCCCTTCCACTACCCCTTGATCATTTCCCAGAGTTAGGAGTCTCTCATGTTCTGTCTCCCTTTCTGATAATTCCCACTCATTTTCTCTCCTTTCCCCTTTATTCCCTTTCACTATTTTTTATATTCCCCAAATGAATGAGGCCATATAATGTTTGTCCTTCTCCGCTTGACTTACTTCACTCAGCATAATACCCTCCAGGTCCATCCACGTCGAAGCAAATGGTGGGTATTTGTCGTTTCTAAGGGCTAATATTTTAAAATAAGTTCCCACGCTGCTTTCTCCCTAAGTGCTTCCAGAAGGACATGTCCTTCCATGACCCAGGGCCATTATCCATCCAACACCACTGTGAGCAGCACCACTGGGCCCCCGCCCGCTGTCCTCCGAGAGCCGCCCCGCAGTCTCCTGTCAGAGTCCCCGGTGCCTTTGACTCCCCTTTCCTGCACGCCAGCGTCTCATCAGGAGGGTGCACTTGACTACTGGCCGTTTTTTTTTAAGATTTTATTTATTTATTCATGAAAGACCCAGAGAGAGAGAGAGGCAGAGACACAGGCAGAGGGAGAAGCAGGCTCCCTGCGGGGACTCAATCCCAAGACCCTGGGATCACGACCTGAGCCGAAGACAAGAGCCGAAGACAGACGTGCTGGTTGCTTCCTCACAGGGCGGGTTGAAGTGCTCCTTCTTCCCTATGAACTGGGTGTGGGGTCCCAAGGCTGGGTGAGAATTGGGTGGAGCTTTGGCAAGAGCCTTGGGCGCTCCCCTGGGGTGGCGTCCGTCCTCACAGCAGGTCCTTGCTGCCTCCGTCCAGCCCTCAGGCTGGTTTTCTGTCGCGTGGCCAGCAGTGCACAGGGGAGGACATTTTGACATCATGTGGCCATCCCCTCTCCCTGGGTCTTCCACCCAGTGGTCTCAGTGTGCATCCCACCCAAAAGGAGTCTTCCTCTCTGATTAATAGAAATTTCTTCATCTGATATATGAGTTTACTTATTCTGGGCCAATGTTGATTGACAGCTGATCCTGGGTGATGAGGGACCTTGCAGGAATTTAAGTGCCTTGGGACCCTGTCCCCTCGCCCTCTCTTTTTTTTTTTTTTTTTGAAGGAGGAGGAGTTTTTATTTCTCAAGTCTCATTTGTGTATGTCCTTCCCATCCTAGGCACTTGATGGAAGCTGCACCCATCGCGAGACAGCCTGCCCTTGGGCACTGGGCCCACCGACCACACAGGACAGTCCGCCCTTGGCCTGACTCTAAGGGTAGCTCTTATTGGAATGAGATAAGCTGGCATTGCTTCACTACTTTTCTGAGAATTTTAGAAGATCCGTGGCTAATCATGTGGAGGGTGTTTTCCAGCCTTTTTGGTTTGCCTGCTTCATCCTGATAAAGCCAATATAGTCTTGAATTTCCTAAGTCATAAGGGAGCCAAATAACACTTTCCCATTTTGTTGTTTCTCAGTAAGGTTTCTTCAACCCTAAGGAAGTCTGCTGTTTGTGTTAAAGTCGTTTTTTTTTTAATTTATTTTTTATTGGTGTTCAATTTACTAACATACAGAATAACCCCCAGTGCCCGTCACCCATTCACTCCCACCCCCCGCCCTCCTCCCCTTCTACCACCCCTAGTTCGTTTCCCAGAGTTAGGAGTCTTTACGTTCTGTCTCCCTTTCTGATATTTCCCACACATTTCTTCTCCCTTCCCTTCTATTCCCTTTCACTATTATTTATATTCCCCAAATGAATGAGAACATATAATGTTTGTCCTTCTCCGACTGTAAAGTCGTTTTTAATCCTTAACACACACATACACAAAATACCCTCTCTCTCCTTGCTAGAGATGCTAATTTCAAGCAGCATAATATCCCAAATGACAGAATGCAGGTATCAAAAATGTCGCCCTCTCTCCTATAGCAGAAATAAGCTGCAGTCACCCACGCAGCCTAAGCACCCTGGACCCACTGCCCCACCAGCCACCACCTGGTTCTTCGGCTTCCCCACCAGGAAGTTCCACACTGTGGTCTCCAGTTGGTGGGGATAACATCCTCAGAGCAAAGTCCCTTTTGCCCTCACTGTTCTCCAGCATTGAGAACTGACCCAGCGAAATCTGATTCTGTCCCCAGAGCAGCCACATGGCTTCGCCCTCTGCACTCCCCACCCGCCCCCAGTTTCAACACCAGGACCCCTAAGCCCAGGCCTGTCTGAGGCCTGGATATGGGCCATGCCCTTACCTGCTACTGTCTGTGCTTGCCCCCAGCCTTCAGTTCTCAGCCTTCAGCTCACCCCTTCCGAGAGCGCCCCTCCAGCTATTGCAGATCCCCCCAAAGTGCGTCTTGCTATTCTCATCTTTCTCTTTTCCTGGAGAGTGAGTCTGTTTATGGGTGGAGTGCTGTGTGTGTGTGTGTGTGTGTGTGTGTGCGTGCTACAGTTTTCCTGTGAGCAACCCGGCACTCAGAGGAAAAGGGGTAGTGACAGTGGAGCTTCTATGGGTGGCTGGAAAGTCGGGGTGGGGTGCTGCCTGCATGGCAAGAAGGAAGCAAAAAAGAGGAAGAAAGACTCCCTGTCTGATGGCCCACTGCCCAGGTGACGAGCGAGGACAGAAGCTCGGTTTGGGAAAGTGTCAGTTGGTTGGACTGACTCCCATAAGGATGTGGCGAAGTCCTGTCCCCCAGTTGCTGGGAATGGGACCTGACTTGGATGAGGTCGTGTGGAGTTGGGTGCACCTCATCTCACACTGGGCTTTTCCAACCCCCATAGCTTGTCTGCACCCCTGCGATGGCAGCCATCCTCTTGAAGGCCAGACCCAAGGTGAGTGGGGCTCCCTGATTGTCTCCATCTGCCGCCTCCACGTGTCCCCCCACCTTGCAGCTCCTGCAACTCCCGGTCCCCCCTTAAATGCTGGGTTCTCGGGTCCCCCCACCCCATGTTTAATTGCTGCCCTCTTATCCTGGGACTCATGGGGGCGAATGCCCCTCAGCCATAGCAATGGCTCGTTTTAGGTGCTGGTATCATTTGAAGACGTGTCTGTGTACTTCACCAAGACAGAATGGAAGCTTCTGGACCTCCGACAAAGGATCCTATACAAGAGAGTGATGCTGGAGAACTATGGCCATTTGGAGTCACTGGGTAAGGATGTGACACACGTGTCCGGTCCCACTACTCTGTCTCCAAACTCAATTTATTTTTAAGTTGCTTTGTTGGTGACTGTGGGCCCAAGAATAAATGCATTTTTGCATGGGAGCAGTAGTCTGCTGCAGCCCAGCTTTTGGCTTCTGTGTCTGTAGAATGGTTTGCAGCTAGATGCTTTTGACTTGCAAGTGGTAAATGCGCGCGGGGTGGGGGTGGGGGGATCAAACTTACTTTGCATATGAACTCAGGGGTCACATGCACCTCTTCTATGCAAAAGATGGGTGCACATTATCCTTGAATATTTATATCCACTGTTGTAGACTTAACTCATTCTTCTCAAGGTTGACTCGTACATTCATTTCACGTTATAGAGCGGAGCTGCTCCTTTTCCTTGTATCGAGGCTAAGACGGGCACTTGGTGTTGAGCCTGGAGAAATCCAGAAAGGAGCTAGGCACGCTTCCCTGCTGCATCTCTTCCCTACAGATCTCATCTCTGTAATCTCACCACACAGAGGGAGGCTAGTTTCTTCCCCTTGGTTCTTTCTGACCCTCTGCGCAGATCCAAGGCTCAAGGGGAGTTCTGGAATCGCCGGTTGAGTTTGGCCTAAGGAACTGAGACATCTGTTCCGTTGAATGGTGGAAACGGGGCTTTTGGGGCACAGGCGTTCCTCAGCTCTGTCTGCTTCCTAATACTCCCATGGGGCCTTGCCCCCTCTGGGTCCCTGCTCCAGCCCCTTGTCCCTTGGGATCACCACTCACATTCCCCATTTCCCACGAGCCTCCGGTCCTCTCTGCAGACAACATGGTAACATCATTATCCTCTTGGCCCCCCTCACCGCCACCATGCCCGCCTGGCCCATGTACATTCATAGTCCTTTCCTTCCTTACAGAGGCTCTGTCCTTACTCTGGACCTTCCCAGTGGCCCTCTCTAGAAAGTTCTTTGTTCTCTGTTCCTGAAGATACTAAGGCTGGGCTGGGTTCCAGAGTGACTGATCTGCTTCATTTCCATGGACAGGCTTTTTGTCCTCCAAGCCTCACCTGGTCTCCTGGCTGGAACAAGGAGAGGGGCCCTGGGGAGCAGACATGTGTGGAACACCGGCCGCCGCAGGGATACAGACAGGTGAGTGTGGGGCCCTGGGCCGCCTCACCCGCACCACTCACAAACAGCAGCAGTCAGAGGAGGGTAGTGCCACCACTTTGGGTGAGCAATTCGCTTTTGTGGCAGACCTAAACGTCACAGGGAGTTCCCGCTGAGGCTCCAGATGAAGGAAGCACCTCCTGCGGGGTCACCGCAGTTCTGCTGCTTCCAGCTCATTCCCACGTTCTCCCGCCTTCCTGTCCTGTGTGTGGGCAATCACCTTGCGCCTTCCCGCCGGTCCTCCTCTCCGGATTCATCCCTCCTGGGCTCTGGTGTGGGAGTAAGAAGGGAGAACGAGCCCTAAATCAAGCTCCAGGGAGCGAGTGACACTAGTGGGTATTCTCTGTCTTTCTAGACGACAGGATCAAGACCAGGACATCGATTTCGAAGCCGAAACATTGCTTAGAGGAACTCCCAAGGACCGACCTTCCAGCCGGTAATAACAAGAGCCAGGGAGCCGGGCCACCGGGGGACACACCGGGGCACAGAGGGAAAGCTGCTTCTTCTCCAGAGGCAGGCTGCAGCGGGGGTGACCGCCCCGGGGACGAAGGCCAGAGCGGCTGCCCGGGCGAGGCAGGAGAGGCGAGGCAGGGCAGTGGCCGGGGGGCCGGGCCGGGGCCGGTCCTCGGGCCGCGCTGCTCGGCCGCCGCGGAGAGGCGCTACCTGTGTCAGCAGTGCGGCAGGTCGTTCACGCGCAGCTCCAACCTCATCAAGCACCGGGTGGTGCACAGCAGCGAGAAGCCGTACGCGTGCCCCGAGTGCGGGAAGCTCTTCGGGCGCAGCTTCGCGCTCCTGGAGCATCGGCGCATCCACAGCGGCGAGAAGCCGTACGCGTGCCCCGAGTGCGGGAAGACGTTCACGCGCAGCTCCAACCTCATCAAGCACCAGGTCATCCACAGCGGCGAGAAGCCGTTCGCGTGCCCCGAGTGCGGGAAGCCCTTCCGGCGCCGCTTCGCGCTCCTGGAGCACCGGCGTGTGCACAGCGGCGAGCGGCCGTACGCGTGCCCCGAGTGCGGCAAGGCCTTCGGCCGGAGCTCCAACCTCATCGAGCACCAGCGCACCCACGGCGGGGCCAAGCCCTACGCGTGCGGCCAGTGCCTGAAGGCCTTCAAGGGCGTCTCCCAGCTCATCCACCACCAGCGCGTGCACAGCGGGGAGAAGCCGTTCGCGTGCAAGGAGTGCGGGAAGGCCTTCCGGGGATGCTCGGGGCTCAGTCAGCACCAGCGCGTGCACAGCGGCGAGAAGCCCTATGAGTGCAGCGAGTGCGGCCGGACGTTCGGCCGCCGGGCCAACCTCTTCAAGCACCAGGCCACTCACCACCAGGAGAGGCCCCACGGGCGCCGAGACTGTGGGCGGGCGTTCCCGAGCGGCTTCGTGCTCCTGGAGCACCGGCGGGAGCACCGGCTGGCGCCCGGCGGCGAGGGTGGCCCCGGCGCCCAGCTGCCCGGACAGCAGCGCGCCCCGGAGGGCAAGGAGCCCTGTGCAGGCGGCCAGGGCGCCACGGGTGGCGAGTGTGGCAAAGCCTTCGAGGGCAGATCGTGGCCGGGCCGTCCTCAGAAGACCCGTGGTGCAGGGAAGCCCTCGGAGAAGAGTGGCGGCAAAAAGGCGCTGGCGTCCTTGGCCCTCCGAAGAGCCGCGTCTGAGCGGCACCCCACGGCTCGGAGACTCCAGGGAGACCCGGGATGTGCGGCCGCCCCCAGCGCGGTGTGACGGCGCCGGTCCAGGACAGGCCTGGGATTAGGACACGGGGCCCCCCCGGCTCCCCTCCCTGTGCTCAGTGACGATGCGGCGTGCACCGGCGTGCCGGCACACGTGCAGAGCGGACATCTGGGCAGATGCACGCAGCTACGCATGCAAGTGCGAGGACAGCCGGCCGTGGGCTCGGGTGCCTGGGGCTCCGGGGGAGCAGTCTGTCTCCTCCTGTGGGACCGTTCGCCTCACACCAAGACTTGTTAGTGTTTCCAGGTAGAAGCACTGAAAGCACTTTAATCCTCTAGGAGCCTGTAGATGGAGGGGACTGGAGAGACTTCTAGAACCAGGCCGTGGCCGGACTGGGACATCACCTCAAAGTCATCGCGAAAGGGTCTGAGGTTGGACTCAGGGCCAGTAAACTCATGGACTGCTCGTGCCCAGTTGTCAGGCCACAGGAGGTGACGCCTCCCCTCTGAGCCTGTTGCCCCGTGGGCAGAAACAGGACAGCATCTGTCCCTGTGCCTGAACACTGCCTCCCATGGGCACCCCCGGCTGCCTCTAGAGGCCAAGCAGCGCCCAGGTCCCCTCTTCTCGGAGCCCTGGGCCAGGGCGGGGGGACGGGGGACCCTCCGGCCTCTCCCGTCAGTGTGGGCTCCGGGTAAGACAGGGCACCAGCTGCCCCCCTGCCCCCCAGGCTCACCCTCCTCGCTGCCTTCTGCCCCCCCAGACCCCCAGCAATGACCACCCCGGCCTCCCTGCCCCTCCTCCCACCCTCAGTGCCTGAAGCTTCACACTTAGCTGCTCCCCCTCAAGCAGCCGCCCACCCCCCCCACGTCGAGGCTGCTGCCGATCGTCGGATCGGAAAAGAAACAGGATGGGTTCGGATTTTGCACAGAGCGGGCCCCGTAACGGCTCTCTCGTTCGATCTGCCTTTCACAGGACATTTTTATAATATTGCAGGTTCGGCTGCTTTGGATATTTTTGCATTCAGGAGTAACGTAAGTTAAAGATGGAGATTTTTGCCATATGAGAGTGTTGGTGAATCACTCCTTAAATAAGAATCACCGCCCCCCGCGCCCCCCCCCCCCCGCACCCTGTGAGGTGCACTCAGGCAGGAGAAGCAGACCCCTGAGGAGACAGGGCACACCCTTCTAAATGGCATTGACCTCAGGCTCCCGGGCTGCGGCGGGGGGTGGCGAGCGGCGGACAGGCTCCCCCTATTCCGTCCACACTGCCTACCGCCCCCCCCAGCTGGGCCCAGGGATTCTGCCCCGGGGATTCTCAACCCAGCGTCCTGATCGGCTTGCCACCTCCTTCCAGCCGTCCTCACCGCCGGGATCTCTGGCAGGTGAGCGTGTGCTGGCAGCCCCAGGGCTGGGCTTCCGAGGAGCGTGCACCTTCCCTGCCACCAGGGGCGGCTGGCCGCGACATCAGGACCCCGTGGGAAGACCCGGAAGCAGAGTTCCTTCCGAGCACGCTTCTTGGAGCTCCAGTCACTAGGACGGCTCCAGAAGTGAGAGATACCGATAGAAACAAAGACCTTGACGTAGAAGTTTGACATAGCCCTGTTCAAATGAGTTTCAGGCATTTACAACTTTTGGAAAGTTCTAGCCTTCTTATAACTTGCTTTTCTCTCATGTTCCCTTTCACTGGATTTGCATCCCCTTGTCCTTTGATTGTCTTCTGCTCTTTGCATCACGTTCGTCCTTGTTGGCGCATCATAAACTTGGCGTGGCTGTGGCCCCCTTAGCACCTTACCTCCAGCTCTGCTCAGACAGACCTGCAACGTGGGGTTTTCCAGTGGAAAAAGGAGTATCAGGAAGCGTCCTTGGAAGCCCACGCATGGGTCATCGGGAAGTCTGTGTTTTCCTGACGCACAATCTTCGTCAGGGCTGGCAAACCCGTCCCTGTGCAGAGCAAGGGACAGTGGCAGGAGGCCATGCACTGGGACTCCAGCCTCATCTGGGTCACCTGTGGCCTGACCCGGACTGGGGCAACACGTGCCACGTGAGGGGAACCAGAAAGAAACCAGATCCGTGGGCTCTGATGTCCATTTCCATCGCTCTGGTAAGTGACCCTTGTCACTCCTGCAGGCCAGTCTAGTGTCAGCCCATTGGTTCTCCTGGACAAGCCAACTTGACTATTAACGTGAGCTCTTTTTTTCATGGGACTCACGTCCACAGATGACTAGTACAGGGTGGGGGGCAATGGACAGGTGTTCTCAGCAGAAAGTGGATCTGCCAAGAGAGATGCTGGCCACGCGTGCCCTGGCTTTGGAGCGCCCTGATAAGGCCCCACGGTCCCCAAACGCTTACCCGGATACGCGACATTTGTAATAGCACAGCAATGCATCTTTTTTGTCAGTTGTCCTTATGCTCTTGCTTGTCTTCCTGAGATTTGCAGTGCGGGGCAGTCAGGAGTACCATTTCCCCCCTGACTGGTGAGCAGGTTTGCAGGGTGAGCTGGGCAGGGGTGGCTGGAATCAAAGTCAGAGTGGGCCGGGGGGGCGGGGGGTGGACATCTGTGTTTTTCCTTCGAAAGTGCTTGGAAAATGGGCTCCCACCCCTGGCTGTGTGGGGACAGCAGTGATGGCCCACACTCGCTTTCTGGGGATCCTCGGAATGTACTGGAAGCACCTTTCCCAAGAACCTTCCTGGACTCCAGCGCCCCTGCACTTCTGGAGGGCCGCCCGCTTCACACTTGGCCCCGGGAGACGCTGCGTCCGCGCAGCCTGAGCCTCTGCACCACTTGCCCTCTGAAGCTTTGGAGAGCTGTGAACTTTTCAAGAGCTGTGGAAAGGCCGTGGCAGGGGGCGCCTGGGGGGCTCCGCCGGTGAAGCGTGTGCCTTCGGCTCAGGTCGCGATCTCAGGGTCCTGGGATGGAGCCCCGCGTCGGGTCCCCTGCTCAGCGGGGCGTCTGCTTCTCCCTCTGCTCCCCCCGCTCGTGCACTTTCTCTCCCTCTTGCTCTATAATTAATAAAGATCTTTAAAAAACAAATAAAAATTAATAAAGAAATGCCGTGGCGGTACCCCCGTGTAACCAGTAAATCGTCCTGACTGAATTCATTTACTATGGGTGCGATCGAAGGAGGGTGTGGGAGTGCTGGCCCTGAAAGGAGCACCCTCGTGGTTTAGGGTCACCAGATAGCAGTTGGGTTAAAGTCACCAGTGTGCAATTGCGGGGGCCAAGCCAGGGGACGATGTTCGGGGTGAAGGTAGAGCAGAAACCCTGGAGGATGAGACACCTCGGACGCGGGGCGGCCATCCGAGGCCAGGGGACACGGGGACGTGGAAGCCAGGAAGGGCAGAGCGGCACAGCAGTGCCCTGAGAAACACTGCCGTGTCTTGGCTCCAGTGGCTTCTGTGTGTTCCGGGTGCGTGGCGGCACCCCCGCCCTCGGGTGGGTGCCCTGTCCGGCCCCGGGGGGCTGTGTGCGGAAGGCGGCTCCACCTTCCCCCTTCTGTGGTTTGCTTCATGGCCTCCCTGCGTGGAGGGGCTCCAGTGTGGACGCCTATCCACCTGTGGGCCCGGAGGCCCCTTCTCCTGGTCTTGCCAGCTGTCCCCCTCCTCGCCCGGCCACATCCAGGGCCCTTGGTCCTCTCCTCTGTCCCCTATCGGTATAATCGTTGAGCCACCAGATCCCGTCCGCTCTGGATCCTGGTTGCCCCAGCTGTTCTGTCCGCGCGCGCGGCCACGTCTGAGTGCAAGCAAGGGTGGGTCACCCAGTGCTCACCCGGCTCACGGCAGCACCCACGCTGGGGCTCTACACCTTGCAAGCATGGGCTGTCTAGAACCTCGCTCAGAGAGCCTGCAAGACTCGCTGTGTTTTGCGCAGCTGGCAGGTGCTCTGAACAAACACATAGGCCGACGCCGTGTTCGTGGGACTCGGATTCGCCCCCAAGGGAGGGAAAAGCAGGCGTGGGAAGGGGGCGCTCAGGCTCCCATTGCCATTGTTGCCCAACACCCTTAGCTTCTAAATGTCTGTGGAACGGTTTGCTCTCACCCCCCGGGGTTGGTTCTGCTTGGCCATTAGGGCAGCACGGGTGCCGAGTGCACGTCTCGTTAGGTGGCAGAGGTGACAAGCGGTGTCCTGAGGCCAGAGCAGGAGGAAGTATCAGGGGAGCTCTTGCAACACCAAGTAGGGGTCAAGGGACTTCAGGCAGGATGGAGGGAAGGAGGGGGAGCACAGGGTGTGGGCAGGAGCCTGGGAGAGCAGAGGAGTTTCTGGAGGATGGTTGTGGGGTACACGGCCATGGGAAGCCGAGAGCAGGAAAGCCTGGGAGGCCAGATGAAGTGTGGATGTGACTCCCGATGAGGGACAATTTCTTGTGAACATGAAAGGATCATTCTAAGATTGGGGGGGGGGGGAGTTGACGTGAATTCTGGCTGCTAGAGCGTGCTGGGGCCCTCCAGGATGTGAGGTCACGGCTGCTTCATCCTTCTTACATAGCGGTGTCACTGGCACAACAGGAACCTGTGCGTGTTTAAGGTGCACGATTAAATGAGCCTTCACACGTATACACCCACGAAGCCATCAACACAGTGAAGACGGTGAACATGGACACTCAGCACCCCCAAAACTTCCCGGGCCCCTCTCCAGCCCTCCCTCCTTCCTGCCCCTCCCTGCTTCCCAGGCCCACGACCCCTGCTCTGTGCCTGTCCCTAGACATGAGCTTGCAATTTCTAGAATGATTTCGAGGTGCATCCAGGTTGGTGTGTGTCCCCTACCAATCTTTCACTTTCTGTCGCTGAGCACTTGTGTGGCTGGACCACAGGACCTGTCGAATGAATACTTGTGGATGCCCACTTGGGTTGTTGCCGGTTTGGGGCCATGACAGACAAAGCCGCTACGAACACGCGTGTACAGGTGTTTGCGTGGACGTGTGTTCGTTTATCCCAGGCATATAGTGAGGAGTGGAAGTGCTGGGTCCTCCGGGAGCTCTATGGCCACTCGGGACAAAGTCTTGCGTCCCTAGCAGCAGTGTTTGCAGGTCCTGGTTTCTCCGCGTGTCCATCCTCTTTATTCTAGTCACCCTGGTCGGTATGAAATGGCATCGGGTAGTGGTTCCGTTTGCATTTCCCCGCTGACTAATGACGGTGACCATCTTTTCGCGTCCTGAGCCACTCATACATCTTCCTCGGCCAAGTGTCTGTTCAAATCTTTCACCAAATCATAATTGATTCGTTTGTCTTTTCATGCAGTTGTAAAGTTCTAGATACGAGTCCTTTGTCCCACATGTTTTGCAAACATTTTCTTCCAGACTGAGGCTTGCCTTTCTATGTTCGTAACAGCGTTTTTTAATTTTTTAATATTTTTTAAAGATTTTATTTATTTATTCATGAGAGACACAGAGAGAAAGAGAGAGGCAGAGACCCAGGCAGAGGGAGAAGCAGGCTCCAGGCAGGGAGCCCGACGTGGGACTCGATCCCGGGACTCCAGGATCACACCCTAGGCCGAGGGCGGCGCTAAACCGCTGAGCCACCAGGGATTCCTTTAACAGCGTTTTTTAAAGAACACGCATTTGTTTTATTTCAAAGAAGCCCAGTGTATGGATTTTTTTCATTTTATGGTTCGCACATTTGTACCACAGTTAAGACGTCTTTGCAAAACTCAGGCCACTACGATGGGATCCTGTTTCCTTGTCGAAGTTGCAGGGCTTTCGCTCTCACGTTTACATCTATGACCCATTTGGAGTGAAGGTTTGCGTGTGGTGTGAGGTGATGTAACAGTTTAATTTTCTCCTATCTGGGTATCCACTTTCTCCAGCTCTGTCTGTGGAAAAGATGATCTTTTCCCCAACTGAACCGCCTTGATATCTTGGTGGAAAAGCAACTGGCTGTGCGGAAGTCTGCCTCCGCACGCTTTAGGGCGCTCCGTCATCGGGCTTGTCTATCTTTCTGCCACTGTGGTACTCCTCATTACTGTGACTTTATAAAAAGTCTCCAAAACCAGGTAACGTGAATCCTCTGATGTGGTTCTTTTTCAAACCTCTTTTGTCTATGCTCGGTTTGTCTCATTTCTGTAGGAGTTTTAGAGTACGGTGTCAATTTATATGAAAAAAGAAGCCTGCTGGGATTTCGGGTGGGATTGCATCGGATCCATACATCATTTGCGGGAGGACTGACATCTAAACAAGATCAAGCCCTCCAGTGTGTGGACATCACATAGCTCTTCATTCGAGGGCCTTCCCTACTTCCTCTCGGCAACGGCTTGTGACTTCAACATCCTAGTCTTACACATGTGTCAGCATTGGTTGATTCCAGGGTTGCTGTTCCAACCATCCCTGGTGACCCTGCACTCGCGTGCACTCACTCATTCATCCCACAGACATACAGTAACATCTAAGCGGGTGCTGGGAGGAGAGGATGACTCTCTGCCTCCCTTCCGAATCAGGAGCATGCATTTGTTCCTATGATGCCTTTGGGTAGTGCAGCTTGTATTCGATAACGGCCTTGACCAAATTAATCTTTGGTCTTTTGTGATATATGTTAAAAATCATATAAATCCTATTTAAAAATTCCTTGCTTAATATATAACATGCTTTCTTCCATATTCTGGCTACTTCGATGGGAACAAGGTGAAAGGAGGTGGACAGAGAATGAGCCAGGCAGGCAGAGAAAGGGTGGGGAGAGAAAGACAAGGGGCAAGGAAAGTAGCACACACCTCGGTGATCTCCTCAGACGAGGGGATGGGGTGTAGAAACACACACAGGTTATCAGGAAAGTAGCCATGAGTACAGGTGACTTTTGAACCACATGGATTTGAACCGCACGCATCCACCTATGTGCAGATTTTTTCCGTGTTACGTATAGTACGATACCGTAAGTGTACTTTCCTTATGATTTTCTTAAGAACATTCTCTTTTCTGTAGCTGATGTATCGTGAGAATGAAGCACATAATACCTACAACATCCAAAATAGGTGTGACTAGGGTTTGTTGTTATTCATGAGGCTTCCAGGTAATGGCCAGCTATTAGTAAAGGTTTGGGAGATTCAAAGTGACACGTAGAGTTTCGGCTCTGCAGGGGATTAGCACCTCTAACTCCCATGTTGTTCAAGGGTCAACAGAACAGAAAATCTGACTGTGGTGATGAAATAGAGATTTGATTTTCTTATGTGAGGAATCTAGGGGTGGCTTGCTGGCATCGGTTCCGCAGCAGAGCCCTGGCAAGGCACAGTATGCAATTAGTGTAGCTTTGCCTCGTGATCACAAAATGGCCACTGAAGCTCCTGCCATCACATATGCTTTCAAGGACAGAAAAGGGAAAGGACTAGGACAACCGCATCTGTCCCCTTTTATCAAGAAAACAACAATTTCTCCCGAAACTTGCCCAGGAGATTTCCATGTAAGTCTCAGTCAGAACTGAATCACATGGCCACCCTTAGCTGGAAGAGAGGCTGGGGAAACCTGGGGACAGGATTGTCCTGAGAGGACCTGTCGCCTGAGGCTGAGCCTAATGATGCTCTGAACAGAACGGGGGTCTCGTCCCCAAAGAGGGCTAGAGTGGATATTGGGTGATGTGATGGATTGAATGATGTCCCCCCAAAAGATATGTCGAGGTCCTAACCCCCGGTGACTTCAGAATGTGACCTTATTTGCAAATAGGGTCTTTGCAGATAGAACTAGGAAAGATGAGGTCAGCCTGGGGTAGGGTGCGAGTCTGTCGCCTCCTGGCAGAGTGCCAGCGTGTGCGGAGGGGACTCGGGCCTGGCGCTAACTTCCCTCTGACTGTTGCCCAAACTACAGGCTCCGGGCTGGTCTTGTCATTTCCCCAACCTTTCCCCTTTGGGGCTGATTCCTTGCAGTTCCGTCCATCGCGAGCAGCTGGTCGTACTGAATCCTGGGCACCTCAGTGTCCTGCCTCGCCTCTTCCAGCTCCCTGGCTCGTGACCACATCATTCCCATCCTCGCCTCCAATGTCACCTGGGCTTCTCTGGGTCTCTTCTCTTGCCTCTCACGAGGACACTTGTCATTGGCTTCCGGACCTACCCAGGTAATCCTGGACGGTCTCATCTCCAGATCTTTAATGCGGCCGTACCTACAGATCCTCCGGATGGCCTCCACTTGGGCCCCTACAGACAGGACACGCATGGTGTGTTTGAGGCTCTGTGGCTGCAAAGCCCATGCTGGGTGTCTTCTCGCTGTCCCCACAGGGCCAGGGCCCAATAGACACGTGTGCGGGGAAGGTCCACGACTCCTGGCTCTCTTTCCTCTTTCTCCAGGAGTAGGATTTCCAGGTTCCCAACCTGACACGCCCTGGCGGGCAGCTAAGATGCTCCACATACTCCACATACCCTCCTATTTCTGGCCTCCAATAGGAGAAACGGCCTCAAAGTCTGCGCCCAGCCTTCTGTCAGCCAGCCTGCCTCCTCCTGCTACCCCCCTGCCTGGCGGGCCACCAGCCCTTCCCTGCCACCATCATCCGTCGCCCTGTGTGCTGGCCCCCCACGGCCTGCCCTCCCTCCCTTGCCTGTGGGGCAGGCCCAGGCCAGCAAAACAAGAACTTCCCAGGACTCCTAGTCTGGCCAGGTTGGTGGTGGAGGTGAGAAGAGGCAGAGAGATCGCAGGGGAGATCGCCGGGGAGGGACGATCCACGTCAGGCATTTGGGAGGCCAGGCGCAGAGCGTGCCAGGACGCTGACCGCTGCACCCAGCAGACAGCGGTCCGAGGAAGAATCTAGGCAGTTCGGAGGACACCTGAGCGCGCTTCGGGCCTGCAACTGCCCTGGTGAGCTTCGGCCTGGGCGCCCGCCTCACCCGGCTTGGAAGCATCAGCCGCATTTGCTGATGCATCATCAGCATCTGCTGCATTTGCGGATCAAAAGCAGCAGAATTTTCCCTGCTAGAAGGAGACCTTTGTCTCGTCCCTTCCCTAGAGCACTTGCGTGAGAAACCCCAACGAGCCTCCCGCCAGCCTTAGAGCCCAGGAAGTTTCTTCTTAGGGTCCCAGGGGCACCTCTTTGAAACGCACCCGTCGAGGCAGGTAGGCCCGTCAGCTCCCACTCTGGGCTCTGGCCCCCTGCACGCCACGGAGACCAAGCTTGCGTTGTCCTTAGGATGAAGGCAATTCCCCAGCCCAGGGGGCCACCGCGATTAGCGGGTGAACTCGCCACGAACCTGGGTGGATGATCTTGAGCAGTGTGCGCATGCTCGGTGGCCACGTCTGCTTAATGCTTATGCGGCAGTGAAATGGTTTGCTTGCTTTTCCACACCTGTGGAGAGGGCTGTGGGTGGGCAGGACCTTGAGTTTTTCCTCACGCAGGCAGGGCGCAGAGGCAGGGGGCCTGGGGCCACAACTGATGCACCCAGCTCTGGGGGCAGGGACGATCCGGGCCCCGCAGGAGCCCGTGGCCCTCCCCGCCCCCTCTGGCCTCGCTGGGACTATAGTGACGGTTGCACTTCGCCCCACTCCAGGGACTCCAAACTCAGCAGTGTGCACGGTGCTTGCATGCAAGGTTTTGTATGCTAACTGTCCCCCAATAAAGCTGGAACGAAGAAAAATACGATTAAATTTTAAATTAAAAGAGAGCTGCCTGGGATGGCAGCCAAAAGATAAGAATTAGGGAGCAGGATCAGGAAGGGAAGAGGCTAACAGCTGAGAAGAGAAAACCTCCTCGAGAAGACAAAGGCCCCTCGGCTGCACATCACGTGCGCTCGCCGGGCCCCCAAGCAGATTGCCAGCGAGCTGGGCACTGCCCGGTGAACGTTCCTGAACACCCTCGTAGCTCTTAGAAGCTCCAAACAGAAGGAATCGGCCAGAGAAGTGGATCGAAGCGTGCCGGCTCCCCGGGCAGCTCTGGAGGCCTGAAGCTGGAGAAATGCGTGCAGGGCAGATGCACAGTGGCCCCGGGGTTTCACTCCCGGCCTGTGGCTCAGCCAGCGGGGGAGGGGGGGCAGCAAAGCTCACAGACTTTTTTTTAAGATTTTATTTTATTTATTTATTTATTCATGAGAGACAGAGAGAGAGAGGCAGACACAGGCAGAGGGAGAAGCAGGCTCCACGCAGGGAGCCCGACGCGGGACTCGATCCCGGGTCTCCAGGGTCACGCCCTGGGCCGAAGGTGGTGCTCAACCGCTGGGCCACCGGGGCTGCCCTCACAGACTGTTTAGTAAAGGAAAAGCTGCTAGAGCCAGCGGGGCAGGGGCCTCAGGACGCAAAGTGGGCAGTGCTGCCTCGGGGGACAGCAGAAGCCCAGAGAACAGCCTGGTGCCGGTTCATTGTGTGTCAGCTGGTCTAGGCTAGGGGCCCCAGGGTTTGGTCACACATCACTGTCAATGTGGCCGTGAAGGGATCTTTCAGGCGACACTAACACTGAAATCGGTAGAGCCTGAGGCGAGCAGCTGAGCCTGCGTTCCTGTGGGTGGGCCCTGGCACCCGAGCGGCACCCCCAGACCCTGTGAGCCCGTCTCTTGTGTATATATCGTGCTGGTTGTGTTTCTCAGGGGAATCCTGGCTGCTAGACAGTTATAAGGCCGTAAGCACGAACGCACAACTACTACCCACGCAGGCACATGTCAATAAAAGGCAGTTATTATGGGACCGTTTCGTATAAAGCCACAGAAGTGGATCGATGTCGTCGACAAAAGCGTGAAGCACATAGTACGACTGTCACACCAGCTCCTGGAGAAATATAGAAGAGCACACTTAAGGACATGCATTTTTTTTTCAGTCTGTGGAACATGTTTTCCAAGTTCTTGACAGATTTGGCCTCTGTTATGGGCTGAACTGTGTCCCTCCCAGAAAGAGATGTTGGGGTCCTGCCGCCCCCCGCCCCGGTTTGCGTGAATGCAGCCTTATTTGGAGACAGGGTCTGCCCAGCGGTGATCAAGGTGCTCCGAGGTCATTGGGGGGTGGCCCTAATCCAACGGGACCGTGTCTGTATCAGAAGGGGACAGCGGGACACAGTGACAGCCACAGAGGGGGAAGGCCACGGTGGGGGGGCTGAAGGCGGAGATCCAGGCGACGCCTCCACAAGCCCAGGAGCCCCACGGATTGCCAGGAGCCACTGGAAAGGAGAGGACCGTCCCCTCTGAGTCGCCGGGAGGAGCCAACCCTGCCCACACCTGGCTCTCAGGCTTCCGGCCCCTGGTCTGCGGGAGAAGGGGTTCCTCGAGTTTGCGCCCCGGCGTGCGGCGCTTTGGCACGGCTGCCCTAGGAAACTCATACACCCCCGAGACATCCTCACACCATTATCCAACAGGATTAGAAACCCTCAGGAGAACTCTGGGAAACGAACAAGGGGAGGTGGAAAGGGAGGAGGGCAGGGGGTGGGGGTGACTGGGTGACGGGCACTGAGGGGGCACTTGACGGGATGAGCACTGGGTGTTACGCTATAGGTTGGCAAATTGAACACCAATAAAAAATAAATTTATAAAAAAAATAAAGGGCTGACGTTAATGAAGCAGAAAATGGGGGGAAAAAAGAGAGGAAGAAAGAAAGGGTGAATCAAAATCCTGGGTTTTGTCCCTTTGCCAAGACCAAGGAAATGTCTGCACGAGACAGGGGATAGCGCAGCACACACTGAAGCAACAATCCTGGCGATGCACCTGAACCCCCAGGAGACGGACCGTAGAGGCTCTGAAACAATGGACGGGTGCTTAGGAGTTTTTGAAAGCGGCATCTAATAAGATACCATTTATACAGAGTCAGGGGCCCCCGGGTGGCTCAGCGGTTGAGCGTCTGCCTTCGGCCCAGGGCATGATCCTGGGGTCCCGAGATCGAGTCCCACGTCGGGCTCCCTGCGTGGAGCCTGCCTCTCCCTATGCCTGTGTCTCTCCCTCTCTCTCTGGGTCTCTCCTGAATAAATATTTTTTAAATTTCATTTATGCAGAATCATACACGCACATGTGAACCAGGTGCATCTAAGAATGTGGGGGGGCACCTGTGGCAGCGGGGCTGCACCCTGTGTGACCTGGTGCATGGGGAGGGCTGTGTGAGTGTGGCACACACTCGTCTGCCGTGTAGGAAGTCTGTACGAGGCCAGGCATCGTGGGCGGGAAGTGCCAACGCCCAGTGGGTCCCCGAAGAAAGCACGGCAGGACGGCGGGCCTGGGTCGTGGCTCCAGCTTTCTGCCTGAGGCTCGTGCGTGGCCTGGTGCAGACTTTGTCGTCATCCCATGATGTCCTACACGAAGACAAGCTGAAGGGCTCCCGGCCTTGTTACTTTGGGTCTCGTCCCTCTACCACAATAATTCTGGTTTTGGTTGGCTTGCGTGCCACGTCCTCCCAGTGTGCTCCCGATCACAGACACATCCCCATTGGCAGATGTGGACATGGCTTATCGAGGCCGTGACATGTGACGACAGGCAGGTGGCTGGCCAGGGTGGGCTGGAGCGGTGGGGCTGCTTCTGTGGGTCTGGCCCCTTCCGTGCAGCATAATTACCCTGAGTGTGTCCCCCACTGCTGGGTGTCAAGAGCCCCGTCGTTGCTCAGCCGCGTGGCGGGACAGGGAGGCGCTGTGGCCTGTGCCACCTGCGGAGGGACAACAGTCCCGGACTGTTATGAATGGAGGTGCCGTGAACAGTCACGTGTGCCTCTTTGTGTGGACCCATAAACTCACCTCTGTTGGGTAAGTAAAGACCGAGGAGTGGAATTGCTGGGTCACCGTGGCAGGTGCACGTTGAACATTTTAAGACACAGCCACAGTGCTTGTGTCATCTTACTTTTCTCCCAGTCCCTCCACGTGGTCACCAGCACTTGCTGTGGCCTGTCTTTTCGATGGCAGCCGTTCTGATAGATGGTAAATGCTTAGGGATTTGAAGAGCAGATTATGGACCGCCACCATGATTAGAAATGAAATTATATAAACTTCCAGTAATCGTAGAAACAAAGGACAGTGGCACCCGGGTGGCTCAGCGGTTGAGCGTCCGCCTTTGGCTCAAGTCATGATCCCAGGGCCCTGGGATCGAGTCCCACATCGGACTCCCCAATCTCCCTCTGCCTGTGTCTCTCATGAATAAATAAATAAAATCTTCAAACAAACAAAAACACAGAGGAGTTCCCCAAACCCATCATTTGCATTTGAGCAGCCCACTGCCATCCATGTCCGGGCTCCATCTCATGCCCACGGGGAGGGGTCCCCCCGCAGCGCGCCTGCGTGGATGTCTCTGCAGCCTGGCGTTCCCTGACACCGAGGGGGCAGCGCAAGCGGCCTGCGGGCCTTAGTCCACTATCGCTTGGCCGATCGTGTGACCCTGAGCCCACAGTCTACTGTCGTGAGTAGCAACAGAAAAAGGCGGGGGGCGGGGGGCTGCTCGTGCAATCTCGGAAACTCTTACCCAACGGGCTCATGTGACAGTGAACACGGGCGCTTCCCACATACATCTTGTTCTTTCACTTCCTCTTACTCAGTAAAAGAAAATAGCAACTGACACCTATGCGGAACCCACACTCGTGTGCTTACATACGCACACACTCAGAGAGGGAGGTACGCGCACACAGGCACACACAGCCATAGGCTCACCCGCTCCCAGCACGCCGCTGCTCCCAGGCAGCAGTGGGGCAGCCCCCGGCTGCGTGCGTGGGGCCCAAAGCAGTGTGGCCCAGGGAGGGGGGCCAGGAGAGGCCGAGCTGGGGGCCAGAGACCGCTGGGCCCGGAGACCACAGCTCAGGCTGGCGGCCCGCCCCGGCCCCGAGTGAGAAGGGGCCCTCCTGGCATCAGCAACGCGGCGGCCCAGAGCCCCGAGGCTAGACAACCGGGGCGCAGCCCCGTCGGGCACCGTATGGCTCGGCCTCCCCCCGGGTGGCGGTCCCCGGCCTTCCAGCTCCTGCCTGGTATGGGCTCCGGGGCTGACGGCTGCCGTGCCTGGCCTGTGCCCCTCTTCCCGGTGGGTGCTGTCGCGGGGCAGGCGGCCAAGCAGCCTTGCTGCGGAAGCTCAACAGCACCCCGCACCCCGACCTGGCGCCCTAGACGGCCTTCCCGAACCGCGCGCCCTCAGCCAGGCCGGCGGCTCCCCTCCAACACGGCAACCCCAACCCCGCTCTCTTCTCTCCGGCCGCTGCCATCCTGTCCCCCCCCCGCCCCGCCCGCCCAGGCCGGCTTTAGTCCGTTCTCCGCAGAGCAGCCTGAGAGGCCCGTAGAAACAGAGATCACTTCTTGCCCCTCTCCTGCCTACGACCCTCTGTGGCTCCCCATCGCCCTGGGTCAGTCCAGAGCCCTCGCCCCGGCCGCGGGGGTGGCCCGAGGTGACCACTGCCTGTGTTCCGACCTCACCATTCCTGTACGTTGCACATTGCCGCGGCTCTAGTCACTCTGACCTAGTTAGTCCCCCGAGAGGGCCCGGCTGGCTCAAGGCTCAGGCCTTTGCTCATGCGAGTCACTCTCGGGCGTGGCCGCCCCACCCACCCCACCCCTTCTCACCTGCTCTCCCTGTCTTCTAGACATCCCGCCCTGCCTTGCCCCATTGTTTGGTGACACAGGCGGGGCCCCAGAGGCAGGTTACTGGCTCCCCAATGCCGAGCAGAGACAGCGAAGCTGCCTTCCCCACACAGCAGCCTCCTGGCCCTCCTCAGGCCAAGCCACACGGGACACAGGGCCCGGCGCAAGGTCCTTCCTCACCGAGCCAGCCCCACACCCCAGGCACCCCCAGCCCGCGTGCACTAGTGGCTCCTCCTGGGCGAGGACTGGCCCACATGAGGCCCTTTCCGTGTGCGCCCGTGTGCGAAGGGGGACGCACCCACATCCCCCACCGCCCTGAGCACGGCAGGAGCTGTCCTGCACTGCGTGCCCGCCTCCTTTCAGCCTGTTGCCACCTTGCAGAGCAGGGCCAGGTGCTCAGGAGAGGAAGGAGTGGCCCAGGGTCGGCAGGCCGTGCACCTAGACAGACGGACAGCTCTGAACGCACAGCACTCTGAGCCGAAAAGGCCAGAGCTGCCTGGCGGCTCTCTTCCAACTCCCTCCCAGGTGATTCCGCGTCCAGGGAGATGTCCCTAAGGCCCTGCTCACCAATTTTCGGGGCCTCTGGGATGACAACGCAGGGAGGGTACGATAACCGAGGCTACAGCAGACCAGTGACGGAGGAGGGCCGAGGCTCGGACCC
The DNA here is from genome assembly GCF_011100685.1 of Canis lupus familiaris. NCBI lineage: Eukaryota > Metazoa > Chordata > Mammalia > Carnivora > Canidae > Canis > Canis lupus. The sequence continues at coordinate 122,452,717 of NC_049260.1, forward strand.
ACAGCCCTCCGCCTGTCACCTCGGCCCAGCTGGTGAGCAACGGCCACTCACCCACCCACCGGGCTCACCGCCAGCAGAGGTCACAAGGGGACAGCCCCAGGGGCTCCGCTCCGGCCTGGCTCCCTGTCTGCCCCCTCTGGGCAGGGTGGACGGGTCAATTGGAAACTCAGCGGGTGAGTAGCCGTTGATAATAAATTTATTGTGAGGCCGAGTGAAGGGTGGAAGCTTGCAGCAGCAAACCACTAGAGCACAGTCCCGGGATGGAGCTGGGAGAAAGCTCTAGGGCTACAAGGTGAGACGGCCAGGGCCAGGAGAAGGCCTAGCAGGTGCACGGGCCCGGGGCTAGCTGGCTAAGGGGGCAGGGGCAGGGGCCGCGGGGCACTGGTCCGGTGCCAGCTCCAGGACCGCAGAGCCTGACTGAAGGGTCAAACCGGGGCCGCCCACGGTGCTGGGAGTGGGCTTCATCCCCCGTCCCGCCCCCCCCCCAGGGTGGTGGCATCACCCAGTCCCTGGCACTCAGGCTTCAACACTCGAGCCATCAGGTGGCACATACATGGGCTCGATGTGGGCCCAGCTTCGGGCCCGCTCGTCTGCCCAGCCCAGCAGCTCAGCGGCGCGGTGCAGGAAGACCATGAGCAGGGTGTGCACGTCGCCCTCGGCCGAGTGGGCTGCACTGGGCTCTGCCCGGAAGTAGCGGCGGAACAGGCTGCCCAGGCTGTAGCCCTTGCAGCCCTGGGCCCGGGTGCCGTGGCTGTGGGCGCGGTCCAGGCTCCGCAGCGCGGGCAGCGTATCGAGGCACGTGGTGTCCGGGGGCAGGTGGGCGCCCAGGCGCCGCAGCTCCGTGCACAGCAGCGGGAAGTCGTAATCGAAGCCGTTGTGGGCCACGAGGCAGACGGGGCCCTCCTGGCGGCTCAGGAAGGCCTGCAGCGTCCGCACCACGGCGTGGTCGAAGCCGGCCTTCCGGCACCGCGCCAGGCTGTCGCTGCTCAGGCCGGTGATCTCGCTGGCCTTGGCGGTGAACGGGCGCTCCGGACTCATGCACAGCGTCAGCTTGTCCAGGACCCGGGGCACCACGGGGGCCCCGGACTCGTCGCGGTCCGGGTTCTCCAGGGACGAGCGGTGCACCGCAAACAGGGAGATCTCGGCCACCTCGGGATCTATATTGGGGAGCCCAGTGGCTTCCAGATCCAGGAAGACGAAAGTCTCGGCCCGGGGCGCCTCGGACATGGTGACGCGCTCACAGGGACAGCGAAGCCTAAAGCTGCCGGAGCAAGAGGCACAAGACCTGAAGGCCAAAGTGACGGGGATGCCCCCGTGGCCGACGCTCCAAGCCCTCTGTCCAGGGCCAGGCACCCTCTCCATCCTGTGCCCCAGTCTCTCCCCGGCCATTGTCACTACTACCAACTAGGAAACAGCACAAGGTAGCGCTCACGTGCCCAGACCCCGGCCCGGAGGCCTCTGCCACCCGCCTCCAGGGACGTGAGAGGCCAAGTGTGCCAGGTCCGTGTCACCAGGGACCTGGGGAGGTGGCAGCCCAGGACGGGAGCTCCGCTGACACCCCTTGGCTGGGAGCCTGCGGCACAGCACCCTGGGCCTGCAGCCCTGGGGCCGGCGTCGGGAAGCAGGCAGCCAAGCCTCCGCAGCCGGGCCTCCGCCGGCCTCCCCGGCACACAGGCGCTCTCCCCAACCTGGCCACCTGCGTCCGGGCTCCCGGCAGCTGTCCTCACCCACCCTGCTGCTGGCTTACCTGGGCGGGTGCTGGCCGGCTTCCTGGGCTGCTGGGCACCTGTCTCCACACAGGCTGCTCCAGGCGGCCTTTAATCAGCGGCCGCGGCCCGCCCCCAGCTGCCTGTTGGGCAATGAGGCCTAAGGCCGCAGGACCTGTGCAGCCGGCTCGCCGCCCCCTCGCTCACTCAGCTGCTGGGACACACGCCCCGTGTTTACAAATTGGGAAGCAGGCTCCTGGGCCACACGCAGGCTCCCCGCGAGCCGGGAGAAACGTGTTGTCACAGGCACGAGGAGGAAGTGAGAGCCTCCCACCCAGCCTTCCCTCCGAGCCTGACCGGGGCCAGGATGTAGCAGCCGAGCTAGGGCGACTCCCACCGGGGCAGAAGTCCCCTTCCCCAGGGCACAGCTCCACCGGGGTCACAAAGAACCAGGCTGCCCATCCCGAGGCTCCAGTGAGCTCGGGAGCGGGTGAGAGGTGCCTGCGGGATGGGACCTCGGTGTCGCCTCAGTGACCTCGGGCACCTTTCCACGCGGCCTGGCGCACACATCTCACAGGCTCGTCCTCCACCAGGAAGGGGGAGATGGTATCTGCTTCACGGGGACAATGACCCATAATATCTAAGAGGCCTTTTGCAGAGGCTGCCGGGCCGGAGGAAGAGAGGCGAGGCCTGACTGGACTTGCCACATGGGCTCCGGCTGAGCCAATCCTGCCCCACCAAACGATGAAGGATGAGCAACGGGCGAGGTGGGGTGCGAGGTGCCTCCGCGGCGCCCCCGGCCCAGGAGCTTGGCAGTGGGAGTGAAGCCCACCCCTCAGGGCCCACACAAGAAAGCCCTCCCCGGCCAGAAGTAGGTGGTGTGCCCGAGGACCTGGTTCCGGAGCAAGAGCTCCCGGGTGCCCACAGGCCCAGCGTCCTGCCAGGGGCACAAGGAGGCAGCCCAGGCCCGCCTGTCCGGAGCACCCCGGGGAGGTGAAGGCACACGAGCAGGCCCCTCCTCACGCTCCCTTCCGCCTGCCCCTGGGCTGCCGGAGGCAGAGGCCCCGCCAGTTATGCCTGTTCCCGTGCTCGCGGGAGGTACTGGGTCACCCTGGGAAGTCCAGAGAGCAGCTTCCTGGACAACCAGTCGGGCCACTGGCAAGAACTTCCCAGGCCGGTGCGGGGGAGCCCTGAAGAGGCCGTGAACGTACGCCCCGGCCGCTGGGGCCCAGAGGGGCCAGTGCGGGTGGCTGGGCCGGGGGTCTGCAGGGAGGCCTCACGTGGGACCCCGAGGCCACTCACAATGGAGGCAGCAGGGGGGCCTTCTGGGGCTTGGCATCGCCCACTCTGGGCAGGGGGAGGAACAGAAGCAACGGGAGCTGATGCGACGCAGACAGAGCGAAGACGGCCAGGGGTGGGGACACCCGGGACAGCAGGGAGCGAGCCCACAGCGAGGTGCGGCCCAGGATTTGGGGTGCCGGCACGGGAAGAAGGGCAGGCCGGGCGGTGGGGCGGCAGAGGAAGAGGCAGTCATGAGGCGGCTCCTCAGAACCCGAGCTTCCCTCTCACCAGCTCTCCCCTGCACTCTCCCTCCTCCCTCCCGAGTTGCTGCGGAGGCAGAGGCGCAGGCAGGTGGTGTGGCCTCTCCTGCCGGCCCTGTGCCCCCCGCCCCCGCCACCTGGCGCTTCAGGGCCCAGCTGCCCGCTCGCAGACTACTCCACGCCTTTCTGCAGACTGTCACGGAAGACCTTGTATTTCTGAGTCAGTTCTTCCATTTTGCTGGCTGCAGAGGAAAAAAACAAAACAATAAAACAGCAAAGTGACCCCTAGTGCTCTCCAGCCCAGAAGAGGCCGCTCCCTCTCTGTCCCCCATCCCCCCACCCCCGCAGCCAAGCCTTCACTGGGTCTCGGGGCCCAGGCGGCCCTGCACCTGACCCTCGGCAGCCTAGGTGCCCAACTCCCACCGTGACCCACAAACTGCCGAGCAGGAGCTGCTCGGAGGTCTGGGAGCTGGTGGGTGCAGCTGGAAGGCCCCTGTGGGTGCCAGGCTGAGGTCCAGGCCAGGTCGCACTCACCAGGTCACGTCCATACCCACCCTGACCCTCACCGCAGAGCCCAGGAGCCGGGGGTTCTTCTGAGTGTGACCATGTGTTCAATACTGCTCAGACCGGTAACCCACTCACACGTGTGCATCAAGTGACATGGCCTCAGCTGTCCCTCACCCCTGCAGGCAACTGCCATGACCTGCTGCTGGGCTTTCAGGGCTGGCGGGGGAGGGGGGCACCTTAATTCGCACCTGCCCCGTGAGGTCCCCATTTCAGATAGGGACCACTCAGGGACTGTAGCTCACTCCACTCCCCCACCCTGCGTGCTCTGGGGTCTTCCAGCAGGTTCTCCTGGTAGTGGTGCCTTCACTTAAATACACACCTACCCCTCTGCCTCCAGCCTGTCTCCTCCCTTCCACGTGGCAAGGCCTTTAATTGACACTTGGCCCTGCCTGTCCAGAGGGTGACTCTGAGGCTCAGGAACCACGGGTGTGCCTTGGGGTGAAGAGCCCGGCCCCCACGACCCTCCCTGCTGGGGGCAGCTGACCGCACTCCCTGTCCTGATCACATTTCTCCACAGGTACAGTTTTCCTAGGTCCCTCTGGGCATCACTTGCCTTTCCCGAAACCTCACATTCTCCCAGCCTCCTCCGGGGGCTCCCCCAACGCTGGGTGCTCCCTCTGTTCCCACGTCACCCCATTGTCCTAGGTGCTCTCGGCTCAGTCTGGCTGCTGCTGGTTTGAGGCCGGAAGCCCTGGACCCTCTGAACATACGAGGCGTTTGCTTCTGGAGGCCGCGGTTGCTCTCTGGAAGCTTGGACCCCAGCACGCTTGGGGTCCTGTGTGATCCGCACGCCCATCGCTTCACGGGTCACCTCTGCCCTGTTTCCCTTCCTCCTCCGGAGGGCCCGCTAGCCACCCAGCTGGGCCCTCATTCTGTTTACCTGTCTCTCTTCTATTCTCACACAGCACTTGCCTGCTCCTGCGTCCTGCCCCCACAGAGCTCTTCCCCTTGCTTTTTGTCAGCATTTTGGCAACCACTTGTAACTGCGAAGGCTGTTGGCTTTTCTCTTTGCTGGTTTTTCAGTTTTCTAGGTTAAGGTGTGCTGGAAAGGTCTCTTCTCCGAATGACCCATTAGCTCTGCTTTTCCAGGTCTTTCTTCTCCCTTCCATGGTGCTGGGCCAGGCTGGGGACAGGAGGCCTGGGAAGCTGGGGTGCAGGTGGACTCTCCCAGCAGGAGCTCCGTGGGCGGGGAGGCAATGGAAGAAGCCTTCATGCCCCGGACCCCCATCCAGAAAAAGATGGCTTCGGCCAGGTGGCCAGCCAGGGGACTGGGTTTGCCATTCATTTCGGTCACTTTTTTTTATGAAAGAATGGGCAAGGGTCTCACTGGGTGCACCCCACCCCTCGTATGGACCCTCTGCTTCCAGCACCCTTGCTACGGCCCCCTCCCTGGGCCTGCCGCACCCTGCCACACACACCCCCCTCTTCTCTCTCGGGCTGTGGCTTCCCCCACCATTGCAGCCATCAGATGGCTACCATCCACCCCTCCGTGTTGGTGCTGTCAACTCCCCCCCCCCCACCCTGACTCTCAGCACAGAGGGAAATGGGACTGCGCGTCCACCCAATTGAGATGGTGACTGGTGAGTGACGAAGGGACGAGCTGCCCACGCCATGTCACCGAGGCCCTCTCCAAGGCACAGGCCCAGCAGGTGCACCCAACCCCTCACTCAGGTCCCTCACTTCACAGGCAGTGATGTGCCACCAACACAGCGTGGCTACCAGCACACAGAACAGTGGCCCAGCTTCTTCTACCGGGAAGGGACACGCCACAGACACAGGGACCTTCCACAGTGGCCTGAAGAGGTCACAGAGGTCGAGGCCTTGGGTTTGTCAGGTGGGAACAGGGAAGGTGGGAGGGCTGTTCTGATGATGGGTCCTGGCCTGGAGTCGGCACGGACCGCTTCTCTGGTGTGTCTGCAGCCCAAGAACTCATCTCAAACAAAATCTGGAGGCTGCAGCGATAAGAGTCGAGCCCCAGGCCTGCCCCCCTGGTGCCTCCCACTGGGGGAGCGGGAGACACATAGTTTGGGTGTGTTAGCCCTGCCGGCAGGCCTGCAATCACAGGTGAGGCGGCATGCGGCGAAGGACACGAATGACCACTATTCTATGAATGATAGCATGGTTCGGAGCATTTTATTAACAGCAATTATCTTTAGTGGGGGGGGAGTCAGTGACAGTGGTGACTAAGATAAATGTTGGGACAAATTTTACAACGGATGATTCTGTGGCCGGCCAGTGAGGGAGAAGAGACTCCCGAGTGCCTGGTATACATGTGGCAAGTAGGTGTGCCAAGGCCAAGAGCAGCAAGAAGGTTGGCTGCCCGGGGAGAGGGCTGGCTGGGAAGTCCATGCACAGGGAGGACTGGGAGGACTCAGAGGCTCTGGGACCCAAAGCCACCCCTTGGTGGCGGGGGCGGGGGGGGGGGGCCGGAGCTCAGGAGAAACTTTTACAGTCCAATGCTTTCTTTCACTGCTACTGCCTGAGGCTGGACAAGCTGGGGCTGGGGAAGAGGGCCGGGGAGTGAGATGTCCACAAGGGCTCCGAGTTCTCCCCACCCCGGCTGTCTAGCGGGCCACGGGCGCGCCCAGGCTGTGCCGACACCCCCGGGAGACCTGGCCAGGCCCCGAGGCTCGGAGCACGCAGGAAGTGCACGACAAGCAAGAGCTGTGCGCTGCCTGGCTGAGTGTGGATGAGAAATGAAGCTACCTGTCCAAGAAGTTCCACGAACTCCAGATGGGGTGAAGTCAAAGCAACCCACACCGAGGCAGATTATTACCTGACTGTCCAGAGCCACAGACCAAGAGGATCTCTATGACATCGACCGCCAGTTTCACATCGCCAGCTACTGTGGCCCACAAAGCCTAACTTTATTATCTGGCTCTACACCAGACAAGTTTGCCACTGTCAGCTACGCGGCGATGACAACGAACAAATGACAGATACACTCGTGGGAGATGAAGCTGCTGACAGAAAGAGACGTGGGGCTTTCTAGGTTTGCTAGCACATTCTCTCTCTCTTGACCTGGGTCATGGTTAGACAAGTAGTCACTTTAAAATCACTTCAATTGGGGATGCCTGGATGGCTCAGCGGTTAAGCTCTGCTGTCATGATCAGGGCGTGATCCTGGAGTTCAGGGATCGAGTCCCACGTCGGGCTCCCTGCATAGAGCCTGCTTCTCCCTCTGCCTGTGTCTCTGCCTCTCTCTCTCTCTCTGTGTGTGTGTGTGTGTGTGTGTGTCTCGTGAATAAATAAATAAAATCTTTAAAAGACAAATAAATAAGAATAAAATCACTTCAATTGGAATAAAGGGGGTTGGCCAGAGCCCAGGGAAAATAAGCAACTGTTTTCTATTTCTCTTCCTGTGAACTGAGGTTCCTAACTGAACAGTATTATTTGTATAAAAAAGACCTTCTCCGAATGCATATTTCTGTAATAAAACAATAAACTCATTCAGAAAAAAAAGTTTAATTGAGACTACTTGCAGATACAATTTGCCACATCCAGTAACAGAAATGTCAGAAGGGTCTGACCTAGCACTGACCAGACAGACAGACCCAGCGTGGCCTCAGACACAAATGCTGACGGGCCACACCACCATGACGCCGGGAGCCCCGTCCTCAGGACACAGTCTAAACTGGGAACACTAATTGAACACCAATAAAACTATTCTTTTAAATAAAAATAAATAAATAAAACATAACCTGTTGGTGGATTGAATGAATGAATGAATGAATGAAGAAAGAAAGAAAGAAAGAAAGAAAGAAAGAAAGAAAGAAAGAAAGGAACATGCTTTACGTCTAAATGTGTTTCCTGCATCTCTTGGCAAGCTTGCCCGGGGGAGAGGGGTGGCTTACCTAAGTGACCCAGGCTCATGAGGGAGCATCCGCAGAACACGGAGCGGGGTAGAGAAACCACACCGCCTCTGACTCCCGCACAGAGTAAACCAGTGCCCACGTCCCAGCTCGCTTCCCACAAGGGGGTCTTCGACACTCCTGTCCTTTACAAAGGTGACATGATCCTGCACTTTCCCTTTAACCTTCTGCAGTGTGCAGTCAGTCCTTCTTGTCTTCGAAACCGACTTTTGCAATAACAATGACCCCACCATACACACGTACCCTTATTTACCCAAGCTCTACCCAATGGTAAAACTGGATTGCTTCCATTTTCTACTACTGTGAATCGGGCCAAGCACCATGCGTAACAGTAAAAAGCTGAGAATGACCTACAGGCTGAATAATAGGAAATGTCAAACAAATTATGGCAAATACCTGAGTAGAAGAGTGTTTGATAATTAAAAACCTCACTTCCAGAACATGCAAAAATACTTCTAACATTCTTTTAAGTAACATCCACACCCCTCAACGTGGAGCTTGAGCTGATGACCTCAAGGCCAAGGGTCGCATTCTCTCTACTAAGCCAGCCAGGCGCCTCAGGAAAATGCTTATGATGTGGTCCCAGGGAAAGAACATAACATAAAAGTGTAAATGTGTTCAGATTACGCTTACACAGAGAAATAAAAAACGATGAGAGGCAAAAATATTAAAATAGAGCTAAATAGACCAAAATATGAACATCAACCATCTCTGAGTTATCCCAACTTCCCACAAATAATATTTTTATATTATAATCTGTAGAAAGCAATTTTTTTTAAGGGAAGAAAAACCTTATGCGTCAGAAGAAGAAAGTCAGGGACGGTCCCCAGACACTCCCCAAATGCTGCTCAAGCAAGAAGGAGCTGTGTGTGAGGCCAGCACTCGGCCAAAGTACACTGGCACAGCCCTGTGTGGCACAGCCCTATGCGCCGGCATGCGGGTGGGCATAGCCCCAGGAAGCGGCACCCACGTACCTAGACTCATGATGGAGTTGCTGCTGCCCCAACACATCTGCTCGCCCTGCTGCTGCTCCACCATCTGCACGGCATTTGCCGAGGTGTCAGTGACCTCCGTGACCGCTTTCAACAGCTGGGAGGAAAGGTGAGAGGGAGGCATGAAATGCTGGTGGTCTGATCCCGCTTCCCACCCAGGGTCACGTGGGACACATGCTCTTCCCAAGACCCTCGAGCATGTGGCATCAACCCGCAAGACGGACAGCCTGGGGTGAGGACAGGACTCCCGGCCAGCTGGGGAGTCACCAACCAGAGTTCCCCATGGTTGGTCCCTTCCTCCAGGCCCAGTGCAGTGGGAAAATCAATGTCCCAAGATTTAAAGGCGGGGGGGGGGCTTCCTGATGAGAAGGGAATGTATCCTATCCTGCCCTGTTGGCAGAACTGCGAAGGACAGGCCCGTCAGAGGTCTGGAAGTCTAGGAGTCTCTGTGTTAGACAACCAAGCCAGGGCCTGCTTCAGCAGCACTTAAACTAAAATAGGGGGAAACCGAGACAAATGTCATGGAGGCCATGAGTCAATGTCCGAGTTGCACGTGTGGCACGTGTGGCACGTGTGGCAGGTGCACTCATAATCCTAAGCAACCCAGGGTTTTAGGTTGGACTCTAGGGATCTGACACGTGAACAACAAAATGAGTAAGTCAATATTTATGTAGTCAGCTCAGCAGCGTGAGACCACTTTTTCCTATCTGTCTGAGCTGGGTCAAGAGCACAGCCAGCCAAACATCTGGCTGGCTGGCTGGCGTCGTTCCTGGTTGCACACCAGAATAAAGAGGCCATGATACATCTGTGCGTACTGTGAAGACAGCGACCCCAGTATGGAGACCAAAGCCAGAGGCGGGGACGAGGGTCCCACACGGTCAAGCAGGACCCAGCGTGGGCAGGACATGGGCCTCTTCTGGGCCTGGGGGCTTGGCTCAGCTAAGAGCCCCCTGAAGGGGAGCGGGGCTGTCAGGAGACATCCCTGGCAGTCCTCATCCCTCCCGGGCACCAGGAGAAGCGCCTTCTCCACCCGCCCCAGGCCTGTGCCAAGCCCGTCCCAGCCCCCTGTGGCAGTGGCCGCTGGGAGGAGGGGAGGAAAGGCTGGTTTTTACCTGGCTGCACGAAGTCAGAGTCTGGTACACGGCCTGGATGATGGGGCCACACGGGTGCAGGTAGGGGCCCGGACGCTGGCAGCACTCGCCCAGCTCGTCATCGTACACTTGCAGAAAAGCCACAACCAGCTGGTGGAAGTCGGAGATGACCAGGCGCAGCTTTTGGTCCAGGGTGCTGGTGTCGGCCCCACTCACAGCAGCTCCTTGCTTCTGCTGCGCAAAGCACTGCAAAGCCAGAGGCGGAGGGGCCCTTGAGGCTGCCCCGCCTGGCCCCGGGCCACCGAGGCTCGCCCCGCATCGTACAGAAAACCAGACGCAAAAAAGAGCAGCTTGGTTTTGAGCAAAGCCGCCTGGCTTCCCCACCAGCCTCAGCCCCCCCACAGCGGCCGGTGTGGGCCTCAGTCTCCCCCTTGAGAAAAGAAGGCCAGGCCAAGGGCTGCTGGGAAGGCCACATGTAAGAAAGCACATGGAAGCCCAGACCCCAGGGCCTGGTGCACAGCCCGCAGGAGGGGGATCCTCTCCATTCTTCAGAACGCCTCCCCACAGCTGCCCAAGGTTTGTCTGCCTCTCCCCTTCACATGCATTGAGCATCCACACCATTCTAGAACCCACTGAGCCCTGGGCATATACCACCTCCCTTAAGCCTCACAACACATCTATTGTAAAGATGGGGCACCCGAGGCTGGGGAAGTGATATTCCTTGCCCTAAGACACACAGTGGGGGGCCTCTCCAGTCAGGCCCTCACCCACTCCCAAGCTTCACGGCCCCCAGAAGCTGGCACCCCTCACCTCTACCCTGAGCGTCTGCAGCTTGGCAACACTCTCCTGAAGCTGCCTGGCCAGCTCCATCACCTTCTCCTCCTCCAACTCCACAGAGGGGCGGGCCCTGCAGGGAAAGAGAGGATCCAGGCAGCTCTGTGCCACGGCAGGCATCGGGGCCCCCACAGGCCCCCCGTGGAAGGGCCGGTCTCGGGTGACAGAGCCAAGGCGGACACGTACCTCTGCCAGTCATCGCTCTGCTGCTCAAGGAGGGGCTGCACATCCACGGGCCATGGGTCACACTCTGGGCTCAGGAGCGTCTGCAGGCATGGGCTGGATAGGACCTCCCCCAGCAGCGCCTCGTTCTTCTCTCTGGTGTCCTCCAAGTGCTCCTTCGCACTGCCAAGGCAGCCCCGAGGCCATGGTGTCACTGGCCAGAGCATGGCCGCCAGGGACCGGCCGGCAGACTGCCTGAGACCTCGGGCCAAGGGAGCCCTCAGCCCCTGGGGGAGACCGAAAGGGCAAAACGACACCAGGCATACAGGCCAGGAGACAGTGTCTCCCCCATCCCCCGTCCCTGCCCTGCCTTAGCAGCCGGGACCGAGCCCCTCGCCTTGGAGAGCCCGCCTGCCTGCAGGGACAGCACCGGTGCCACCTGCCGCAGTTGGCACTGCACCTTCAGGGGCGATGACCTCCCTGGGCTCGCCCGCCAGCCATCCTGGGAAGGGCCCATCCCGAGCCTTTACCTGGAGCAGCTGGCGCCTCCGACGTTCAGGCTCCGCACCGCATCCAGCAGCTGGTCCATGAGTTGCAACTGCTTCTGGGCGCAGGCCCGGCCCTGGGCAGGGAAGAGTGTGGCGCTCACTAGCCGGCCAGGCCGGGGGGCCCCCGCCCCGCACCTGCCCTGCTGGGGCCCCTGCAAAGGAGTGCTTGGGACTGGCCTGGGTTGTGATGGTGCCGGGGACCACGCTCTGGCCAGCGCTGTAGAAATATCCAGAGTGTTGAAGGCACGACACAGCCTGCGGGGGACCTGATGGTAGTCTACTCCTCAGGAACACCTCCGGGAGAAGCTTATTCTCCTTGGCAAATCGTCCACCCCAGGCAGGGGAGGCCCGTGACGACCTTGGTCCTCACAGGAAGAACAGCTGGCCAGACTTCCCAGCGGACATAGTCCCCACCCCGAGGGCAACTGGGATCCCCGACAGGGACCCGCCTGGCCTGGAGCTCAGGGCTTCAGGGAGGGGGAGGCTGACCACCGATCCTCCGGACCCAAACCCTGACAACCGGAGCGGCCTGGCCTGCTCCAGAGAGCCCCGTGTGAGCAGTGGAATCAAGGGGAACGCTGAGCCTGCCTCTCCCTTTTAGGTCCCCGCTGCCCCTCGCCCTGACACGCCTACTATTCTGAGGAACGCCCCGGAATGATCTGCACAGCCAGCATCACCACAGATTCCTCCAAGTGTCTGCACTTGAGGTGGGCAAGGGAGGCTCGGGCTGTGGTGGCGTTTCGGGCTAGGCAGCCCTGTGGGGGGCAGCAGATGTGGGGCCGGGGGCGTGCTCGGCTCTCGCGTTTGCAGCCCAGCTCCCTGCCCTTGGGCTCCGGGCCTCTGGGCTACAGCCGCCTGGCACTGCCCTGCAAGCCTGCTCGGGGCCATGGAGCCACGTCAAAGGGCCGGCGACTCTGGAAGCTCCTCCGAGTAAAACTGGCTACTTGGGCCTGATTACTACGTCGTTGACTCATTCTCCCCATCTGCCCAAGTGACACTGTCTGAGTGACACGCATGAGGGTGGCCTGAGGGTACAGGTGGGGGTGGGTGGGACACCGTCCAGACAGCAGACAGCCAAGACAGAAACATGACCGCAAGTATGGCTCGGGGTCTCCCAGAGCCTTGAGCAGTGGCCAGGCCTGGGACACCCAACCTGCTCCCCTTCCTCTGCACAGCCCTGACTCTCAGAGACCCCCGGTGCCCAGGAAAGGATAGGTGTCCCGCTCAGGGCTGTGCCAGCCTGGGGTAGGGCTGGGACCGTGGTGCTAAGCGCACCAGTGATCCTTTTTAAGTGGCCAGTGCAGTGGTTATTAGGACAGCCACAGAGCCGTGCAGCCACTGCCACCAGGGAAGTTCAGGACATTACCATCACTCCCAAAAGCACGTCTGTCCCCTCCAGCAGTCACTCCCCACACCCCCTGCCCCAGCCCCTGGCACCCACTGATCGCTCTTCTGTGTCTATGGATTTGCCTCTTCTGGACATTTCCTAGAAATGGAATCTCACGTATGGGGTCTCTTGTGAGCGGCTCCCTTTGCTCAGCATGTTTTCAAGGTTCCTCTAGGCTGCAGCACAGGTCAGTAGTTTGTCCTTTATTACTGCTAGTTTATTCACTCACCACCTAAGGGGAATCGAGGGGTTTTTTTTTTTCCTATTTTGTGGCTCTTATTCAGTATTTCCTGTTCATGTCCAAGTTTCTGTGTGGACATCCATTCTCCCGGCCCTAGAGCCAGGAATGGCTGGTCGTGCGGGAACTCTAGGGTTTGTCCTTCCGAGGAGCCACCAGACCACAGTGGCTACACCAGCAGCAAGGTGCGACGGCCCCAGGGTCTGCCCAGCCCAGGGTGCAGGAAAGGGGAGCTCATCAACATTGCGACTTGCCTTTCCCTGACGACTCATAATGGTGAGCATGCTTGCGTGGGCTCCCTGGCCATTTGCTCATATTTTTGGAGAAATGTATTCAGATCCTCTGCCCATTTCTGAGTTGGGTTACTTGCTATTTTCTTACTGAGTTCTAAGAGTTCTTTATGTATACATTCTGGATACTAGATCCTTGTCAGATCCACGGATGACAAAGACTCTTTCATTCTGTGCATTCTCTTCACTCTCTTGATGTCCTCTGAAACACCAAAGGAGGGGCACCCGGGTGGCTCAGTTGAGCATCTGCCTTTGGCTCAGGTCGTGATCCCGGGGTCCTGGGATCGAGTTCTGCATCGGCCTCCCCACAGGGAGCCTGCTTCTCCCTCCGCCTGTGTCTCTGCCTCTCTCTCTCTCTCTGTGTTTCTCATGAGTAAATGAATAAAATCTTTTTTAAAAAAAGTTGCTCATTTTAGTGAAGTCTAATTGATCTATTTTTTTTTTCTTTACTAGTCCTTTTGGTATCAAAGTAGATTTTTTAAAGGCATTGTGAACTCATGCATTAGAATTCACACAAAGGTCCTCAGTCTACCACAGTCACTGTACTTACAACGCATGATACACCATGCGCACAATGTCCTCTCTTTGGCCAATGAGGGCTTCTCTCACTAGCTGGCTCCTTCAGATGTACCTGTTCTCTCGTGTACAAGCCATTCCAGACTCAATTGCTACATTTCCTGTCTCAGGCCTGTCTTACAATTGGAGTGTCATTGTCTTTGGCCTTTTAAGAGGACAAAGCAAGGACATACACAGATATTCCTGCACTGTTTTTTAAGTGAAAATAAACAGTAACAATTCACACTGATATTCCCAATCCAAATTCCAGACTACAGGGTTTGACCAAACCTAATAATATTACACCAGTATCTCCTTTCCCCCATGCCCCAACTCCCAGCTCTCAATAATACCAACATAAATAATTCTTCTGTATTTATTCTGTATTCCATAAAAAGGAATGGAGTACTGATCCATGTTCCATCATGAATGACCCTTGAAAATATTGTGCCTAGGGGGACCTGGGTGGCTCAGTTGGTTAAACAACTGCATTCAGTTCAGGTCATGGTCCCAAGGTCATGGGATGGAGCCCCATGTCAGGCTCCCTGCTCAGCCAGGAGTCTGCTTATCCTTCGTCCTCTCTTCTTCCTCTCCCCCTCTTCTACTACTCTCCATGCCTTTCCACCACTCATGCTCTCTCAAATAAATAAAATCTTTAAAAAAAATATTGTGCTAAGTGAAGAAGCCATTACAAAAGGCCATATACTGTATGACTCCACTTATATGAAATAGAGACAGGAGAATAGTGGGTACCAGGGCCTGTGGATAATGGGGAGTGACAGCTTAATGACCACAGGATCCCCTTTTAGGGTGATTAAAATGTTCTGGGACTAGATAGATATACTTAGTGCTGCTTACTGCACACTTAAAAATAGTTCAGATGGGGAACTTTATGTGTATTTTACCACAACAAAAATAATATATTTTTAAAAAGAACCCTTTGGAGACTGCTGGGATTTTTTTTAATGGTTAAAATGGTAAATACTTGGGCACCTGGATGGCTCAGTCACTTAAGCATCTGCCTTTGGCTTAGATCATGATCCCAGGGTCCTGGGATCAAGTCTTCCATTGAGCTCCCCACTGCTTCTCCCTCTCCCCCTACCCTCCTCCGCTTGTGCTTTCTCTCTCTCTCAAATAAGAGGTAAATTATTTTTCAAAAAGGTAAATATTGGGCAGCCCCAATGGCCCAGCAGTTTGGCGCCGTCTTTAGCCCAGGGTATGATCCTGGAGACCCGGGATCGAGTCCCACGTCAGGCTCCCTGCATGGAGCCTGCTTCTCCCTCTGCCTGTGTCTCTGCGCGCCTCTCTCTCTCTCTCTCTCTCGAATAAATAAAATCTTCTTTTAAAAAAAATGTAAATATTATGCTATGTGCATTTTACCACAATGAAAAAAATCCTTACAGATAAAAAGGGAGGGGTTACAGATCCATGGAAGCCAGAGGGACCAGGTTTCTCCTCCCACATGACAGAAAGCATGTGGCAGGTGTCTATAGTCTTGGAAGGGCTTTTCTCTCTCCCTGTGCTCTATGGCCCCAGACACCAGGCAACACCATGTCAAGGGGGGGCAGCAGCAACAAAAGCGGCTGATAACAGAAAACCACTCTGGGAGCAGGGAACCTTCCTCTGCATTCAGTGGAGCTATGAGGGGGGCCAAACCGTGTTACTGCTTCTTCCACTCTGTCCTCCCACCACTGTGGTACACTCACAGAAGTGGGTGGTTTATGGCTGCAGGACAGCAGAGGCTGGCTCTTTCCTCAGGAGCCAGACAGTATCAAAGAGATGACAGGGAAGGAAGATCTAGGGAAAGTGACCCTATAAATCTGTTTACGAATGCCTAGGCTCATCCCCACCCATGCAGGGGTAGATCTGATCTTGAGGAGCATACGGAAGCATGATTACAGGGGAGGGACCAAGAGCCAGGTCCCAGGCTGAGCATCGGGGGGTACAGACACAGGACAGGCTGGAATAGCAGCACACAGGCCGCGGAAACCGAGCTGACACTGGCTGGAACCGCAGGCCAGGGAAGGAGGCAGAACGTGCAGCTCGAACCTAAGAAGGTCAAGTTCCTGCACAAACACAAATACCAACACTCTCCATAAAATCTCATAAGGCCCAGAGTCAAAGTCAGAGGCAGAATGTCCAGGATGCAATCCAAAATTACTTGGCTCCATGAAGAAAACCGTGAAAACCTCAATTTGCGTGACAAAACACAATCAACAGATACCAATCACAAGATGGTACAGATGTTGGAATTACTTGACAAATTTAAAGCAGTCATAAAAATGCTAAATAAGTAATCATGAACAATCCTGAAACAAAAAATAGAAAACAGCAAAGAAAAAAAATTGTTTAAAACAGGAAATATCTTTTTGAGCTGGAAAACAGAATAACTGAAATAAAAATTTCACTTATGGGCCAAACAACAGAATGGGGGGACAGAGGCAAGAGTCAGTGAATTTGAAAACAGATTAATAGCAACCTTCCACTGTGAGCAACAGAGAGGAAAAAAAGCATTGAAAAAAATCAAGAGCATCATGGACCTGTGTACCATAATAAAAGGTCTAACACATGTGTCATAGGAGTCCCAAAAAGAGGGGAGAAAACTGTGTGAGCTGAAAAAAAAAATATTTGAAAGTACAATGGCTGAAAACTGCCCAATTTAGAAAAACACACAAATTTACAGATTTGAGAAACTGAGAGAATCCAAACAGGACAAACCCAAAGAAATATTCCACAAACACATAATCAAACTGCTGAAAACGAATGACAAAGAAAAACTCTCAAAGCAGCAGGAGAAAAACAATGTATGACCCATAGGGAAAAAATTATTCAAATGATTGCAGATTACTCATTGAAACTGGTAAAGAAAGAAGAATCGCAAACCCAGAATTCTGTATCAGTAAAGCTATACACCAAAAATAAAGGGGAACTGTACATACCCAAATAAATGGACTCTAAGAGAATTTGGACCCAGCAGACTGAAAAAATTGCTGAAGGCTATCCTTCAGACAGAAGTGAAATAATACCAGAAACAAACTTGGAATAACTCAAAGGAAGAATACAGGACAAAACCACATAATCAACTCAGTAGATACAGAGAAAGCATTTACAAAATTCAACACCCTCTTGTCATAAAAACATTTATCAAGTAGGAATAGAACAGACCACCCTCAACCTGATAAAGGGTTATCTATAAAAAATTCACAGTTAGGGATCCCTGGGTGGCTCAGTGGTTGAGCATCTGCCTTTGGCCCAGGGCATGATCCTGGAGACCCGGGATCGAGTCCCACGTCGGGCTCCCTGCATGGAGCCTGTGTCTCTGCCTCTCTCTCTCTCTCTCTCTCTCTCTCTCTCTTTCTCTGTGTGTGTGTGTCTTTCGTGAATAAATAAATAAAATCTTAAAAAAATTCACAGTTAACATCATACTCAGTGAAGATCAAATGCTTTCCTCCTAAAATCAGGAACAAGGCAAGGATGCCTACTCTTACCACTTCTATTCAACACTGTGCTGGAGATGTTGTCCGGACCAATTATACAAGAACAAGAAATTAAAACATGCAAATTGAAAAGGCAGACACAAAACTATCTCTATTTGTAAATGACACAACCTCATATATAGAAAATCCTAAAGAATCTACTAAAAAAATCATTAGAACTAATAAACAAGTTTAGCAATCTGACAGGAAACAAGAGCAATATCCAAAAGTTAATTGTATTCCTACACACTTGCAATGAGTAATACAAAGATGAAATTAAGAAAATTCCAGGGGGAGTGGTAAGATGGTGTAGGAGTAGGGCGATCCTAAGCCTGCCTCCTCACTAGAACACAGCTAGATAAAGATCAGATCATTCTGAACACCCACAAAATCGATCAGAAGTCTTGGAGAACGAAGCTGCACAACTAGAAACCAGGAAAACAACCCGTGGAATTTTCTCATAAAAAGCAGACCAAAGCACACGTAGGATCTAGCTTCTGAGACATATTTTATTTTATCTTACGTTATTTTTTACTTTTTATTTTTTCTTATTATTTCTTTTTTTTCTTCCTCCAAAATGACAAGATTGAGGAATTCACCCCCCAAAAAAGAACAGGAAGAAATAACAGCCAGAAATTTAATCAATGCAGATGAGTAAAATGTCTGAACTATCATTTAAAACAACAATTATAAGGATATTAGCTGGATTTGAAAAAGCATAGAAGACAATAGAGAATCCTCGACTGTAGGGATAAAAGAACTAAAATCTAGTCATGCCAAAATTTAAAAATGTTACAACCAACACAGTCTCAAATGGAGGCCACAAAAATGAGGATGAACAAATCAAATGAGCAAATTAGTGATCTAGAAGATAAAATGATGGAAAATAATGAAGCTGAAAAGAAGAGGGAAAGAAAACTGTTAGACCACGAAGAGAGACTGAGGGAACTCAGCAATCCCATAAAGGGAAATAATATCCGTATTATAAGAGCTCCAGAAGATGAAGAGCAGGAGAAAGGGGCAGAAGGTTTATTTGAACAAATTATAGCTGAGAACTTCCTTAATCTGGGAAAGGAAACAGGCACTCCAGTGCAGGAGGCACAGAGAAACTCCCTCAAAATCAACAAAAATAGATCAATACCTTGACATAGTGAAGCTTGCAAATTATAAATATAAAGAGAAAATCCTGAAAACAGCTCAGGACAAGAGGTCCTTAACCTTCAAGGGTAGACACATAGGGCTGGCAGCAGGCCTGTCCACAGGGACCTGGGATAGGCCAGAAAGGACTAGCATGATAGATCCAACATGCTAAATGGGAAAAATATGCAGCTGAGAATACTTTCTCCAGCAAGGCTGTCATTCAGAATAGAAGGAGAGATCAAGAGTTTCCAGGACGAACAAAAACTAAAGGAATTTGTGATCACTAAAGCCGCCTCACAAGAAATACTAAAGGGGATTTTTTTTTAAAGGGGATTCTATAAGCAGGAGAGAGAGAACCCAAAAGTAACACAGACCAGAAGGGAATAGAGAGAATCTACAGAAACAGTGTATAGGTAATACAATGGCACTAAATTAATATCTTTCAATAATTACTCTGAATGTAAATGGGCTAAATGCTCCAAACACAAGACATAGGGTATCAGATTGGATTAAAAAAAAAAAAGACCCGCTGATATGATGCTTATAAGAGACTCATTTTATTTTTTTTTTGAGACTCATTTTAGACCTAAAGATACCTCCAGATTGAAAGCAAGGGGGTGGAGAACTATTTATCGTGCTACTGGACACGAAAAGAAAGCTGGGGTAGCAATCCTTATATCAGACAAATTAGATTTTAAACCAAAGATTATAATAAGAAATGAAGGACACTATATCACAATAAAGGGGTCTATCAGCAAGAAGATCTAACAACTGTAAATATTTATACCCCTAACCTGGGAGCAGCCAAATCATATAAACCAAGTAATAACAAACATAAAGGAACTCACTGACAATAATACAGTAACACAAGGAGACTTTAACATCCCACTCACTGCAATGGACAGATCATCTAAACAGAAAATCAACAAGGAAACAAAGGCTTCAAATGACACACTGGACCAGATGGACTTCACAGATATATTCAGAACATTCCATCCTAAAGCAGAAGAATACACATTCTTCTCAAGTGCACATGGAACATTCTCCAGAATAGATCACATATTGGGTCACAAATCAGGTCTCAACAAGTATAAAAATATTAAGATCATACCATGCATGTTTTCAGACCACAACGCTATGAAGTTAGAAGTCAACCACAGAAAGAAATTTGGAAGGTCCACAAATACATGGGGGTTAAAGAACATCCTACTAAAGAATGAATGGGTCAACCAGGAAATTAAAGAAGAACTTAAAGAACACATGGAAGCAAATGAAAATGAAAACATACCAGTTCAGAACCTTTGTGATGCAGCACAGGTGGTCCTAAGAGGGAAGTATATAGCAAGACAGGCCTTCCTCGAGAAGCAATAAAAGTCTCAAATACACAACCTTACACCTACAGGAACTACAGAAAGAACAGCAAATAAAGCCTAAAGCCAGCAAGAGAAGAGAAATAATAAAGAGAAGAGCAGAAATCAATGATGTAGAAATTTTTCTAAAAAACAGAACAGGGCAGCCCCGGTGGCATAGCAGGTTAGCGCCGCCTGCAGCCCAGGGCGTGATCCTGGAGACCCTGGATCGAGTCCCATGTCGGGCTCTCTGCATTGACCTGCTTCTCCCTCTGCCTGTGTCTCTGCGTCTCTCTCTCTCTCTGCATCTCTATGAATAAATAAATTTAAAAAAATATTTAAAAATAAATAAAATAAAAAACAGAACAGATCTATGAAACTAGAAGCTGTTTCTTTGGAAGAATTAATAAGATCAATAAACCCCTGGCCAGACTTATCAAAAAGAAAAGACAAAGGATCCAAATAAAATCAGGAATGAAAGAGATCACAACCAATAACAAAGAAATACAAACAATTATAAGAGAATATTATGAGCAATTATATGCCAACAAATTAGGCAACCTGGAAGAAATGGATGCATGCCTAGATACATATAAACTACCAAAACTGAAACAGGAAGAAATAGAAAAGCTAAACAGACCCAAACCAGCAAAGAAATGGAATCAGTAATCAAATTTCTCCCAACAAACAAGAGTCCAGGGCCGAATGGCTTCCGAGGGGAGTTCTACCAAACATTTAAAGAAGAATTAATACCTCTTCTTCTAAAACTATTCCAAAACGACAGAAATGGAAGGAAAACTTCCAAACTCATTCTATGAGGCCAGTATTACCTCGATTCCAAAACCAAAGACCCCACTAAAAAGGAGAATTACAGACCAATATCCCTAATGAACATGGATGTAAAAATTCTCACTAAGATGCTAGCCAATAGGATCCAACAGTACATCAAAAGGATTACTCACCACGACCAAGTGGGATTTATTCCTGGGCTACAGGGTGGTTCAAATCAATCAGTGTGATAAATCACATTAACGAAAGAAAGGATAAGAACCATATGATCCTCTGAATAGATGCAGAAAAAGCATCTGACAAAATACAGCATCCTTTCTTGATAAAAACCCTCCACCATGTAGGGGTAGAGGGAACATACCTCAACATCATAAAGGCAAAATATGAAAGACTCACAGAGAATATCATCCTCAACAGGGAAAAACAGAGTTTTTCTCCTAAGGTCAGTAACACGACAGGACATCCACTCTTGGATCCACTCATCCACTGTTGTTCAAAATAGTGCTGGAAGCCCTAGCCTCAGCAATCAGACAACAACAACAAAAAGGTATCCCAATCAGCAAAGAAGAAGTCAAACTTATTCTTCACTCTTCACAGGCGACATGATACTCCATGTAGAAAACCCAAAAGACTCCCCCCAAAATTGCTAGAACTGATACAGGAATTCAGCAAAGTTGCAGGATATAAAATCAATGCACAGAAGTCAGTTGCATTTCTATACCCTAACAGTGATGCAGCAGAAACAGAAATCAAGGAATCAATCCCAATGACAATTGCACCAAAACCCATAAGATACATCTAGGAATAAACCTAACCAAAGAGGTAAAGTATTTGTACTTTGAAAACTACAGACACTTATGAAAGAAACTGAGGAAGACACAAAGAAATGGAAAAACATTCCATGCCCATGGACTGGAAGAACAAATACTATTAAAATGTCTATACTACCCAAACCAATCTATACATTCAATGCCATCCCTACTGAAACACTACCAGCATTTCTCACAGAGCTGTAACAAACAATCCTGAAATTTGTATGGAACCAGAAAAGACCCTGAATAGCCAAAGGAATGTTGAAGAAGAAAACCAAAGCTGGAGGCATCACAATGTCTGACTTCAAGCTGCATTACAAAGCTATGATCATCAAGACGGTATGGTTCTAGCACAAAAACAGACACATAGATCAAGGAACAGAACAGAGAATCCAGACACGGATCCTTAATTCCAAGGTCAACTAATTTTTGACAAAGCAGGAAAGATATCCACCGGAAAAAAGACAGTCTCTTCAACAAATGGTGTTGGGGAAACTGGACAGTCACACGCAGAAGAATGAAACTGGACCATTCTCTTGCACCAGACACAAAGATGAACTCAAAATTAACAAAAGACCTAAATGTGGGACAGGAATCCATCAAAATCCTAAAGGAGAACACAGGCAGCAACCGCTATGACCTCAGCCACAGCAACTTCTTGCTAGACATGTCTCTAGAAGCAAGGGAGACAAAAGCAAAAATGAACTATTAGGGCTCCATCGGGATAAAAAGGTTTTGCACAGCAAAAGAAACAGTCAATAAAACTAAAAGGCAATCTATGGAATGTGAGAAAATATTTGCAAATGATATATTAGATAAAGGGCTAGCATCCAAAGTCTATTTAAAAACTCATCAAACTCAACACCCAAAACACAAAAAATCCAGTCAAGAAATGGGCAGAAGACGTGAATAGACATTTCTCCAAAGAAAACATACAAATGGCCAACAGATACATGAAAAAACTGCTCCACATCATTAGTCACCAGGGAAATGCAAATCACACCAGTGAGCATGGCTAAAATGAACACGTCAGGAAACAACAGATGTTGGGGAGGATGCAGAGAAAGGGGAACCTCTTACACTGTTGGTGGGAGTGCAACCTGGTGCAGCCACTCTGGAAAACTGTATAGAGGGTCCTCAAAAAGTTAAAAGTGGAGCTCCCCAAGACCTGGCAATTGCACTACTAGGTATTTAACCAAAGGACAGAAACAGTGATTGGAAGGGGCACCTGCATCCCAATGCTTATAGCAGCAATGTCCACAACAACCAACCTATGGAAAAAGCCCAGATGTTCATCAACAGATAAATGGATAAAGAAGGGGTGGTGTACACACACACGCGCACACACACACACACACACACACACAAATGGAGTATTACCCAGGCATCAAAAAGAATGAAATCTTGCCATTTGCAATGACATGGATGGAACTAGAGGGTATTGTGCTAAGCGAAATAAGTCAGTCAGAGAGGACAGATACCATATGTTTTCACTCATATGTGGAATTTAAGCAACAAAACAGATGAACATAGGGGAAGGGAAGATAAAATAAGATGAAAACAGAGAGGCAAACCATAAGAGACTCTCAACTCTAGGAAACAAAGTGAGGGTTGCTGGAGGGGAGTGGGGTGGGCGGATAGGGTAATTGGGTAATGGGCCTTAAGGAGGGACT
Organism: Canis lupus familiaris; assembly: GCF_011100685.1. Taxonomy (NCBI): domain Eukaryota; kingdom Metazoa; phylum Chordata; class Mammalia; order Carnivora; family Canidae; genus Canis; species Canis lupus. The sequence goes on from NC_049260.1 coordinate 122,475,738, forward strand.
TGATGTAATGAGCACCAGGTGTTATATGCAACTGGCAAATCACAAAGTTCTACCCCTAAAATAATAATATATTATGTGTTAACTAAGGTGAATTTATTTTTTTATTTTTTTAACTAAGGTGAATTTAAATGAAAGTTAAAGAAAATAATTCCAATTATAACAGCATCATAAAGAATAAAATGCTTAGCAATATATTTAGATGTGTACACTGGAAGCTATAAAACAGCCTCAGAAGAAATTAAGGAACACTTAAATAAATGGAAAGACACCCCATGTTCATGTATAGGAAGACTTAATATAGTTGATGACAATACTCTCCAAAATGATCCACAGATTCAACAAAATCTTCATCAAAATTCCAGTTGGCTCTTTTGCAGAAATTTACAACCTGATTCCAAAATTCATATGGAAATCCAAGGGAACTGAATTGGCTCACTGAATTGGATTTGGTTAAAAATAGACAAGACAATCATTAAAAAGAGCAAAATTGAAAGATTCACACATTACGACTGACTATAAAGCTACAGTAATCAAGACAGTGTGGCATAAGGACAGAAGTACAGATCAATGGAACAGAATGGAGAATCCAGAAATAAAACCTTCACATTTACAGCTAAATGATTTTCAACGAGGATGCCAAGACAATTCAATGAGGCACAAATGGTCTTTTCGACAAATGGTGCTGGGAAAACTAAACAGGTACTTGCAAAAGAACGAGGAGGGACACATACCATACACCATATATAAAACTAACTCAAAATGGATCAAAGACCTAATTGTAAGAACTAAAACTATAACTCTTAGAAGATAATACAAGCGTCGATCTTCATGACTTTGGATTTGGCACTGGATTCTTAGATACAATGCCAAAAGCACAAGCAACACGAGAAAAAGTTAATAAATTATAGACTTCATCAAAACTAGAAACTTGTGCTCCAGAGTATGCATCGGGAATGGGAATGGTCTGACATGGTTCGTATCCAGGAAATATAAAAAATTCTTACAACTCAACAATGAAAGACAAATCAAGTGGGCCAAAGAACCGAATATAGACATTTCTGTAAAGACCTACAAATGACCAATAGGCACGTGAAAAGATGCTCAGCATCATCAGTCACCAGGGAACTGCAAATCAAAACCACAATGAGATGGCCCTCCCCACCACCACCACCCCCCCAGGATGGCTGGAGTCAAAACAACGAACAATGAACAGATGTTGGTGAGGGTGTGGAGAAACTGGAAGCCTCACACAACTGCTGGTAGGAATGTAAAATGGTGCAGTCACTTTGGAAAAGCCTGGCACAAAATTCCTCAAAAAGTTCAGCGTACATCACTACACTGGTCTGTCGGTTCTACACCTATAGCTATATACCCAAAAGAACTCAAAACATGTCTTCAGTTAAAAACACACACAGTGGCATTCATAGCATTATTTATCATTGCCAAAATGTAAACCTAATAGTTTCAAACTTTGATGAGATTTTAAGGGCGGGGGTGCGGATTCTTTGAGTGACGTGGGCGTGGATTAGGGCCGCCTGTGTATAGAGAGCTTCAGGGGGCAGCTAGTCAGGGATGAGTGCGCGGGCTGGGGACCAGGGGCCTGGGTTTGAGGCCAGGCCCTGTCACTAGGTGACCATAGCATGACTAGGTTTGACAACTCCCCTGTGAAATGGGACGAGGACAAGTACCTCCCGCCACAGATGAGTGTCCCAACTGCCGACACACAAAGCACCACGGTGCCATTGTGCCTGAAGTCTTCAGCCAAGGACGGGATAGGCTCTGTCCCTCGGGTCACCATAACCAAAGATCTGCCTCCAGCCTCCTTAGTTGTGATCCCCCCTTGGCCCTAGGGAGGGCTGGGGTCTGTGCAAGGGAATCCTATAGATTCCTGCCCGCCCCCCACCCCGGGGTGGGGAGACTCAGGAGCAGTGGCTGGGGATGCTGGCTCCCTGGCCTGAGGAGCAAAGGCCTGGAGGAAGAAACCCTTCCCACCCCTAACCCAGCCTTACTGAGGACCCCAGTCTGTGGGGACAGAGAGGACCCTGTCTTACCTTCAGGAGCTCCTGGTCAGCCAGCCCACACAGCATCAGCTCATGGCCTAGTTTCACCATCTCTGTTGGAACACAGGGTCTCCTGTTACTGCAGACGCCCAGCCAAACACCCAGGGGTGCACGAACGTGCAGAGCGCCGGGCGCCACTCTGGTGAGAGCACTCCTGCTCCGGCATTGGCAGGCTGCTGCCCAAGGAGCCAGGCTGGGGCCCAGAAGGCCTGGGCGGACAGGAGGCAGGGGGACAACACCCTCAGGACTGCTCCTTGCTGTATGACTTGCACATCCCTGGGCACCAGTTTCCTGGACGGAAATAAGGGGTCGCATCTGATGCTCTTCCACATAAGGAACCCTGGCATCTAGCAGAGGCCAGCCAGCTACCTGAGAAGCTGACAGTGGTCAGGGAACCTTCCCAGGCTGCTGTATGCCACCACCCTTCCAGAGAACTCGCCAGGTCAAAGCAGAAGGAACCACGGCTCATGTGCATCAGTTTCCCACAGGCCTTTATCAGCATCATCTCCTTTCACTTTGCTGGCAACTCTAGGAGGTGGGCCACAGCCCCATTTTACAGATTGGGAAACCGAGTCACAGCGTGGTGCAGGGACTGCCCAGCCACATCTTACAGGGTGCTCTGGACATTTTCTGAGTAAGCATCTGGTATATGGAGAAGGGCCAAGACTTGGAGCTAGAAAGCCTGGGGCCAATGCCTGCTCTGAGCCCCGACCTGGCCCTGTAGCAATGCCCTTACTCCTTCATAGGCAAGGCCCAGCTCCTACCCCCGATGGCTCAGCAGTAGAACAGGCATAACTCTGGCATCTGCTTTGGAAAGATCCGGGCAAGAAGCAAGCAGAGCGTCCGCGTGAAAGCATTAGTAACCCTGGAAACACTGTATGAATAGCAGTTACACCCCTAAGCATGCCCACTGCCTACAACCCTTCACCCCAAATCCTCGTGTCCTCCACGGCTCCTCTCCTGCTTAGCCCATATCCAAGTCTTAGTGAGTGTGGCCAACCCACCGTTCACGGTAAGCCCAGGATCTGGCCAACGCTCCACTCTGCAGGCCCCCTCCTGTCTCCTGCCTGCATCACTGCAACAGCGTTCCAGCGGTCTCCCTGCCTCTGCCCAGGCCTCCTGTTCTCAGCTCAGTGGCCTTAGGGACCCTGTTAAACCTGAAGTCAGGCCGCAGCTTTCCTCAGCATAAAAGCTGTCCTTCCAGGGCCTGATGTGGCCAGCCCAGCTGCCTCTCTGCCCTCACCCCGCCACTCTCCCCTTGCCCTCCACTCTGCACCAGCCACCCGGGCCTCCTGGGTGCTCCTCACAGCCACAAGGCACATGCAAACCCACCTCAGGCCCTTTGCACTTGCTGTTCTCTTGCCCTGAACGCTATTCTTTCTGCTATGTGCCCAGCTTGCTTCCTCCCTCACTGCAAGTCTGTGTTTATTTATTTTTTTTATGGAGATGATTTTTAAAATCAATTTCTTTGTTTTTTTAATAATAAATTTATTTTTTATTGGTGTGTTTAATGGGGAGGCTTTCCTCAATGACCTTAACTGAACAGGACCACCCTTCTCCCAACCCACCCATGCGCCACTTTGCCCTCACCTGGCTCGGTTTATGGCACTTCTCACCATCCAGTACAGAATTTTGCTGCCTTCATTTACCACCTGTCTTCCCCATCTGGCACCCAAGTGCCACGTGAGCGGCACGATCCACAGCCGCAGCCAGCACCAAGCACAATGCCAGGTGCACAGGAAATGCTCCACAAATACTGGTCAAACGAATTCATGAATCCTCCAAATCCTCTTTGGAGGAATCTACCCATGGACAGACACTTGTGTCTACCACCTGCTCTGACACTCCGCGCACTCCCATGAGGTGGGCAAGGCTGAGGTTATCACCCCCGCATCACGGAAGAAGAAGCCAAGGCTGGGGATGGCAAGGTCAAGGCTTTGGCTGGGCTAAGGGCAGGGTCGGAATCCTTGAGGGGTGCACGTTAAAGAATTCCAATGTCGTCTGACAGCCAGGTTTGCCAGGCCTGGACGTGGTCCCAGCAGTAGGAAAGTGCCAGATGTAACACACCGGGGAGGGCGGTGCTTCTGTGCAGCCCAGACCGGCCCACAGGCCAGCCCTGCAGGCTCCAAGATACAACGCCCCATTCTTCTGGCCCATTTTGGCCTCGAGGACAACTGTCCCTGGACATCTAATCTGGCAGTGAGGGCTGGGCTCCAAGGTCCAGGTCACCCCCCTACCAGAGCTGCTGAGCCAAATGCAGGCCCAGAGAAAATTAGACTTTTAGAGACCCCAAGGTGAGGGCTGTAATTTACTTCCCGTTACCTAATATTTGTTACCGGATTAAGGACAGTTTCTGCCAACAAAGGATAGAAAAGAAACAGTTATAAGACAAGCCCCTGTGGAGAGCTGCCCAGCGTGCACGTAGCGGGAAGATGGGGAGTGAACCGTCGGAAGCATTGGCAAGAACCAGTCTCTGCCTCCAGTGCCTTCATGGATGGGCCGGACAGGGTCACACATCCTTGATCTTGCTCACATGCCCATATAAGAACTGTCCCCGTTGTCCATCTGCAGTGTGTGAGTGCGGAGGGGTGTGCTGCGATTCTAGAAGGCTCTGGCAAGATCTCCAGGGTATGCACCAGCCAGAAGTAAACACCATCTCATGGGAAATTCAGTACAACTTGCTAAGGAGGCCACGTATAAGCTCAGAATTGTCCAGAATCCACCACCCCACTCCAAACTCCCATAACACAGACCCACCTTGGATCTTCACCTCAACTGGGGCCCCCTTTAGCGAGCTGGACTTCTCCTGCCAGGAGGGACAGACCCTGCGGGGAAAGAGCAAAACTGGTCAGTCCCGAGTGGGCAGCAGAGGCCCCCTCATGACCCCTCCTTACACACGCTCTGAAAAAGTGAATTATTTGTGCACGTGCTCTATCCCGCTGAAATGTTCACTTCAAAATGGATGATTTTATGTGATGTGACTTTCAACTCCATAAGTATCACGGAAGAAAAACACAAAATATTTCTGAAAGCATACCTCAGAACTGTGAATCTGAATACTGCAATTTAAATTCTCATGATAAAAAACCAAAACGGCTGCCCAAGAGGAAAATCTTCAATTCCTCAGAGCTGGAAGCTGTTTCTCAGGAGGAACCAAGGGGCTGACTTTTCTTTCAACCATGATACCAGTTTGTTTAAAGAATGTCCCCCAAGGCCCTGCCTGGGTGTCCCCTCACACCACGATGTACACGTGTGCATCTGCTCTTCTCGGCCTGGAGTACTTTCTTCCCACCTGGCCCAGGCACACTGGCTCTGACGAGTCCCGAGAAGGCCACGACTGACTTCACCTCCCCAGGGAAGCTGGGGAAGAGCCAGGCATGCCCACAGACACTCTGGTGTCCCGCCATCACAGCAGGACCTGAGCACTGTCCTCCCCTTGGGCTCTCACCTCCCAGACTGCAGGCTCACTGAGGCCCGGAGACAACTTTCTATTCTATGCTTTTGGGGTCTAATGCCATGGCGACCAGCACAAAACAGGCAGCCAGTGTATATTAATAAGTGAATGACCATGACCTCTTGCCATGGAGTAATCTGCCGTCAGTAAATGTCCATGCTTAGCTCTTTCAAAACAAGGACATTTTCTCTTTTTAGAAAAGCTTCAATCGTTGTGAGATTATGCTGCTCCAGGTCACAGCTTTAAACCTTTTGGGGGCTCCTAGTGTGATAGGCTCTGGGATCACAGCTTCAGCCTCCCAGGTTGAGAGAGAGCAATCCCAGCTGTCCCCTCGAGGGTCCAGCAGAGCCCCAACCTTGACGATACCAGAGAGATAAACGCGACAGTGGCCATTCATAAGCACTTTGCCATAAGACCGCAAGCTAATGGGCAAAATCGTTTCCAGACACAGACCACATCTAAAAGCAGTAAGGGGAGACGCCTGGGTGGCTCAGCGGTTGAGCGTCTGCTTTCGGCTCAGGGCGTGATCCCAGAGTCCCGGGATTAAGTCCTACATCGGGTTCTTCGCGTGGAGCCTGCTTCTCCCTCTGCCTGTGTCTCTGCCTCTCTCTCTGAATGTCATGAATAAATAAAAATCTTTAAAAAAAATAATAAAGGCAGTAAGAGCTATAATACCCCGGCAGGCCCCCTAGGGGGTCTCTATCATGAGCAGGGGACAGTCTGAGCACTACATCCCCGCCCTGAGCTCTGGGCCTAGCACAGCACCAAGGCCCGGGAGGAAGAGCTCCGCCTGCCTGCCAGGGGGCCTCGGGGCCCACCACCAGGGCAGGCCCTCCCTACGGAAAGATAGAGGTTCTCTCCACAGGATAGTGAGGGCCAGGCTCGACTCTGCCCTTGCGGTGCAGAGGCCCGCCGGCGCTCAGGACCTGCCAACCTAGCGTGGAGAGGGCTCACTTCTTCCCTGGGACCATGCCTCCAAATGAATGCCTGCGTCCCAGGTCACACCTACCCTGACCGTACTGGCACCCTGCGAGCTGGCGGGGCCACCCTGGACCTGAGGTCCCAGGCCCCACGCTGTAGGACTAGAGCAGAGGGGGGGCCTCGGCTGCACCGCCTGTCTTCACGACTCACTAAGGCAACCAGCTATTCTGCCAAAGAGGGGTGGGGCAGGAGGGGCAGAAGAAGCCCCCACCATGCGCAATGCTACGAGGCTGGGCCCCGGGCCTGGTTGCTGGGCAACATTCCCACTTCTGAAACAGCAAGCAGCAGAGCACACTCAGCGATCCATCAGGCTGGACTATGGCAAACCACTTCACCACACTAAAGAACAAATCCACAGAAGCCTAAGTGACCTCACTCAGAAAGGGCTTTCATTAAAGCTGATCTTCCCGAGGCAGCAGGGAGCAGGGCAGACACTAAAGGCACTCAAGGTCTTAAAAGCAAGTACAGCTCTTTGGGAGTCAAGGAAACCCAGGTGCCTTGAATTCAGCCACGCAGGGGGCCCTGCAGCTCGGCCCTGCCCCCACACCGAGGGCCAGCTCAGCCCACGGGTCCCCCAGAGCCAGCATGCTGAGCCCCAAGGCCAAGGCTGGGTGCAGCTTCCAGGTTCCACCCAGAGCGGGGTGGACCAGGCAGCCCTAAGTGAGGGCTGAACTGGTGAATCTATGTGCAAAGAAAGCCAACATGAAATGTGGGAGAAGCTGAGCTCTATCCAATCCTCTTTTGGGGACCTTGAAAACCCTATGGTCCTTTGCCAGCTTGGGATGGTAGGATACAACTGTACATTCCCTATCTATTCCTCCAAGAATTCAGCTCCTTGTATTTATAAAAGTACTGAAAGCATTTGAAGAATGTACCCATAGATTCCCACCCACCCCTCCCACCCACTAGGGTGACCCAGTCCCCAGCATCAGCCTAAGCCCAGCAAATCTGGGCTCCCTCCATGAGAGCACCTCCAAGACATGGCTATGCCCCCCTCGTCCTGGGAGAACACTTGAGACCCCTGCACTAGTCTAGGCCATCGCCACTACTGCCTCTCCTCCCAGACTCCTGGACCATGCACTTTCAGGGTTGGCAGTGGCCATGATGCGAGCCATCTGTCACTCCAAGCCAGGTTCCTGTCACCTTTTCCTGGGGCTCTTGGAACAGTCTCCATGTCAGTCTCCCTGCCTCCACTCTCACCCCTCCAAATCCATCCACCACAGAACTCCCGAGTCACCTTGCCAAAATGCTAACTTCAGTGTGATGCTTCCCTGGTCCCATGACTGCCCTGCCCAGAGCATAAAGTGGAAAGGCCCTCACGGGGCTTGCAAGGCTCTGCATGAGCTGCCCTAGGCTGCTGCTCAGGCCACTGCTGCCCAGCTCTCCCTTCCACACCTCGATTCTTCACTCCTATTGAAATGAGCATCCACCATTACCCATCCCCTCCCAGATGCCACCTCCTCCGTGCCAACATCCGCAACATTCAGACTGCAGAGGTATGCCCAACAGTGGGACTCATGCCTGGGCCTTCTGCAGTCGCCAGAGCCCCCAGGCCTTGGGGACACCCATCCGTGCCTGAGGTGCCTGGAATGATACACGGGTGTGCACATGTCCATGCACCTGCTTGTCAGCCAACAGCATGGAGCTCATTTCAAGTATGTACAACATCGTGCCGCAGCCTGGGGCGGACACAGGAGTCCTGCCTGGTACCTGGCCTCCAGCAGCTCCCAGTGCTTTGGATAGCTAGACAGGACAGCAGGCCAAGACAGAACCAATGGGCTGAGGGCTCTGCGAGAGGCATGATCAAAATGTGGGTATCCAGGTGGGGGAAGAAGGATATGCTTTTCCCTGGAAGCTGGAGACTTTTTAAAAGAAGTTGGGATGTGTGAGCTACATAAGAGAATGTGCGACATGCAGAGACCTGAGGGTGTGTACAGGAAGAGAACAATAGGGTATGAGAGCGCTGTGAGCAGAGGCCCGAGGTAGGACCTGGGGGAGGGCTGGAGGACAGCAGGACAGGCTGCTGGAAAAGGTAGAGGCTCAAACATAAAAATGCCTCTTCTCCCTCTCAGCCACTCATAGGACACCCAGCCCAAGGCCAGGCCTGGTGATGTCCCGTGGCTTGACAGATGCGCCAGCTGTGGGTAGGCTGCACCGTCACCGCTCCACCACCAGGCTCCTGCCCAGGCATCTCCCTTAGCTACAAGGGCAGAGAAGCAAGGCTGAAGAGGAACAGGCCTGGCCTCCTGAGAGACTCCTGTACCAACCAACCATAGCCACTCCAGAGAGGGCCCTGGGGGTCACGCTCAACACCACCATAGCATGTGCTCCATGACAGGCTTAGTCAAGCCTTCCCCACTGTAGCTTTAAGACAGATGCTCAACTCATGGACTGCTGTTCCCAAGAGACAGACATTACTTGGGACTTTCTGGATCTTGCCCCTCGCCATCTGAGTAGGCTTTCCTTTCCTTGCACAGTGCCAGGCACACCCAGCAGGACACTGCTTGCTGTGAAGGACTGGGAAACAGGGTCTTGGTTCTACTTCTCACTCCTCAATGGCAAGACACAAGACAGTTCACACATCCGGTGTGAGAAGGGAAAGACTGAGGCCCCTGCCAGCCCTGAAACTAGTAAAATGAGAACAGTGAGAAGCCCAAGTTAACAGTTTAGCAATGTGGCAAACAGACCCCCTGAAGCCCTGGCATGGGGGGTGGGGGCGGCACTTTCAAGGCAAATTCAAGCATGGTTTCCATGGTTGGCACTTCTTAGCAACAGCTGTTCTCATGAGGACCTGCGGTAGGGCATGGAGACATCTCGGAGTACCACTGCTTATCACAGTATCAAACACCCAATTTGCCCAGGTGGGCTGAGTGGTGCCTGGCACATCCCAGGGATGGGGAGGAAGCAACAAAGACGTTACCTAACACACATCCACTCCAGGATTTCCAAGCGGTATTTCGAGGGAGTGCACAGCAGCTCCTGAATGGTCTTAGGCTCTGTGATATACAGACCCTCAAGGACAGGGCACTTGAGATCCTAAGCAAAGAAAAGGAAAACAGGGAAGCTTTACAAATCGAGGAGGACTTAAGGGCTGAAATGCTCCTTCTTCACACACGTTTACTACCCTGCAGGCACATGTGAGCTTCTTAGCACACATCCAGTCCGCACCCCCAGGCCCCCCCATACTGAGTGCAAGTGGCCTGTTGGCAGGGCTCTCCGTCCATCTTGCCCGGAGTTAAGGTCTCTTCATTCTCAGCCCACATCCCCAGTGGCCTGCCACCCACCTCCTTTAAGTATGCCCGCTGTAGGCTCGTATCCCCGTTTAACCTGGTAGCAACTAGGGGCCTCGGCATGAGTCCGAGACTCTGGTCCAAGGTCCCAGGCATGGGACCACGAGGAACATAGCGCCTATCTGGAGTCCAGGGCAGGGAGAGGGGGAGGAGGAGGGCGAGGAGGAGGGCGAGGAGGAGGGGGAGGGAGAAGGCGGGGAGGGGTGGCGGAGGGGGAAGGCGTAGCGGGGCGGGTGCCTGCGGCCCCTGGGACGGCTATCGGATCTCCTGGGACCGGTTTCCTCACTCCTGCTACCGCGGGCATCGGACGCCCACTCGGCAAGGTGGCACCGACTCTGCCGGTGTCCCCCGGGACCCCGCGAGCTCCCTGAGGCCAGGGCCTCGGCCCTCCCCGCGTCTGCGTCTGCTTCGCCTGCAGGATTCCCGCCACAGAAGCAGCCGCCGCGAAGGCGCGAGGCCGCGCAGGGAGCGGAGGCCGGCCCCAGGCCGCGGCCCGGGACCGAGCCGGCTTCCGCGGTAGGCCCTGCCCGCCCGCCGCCCGGCCGCCGCTGCCCCGGCTGCCTGCCCGGGCCCGCGGCACCTTGAGCTTCCCGAACACCTCCACGGCCGCCTTCAGCACGCCCTCGTAGTCCCCGGCCTTGTGGCCGCCGCCGCCGCCCAGCCCAGCCATGTTTCGCGCTCTGAGCCGCAGCCCACCTCCGCCTCGGAGGCACTGGCCGGCGCGTCTGCCAATCCGACGCGGAGCCCCGCGGCCCGCCCGCCCCCCCGGCCCCGCCGCGCCTTCCCATTGGGCCGCCGCTCCACGTGCGCCCGGGCTCCGCCCAGGAGGCGGGCCCCGGGAAGGGGCGGGGCGGGGCCCGGGAAGGGGCGGGGCCCGGGAGGGGCGGGCCCGGGAGGGGCGGGGCCCTCGTCGTTGCCCGCGCTCCGCCGCCCCTGCCCGGCGCCCCCAGGAGAGGGCGCTCCTGCCCGGGCCCGGCTCGCCCGGACGCTGCAGAGCCGCCTGGCGGGTGGGCCTGAGCTGGGCCTTGCGTCCCGCTTCCCGTGCGGGGCTCTGGCTCCCGGTTCCGCAGTCGCTGCTGTAGTTTCTTGCGTGGGAATGCGGCCCCCCTCGTCACCAGCTGAGTGACTCTGGCCACGTCACCTACCCTCTCTGCGCCCCCTTGCCCTCACCTAGTGGGGAATAGCGGGGGCGCTGACCTCACTAGGTTGCTATGAACATGGGTGACGTAATGATTCCTACGACAATGCCTGGCGCGGACAAAGCACTATGTGGATGGTCACTGTTATGATGCTGGATCCTGCTACTTCCCCCTCCTCCTCCCCCATTCTGTCTTTCATACTTCTGGAAGGTTCTGAGGCTCCTTCCTGCCCCATCCACTTATATATATATTTTTGCATCTCTCACAGCCCTCAAGCTCAAAGAGTCTGGCACGAAATGTGACGACCCATCGGCCCCCAGACTCCAACACCCCATCCCTGGGGCCTACTGATGTGAGGAGCAGGAAAGGTTGAAGGGTGCCTGGTGCCTAGGGAGTCGGGAGCCTGTGGCAAGCAGCTGCTGCCCACTCAGCCCTCTCCGGAGGGTCTCCCTCCTCTGTGTCCTGCCCTGCCACCTCCCGGAGAGAGGGATCAAGAGGCAAATCCAGAAACGAGGGACCCAGGGACCTGGCAGAGGCAGCTGCAGGCATGTGAGTGACCGGAAATGTCTCTCAGCTCCGTCCCAGGCCCGGGGGTATGCAGGAGTCAGGGTCAACACAAACACACCCGAGCCTGGCCTTGCGGGGCAGGGCCCGGTTCCCTACTGAACTCGGAATTCCGAGCTATTCTGACGACACAGAGCCTTGCAAGTGAGCTGAAGGCTCATGCAAACCACCCTAAGGCCCCTTCCCCTGGCCAGCAGGCCTGCTGCCTTGGGCCCTCTGGCAGCTGAAGGCTGGAGGGGCTTTGGGCTGTTTTTTTAAATCGTTTCTCTCTCTCTCTCTCTCTCTCTCTCTCTCTCTCTCTTTCTCTTTTTGTTTTTGTTTTTCTTTCTTTCTTTTTAAAAAATTTCATTTCAATCACAGCCCCAGCTCAGACATTCAAATTCTTGTGGGTTTTTCTGTGGATCTTTCCTAGGACTGGGGAATTTGGCGGGAGAAACCACAGCAGTGTGGTGGCCTCCCCCACCCTCCCCATATCCTCTGCTCCTGAGGATCAGGAAGAAACAAGCCCCTGTGTATTCTGGAAGAAAGTTCCCCTTCTCCACCCAGCCCGATGGAGCCAGTACTCTGAGCAGCCCTTCCCCAATTCAGCAGCTCCGTCTATGGCATGGGGTGGGACGTGGAGGGATTGGCAGGGCCTCGAAGGGAGAAAACCGTCTTGAGAGGTCATGGGGTCCATCGTCCTGAGCGGAGGACGTGCTGGCCAGCCCTCAGCTCATGGAGACGGCTGCTGAAGACCTGCACACACCACCACTAAATCATGGTGCCTCCTCCCAAGCATCCTCCACTGGAAAGGCTGGAGGCTGGGATGAGAACAGAGACTGCCGGGCCTCTCAGGGAGGGGGAAAGAAGGGGCCGGCTGGTAGAACCTTCTGGAAACCTGGACTGGAGTTCAACACAAGGAAGCACGTCTCCCAGAGGTCACTTTCGAAACAGTGGCTGGCTGCCCGGAAAGGGAGAGTGCTCCCTGTCTTGGGAGGTGTACAAGCCCAGGGAGCCACGTGGGTAGGGATACCAAAGGGTGGGTAAGTACAGTGAGGAAGGAGAGCACGACCCTGTAAGGAGCATCCCCGCTGAAAGCCCCTGGGTCCTGTGAAAGAGGCTTCGGCAGGTCACAGGTCAAAGATGAGGCCCGAGGACCCATCCACCTAGGAGGGGATTTGGTAGGGGTAGGGGTAGGGGGTCGGTGGAGAGTGTGGAACCCCGGGCAGACCGAGGCACTTCGTGCAACAAGAGCCAACCTCCTGATCATGGGGGAAACTTGGCCATGGGTCCCAGCAGGGCCTCAGCCATGTGTCAGAACTTGGAAAACAGGTTGGAAAATGAGGCCAGTTGACAGGCACTGGCCCCACTGTGCCAGGGATGGGCTGGCAGGCAGTGGAGGCCAAGGCAGCCAGCTGCGTGAGGCACCTCAGTCTGTGCAGTGGGCACAGGAGCAGACAGCCAGCCAGCTGCCTTCCCCCGATGGCCTTCCTGCCCCGGAGCAGCAGCTGTTGGTGGGAGATGCGGGGCATCAGGCCAGAGGAAGGCCCCGGGAGCATCTCCACTGCAACGTTCCAGCTGTCTTTAGCAGCAGATCCCAGGGGTCGGGGGTGGGGGGGTCTTAACCAGGGCCCCCCACCCCGCAGTAGGCATTGCCAATCAAGGGAAGGTGGAGTGCAAGGGTTTACCTCCCCATCAAGGAGCAGAGAGCAGACCGGCTTCCGCTGCATCCAGGAGGCCTTGTTGCCCATTCATTCCTGCCCCGACAGCCAGAACCGTCCAGGGACGAGGCTCCCTCCCCCTCCCACTCCCCTCACCTGCGTGGTTCCCCAGTAGGAAGAGGGGATGTAGGGACTCCTCACCACCTGCCCTGGTGAGCACCAATGCAGGCCTTGGAAGAAAAGGCAAGTGGCGAGTGCGTGTGTGACATTACAGAGGAAGAATTCACTCATGGAACAAGAAGCTTCTCCAGTCCGTGGGAGAAGTAAGAGGCCAGTCCTGACGTCAGGGGGGGAAGGGGGGACGAGACAGGGTAATGAGGTCAGGCTGAGGATGGTCTGAGGCCAGGACTCTCCACAGGCGAGGAAAAGCCTGCCTCCGGCTCCCCGTCCTCCTTCCCCACCTGCTCCCTCCTGCCCCTGACTGAGCCACCGCACTGAGCCATCGGTCACCATCCACCCTGGTGCCCATGACACGGTGCCAGCCAGGAGCCCACCCAAAGCCAGCCATCTTCACACAGATGGGAGGGCGAGTGGAAAACTGGGAAGGAAGGGCCGTGGCAGGGGAGACAGGAAAGCCACAAAGGCTGCCGAGACCCCGAACTTCCACATGGGCAATGAGGCCTAGAGGGTCCTCGGAACAAGAGTGACCCACCCACCTCAAGGCCCTGGGGACTGGTCTGGCCAAGCACAGGCTACTGGCGTCTCCTAAGTCTGGAGGGTGACAGAGCTGCCACCATGGGCCTGACAGATGGGGGCCTGCCCCAGGCACAGGCTTGGAGAGTCAGTCGGCTCCCATCCAAGTACTGGATGGATGGGACTGTCAATCTAGGAGCAGACTGATGACAACCCATTCTAGAATGCTGTCCTTCTGGACCTCTGTGTGGACACTGGGAGGCTACTGGCACGTGAGGATGCAGAGGCTGTCCGGGGACCTTGGCCTCTTCTTCCTGTCACTTTTGGTCCCCGTGCTGGGGCAGGGACCACGGCAACCTAAGGCAGGGCAGCTGGCTCCCTGCCCACGGGAAGCCTAAGGGAGCCTAGGCCTGGCCTGGGCCTCCTGCTCCAGGGCCCCAGCCTCACCTCCCGCTGCTGAGGGGCCCCTGGAGCCTGCGGGGACGTCAGCGGCTCCCAGGCCCCAACCTCCTGCGAGGGCACATTTCACAGCCTAGGACCCAGATCAGATCTCAGGCTACTCCCAGGGTCTGGGAGGGTCTGAGAAGTCCCTCCTCGCTGCAGGCATCTGTAGGGGTGTGGACAGAGCCAGGCTGCGGGCTTGGGGGTGGACCCACCAGTCGGCTCCTGGCCCCCATGGATCCCGGGGTGAGAAGGAGACAGGGGGAGGGACATGGTGAGGGGCTTCACTTGCCTTCTTGACCCAGGCTCCAAAAATGCCGTGGGGAGGGGTGCAGGCTGGGCCCCTGGAGGCTTCTGGGATCCCAGCTAAAGCCCCCCCAACCGTGCTCCCCTAGTGCAGGGACTGTGCTGCACCCTGCAGGGTGAAGGTTGGGGGTGGCTGCGAGGTGCTGACAGGGGGCGCCGTGGGGCCAGGGAGGGGGCCGGGGGAGGGGGCTGCCGCACGTGTGTGCTGGGGCTCAGGCCGGGGCAGCAGGAGAGGAAACGGCGGGGGGGATGGCCCCCTCCGCAGGGAGACACTCGGGTCTAGACGGCTTGGCAAGGCCGGCAGGGCTGAGTCACATGCGTCTGGAGCTGGAGACGCAGGCGCCAGGACTGGAACACGAACGTGCCCACTCCTGAGGGCCCGGCGGGGGAGGGGGCGCTCAACCTGGTCTCCCCAGAGCCACGCCCCCAGCCGGCACCCAGCCGGATCCCTGCCCGAGCACCCCCTCGCGCCCACCCCGGGGCCCAAGTTATGGGTAGGATCCAACTGGGTTTCAGAGCCGGGACGGAGATGGGCCAGTGGCCCCCACGCACCCCCATTCCAATCATGGCCCTGCTCCCTCATCCCAGCCACAGCAGCCACCTGGGACCTTTGTGGCCCAAAGCCCCCCTTGCCGGACTCCACCCCCTCCAGGCCGCGGGCCACAGGACCTTCCCAGGGATGCCTGTGCCCCAGCAGCTCAAGGCCATGGCTCCTCTACGGGGACCACGGATGCACCTTCTTCTCCAACACCCCATCCCCAGCCATGGCTGGGCTGCTTGGGGTTCTGTGTTCCCCTTGCCTCCTTCCCCTTCCTCTGTCTGTCTGTCCGTCCATCTACCCCCTCCCCGGCTCGCTCAGGAACACCAGGTCTCTGGACGGGCTGATGCAGTTAGTGCTCACAAAAGCATCTGCCAAAAAAAGTTGTTTAATTGGGACCAGATCCTCTGAGGTTTTAATGGCATTGAAACAAGATGGGTTTTCTCTCAGGAAGAAACTGTGGGCAACAGGAAGAGCGCATAGAAAGTTTGGCTCTTTTCTTCTCAGAGCTTGAGGGGGAAACGGCCCGTACCCTTATTTACGCACTACAGATGGTTGAGTGCGCTCCCCGAGAGGCCCTCCCACACATCCGCGTGGGTAGGGCCAGCACCCAAGTGCATCGGCACCTGTGCCCGGGCACACAGGGACATGCTGGTGTCAGTGTGACCTGGACATGATGACGAGGCTCAAGAACAGGCCTGCTCCCTCGTTCAGCGTGGCTCCCGGCCAAAGGCCTGGCACACAGTAGGGCCTTGATGCACTCGCCAGATGACAGGTAGTGGGAGGGCGGGACTGGCAGCCAGACCTTGGCCCCGGGCTTTGGAGTCGTCGTATGCGGGACGACCCTCTGGACATCCCCGCTTGGCTGTCTCACCACT
This sequence comes from Canis lupus familiaris, assembly GCF_011100685.1. Taxonomy (NCBI): domain Eukaryota; kingdom Metazoa; phylum Chordata; class Mammalia; order Carnivora; family Canidae; genus Canis; species Canis lupus. The sequence continues at coordinate 122,491,722 of NC_049260.1, forward strand.
GCCCGCCCTCCACCTGACGGGTCAGGAGGTGGATTCCTGAGCTCGGCCCGGGCTTACTCGGCACTCAGCTCTCGACTCTACTCACTTTCTGACCTGTGGCCTGTACCCTGCGCCACTCCCCTAGGGGGTGCAGCTGTCTCCACCCTGGCTCCCGTGTCCTCCCTTGTGTCCCCCCACAAGCCGGCCTTCCACCTCCGCCTGTGAAATCCCTTTACAACGTAAGTGGGGTGCTGCGAACCCTCTGCTCCGAAGCCCACGGTGGCTCCCCGCTACCCTCAAGGCCGCAGGCAAAATCAGCCCGCCACCCTGCCCAAGCCTGTCCCTCACTCAGCCTGCTCCAGCGCACCGTCCGCTCGCTGCTTCTCCTGCCCTTTCTGCCTCCCGGCCTTGCACCGGCCACCCTGCCCCTTGGAAGGGAGGACAGAGCTCCAGTGAAGAGTCTCCCCAAATGTCACTTCCTCACAGTCCTCACCTGAACCGCCATCCAAAGCTTCCCTCCGCCCAGTCACCATGATGAGGGGTCCCTGCGCTCCCCACCCAGTGCCCCGCATGGCGCCTGCCCACAGCGGGGGCTCAGGAATGTTCCCTGAGCCAAGAATCCGTTTTCCGATCCTCCCTTGATGGGAGGAGGGCTCTCGGCTGTGCGGTTCTAAGGAGGCTCGATGGATGAGGAGTGTTGCTTTGGCATCCTCCCGGCTGCCAATCAGAGCGCCCCACTTGGGCGGGTGTACATGTGCGCACGGGTGTGCATGAGTGTGTGGACAGTGGGCCACGTGGAAGGGCAGGGCGGGAGGAGGAGAACCCGGAGTCTGCTCCTTGCCCTTAGAGTCCTAGGACCCCGCGGCTGGAAGCAACCTTGGTCATCCAGTGTGACTCTAGGCCCCTTCCAGCTCTCAGATTCTAGAACTCTGCAGAGAGCGCACACCCACCTCATTAACATGGAGAGGCCGAGGCCCTGCGCGGGGAGACTCGCTCCCGACATCACATGGCCAGTCTGTCCAGGGCAGAGCTGTGAGCCCAAAACTCTTTCCAGCAACCCCCAGGCTGTATCCGTGGTTCCTGGAAAATCCCGACACCCCTCCCGCCCTGCGCTCCAGACACTAGGCTCAGGGTTAGTGTTGGCCGGGGGCCCTGCCTGTCCCAGCCCAAGTCCACGAGCGAGCTCTGTGTGCACGAAGGGTGGGCGTGGGAGGGTACCTCAAGTTCTGCTGAACCCCCACCCCCGCAGGCTGGCTCTGCTCCCTGGGGGGTTGCCTCAAGGTCCCCATGATGTCCAGGTGCCCCAAGACCGGACAAGCAGGTGGCCAGGTGGCCCCTGGGTCCCCAGCAGGAGGACAGCAGGACAGGACTCCATGGGAGCTGGGGATTCGACGGGGCCCAGGCCTCGCCCCTTCCTGCCTAGGTGGGTAGAAGCGGGGTCCCTCCCTCCTCCAGACTGCTGTGCCAGAGAAACCTGGGAGCAGGCTTCCTCCCACCCCCAGCCCAGCTAATGGGAACCAGATGGCAGGATGTTTAGTCAGCGCCTGGGGAGCGGCACGAACAGGGGAAATGGGTTGGGGGCCAGGATTCCAGAACCAGGCAGGGGGAGGGTCAGAGCAAGGGCTCCAGCCACAGTCCGGCTCCAGGGGCCCCCTCACAAAGGGTCCTACCCCTCCTCAGGCAATGCCCTGACCTGGGCAAGCCCTACCCCCGCCCCCTGCTTCCTTGTCTGTACTGGGGAGGCTGGGAGCACTCAGTCTTCCGGGATCCGCGGGCGAACTCCTCACAGCCTTCCCTTGCCTGAGTGCTCCCCGTCCCTGGGCTTCAGCAGCCCTGCAGCCCAAGACATCCTGTGTCACCCCGGGCCACACAGGCACACTGCTGGCTTCAACCTTGGCTCCCTAGGCCCTTGGTCGTGCTCACTCCACAGACTGTCTCTGATCTGTGAGTGGCACGGTCCCAGATTCAGGCCATAACCCAGAGCCCTGGACGGGACACAGGAGAGGGTGCCGGTGGACCCCGGGTAGCTCTTATGGGACTGTTCGCTCGCATGGGGGCTCCTTGGAGGCAGCAAGTCCCATGTCCCCGCCGCACCCTGCTCTCAGACCTGCGTGTGCAAAAATGTTGAGGAGCCCAGTGAAGACCCTCTTGCTGGGGCCTCCCCGCCCTGACTCTCCCCCAGCCGCCCCCTCCACCTGCATCTCACACACTCTCCTGTGCCCTGGACAGAGACCTCGAACCCCAGATGGTGGTGGGAAGCTCCATCCAGATGGCCCTTCCTGGCCCTGCTCCCCGATCCCTGCACCCTCCCCAAGCTTCCCCCTCTCCCCTCCACCCGGGCCTTGCCCACAATTAACTCATTTTTTCAGATCGCTTCCAAACATAAGTCAACGCTGGACAGAGCTGTAGGAAAAGCTTCCTCAAAGCTGGCCCCAAAGAGCCATGTGGTGAGACGGGGCCTCTCTGCCAGCCCCCACCCGCCCGCCCGCCCTCGGCTCCCACCGCGGGGCCTGGGGCTGGGGCCCTCCGAGGGTCGGCCGGAGGCCTGCGGTCAGACCCCCCCTGCTTCGCCTCTTGGTCCACCCTGCAGCCCCTTCCCTCAGACCCCTCAGACCGGCTTCCTTTCCACCTTGGCCCAAGCCGATCCTCGAGTGCCTCTGTGACCAAGAGGGCACGCCTGAGGCAAGGGGGCATCCCGGGACCGCCTCTGACAGTGGTCACCCGGACCCAGCAGCCCCGGTGCACGTGCAGGTTAGCGAGGGACGGTGGCGCAGCGGGAGAGGCTGCGGGATGTGTAACCCCCCCCCTACTTTTTCCAAAGGAGAAAATGGAGTTCTGGAGGGAGGGGAGCTGCTTAGGGGTAGTCAGGGAGCCGCTGGGGGGCCCAACCCGAGGGGCTCGCTACCCTAGCTCTGCCCAAGCGTGGTCGCCTCCGGAATCGGGAGGCCTCGGCACGGGCGCCCGTGGCAGAAGCCCACAGGCTTGGCGGCTCCTGGGCGGCCCTGGCACCTGCCCCCTAGCCCGACGGCCCATCCGCTCCTTTCCCGGCCGTGGACGGAGGACCTGGCAGCCCGGGGCGGGCGGCTCGCCCTGTGGTGGGCCTCACAGGTCCACTGTGTGCAGAGACAGAAACCCCATTCATGGGGGCCACTGGGCCTGGTCCAGTGGAGAATGCAGGCCTTCCAGCAAAAGACCGGGAGCACTGGAGTCCAAGAAAAATCAACATCTCTTTCTCTTCAGGTGCGAGAAGGGGACATGGGGGGAGGTTGGGGGCAAGGCCTAGGAGGTATTTGTTTGCAGGGGGGGGCGTCCTTCCTGGGGGAGGGCTGGGGCAGGTGGGGGAGGCTCCTAGCACTGCAGCCAGGGCCAGGAGCTTAGGGCACAGGACCGTGTGCACCATCCCTCTTGTGTCCCATCCCGCTGTGGCCACCGCTTCCACCTCTCCCAGCTCTTCAGCCCCTCTGCTGGCCCAGGAGGTCTGCGCGGCCCAAGCGAAGTGGCCATGAGGAGCATGATGCTCCCAGTCCTGGCTCTTTGGGTGGGGTGCTGCCCTGGAGGGGCCCTGGCCGAGCAGGGGCTGAGCCCGAGAGAGCCCGCGGCAACGCCAACCTCCCCGGGCATGCTGACCCTGCAGCCCCCACCGCCCAGCTGGCCTGGGCCCCCCAATGGTGAGTAAGTAGGTGGCACCAGCAGGGAAAGGCTGGCAGGAGGGGAGCACTCTGCCTTGTTATTAGAATCCCCCCTCCGGGAGCAGGGGCAGAAGAAGGCTTGGTAACCCCAAGGCTGCCCACCCAGTGCTCCCCTTGGATAATTCCAAGGGGGCTAGGAGAGACCCTTGGGCCTCAGGGAACCCTCTCTGAGGGTAAGGGGCTTTGCAGACTCTGGGAGGCCCAGTACCCATAGCCCAGGATGAGGGCAGGGGAGGGAAGGAGACCCCCTAGGAGGGGCCACTGCAGCTAGGGCTGGAGTTATGGATCCAAGTGCCCTAAGACCTCCTGAGGAGACTGGGAGACATGTGGGAGGCTGCAAGTGGGGGACCCGGAGCTTGGGAGGGGTGGCACAAGTAGCCCCGGGAGACCAGCTGTGATGTGACCATCTCACAGGCCAGTGGTTGGCTCCACATTTGCTTGCCCCACCCCAAGGTGCAGGGCTGGGATAAGAGGAGCTGGTGGGTGGGCCCAGGCACCCACCCTCTGCAGACAGCAGGACCTGCAAGGGATGCCCATGGATCGTTAAGGTGGGGCTGCCATGTGTTAGAGGGGAGGCAGGTGGGATGACCCAGCCCAGCGGCCGCTGGCCTGCTTGTGACACTGAGCAGAACGCTGCTCTCTCTCTGGTGCTTGGGGTCCTCCAGTCTGGGGCCATGAAAAGGCGGGCAGGAGATACTTGGTGACCTCGGGAGGTAAGGGTCTGTGACAGAAGGCTGAGATCTCCTGAGGACAGGAGAGAGAGGAAGAAGTGAGGCCTGGGCAGAGAGGGGAGGGAAGGGGGGCAGCCTGTGGCTGATCCCCCTCTTAGGACAGAGATGCAGCCTCTCAGCCAGGCGGGGGGCCCAGCCACCCCAGCCCACACTGGCTCCTTCTGCAGGTCAGGCGCGACCCACCCTCAGCAACAGCGGCCTGGACAGGCCTGAGGAAGGAGCCCATGAAGCCTGCACCCAGCCCCCAGGCCCCAGCCGGAAGGCCCTTGCCAGGCCAAGGCCGGCTCAGAGGGAGGCGTCGCCCCCAGCAGCCTGGGACCAGGAGTGGAGTCACTACAAGGGGCCCAGCAGCAAGTGGGCCCAGCCACAGGCCGTAGCCGAAGCCCAAGAGCGGGCGGTGGCCACCAGAGAAGGTCAAGGCAGGAAGACAGGAGGCCGGGGGGCCAGGAGAAGGGGCCCAAAGCCCAGGAGGCCCCCCAAAGGTGAGAACTGGCCAGGACAGGAGCCTGCAGGGGGTAACAGGGCTGTGCCCGAACCTCCGGTGGCTGAAGCCGGGTCACATCTCCCGCAATCATACCGGCATCACCCGCCCCTGGGACCGCGCCCGACTCTCAGCGAGCCCAAGCCGGGCGGCCCGGTGTACAGGCGGGAGAGGGGGCTCTCGAAGCCTGGCTCTCTTCCCTGGCCTGGGGGCCCCCATTCGTGCTAAGGGAAGGGGCCCAGCGGCCTGGTTCCGGCCAATTTGCCGGCAGGTCCAGGGGGCCCCAGGTGAGCTCCTGCCCCTCGACAGACCTCTGGTGCCATGTGACCAAGCTGGGGCCACGTCTGTTGTCCTCCAGGGGTCCTCCGCCGACCTGGCTCAGGGAGCCGGCCTCAAAAGAAGGATGACAGCCAAGGCCAAGGTGGCGGCTGCACCGAGGAGACCACAGACCGTGAGCGGAAGAGGCCGAGGAGCAGGCAAGGGCACGGACACAGGTTTCCGGACCTGGGTGCCGCCGAGCAGGCCATGCCCCCCCTGCCAGCCTCCTGCCTCCTGGCCCGGGCGGCCATCGCCTGCAGCAATGTCAAGATGAAACACATCCCTGCCCTGACTGACCCCGGCCTAGCCACGCTCTACCTGGCCGGTAGGTGACCCCTCTCCCCCACACTCACCCCCGTGGCAGGACTGAGAAGGCCACACACCTGGGCTTGCCCTCTAGTGGGTCCCCAGCCAGGGTGGCTGCTGCGCGGCTGTGCTGGAAGGCCCACCTCCCTGGGGGTCCTGGTTGGCCGTGAGAAGATGCCCCGACCTGGGACAGTGAGAGGAGCCAGCTCCAGGGACGCCCGGGTGGCTCAGTCAGTGAAGCGTCTGCCTTCGGCTCCGGTCACGATCCTGAGGTCCTGGCGTGGGTGCGGGGTGGGGGGGGATCCGTGCTCAGCAGGGAGTCTGCTCCTCCTTCTTGCTCTGCCCCCCTCCGCTTTGGCCCACTTTCTCTCTCTCCGTCTCTCTAAAATAAATAAATGCAAAGAAGAGCCAGCTCCTCCGGCCCAGGTTGGGGAGGTCCTGGCAAAGCGCAGGGGGACAAGGCAGCGGGGACTACAGCCACCCTGTGTCTGCACAGAGAATGAAATCGCCAAGATCCCAGCGCACGCGTTCCGGGGGCTGCCCAATCTGCAGTGGCTGGACCTGAGCAAAAACAAGCTGGATGCCCAGGGCCTGCACCCGGATGCCTTCAAGGTGTGCAGCAGCTTCTCCACTTGTGCCGCCAGGGGGTCTAGACCGGGGGCGGCGGCAGGAGTTGTATATCCGAGATGGCTCCCGGTGTCCATGGATGTCCCCCTCACCCCCGATGCTGCCTGGGGTCTCAGGCCTGGAGGAGGCAGTGCTCGGAGTACCCAGCACGGTGGGCCTCAGTGGTTGCGGTTGACGCGGCCCCGCGAGGGAGCAGCGGTTCTGGGAGACTAGGAAGCCACAGTGCAACCAGATGGGGTCCCCGGGGCGGGCTCGGCCCAAAGCCACGCCCAGAAAGCCTGGCCTGGCTGGTGGCACCCCAGTCCCCAGCCCCCTCTGCTCCCCCCCCACCCCCGCAGAATCTGACCCGGCTGAAACGGCTGAACCTGGATGGGAACTCGCTGGCCGCAGTGCCAGCCTTGCCCGCCTCCCTGCAGGAGCTCAAGCTCAACGACAACGTCCTGCAGGGCCTGCAGCACAGCAGCTTCCGGGGTGCGGGCAGGCCCCTGGGGCGGGGGGCCTGAAGGGGCCTGGGGGGCTGGGGAGCTGGAGGGCAGAGGAGGGAGCAGCGGCTGGGGAGGGGCACCCTGGAGTCTAGGGGCAGGGAGTCTCCGGAGCCCCGGCAGGTACAGGGGCAGCGGGGCGCCCAGAGCTCTGCGGTCGGCTCACATGGGCCTCGCCACCCTCACCCCCACCCCGCAGGGCTCAGCCGGCTGCTGACCCTGGAGGTGGAAGGGAACCAGCTGCATGATGGCAACATCTCTCCCCTGGCCTTCCAGCCCCTACACAGCCTGCTCTACCTGAGACTGGACCGGAACCATCTGCGGACCATCCCACCCGGCCTGCCAGCCTCCCTGCGGGTGAGCCCCAGGCCGGGGAGGCAGCGCTGCAGGCAAAAGCCTGGAGCACCTGCCACCAGCGGGTCCAGCTGCCTGGGAAGGGAGTTTCAGAGATAAACCCACAAAGCCTCTGCGCTCCCCGGCCTCCTCTCTGGCTGACCTGACGTTCCGGAGGCCCGGAGTTGAGCTTTGGGGGCTGACTTGGACCTTCTGGGTGTCCCTGGACAGGGCTCAGGCCCTCGCCGGGCCACATGGTCCCCCTGTTGGACGGTGCTCCTTGGGGCTGTGTCTTGTGTGGCTTTGGGGAGCCGCGGCACAGCTCCCACACGTTGCTGGGCTCCTTTGCACGTGGCCATGCCCCGAGAGGCACAGAGATGCTGACACCTGGGTCTCACGGACGGGGCCAGGTACAAGGGGAGAGGGAGCCAGGTGGGGCAGGTGGGCCCCTCACCCTCACTGTCAGCCCTGGCCCTAGGAGCTGCACCTGGGTACCAATGTCATCGAGGAGGTGACAGAGGGCATGCTGAACCATAGTCACAGCCTCAGCGTGCTGGTGCTCAGCAACAACCAGCTCCAGGAGGACCGGCTGGCACCCCGAGCTTGGACTGATCTCCCGTGAGTGCTGCCACCTGCCCTGGCACCGCCTGAGCTTTACCCCGACAGGTGCACGGAGGCCAGAGAGGGAGGATTCACCCAGAGGAACCCAGACAGGAGGAGGGGTGGCTCTGTGGCTCAGGTCTGGTGTCAGGTGGGTCATGAGCCTCTGTGCCCAGGGCTCAGGGTGGTCCTGAGCCCCCTATGTCCTCCTCCAAGATTTCCTTATGTCCCTCCCACCCAGCAAAATCCCCAAAGCCACAGGAACCCCTTCCTCTGCCCATACCCGGATTCACCCCACAGGCCCCCAGCCAGCTGGCCTGGGATGTGCCATGGGCCTGGACAGAAGGGCAGTTCAGCGGGGAGGTGACAGGGACAGGAAGGGCACGGAAGAGGCAGTGGGCATGGGAAAGCACAGCATCTGAGCTTCCTGGGGCCACACAGGGTACCAGACAAATACCACAAACTGGGGAGCTTACGACCACAGAGTTTTCTACTCCCACAGCTCTGGAGGCCAGAAGCCTAAAAGCCAAGTGGCAGCAGGGCGTCGCTCCCTCTTCAGGCTCTAGGGGACAGTCCTTCCTCGCCTCTTCCAGCTGCGGGCGGCCCCAGGTGTCCCTCGGCTCCGCTCGTGGCCAGGGTGCTCCAGTCTCTGCCTCTGTTGTCATGTGGCCTTGTCTGTCCGTCTCTGAGTCTGTCCTCTTGTGTCTCTCATAAAGACACTTGTCACTGAATCTCAGGCCATCCCTAATGCAGGATGAGCTCTTCTGGAGACCCCTCACTTACATCGACAACGATCCCTTTGCCAAATAAGGTCGTGCTCACCGGTTCTGGGCAGACACATATTTGGGGGCCACTAGTCACCCCACTACAGGAAGGGTCCAGGATGAGTCCTTATGGTCTGGTTTGGATAGCAGGGTGGAGGCGCCAACAGAAGGGGTCCAGGGAGGAGAGCCGGCCGTGACAGGCGCTGCCTACCGAAGGGGCAAGGCTGCGGCCCGGGAAGCAGCAGGAGGGCTGGGGAGCGCAATCCATGGGGTCTGGCGACCACCATGGCCGGGCAGCGGGGTGGCAGGCCGGGGTCAACAGACACTCCAACCTGACATTGCAGGGACCAGCGCCTCCCGCCCTGCACCCTCACGTTCCAGGAAAAAGTTACCAGGACGTTTGGGTTTAATTATTCTTTTTTCCTCTCCCCCTCTTGCCAAGGGGGCAAAGGAAAGCAGACAGCGGCCCAGGGCGGGGCCACGCAGCCGCTCCACTCCCACCGCGGGGCCTGGGCAGGGGGCTGGCGGCCAGTCAAGCCCTGCTGGCGCCGCCCAGCTCGTCCCGGCCCGGGGAAGGGGAGGGGGCTGCTGGCAAAGCAGGCTAGGGAGACACTGGAGCCCCGACCCCCGGGGGCTGGGGGCCGCGTGGGCCCCAAGGCCAAAGGGCCGACCTCAGCCGCAGGAGCTGGGGGCATCGCCCGGGAAAGCCGCTTCCCCTGCTCGGCCCCGGGCTGGAAGCATCACCACCCTCCGTTCCTGCTCTTCCCCTGCCCGGCCCTGGTTCCGACCCGCAGCCCGCCGTGGAGCCAGTGACCCGGGCTAACAGCCACCCCAGCCCCACCGCCTGCTCGCCTGACCCCTCGGGGTCCCCGGCCCTGACCCCCGGGAGCCTGACTTCCCTTTCCCTCCCGATCTTTCTTCTGCTTCTCGGCCTGGGGTGAGACAGGAAGATGACAGGAGAGCGTAGGGATGAGAGGCAAGGGCCGCGGGGCCGAGACCCAGGCCGAGGAGGGCAGAGCAGAGACAGGCGGAGGTGGGCGAGCGCCTCACTCGTCCCGTGTGCACTGGAGGAGCCCCTTGGCCTCAGTGGCCCTGCGGTGAACAAGGAGGAACCCCACCCGGATCCCCTCTTCGCAGCCTCTTTAGACAGAGGAGGACGCGGAAGCCAGACAGGGCCTGGCCGGCCTCCCGGCCCTTCCCCACCGCTGGGCGCTGCCGGCAGGGAGCCAAACCCTGCTCTCTCGTGGGGTGTGCACTGGGCACCTGACCGGGGTGCCCGCCGGCTCACTGCACGCCTGCACCCCGGCCCGCAGGAAGCTGGAGGTCCTCGACCTGTCGCACAACCGCCTGGCGCGCGTGCCCTCCTCCCTGCCACGGGGCCTTCGGCGCCTGACGCTGCACCACAACCGCATCGAGCGCATCCCGGCCTACGTGTTTGCGCACATGAGGCCGGGCCTGGAGCTCCTGCGCCTGTCCCACAACAGCCTGCGCACCGACGGCATCCGCGGCGCCTCCTTCCTGGGCCTTCGCAGCTCCCTGGCCGAGCTGCTGCTGGACCACAACCAGCTGCGGGCCATCCCACGCGGCCTCCTGGGCCTCAGGGGGCTGCAGGTGCTGCACCTGAGCCACAACGAGATCTGGTAGGGCCGCCGCCTGCACCCCTCGCGCCGTCCCAGCCCCCCGCACTGCCGGCCGGGGGTGGGGGGAAGGGCAGCGGAGGCCAGGGGTTCCTGCCTGCCAGGTGGGCCCGCGGGAGAAACCGTTTGCTGTCCCCACTGTCCATCACGGTTGCCACCACGGGAGGCTGTGCCTGGTGCTTGGCAGGCCCGGGCAGCCAAGGGCTGCAGATGGCAAAAATCTGGCCGGGGGCTGGCAAAGGGGAGGTGAGAGGGCCCTGGCTGAGCCTCAGGTGAGGAGGTGGCAGGTGGTGGCAGTGACCTGCCTGACCCACTGCCCTGGGTCTGGTGTCTGTGCCTCGGTGGCACCGCCCCCTCCACGCAGAGCCCTCTGCTCCTCTCCTCCTGTGTGACACCTGCCTCCCCTTTCTGAGGTCTTCTCCCCTCCGCTTGACGCTGCCACCCCCACCCTGTAGGCACATGCCCCTGAATTCCATCTGTGACGCTCGAGTGGCTCAGAACTCCAATCTCATCTCCACACACCTGGAGAACAACCTTATTGACCGGCGCCGCATCCCGCCCACCGCCTTCTCCTGCATCCGGGTCTATCGCAGCGTGGTCCTCCGGCCTCAGCAGCGGGAGGGGGTGGCGGAGGGCTCCTAGGAGCCTCCTGCTCCTTTAGGACTGGTGGCAGGGGGTGGGCAGGCCTAGCTCCACTTGATCTTTGCACTACTAGGAGAAAGATCGAGAGGACCCGGCCACTTCAGATGCTCCCACTTCCCACTGAGGGCTGAGGCCCCTTCACTTAGTAAATGGCTCAGCAGGGTGCAGCGCTGGTTTGGACTCGAACATAATGAACATAATAAATGCATTTCATTCAAGCCCCGGAGCCCGCACCAGCCTCCCCCTCTCCCTCCTGGATTTAAGCTGCATTTGCATGCTGGCTCTCGGTGGTGCATAGAGCCCCCAGGGCCTGCATCCTGGACACTGCTCTATTAGCAGGGAGTTAAGAGGGCCTGGTTCCAGAAGCATCTCCAAGAGCCTCCCCACCCCTACCTGCCCTGGCCAGGGTACTGAAGTCACCCTTCACAAGGATGTGGCAGTTCAGCAGCTCAGCTCCGAGCCACCTGGGGGCCAAGCTCAGCGCGGCGGCTCAGGACAGCATCAGTACCTCTCTTCCAGGAGGCATCTGGGTCCCGGTGTGGACCCACAGGGCCTGGCTCTGCTGGCAGAGCACGCTGATGTGGAGGCCCAGGGTGCCCGCCCTTTGTCCTAAAGCCACTCACAGTCACACCAGGGACGCCTTGCCTCCCCCTCTACCCCTAATCCAAGTCCCCGGGTCCTGATCCTGGTTCCCCTCCCCCCATGTCTGGTGCAGGCACATCCCCAGGCCAGCCTGTGGGTCACCAGGGCCGCACCCAAAGTCCTCAGGCAGTGTTGTGGGACCCGAATGTACCTTCATGAGACCCGGTACCAGGGAAGGGTGGAGAGTGCTTGGTCTGTGGAAGGCCAGGCCTGGCCCTGGAACCCAGCGGTGACTATCCCCCGGGCCAGACTTGCTGCCTGTCTGCCTGGTGGAGAGGCAGACACGGACACCAGCAAGCTGTGAGAGCGCAGCCCGGCCAAGCCCCGAGGACGGGACAGGGCAGCTGTGCTGGGTGGGGACATGGGATCTGCAGAGCTCCCTGAAGCCACCAGGGCAGCGGGACAACTGCCCTAGTGGCTTCACGGGGTCAGCCTTGACAGCTCACGATGCCACCACACCCGATGCTAGGGAGGCTGAGGGACCAGGCAGAGTTCCGCAACCAGTGGAGAGCACAGCTGAGCCTGCCCCTGCCCTCCCCCTGGGACAGTGGGAGGCTCACAGTGGTGTGGGGGCCAGAGACAGAGCCCGGCGACAGGCATCAAGGATGTGGCGGGAGCAGGACCGGCCCTGGCTTTCAGTGTCGCCGGATGTGGGTGGAGAGAGGGAGAAAGGGCAGCGAGTACCCGCTGCAGAGACCCCGCTTGGCCACCGCCTCTGGCTGGGGTCTGGGCCTGGGAACTCTCTTGTGTGGGTCCCATTCTAGAGCCAGCCCCCCACCCCCCCACCCCCGAATTCTCAGCCCAGAAAGGGCCAGACTCGGGCAGGGGGCGGGGAGAGGCCTGGGAAGCTTGGGGAGTGTTTGCTTTGGACTCATCGGAGCATTCCTTCTCCTCCGGGGCCCAGGCCCACAGATATGGCACATCCTGTTTGGGCTGGGTCAGAGGTCAGCAGCCCTGGAGGCGCTGGCCCCCGATGGGAGGGAGGGCTTGCTGCTTTCCCAGCTCTCATGACCGTTCCACCCCAGCTGCCCGCCCGGCCGCTGCTCCCCTGCTCTGGTCAGCCCCCGTGCCCCCCTTCCCTGCAGTCGCGGAGGTCAGGCCCTGGGAGGCACAGAGAGTTCAGGCTAGGCGAACCCCCTCCCCTGCTGGCCTCTCCCCCCTGCTGTTCTCACCTCTGCCGAGCAGATGGGGGGGCGGGGAGTGGGGGGCGCTCAGGAGGAGTCTGGCCATATCCCAGGTCCCAGGGCCTGCAGTTTGTCAAGGCCACTGGCCTGGAGGCAGGAGGAGGGGCAGAGGAGGGCAGGGGACACAGGAGGTGGGCAGCCCCAGGTGGTTACTGGGGTAAATCCCACTTCGGATCGAAGCTGCTGGGCCCTTGGGGTGCTGTCAGGTGGGCTGAACCCAGGCCTGGAAGCCACGCCTGAGCAGACTGGCGCCCAACGTGGCACAGATGCATCTAAGCCCCGAGTGGCTGTCTGCCACTGGGCCCCCCAAAACTGGATTTGCCCCCAGGAGGTTGACTGGGAGGCTCTTGGGGCCACCACCCCGGGGACGGGAGGATAGGAATAGCAGTGGGGGGGGGGGAGATGGCCGGTGACGGATGACGGCCACGCCAAGCCTCGCAGGTGCTCTGGAGCTGAGCGGGTCCTGAGGGGGGCAAGCGGACCCGGCCTGTGCGTAGCCCATCGTCATTACACGGGGGTGCCCGCAAAGGGGCCAGGAGCTCAGGGCAGGCTTGCCAGCAGCTAGAGGCCAGGGGCTTCCGGCCTAGAGGGGAGACTGCCCAGGCGGCATGGCACACCCCCAGGGAGACGTCCCCACGGAGCCCCAGCCCGGGCAGCGAACGAACACGTCATACCGGCTGGCAGGACCAAGCACCCCGCACTCCCCCCCCCCGCTGTTGCCCTGCAGCCGCCCCTTCTTCACCCACATCCTGGGTCAGCCTTGACAGCTCTTGTGCCAGCATGAGAGAGGCCACTGCCCTCCTCTTCAGGGCAGCCACTGACCCCACTGGAGGGTACAGGGGTAGGCAAGGCCCAGTCAGTCACACCCAAAGCGCTGGGCATCTGAGGGGTGACTACAGTCAGATGGCAGGAAGGGAGGCCGTTGTCAGCCCTCCGACTGAGACAGGAGTCCCATGTAGGGGGGAGGCGGAGGGTCAGGACAGTGGGGGCAAGTGGGGACCAGGAAGGGGGACACATAAGCCAACAAGTGCAGTGGTAGGGAACGGGGACAGGGAGCAGAGGTGTAGCCCTTGGGGCTGGACCGATGTCTCCTCCCCAGGACCTCCGTGGAGCCACGCACCTCTGCCCGCCCCGCCCAGCCACAGTCCCGCTGTCCTGCCCATCGCCTTCCAAATCCTCCGACCTGCCTTCTCCTTTCTATCCCCAGCACCCCCACCTGGGGGCCAGGCTCCCTGCCGACCTCTCTGCACATCTGGTTCCAAGCCTTTCCCCTGCCTCGTACCCCAGGTGGTGGCAAGCTTAGCCCAAGGCCCCACCTCCAGGACAACAGGCCCAGGGCGGAGCAAAGCGTATGTGTCGCATGGTGTGCCCCATGCCTGTTCCACCGCCCCCCAGGCCCTGCCCCGTAACAGTTGCCACCATGGCAGGTGAGCGGAGCCAGTCGGCCAGACACGGGCTGCCCAGGCCCCTCCCCTGTGCTGCCCTCACCCACTGTCCCCACCGGAGCCGCCTGGCCCTGCAGGCAGCAGCCAGATGCAGGCACAGCTCCTGGGGGCCGGCCTCCCCCTGGCGGAAGACCAGGGGCTCCCGGGGTGCCTCAGGGCCTCCCTGTGTCGCACCGGCCTGCCGGGCAGCCCGCAGACGCCTCCCAGTGGCACAGCCCCCTGTCCACCTTCCCTCATCTGGCCACACCCCAGGCCATGCCTCTCTAAAGATAGCCAGACACAGGCCCAGCCTCCGTGGAGACCCCTTCGGGCCCTGAAATTACAGCCTGGCGGCCTGGGCCAGAGAGCCGCTGTGTGATTATGTCCTCGGGGGAAGGTCAAAAAAAGCTCTGGCATACAGAGTGCCAGCTTTCACTGGCCACACCTCGGCTATCGGCGCTGGGAAGCTTCCAGATAGTGGAGGCTCGGCTCACTCTGCACTAGTCGGCTCCCTCTTGGGTGCTTAATGTGAGCCTCGGGAAAGGTTCCCAGGCTCCCACACCCAGGGGGCCCCTGAGCTCCATTAGGTAGGCCACGTCTGGGCTCCAGAGGGTTCCGACGCTAGCCTCTGGGGTGCTCGGGGTGGGAGGGGCTGCCCCCCAGTGGCTCGCCCCCCCCCCTCACTGCCCAGCCCCCGAGGCCGTGGAGATGGGGAGTGCAGGAAGCCAGCAGGCTGAGTGAGGCCCATGCACAACGACGACGTGAGCTTGGCTTTGGGGGCTGCGGTGCCCGAGATCCTCAGGGCCCTCTCTGGGATCTCGGCTGAGTTCTGGGCAGGGTCGCTTGCTCAGGATGTGACCTCCGTGTGTGCATGTGCTGCGTCCCTGCCTGGGCATCTGTCCTGGAGGCTAGGGCGTAAGGGGCTCCTCCCTGGGGTGAGAGCACTTGCTCTGGGCTGGCTTTGCAGGAGCCCCGTGTGGCCACTCCAGGGAGAGGCTGGAAGGCAGCCCAGGGGGCCACTGGAGAGCCACCCCTATCCCCAGGAAGCCCTCCCTGCACCCCCAGTGGTGCTAGTACCTAGGCTGGTGCCCCTCCCTCTGTAGCGCTCATCACACTTGGTCACCATCGTGCTTCCTCAAGCACATCCTGGCTTCTGGTCCAGGAACACATGTGCTCGGCAGGGCGGAGAACAGTGAGGCTGGCTGACGTGGTCCCCAGGGAAGGGACAGAGGGACAGACGGGAGATCTGAGGAAAGAGTGAGGAACCGGGAAGCACAGACAGGGAGGACAATGCGTAGAGGCAGAGACGAATGAGCGAATGAGCGAATGAGCAGGGGCCCAGGCAGACAGGGCTCGGCAGGGAGGCCAGAAGGGGGCTGGCGGAGGGCCCCTGCAGCTCGGGCCATGCCGCTCCTTCCAGGCCCCGGAGGCTCATGGGACCAGCAGCTGGGTGGGCTGGAGCTCAGAGGGAGCTCCGTCAACTGCTGGTACCTTGGTGGGGGCCCCTTGGAGCCCCTGGGCCTTGACCCACTGGGCCACCTCCCAGCCTCCTCCCCCCGCCCC
This sequence comes from Canis lupus familiaris, assembly GCF_011100685.1. Classification (NCBI taxonomy): domain Eukaryota; kingdom Metazoa; phylum Chordata; class Mammalia; order Carnivora; family Canidae; genus Canis; species Canis lupus. The sequence goes on from NC_049260.1 coordinate 122,507,124, forward strand.
AGGGAGCGCCAGCAGCAGCAGATGCGGGGTTTCAAGTGCAAAGGAGACTCGCAGCCCGCCTGCTGGGTGCCCTGCTTCCTGCCCCGCGTCCCCCTCAGACTCCGAGGGCCGGGCACACACAGCTGCGAGCCAGCTGTCGGAGGACAGGCTGCAGCTGAGTCCAGGCCCTTCGCACACAGGCACACAGGACGGCGGTGGGCTTGGCTTAGACGGCCCTGCCCCAGGAGCCCCTCGCAGCTGCTAGCAGCCCTGCCTTCCCTTCGTCCCGGCCCCCCTCCCTCCTGCACTCGCCCTCGGCCTGGCCCCTGTCCTGTCCCCTGCCTGCCGCCCCTGCCCCGCTCCCTTCGAGCGCCTCGCCCGAACTCTGGGGCCCGGGTCTGGGTGCGGGGGGAACGGGCAGGACAGCCAGGTGAGGGAGCGGCCTGGAGCCTGGAGCAGCAGGCTCAGCCAGCGCCCTGGAGCCCTGGTGGGAAAGCGTGCGGGCTCGGGCGGGAGAGCGCCCTCGTCACCCAGCCCCCGGACCCCCTGACTTGGCCAGCCCTGTCCACCACGTGTTCTGGGGGAGCTAAGACAGCTGCGCATGGGCCTCCTCCGCAGCCCGGGGCCTCAGGAAATGCCTGCTCTTCCTCTGGCCTTGCCCCCGACGCCTGCCCTCCTCTGCCTCCTGCCGCCTCCTCCCCGCGCGGGGAGGCCAGAGGGCAGGGGCCCGCTGACTCTTGTGCGGCCGCAGGGACGTGTTGTTCCCAGCTGGGGGGCAGGTTTTTCCTGGGCTCCGGGAGGAGCAGAGGCCTGGGGAGAAAGAGGGGGAAGGGGAAGGCCCGGACTGAGGTGCTGCCTGGCTGGGCTGGGAGTGGCCCCCAAATTAGAGGGCCCGGCCGGCCGAGTGATTCAGTGGGCCTTGGGCCGGGCGTGCAGTCCGGCCTTATTGCAGACTGCAAACCACAGACACGAGAGCCTTCCAGGCGCAAGAACCGTATTTACAGAGGGATTGCTCCAGATGCGTCCCCCAAGTGCAGAAAAGAGCTGCAGGACGCGCAATGGGCCCTGTGCGGGGTGCTGCCCATCGTCCCTCCCCGCGCCCCCCGACAAGCACCCTCCAGGAGCGGGCCTGGCCAACACCCAAGGCTGTGCAGTGTGCAGGGGACACTGAGGCTGCTGGGTGCCACTGTGCCGATTGCCCCCCACCCCGCTGCTCCTTGCCATGTGCTACTCCTTCCACTACCAACATTTGTCTTCCCTCCTCTTTCTCTTGTCTACTCCAAGTCACCTCCTCCAGGAAGCCCTTCGGAGCCTCTGGTGCTGTGTGTGGCCCCGGAGAGGCCGAAAACAAGAGTGCCCCAGTCCCATCCCCACAGGATGCAGGGCTCAGTTCCCGAGCCCCCAGAGTGGCGTCCCCCAGCAGAGCTCCGGCCACCATACTCGCGGCTTTTTGCCCCACCGCGACTCCTGGGGCCGAGGAGCTGAGTGATGGCTCCCGGGGCCCAGCCCCCAGGACGGTGCGGGGTGCAGTGGAGGGCGGCCCGGGGGCCTGAGACCAGCTGGGGCCTCAGGCGCAGCTACAGGCTCCTGGGGCCACAGGTTTGTCTTACGCGGGGTTTTGTGGGGTTTTTTTCATTTTTCAAAAGAGCTTTATTGAGATATAACGCACATGCCATAAAATTCACCGATTTAACACGTCCAGTTCAGTGGTTTTTAGTATGTGTGGTGTGCAACAGCGCCACGGTCCACTTCAGAACACTTCCATCACCCAGAAAAGAAAACTGACGCCTTCAGCCGTCACCCTCTATCCCCGCTTCCTTAGAAGCCGCTCATGCACCTTCTGTCCCTATAGGTTGGCCTATTCTGGATTTTTCGTGTGGAATCATACAATATGTGGGGCTTTGTGACCGGCTTCTTTCCCAGAGCACAGTGTTCTGTGCACGGCCAGGAACTGTGCGTGGGGATGCCGAGGCTCCGTGAGGCTACGGGGGCTTCTACGATCTCGTCTTTCCGCTGCCAGAGAAGTTTCAGGATGTTTCCGAAAAACGTTAAAAACACCAACGAGCAAGCAGACCAATGGCTCCCCCTCTCTAGAAGGGCTTGTGTTCTCGCCAGTCTCTGGCCGGGTCCGGGGATTTGCAGCCATCTCCCCCAGGGAAATAAGAGCTCCCACCCCAGACCCCGTTTTGCCCACGTCTCCCTTCTCCATGGCCTGGAAGCTTCTTGCAGGTAGGCGCCACGGCTTGATCAGGCCACCATGTGTCTCAGGTCCTCAGCGGGGGGCCCTGAACTGACACTGGTGCACATGGAAGGGAGGGGCTCTGGGCCCAGCCACATCCCCAGGCAGAGCCTTCTAGAGCCCACCTGCACGTGGCCCTGGACAGCTTGTCCTCTCTCCATGCACCTTCGTCTCTCGATCTCGGGGCCATGCCCTCCCGTCTTGTTGCCTGCCTTTAGCTTCTCCGGCTGTTCCCTTAGTGGGCCTCCTCACCTCGGTTTCCAGCTGTGTCTACCCTCACCTCGCCGGTGGGAGTCTCCCTCCAGGCCGTGTCAGCCGGTGACAGAGGCTGGCTGTGGCCCCGCTCTGCTGCACGTGGGGTACACGGACCACGGGAGGAAGGGGACCCCACAGGACAGGGAAGACGTGTGCTAAGGCCCTGGGCTCGGGACCGAGGTGGAGCTGGGCTCCTCCAGGCCCTGGGGGAGCAGCTGAGCTCCGCGCGACCACGTGGGGTGGTGGCCGCTGGCGGCCTCTTCCTGGGACCCTTGGCAGGCCCGCCCGGTTCGCCCCTGTACGTGGCCAGCGTGGGGCTCAGCCCCGAGGAAGTGCCCACCCACAGAGCATTCACTGCCTCCTGGGGGACCGCACGGACGGAGTAAAGAAAGATGACTCACTGTTCCACTCTCAGCTTGCCCGGGCCTCTGCGCCTCGGGGCAGGCAGGCTGGGGAAGCCCCCCAGAGTCTGGGACGCCTTCTCGTCAGGCCCCAGCTGAGCCCCGGGGTGAGATCACGCAGAGAGGACCAGTCCTGCTTTGGAGGGGGGACAAAGACTGCCGAGGGCTGGGGGGCTGGGGTGTCCAGAGTACCTGGAAGCCTGCATCAAGGCCTTCCAGAAAGCCACAGCCGCTACCCCCCCACCCCGCCCCGACTGGGGAGAACCACCTCCTTGTTCAGGCTGGGCTGCTGGAGGTTCTGGGCGGGCTCAGGCCAGAATTCCGGGGGCCACTCACTGGACCGGCAGCCCGAGGCCGCCTCCCCCTCGCCGCCCTTCCCCTTCTGCCCTCCGCCTGCAAGTGCCAGCAAGCCAGCTCCCGCCCCTCTCCCGGCCTCAGTGTCCCTATCTGGGCAGTGGAAAGTTTGAGTGTCTGAGGCTGTGCCGGCCCAGAGACACGGAGGGTCCTTGTGTGAGTGAGAGCGTGTCCCTTCCCCACGCGCCTGGGGTGGGCGGGCGGCAGGGGGGTGCGCAGCTCGCCCAGCCCAGCCGTCTACGAGAAAATTGCTCCCTTTGAAGCTTCCAGGGGGGCCCGGAGGCCGGCCCCCTCCCTGCGTCTTCCCTCCCGCCGCGCCTTCCCTCTCCGCCGGCAGCTCCCCTCCCTCCTTTCCTCCCTCCCCGCCCCCTCCCGCGTCCCCTCCCCGGCGGCCAGCCCGCCCCGCCTTTAGCCTCCCTCCCACCGCCGGCTCCCTCTCTCCGCGAACTGCCCAGGAGCGAGCAGCTGCTCTCGGAGGGCCCGGACGGACGGACGGACGCGCTGACTGCCAGACACCCGAGCCTGCCAGCCAGCCTGTGCCCAGCCGCTCGCCCTCCCCAGGTAGGGTCCCCACCCCAGCGCCCCCCACCCCGCTGTGCCCGCTGTCCCCCCCTTGTCTCATCCCTGCTGCCACTGCCCTCTCGCCGCCCTGGAGATGCCCACGTCCCTGCTGCCCCCCGCCAGCCCTCCGCATCCCTCCCCTCGGCCCCGCCACGTTACCTCCGTGTCCTGCTCCCGGGCTCCTGTGATTCCCACGGCCCCGCCGTCCCTGGCCCTTCCTGCATTTTCTGCCCAGCCTTCCTCTCCCCTCTGACCTCACGCAGCTCCACTCTCCCTGCCTCCCTCGCCCCCTCGGGTTCTGCCCCTTGCCGCCCCCCCACCCCGAGCATGGCCTGGGCATGGCCCGGTGGCCGGCATCCCAGCCCTCTTCCTTCACTGCGGGTCCCGAGGGCAGCCTGGGGACAGGGCTGGCAGGGCTCCGCGCCGGGGAGCGGTCCCCGGCGGCCAGGACCAGTCCTTGGCGTGGGCTCAGAGACTTGGTTTCCCCGGCACACCCCAGGCAGCCTGCCCAGATATTTCTCCCTTACCCGCAGGCTAATTCCCTTCCTCTGCCTCCTCCTGAGAGAGGGGTGGCTCCTCAAGGCCCTGGCCACAGGGTCCCCTGGGTGCGGCTGCCTGGGGGGCTCGGTCCTGTCTGTCCCCGGAACCCCGTTGGATTGAGACTCAGGATGGGGAGGGGTGGGCACAGAGAGATGCAGGCGACTGTGCCATGTTACCCTGTGAGGCCTGGCTTGGGGCCCTGGAGGGCCCCTGGGGACCCTGGGGAGGAGTGAGGCCACAGGCCCACTTCCAGACTCGGACACCATGGTCCCAGGATGGGTGCCTTTAACGACCGGTGAGGCTCAAGAGCTCGCTGACTAATTGCTCTGTCCCCCAAAAGTAGCCCCCGCCTACTGGTGCATGGGACGCCTCCAGAACGGAGGGTGCACCCCACGTCTGAAGCAAAACTAGCTGCGAGGTTGCCCCCAGAGTTCTCGGGGAGGGGAGGAGGGGCCCCTGCTGGTCTCACCCTCACTCCTTCCATTGTACAAAAGGGACAACTGAGGCCCAGAGACAGGCAGGCACGTGCCCGCAGTTGCACAGCGAGTCGGACACAAAGCTGGGGCCACGAGCCAGGGCTCCTGACCCACAAGCCCTGCCTATTGACACCATAGCACCCGGGGAAGCCTCGGGGTCACTGGGCCATGGATACTGACAATTGTGGCACCGCGTGGGCATTGGAGAGGGATGTGACAGGGCCCCTGGCCGCTGTCCTGCAAGTTCCCAGGATGGCTGGAGTGCTGAGGGGCTGCCAGGGGACCCAGGACGGGAGACAGGCAGAACGGAGCTCTCTTCCCGGTCGCGGGGTCTCCTGGGAGGTTGGGGGAGGGGAGCGCCCCCCCCCCCCACTGCTCCGTGGGTGGGGCTGGGCCTGGGCCTGGGCACTGGTTAGTGGGGGCTGCCCAGGTCGGTTCTGCTGGGTGCAGCAGGAGGCCCGGGGTACCCCAGGAGAGGGTGGGGGGCTGGGGCGGGCAGGGTAGACTTCCTCCCGGCCAGGGAGGTTGTTCTTGAATACTTTTGGTGAAGGGCCGCTGGGGTGGCAGATAGGGCCAGCCCCATCCTCAGTGTGCTCCTGCATCTGTGCCCTCCCCTGCTCCCTGGCCTGCCAGGTCTCCGCCCTGGAGGGACCGACTGGCCCGGGGACAAGCTGGACATGCTCAGCTTCCTGGGGATCTCCCTCGGGGGCGCGGGTTGGCCCGCAGTGAGGAGCGCGCAGGTGAGCGCCTCCTGGCGCCCCGAGGCCGCCTGTGCCTCCCCCAGTGGGTGCCTCCCTGGGGAGTTGCCCTCTGCCCCCCCCCCCACAGCATGGGGCGGCCTTTGAGGGCGGGACTGTGGGGTGCATGGAAAGGAGGGCGCCCCACGGGACCGCGAGAACAGACGGAGAGCCGGGGGGCAGCTGCCGAGGGGCCCGCCCGCCCAGGGGCCTACCCGCAAGCCCCGAGACCCCGGGCCACGGTGGGCATTAACCGTCCCAGCGCTCTTGTGCCCTGCCCCGGAGCAGGGCCCCGAGTCCCCGTCGCGTGTGTGGGGAGTCTGAAGCCCAGCTGTGGCTGCTGGCAGTTCTCTGCAGGCTCATTTCAGGGGCCCAGAAAGTTGGCATGCCATCCTCTGACCGAACCCGCCCCAGTCCTACCAGTGGCCCTGGCTCACTGGGGGGCGTAAATGAGGAGAGACCCCAGAGTGGCCTTTCCGGTGCCAGTGCCAAGTCCCCAGAAGACGGTAGAGCCTTCAATAGGGCCTCCCATCTCTCCCAGCCGCCCTGCTTCCCGGGCCACCCACTGCCATCCCTCGCCTACTCCCTGGAGAAGCCCCGTGGAGACAGCGCAGCACGGGATCGTCCCAGCAGTCAGTTGTCCTTAGTTGCCCGGGGACACAGCTGAGGCACGAGAGAGTGGCAGTCCCCCAGGATCTCCCTGGGACACACAAGCAGTAGGCTGTGGCCCGGGCACCGTCCACTCTGCACCCCCTCCCCGCCGCGCCCCAAGGATGGTCCCAGCCCTGGCCCCAGCCCCAGGGCCTCTGAAGCCTCATCTGCTGGGCCGCGGGGTCATTTGTCTCACACGTCTCTGCGGAGCTTCCCAAACCCCTGATTGTAAGAAAGCTCTTCCCACCCCACCATGACTCCCTCCCCACCCTCCTCATCAGTCACCCCAGGGTGAGAGAGCTCAGTCTCTGCCCGGAGCTGTCTCCCTCTACATTGGTGCAAGGGGGGCACACCAGCCCAAGGGCTCGGCTCAAATCGAGAGGCTGAGGAGTGATGGTGGCTGTCCCAGGGCACCCTCCCTCCTGTGGGCCTCCGTGTGCGGCACTGGGTGGTGGCGGTGACAGTGAGCAAGGGCTCCCCCTGAAGGCAGAGTCGTGGCAGCTCTGTCCCCTCCTGTCAGCTGGCCCCTGTGGCAGTCAGTGCCCCTCCTCTCCCTCCTGTCCCCTGCTCACACGCTGGGGCCCACACCTTGATCACCCACAGAATGGCCTTCTGGAAGTCCCACCTCCCAGGGAGCAGTAGGAGGCAGGTAGAGGGGCTATGCTGGGGGCGGGAGGGTGTCAGCTCCGCCGCGTCCCCCGGGCCTGAGACCCCTGGAGGCTACACGGCCGGGCCCTTCTTCCGTCTCCCAGAGCCAGTCTCCCAGTGGCCCCGGGGGTGGGCGTGGGGCCCGCGTGGCCACCTCCTCTAGGGATGGGTGACTGCGATTTGTCCCCCCTCAACTGGAGCCCCCAGCCCGAGCTTCCCGGGGCCTCCTTCACTCCCTCCGGGACTCCAGCTCCTGGGAGCTGCCCAGAGCCCCCCCATTTGGCTTCTCCTGTCCCCGTCCCCCGCCCCGCTCTGGGTCAGGGCAGATCCTGGGGTGGCCGTGGAGGAAGCCTTCTCGCCTAGGGCCCACCAGCCTCAGTTCCCACGGCAGCCTACAGAGCAGCATCACTGACATTCCCCAGCCGGGAACTCAGATGACTCACCGGCCCCTCCCTGTGGTGACACATCTCTGGGTTTCAAGGGGCTGGGGTCTCTGTCCAGCCTCCTTGCACCTGGCGTTCCCGGTCCCTGGCACCTGAAAGCCAAACTCCACAAAAACACCAGCCTGGGCTGAGCTGCAAGACTCACCCTGGTTTCTCCTCCACCATCCACCCCTTGGGAGACAGATGGCCCAGGGGGACCCAGCACACAGGGCTGGGGATTTGGGGAACTGAAGTGGGACTTGGAGGAGAGAGGGAAGGGGCAGGGAGAGGCTGGCTCCAGCAGCTCTGTCCCAGGACACCAGAGGCAAAGGTGACTTTGATCATCCTTCAGTCTGAGTCCCTGCTCACCCCTGATTATGGTCCAGCAGGGCCATGGAGGCCCCCGGCTGCAAGGCGGGGTGCACTGGGGGTTGCCCAGGGCCGGGTGCCGAGGGCTGGCTCCCACCACCAGCCGGAGCCCCTGGCTGACAGCCGGTGCGCGGAAGGAGCTGCAGGAAACCCTGGGCCCAGGAAGGGCAGGGCCTCACTCCTCACTCCCAGGGGTGCCTGGCCACCGTCCTGCCCGGGAAGCGGGGCCCAGCCCCCTCGCCTCGGCCGGGCTCAGCCAGGGAGCAAGGCGAGGGGGGCGCCAGGCTCTGGGAGCCAGGCTGAGGACATCTCCCTGTGGGGGCTGCTGCCAGCTGGGACCTAAACGGCTCCAGGGAAGCTCCCTGGCTGGCTGGGATGATGGCCTTTCCATGCCCCTGCAGATCCGGGGCACGCCGAAGCCCCAGGCTTGTGGCCAGCCCGCTGGGGGTGCTGGGGCCAGCGGGGCGGCTGGCCCGAGGCACCCGAAGACCTACCATCAGTGGCGGTCAGAGCCAGGGGCCGTTGTGCCTCAGGAGCCACGATGGGCAAAGGGCCCACAGAGCAGGGCCCTTTGACTTTCCAACAGCATCACCTCCCAGCTCGGGTGAGGGAGCTGCCGGGGAGCCTCGCCAGGGCCCCACAGGCTGGTCCAGCACCCCCTGCACAGCCCAGGGAGTATAGGGTCTCGTGGCTTTGGAACAGCAGAGGATGGAGCCAGACACACAGGCAGATAGACAGATGGACAGACAGGGAGCCCCAGTCCTACCGCTTCCTTACTGTGTGGCCTCGGGCCAGAGTTTTGGGCAAAGTGTGAGCCTCAGTTTACCTTTTCATCAAGTGGCAAAAACAGCACTTTCTTCTTTTGGTCTTTGGGAGGGCTACGTTAAGGGATCATTTGAGTCCCCTGCCCCATCCGTGGGAGGCGATAGCATCCACCCTCTTCCTCAAACATTCTAGAATGAGGTGAGGCGGAGCTCAGGATTTCTTCAGTGAGTTGGGAGGAGGAGGAGGAAGGACACCGGGCCCAGGTGTGAAGGGACTGGGAACTTCAGGACCCCCAGCTGACCTGGGTCATCAGCTGCCTGGCCCCTGGCCGGCAGTTTAACCCCTTCCCCACCCCACCCCCGCCCCACCTTCCAGAGGTTTCCCGACAGAGCGGAGGGCTCTCCCGAATGCTGTGGGGACAGAGGTCTGGCCTCGCCCGCGCAGCCACCTCGCCAGCTCCCCGGTCCCAGCCCTCTCCCGCCAATGGGCCGGCTCCCTGCCAGCTCCCCACGGCCTCCGCCTGCCACGTCCAGTTCGCATCGCTCCCTGAATACCCCGCGGTGCCAGGGCCATGACGGGAAGGAGCTGCCCTGGCCGGCCACGTGCAGGCGTCTGCTCGCCCTGCAGCCTCAGGAGGCTCGGGCACAGGCCTGCGCCCTCGCCACCCCAGCTGCCAGCCCCTCACGCGGTCCCCCCACACGCACACACGCGCACGTGCGGGGGCCCCAGCAGGCCCACGGGTGGCCCCGAGAGCAGGTGAGAGGCTGCCAGAGGGCGGGCGGGCTGGGGCCTGGGGCAGGAGGAGCGGCTGCGCACCCACCTGCGGAACGCAGCTCTGGACGGCGCTCCCGCCCCCCGCCGGCTGTTCGAGGCCGGCCTCCGAGGCCTTTGGCGGACAGAGGGGTGCGGAGGGAAAGGGGACCCCGTGTTGCCCGTCCCCTCCCGCCCCTCCTCTTCCACGCAGCCCCGGGGACCCGGCAGGCTAGGTAGACGGTGGCACCCGCGCCAGAGTTCAGGTCGGGTTGCCGGGGGGGGGGGACACGCCGGGCTGAGGCCTCGGGACGGTGCCCGGCGTCTCCGACTTGGCAGCTGCAGGCCACACATTCGCAAGCAAGCTCCCAGGGCATGCCAGACCTTAAGTCCTGCTCCCGCCGCCCTTGGCCTGGCCTGAATGCCTGGCACGGCCGCTCCATGTTCTCAGAGGCTGCCAATGCGTCTTGTTTGGCGCGGACCGGGAGCAACCTCGCTCGCAGGACTGCGCCTGCTTTCAGAGAGCGAGACAAGGAGGCCCTATTGGTCTGGGGCGCGGGCTCCAGGAAGCCTGGCCCTTTCCCTCGCTCACACCTGTGGGCACTGGGCCGGAGGCCTCGGCGCCGCAACCACTTCTTGCCTTTGCTGTCAGGGCCAGGGGTCCAGCGAGCTCCAAGCACAGCTTGACAGGGCTCGAGGCCCTCCCCGGAGTCCTCGGGGACACCCTGCCCGGCTCCTTGTCCGGCCAGCCCTCCCCTCCCTGTGCAGTTCCACCAGCTTCCAGAGTGGAAATGAGGCTCTGCTGGCAAGCCCGCCCAGCCCCCACCCTGCCAGCCTGTCCACTGCCCGGGCCCAGCCGGGAGCGGGCGGCGGGGGAACCAGCCACGCCTTGTCCTCGGCCTCGGTCACAGGGCCCTGGTGGAGGGCCTCCCGGCCGTCAGCCTCCGTCCCCCCACCCCACGCCCCGAGAGTGAGCCTGCACTAGAGCCCAGGGCCCCTGCCTGTGGCCCCCAGATGCAGCAACATCAAGCCTGGCTGCTTCGAGCCGAATCATCTCGAGCCCCCACTCCTCCAGGACACGTCCCACGAGCCCACGTGGAGCCTGGGTGGCCAGTCTCACCCCGGTTGGCCTTTCCAGTGCCGTCCTGCTCTACTCTGGCGGCCGGGCCAGATCTGGGGGCGGAGGCTCCCAGGGAGACCCCTGGCCCTTCCCAGCCCCCGGCGGGCTAGAGGAGGCCTGGTCTTGCCCACCTCCCACCACAGCCTCCCCTGGGCCCGGCCAGACGACCCCATCCACCCCCACCTATCCAGGTGAGCCGTGGATCCCAAGGCCTTCCCAGGCTCCCACTGGGCGTTCCAGCCCTGACTCATCCCCCCTGTGAGGTAGCGGCTTTGGCAGGGGTGCCAGGCAAGAAGACAACAGTCTCCTCCCTCTCTCCCATTCCATCTTGCTCTCCTGCCTCCATCCTCCCCTTCCTGTTCTCTCCGACCACTCGTCCTCGTCCCAGCCCCGGGCTTCCAGTGGTTCCCAAGCAAGGGTCCCAAGCAGTGGCAGCAGGCACCCAGGGCCTCGGCCTGTCCTGTTCTGCGCTGGAGGTTGCAGAATCAGGGGAAGAAGGAGGGACACCTTGTCAGGTAGGCAAGCACAGGGCCTCCTCCCTACTCGACACCAGGACCTCCCGGGGGCTCCGCTGGGTCCTGCCCGGCCAGTCTGGGGCTGGCAGGACCTGGGGTGTGATCGTGGTGTCTTGGGGCTTGAGGGAGCCAGGCAGACTGGGTGCTCCCCTGACGTGGGGGACGCTTACTTTGCTGTGTCACCTGGGACAGGCAGGCAGCTTCTCTGAGCTTGCCACTGGGGGCCATGCACTCAGGAGGGCCGCTGGGACCTGCTGGGGGCACTCTGGGGCTGGCCCTCCAGCCGAGTCCACTGAACCATGTCCTGGGTCTGTGACCTCGGCCTGCCCAGCACACTGCACCCCGGGTCACCAGTGTCCTCGGGGATAGTGGGAGCCGGGGCAAGCTACATGACCCACTTAGGGGATGCCTGGGGAGCATGCAAGGGGCTGGCAGGACTGGGATCGATGGGAACCTGGGGCACAGAGTAGTTGTGCCCTGGCCTGCTGGTGGGAGGGCTCCAGGGGGCTGCGCAGCACCCAGCCCAGCCCCACACCAACCGGGCTCGCCCAACAAAGCAGCAGACCGGGCCGAGATGCTCTCGAGGCTTAAATCCAGCAGAGCCCTCCAGTCCCCGGGGACTCCTGCCACGTTTATTTGCAGCAGTCAGGCTCAGAGGTGCCCCGGGCCCCACTGAAGCCCGTCACGGCCCCAAGTGAGGAGGGTCTGCAGGAAGCCCCAGGCCCCCGGCCAGGCTCACTGCCCACAGATGCACGCGGGGCAACCCCGGACACCGGAGCCCGGGAGCGGAGCAGGGCAGGCACACGGACGCCCGCGGAACACATGGGGAAATGAGGCTGGCTGGGACTTTCTGGGGGAAATCCGGGAGGGTGAGGGTGGTGGGAGAGGCAGGGGCTCGGCCTTTCCCTGTACGGGACCTTCCAGCAGAGGAGCCTCTGGATGGGGGAAGGAAGGAGGTGGTAAAAACGGGCCCCTGGGGCAGGTTCGGGCAGGGCAGCTTCCCCCTCACGCCCACCCCGCTGCCTGGCCTGGGGGAGACTTCGGACAAGCCCGATCCTGCCTGCCACCTTGGCAGCAGCCAGCTCCCCTCTGGTGGCCTCTCCGGGGGGCTGGGCCACGGGCAGAAGGAAGGCAGGAGCCGGTGTGGGAGCCCCGGGGCTCTGCAGGCCAAGCCAGGGGGAGTCTTGCGGGCCAGGAGAGGGTGCCGAGGCCCTGGGGGGCCTTAGGGAGGGGAGCTGGGGGCCGCGCCCCCTCCCCGGCAGCGATTGGCCGGGAGGCCGCCCCTCTCTCTGTCCGCAGTGCCTCCGTGGCTCCCCCAGGCCTCAGCCCAGCGTGCCCAGCAGGGTGTCTTGGCCTCTCGACTTTTCTTCAGAAAATGTGGGTGTGCTGCAAGGGGGAGCTCAGGCAGGAAAGGAAGTGACTCATGGTGGTCTAGCTCAATGCTGACTGCACCACAGGGCCCGGAGCATGTGGGATCGGCCCTGGCCACAATAGGTTATTCAAATCCCAATTCTTCAAAGCCTTTATGGGGCAGACAGCTGCCTTTCCCTCTCTGCCCCCTCCACTCCCTTTGCTCGCCTCACTGACCCCTGTCCCCAGGCAGGCTGCCAGCTGAGGGGGTGTGTGGGGGGCAGTGGGCGGGGGGGGGGTGAACGCGACTCACTGACCGGCAAGACGACCCATTGCCCATGAAAGCCGTTGTCCTGCCCAGGATCAGAGGGGAGCGGAAGGAGGTGTCTCCCGCCTGCCCACGCCCCGTCCCTCTGCCACCTTCCCCCACGCCACTCCCGCCTTGGGGTCCGGCTGGCCCCATGTGAGGGATGGTGAACACGGTGCCAACACGTGCGGGTCCTCAGCTCCTGGTGTTTGGAGGTTTTCGGGAAAGGGCCCAGGGGGCACGTACGGGTGCCAGCCGGGCCCTCCTGACCGCCCCTCCTCACCCCAGCCTCCCAGGCATGCCCACCATGTGGCCCCTGTGGCTCGTCGCCTCCCTGCTGGCCCTGAGCCAGGCCCTGCCCTTTGAGCAGAAGGGCTTCTGGGACTTCACCCTGGACGACGGGCTGCCCATGCTGAACGACGAGGAGGCTTCAGGCGCTGAGACAACTTCAGGCGTCCCGGACCTGGACGCCCTCACGCCCACCTACAGCGCCATGTGTCCTTTTGGCTGCCACTGCCACCTGCGGGTTGTTCAGTGCTCCGACCTGGGTCAGTCCCGGGACCAGGGCGGGGCGGGTGCAGGAAGGCGCCGGCCGGCCTCGGTGCCCTACTGGGGAGACACACACCTGCCCGGCGGGATGGCACGAAGGGGTGGGGTCAGGGATGGGGTGACTCCAGCGCGCGGGCGTGGGGAGCCTGGTTTCAGCGTGGAATGGTGTCCGGTTGCTCGGCTGCCGGCGAGCGGAGAGTGAGAAGGGCCCTCACCTGTGGCAGAGCCCCTGCACGAGCGCGTGTGTGCGTGTGTGCGTGTGTGTCCCCTGCTCGGAGGCGCTCACACTGGTGACGGCGGCCCCGGCCCCCAGGTCTGAAGGCCGTGCCCAAGGAGATCTCACCCGACACGATGCTGCTGGACCTGCAGAACAACGACATCTCAGAGCTCCGCGCCGATGACTTCAAGGGCCTCCACCACCTCTACGTAAGGCCGCCCGGGCCGCCGCGGGGCTCGGAGGTGGCAGTGTCAGGGGTTGGGCGCTTACGGCTGTGGGGGCAGATGTGTGCAGTGCGAGAGGGGGCGGGGGCCGTGGAGTCTGGACGAGGGCTCGGTGGGAGTGCCCCAGGACCCAGGTCACATGTGTGGATGTCAGCAGCCACAAGCACGGGACACAGTCGCTCAGCCCCACTCCCTCTCCAGCTGAGAACTTCTTGCTGTACTGCTGCATCCCAGCGACATGAGAAGGAAACAGTCTCTCACGGCCCGGGTGCCAGCCAGGAAACCGGGGTGCCGCGAGGCGGTGGGCCATGCGGGCAATAATGACATGGCCAGGCCCGAGCGCTGGCTCCGGGCTCTACACGCTGCCCGCAGGATCCCCTCAAGGCCCCACTGGCAGCCCCACTGATCGCCAACCCCGGGCGGCCAGGGAGGGGGAAAGTGGTGAGGGCAGGGCGGAGTGGGGAGCCGGTGCCTTCACGTCCCACGCCCTCCCTGCCCCAGGCTCTCGTCCTGGTGAACAACAAGATCTCCAAGATCCACGAGAAGGCCTTCAGCCCCCTGCGGAAGCTGCAGAAGCTCTACATCTCCAAGAACCACCTGGTGGAGATCCCTCCCAACCTGCCCAGCTCCCTGGTGGAGCTCCGCATCCATGACAACCGCATCCGCAAGGTGCCAAAGGGCGTGTTCAGCGGGCTGCGAAACATGAACTGCATCGGTGAGTGCGGCCTGGCCAACCCCGTGGCCGGCGGGAAGGGCGCAGGGAGAGGGACCTCTTCCAGCCGGCGTGGCCGGGTGCCATGGACAAGCCTGGTGGGCTTCATAGAACATTCCAGAGGCTGGTCTCGGGGCATGCCCCAGGGCTGCCATGGCAAGATGAAGAGAAACCTGGGGTCCGTAGAGAGAAGGAAGGGAAAGGGCCAGTGCAGCCAGACGGCCAGCCGGGGTCCACCAAGGGCCCAGCCAGAGGAGCTGAGCAGCTGATCTCTGGGTCCCGTCCCTTTCCTCCTGCCTCCCTTCCTCCCGGAGGCCGATGCCTGGGCCAACACCCTTGGGAGGTCACGGTCTTGGACAGCCAGGAGTTCGCGATCAGCCCGGTACATTAGCAGGGCTGCTTTCTGGGGGACCTGGGGGAGCCGGGCCCGTCAGGCCAGCCCAAGCCAGGAGGCCAGCAGGACTTGGGGCTGTGCGGGCGGCCACCGAGCGCCGGCGCTGGGGCTGAGCAGGGCCTCTCTCCTAGAGATGGGCGGGAACCCCCTGGAAAACAGTGGCTTTGAGCCTGGAGCCTTCGATGGCCTGAAGCTCAACTACCTGCGCATCTCTGAGGCCAAGCTCACCGGCATCCCCAAAGGTAGGAAGGCAGCCCTTTCCCCCTGCTGTCCAGCGTCCATGGCACAGGTGGGCGCCAGTGGGGGGGGCCCGGAGATATCTGGAGTCACCAGTCAACTCAGGGAAGGCTTGGGGAGCCCTGTGCTCCCGTCGTCACCCCGCACTCAGACCCAGCCCACACACCTGGCCTCCCCCCACCTGCATTCCCCTGCAAGCACCCTGTCTTCCTGGCAGACCTCCCCGAGACCCTGAATGAACTCCACCTGGACCACAACAAAATCCAGGCCATCGAGCTGGAGGACCTGCTCCGTTACTCCAAGCTGTACAGGTGGGCTGGGGATCCAAGCCGGGCGCCCTGCCCCCACTGCTCTTCACTCCTCTACCTTTCGGTACATGTCACGTGTCCTTTGCAGGTTGGGCCTGGGCCACAACCAGATCCGCATGATCGAGAACGGGAGCCTAAGCTTCCTGCCCACCCTGCGGGAGCTGCACTTGGATAATAACAAGCTGTCCAGGGTGCCTTCCGGCCTTCCGGACCTCAAGCTCCTGCAGGTGAGAGCCGCCCGCCGCCCCCATGCCGGCTGCCCTGAGCCGGAGGGGCCTAGTAGGGCCTTGCTGTGCCGCTGGCCAGCCGCTCCTGCTCTCCCTGCGCCCCCTCGTCATCTGGAAAGAAGCAATCACAGGGATCCGTGCTGAGGAAGCAGGGAAGGCGAGCGGGGACTGCACTGGGGATGGCGGGCTGGGGGTGCGTGGAGTGGGGGTGCGAGGTGCCCGCAGGAGTTGGCCTGGTAGATTTTGCAGCTGAAGTTTTCGTAGGCGGTGGGACCCCAGAAAGGCACGGCGGAGCCTGGGGGGTCAGGGAGCAGCCTGGGCACTGGAGGTGCACAGATGTGCGGCTGGGGGGGTTCAGCTCAGGGCAGGAAGTAGGTCGAGGTGGGAAGGGGGGTGCAGGGTCTTGCCTGGGGTTCTTTCAGGGACCTCGTCCCTGGCTTGGCTTCCAGTCTCTTCCTCGGCCCCATTGGCACTGGCCAGGAGACCTGCCCGCTCACAGGCTGTCCGGACGGGCCCTGCCCCGGGGAGGGGGGCTGGCGGGGGCGCCCAGATGCTGCCTCACGGAGGCCCGTTCCCGGCTAAGCGCGCCCTCTAGCGGCCGCTGTCCGCTCTGCCTCTAGAGGGCGCTGCTGCAGTCTGAGCACCTCCTCGCTTGGGGGTTTCCTCCGCCCCCCCATCCAGAGTGGGGCTTCGGGAGGTTGAGGGCTGCCGGAGAGCGAGCGCCCCTGGGGCCCGGAAGGAAGAGGAGGTCATATCCGGGCTCCTTCTCCTCTCGCACCTATGCCACGGGGTCTCCGGAGTGACCGGCTGCGGCCCAGGGGCAGGCCTGGAGTTTGGGAAGCCCGGGGGAGCCCCAGGTGCCCTCCTTCCTGCACCCGAACCCACGTCCCGTGCCCCTCACTTCCCACCGCCACGCGCCGCATCCGGGCCCCTCATCCCGGCCCCTGGCCACGCACCTGTGCCTCCACATCCCAAGCAACACCTACCGGAGAGCCACCCCCAAGCCTCGGTTGGCTCCTCCCAACAATGGAAGGACCACGTCCTGGCCCTCCAAGGGCAAGCGCGGCCATGAAACCCCACCCGTGGGGCGGCCCGGCGGGACTCAGCCAGGAGGGAAGGCCCGAGCCCTCTGCCGTCTGGTCTGCCCGCCACTGGGCGGCCGGCTGGACCGGGCTGGGAGGGCAGGCGCTGGGCCTGAGCCACCCCCTCTGCCCCCAGGTGGTGTACCTGCACACCAACAACATCACCAAGGTGGGCGTCAACGACTTCTGCCCTGTGGGCTTCGGGGTCAAGCGGGCCTACTACAACGGCATCAGCCTCTTCAATAACCCCGTGCCCTACTGGGAGGTGCAGCCGGCCACTTTCCGCTGCGTCACTGACCGCCTGGCCATCCAGTTTGGCAACTACAAAAAGTAGAGGCAGCGGCAGCCGCCGTGGTGGCCTGGGCCGGGTCTCTGGGGAGCACAGCAGACATCCCGAAGGGGAGGGCAGAGCCAAGGAGCCGAGCCAGCGCCCAGCTGCGCCCAACCCAGCCCCGCCCTGATCCCGGACCCTGACTCGCTGCCTCCTGACGCCCTCATCCTGGCTCCCAAGCACGCAGATGGGGCACAAGACCCAGCCGCCCATCACATGCCTGTTGGCCTCAGAGCTGCCCCTGCCCGCCCCCCACCGTCCTAGCCACTCAGAGGCCCCCTCATAGAGCTCTCTTCCCATTCACCCTCGAATCAAACGGCCCGAGGCTCCAGTCCAAGAAAGACGGGCCCTGGGTCTAGGGGTGGGAAGGGGCTAACAAGGATGGACACAGCCCACCGCACCTGCCGGGCGCACGTTCCTCCTTCTCGTGTGCTTCCGGCTCCCAACCGTCCTTGGCCTGGCCTGCTGCTCCTGGCCTCCCACCCCCCCCCCTTCTGCAAGTTCATGGCCTGGCCCGTCCATCCAAGCCCCTTTCCTCTACTGGCCTCCAGACCAGGATCTTCCTCCCTGGCTCGCTCTCTCTCCCTGTCCCTCTCCACGTGTCCGTCTCATCCTCCCTCTCCTCTCTCACATCTCCCAGCTGGGTCCGCTGTCTGTGGCGCGGGGCCTCTGCTCAGCCCCTACCCAGGCAAGCCCCGGGGCAGAGGGCAGCTGCCCCCAAGCCTGGACAGTCCTGGAGGAGGTCAGCAGGTGGAGACGATGCACCCTGCATGCACTCCGCACTCCAAAGGGGAGCATTGGCCCCGGAAAGGGCCCAGCCTCCCACTGGAGCCCCAGCCAGCTTTCATCGTCCCCCTCTCCCCACGAGATGGCTAGCTCTCCCCTCCCTTCGCCTTCTGGCCCCTGGTATGGTGGGGGTTTCTAACGATCACACCCAGCTTGAGGAGGGGCTGCTTCTGAGGTCGGTTGTTGTCTTTCAATTAAAGAAACACTGTGCAATATGGCTTTGTGTGCTGCCACTCGCGGGGTGGCACCGGGGACCGAGCGGAGAGGGGAACCGGGGTGGGCCCAGGCTCCACCTCCTCGTGCCCTCTCCGAGCCGTGGGCTTCCCCTTTGCTGCTTTCCCTGCCCGCAGGCCAGGGTCCTCAATTCCTCCAGGTCTGACTCCGGACAAGGAGATCCCTTCCACTTCTTTCTAGGCACTTCCATCGCCCCAGCGGTCCTTATACTGGGCCCCTAGAGCGGGCCTGGCTGAGGGAGCATCCGCCCTCCCAGAGCGGAGCATTTGCCAAGCACCTGCCACCTTCAGAGCACCCAACCAGACCCTCGCTCTGAGAGGGGAGCCTGTCCTGATGGGCTGGGGGAGGCTGCGAGCAACGCTACATCCCGGCTGTGGGGGGACCGTGCGCAGCACCCCAGTCAGCACCAGGGGGCGCACACCTGGGCAGGACAGGCCTCAGACGGGCCGCGAGCGCGCACCTGCGCTGGCCTCTCGGCCCAGGAGCCTGGCCCAGGAGCCTGGCCCAGGAGCTCGGCCCAGGAGCTCGCACCGTGCGCCCGCAGAGCCAAGCCCAGGTTGCAGCGCTCTGCCACTGGCTCCCGACAAAGGATCCAGGACACGGCCTGAGAAGCCTACCCGCTGGGGACACTGGTCTGCCCCAGAAAGGGCAGCACGGGCAGGGGAGGGACGGTCCCCAGAGCAGTGTGCCCTCAGTTGGCAGGCCCAGCAGACTGAGGTGGTGGCGGGCCAGAGCCTGGCCGCTCTTCCTTCATCCCCCACGAGGGCCCTCCGCCTCGGGTGGTGGGGGGCCAGGGCTTCCCCAGAGCCACCGGTCACCCATGAAAATACAGCAGGCAGAGCCCATGACGAGTGCCAGCCCAGGACAGAAGGAGCTCGGAGGCTCCACGTGCTGGCTCCCAGCACAGAGCTGCGTGCCCTTCTGCCTGGCCTGGCACCAGGGTGCCCGGCGTCCCTGAGTTTCCCGTTTTGGGGATGGGAGGCGCCGCTCAGCATGGTGGCCCTGTGATAGAATGTCACCCGTCGGCATCATAGCACTATTCTGGGCCATGTGCTGCACAGCCCAGCAATCTCTGCTGAGCTGGGCAGGCTCAGGGCAAGGGCACTGGCCAGGGGCCAAGAGACAGGGCCTCAGTCAAGTCCCCTCACTGGCTGTGAGGAGGGAGAGCCAGAACTGGGGCCTGCAGGAGCCAGGGACGTGGAGCCCTCAGGCCATTTCTCTGTGGGCCGGCCCGGGGCACTGAACCCTGTCGTGCAGGTCCAACGTAGTCCCCGTAGGTCTCAGTCTTCTCTCCCAGCCTTCCCGCCCTTCCCTTCCTCTCTGCCTCCCTCTCTCGCAGGGACAGAGGTGCCCTGACAAACCAGTGAGACGAGTGGGGCTCAGTTGGTTAAGCCGCTGACCCCTGATCTGAGCCCGGGGACGGGGTCTCAGGGTTGTGAGGTAGAGGCCCCCCTCGGGCTCTGCACTGAGCATGGAGTCTGCTTGGGATTCTCTCTCTCTCTGTCCCTCTGTCCCCCCCACCCCAGCCACTCACACACGTGTACTCTCTCTCTCCCTCTCTCTCTAAAAAAAAAAAAAAAACTAGTAGGACAACTGTAATAATGCTGCTAGGCTCAGATAAGATCCCGGTGGCTGGGCTCCAGGGAAAGCATCCGTGGACCTTGTGGGTCACCCTGCACAATAGGAGACCATGCCCTGAAGTCGGGACGCATACTCTGCCAAGACCAGAGGCCTCGAGGCACCCAGGGGACCATCTGGGCCCGTGGCGGGAGCCCAGCGAGGTGAACAGGGCCTCACCCCACAAAAGCTTGTGAGTCGTGGTTGGAAAACAGGGTTCTATCCTCAGAGCAGCTGGTCAGAGATGGAGGACGTCGTCTCCCTGTGCTTCAAGTGTGTCGCAAGCTGTTAGGTGGTGATGATGACGATACAAAAGTGGGGACTGATTGGGCTTAAAAATAAAACCCAGGGGGGATCCCTGGGTGGCTTAGGGGTTTGGCGCCTGCCTTTAGCCCAGGGCGTGATCCTGGAGTCCCAGGATCGAGTCCCACGTCGGGCTCCCGGTGCATGGAGCCTGTTTCTCCCTCTGCCTGTGTCTCTGCCTCTCTCTCTCTCTCTCTCTCTCTCTGTCTCTCATGAATAAATGAATAAAATCTTTTAAAAATAAATAAATAAATAAAACCCAGGGCAACATGAAGGTTACCCCTGCCAGCCGCCAGCCCCCACCTACGGCTCAGGCCATGCAGAGTGCCCTCCTCGTGGAGCTCAGGGCCTGGCCGAGGTCACAGGAAGCCCCAGAGGGCTGGGGTGCCCCACTATGAGCTGTGGGTACGCAGATGGGCTCAGGGGTGCCCGTTTTCAAAGCCTCGGCTATGCCCAAAAGGCGGCAGGAAGGATGCTAGGAGGGACCAGGCTCCAGCCCCTGCACTTGGGGATAGATTGGATGTGGGGTGACAGGAAGGGGGTGGGATGGTGACAGGATGGGGGTGTGGCACCCCCAGGTCCTAGGCCTCTGGAGGCAGAGGAAGGGGAGGCCAGGAATATCACATGAGGACCAGGAGGCCCCCCGGCGCTTTGAGTGTGTGGATGCGGCTCAGAGGGACCTAAGGCAGAGAGTGAGCTGAGGCGGGCACAAGTGCGTGCGCGCACACACACACACACACACAGACGCACGCGCGTGCTCGCGCATGCACACAGGGCCATAAAAGTCACGGGAGCAGCTCAGTCGCGGGGAGGGCTGTCCCGTGCAAGAAGTGGCTGCCAAGGAGCATTGTCAGTGACACGGGGCCCGGGTGGGGGACATTTCCAAGTACTTACTGCGGGTCAGGTGCCTTCTGAATGCAGCGGGGCCCAGCTGGAGCCTAAGCCGAATCCACTGCTCGGGTTTAGACAAGCTGGGGCTTGTCGGAGGGGCAGCCAGCCAGGCGTCCACAGCCCATGGCCGGGGCTGGGGGCAGGGCGCCTCCGAAGGACAACCCCTCCTTGAAGGACCTGAACGGGCAGGTGGAGGGCTTGCTTCGAGAAGCTGGGAAGCGGGGCCAGTGTTCATTCACTTCTGCTCCCCCTGTGGTCTCCAGGCCCGTCCCCGTGGGCTCTGGGCTTGGGTCTTGGGAGGGCAGGGGCCGCCGCCCTGGGCAGCCCAGAGCCAAAAGGCCACCTCCCCCCAGCCAGCCCCAAGCCGCTCCTGAGGATGGAGAGGGAAGCCTGGCTCTCCAGAACCTCTGGGGTATCATCTACTGAGGCCAAGCACCCGCGAGGCCCAAGGGGAGGTATGCTGCAGGCAGGGTTCAGGGACACCCAGGACTTCTTGGGGGCCGGGTCAGGGACTGGTATGAGTTTTCTGCACCTGGCTTCAAACACTGATTGTCTCAGGGCTCAAGTCAAGGGCCCTGCTCCCCCTGAAAACTCCAGGGGAGGATCCTTCCTGCCTCTCCCAGCCTCCGGTGGCCCCGCTCATCCCTTGGCTTGCGGCTACCCCTTCAGTCTCTGCCTCTGTCTTCACGTGGCTTCCCCCTCCGTGGGTGCGTGTGTCAAATCTCTTTCTGCCTCCCTCTTATGAGGACACCTGTCACTGCATCTCAGGCCTGCCCAGATAAGCCAAGATCATCTCTCCACGTCAAGATCCCCAACTCAATCACATCTGCAAAGTCCCCGTTTCCAAATAAGATCCCAGCCTGCTTCAGGGGTTAGGACATGCACAGCTCTTGGGGGGCATGGCAGCCCGCCGCAGGGCCGCAGGGGAGTACTGACCCGGGGACCCCAGCACGATGGTGGCCCCCAAGGCCTTGGGGGTCAGGGAGAGGAAGGGTCTATGATCTCAGCCAGGGAGACAGGGAGCACTGAGAAAAGAGAAGGCCCCGGGGCCCAGCCAGAGGCCCCCCATGTCAGGGCTGGGCTGAGAATTGCCCTCCCCAGAGGTGGCTGCGGAGGCCCCAGCGAAAGTAGCAGGAGAGAAACCAGGCAGGGGAGGAGGGGCGGCAGCTGCTGGGCCCAGGAAGAGGGGAGTGGGGACGGTTGGCTGAAGACCTGGGAAAGAAAGCACCCGGCGGTGGGGGAGGGGAGCTGGAGGCAGGTGACAAGGAGGGGGTGGTCAGCAGGAAGGGGGAGGGTGGATTCCTGTTACACGGAGCGTGTGCGGAAGGGCTGGAGGGAGCCGGGCCTGAGGGCGGGCCTCCCGTTCTTGGCTTTGTTTCTTGGGCCAAGAGTGCCTTTGAGACGTCCCAGGAGGAGAGCGGGAGTGAGGGGCAGTGACCCAGGCCCAGGCCCGAGGCTCCCGAGGGGGCAGGAGGGGGCTCGAGCACAGTGCTGACAGGTGTGGGGCTGCAGGAGCCACCAAGGGAGGGTACAGGGAAGCAGGGAGGCCCGGCCCGAGCCCAGCGCCTTCCCCTGCTCACACCCCAGCCGTGGGCCTCCCCGCGAAGCTGCCCCCTAAGCATTTCCAGTACAGGGGACAGGGCCTGATGCAAACAAGAACTTTCTAGAGAAGCTCCCCCCCACCTCTGTAGAGACGGAGAAGCCAAGAGGGGCTGGCCAATGAGCAAGGGCCATCGCTGACGACGGTGGGACAGTTTCCCTGGCACCCAGGCCCCCTCACTGGCCTGAGACCTCCCTCTTGGCCTCGGGGCCACAGGCTTCGGATCAACTGTTCTGAAGCACAGAAAGGGGGCCATCCCCTCTCCTGGCTCATGAGCTGTTTGGGGCTGGCTGTTAGCCAGAGACTGGGGATTTTCACGACACCCCGTGGAGCTGTGGCTCCGTCCCTTGGGCTCTCCTGAAGGCCACATACCTTGTTCCTTGGCCAGCTGACTTGGGCCACAGCAGGCCTCATCACAAAGGCGTGTGGCCCGGCCAACTCTGGCCTGGGCTAGCCCTTGGCAGTACCCCTAGGAAAGAGGCGGAGGGGTGGTGGTGAGTGCGCCCCGCCTCTCACTTTCTCCCCTTGACTCCTTTCTTCCCCCTGGGTGTTCAAGGGCAACCCCATGCAGAGCAAGGAGGGGGGCCCACGTAACTGTCCAGCTGAGGTGGCTGGCTCCAAGCTCTCGGGGACTTCACGTGCTGGTGCCACTGCCCCCATGGCGACAGCAGCCAGCGGGGAAATGAACGTGTCCCCAGGGGCAATCCATATGTCCGCTGGTCCCTGAAGGAAGGCAGTGACGCGGTCCCAAGGGAGTCTCAGCCCTTCTCTTCAGCCACTCCCAGGCCTGCACGCCAGAGAGCCCCCCTCCAGCTCAGCACCCACTTCTCCCCCGCACACCTGTGCTCAGAGGCTGACCAATAACCGAATGTTTGCTCGGGCAGAGTGTGCGTCCTGCCCCAGGGAGGCTCTCGTAAGGGCCACCAGGGCCTCCTCTGGCTCTGGAGTCAGGGGCCTCGGGCGTGGGACGGAAGGACATGCCACTGGGCCAGGCTCGGTGGCCTGCCACGCTGTGGGGGGCTGAGCAGGGGACCCAGGGCGAGTCTGTGGGGTAGAGGAGGCCACAGGCTCTCAGGAGGCGCTCGCACCCCTCAGGGTTCCTCTTGCCTCGTGTGGCTGCCCCGGGGCTGGGCTGGCACCCCATCTCCTGGCCCCGGGGGAAGGCCCACCCAGCTTCACAGCCGGCTTCAGGTGGGGCCCGGTGGGCGCCCGCTCGGAGGGCGGCACAGCAAGAACAACTCCGAGGCCGCCCGTCACGTGGCGGGAGGCTCCACGGGCAGCCCCGGCCCGCCCCGCCTCTGACGGGCCCTATTCTGGGCACCGTGCGGCGGCAGGCTGGGCTCTGGGGCGGCGGACAGCTGCAGCCGTCTGGGGCAACCCCGGCCGGGGGCCGCCTGCTAGCTCTCCAAGAGCAAACAGCCAGGAAAGGCCCGCAGGAGGTGTGCAAGAGTGCGCGTGAGCGCGTGAGCGTGCGTGAGAACGAGGGTGCAGGAGCAGGGCTGAACGACTGTGCGCAGCCGTGCGTGGGAGAGCTCTCTGTGTCGGGGTGTACGAGAGTGTGCGTAGCTCAATGGGTGTCAGTGGGTGTGCGTGTGAATAGATGCAAATGATTGTAAGTGTGGATGTGTCTGACTAGATACACGTGTGGATAACTGAGCGTGTCCAAGTGTGTGAGTGCGACAGTAGGTGAGTGCATGTGAAGAGCCGGGTGTGGGTGTGCGCAGGTAGGTTGGCGAGTGCACAGGAGCACGTGTCCGCACGAGGGTGTGTGAGTGACAGAGTGTGGGTTGTGGCAATGTGACCTTGCGTGTGAGTGTGTGTGAGTGCGACTGAGCAGGCATGAATGTGAGCGAGCATCGGTGTGTGTGAGAGAGCACATGTGAGCGTGAGCCTCCGCCTGTGGGGAGAGGTGCCGGGTCTCCAGGGCCACCCTCGGAACCCCACTTTGGGGAGGTGCGACAGTCCCCGGCCCAGGGCAAACCCTCTGTGTCCTTTACGTCTCTGCCTGCCGGCTCCCTGTTTTCTGCGCCCCGCTGTGTCCCCGGCGCCCAGCATGGACCTTGCACACCCCAGGGCCCTGTTTGTGCAAGGCAAGAAAGACCGTGTGGCTAGGTCCAAGTGTCTTCCAGCGGCCACATTCTGGGGCTCTGAGCCCCGCCTGCCCTGAGGTGGTGGCGCATACTGTGGGCCTGTCGCTTCTCTTCCCTACAGACCCGGTCCCCTTCCTAGGCCACCCCAGCCCCCTTGCACTTCTTCGCGATGCTCGAGGAAGGTGGGGAAGGCCTCCTCCGGGTCTGGAGGCGCCCACTATCCCTGGACCTGGGGAAGCTAGGGACTCTCCGGAGGAGCCGCATGGGCCAGCCAGCACCCCCCCCCCCCCCGCTGCTAGGTGTCCGTGGGCACACCCTCGGGTCCCTGGCCGGGGGTGTGCCTATGTGTGTCGGTGGGTGTGGGTGTGGGTGTGGGTCTTCTCCGAGTTGGGGTCTGTGTGTCTGTCTCGGCCTCCGTCTGGAGTGTACACGTCCCCGTGCATGTCTCTGGGTGTCCACCTGCGTGCAGTATCTCGGTGTCCTGTGTAATGGTGTTTCTGTGATGACCTTTTGGGGTCACCAACTTTGAGAACGGGTCATAAGCTCCAGTGGCCTTCCCAAAGACGCCTTGGATGGTCATGCTTCCAACAGCAGGCAGGTTCTAGAGTATCTCCGCCCCCTGGAAAACCACAGGCGCCCAAGCACCCCAGGCTACCGATCCGTAACCCAGCGCCTCACTCCACCTGACTGTTAGGGCGAGGACCCAGAGGACGGGGTCTTGAGGGGGAGCAGCCGCCCTGCGCCCACTCCCACGCTCAGCGCTCTTTCTGTGCGCTCCCAGGTGCCAGGGCCCCCGGGTTTGCAGCCAAGCCCACCTCTCAGCCGCCGGCGCCCTGGCGCCCTCCGGGGGCACGGGCAGGCCAGGAGGGACAGACACCCCCGCGCATCCCGGGGACCGAAGGGCGCGCGCCAGGAGTGTGGCTCCGGAGCCCCGCGGCCCCCGCGCAGCGCGCCGCCCCCCGCGCCCGCTCCCTCCTTCCTCCTCCCTTCTCCTCCTCCCCCCCCCCCCCCTCGCTCGCTGCCTCCCTCCCCTCCCTCCTCCCTCCCTCCCTCCCTCCCTCCGCGCTCAGAGCTGCGGCTGGAGCCGAGCGCGCCGCGTCGCCCGCCGCCGGTGCGGAGCGTGGGGAGCACTCGGCCGCAGCTCTCGCCTGCCGCGGAGGGTCGCGCCCCGCGCCTCCGGCCAGGCCGCCCTGTGCTCGGGCCTTTCCGTCCTTGGAGCGGATCGCTGCCCGCCGGGCGCCCGCCTGCAGCGACAGCAGCCGCTGGAGCCGAGGCCGCGGCGTTGGCCGTGCCCAGGACCGGGTGAGTGGTGCCTGGGGCGCGCAGGCAAGGGCGGGCGGGGCGGGCGGCCCGGCAGGTGGCGCGGCCGGCAGGTGGGGGGACGCGGGTCCCCGCCCACGGCACCTGCGCCCCGCGGCCGGCCTGCGTGTCCTTGCGGCGCCGAGCGTCACCCCGGGGGCCCTGGGCCGGCGGGCAGCGCCCCGCACCCCGCGCCCCGCGCCCCGCATCCCGCGCGCACGCGCATCTGCGCCGCGGTGGGGGGGAAAAGGCGCTGGGGGCTGCGGGCGGGGTCCTGGGCGGGCATAGCCTGGGCGCCGGGGCCTGGGCTGGAGCCAGGCTGCGCCCGAAGCACCCTCCCGGAGTCTCTTGACACCCCCCCCTCCCCCCGTGCACCCTCACCGTGTCATCTTCCCCAGCACACCGAGAAACCCTCCCGCGTTCCCACACTGTCCCCAGCACGCCCACACAGCTGCCCAGCAGACCCCGCCGCTGGCCCGGGCAGCGCCGACGACAAGCCTCCCAGGCCACACTTCGGTAACTCCTTTTCCATCCCTCCACGCACAGCTGTCCTCCCCCTCCTCACCTGTGTGACCTTGGCCAGATGGCTTCTCCTATCGGGCCTCAGTGCTCTCTGGGCTTAGGATTCTGGAATTTGGAGCCTGGTGCGAGCGGCATCTCCCAAAGGAGGGAGCCCTGGGTCTCCGCCTTTGACAGTTAGATCCTCTCTCTAGGACCTGGTCTCCCTCCTTCTGCTGCCCCCCACCCCCCGCAGGCTTAGCAGCTGGCCAGGCGAGGAGGGGTGGCAAGCAGGGTAGAGGCAGGGCCCAGGGCTGATGTGTTGGCAGTGTTGGGGTGCGAGCCTGTGAGGGCGTGGAAGACCCTGGGGAACACTCCCTCAAGGGGCAGGGCAGGGCAGGGCCAGCATCCCTCAGCTGGGAGCGTGACACTCCCCAGGTCCGGGCAGGTGAGTGCACCCTCTCCCACTCCGTATTTCAAAGATGAGGTCATTGAGCCTGGGACCGAAAGTGGATCCCTGCGGGCCACAGAGTCGAGTCCAGCCTTGACCCTGGCCATCCCAGTCTCCCCTGGCCCCCAGCCCGGAAGGCATCCCCCTCATTCACCCACGAGATCAGTGCCCTCTCCACGGCCATCACCCTTCACTCCTCTGGGAGCCCTTTAAGGCAGGGAGCACTGGAGTGCCCAGCACAGGCCTGGCTCACAGTGGGCACAGGTGTCTGTGTGGCACGTTGGCGACCTTGACCTCACTGAATCTGCAGAATCACCCAACAAGGGAGGCAAGGCTGGGCTCTCTGTTCCCATTTTTCACCTGGGATCATTGAGGCCTCAGGAGGGGACGGGCCTCGGCCCTGCATTGACTGGTTGGGTGGATGGCTGGGGACACTGCCAGGCACCTGGTGGGACAGAGCACCTCCCACGTGTCCCAGCACCATTCAAAGCAGGTTCCTGGACCCCCCTCACCCCCACCCCCACCCCGAGGCCGACTCTGTCAACACCACAGGCCCGCACTGTTTGCACTGCCCCCTTTCAGGCGAGCCATGTGGTTGCTGAGCAGGCTGCTGGGAGCCCCCACCGACTGGCCCACAAAGAAGAGGGCCGCGGGGCTGCCAGGGCCTTAGCCTGGCGGCGCGTCCGCGGGTAGAGCTGGCCCCTGGAGAGCCAGCCGGTTGGAAGGGGCCGGGCAGCGTCGGTCCCAGGGCATTGATTGTCCCCACTGCCGGCCCAGAGGAGACAGACGGCCAAGGACACGGCTAGTCTTGATCAAATCAACCTGGTCCCTGCCCAGCGCTGCCAGGTGGTTCAAGTGAAGGGGCAGGCAGCTCTAGCACAGAAGTGTGTGTGTGTTGGGGGGGCACAGGCAGATGGAACTGGGGTGGCGTGGGAGGGGGCTTTGTGCAGAGCCAGAAGGAAAGCCATGCCTTGGGGATGGAAGCCCCCGAGGCTAAGAGCGCAGGGGAGAGCGCAGCAGAGATGCTGCAGGGGACCCAGGGGCCAGGGACGCTGGTCGGAGGTGTCCTGGCCCACGGGGAGCTCCACTTTGCTGCCAGCTCCCGGCCTGATGGTCGTCGTGACCTTGGCCAAGTCCCTTCCCTGCTCCAGGCCTGGGGAGGGCGGGGGGGGGGGGGTCTCAGAGGCTCCCCTGACATTTCAGGCTTCTGAGCCCAGAGCTCTGGAGGTTGAATCATTTGTGAGCGAGTGGGGAGAGGCCGGGCCCTGAGTCAGTGCGCGCTCGCCACCCCAGAACATCTCCCAGCCCAGGAAGGCAACCAAGGGTGCTGGGGGCAGCTCCGGCCCCTCCCCCTCCTCAGCGTGGCTTGGAGAGAGGGGCCCCCTGCCTTCCCGCTGGATGGGACCGGAGTGCCCGGGCCCCTGGGGGCTTTGAGGGCTGAGCTTCAGGCCCCACTTCCTGCTTCCACTTACGGATCAAGTTGTCAGCACGCACGTGGGCTCTGCCCATTGCACTGCCTTCCAGTTTTAAACTCGGGGCTGCCATCTGCGTCGGAGGTCACCGGCCCGCTCAATAAAGTCAGTAGTGACAGTCGTCATAATGGCACTCGTCTTTCCCTGGAGTGCTTCAGGCACATTCCCTCACTCCGTTGAAAGGACAACCAAATGAAGCAAGGGCTGTGACTGTCCCATTTTTCGGATGGGGCCCAGAGAGGTTAGGTGACTTGCCCAAGGTCGTGCAGCCGGCAGGTGGCAAAACCAAGATCGGAGAGCAGGCCCTTAGCTGGACGGGGGAGCCGATGATCGAGGGCCCTTCCGCCCCGGGAAGGCCCCGCCGCCCCGAAGCCACTGAGGCAAACGGCCGACCGTGGGTGGATGTCAATCCCAAGCAAGTTGGGGGTCGGACCCACGGTGGGTGGATGTCAATCCCAAGCAAGTTGGGGGTCGATCTTCAGCAAGTGTGCTGGCCCCTCCGGGTCACCTCTAGGAGGAGCGTCTCCGCGGGTGTCCGCGGCAGCTGGTGGACGGGCCCGGCTGTGGCTTGAAAGGCGGGTGCCTGCCTCCGACGGCGAGCTGCGCGGGAGCCTCGCCGGTGCCATCTCCGAGATGGGCCTGCGAGCCAGGCTCGGGCTGCGTGCTTGCGGGGCAGGGCAGAGGTGCGGCGTGCGCAGATGTGGCCTCCCCTCCCGGGCGCCGTCATTTCCCGGAGGGCCGCGTCCTGGGCTGGGGCTCTGGCGCCTCACCGCGCCCCTCTTCCCTGCCCTGCCTAGGCTGGCAGAAGCCGGGCCAAGTGGCGCCCGGCTGGCACGCCGTCCCCTGCCTGTGCACCTTCTGTCGGGTGGGAGGCGCTGGAAGGCGGCCGGGGTACCGCCTGGAGAGCGGGATCCGAGCCCACGCGTCGCCGGGATGGAGGGAAAGGATCTCGGATGCGGGAGTCAATCAAGGCTGGGTGTCCTGGGCTGCCGAGGTCGGGAGGGGACAGAGGTCGAGGTCACATGGCCGAGTCGCTGGCAGAGCCCGGGCCAGAGCCACAGGATCAAGTGGAAAGGCCCGGGGGGAGGAAAGGGCTGGAGGTTTCTCCCGATTCCCACCTCCGGGCACTGGCGGGGGCCTTGGAGCACAAGAGGTTTCCAGAGACTTGGCTCGGAATCGGAGTTGGGCGGATGGGGTGCCGGGCCCGTGTTATCGGGGAGCGCCTTATTTGAAATGGTCCTGAGCCTGCCTGAGGTTCCGTAGGTGGGTCCCTCAGTAAAAGGGAACCCCTTATACAAACGGGACGTCCTTTCCTGCAGCAACGATGTTGAGGCGCTGTCCAGAGAGCCTCGCAGTCCACTAGCCACAAGTGGTAATTTAGTTCAAATTAAGTAAACTTAAAAATTCCGTTTCTCAGTCTCAGCAGCCACATTTCAAGTGCCCAGTAGCGACACGTGGCTGGTGGCTACTGTACCGGACAGCCCACAGACAGAGAACATTTCCATCATTCCAGAAGCTTCTGTCACATTGCGCCACCGGAGCCAGTACAGACTCCAGTCGTCACCCGGACCCCGAGCTCACTGCCCTGCCTATCCCCCCATGGTTCCTTGCAAGGGACTGGGTCAAGGGTGGTGTGGAGGCCTCTGGGCAGCCCGCCTGCCCCCTGGGGAGCCTGGGGACCTTTGCCACCACTGCGGAAGGCCAGCCCAGGGGCCCCCACAAACATGGCGAGAGAGCACCTCATGCTGGGAGCACACGTGCACGAGGCCCTGGCACACTGGCTTGAGGGCAAATGTGGATCTGGCCCTGCCCTGCGCCTCAGGCTTGCTCACCTGGAACATGCTGGCGGCCCTGAACAGCTCTGCACAGATGGGCGAGGTTCTTGGGTCTAAAAAAAAAAATTTAAAAAAACCCATTTATTTCTTTCCATTTAAAAATCATGCTCTTAACATGCATGCTCTTTATAGAAGATTCATAAAACACAGAGACGTAGACGACGTAGGAACCCCCTCCATCCTATCACCAGAATGCAAGCCAGGGTTTCCATCTTATTGGACTGGGCTCCTCTCCGCTTTCTTTGCATAGGCCGTTTATTTTCACATTACTGTAATTATACCGTGGGCACAATCGTGTAATCTATTTTTTACTTCACATAAGCATTTTCTTTATTAATATAATCCCTTCCTAAATGAATTTTTTTTCCCAAAATGGATATGGTTTAATTTTTTGAAGCTTTCGAAAGCAGTAAGTGCTTCTTGCAAAAATCGGGAAGGCATTTGAATCGTGCGAAGAAAGAGCTGCGAATGCTCATTTGCCCATTCAACAGCGATTTACCCGGCACCCAGGATGTATCAAGGCAGTCCTCAGGGCTGTAATTACAATTTTTAATGGCTGAATAATATTCTCTCAAGAGATTATAATTCGCTTAATTATTTGGCTATTTGTGGAGATCCAGGCAGTCAGATCCGTTTTGCTGTCATACGTGAGGCTCTGCTGAGCATCTTGGTGGGTAATGCTCATCCTGTCCCGAGGAGAGAGTGCCCAGACAGAAGCTCGTTCTGCCAAATTGTTCTCCAGAAGGGCTCTTCAGCACATCCGAAAGACTGGCTCACCGAAGCCGTGCCAGCATCAGATATTATAATCAAACAACCTGGCAGAAATATCCAGGTCCAAAATATCGACTTCAGTATCCATTTCTTTAATTGTCTGTGAGCGTGAGCGTTTTCCCACGTTCATTTAGTTGCGTCTCTCGCTTTTTTAGGGGTTTGTCCCTGCCCCGCCTTTATTGCGACCCTAGTGGTTTTCTCGTGGGTTTGGATAAACTCGACACATGAACGCTGTTGACAATTGAGCGTGCCTGTTGCAAGTGATTTGGAAAATCCTTTGTTCCTTGCCTTTGAATGTTTTCACGTACAAGATAAACACTTTCTATGTCACGGGTTCTTGTGATTTCTTCCACTGCTTCTGGGCTTACAAAACCCCCGACAAAAATCTGAGAGCTAGCCTTTCTGGGGTTTGCCCTGGGTGTGCGTGTGTGCGTGCGTGCGTGCATGCGTGCGTGTGTGTGTGTGTGTGTGTAGTTTGCACTTCGAAGATGTTCAACCCTTTGATTCAGGGGTGGGCAAGCTTTTCCTACAGAGGGTCAGAGAGTGAATATTTTCCCCTTTGCAGGCCACACAGTCTCTGTCCCAAACGCAAACAGGACAGAAATGAATGGATGTGGCCGTGCGCCAATAAAACTTTATTCACAAAAACACTTGGCTGCCAGCTTTGGCCCTTGGGCCATAGTTTACCAAACCCCATTTCATCCAAAGGAAACCTGCCTTGGGGACTAATTCAAGGTGAGGCTCTGGGGTGCGTTGTCTCCCTGAGGGCCAGCCCGTCATCCCCGTTTCTTTTCTCGGATGCTTTGGCCCCAGCTAACGTGGGGGCCTCCTAAGCCCAGGGGTCCTGATGTGGAGTAGGGCCCGTTTCTGAGCTGCCCGGCCCATTCTGCGGACCTGTGTGTGGCCCCACACCTTGTATCTCTTAATACCCGACCTGCAGGTCACACCTTAGAAATCTTAAAGCCAGACGAACGTCCTCTGCTGTCCACAGACACCGTGGGTTTTCCTCACAGAGATGCCCGGGGGAGGCGGGTATGGGCAGGCGAGTGTGCGCAGCAAAGGCTCACAGCTGAGGACGGCCAGACAGCCCAGGAGCACCAGGGCCTCTTGATTAAGAAACAGGAAAACAAAGCTGGCAAAGCCGGGAAGGGGCAGGGAGAGGTGGGGATCGCCGCTGGCCACCTTCACCCGGCTGGGGCGTGGGACTCGACCACAGGGCTGAGTCACGTCGCTGGCTTGCCCCAAATGAAGGAGAGTCCCAAGAGCCACCACCGCCTGCTTTCCCCCCAAGTGGCCTGGGGACGGCGTGGGTCCCTGGACCATCCGGACCCTGGGAATCCCCGCACGCTGCCGTTTGGGCACAAACCCCGCACCGGGGTCGAGACGCGTGGGCAGCCCGTCTCTGCAGCAGCTCCGTGGGCAAGATTGCTGGCACAGGCCTCGAGGGTGGCACGGGGCGCGACCGTGCGGGGAGGGTCCTTCTCCACAGTCAACCCGGCCGGCAGGGAGTGCTCAGCGCCCTGGGTGCATAGCGTGGGGAGGTGCCCGGGCGAGTGCTTCCTGGGCCCCGCTGGTGCCTCGGGGCCCGATTTTCCCATCTTGCCTTGGAGCCACAGGCCCATGAGAGAGGCACGTGGCCCGGGGACAGGCAGCCTGGGCTCCCTGGGCTGCTGGGGTCCCCGAGTGCTGCCCCGTGAGTGGGGCGCCCCCGCGGTCAGAGGAAGGCCCGCACCTGATCGGTCCAACACCTGCAGGAGAGGGGTGTGGGCACATGCCCGGCAGAGGCCAGTGCAGGGTGCCCCCACCCCCGCCTGGTGCCTCCTTGCCGAGGCCCCTGGTCCTTGGCCGATGGGCCGTGGTGTGGGGTATGCCGAGGGGGGAGGCTCAGCGCCCGCCACGTTGCCGTCACCGTCGAGGCGTCCCCACACGGGAGGGGCCCTCGCGCCTCTGCGCCAGCCCTCCGTCCCTCTCGGCACCTCCTGGGCCTGCGAGAGCTTTGCAGTGTCCTCTCAGGGCTTTGCAGGAGATGCTTCTGGCTTTGTGTCCTGGGGTCCTCTGCCAGAAATAGGCTTTCGGGACGTGGCGGGGCTTGATCTTTCAGGAGATGGCAGCCAGGCCCTCGGTGACCTTCCGGTGCTTCCTGCCACAGTGGCCGGCCGGGGTTAGTAAGGGTGCCAGGGCCGGGCCTGGAGGCGTTGCAGCTAGCCCTCCCTGCCCGTCACTGGCTCCTCTGTCACCGCCGTTAGCAGCAGGTACTCCTCCAAAGTCAGCCCGGAAAGGTGGCGTGAGCGCTCTGGTGTCTGGGTCACGGAAGGCCAGCTAGAGTCAACTGCCATCTGCAGTCTGAACACGGCTTCTCCGCTTCGGCCCGCACCCTTGCCACTCCCCTTGCAAAGCAATGGCCAAGGCCCAGGTCTTTCCTAAGTGCTCAGAGTGACCTGTGCCTAAGTTCCCCAGATGGTGATGGCCCCGGTCAGCTCCTTCTCCACGTCGAGTTGGCTCTAGGGACCTGCCCCTAACCTCAGCCAACTGGGGCCTTACAAGGCTTCACCCTTTTGTCTGTGGGATGGGACATGTGTGGGAGTTTGCACCTGGTCTTCCAGACTCTTACTGGCCACCAGGAAGTGGGTCTCCTTCCCTGACAGTCCTCCTGGCCCCGACCTTGACCCACTGAGTCTCCCCAAGCCCGTCCTCCCAAGGGCTTCAGCCTGACTCCAGAAACCAGATCCTCTCCTCAGCAGGAGCCACAATGGGACCCCCGTGGAGCCTGATCCCAGGGGGACACGTGTGTTTCCCGGCAGCCTCCTTGTCTGGTCACCCGTGGGCCTGCAGCGTCCCGTGGCCTTCAGCGGCCTGCCATTTCCTTAATTTCCTGTCTGGGCCTTGGGTGCTTCCAGTGGCTCGCTGCTGGCTTTGGGGATCAGAAGCTGGCGGGGCGGCCAGTGTGTGGTACCACGGACAGAGCTGGGGAGACGGGAGAGGAGTGGGATGGGGCACCCCTCCTTCTGTCCGTGTGTCCTCTACGAAAGCCTGGGAAACAGGGATCTGCTACCTCCGAGACCCCCCGTGTATTTTCTCGGCCCCTTCGTGGGCTGGAGGCAGGTCCCAGAGGCCAGCCGTGGTGTGCCCGGGTCCCCTCCCGCCCGTCACTCCTGAGACCATAGGCCGGGCCCGGCTCAGCGCTCTGTGGGGCAGGCCCGGGACCTCACTACCTGCCAAGTGCTCGTGGGATAGAGCAGGAGGGGCGTGGGCCACAGTGTGCCAGGCCACGAGTCCGGGGGGGAAGGGGCGGCTGGCTCGGGCTCCCTGCTGCAATGCAGCTCTGTCCTGAGCAGCCCGCTGTAATTGGATAATTAGTGTCATTATGCTTCCTGCCCATCAGCTCTCCTCTCCTGCTCTCTCGCACTCTCCTTCCCCAGCTCTCGCCTTCTCTGGCAGGAAACAAATGACTGCCTTCCCCAGGGTACAGTTGTGACCCCTATAATGACACTTCAAGGCCCCAGCCAGAAAGGGGCTTCCGACTTCCCTGTGGGACCCAGGGGCACCTGGTGCTCTGAGAGGCACCGGTGTGGGGGTGTGGGGGTGTGGACTTCCCTCCCGAAGCATCGTGGGGAGCCAGCTGTCCCCGCAGTGTCTAGCACTCTCCAGGAGGGATCCGTGGCCCCGGCCGGCTTGGGGCATGGCCCCAGGAATGGGGAAGCGTCCGAGCGCTGCATGGGGTTGGCGTCTGACCAAGCAGAATGTTCTGGTCTCTCTAGTGGAGCCTGGTTCCGACCTCTGAATTCTGGGGTCCACATGGGCTCAGAGAGAGCTCAGGGCTTCCGGGCAGGTGGGCGTGGCAGAGGGAGCAGCCAACAAGGGGCGGGGCCTTCCTCATCTTCCCTCCGGGGAAGCAGGCGCCCTGGGGACCTGGCTAGGCACGCGGGCCTGCGGGACCGTCCTCAGAGCTCACAGCCACCCAGCCGGGAGGAACGATGGCCATTTCCCAGATGCGAACGTGGAGCCCCAGAGAGCTGCTGCTTACTGTGCCTTGAGCCGCCTGGGACAGCCAGGCCTGGCTCCGGTGGCTGCACTCCCGAGCCCTGAGGTTTATGGGAACAGATTTCCTGTCTAGCCACTTTGTTGAACTCTTTTAATTGGTTTTAATCATGTGTTCATTGCTTTTCTGGGGTTTCCTGGGCAGTCACTTGGCAGAGGAGCGATGTAGAATTCTCTGGAGCCAGACCACTCGGGTTCACGTTGGCCTCTGCTCCTTGCTGGCTGTGTGACCTCGAGGGAGCTCCTCAACCTCTCTGGGCCTCAGCTCAGAAGTGGGGATGACCCCCCTTCCTGGCTGAGCGGCCGGCCGCTCGGAACAAATCCGTTCCTGCGTGCCTCCGTCAGGCACGGGGAGCGGCGCTGCTCGTGGCCCAGGCCCAGGCGCGGGGCATCGCCTGTCACCAGACTGTCCTTCTGTCTGTCTTCAGTACTAGCGCGGTTGCGTCTTCTGCTTCGGCTACAACTTCCGGGACAGGGTCCAATACACAGGTGAGCAGGAGCCCAGCTCCGGGTCGTCGCGTGTCCCAGGGAGCGCGTGGACGCGTGGGCCTGGGTTAGGTGGCAGAGACTTCGGCGAGCCGCGGGGGCATTCCTGCCCTTTCCGACGCGGCCCTGAAGCTGGCCCTGTCCCCCTTCTGTCCCGTGTGCCATCCCACGTGCAGTCCAAGAGTGAGCTGAGGCCCTGTCCCTGTGCCCGCTGCCGTTGGCCAGGACCGAGTCACGTGGTCACAGGGAGCTGCACCAGAGTTGGGGGAATGCAGTCGTTCTGCTGGATGACAAGACGCCTGATTAAAAATTAAAATACAACATTGGAAAAGAGGCGCAGAGATCGGGGAATGTCTAGCAAGTCTCTGCCACAACCTCCTGGGGGTTCGTTAGCACTTCCGCAGGCCTCTTATGTAAGCAGAATGCAGAGGGGGAGGCCCGGCCTTCCCCAACGGCTCTGGCCATCCCTTCTGGTCCCTTCTGAGGACAGGGTGGGGGGCGCGTGGGAAGTGGGGGGCCACACTTCCGGCAGGTAGGAGGGCAACAGCCGGTGCCAGTGGCCGCCAGTGAGCCCAGCTTCCCGGCTTCTCTGCGTCTCTGCCACCTAATAGGGCAACCACCCAGCCGAGGCAGGATGTGGGCGGTGTCAAAGGTCACGACGAGCCAGCGCAAAGGGTGGGGGTAGGGCCGCCCAGACGGCTCGCCTTAGGTTTCCACCTCAGATAGGGGATGGATGCTCCTGAAAGTTAAAATTTCCGTGGGCACGACCACCGGCCCGCCCGCCAGTCAAGGCGGTGGGACTCCTGCGATCCCTGGACACAGGGCAAAGGGGGCGGTGAGACCTGTTTGGTTTCTCAATTGTGGTTAAACCCCGAGGACCTCAAATTCACCATGTTAACCACGTGCACGGCGCGGTGGCACCAAGAGCGTCCCTATTTTGTGCAGCCGCCCCTGCCACCCTGCCCCGGCACCTTTCGGGCGTCCCCACTGAAACCCTGTCCCGTGAGACACGGACGCCCCCTCTGCCACCCCCCCCCCAGCGCGCCCACCATCCCACGTCCCGTCCCTCCGAATCCGACTGCTCCGGGCACCTCGTAGACGCGGACTCCCGCGCATCTGTCCTTTTGTGTCTGGCTTCTCGGGCTCAGCAGGATGTCTCCCGCGTTCACGTGTGTCGTGTCGTAGCAGGTGTCTGAAAGTCCTCCCTCTGGGGGACCGCACGGCGTGCCATTGCACCGCCGGCCACATCGGGCTTATCCCCCCGTGCCCCCGGGGCCCTGGGGCTGCTCCTGCCTTTTGGCTACTGGGCATCAAGCCGCTACGAACACGGGTGTGCGAGTCTCTTAGAGACCCTGCTTCCGATTCTTCTAGGGCTGGACCCCGACACGGAATTGCTGGATCCCACGGTGATTGTGTGTTTCGGTTTTTTGAGGAGTGGCTGTACTGTTTTCCGTAGCAGCTGCACCATTTTACATTATCCGTCGGGGCGTGTTTTAGCTGGAGGCTTCTGGGCCCTCCCCGAGCCACGAAGGCAGGCCAACGTGGGGCATCAAAGCTGGCTGGGCCCCGGGGCTCCGCGGGCAGGGGCTTTGCACGCTCCCAGGGCCACCCTCTCGCGACTGCGAAGCCTCGGCTGGGGCTGTGCATCTTTCAAGTCCCTGTGGAAAGGGGGCCCTGCACGGCTGGCATCCACCTCTCTAGAATAGTCCTGGGCCCTAGTAGCCAGGGCTACTGTAGAAGTTCACGCACCTGTAGGCCGGGGCTAAACCCCAGGTCCCTGCCGCCTCTAGGAATCTAGACTTGAGTTTCTCCGGGTTCCAGAATCCTCCTTGGCTCGGCTCTAATTAGCAGACTTCCAATGTCTGGCGTCTGTGCATCTGTCTTTCTGCCGGCCTCAGACGGTCGTGTGAGCCTGGACCAGGCACTGGTAGGGAGCATCCTTTGCCCTTGCTGGCAGCCCCCAGTGGGTCCCTGAGGTGGCCCTCGTGGCCTGGTTGTGGCCTGGGGGCGGCCCTGCGGGGGCGGAGGTGCAGGGACCTGCTGATGGGGGGCGTGTGTGCGTGAATTTGGGAAGAGGGTGCTGCGGGGTACAGGGGTGTGGGGGGAGCGGGGGGCTGGCCCTTCTCTGCTGTTTCTGTTTTTGCCCAAAGCCGTTCCCCGTGAGAGCCGCCTGGCTGTGCACAGATTGTACCAGGAACAAGGAGGAGGAAGGAGCGGAGGGGGGACTGTCCCTTTAAATCTGTTTTCTCTGTTTGATTTCCTTCTTTCTTCCCATCCTCCTCCCTCGGCTAGCACCAGTGCTGGGGCTGCGAGGGCCCAGGAGCTGCAGTGACGGTGCCTCTGAAATATTAATGAGGCTGCTCTCGGCCTGGCTCCCCCCTCCCAGCGCGCTCCCTCCCTCCTCGGCTGAATGCAGGCCTCATCCCCGGAGCCCTCTTTCCCCCTACCTGGTGGCCAGCCAAGGTGTGTCAAGCAGAGGGGAGGGGCGGGGCTGGGCAGGAGGAACAGGGCCCCCCGCAAGGGAGGGGGCGGCCAGGGGTCCCGGGGGCGCCCAGCCACCTCTTCACCTGCCTGGGACAGGAGAGGGCAGGGCTCTGGCGGCGGGTTGCCGAGGGCCCCTGCACCCACTCCCCACCTGCTCCTGCTCCCGCTGGCCACGCCCCACCTCTGCAGGTGCGAGGGAGGCCCAGGGCCAGCCTGGGGGGCCTCCCGCTGTCCCCCCTCAGGCTCCGGGGGCCCAGGAGGTGGACAGAGGAGGGGACAGTTTTTCCAAGGAATCCCCACAGTGAGTCACGTTGCTGAGCCATGGGTCTTTCTGGAAAGCGGCCCGGCTCGGTGGGTCTGTCGGGAGTTGGCGGCAGGCAGTGTGCCCCAAGGAGGCCGGTGGTGGAGGGCATGTGCCCGGGAGGGCCCTGAGGCCCGTGTCCTGCCCTCCGACCCCGCTTCAGAGGTGACTTGGCTCTGCCGGATTCTGCTCCTTTCTTGCCTTGGGCAAGCACAGGGGGGATGTTCTTGTCACCAGTTTACTGACCACAGGGTGAGGACACCGTGACTTGGAGTGACGCAGGGACCTGGGACTTCCTGGCTTTTAGTCTCTGCTGCCAGCCAGGACCCATCCGTCCTGGGGACACCTGTCCACTCAGACCCCGGCGGCAGCGGGCAGGGGCTGCAGGGGGACCGTGTCGCCACAGTTGAGGATGGGCTGAATTCCTTGGCTGCCAGGAGGGAGACCCCCCCCGGTGCTCCCCCAGGGGGCCTGGTCTCCCGTGGGGGCTGCCCACGCTCGCCTTCACGGAGGGGACAAGGACTGGAGAACGAAATCCCGCAAGTCAGAGGTGGCGACGCGTTAGGATTCAGCCTCAGTTTTTGCATCCGTGAAACGGACAGCTGTGTTCTTGCCCCTTGCTTATGAGGTACCGTGAGGGAAGCATCTGGACTGGGGTCCCGAGAGAAGGGAGCCTGGGAACAGAGGTGCCCCCACCTCCTTCAGGAAGCTCCTAGCCTCCTGCCGGGTGGTGGGCTGCCCAGAGCCTTGAGGGAGGAGATCCAGGAGGCCAAGTGGGAGATCAGGGCAGGGTAAGTCAGGGGTGCTGGGAGACCCTCCAAAACCTAATTAGAAGTGGCCAGGGAGGGCAGGCACAGAGCAGACGGGGACTCCCGGGTCTCTCATCACATCGCCGTGAGTCCCTGGGCGGGGGGACAGGAGGCCTCAGGGTGTTGAGGCCCCACAGGAGGGAAGGGTCCAGAAGGTGACAGGCCCGAACTTGACCTCTGGCAGCACCCTGTTGAAAGTGACAGAGCAGGGGTGTGGCGGGCCGGAGGACCCGCCACAGGTCTCTGCTGTAGTCCCCCCCTTCCCGCCCTAACGTGCTGGCCAACTTGGGTCAGGATGGAGCAAATATCAGAAGGCGCGAGTCCCTCTCTGTGGAGGTTTGCAATTCAATTAAGCCAATTAAGGTCTGAAAGATGAAAGTACCAAAATGGTATGTTCCCTGCACTTTTAGTGCCTACAGTCCGTTCTAGGCAGCCAGCCCAGGCCAGAAAGTCTCCGTCAGGCCTGCAGATAGGCCCGGTCGCTTCTGTTCTCGGCCCTTCCAGCGACGGTTACTGTCCTTATTCGGAACGAGGGAATGAATTGCCCAGCTTACAGAGAACCCCCCAGAAAAACGATAGTATTTGCCTTCGGTCTCTACAGGAGCCAACAGTCACGCAAGACAGACTTCGATTTAACTGATGGCTCCTGGCTGCCCTGTTGCCTGTAGAGTTAATGAAGCCAAGGAAGGTTAGCATGAGCACGGTCTTGGACTCCAGGGGCCCCCCAGACCCGGGCGGAGCCCCTGGGCACACTGAGAGGGATGTGCTGGGGGTCCAGGCACTCCTGCCCTTCATCCTCGTGCTCTCGGGATGGTGACCCCACCTCACACAAAACACTCCCAGCTCTTCCTCGCTAGCCAGGCCCCAGGTCACGCACGCCTCCAGGCCCCCGTTCCCGTTCAGGGCTGGCCACGGGGTGGACTTCCTGCCGGTTCAATGACCACGTCTCGCCAACGGCTTACGACCCCGAGAGCGGGGAAGACGCGCTCACCGGTCACCGGCGAGCACAGTAGAACAGGGACGGTCGCCGGATTACAGACTCAGCAGTGATCAATTTGGGCAGAGACTTTGTGGAGAATGTTCCCCTTGAATTGCCACGCAGATGTGTCAGGGGTCATCCGGTGGAGAGGGGACGGAGGGTGTGCGGGGCGAGGTGCCTGTGGAGCGAGCGGGGCGTGCGGAGCGGGCAGGGCCGTTGGGGCAGGGCGCATGATGCCACGGTAGGCAGCTGCGGTACCAGCGGAGGCAGAGAGGAGCTGGTTTCTGTTTCATGGGGGAGGTGGACATTGAAACGGGGGGCATGGCTTCCCAGAAGGCAGCGAAGAGGCAGAGAGAGCGGCAGCATCTGAACCGGGGAAAGTGGTCTCCCAGAGCAGGGCGGTGACAAGCTGCCCAGCTGGGGGCAAGCTGTGAGGTGGCAGGTGGAGACGTGGGGCCTGCGCGGTGGGCGCTGAGCGAGAGGGAGCGGCCACAGCTGCAGGCGGGGAGCCAGGGGATACTGAGTGCGGAGGAGCGGCAGGACCAGCTGAGAGGCAGCGGCGAGGGCAGGAGCGCGCTGTGTCCCGCCGAAGGTCAGGCCTCGCCTCCCTGCCCGGTTCCCTTACATGAGTCACCACAGGCCCAGTAGGCCGCAGTGATGACAGCACACCAATTAGGAGCGGCTCAAGGACCCTGTGTGGCTGTCTGGGCCACCGCTGTTGCTTAATCAAAGGCGGGGCCACCCCAGGGGGCAGGCGTAGGGAACAGGAGGGGAGGCCAGAGCTCACCTTGGGGGAGCCCTGTTGGGGGGGCTGTGCCTCCGCTGTGAGCAGGTGTACGGAGGGGTGCCCTCCTCCAGGCTGTGCTGCCGTCTCCCAGCACCTGCCCCTGAGCCCGCCCGCCCCTGGACCATTCATTCTGTCACCCCTGAAGCCCTCTGACGCCATCTGGGTGGGGTTGGGTGCCTTCCAACCGAACCTTCTCCAAGTGGGTGTAGAGGCCAAAGAGATAAAAGGGTTCCGAAGGAACCAAATAATTCACCTGGCTTCCCTTCTAGAAGGAGCCCCGTGGAGTCCCTAGGCAGCTCTGGGGGGGCCATGCAGACACATAGCTGGCCCCCGGGGCCCGGGAGCCCAAGTGGAAGGTCTAGGGTGCTGGCCAGTGGCCCGCCTGCCAGAGGCATCAGAGCCTGGGGTGAGTGCCGCCCGTTCCCCTCAGCCTGACGAGGGGACCTACCAGCCGGCCCGGACTGACGTGGCATGGGGACTCTGCTCGGGGACAATTGACTCACATCTTTGCTAAGTGCCGCCCTATCCCCCCCCCCCGACCCCTGCCAGGACTCACACCTCCCACAGCCCATTGGTTGGTCTTCTCGCAGCAGCCCTGCCCGCCTGGGGCCTGCTCGCGGAGGCATCTGTGCCCATTGGCGGGGTGAGACCAATGTCTGCACAGATGAGCCAGACCTGTCCCTTGTGCCCCACGGC
The DNA here is from genome assembly GCF_011100685.1 of Canis lupus familiaris. Classification (NCBI taxonomy): domain Eukaryota; kingdom Metazoa; phylum Chordata; class Mammalia; order Carnivora; family Canidae; genus Canis; species Canis lupus. The sequence goes on from NC_049260.1 coordinate 122,548,271, forward strand.
CGACAGGCTAGAGGGCTGGGACACGGAGCCCAACACTGCAGGTTTCCCCCTGGGGTCGCCACGTACTGGGAAGGGAGAGGCAGACCGGCGGCGCTCAGGGTCCGGGGGGGGGGGGGGGACAAGGTGCGCCCAGCAGGGGCACTGTCCTGAGCAGCGGGGGAGGATCCTGGGGGTCGGGGGGCAACAGGCAAGGCATCTAGAGAGATCCAAGGCGGCCACGGCTGCCTCCTTAGGTTCCGGAAATGGCCTGTGGTCAGAGTACCCAGGTGGCCCACTGCATCCGGCCGACCTCTGTTCCCGGTGATCCCTCCTGCGACCACCCAGGCGAGGGGGTGCCCTGGCATAGCACCCCGGAGGGAGCCCACTCTGCCTCACACGCCCTGAACATGAAAGCTTCACTTCCTTCAAATTCCGCCCCTCCAGCCTGTCCTCAGCCGGCAGCTCCTGCTTGGTGATGCCCGGGTCCCCTGTGGCCCCGCGGGGTCTGCAGCCCCCGCCCCCCAGCCTGTCCGGGCCCCCGCCTTCTCCCTACTATCAGAGCACTCCTCCCTCCGGAGGAATGGATCACTCCTCCAGCACGTTCTGGTCTTTTCTCGAATGTGCCCCCTGGCCCGGGCGCCGACTGAAGCCGTTTTCTCCGTCAGCCCCCCGGGCGGCCGGGCCCCGGCACCTAGTAGGTGCTCAGTAAGGACCCCTCAGAGGGCAAACAGGGAGGCGGGCAGCGGGAGGCCGCGTGGGAGGGCGGAGGCCGCGCATCCTCGGGGGGGAGGGTGCAGATGTTCCCGCATCTTCTGGACGGAGGCTGCTCCCTGTGCAGAGGCTAGAGGATTAACACTTCGGTGCTCGAGCTTACAGAGTGTGGAAGGCGCCTTCTGAGGTGCCTGTCTGCGCCCCACCGCAGGGGGACGTCACGGGCGGGGACCGGCCCAGGGACCTGGGCTGCTTCTTAACGTCGCAGGGCCAGCGTCCGGAGGAACCGAGGCCCGTCGGGGCTGTAGGCACGGGGGCTGGCCCTTTCCTCCCAGGGACCCTGGCCTTGTCCCCCGGGGCCTGTGGTGTCTGCTGGGCCCGCAGTAGGAGGCGGGGGCTCTCCCGGGAGCAGAGGCCGCAGGGCTCCGGGCCCTTGGGCCTCCACGGGCGGTCCTAGGTCAGAAACCTGGGGCGCTGGCCACGATCTGCTTCCCAGAAGATCCCTCGGAGCCCGGAGCCTCCCCGAAGGCAAGGGTGAGGCCCACCTGGGCCTCGCTGTCAGGAGGCCGCCCGCGGCTGTGAAGGCCAAGGCCGCGTGCACCTAGCCTAGTGCAGTCCTGGGAGTGTGACCTTCGGGGACGCTTGCACTCACGCTGGCAGTATGTGTGTCTGTGGCGGCTCCTCCACCCACCACGTGGAGGGCAGGAGGCCGTGCACGGGGCGGGTGGCACAGAGCTGCGGGGGGGCTGATGCGCAAGTGGCCAGGGCCCCCGCGCTGCCCTCCGCTCTCTCCTGTGTGCCCGCCCCCACCTCTCCCCTTCCCCCCTCCCTCCCCCTCCGGGCTCCCTCCCTCCGGGCCACCTCTCTTCCTTGCCCAAGCCGCCCAGGTGCCCTCAGGGCAGCCGAGACCCCTGCACACTAAGCCCGGGCCTGGCCCGCTCCCTGCCCGCCGCCCCCCCTCGGCCCTGAGCCTGAGACCGGGAGCCACAGAGGCTGTGCTGGACCAGCGCCCCCGCCGCTGTGGGGCTCGGCCACAGAGAACGGTGGTCCACGCACCCCCGCCCGTGCCGCCGTGCCCCCCAGCACATCGCCTCCACTTCGCTGTTGGCTCCTAGACAGATTGGGAGGCAGTTAGAGCCCCCGGATCCCAGCTGGGCTGTGCCGGCAGCAGCAGGTCCCTTCCAGGGGACACTAACGCTGGCTCCCTCCGCACCGAGGCAAGTCCTCCTGCCCCAGCTCATGCTGCACAGGACTAGGGGTCGCCCGGCAGTGGGCCTGGCAGGGCACGAGGGCCACGGGCCCAGGCTCGGAGGTGAACCTTGCGGTCGGCATCTCCGTGGCCCCGACGGAGTGCAGAGCTGCGGAAAATGGCTGGGAAGCGTGGACCCCAGTTTTGTCTCACCTTCACCCCTGGCTTCTTCTCACCTCTCCCCAGGTGTCCGTGCTCAGCCGCGTCCCCGTCCCCGGCTGCAGCTCCCCGCACCCCTCCTCACCCGGGCCCTGGGACCTCGGGTGGCCGCCCGCCCCTAGCCGAGGCTGCACCTGTGAAGAGGTCGGGCGCCCTGTCCTCCCAGCGCGGCAGGCAGGATGGGCGACATGGCCAACAGTTCCATCGAGTTCCACCCCAAGCCCCAACAGCAGCGGGAGGCCCCCCATGCCGGCGGCTTCGGGTGCACACTGGCTGAGCTGCGCTCCCTCATGGAGCTCCGAGGAGCCGAAGCGCTGCAGAAGGTCCAGGAAGCCTACGGCGACGTCAGTGGGCTTTGCAGGAGGCTGAAGACCTCGCCCACAGAGGGTAAGGCTCCCGGCAGGGCCCCGGTGCAGGCCACGCGGGCATCAGGGACGTACGGTCACGGGCCACCCGACACCCCCCATTCAAGGGGTCCTGAGGGTGCTCCGTACCCCCAGGGCAGGCCTGGTCAAGGCTGGGTGGGGCTACTGCAGCCGCTTCCTAGAGGCAGTCTTGACCCTGACTGTGCCCTCCCACGGTGGCTGCCCACCTCCCCCCCCCCCCGCCCTCCAGCGGGAGCTGCTGTGTGTGGGGTGTGGAGGTCCTCCTCTCGGTGACCTGGGGTCCTCGAGGAGCTGTGGTCTGATCCGCTCCATAATCAGCAGCTCTCTGCTCTCGCCTCTCTGGACTCGGTAGAAATGGAGCAACAGAGAAGGGGCAGGAAGAGGACGGTACAGAAAGCCCAGAAGCTCTTGTGAGCAACAGGATGGGCACCCTCCCGCGCACGGCGGAGGACGCGGGCAAGGCCCTGTCTATCGGCCCCAGGGCTCCCTGAGGGCGCAGGAAGACGAGGAAGGGGTGCAGGGCCCCGGTCCTGTGAGGGCTTTGGTTACGGGGGGCCTCTCTCTGGAAACCGAGGGGAGCAGGGTGCTGGGTGGAGGTGCCACTGGCCGCAGGCCGTCCCAGAGACGCACAAGCCTGGTGCACGGGAGGTTCGCTGGTAGAGTTGGCGCCTGCCAACGGGGTGCAAGCCTGAGGCGGCGTAGACCTGAAGAGAGCTGCCGCACAGAGCCTTAGGAAGGCTGAGGAACCACTTCGAGAAGGTTCCAGAGGTAGAGGCCTGACTGCCATCTTGAGGCCCAGTAGCCCTTTGTCCCTGCTTTGGAGAGAAAGCTCTGCCCTACCCTGCACCAGCCTTCCCCAGTCCTGCTCGCTGGGGCTGCTGGGAGGCTGGGACCACCAGGAGCCAGGTTGGCCCCAGATTCCAGCAGTTGGAGTGTTTTCTGGCCCAGCTGGCACCTCCCTGGCAGGGCCACTAGGCCCGTCCCAGCCCAGTGCCAGGCTTGTTCTCAGCCAGCACTGATTGATCTCATCAGCTCGCATCTCAGCTGTCACACCGTTGTCGACCCAGGGCTCTGGCCGTCACCCCTGTCCCCCGCTCCCTGGCCCTGTCCATCTGTGGGGGGTACATGGCTGGGGCAGGGGGCAGAGGTGGCCCACCCAGGAGGCAGTGGGCCCGAGGGCTGGGTGAGAGGGTGCCCACCGCACCAGGTCAGGAAATTCCAAGCCTAAGTGGCCTTCCCCGGGCCGCCTGGGTCTCTCTTCTTTGTGCTCCAAAGGGACTCAGCCTGGTGTGTTGTGTTATCAGGGCAGATGGCCTGGCTCAGGGCCAGAGGGATCTCTCTCCTTCCCTCCTCCTTGCCCCCCCCCCCAGGATTTGGGGCTGGGGGGAGGCTGGGGTGGAGGGCCATTTAGCCACAAGGGCTCTGGCCTCTCCCAGATAAAAGGAAGCAGATGGGCTTCAGCTGGCAGCTCTTTCCTCTGCCTGTCAGGCCTTGTTAAATATTTAAAATGTCAAGGCCCCTGGGAACCTGCCTGATTCTGCCACAGTGGCTCTGGAGCCTGCCCGGTGCCTGTGGAGGGTGGGTGGAGGGAAGGGCAAGTGCCCAGGTGGGTGGCCAGGCCGCGACAGAGGGAGCCAGCCGGGCCTGATCTGCATCCTGAAGCACCAGCAGTGTGAGGACTACCCCTCCCCTCTCGAGCCCCGGAGCCCTGGCCCCCTGCACCCAGGCCGACTCGGCCCTGGAGCCCGTCACCCAGATGTCCCCGCTCCTGCCCAGACACGGTGGCCTCGGCGTTGGGCCCCTCTCAACGCCGAGGCCACTGTGCGGCTTAGCTGCACCCCAGGCCCCACATCAATGCCCTGGCAAGGTGTGCCAGGGGGGCGGGGGGCGGGGCGTACCGGGGCAGGAGGCCTAGTCTGTTCCCGGCAATAAGCGCATCAATGGGCTCGGCCCTTGTAGCTATTCTAAGAGGATTCCAGAAGCTGGGGGAACTGGGGTTTGGGCCAAGCTCGGTGGCAAGGCGACCGGAGGGACCCGAGTCCCAGCCCTCCCCGGCCTGGCCTTCACCAGCAGCCGTGGAAGGGAGCGGGCGGGTTATGCAGGAACCGCACGGCGTGGTCCTAATCCAATTCCGATGGCATCTGGCCTCTGCTCTGGGTAGGGCCCTCATCTGTGTCCATGCCAACCGGCCCGCCCCTGCCCCGGCACTCCGGCCGCTGCTGGGGGCCTGCCGGGCAGCCACATGCTTGGAACCGGGCGGCCGCAGCTCCCTTCTGACCCCCACATGACTACCGGGAGCAGCCGAGACCCCCAAGCCCGACAGGAATGCCGTGGCCTCGGGCTGCGGTAGGGCAAGGGAGAGGAAGCATGGCTGGAGCACCAAGGGCAACCCAAGGCCAAGGGACAGGCTGAAGGTGGGGGGGAGGGGGGAGGGGGAGGGAGGAACCGAGCCAGCTCAGTCCTGGGAAAGGGGCCCCAAGGGCCTGGCCTCCCTTGGGAACAAGCTGGCGCGGGAAGTGAGGCAGGCAGGATGCAGACTTAGGGCGCCGAGGGGATCCGTGGGCTCTCTCTTGAGGGTCTCCGGACCTGTGGCCTCCTGAGGCAGGCATCGTGGCAACTCTGGGTGCCCGTGAGGGCCAGGGTGCAGGGGCCTCCAGAGTCCTGACCCCACCTGTCACACGTCTCGTAGCTTAGAGGCCCGAGCCTCAGTGGGGAGCGGGGCCCAGGCCCTCAGCCAGGCCCCCAGCCCCCACGAGCCGAGGTCCTGAGCTCCCGGGCACCCAACTGGAAAGTTGCAGCCTCTAGAAACTTGAGCCCCTGCAGGGCCCAGCTCCGGGAGGCCCCGGGGAGGAGGCCAGGGACAGCTGGGCTCGGCGAGGTGGGGGGCCCAGCTGGGGAGGCGCGCCGGGGCTGTGCCGCCCGCCCGCGGCCTTTGGCTCTACTCCCGCCTCAGGTGGGCCCCACTGCGCCCCCCCAAAGCCAGATGTCCCTGCCGGGGGACACCCACCCTCCTCCCTCCCCAGTCCTTCCGCGCCCCCACGTAGCACTTCACTTCCTTGCTCTCAGGGTGCCTGGGGGCCACGTCCTGTGTGCCCGCCCGAGCCAGCTGGGGACACCCCAGAGGCTGGGGATGGGGACCCCCACCTCGCGTCGCCCTGCCGCTTGCTCCCTGCCCCCTCAGGAGGCCAACGGAGTTGCAACTCCTCTGGACCGGGAGCGGCGAGCCGCCGTCCGTCCACCAGGTGTCAGTGTGGGACTGGACACCCGGGGGACAGGCCTAGAAGGAAGCCGCGTCCTGAGGGCTGAGGGCGGGTCCAGGGGACTGTGTCCCGGCTGCCCGCCTCGGGGGAAGATGGCCAAGTGGGCATCTGGCCTTGGGGGGCGGTGGCCTGGGTGTCGGTTCCCACATGGAAGCTTCTGGTAGCTTCAGGCATGGACCGGACGGGGCTCGTGCTCTAGAGGCAGACCCAGAGGGCTGGGTGCCGGCCTGGGTAGGAAGTGGGCTGTGGCAAGAGTGAGAAGTAAGCTAAGGGCCCACCTTCCAGACGCCGGAGCTCGCCCCTCCGTGGGCGTCGATCCTGAGTCCTTCATCCTGCCTCCTGCGCCGGCACAGCAGCTTGTCTGGGATGTGGACGGGGCCTCCCGGGCCTTGAGCGCACGGGGTCCCCACTGGGACTGGCTTCCTCATCCTTCACCCTCCTTGTCCTCTGCCTGGTGGCCCGGGGACACGGTGGCATCAGCATGAATCACTGGCAATCCCATTAGCCTCATACATGTTGATTCACCAACTGCCACCTACGCAGGCCGCCCAGGCCGGAGCAGGTGCGCGTGCGCAGGGTGTCCCGCGTCCCATCGCCGCCCTTCTCCGGGGCGCCCAGCTCGGAGCTCAAGGTTGGCACGGCAGCGGGGTCTAGAGAAGGCGTCAGGGAGGAGCCAGCTGTGTCCAGAGGGCAGGCCGTGAGGACACAGGGCCGGGGATGGTTCCTGCGCACCTCCTAGGCGCCATGGGTGCGAGGCCCACGCTCCCAGTGCTCGGGTGAAAGGGTCTTGGGGCCCCTAGCCCGACCCTCCCCCATGTCCTGTCAGATGATAAAGGCTCCGGGGCCCGCACGCAGTGATTGGCCCTGCCCCCGTCTCGGTGGCTGCGCATCCGTGAGGCCCCTGTCGTCCTGACCTGGAGTCCTGGGCTGCCGTCCAGAGCTCCGACTCACGGGTACAAGGCCCCTTCCCTCTCCGGCCTCAGTTTCCTCCTCTGGACCCTGGAGGGACGGAGCGAGCCCTTTGGCCGGCTCACGGCCCAAGTGGGACCAACCACTGGGCCCAGTTGACGGTGGCCTGCTGCCCCCGGGCCGTGCACCCCAGTCTCGTACCAAGCTCCGTTCTCTTCTGTGTCCAGGTGACACTCGGCCATCCCGGGCCCGGCTGGGTTCCCTCTGCCCACCCCCCCCCCCACGTTGTGTGTTATTGCTCTCCTTCCTATCAGCCCTTTGGGGGACCCAGCGCAGCCCGGAGATGTCCCCGGGCCCCTCGGGGTGATGGTCCAGCGAGGGGGATGCGGGCATGCCAGGGGCTCCACGTCGCTCGCTGCATGTTGGGTGCTGGCGTGCCAGGGTGGCCCAGGCAGCTGGGGGGCGTGCGCCCCCGCATCCGTGCCCTTGGGGCTTGCAGAAGGGCTGGGGTGCGGCGGGCTGGGGGGCGGGACGGACGCCCGGGTCGAGCCGGGGCGGAAGGGCAGGGCCTGGTGCTGCTGGTCCCCCACGGTCCCCCGTGTCCCCGCTCTCCGTCCCCGCGCCACACAGGCCTGGCCAACAATGCCAACGACCTGGAGAAGCGCAGGCAGATCTACGGGCAGAACTTCATCCCCCCCAAGCAGCCCAAGACCTTCCTGCAGCTGGTGTGGGAGGCCCTGCAGGACGTGACCCTCATCATCCTCGAGGTGGCCGCCATCGTGTCCCTGGGCCTGTCATTCTACGCGCCGCCCGGAGAGGAGAGCGAAGGTGAGCGGCGGGCCCGGCAGGGGGCACGGAGGGGGCCTGAGCCCAGGGACGCGGCGTGACTGTGTGCCACCCCGTCCCTCCCTGCCGCCCTCGGGCACAGCGTGCGGGAACGTGTCAGCGGGGGCAGAGGACGAAGGGGAGGCCGAGGCGGGCTGGATCGAGGGAGCCGCCATCCTGCTGTCGGTCACCTGCGTGGTGCTGGTCACGGCCTTCAACGACTGGAGCAAGGAGAGGCAGTTCCGGGGCCTGCAGAGCCGCATCGAGCAGGAGCAGAGGTTCTCCGTCATCCGGGATGGCCAGCTGCTGCAGGTCCCCGTGGCCGCGCTGGTGGTGGGAGACATCGCCCAGGTCAAGTACGGTGAGTGCACCCCGAGCTGGCCTTGCCCCCCAGGAGCGCCTGGGCCTTCACCCGCTGGGTCGGGGGGCCGAAGGTGGGGGCTCGGGCGGAGACAGGGCTGGGGGTCGGGGGAATCCGGCCCGGAAGGGAGGAGCCCGGGGACAAGGGCCCCACACTCCAGGCTCGAGAGCCCTCCTGGGCAGCTGGGAGGCGGCAGGGAGGAAGGCCACCTGAACCTGGCTGGCCTTAGGAGACCTGCTGCCTGCTGACGGCGTGCTCATCCAAGGCAACGACCTCAAGATCGACGAGAGCTCCCTGACAGGCGAGTCAGACCACGTGCGCAAATCAGCTGACAAGGACCCCATGCTGCTCTCAGGTGAGGCCCGGGGCGCCGGGCCAGGCTGTGGGGAGGCCAGGACGCAGGCTGCCACTGCCCTGGGGGCCAGCTCAGCACCCAAGAGCCTGGGAGGCCATGCGGCCCCGCCACCCCGCAGCCAGGGGTCCCCTGGTCAGAGAGTCTGAAGACGCCCCCCGCCCAGGAGCCAGAGCGGCCTGTGGCAGGCATGGTGGTGGTGGCTCCAGCCACTGGGAACGGAAATGGGCACTCCAAGCCCCAAGGGCCCCCCGATACCCAGACGAAAACCCCTAGAGGTGGGGAACTGGCTGAGTCAGCATCCTGCGGTGGGCCGCCCCAACCCAGACACTCAGGAAGAACCAGGCGGGTAGCGTTCCCTTTCCAGAAGGTTTTGGCTAAGCCCAGTGCTTATCCCAGCGGCAAATGCAGGGGGAAAGAGGACAGAGAGGCCGGAGACCCCAGGTGGGACCTGCGAGGACCCCGCCTTATGCTCCTGGGCAGGCAGCTGCTCCCGTGTGGGCCTCCAGGTCCCCTCGGAGCCAGGGTCAGCAGAGCCTCCAGGGGCCTGCAAACATGAGTCCCTGCTTCTGGGATTCGTAGGAGAGAACTGGAGGTGTCTGGTGCGCCTCCTACCAGCGGTACAAATCCCTGTCCTGGTCCCTCTGTGTTGCCAGGTACTCATGTCATGGAAGGTTCTGGAAGAATGGTGGTGACTGCCGTTGGTGTGAACTCCCAGACAGGCATCATCTTTACCTTGCTCGGAGCCGGTGGAGAGGAGGAGGAGAAGAAGGATAAGAAAGGTAAGGAAACGGCGACGTCCGTCCCCAGCGGCGACGAGGGCCTGGCCGTCTGTGTGTGCAGCCGCCTCTTGCTCCTTTCATCCCCTGTGGCCTCATTCCATGCTCCAGCTCCAGCCCTCAGGGGTGAAAGGCTACACCCTCTCTTCTCACTCCTTTCGGGGACCCCGTCTTCTGGGGTCTGCCCAGAGCCAGCATGGGGTAGAGGGCAGTTCTGCGTAAGGGCAGCTTCCCTCGGGCAGCTATTCCCCAAAGGCTTTGGGAAGTGTGAGCCAGGGTGGGAATGGGGTTGGAGGGACAGGGGCCAGCCACCTGGGCTCGGGACGGTGCTGCCGGGGACCTTGTGCCCACCCTGGGTGCGCTCATCCCAAGCGGAACGGACCGCCCCGCCCCCAGAGGACGCGCAGGGCCAGAGGAAGCTGGGACGGGGTGGGGGCCGTCACCCCCAGGGTAAACAGTGTTGAGGGACGGATGTGTTGTGAGAGCCCAGCTCTGTAGCCACCGTGGCCTCCCCGGCACACGGCCCTCCTGCTGCCTCCTCCCGCCCCTGCTCTGAGCCCCGGTGTGGCCAGCGTCCTCCTCTCCAGTCCTCAGAGCAGCGCCGACAAAACGACAGAACTGTCTTCGGCACCAGCCCCCTCCCAGAGTCCCAATCCCAGGGTCAGGACCCCATTACCTGCACCAGCTCAGCGCTCACCTTGCTCTGACCTGGGTCTCCCCTCAGGCTGCTCCTGCAGTCCAGCCAGGTGGGGAGCAGAACTTTCTAGATGTGTGCCTCCGAGAGAATTCACTCGGGTCTACTAGAAGCACAGAGAACCTGCACGTGTGTGCAGAGAGCGTGTAAAAAGCCTGCAGCTGGGGCCTCTGGGGCAGTGGGACATCGGGGTGCCAGTCCCCGGCTGCACCTCAGTCAGGGCCCCTAGGCCCAGAAAATAGGCAACAAGGGGGCAGGTCAGCATGGGAAAGGGTGTGCTAGCGTCCCCAGCCCTAGGCTACTCTGCTCCTGGAGGCGGTGAGGAGGGGACGGATGACCCGCTGTGGCCTAGAAGCTTCCGCGGGCCCTGTCCACCTTGGCCGTGCCAAGCCTCTCCCCCTGCAGGGCTCAGCCTAGTGGCTCCCACGGTGAGCCCCCTGGGGTCCATAGGCAGGTGGGTGGGTGGCCCTGGGCCTCGGGCTGGGCCGGAGTCCCCACCCCCTCTCCAGGGAAGCCTCGACACGGCGACGGCTGCTTGGAAGGGCGCTCCTTCTACCCTCCTCCCCAGGCTCCCCGCCTCCAGCTCTGGCCCCTAAGTGTCCGAGGTCTCCAGGACTCGGTTCTGGGCCCCTCCTCACCCAGCTGGGCAAAAGCCCACCGGTGGCCCACCCCTGATGCCCTGGAGAGACGGGGCCGGAGGAGCTGGCTGCAGAGCCTGACCCTGAGCGCGGTGCCGGACTCGCCGCCAGCACTGTTGACCTTGGCCTGGGGAGCCAGCCACTGCCACGGTCCGCAGCACCGGCTTTGTGGTCACAGAGCGTGTTCGTGAATGACCCCCCCCGCAGGCCCCCCTCCAGGGCCCCCGGGCGGGCACCCAGAGCTGGCAGGTTTCTAGAGCCTCGCCCTCCTGGAGCTACCTGCTGGCTGTGCGCAGAGCCGATGTCGAGGCCGGTCGGGGCTAGGGGCCCCCTGGGTCAGCCGCTCGGGGCCCTGCTCCACGTCGGCACAGCTGGCAGCTCTAGCTCCCCACGGTGGCGGCCTCTTTGGAGACCTCCCACTGCTGGCCACGCGTGACCCACAGTGCGTCCAGGGCCGGCTTTGAGGGATCACTGGAGGCCTGGGGCGTCCGTCAGGAAGCCCAGAGCGGGGCGCCCACGTGCCGGGAGGCCGCGATGGGCCGCCGGAGTGTGGCTGGGGGTACGGAGCCGTCGTCCCCTCCCTCCGCACTCTCCACCGTGCTCTCTGGCCTCGCTGTCCGTGTCCCGTTGTCCCGTGTGCATGGGCGTGTGCCAGGACCATGTGGGTGTTCTCAAGTGTTCGTGTCTGTCGTTCCTCTTCCACTGTAGGCAAGCAGCAGGACGGGGCGATGGAGAGTAGCCAGACCAAAGGTAATGTGCGCCCTGTGCTCAGGGTGGGGTGGCAGGGGGTGTGGCACGGGGTGGGGGCCGCCCGCCTCAGTTGCAGGAGCAGCACCCAGGTGAGTGGGGTGGCGGGGGGAGGGGGGCATCCGCAGACCCTGCCAGAAGTATGCAGAGATCACCTGTGAGTGGGCTTCCGGGTGAGGAAACTGAGGCTCAGGCCTGTGGGTTTCCCAGTTCGGCTGCAGCTTTGAGGCAGGGTGACTGGGTGGCCATCTGGCGCCCGCTCTCCTGTCAGCCGAGTGTCTGGTGGGTGCTGCTACTCTGGGGCCGGATGAGGCTTGTCAGTGGTCAGATGCAGGTGCCTGGGATGCACAGGTGGATAAGCACGGTCCTGGATGTTGGGACGGTGACGGTGCAGAGGAACGGACCTGGGGCAAGACTCCAGTGCATTGTGGGACCCAGGGGACCCAGAGACCAAGAGGAGGTCAGACAAGGACACTGGAGTTCAGAGGATAGCTAAGGTTGGGAGGGCATTTGGGTCAGGGGGACAGCCACCTGTCCCAGAAGACAGCAAAGTGGCTGCAGGAGAGTAGCGAGGGCCCCATGAGGAGAGAGAGGGGCGAGGCTTGCCCGTAGAGGCCTGGCCCGTCCCAGCGGCAGCCACCTGCAGCCAGGGACTGGGCCGAGGGGGCGCCCAGGGCGGGCCCGGAGCCTGATGGAAGTCAAGGCACCCACTGGAGAGGCAGGGAGCAGGGGAGAAGGGTGCAGGGGGCCCTAGGCCTCCTGGGGAGAGCAGGGAGGTGGCTTGGACACCGGAGGACCAGTTGGTCAGCTCAAGGTTCTGGAACTTTCCCTGGGTCCCGGGCCTCTGCTGTCAGGTGTCGAGATTTGGGGCCTCATGGGACCGGCCACCGTGTGTGTGTGTGTGTGTGTGTGTGTGTGTGTGTGTCCCAGTGACTCGTGCTGGTGCGTGTCCTCTGCGCTGAGAGGGCCCGAGATGGCCACGTCCACCCCGGCCAGGACGGCCCTGGAGCCCCCGCCCACGTCAGGAGGGCCTGGGCTGCCGGGCAGAGAGGAGGGAGAGGACAGCGCCCCTGGGCTGTGTCACTCGGAAATCACAGACAGCCCCTGAGCCCACCAGCCCCTCGCAGCCGCCCCGGGGCCCTAACTTGGGCTGGGGGGCTCCCCTGTGCGCAGCTAAGAAGCAGGACGGGGCGGTGGCCATGGAAATGCAGCCCCTGAAGAGCGCGGAGGGCGGGGAGATGGAGGAACGGGAGAAGAAGAAAGCCAGCGTGCCCAAGAAGGAGAAGTCGGTCCTGCAGGGCAAGCTCACCAAGCTGGCGGTGCAGATCGGGAAAGCAGGTGCGGCCAGGGGAGGCGGGGCCGCGGCGCCACCCGTGGGTGCCCACGCTGGGCTCCGGGCTCGGGCCGCAGGTGGCGGGGGGGAGCCAGGCAGCCAGGGGCCCGCCGGGGCCGCAGTGGCCATGGGGTCTGGCGCAGCCCCAGGCAGAGAGCGGGGCTCCCGACCTCCTCCGTGAGGCCGGGCGAAGGGAGTGCCCCCCAGCCCCCCTGAGCCGGAGCGGCCCCTGCTGCAGCCCCCCTTACGTCTCCTTCGCTCTCCCCCGTCCCTCCCTCACCCCGCTAACTCCCCTCCCCCCCACCCTCGGTGGCTCCCGTGGCCCGCAGGGCTGGTGATGTCTGCCATCACTGTCATCATCCTGGTCCTCTACTTTGTGATCGAGACCTTCGTCGTGGACGGCCGAGTGTGGCTGGCGGAGTGCACGCCCGTCTACGTGCAGTACTTTGTGAAGTTTTTCATCATCGGTGTCACTGTGCTGGTCGTGGCCGTCCCGGAGGGCCTGCCTCTGGCTGTCACCATCTCCTTAGCCTACTCGGTCAAGGTAATCATAATAATGAACAACACAGTAGGAGTGAGAATCCCTTGATACCAGGACACAGACCCAGAAGGCGGAGTTCGAAGCCATTAAGCAACTTGGCGCGGCGGGGATTGGAGGAAATTTGGGATCAGGTCGGGGTGGGGGGCGCGGGGGCGCTGAGCAGGGGAGCCGTGAGATGAGCCGGGAAGCGGGGAGGCCGTGGGATAGCCCTGGCCTCTGCAGGACGTTGAGGGTGCTGGTGTCACTCGCAGAAGAGGGCTCGGAGACAAAGTGGGTGACCAGGAGGGGGCTGAAGACACTGGGAGATCATGGGGGGCGGGGTGGGGGGACCACAGAGACAGCGGGTGATCTGAGAGGGGGCTACACGCAGGGGGGTGTCCTGGAAGCAGGGAGGCCCCAGGCGAGCTCTAGGGAGAGCGGCTGCCCAGAGTTGACCGCTTGGCCAGCTGACCGAGGCCCTCCGGGCTGTTAGTGCCACCCAGAAGGCTGGCACGCCCGAGCAGACTGGCACGGGACATGCTGACAACCTCCCGCTCCCCCACCCCATGGGCCAAGCTTCCCGGGGACAGCTGGCTACCCAAGCCCCCGTCCGTGCCCTCTACAGAAAATGATGAGGGACAACAACCTGGTCCGCCACCTGGATGCCTGCGAGACCATGGGCAACGCCACAGCCATCTGCTCGGACAAGACCGGCACACTCACCACCAACCGTATGACCGTGGTCCAGTCCTACCTCGGGGACACCCACTACAAGGAGGTTCCAGCCCCCAGCACCCTGACCCCCAAGATCCTCGACCTCCTGGTCCACGCCATCTCCATCAACAGTGCCTACACCACGAAAATACTAGTGAGCGGGCAGCGGGCAGCGGGCCGCGGGCCGGGCCAGGCTGGGGCGGGGCGAAGGAAGGGGACCAGCCGGGAGACGGCAGCGTCAGCTGGCACCAGGGCCACCGTGGTCTCCGGGACGCTGGTCGGCCTCCACTCATCCCTGGGCTCCGGTCCTGGCTTCGGGGCGGGCACCCGCAGCTTCTGGAAACCCCTTCCAAGCCCCGTGCGCGGTGGGCAGCCTGCCCATCTAGTCCCCGCGGAGGCCCTCGTCGGCTCCCTGCCAGCACCCCCTAGAGACAAGGCGGCCACAGCCAGGCGGGGCCCCGGGGGCCACCAGGAGGGCAGACGCGGCCCCCGCCCCGGTGCCATGCTGGTTCCCCTTGCCTCGTAGCCTCCAGAGAAGGAAGGCGCGCTCCCACGCCAGGTGGGCAACAAGACGGAGTGTGCCCTGCTGGGCTTTGTCCTGGACCTGAAGCGGGACTTCCAGCCTGTGCGGGAGCAGATTCCAGAAGACAAGCTCTACAAAGTGTACACCTTCAACTCCGTCCGCAAGTCCATGAGCACAGTCATCCGCATGCCTGACGGCGGCTTCCGCCTCTTCAGCAAGGGCGCCTCGGAGATCCTGCTGAAAAAGTGAGCGGGCGCCCGGGGGCTGGCGGCCGGCCACGCAGGACGGGGGCCCTATGGCGGTAGAGTGCCTGTGACATCAAGCCCGGCCACTTGAATTGAGGGTTCCAGCGTCTCCTCATTCTCGCCAACATGGGTCCCTCTGCGTCCCTTAGGACTGTCACGACTGCTATCATCCTCGTAGCCATCCCACTAGCTGTGATCTGGGGCCTCTCGGTGGTTGTCTTTGCGCTTCCCCGACGACTCGTGATGTCGGCACTTTCCCATACCCTCCCTGGCCATTTGTGTGCCTTCTTTGGAGAAAAAGCTAGTCCAGGCCTTTGCTCTTCTTCGATTTGAGTTTTTGGGTTTGATGTCGCTGAGCTGGAAGAGCTCTTGCTGTACGCCGGGTACCAGACCCTCACCACACCTGATTTCTAATTACCTTCTCCCCGGCCGAGGTCCGTCTTTCGCTCTCCTGATTGGCTTTTTTTTTTTTTTCTTTTCATCCTCTTGACTCATCCCTGGATGCACAAGTGTCTTCCAATGGCAAAGTCCAGTTCATCTCTTTATTTCTTGTGTTGCTTGTATGGGGTTTCTCTTAGGGGTGATGAAAATGTCCTAAAATCGACTGTGGTGACAGTTGCACGACTCCACATTTTTCTTAAAGGGTTTTATTTAATTATTCATGAGAGACACAGAGAAAGAGGTAGACACACAGGCAGAGGGACAAGCAGGCTCCAGGGAAGCCGATGTGGGACTCGATCCCCGGACTGGGATCACGCCCCGAGCCGAAGGCAGACGCTCAACCACTGAGCCACGCAGGCGGCCCACGACTCTACATCTTAAATGGGCAAATTGTGTGGTGTGTGGATTAGATCTCAATAAAGCTGTAATGAGAACTAAACTGGGGGGAGCAGGCAGCTCCACCTCCAGGCCCCCACCCCCGCCCTCCACTCTGCCCACCTAGCTCCTCACTTCCTCCAAAGCCACCTTCTAAAACAAGAATATCCTCCCCCAAAACTCGGCCCAGGCACAGACTCCCCGGGTGCAAAGGCCCCCCCCTTTGCAGCAGTTGTTGCTGCAACTGGGGGAGGCCCGGGGTTCATCTCCTCTCCCTGAAGCTGTCCTGCCGCATCCCAGTGGGTGTGGCAGCTGGATTTGGGGGCCCAGCCCCCTTCGTGTGCTTCCCTTCCCCTCCGGCAGGCACAGTACCATGCCCAAAAGCCCGATTCCTGTAGTTGGGCGCTGGGCTCCAGCCCGTGCTCTGCTCTTAGCCGGCATGTGAACATCGAGTTACTCCTCTGCCACAGACTCAGTTTCCCCTGCACGGAGACACCACAAATACTTCCCTCCTGGGAATGTCGTGAGATTTACGTGACTGAATCCACAGAAAGGCTGGAGTCCCCACCGGCTCTTCCTGTGATGGTGACTTCCCGCCCTTCCCCAATCTGTCTGGGGCTCCCGTTCGCCCTCCGCCTGCTTCTGGTGTCCTTGGTGCCTTTGCCCCTTCTTTTCTGCACCTGAGTCCCACCAGTCCCGCCATCGTGGGCTCACCAGGGCTTACGCCACCGTGGCTTCTTTGTCATGGCCTCACTCCATGGAGTGACAGTTCTGCTGGTGTCCCACACTCTTGCCCTAAAGCCTAGAGGGGCAAGAACAATGTGCCTCAACTCCCAGAGTCCCTGTGAGGCTGGGGTCAGCCTTGCCTACACAGGTCTATGAGTTTCCGGCTCCTGGAGCTGCCAGGACAAAGGACCATAAACTTGATGGCTTAAAAGCATAGAAAACTGTTCTCTCAGAGTTCTGGAGTCCAGAATTCCAAGACGAAGGTGTGGGCAGGTCCGTGCTCCCTTCGAAGCTGTCAGAGGAGGCTCTTTCCTGGTCTCTCGCAGCTTCTGGCGACTGCCAGCAGTCCTTGGAGCTCCTCGGCGCAGAGATGTGTCACCCCATCTCTGCCTGCGTCCTCACGCTGCCCCGTCCGTGTGTGTCTCTGTCTCGATGTCCTTTTTATGAGGACACCAGTTAGTGGACCAAGGGCCCACTGCAAACCAACATGACCTCATCTGAATTTGCAAGAACCTTCTTTCCAAATAAGGTCACATTCTGAGGGGCTGGGAGGAACGTGAAGGCGTGGGGGGACCCCGCTAGGCCCCGCAGAGGCAGGCCGCGTCCTCCCTGAGAAGCCTCTGCCACGCAGGACGGACGGCTCACTGAGTGGCGCCCGCTGAGACCGCCGGCTGGTCCAGCTCCCCTCGCCTCATTGGCACCAAGCCGTGTCGTTCTGTCCCCCGCCTCCCCCCAGGTGCAGCAACATCTTAAACAGCCACGGTGAACTGCGTGGCTTTCGCCCCCGGGACCGGGATGACATGGTGAAGAAGATCATCGAGCCCATGGCCTGCGACGGCCTGCGCACTATATGTATTGCCTACCGGGACTTTGCCGCGGCTCAGGAGCCCGACTGGGACAACGAGAACGAGGTCGTGGGCGACCTCACCTGCATAGCCGTCGTGGGCATCGAGGACCCCGTGCGGCCCGAGGTAGCCACCCGCCTCTCTGCGAGCGGCCCAGGTGGTTGGCTGGGTGGAGGGGCAGCCCTTCTTCCCATCCGGCCTCCGCGGCATGGCCCCTTTCTCCTGCCTGCCCTGCGACCGCACGACCTCCTGCTGGAATCCAGAAAGGTCAGGAAAGGCGGGCGAGGGCAGGGCCTCGGAGTCCCCCAGGTCAGACCTCCCCGGCACACTCGATCCCCCTTGCCCTCCCGCCCTTGCTCATGCTCTGCCTCCACCAGGTGAGAGGCGGCGCCGGTAGGACTTCGAGGGCTGTGACACCCGCAGGACTGATGGAGTCAGGGAGAGGGAAGAGTCAGGCGCCACTCCCAGGGCTCTGGTTCAGACACACGGGTGGATGGCAGTGCTGTCACTGGGCTGGGAGTCCGAGAGGACACAGGTCTGGGGGGCGGGGGGCAGTCCTCAGTCAAGGGTTCGGTTGGGGCCAAGTGAGGTTCGGGGCATCCCCGTAGAGATGTCAAGGGGTAGGCATCTGTAGGAGTGGGGAGCTCAAAGCAGAAGATCCTGGCGGGGGAGAGATTCCGGAAGCATCCTTATCTGAGGGATGTCATGGAGTGAGCGTGCAGCTGGGACAGATGGGGGAGGAGGCTTCAAAGAGACTTGTAGGAAGGGTCCAGATGGGAAGCTGGTCTGCGTAGATGGCTCTACCAGCAGCTTTTCTGCAGAGGGAACGGACAAACTGGGCGGGAGCTGAACAGGCCGTAGAACAAAGGAACACAGGGGCCACTTGTCGGTCCCCAGGGACAGGAGGTCCCTGAGAGAGGGAGAGCCGCGGGGCTGAGCCCAGGGTGGAGCGCCCACGGCAGCACTAGGACACCAGGCCCCATGGGGACCGTGCAAGGTGCAGGCGGCGCGGGTTGCCAGAGGCACGGAGGGACCCTCTGTCTCCTCCCGAGGCCTCTCCGGTGGCACCCACGTCGTGTCAAAAGCAGGGCCACCCCTGGGGATGCACGGTCTTGGGCCTTTCTCCTCTTCGACCCAGAGGGGAGGGGAGGCACAGACGAGGAGGCCGAGTCACACCGCTCTGCTCCCCTGGCATAGACCCGAGGGCCTTCGCCTTCTGGACGGAGCTGCCCACCACCGCCCCCGCCCCCCCACAGCCCTGCACGGCCACAGGCCCCTGGCTGGCGTTCAACGGTGCTCCCAGGCTGCTGGGTGTGGGAACACCCCCGGGACCCAGGGGGGCATCGTCCCTGTACTCCCAGGACCCTGGCCACAGCCATCTCTGTACCGCCGAAGGCAGCCTGCCCCCCTTCCACCTCAGCAGCTCATCCACTTGCTCCGTCTCCCCTAAGGAGGAGTGACAGGACCTTGTCACGTGAAGCCTGTGGCTCTATGTGTCTCAGATTTTGTGTTGTCGTAAAAACGAGCGGGCTGGGGCGGGCGAGTGAGAGCTTGGCCACAAGCCTGCTGATGCCCAGAAGCCGGCCCTGAGTCAGGGCCCCAAAGGGACAGGCCTGCCGTCAGCCCTGCCATCTGGCAGGGTAGCTGGGGACAGAGGTGCCTTCTCACTCTCGCAGAGCTAACTGACACAGCCACCTTGCCAGCCAGCCTGGTGACCAGGGCCCCTCCTGGCTCGGCGGCTCTGCGTCTCCGTTTCCCAGTGGAAAATGGGGTTGACGGAGCCGGCCGATTTCTCTGGTCACCTTTCCAGACACGACTCCGGTGGTGCCCCCTCGACAGCGCAAAAGCTTCCAGTGCCATCTCCTAGCCCTCTTGGTGCTTGGAGGCCTGGGTCTGAGTCATCGCCGGTCCTGGGGCCCAGCACCGTGAAGCAAGCACCAGGGCTTGGGGAGGGGTGCTGGGGGCCTGAGGAGGCACCCTGCCCGCTGCGGACCAGGCAGTAGAGGAGACAAGCTGTGTCTTCCCCAGATGCCCTCCTTGGGGACCACGATGGGGGGAGGGTGCCGCACATCTGGATGGCACAGAGGGAGAGGGAACAGCCCAGACACAGATGGGCCCGGCCTCAGTGACTCTCTCGTCTCTTCCAGGTCCCTGAGGCCATCCGCAAATGCCAGCGTGCTGGCATCACGGTCCGCATGGTGACTGGAGACAACATCAACACGGCCCGGGCCATCGCGGCCAAGTGCGGCATCATCCAGCCTGGGGAGGACTTCCTGTGCCTGGAGGGGAAGGAGTTCAACCGGCGGATCCGCAATGAGAAAGGCGAGGTAGTCCCGGGCTCGGCGGCGCCCCGGCCTCAGTGCAGGGTTCTGGCTGTTTGTCCCCCCACCTCTGCCCGGCACCCCCCACCCGGGCTCTGCAGCCTCTGTGTGCTTCCCCCTCCCAGATAGAGCAGGAGCGGCTGGACAAGGTGTGGCCCAAGCTGAGGGTCCTCGCCCGATCGTCTCCCACCGACAAGCACACCCTGGTCAAAGGTAATGGGGCTCGCCCCGCCACGCCCCACCCCTCCCCGAGGTGCCGCCCCGCCAGACTCCCAAAGCCCAGCTCCAGGGCCTGCCTAGGAGGTGGGGTCCTGGGCTGCTGCTGGACATGCCCGCCCCCCGCACTTTAGTCTCCTCGCCAGGAAAACAGGGGGGTAACGAGGGCTGACAGGCCAGGGCTCACTCTCTACCCCTCCTGGCTGACAACCTGGGTGGAAGACGCCAGGAACAGGATGGCCTCTCGTTGTAACACATGGGGAAACTGAGGCGCCGGGGAGGGAGACGCTTCTCCAAGTCCCCCGGTGCTGAGCCCCCTGCCTCTGCCCCTTTGCACCATCCTGTCACATCTGACGGGTGTGGGGCCGGGGCCGGGGGAGGGGGCCGGGCCGCTGTCAAGGCACAGGGACTGGACCGCGAAGGTGACAGAAGTGCAGAGGCCGGGGGGCCGTCGGCACGGTGGCGAGCCCGAAGGGCTTCGTGAGTCACCAGCCCCTCACGGCGCCCAGGCAGGAGCCCTGGGCACAGACGCCCCACTCTGCATTGCAGGCATCATCGACAGCAACACGGGCGAGCAGCGGCAGGTGGTGGCCGTGACCGGGGACGGCACCAACGACGGGCCAGCCCTCAAAAAGGCAGATGTGGGCTTCGCCATGGTAAGCCACCCCGCGCCCACCTGGTTCGCCACACCAGGTAGTGTCTTATGTCTCGAGGATGTGAGCTTCGTGCAGGAAGGTGGGAGCTGGTGTCGAGGCCTCCTCCTCTCTCATCCCGGCCACTTGGGCCCCCACAGGCTCTGCGGGGCAGGGGACAAACGTGCGATTTGTTTAAAGGCACTCGGTGTGGGGATGCTCGAGGTGACGCGGGGGGACTTGGCACTTGTGCACCCGCCTCGGCCGGGACTGGGTCATTTGAAGTGACCTTCAAAAAAAACAAAAAAACAAAAAAAATAAAAATACATTAAAAATAAATTTAAAAAAATGAAGTGACCTTCAGAAAAAATAATAATAATAAAATAATAAAATAAAATAAAATAAAATGAAGTGACCCTCAGGCCCAAGTGTGATCACCACAGCCCCCCAGACGAGCTTGTCCTCTGTGTTGCTCTCCTGTTGCTTCTGTGGAGCCAGTATTGCTGTAAAGCCCTGAGCCCGCTGCCCGGGTGGCAGGGCGACGAGGCCCGCTCGGTGGCCGAAGGCGGAAACCCTGCGAGCCCCTCTCCCCGCCTGGCACCACAGTGGTTGCAGCGCGCCGTGGGCGGGCGCCAGGGGTACAGGCCAGTCCGGCTCAGAACCCCGGGCCCAGAAGGGGACCAAGCCCCAGCCCCCAGGCTCGGTGAGAACCAGCCTCGGGGCAGCAGACGGGGTGTGCAGCTTTGCCAGGCCGCAGCTGTCCGGGCACCCGGGGCTTTGAGCAGCAGGGACGCAGGTCCTCCTCCAAACAGCTCCGTGCAGGTCGGACAGCCATGTCCCTGCTCTGCCGAGGCGCCCGGCCCAGCGCTCCCGGAGCTCCTATGGCAAGCGGCCCTGGCACGCTCACACCGCACGGAAGGCTGGTCGGCGGCCACGCACTGGCAGCTGGGCCCCGCACGTGATGCCACAGCGGTGGCCATGGTGGCGGCACCCTCTCGGTTTTTGAGCCAAGACCCTCACCTTGCCGTGAGACCACCTGCCCCGTAGGAGAGGCCGCGATGCGCGACACAAGATCCGTGTCTAGCTGGTGGGGAGGCTCGTTTGGAAGGGAGGCCGGGCCGGCGGCCCAGGTGGGGGGCTGGGGAAGGGGCCCGTGGACACTGTGCGTGTCTCCGCACCCCCCAACCAGGGCATCGCAGGGACTGACGTGGCCAAGGAGGCCTCGGACATCATCCTGACCGATGACAACTTCACCAGCATCGTCAAGGCGGTCATGTGGGGACGCAACGTGTACGACAGCATCTCCAAGTTCCTGCAGTTCCAGCTGACGGTCAACGTGGTGGCCGTGATCGTGGCCTTCACCGGCGCCTGCATCACTCAGGTGGGCACTAGGGGGTGCCGTGCCCGAGGCCGACCCCGGGCTCGCTCTCCCACCAGCCACGGGGTCTGCAGAAGGCGGCGCTCCCCCCCCTGCCAGTGCGACCCCCCCCTCCCAGGAGCGTGCGGGCGAAGAGCCCTGCCCGAGGGCTCGCCGGCGACAGCCAGGTCTTTGCTCCGCTGCACGTTGTTTTTAACTGACGTGGAAATCACATGCTAAAAAGGTCACCATCTGAGAGCACACGCCGTTCAGTGGCATTCGGTGCAGCCACAGTGTGTGCAGCCCCTGCCCCTGTCTGGCTTCTGGACATTTTCACAGCCCCTAAGAAGACCCCATCCCCGTGCCCGTCCCCCAGTCCCTGGCACCCACGGGTCTGCTTTCCATCTTTACACACTTGCCCGTTCTGGAACCTTTCGTGCAAATGGGACCAAATAACACGTGGTCCTCTGTGTCTGGCACCTTTCGGTGCGCATCATGTTTTCGGGGTCCATCCATGCGATGGCTTGGATCGGCACCTCGTCCCTTCTGGTGAGACCCGTGCTCCGTCGCATGGAGCGAGCGCCTCTCGTTTGTCCCTGGCTCCATCGATGGGCACTGGGGTCGCTTCCACCGTTTGTGGGCTGTGAACAGGCGCGTACAAGCGTTTGTGGGGACCTCTCCCTTCTCGTGGGGCTAGATCCGGGAGGCCAGTGCCGGCTCCGATGGGAGCTCCGTATTTAAACCCACGGAGGAGCCCCTTCCCCGTTTTCGATAGTCCAGTTCTCCCCCGTAGTTGAGTGTCCAGAATCCGCGTCCCTCTGAAAAGTCTTCCTCAGGGAGACAAAGTCCACATCGCATACGCTGCCCTGTCGTAGCCACTGGACGCGCACCGCCCGGCAGCACCCGGGCCACCACCTTTGCCTCACCCCGATGCCAGCCTCCCTGCCCCCAGCTCCCCACACCCACTCATCTGCTTTCTGCCTCTGTGGATCTGTAGTTCTGGAAGTTTCAGAGCAACACAATCATCCAGAACGGGGCTCTCTGTGTCTGCCTCCTGCGGGGCTGGTTTCTCGCCAGCACAGGGGCAATGAGGAGAAAGGTGCGGGGGAGACCCTGTGTCTTCCTGCCCCTTGGGTGCGGGAGGTCGGGAGAGCGCCCGTTGCAGTGGCCGGGGCTGCCAAGCTCCTGCTGACAGTTGGGACCGCACCTTCTAGACCACTGCCCCCAGGTGACACAGGGAGCGGGACTCCGAAAACACACCAAAAACTCGCCGCCAACCTTAACGACAGGGACGGAGAGGTCACGTTTGCTTTTTTAATTTTATTTATTTATTCATGAGACACAGAGAGAGAGAGAGAGAGAGAAAGAGAGACAGAGACACAGGCAGAGGGAGAAGCGGGCTCCATGCAGGGAGCCCGACGTGGGACTCGAATCCCGGTACCCCAGGGTCACACCCTGGGCTGCAGGTGGCACTAAACCGCTGAGCCACCCGGGCTGCCCCAGGTCATGTTTTTTCTGGGAGTCAGATTTGCCGCATGTCCTGCCAGGGACGCTGCCCCCAAGCCGACTTGGTCGCCGGGAGTGGCGCCGGCGGGCCTCCCGCCCCGCGCTCGGGTGACTGCCTCCTCTCCACAGGACTCTCCCCTCAAAGCCGTGCAGATGTTGTGGGTGAACCTGATCATGGACACGTTCGCCTCTCTGGCCCTGGCCACGGAGCCACCGACCGAGGCACTGCTGCTGCGGAAACCGTACGGCCGCGACAAGCCCCTGATCTCTCGCACCATGATGAAGAACATTCTGGGCCACGCAGTGTACCAGCTCACCATCATCTTCACGCTGCTGTTCGTCGGTAGGTCGCCCGCGGAAGGGACGGATGAGCACCTCGGAGCCCCCTCCCTCACCTCCCTGCCGGCCCTGTCTGTGTGCCCCCCCCAGGGGTCACAGGCCCCTGAGCAGCCGAGAAACCGTCCACTCCCCAGAGAACAGACAGCATGTGTCACCCTCCACCCAGAGCCAGATCGCGCACACCCGTCCACGCGCCCCACGACCATCTCTCCAGGGGACAATGAGCAGAGCCCTGTGCGAGGAGGGGGATGGGGAGGAAAGAGAGGGAGGAGGAGGGAGAGCAGGAGGGGGAGGAGGAGGAAGAAGAAGGCGGTAGAGGAAGGCAGAGAGGAGGAGGAGGGGAGAGGCACTAAGGGTCAGGAAGCGGGAAGGGGGGCGAGGGCAGGAGGGGAAGGCAGTTGCGGGAGGAGTCGGGAGCCCGAGCCTCAGCAGTGGCAGCTATGCCCCCCTCCCGTCTGCCTCTGTGTCTGGCACTTCCCCTGATTCGCAGCGGGGCTGGGTTTGCTGGTCCTGGCCCCTGTCCCTCATGTCAGGGCGCCCTGGGCAAGTCCCCAATGACAGCTTTTGCTGCGGGACAGCAGTCCCGGGGAGGGGGGCGCAGGGGGTCTCTCGGGGGGCCTTCCTCTGATGTCCTGGGAGCCCAAGCGCCCCGTGGCCTGGCTGAGGGCCGTCGCCTGGCCCCGGGCTTAGGGACAGGGCAGAGAGGAGGCCCGGCCTGCAGCCTGCTTCCTCCCGGGCCCACCCGCGGCTCAACCTGGCCTGAGCGTCTCCGTTCCTGCCCTGGGGAGGGTTTCTCACCTGGGGTTTCTCACCTGGCTGCGAGTCAGGTTGTGGGGTGAGACTCCTTTCTTGCCCTCAGCCGTCCCGCCACAGGGTTGGGGCTGCGTGTGCCCCCGGCACGGCCCCCCGGCACCCCTCAGGTGACGCCGGCAGGGAGCTGTGTCCGCCCAGGGCTTGGCTCCCCTCACGCGCCCCTTGGCTTGCAGGGGAGCTCTTCTTTGACATCGACAGCGGGAGGAACGCACCCCTGCACTCCCCACCCTCCGAGCACTACACCATCATCTTCAACACCTTCGTCATGATGCAGCTCTTCAACGAGATCAATGCCCGCAAGATCCATGGTGAGCGGAACGTCTTCCATGGCATCTTCAGCAACCCCATCTTCTGCACCATCGTCCTGGGCACCTTTGCAATTCAGGTAGGAGGGGCGGTCCCACTCTTACAGCAGGTGGGGGCGCAGGGGCTCTGTCCCGGGCCCGCGAGGGGCCCGCCCATCCCGTTGTGCTCTCCCAGCCCCTGCCCGCGTTCCCTGGGACCCCGTGTCCTCTGTGCCCATCTTCAGAGCGTCCTGGCCTTGCCCTGGCTTCACCCGCTGGGTCCCAGAGAGCCGGAGAGGGCCTTACTCAGGATGAACCCCCTCACCGTCCTCTCGGAGTCTGCCGCTCCCGTTTCCAGCATATGATTCCTTGGTGGGGGGCCACCAGAACCCCGGAAAGTTCCTCGGGATGCGCTTCCTAGCTCCGGTGCTGACACACCAGCCTCTGCCTGCCCCGTGCTGTGGACAGGCTGGCCAGTCAACTCTCGAGGAGAGGCTGAGCCTTCAGAAATGGGGTGTATTAATAGAAAACACGAGGCGTGGTGAGGGCAACAGGCCAGCACAGTTCGCTCCTTACAGGAGCTCCTCGCTTCCCGAAGGAGGGGGCCGCCCTGCCGTGGGGGGGCCGCCCGCGGAAGCACCTGGGTCAGTCAGGAGGCAGAGCAGGGAGCGGGGAGGCTTATGGAGGCTTCTTGGGAGAAACTGAGGTGGGGTGAGCAGGCTGAGGACTCCCGGTATGAATGATTTCAGGGCTCTGGGGGCCACAGGGCTGCCTCTGCTGGTCTGGGCCCTGGCCCTGGGTCAGGCAGGCAGGGGCAGTGGCCTGGAGAGGAGAGCACAGTTACAGGGGTGGCTGCGGCGTGGGCCCCGGATTGGTTGGTCTGTATTGAAAAAGCTCACCCCACGGAGGGCTGTTCTTCCCTAGGAAGGGGCCGCGGGGCATCAGGTGGCCCGGGCAGGGCTAGCGGGGCATGTCCTCGGTGTCCGGATCACGGCCTGCCAGCACGCGCGCAGGGCAGGTGTTAAAGCGTCGGGTCTAGAGAAGCTGGAAATGCGGCCCATCCGCTGAGCCCCGCCAGAGGCCCGTCTGCCTGGGGAACCAACAGCCCCTGTGACCTCTGACGGGGAGGGGGGCTGGAGGGCGGGCCCTGAGTGCTGGAGGAGGGGCCTCAGTAGCTGTGCCGGGCTGGACCTGCCTCCCTCCCACCCCACCCCTGCAGATTGTCATCGTCCAGTTCGGTGGAAAGCCCTTCAGCTGCTCCCCCCTGTCCACGGAGCAGTGGCTCTGGTGCCTGTTCGTTGGCGTTGGGGAGCTGGTCTGGGGACAGGTGAGTGTCTGCCTTGTCGCCTTCCCCAGCCCCACGCCTTAGCTGTGTCCTTCACAAGAGCACCAGAGAGGGGCACGATGCGGGGGGATCGTGGTGCCTCGGGGCCCTTGCACCCGGTGGGTTCACAGCAGGGCTCAGGGCTGGGCCGTGTCACCACTCGGGGGCAAGGCCGCAGGTGACAGTGTCAGCACAGGAAAGGCAAAGGGCCATGGCTGGGATGTCACAAAGCCCCAGCAAAATCACCCACCACTCCCCTTTTCATGGTAGAAGCCAAAAATCGTCCCCTAAAATGGGGGTGGCTTGGAAAGTACCCATACATTTGAAACTAAACAACCCTGTGAAATTCTCCGAGGGCAAAGAGAAAGGGTCAAGGGAAGTGAAGAAACACTTTGAGATGATGGAAGGTGAAAGTCGGACACCTCAAGCCCTTGGCAGTTAAAGCCACGTGCGGCGGGAGGCTGGTGGCACCCAGCGATTACGTTAGGAAACAGCCCAGGCCACAGTGCACAGGAGGCTCCCAAGAGCGTTGCTCTGCAGTTCTAGAACACTGTACAGGAGGCCAAGTCCAGGATCCACTTTGTCCTGCGTCTTAGTCCCTTCAGGCCACCCCAACCAAACAGCACAGCTTAAACAGCGGATGCCATCCTGTCACAGCTCTGGCAGCTGCAAGTCCAAGATCGAGTGTGTGCAGGGCAGGGTCCGGGAGAGAGCAGGGGCGAGCCACCAGGTCCCTTGCCGGGGGGGAACCCCCCGCGGTGAAGTGTGACAACACGCACGGGGCGCTGCCACCAGGGCCGCTGTCCGGAGCCTCGGGTGCAGGGTCGGTCCCGGAGGCCCGGAGCTCCCGCGGGGTGACCTCGGATACCCAGGCCCTGCCCCCCAGACGTGAGGCCGAGAGGTGTGGCCCAGGGCCCCGCCAGGAATCACGCGTCGGCACAGACTGCCTGGCGGGCCCTCGGCCCCAGGGAGACGGAGACCCCCTCGTCAGGCAGGATGCACTGGGGGCCTAGAGGTCCCATCGGGAGCCGAGGCCCAAGGCCACACCTCCCCTCGCTGGAAACCACTCCTTGCTCCCGACGGCCTCCACGCCCCGCTCCCCCAGGACCGCTCCGGGTCAGGGGAAAGAGGCTGGCATCTCTCTGGAGAGCAGCACTTGGCAGCAGGCACAGGTGGCCCAGGCAGGCAGCCTCGGGGACCAGGAAAGGACATCCCGTCCCCGGCTCCACCCGCAAGGAAGAGCCGTTGGGGAGACAGTGGTGCACGAGGCCGGAGCGCAAGGGGCATAGACGCGGGCCTCGGCCTGGGTCAGAGGGCGGCGGGCGGGCTGGGGCCTTTCCCGGGCCCAGCAGAGCCCCCACCGCCTCCACCCCCACACACCCCGGAAAGGACCAGCGCTGCTCTGACAGCCGCCTGTGTCCGCTGCCCTCACCTGTGGCCCCGCAGGTCATCGCCACCATCCCCACCAGCCAGCTCAAGTGCCTGAAGGAAGCAGGGCACGGGCCCGGGAAGGATGAGATGACCGACGAGGAGCTGGCCGAGGGGGAGGAAGAGATCGACCATGCCGAGCGGGAGCTCCGCCGCGGCCAGATCCTCTGGTTCCGGGGCCTCAATCGGATTCAGACGCAGGTAAGCCGCCGTGCCACTCGGCCACCCTGGCTTTCCCGCCCTCGGAGGGTGGCAAGCAAGCAAGAGGCAGAGAGCGGGCGACCTGAGCCCCCTACCAGTAGGGAAACCCTTGGGTGTTGCTGCCTCGGCGACAAGGGCCATCCCCAGGTGCGCCTGCTGGTGGCTGCGGTGTCTCGATGGCCTGTCTCTGTCACGTCCCTCAGAGCCCGGGGGCCCTCCCCCGTGCCGGGTGCAGGTGTCACCGAAAGGTATCTGTTGTGACCGATAGTTGTCTCTTGGGGGGCACAGACCAGCCACCGTCTGCGTGGCTGCGGGGCCTTGCGTCATTTGCCGGACACAGCCGGGTGGCAGGGGGGTGACAACCTGGAGGAGCCAGATGCCCATTACAAACAGCCTTTGGCGAGCTCGCCGTTCACGGCCTGTGTTGTGAATTCTGTGCAAGCGGACTCTGGCCACAGGGTTGGGCCTTTCTGTTCATCTCAGTGTCCAAATATCAGAGCTCGGGGAGCCCGGGGTCTCCGGAGTCACCTGGTCACAGGGACCACTCGGCCTCGGGCGCTTTCCCAGGCTTCACGAGACTCGCTTGCCCGAGGAACCCCTGTTCTTTGCCCCCAACCCTTCCCAGGTGGCCTTCCTGCTGGAATGTTCTGTACTCGCTGTCTCTCCACATCCTCTCCTCGCACTCACTGGTGGTCCCACCACAGCCTGGCCTCTGCCCCAACGTCCCAGAGGCAGTTGTCACCAAGGGCTGTCCCTCCATCCTGCGTCAAGGCTTCTTCCCAGCGCCCTTCCATGAGTGCAGTCGGCCCCGCTCTCTGCCGTCCCCTCCATCCCACTGTCTGCTCCTCAGCCTCGCTTGCTTGGCACCCCCACTTCCCACCCACACCTTGGTCCCCGCTGCTGCGGCCCTCACACGTGCACAGTCCCACAGAGCTGGGGGCACGGGACCTAGTAGGGGCGGAAGGAAGAGCGGGTGAGAGCTCACCCCACCCTCGGCTGCCTCAGCTGCAGTCCCCCTCCTTTTACCCTGTCCCGTGGCCTCTGCTTGGGCCCTGTGGACGCCTCTTGGCCAATTCCCCGCTGCCTGCCCCTTCCCTGGCAGCCTTCGCACGGCGCCCCAGTGCCCCCCACTCCCCGTCTCCTCCTCTGCCCGACCCGAAGCCCCCAGAGTGCCACGCCTGAACCGAGACGCCCACAGTGGCCTTGGCCCAGACCACAGTCCCGGAGCCCAACTCCTCCCAGCCCCTGAGCTGCTGGCTGATGGCTCCGTCACCTCCCCTGAGCCAGCCGGGGCCCCAGTGCCATCCCAGACGCTCTTCCTGTGTCCGCACACAGCTGGTATGCCAGCCGTCCCCCTCGAACGCATGTCCTCAATCAGCCACCCCGGCCCCCATCCTCCTGGCCTACCCGCCAGTGTCTGCCTGGCTCAGGTCTCCCTGCTGCCTCTGTCGCCCCCGGTGACACCGGTCTCTCTCCACATTCTGTCCATTCTGTCCAGGACGCCCAGCCCCGTGCCCCTGACCTGGCTCCCACTGCTCTGCTGGGGGTCCCACCTCGCGCCCAGCCCCGCCCTTCTGCACATTCCCGCGAGGGCCCCTGGGCCAGGGGCATGACCTGAGAGCACACCTCTCCCCAGTGTGTGCCTCCGGGGTGTCACACGGCCTGTCACGCAGCGCTACGGGCTCGTCCCAAAGAAGCTCACACAAAGGTGCCCTCAGCAGCCGTGCCTACCCCGCCCGGGCCTGACGCTCCTGGCGCACGCAGCTTGCCAGCTAGTGCCGCACGGTCCCCGGCAGTGTCCCGGGGCGCAGCCTCAGGCCCCCTCCCCGGGCCCCAGCCTCAGCTCCGGCCACAGGCTCTCGGCCTCCCGCCTGCCCCTCCAGCCTCTGCTCGCCGAGCCCCTCCGGTGACCCCCGTCCCCGCCGTGGCCGTGTAGCCGCTCTTCCTGTCTTAAGGGCCGAGTCCCGAGTCCCGACCGTGGCCTTCCAGCCCCTGCCCCTTGGCGTCGTCATCCCACGCACCCTGTGTTCCTGTTACCCCGGCTGCTTTTCTAGACATGCATTCGCTATGCGTCCATGCTGGCCACTCGGGGCCCCAGGACTCCCCGGCTCCCACGTGCTCCCTCGGGGCCCCTCCTCCTCCTGCAGCCTTCTGAGTCCACTCCCTCCGTGCTCCCAGCCCAGGGCGCTAGAATCGGCGAGGAGCACAATGCCCCAGGGAACTTACCGACACTGCAGAGTCCTGGGCTGCTCCCAGGGCTGGGGATATTGTAGGGCTGGGTGAGGCGGCCCCAAATAAGTCACCTTCAAGGAGCTCCCCAGGGATGCAAGGGGCTTCTCCAGCGGAGAAGCAGGAGGCCAGTTCTCTGGCTCGTTCGTCTTTGCATCCCGAGCACCTAGGCCAACGTGGCCAGGGACGAATGTCTTAGGTCCAAATGGACCGCTGAGTGCCCAGTAGAGGAACAGGAACGACTCCGTGGCCAGATGTCCAGGTCTCCCCTCATTGCCTTGCAGCACGCCGTGAGCCCCTGCCCAGCCCATCCTGGCCCCATGGGCTCCCATCTGTCATGCCCCAGTTCAGCGGCAGAGCCCAGTCAGCCTGAGACGGCGGGGGGCAGGCGGGGGGTGACTGCAGCAGCACCCCGCTCCTCCAGGCAGCCCCCTCCACTTCCGCTGATGAGCCCAAGGTGATGGTGCTTTTCTAGCAGCTGAGACAGCAGCCCTGCCCAGTGTGAGGCATCTGGGGGTCAGCGGTTCCCGGCCAGCTGTGTCGGTGTGCCCATGGGCTCCCGGGCCTGCCACCGCTGCCTGGCTAGTCAAGTGTGTCCCCTCAATCAGGGTCTTGGAGTTACGGGCCGTTCTGATAATCACCGCCCATGTAGACGCTGACCAGTCACTTTATACATGGTGAAATGGGACCCAGACAGAAGGGACTTGTCCGAAGTCACCCAGCAAGAGTCTCCCCTCCCCATCCCCTAGCGTACTCCTAGCCCTCCCCATACAGCCACTCTTGCCTCCAGAGGTCACACTGTCACCTCACATCCCCCATGCTCATCAAGAGTGCCAAACCAATTGGCTACTTGATACTTGAGCTCATTTTCTTAAAGAGCATCTGTTCTTTGTGATTCAAAATACCTGCTTGAGAAACAAATCAAGTCCTCCAGCTGTAGGCATCCCCCAAGCCAAGGGAAGCATCGCTCCAGGCAGCCGGCCCTAGATTTCTGGATTTTGCGAACCACAAAGTTGCTCTCTGGATTTGGGAGGCCAGCGCAGCATTTTACGTTGCTAAGTGAAGGCATTTTGTAACCTGCTACCTGCTGTCACCATCATTCCATACTAACGTGTTAATACACCCAAAGGGTTGGGGACCGGGGGGGGGGGGGGGTCATTCCAGAATTGCTAAGAGTCCTTGAAATGGAGACCATGGAGCTTTTTTGAAGCGCTCATGCTGCGGTCTACTTCACGTTGCATTATGGGCCAATGAGAAGCTTCAGCAGCAAGTTGGCTTTTGGGGGGCAGGGGGCCAGTGTGAGGTATTTTGATTGATACCATCATCCCATCGGGCCACCGTGAGGAGAGGTCAAATCAGAGGCAGGAAAAGCATCTTTTCCTTCCCTCGTCGCCTCTGCTGCCGTAGAGAGTGCCCTCTTGAGACAGACCTTAGACACCTGTTGGCCATCGAGGGAGGAGAGCCTCCCTGCCCCCAGGGAGAGGGGGCCCTATGGCCTGGGTCGTCTTCCTTCCGTGCCTTGGGGCACACTAGACGCCGTGCCAGCCCCCCGTGGCCACTCAGTGTGCCTTATGCATGGGTGTCCGTCCCGGCAGTGAGGTGCCCTTGCTGAAGAGCGGGCTGTGTGGGTGGAAGGGGGCTCGGCGGCAGAGTACACGGCAGTAGCCTTTTCCACTGCGCGTCTAGGAATCGAAATCATGCACATCTTCATCTCGGTTGGGGTGGGGGAGTCTGAGCACTCAACTGCCTTCTTCCGAGAAGCCTGGCCCCGTGTCAGACACCCCGCTGGACCTAGTGGCCAGCACAGAGCCACCGCAGGACTTGGGGGTGGCATGGGGCCCCTCGCTCTGGGCCAGAGTAGGTAGCCAGTGTGCATCAGGTCCAGAATTGCATATTTGCTTTGCTGCTCACATCATCCAGTGAACTGTATGGCACTTTCCAGAAATCAGAGCCACCCTCGAAGGCCAAAACGGCCTGCCCCCACCCCAGCCCTGGAAGGCATCCCCAAAGAGGCAGCCAAAAGCGTGCCGTGCTGGGCCGGCCTCCCCTCCCGGAACCCAGGCACACGGTCTCCGACGGGGCCACATGCAGCGAGGCCACTGAGCCACAGGCCTGATTCACCCCCAGGCCTCCAGGCCGGTGAAGGGCCGCGGGCGGGAAGTCGGAAGGCCCGGGGACTCCGAGCAAGCTGCCACGTGGCTCTCACTTCCCATAGACCCACCTGCCTTTTGACGCCTGGGAGGCTTAAAGGGCGGAGGACAAAGCAAAAGCCGTCTTTGCTCCCAGGCCCCTCCGGTCTCTCTGCTGTCCCTCCCGCCACACCTGTGGCCCTGCGGAAGGGGTCCGGGAAGACAGAGCGGGTGCTTTGGCAAAATCCCCCCCTCTCTCTTTTTAAGTCCAGTCTTTCACCGAGAGCGCCCACGCCCACGGGGGAGCCCCCTGAGTCACTGCAGGGCAGGGCGGGCCAGGCCAGCGGAGTGCCAAGCGGTCGATGCGTGTCGCGTAGACCAGGGCAGGCCAGGGAAGGGCCCCTGTACCCACGCCACCCCACCCGCGAGGATGGCCGCAGGGGGCCTCGTCCTAAGGGGAGCTGTCACATGCCCCCCGCAGCCGGCCGACGCGGGGACCTGTTGACACGCGGCTTGCGATGAGCATGCGGTGAACGCAAGCGGCTCCTTCCCCGACGGTTGCTTGCGGCGCCCCCCCCCACCCCGCCCTCCCGGTCTTGTGGGTGCTCGTCATTCGCTCAGCAAACCGTCCCTCTCTTGCTGGACGGCGCGGACGCACTGTCGGCTCCCAGGGAGCGGGGCGGCCTAGATGAGGCGTCGCGGTCACACCCCGAGCCCAGCGTGGCGCCCCGTCCTCACCCAGCCCCACCCCCGCGCGCTGGCAGGGACAACAGTGCAAGCCAACCTTTATCTCATTTTCTCTCCCACAGATGGAGGTAGTGAGTACCTTCAAGAGAAGCGCTTCATTTCAGGGTGCCGTGCGCCGGAGGTCCTCGGTCCTCAGCCAGCTCCATGACGTAACCAATCTTTCTACCCCTACTCACGCAATTCTCTCCGCCGCCAATCCCACCAGTGCCGCTGGGAGTGAGTCTTGAGTCCCCTTTTCTCTCATAAATGGCATCTCGGGGGGAGAAAAGCCTCCCCGCCTCTTCCTTCTCTTTTTTTCCAGTCTTGCATCCTCCGCTCACCGTGGCTTTTCCGTTCTTCCTCCACCGCCCTGTCCAGTCCTTCCCGCCCAGACGGTGTGTCTCTCCAAAGCCATATTCTCTTATGAAATGTCCTGAGTCCATGGCACTGCTGGACCTCCTGTTCTTTGCTTTGTTTGGTTTTTTTTGGTTTTCGTTTAGCGCTCCTTCTGTCATCGGTCTTTCTTTTCTTGAACTTGTCTGCACTTGCCGATGGTTCTTCATGAACTCGGGCCGCTTCTGGTGCTGTCTGGTGTCGGGGCAGGGCCTTGCTAAGGTTCCGTGGGGCGGCCCGTGGGGGGGCCCGCGGGCTCGGGGCTGCCCTCCAGGGCCGGACGGGGAGGCAGCTGCCGTCCCGGGCATCGCTGGCAGCGCAGGGCTCCAGCCCACCTACGTGGGGCGGGAGCGGCAGCTTCCAGAACTCCCCCTGCGGAGGTGTCACACTGGAGGCGGGCTTCGGGAGGCCCCGGCACCGGGTCCCGGGCGGGCTCCGGGGTGGCCAGCCGCTTGTGCTCACGTGCCCCGAGCCCACGCCGCTAGAGGCGTCCAAGGTGTTCCTGGGCCCGGAGTCCTCCTCACAGCCCGAGCCTGCACCCTGCCACCTTTCCACTTGTCCCCCAGGCACCTCCGCTCTTTCCGAACAGGCCTCAGCATTGGCAGGTCTTACCCCGATCCGGTCCACATGCCCTGTCCTCCTTCCTCCGAGAAGCTGGGAGAAGGAGGCTCCCTCCTCTGTGCTCCAGGGCAACCCCCCCCCCCAAGGGCTGCCCTAAGCGAGGTAGAAGCTTCCACCATTGCTCACATCTTTTTACAAAGACAAAAGGAAAGCCACTAGAGCCCCCCCGAACCCGCCACGGCGGGGTTTCCCCAACGAGCCAGAGGGCCGGGAACCGTGTGAGCCCCAGCTCCTCCCGGGCCTCCTGCCTCTTGTAACAACCTCGAGATGTCAAACACCAGACAGTGAGCCTTCGAGTATGAGCCCAGAGCCCCCCGGGATGGTTCGATGCTACCTCTTTCCTTTCCTTCCAGTGAGACCCGGCAACTCTCACCTCCGTGAACACATCGCTTCCCCCCAGATGGGAGCCGTTAACTACGCTTTTTCCCTCACCAGACTCTGGGATTTTCTTTTTGCTTGATTTCTTCTCTTTCTCTTTCTCTTTCTCTTTTTTCTTTTGTCTTTCTTTGTCTTCCCTCCCTTCCCCTTCTTTGTTTTTCTTCTTTTTTTTTTTTCTCGTTTTCTTTTTCCTTTTTTAGGACTTGGTGAGAGGTCCCCAGTGGGGGGCATCCCTCCTCTTGCTTACACTATCGTTTCAGGCCACTCTGCCCTTTAAGGAAGGGATGTGGGCCGCACCAGTCCCCGCCGGACCACCTTGTCCCCTCCGGAAACAGCACGTGTGCATGCACGCACGCGCACCCACACACACATACACACACACACCCCTTCCCCAAACCACGGGCCGCACACACCTCCAGCTCCCTTGCACACTCAATGGGCTCCCCACCCGGGCCACAAACATTAGCCAACAGCCATCACGTAGGCGGGAGCTTGTCCCAGAGGGGTCTTGCCACCACTCCACCCAGAGAGGTGTGCAGGAGGCTCAGCTCCAGGTCACTTGAGGACAGAAACGGGTCTCGGCCCCCGGGAGCACCTCAGCTAGGGCCTGGCTGAGGCAGCAGCACCCCCCTTCCTGGAAATGAAGGGACAAAAGGGGGCGTGGGTCGGCCCAAGGGGCACATACTGACCTGCCCCTGTTCTTCCCTCTCCCTTGACTTTTTTCCATACGTTTCTTTGCCAGCTCTCTCTGCACTTCCTGTCTGTCTGTCTGTCTGTCCATCTGTCTGTTGACTTGCGAGGGAGGGGAGGCAGCCGACAGAGCCCCCACTCGTCACACCCCTCAGGCCTTCTCCACTCCAGGGCCAGCCAGGGCCACCCTCTGGGAACCTGGCGAGGCCTGCTGTCTCTTGGCTCCCTCTGGATTCCTTGGGCTTCCTCCCTGGCGGTAGGCTCTTTCTCTCCTGTCTTCCTAGCGCCTTCCTTCCTTCTGCAGCCATCTATCATCCCACTTCCCACTCTGGGGAGCCCAGCAGTGCCTGGTAAGAACAGTGCGAGAGACACCCCCCGCCCCCCGGTCACGAGCTACTCCCGGGGAATCGAACTCGTGCCTGACCAAAAACAGGGCCACCGTCCCTTCCACCCACGTGCCGCCGGGTGAGGAACGGGCCCCAGTGAGAGCGGAGCACCTTCTGTCTGAGGAGGGTGCTGCTGTGATAGCGAGGGGGTCCCCAGGTCCCAACCTACGAGCACCAGCCTAAAAGGCTCATCCCACTTGAGCGGCCGCACCTCAGAAAGGACCCCCCTGTGGAGGAAGATGCTGGCAACACCAGGGGACATGCCTGCTTCTGGAAGCCACCAACCAAAAGCACTTCCCGCCATCATCACTGTGTGGCAGACGGGTTTGGAACTCAGAACCGGCCCCCAGTGCAAGCTGTGAGGACCTAGAGAAATCATTAAGCCCGGCACCCTCTTTGGACGAATCAGGACAGGGCACGGGGGACGGGGAGGGGGGCTGGGCACTGGCCCTCACCCCCTCTGGGAACTTACCGGAAGGAAGGCCGGGCGCGGCTCACAACAGCTCCTCGCCTAGCCGAGAGGCAGCCTGGCAGAGGCTGCAGTGCTCACAGGCCGCAAGGTTTTCCCCAGGAAAACCCAGCCCTTTCTCACAGGAAGATTCCTGTCCCCTGCGCCCACCGCCCCGCCGGTCTGCCCGTGATCGCACAGGCCGGGGCAAGTCTCTCCAGCACACCGGGCCCCTGCTCTGACTCACTCCCGCCGAGAAACCCGGGCTCTCCCGGCCGAAGGCCCAGGGCCGGGCGAGTGCAGGAGCCCCGGGGCCGCAGGGCAGGGGACGTGGCTCACCGACACAGGTCCCAGCGCGCAGCGCGGTGCAGGGGGAGCCGGAGGCAAGGGACAGCCCCCTGGAGGGGTGAGCAGGACGGTTGGCGGCGCAGAGATCCTTGGGGCTCAGCACACCCACGCTCACACGCACCCAAGCTTTCCAGCCAACCTCCGGGCCCCCGGGCTTTCTACACCCACGTGTCTTTGCGGCTTCTGGATCTGGGAGCCCCACTCGGCCCCCACTGCCCTGGCCACACACACGGCGACCTCGCAGCCCCAGGACGGCTCACTCAGCCTTCTCGTTCTTGGCCGGGGCATCACACCTGCCCTTCACGGGCCGCCACCTCCAGGCCACCCCCCGGCCCGCACGGGACCTCGGCCGTCGTCGTCCCTGCGATCGTTGACCAGCCCTGTCCGTCTTCCGGAAGCTAGCAGGGACTGCCATCCCGTGCCCCGTCCCCAGGCCCGTCAGGCCCGGCCCGCTCGCACCCACTCGCGCTGCAGGACGCCCGGGCCCACTCCCCGGCTGGCTGCGGGGGCCCGAAGGCCTGGCCCGACAGGGTGTTGTGCTCACTCGGGTTCACTCCCGGGCAGCAGGCGGGCGCCAGGTGGCTGCCCCCAGGCCTGAGCGCCCCGGCGCCCCCTCCCAGCCACACCTGCATTCCTGCTCCCCCCACCCCGCTTGCCCCCCTGGCTCCCCCAGCCCCCCGCGGCGGCAGAGCGGGCTCCTGACCCAGCCGGGCCACAGCGGCAGGGGCGGCCGGGGAGTTTGGTCAGATGCGGCCCAAAGGGCTCCCCGGGGCTGTTTGGTTCCGACCCTCCGTGCCAGGAACAGACCGTAGCAGTTGCTTTGTTTGAATTGCCTTTTGCAACACGAAAGCCTTCCATCCAACTTGGCAAAGCCGATGCCAGGTAAGCCCCCCCGCCCCCCGATTTCCTGGGACCACCCTCTGGGGCCTGGGGAGCCGAGCTCATCGCACACTCGCAGGGCAGCAGCCCCGCGGAGGAAGGAGCCTTGCGGAGGGCAAGCAGTCTTGTTTGCTGGAGTTTGCGCCTTTCTCGGGAACTTCGTTGATTCCAAGCCAAGTCTCTCCACTTGGGCTTCTGGGAACAGTGTGCTGGCATCTTGTCTCAGCTATTCGCCAGCGTTGTTTCCACATTAGGAATAGCATCAGCCGTGCCCTGCCCGAGCCTTCCCGTCACCGAGGGCCCGACCACAGGGAGGGACCTTCCGGCTCCTTCCTAACGTGCCGGCTGGCTCGAGGCCTGAGGCAGACCCAGAACCCCTGCTCCCAGCCCTCCCCAGTAGGCACTTCCAGGCTGACTCCCGGGGCTGGGAGCCAGAGCCCGGGAAGCTCAAGACTTATTCAAGGCCCTGCAGCCGGACGTGGCCGGGATGAAAAGCCAGGCCGACCACCCGAAAGGCCCGGGACTCACCGTGCCTGGGTCAGCTCAGTGCAGCAGCTTGTTGACAGCAGCAGCGTGAGTCTGGACTCTCCCAGGCTGGGCCCAGGTGCATGCACACAGGACGGGAGGTAAACTTCACGAAAGGTGCCGGCCGTTAGCATTTTTGACTTGCCAACGCGCACAAAGCCCTGTCTTTAGTTTGGTTTGGGGTTCGATCCCTCAGAAAGGAGTTTGCATTTTCACATGTCCTGATTCCATGGTGAGGAAAGGGAGCCTTCCTCTTCGATTGTGGGTATGTCACCCCACGCCTCTTGGTGTCCCATCCAAGCCCCGAGACACCCCCTCATGCGTACAGGGATGCTTTGGGGCCTGGGAGCCCCGAAGTTCCTGGAAAGCAGTCCCCCTGGCTCTCCCCAGCCGCTATGTGCAGAATGTGCTATAAACCCACAGCCTGGATGCCAGGAGAGCAGAAGGTCCCCTTCCTCCCGCAGAAGACTCTGGATGAGTGGCTGGTACAGAGGCAGGCGTGCCCATCAGGCATGAGGGGGCTTTGAGGGAGCAGCAGCAAGACAGAAGCAGGGGGCGGATAGCATGACGACCCCTCCCCATCCGGGGTCTGCGTGTCCCACGGTACAGAGCAGAAAAGGCCAGAAGGTTGTCGAACCCAGTTTCTGTTGTTGCCGTTGTCATCATTGTTCGGGGGCCTTTGCTTTTCTTTTTCTCTTCTCTTCTTTTCTTTTCATTCCCTTTTTGCATTCCTTTCCTTGGGTGGGTGTTCCCTCCTCGCCTCGCCTCCCCGTTTCCACGTCCCCTCTCCACCCCCATCAGCACCTGCATTGCAAACTTGAGCGATGGGAGGTCAGACCAAAAGCGGAGCACGTCCACTTGGAACCGCGACCTTCAGCCCCGCTGCCGCCCCGTCCCCAGCCATCCATCAGCAGCATGGTCATGTGTCACAGTGTGACATAAGCACCCCTTCTGCTTTGGCTCCGTGTGGCTGGAGCAGTGCTGTGGGTTCGAAGTGTCACCCTGCCTGTCCCCGCTGACGGAGCTCTCGGCTCGGACAGCAAAGCACAAATCGAGAAGTAAGCTTCTGTTAAGTGTAGATGGTCACAAGCCCCAGGAGAGAAGAAAGCAGAGCAAGAGAAGTGTCAGGGGGGCTATTCTGGATGAAGGTTGTCTGGGGACGGCCTCTCGAAGGATGGATATGTGAGCCGGGTTCTGAACAAAGAGACAAGGCCAGCACGGGACATCCTGGCAAAAGAATCTAGGCAGCGGAAAGGGCAGGTGTCATGTTGCCGGGGGGACCCGAGCTAGCTGGTGAGAGGTACCTTCAGCAGCCGCCCACTGGGCCCCGGCCGCGCGGCCACCGTGCTGGGTGCTGGGAGCGGGGTGGTCAGTGAACCAGACAGACCCCAGTGTTCAGGGGCCTGCGGAAAGGAGGCGGAGGAGAGAACAATGGGCAGGGGCGGTGAATTGAAAGTGAGCCACGCCGGGGAAGAAAGGAACAGGTGCAGGGTTTCTGAGGGAGCCGGGAGGTTTGAGCCTGGAAACAGAAAAGGTGAGGGGGGGCCAGGAGGCTCCCTGGGGAGGAGGCTTCCCAGCGGAGGGAACAGCTTGTGCGAAGGCCCTGAGGTAGGAGCGTGGGAAGAGCCAGGAGGCTGAGGCCGGAGACAGTCAAGGATAAGAACTGAGGCAGGCCCTGACCCCCGCCTATTGAAGGGTTCAGACGGGCGCAGGGTGTGACAGGCTCTGGCTTCGGTTTGACCGGCTTCCTTGGGCTGCCATAAGAGGAGACCGCAGAGGCCAAGGGCAGCAGCAGGGAGACCGAGGAAGAGGCGTGGGGTGGGGGGTGAGGTTACAGTGGCAGGCCGAGCCCCGAGCCTGGAGATAGAGATGTGGGGCTGGTCAGCAGACAGATGCCATTGGGGTCACAGCAGCTAGGAAACGTGGGGGGCGGGGGGAGGCCCAAAGATGAGCCCCGGGGCCCTCGGGTGTGGGGGGATGGGGAGAGGATGGAGAACCTGGGGCCCCGGCTACAGCCAGGCAGCAGGGGTGTGGTGTGGGGAGCATTGAGTGCCCAGCTGGGGACGTCCCTGGGGAGCAGGGGGCCAGGAAGGAGCCACTGGCAGCGGCTAGAGAGGACCACGGCACCGAGAGGGTCTCTTTTTTCAGACAAGATGTGTGAGCAGGCAAGGGAGGGGGGCAACATGCTTAAGTGGGTGCAGGGGCCGGGGGAGGGGGCACCCAGGCAGTGCCAGGGCAAGCAGAGCTGCCTCTCGGGCCTCAGGAAATGGGGGGCACAGCGGGCCCCGACCTGATCCTCCTCAGCCTTCCCAGACGCCGTGGCCGTAACCCTAGGAGGCATCTTTACTGGGAAGTGCTTGTCGTGTCTGTCTGTAACGTTTACAGTCACTGGACTTTTGGGGGGCTCGGGGTCCAGCGGGGTGAATGCCGCCACTGCTCAGGGTGGAGCCAGGGCAGCCCCATCGCCTGCTGGAATGCTGGGCGTCCCCACCAGCTAGGCTGGAGGGCAGGGCGCGGTTCGCTAGGCAGAGGGGAAGGAGGCTGCCAGGGGCCCCAGAGACGTCCGCCCCGCGGGCGGGAGGCAGGGAGGCTCAAGAGGCCGGGCAGTCAGGGCCTCTGGCCTTGGGGGCCGAGCCCCAGGGGCCGCCAGGGACTCAGGGGAGCCACGAAGGGCTCTAGGGTGGAGAGGCTGGGGAACCGGGGGCTGCGGGACATGCTGAAGCGCGGCACCTGGGGTCGGGGATCGGCGGCCCTGGGACTGGCAGCCCGGGGTGACCCTCAGCCCCTTCGGTTGGACAGAGCCGTCAGCCACCGCGTGCGCTGGGACGGGCCCGTGCGGCTGCGGACACGGGTGGTGCGGTGGCACGGACAGCCTGGAGGGCGGCAAGGTCCCTTTGGAGAGGTGACCCGAGGGAGCCCGCCCTGGGCCTCGGCTGGAGCTTGAGGAGCAGGGCAGGGCGTGGGGGAAGGGCCCTGTTCTGGCTCAGCCTCGCTCCCTCTCGTGCCGGGACACGCTGAGCTCTGCCGTGGGGCGGTCCCAGGTCCCCCCAGCACCCCACCCCGCGCGTGAGCTCGGGTCTCTAGGGCAGGCCTCTCTTCTCGAAGCGTTGGCTGGTTCTTACCCAACCAGCATCCCAAGAGGTTAGTTCTTCGGGGCTCTTCGGGGTTGGGGGGCCTGAAAACACCCCATCAGAACACCAACACCGAGCACCTTGATGACAGGCTGAGGTCTCACGCGGGGAAGTGGGACGTGGAGGAAAGCTGACTGTCCGCCAGCTCTCAGACACTTGGGGTGACACAAGCCTAGCCTCGAGCCCCCGGCCGCGTGGGTGCGTGAGCAGCCCCGGCGCCACCTGCCACCTCGCTCCGTCGAGCTGGTGGCAAGAGGGTCATTAGACCGGGAGGAGCGCCCTGAAGGAACATTCCAGAACTGCAGAAGCTAGAGAGGGAAGGGCTGGCTGCCGTTTGGGGGCAGGCTTTGGAGTTGAGCCAGGCACGGGGAGACCCAAAGATGGGTTTCAGCAGGGGTCCAGCCGTCAGGGGACCCCGGTCCAATTGAGGGGAGCTGCTCAGCTACAGGAAAGGGTGTAGCCAGCGTGGCCAGGTCACTGCTGCCAGGCTTACCCCCCAGGCCCCCAGGCCCCCAGGCCCGGCGGCGTTGGGGTGCGGTGACCTGAGGGCTGTGGCCGACAGCTGGGGCAGACACCGCAGCACCGCCACGCAGCCGCCACAAATGTCCCGGCAGCTCCCCCACAATTCTGGCACCAGAAAAGGCCCAAAGAATGAGGCTCCATCTGCAATGCCTCCAAAACGTGAATTCTGTTTCTTTGCATTAAAGTGTCAAATGAATCTCACCTCGATTTCTGGGTGGCTCCTTTCTCAGAGGCCAGCCTGGGGGAGTCAAGGGAGTGAGGGCAAATAGTTGGCCATCCGTAACCCAGAAGATGTGACTTCACCAACTTCCGAGAAAATCCTCACCAGATGTGAGATCTGGGGTTAGGAAATCCCAGTTTCCCGAGCTCTGGCTGACTGTCTTTGCTTCAGGTGACTTAGGAGCCCTGTGCTTGGCCACGCGATGGCAGTGCCGGGATCCAGACAGCGGAGGGTCGAAAGGGACTCGTTGTGAGCGGTACGATTCACGGTCTAACCTAGGGGCCACCGACTTTTCCTCTCAAGGACCTTCAAGTAATCAGGGTTAGCTTTGCAGGCCAGGTCTTGGTCACAACTAGCCAGCCCTGCCCTGGGATCTCGAAGACAGCCGTAGACGATGCAGAAGCCAACGGCGTGGCTGTGTGGCAATAACACTTTAGAAGACCAAGCTGAGGGCCAGCGTGAGCCCTTGGGCCACAATTGGCCAACGCCTAGTCTAGACCACGAACACCAAGCCCTAGAACCTTCGACCTGGAAATGACTTTAGAACTGATGCCATGTCCACCCTCTCACGTGGGGAAGAGCTGGCTGGTCCATCTCAGCACCAGGCCAGCTGGCTCCTGTGGGGCCCAGCAGAGGCCTTCCCAGCAAGTCGGGCTTCTAGAACCAAGAGGGAGCCCAGGTGGGGGCACCAGGGAGGGAACAGAGAGAGGCAGCGGCTCTGTGGCTCATGGGCCCGGCGACATTTGAGCACTCACGGAGGCGAAGGTGTGATCGCACAGACTGACGGGCTAGTTCTGGGAGCAAGATCCCGCAGGAGGGGAGGTGCGGGGGTCAGAGGGTGCCTGAGCTCGGCTGGGGCCAAGGGCCACCATAGCCGGGGCCCAGGGCACTGTGGGAAGCTCTTCCCTGTGGAGTTATGCTGATCCGAGGTCTGCCAGTGACCGTGGGACAGCCAGGGAACAAGACGTAGAAAAGCCTGAGTAGAGGGAGAACAGGGCAGATTCCAGGAACTAAAAGAAGTTGTCTGGCTTGGAAAGTGAAGAGGAGGAGGAGGAGGAGGAGGAGGAGGAGGAGAGTGCAGGCCGGGGAGGGCTGGAGAGGCAAGCGGCACCA
Organism: Canis lupus familiaris; assembly: GCF_011100685.1. Taxonomy (NCBI): domain Eukaryota; kingdom Metazoa; phylum Chordata; class Mammalia; order Carnivora; family Canidae; genus Canis; species Canis lupus. The sequence goes on from NC_049260.1 coordinate 122,590,201, forward strand.
GATTGCAAAGTGCCTGTGAAGGCAGGAGACACGGAGGCAGCGGGGTCTGCGAAGGGAAGTGACCACCAGTCAGAGGCACCCAGCCACGGGCTGGGGGGGCTTTAGGAGGCAGGAGCAAGCATTGCGGGGGATCAGGGCACCCAAGCAGGACAGGTTTAGTGGGTGCATATCAAAAGTAGGGCCATTTTCAGGGTCGGATGCCTCCAGACGGGAGAGTGGCAGGCTCTCGGGCCTGGAGCTCTGGGGCAGGGGGGGACCTGGGCCACAGCCCCCGGCTACAGCCAGGTGAGCCCCGTGGTAGTGGTCAGGGCCGGAGGCGGGCCCGGGCTTATGAACGGAAAGGAAGAGGAGGACCAGGGCCAGGCCAGGGCTCTGGGGCCCCGTGGGACAGAGGAAGGAGAAGTGGAGGAGACAGGGCCAGAGCGGCCGGTGACGTAGGAGGAGGGCCAGGCCGTGGCAATGTCAGGGAAGGCGGGAGGAGCTTCCAGAAAGAGGAGCAGTCAGCTCTGTTGGGTGCCCCTGAGAGACCACATAAGACAGGGACACAAAAGCAGCCACTGGACTTAGCAGCAAGGAAGGCTGATGGCCCTATGGGTCTGGGCATGGCGGGTGCTGGCGACAGTCACAAGAGCTGGCGGGACAGAGTGGAGGACTATAGAGAAGCCAGGGAGGGAAACCCCACTGGAGAAAGGCCAGCCACGCGCCCATAGGCCGGGGACCTTCTCTTACCAGAAAGTTCTGCCGCCTTTCTGGTAAGAGGAAGTGGAGAGTCCACTCTGTAGCATTGTCCCTTTGTGGGGTCACCTTTCTGTCCTCCCAAATTGGAGTTCGCATGTGGCAGAGGGCCCAGGGGCCGCCTAAGCCGCCCCCCCTCCCCACTTCCCAGTGCTGGGAAGCGGGAGGCAACAGCCAACAGTCCTGCGCAGTGGTCACTCTCGAGTTCCTAATTACCTGCCCAGGCCGGCCCAGAGAGAGCCGCTGCCACGTGTCCTGCAGAGGGACCGGTTGGTGGGACGCGGACCCCAGCCTGAGGGCCCTTGCCACCCCCGCCGTCCCGTTCCCGCGGATGAACATTTGTCACGCAGCCTAGCTTGCGCTCTTGGTGTGGGTGGACGTTGCCAGCACCGGCCAGCCACTGACTGTCTCCTTGTTTCCTTCTTTGTCTCCTCCCTCCGTCCCTCCGTCCCTGCTCCCGCCGCGGGCCCCTGGGCTCCCCCGTCCCCCTCCAGATCCGGGTGGTGAAAGCATTCCGTAGCTCGCTCTACGAAGGCCTGGAGAAACCCGAATCCAAGACGTCCATTCATAACTTCATGGCGACGCCCGAGTTTCTGATCAACGACTACACCCACAACATCCCACTCATCGATGACACGGACGTGGACGAGAACGAGGAGCGCCTGCGGGCCCCCCCGCCCCCGTCCCCCAACCAGAACAACAACGCCATAGACAGCGGCATCTACCTGAGCACGCACGGCACCAAGTCAGCTACCTCGTCAGTGCTTTCTTCCAGACCGGGGAGCCCCCTCCACAGCGTGGAGACGTCCCTCTAGGGGAGCGCTCTCGGCGCGCCGCACACACGCGCACGGACGGCTCGGGCCTGCAAGGACGTGGACGTGGACGTGGACGTGGCCGAGGCGGCTGGAGACGGGGCTCGCAGCACGGCGCTGGCAAGAAGCCTCCCCACCCGGGGCTTCTGACCTGGGACCCAGGACGAGGACGGAGAAGCCGGAGCGTGAGAACAGCTGTGTTTCCCTTTTTTCTATCGAAGCTTTTTTTTTTTTTCTAATGAACACGACAATTCCACCAGATGTTGGCTGCTGGGGCTGTGCGGTGGGGCAGGGGGCTGGTGTCAGGTTTTGTTTTTTGTTTTTTTTTATTTCCCTGCACCCGCCGGAGAGCGGTGGGCCCGGTAGGTTCAGACGGAAAGAGAAAGGATGAACGTTGCTCCGCAGGGCCGGGGGGACGGCCCCGCCCGGACAGCCCCCCAAAAGCTGGGAGCCGCCTGCAAATGTACCCGCATCACCGAGCGCCCCTTCCCCAGGACCACGTGCGGTCTGTATGTGTGTGCGTGTGTGCGTAGGTATGTGCGTGCGTATAGACATATACGTGCACAGATGACCAGATGCATATTTAAAGAATAAGGAGCTATTTATCAGCATGATCTTTCCATTCCTCTTATCAGGTGTTTTGATTTTGAAATTTCATTATTTATTGTGGCAGGTTTTTTTCAGGGAACGAGACTGCGAGAATATCTTTTTGGTTGCTTGCCCGCCCCCCCGCCCTCCGGCCTCCCCGATCGCGGCCCCCCCACCTCCCGCCCAGCCTCCGTTCTCCACCCCGGGCCTCTGTCTCACACAGTCCCGGGGACCGTCGCTGTGCAGACCCCTGGGAAGGTCGGGGAGAGAGACACGAGGCCGGGGCGGATCTAATTGGAACTCTTGCACTTTGAGACCCCTGCCTATAGCGGAGAAACAAACCCTTTCAATGGAATTTTTTATTTAAAAGGAAAATACCAAAGTATTGACGAGAATGATCCCCTCCAGTAGGTGGAAAGGGGAGTTTCGCTCTCGGTTTCCGTCGGTTTCGGCTCCCAGTCCTGAAGTCGGCCTCGTGGACTCTCTGTCCGCAGCCCAAGTTCAAGAGCATGAAGTGCCGCCCCCCCCCACCAGCCTCGTCGACCCCTTGGCAGAGCCCAGAATCCCGGAGCAGCCCCAGGGCCCCGAGGTAGTGGGGTGGCGGGGAGAGCAGCGCGAGCCAGGTGGAAGGTGGCACAGGAAGAGGCACCATCCAAACCCAAGAGGAGCGGACGCGAGTGCAAGCGAGAAGGTGGGCTGAGGGATCTGTCGAGTGACTGGGCCAAGGTCTCAGTCGCCACCCGCCAAAGCACTCTTCCGACCCGGGTCTTCTCGTTCAAGGACAACTCTGACCCACGGAGGCATGGCTTCGTGTCTGCGGCCACCTGCGGCGACGCAGGGGACGCAGATGCAGAAGTGCAGCCCCTGGGAGCAAGGGCACCTGGGAGCAAGGGCACCTGGCTGCTGCTGCTCCTGCCACACCTGTGGCTCCTCCTCGCGCGCCCCGGAAGGCTGAGGAGGTCAGCTTCGCCGAGCCGGCAGAGCCCCGTGTCTGCGGGTGGGAGAGCTGGGCCTGGGCTCCCCAGACGGTTCCCTCGGGGACCTCTCCTTGCCGTATGGGCACCGCTGGTGCCAAGCCTCAGTTTCCCCCGAACGCACACTAACCAGGGAGGGAAATGCAGGAAAAGCAGAGGCTCCTTTACCTTCTGAATTCATCTGTCTCACGTTTTGCAGAGAGGCCACTGAGGCCCGACCACAGCTTGTACATGTGCCTATCACTTGGGCCTGAGGCTGAGCCACTGAGGGACAGCGGGGGGCTGAGGGACACGGGTCAGAACGGAAACGCAGGTGTGGATGGGCAGCGAGGCTGGCTCACCCGTCACGTCCCCTGTGCTGCACCCACCGGCAGGGGACTCGTCTCACCTCCACCTGCCTGTGTGAGCATCCGGGTCGACATCCCAAACACGCTCGGTCCCTACCGTTAACGCGAATGCCATGTCACCCCTGAGCAGGAGTAGTCCAATCTCGGGCAAAGGAATTTCAGTTAGAAAAGAAAATCCCACTCAAAATGCCAGCTACAGATAACTTAAAGCCATCCCTTTATTCCAAAGGGCACATCGAGAATGTTACCCATTTGTAAACTGTTCCCTAATGTCCTTGTTTCAACAACAAAAAGGGCAACTCAATTTGTTGAGGGTCTGTGTGTTCTTAAACTAGAAATAAAATCGGAAATCTTTCAATTGAAGAAGATAAGCTGCATACGCTCTGCTCATGGGCTTCTTTTCATTCTCTGTTAGAGACACTTCGGTAGAACAAACGGTCAATATATATTAAACAAAAACCCTCACTGCTGCTGTACAAAGTTGCCTACTGTGTGTGTCCATTGTTGAGTTTCTACGTTGCCTTTCCTCGGGGTGTGGGGTTCAGAAAAGGGGCGCCGTGACCTCGGATTGTCGCTCTGGTTTCTGTACAGTCTTCAGGCCGAGGGACCTGTCTCGTGAGGAAGCCCCTCTCTATAAAAGCATATTATACGGAATGGCTTGGTCAACTGTGTTCAGTTCTTAAATATGTTTTACCTTTTTATTTGCCTGTTATAAAGTTGAACAAAAATTATCTTCGTGAGGAAGACCAGATGCATAATAATTTCGAGTCTGTAGTTGAATTTCCTAAAGAATAGACCAAAATTTCTGTGTATTAAAAAAAAAAAAATGAAAGGCTGCTACAGTCCCAGTCTGGGTAACATGTGTGATTTATTAGTTGGTGAATTCTCGTTTGGAATGAAAAGGAGGTGTCTTCATCCGCTTCACCAAGCTGCGACGAGCCCCAGGAAGGGTGTGCGGAGCGCCCCCTGGTATGCAGCCACCTGCCCAATCCTTCTGGAAGGAAGAAAGGGCTCGGCTGCCCTGTGGGGTCGGAGGCCCTGCTAGCCGAGGTTTGCATGGTGGTCCTCTAACTGTCGTGGCCTAGAGGCTCCCAGCCTGAATGTCCAGGCCGGGGTCCTCAAAGGAAGGTGAGGGCAGAGGCCACCAACCCAAATGTTAGAACCCTGGCACACATGCGGCCTCCCTCTTTTTTTTTTTTATTGTGGCAAAAGATATAGAACATAAAAGTCACTGTCCTGACCGTTTTGAAGCAAACAGCTCGATGACATCAAGTACTTTCACAGCGCTGCGCAGTCATCCCCACCATCTGTCCCCAGAATATCTTTATCTCCCCGAACTGAAACGTGTCCGCATTAGACATTAATCCCTCATCGTGCGCCCCGAGGTCCCCGTGCCCAGCATCCTTCCTGTCCCTGAATCGACTGCTCCAAGAGACGCTGCCTAGTGTCCTCGAGCTTCACGCGCGTTGTAGCCTGTGTCAGAATTTCCTGTTTTTATTTTTTTTATTTATTAATTTTTGTATTTCCCGCCTTTTTAAAGCTGAATAACATTCCACTGCGTGGATGGACCGCAGTTTCCCTACCCGTTCACCCGCCAGTGGACCGTTGGGTTCCTTTCTGCCTTTCGGCTACCGTGAACCATGCTGCCGTGGACACGGGTGTGCAGATGTGTGTTTTGAGTCCCTGTTTTCAATCCTCCTGGGTCTACATGCACGAGTGGGGTTGCCGGGTCATTCGGTAGTGCTAGGCTTCATTTTTTGAAGAGGTGCCACACTGTGTTCCACGGCGGCCGCACCATTTTAAACTCCCGCCAGCAGCACACGAGGGTTGCAATCACAGACTTCCCCTTTAAGCCAAAGCCATGGAAAGAAAATCCATTATTTCATTCACTTGTTCGCCGGGTCATTCCCCTACCCGTTCCTTCGCACACTTGGTGTCTCTGAACACCTGTGGGGAGGGGGGCCTCTGTGCTCTGCGACCCAGCCCCTGCCCACAAAGGCAGCTCGGGTCCAACCCTTGCAAATGACGACCACGGTGACAGCCAAGACTACCCACATCTCCTTTCCCTGTGTTTCTATTTTTCCACTCCACACATCACCCTTCCAAACTTGGCAATGCCAGCGGATGCCTTTTCCAGGGAAGCTGCCAAGAAAGGAGAAAAAGCTCCACCCTCCCCATAAAAAAGCTCCCTCCCCACCACCACGAGTCCATACTTCTAAAAAAGGCAAAAAGACAAATAACACAAAACAGCAAACAAATAGCAAAGAGCCCTTGCTTCACGGATGTGTGAATCCACCTCGAAGCACAAGGCTGAGCGAGTTTAGATGGGGCCGGATGCCACGTCAAGACAGCTGGCACCTTAGGGAGCGATGCCGCCCCCCCACGTTGCTCATTCCTGCCTGTGGACACTCTTCCGCTCCCGCTATCAAGGACACCACAGGTTCCCGTGCACAGATTGGTAGCTAGCCAACTGAGGGGGCGCAAGGAAGCGCTCCGGCGCTCATTCCTTCACGAAGCCCGCCAGGGTTTCACCATTTTCACCAGCAGGTGTGGGAGTCCAGGGAAGGCCCGGTGTGAGCTGCCGAAGTTCCACACGCTGGCGGGTGGGGCGGTGGTTAAAGTAGCAGAAGTTAGCGTCCCCCAGCTCCCCCAGCTCCGGGGGCCAGGAGTCAGGGACGCGGGTGTGGGCAGGGCAGAGCCCCCTCCCAGGGCTCTGGCACCCAAGCTCGTCTCGTCCAGCTGCTGCCCTTGGCCTTCCTTGGCTGCCAGACGCATGGCTCCCATCTCTGTTGTCACACGGCCGTCTCCCTCTGCACACTCCACCACTGTGTCTTATAAGGTCACCAGCCACCCTGGCTTCGGACCCAGCCGACTCCCATAGGGTCTCATCTTACATTGACAATTCCTACAAAGACCCCATGTTCCAAGGGTTAGGACACAAACACATCTTTTGGGGGCCGGGTCCACTGCACCACAGCTTTCCAGAGACTGGCCCAGGTTGTCCTAGAACCCGGATTGCCCCCACCCCACCCCACCCCACTCCTTCAACCGGTTCAACAGGCCAGGCAAGGCTCGGCGATTTATCACTTTCCAGTAAGGAAGACGTGCTCTGAACCGAGAAGCTCGTGGAAGCTTGGGGTTTCAGAACATCTTATCTGCCTCCTGCATTGCTGACCGGTGCCTTCCCTGCTTCTCTGTTCCGAGGATGGCACACTGAAGGTACAGCTTCGGGCCCCAGCCGCAGCGAGGCAGACGGATGACCCCAGAGCGCCCGGCGCTGACAGGACAAGGCCCAGGGGCCAGCCCGCGAGGCCTGCAAGTCCCGCCGGGCAGCAGGACAGGCACACAGGCGGGCCAAGGGCTCTAAAACAGCAGTCAGAAAAGAGTGAAAATAAAAATAGCAACCAGCAATCCCAGTCTGACATCATCTGGTCCAACCTGCTCAATTTACCAAGTGGGAAACCGAGTCCCACAGAAAGAAAGGAACCGGCCTGCTATGCGGTCTGCTATGCGGCAGGCATAAAAGGAAACCTAGAGCTGCATAATCTCCACACAGCGCCGCTAGCCCCGAGCTATGCTTTCCCAGTTCAGCTCGGCGCCTCACAACCTGGGGTGGGGAGGGTCACCAATCCCTCCAGGGCTTGATCCAACCATCCTCCCTTCCTTCTGGTAGGCCCCGGGGCAGGGGGTGGCGAGCAAACAGATTGAACAGGTGCAGACGGAGAGAACTCGCCAGAGGGCTGGCCCGGACCCCCCCACCCAGCCCTCCCAGCCCTCCCATCCAGAGCAGGCGGTTCTGATTTCTGAGAGCTGAGAAAACAACCTCGCATCCAGCGGGGAGGGGTGGAGGGCAGCTGCCTCACGGGAGGCTGAAGCTGAACAGATCCAAAGAAACTGAAGCTGCTCTAAGAGCCTGTGATCTGGTCAGGGGAGAGAAGACAGATTCCAAAGGTGAAACAGCCGTGGCCCAGTTCCATGGAAACCGACAGTAAGCAGCCAGTATCCAAAACCCGTGCTCCCCTGGCAACAACGTCACAAATCCGGGGAAGCACCTGGGACAGTCCCCGGGCCCCCACACCATCATGTCTTGAGGGACAGTCCCACCTCGATGGCATGTGGAGCCCAGTGGGGATTCCCAGGAGAACCACCTAGGCTGCTCGGTTTCTCTAATGCACCCAAAAGCAGGTCTTCTGGAAGAACTGCCCTTCGAGTGGGTCAGGAGGGTGCCGTGGCCCCGAGATTCCCCAGGCTCTCCATCTAGAGTCACAGTCTTGACATTAAAGAAAACTCCATCAATTACTTTCCAGTTACATTTTGGTCAGATCTGGGTTTGGGGAACCCAAAGGATAGGCCCTCATCCCTCTCTCCAAAACCGATGCTCACCCACCGAACAGGACGAGCGCCAAGCTCCACGAACATCCCAGTAGTGGAGGAGGGAGGACACGGGGACTCCGTCGGGGGACACCACCACGGTGTGAGTGCACGCCGGGCCGCCACGCCCTCAGAAGGCAACAGAGGGGCCTGCCTCCAGGACGCCTCCGGAGCACAAGGGGCGATTCCACGCGAGGAGAGCATTTCAGGGGAAACTGAGGTTGGACGGCACCCCCAGCAGCCAGAGCAGCCTCGGCCACAGAGCAGAGACAGGGCATCTCCATTGATTTGCATCATCTTTTATTACACAAAATAAAATTCCATCTATGTTGCACATTCATACTTCCTATAAATCTGGCGTTAAAAAAATCCCCAAGAGTGCAGTCTCATGTGTTCTTTGATTTTTCCTTCCAATGATTCCACATTCAACTGCAGTTGGTGTCCTCTCAAAGGACAAAAGCAGACACGGATGCCTTGGGGGCCCCTCCCCTGGCGCACCCCGGCCTGCCCGCAGGAGGCACAGCTCCCGTCACCGTCCGGACCGCAGCTGCCAGGGACAGTCAAAGCATGAGAACCAAAGCGGCTGCAGGTCATCGCCTTCGCCAGCCCGTCTCCAGCAGCACAAAACCAGTCCTCCCAGCTGGTCGTCTGGGGACCAGCCGTCACGGCGATGCGGTGGTGCCATCCCCAGGCAGCTGAGCATCCCGGGCTTCTCTTTGGGCAGGCCTGGCCCAGGGCCTTAGGGGATCTCTGTGTCCATGGTATAAATCTGAATGAGATCAGACACAATGTTATCAATGATTGGCTGGGTAAGGTCGTCACTAAACACCTAGAAAGGAGAAGGAAAACAGGTGCTGATTAGACTCCCTCTGTGTTAAACGAGGCACCCACCACTAAGCAGGGCATCCCATCACACGGGGCGGGGGGGGGGTGGCTCTCAGATATGAGAGCGGCTCTCTGCAAAGCCAGTTCGCCTCCAGCCTGCTAAGGCTGATCACAAAGCAGAGAACGTTCCAGATGAAAGAGGCCTGGGTGATCATCTGACCCAAATAGGACAGGGACTTGGTGACAGAGCTGGGCCAGGAGCGCGTTTCCAGAAGTAAACAGGCTAGACTGCTGAACCCCACCCCACCCTGAGCTGGCCCCTGGAGAACACCCGGGGCCTGGTTCTATAACCTGGACCAGCCATCCTCCAGACCATGCTGGAGAGCTTATAAAATTGTAAAGTAAACCCCCAGGGGCCCAAACCAACAGGGTTGTACAGCTTAGGGCCAACCCCACATGTCCCCAAAGGAAGCTGGGGCCCTTGCCCAACCCCTGGGAAAGGACCTCTAGGCCCCTGGCGTGTCCTGCCTGACGAGAGGGTCTCTGTCTCCCTGGGGCCGAGGGCTCCGCCAGGCAGTCTGTGCTGACAGCGTGATTCCTGGTAGGGCCCTGGGCCACACCTCTCGGCCTCACGTCTGGGGGGCAGGACCTGGGTATCCGAGGTCACCCCGCGGGAGCTCCGGGCCTCCGGGACCGACCCTGCACCCGAGGCCCCAGACACCAGCACACGGGGAAGCAGCCCTGGTGGCAGCGCCCTGTGCGTGTTGTCACACATCACCGCAGGAGATTCCCCCGGCAAGGGACCTGGTGGCTCGCCCCTGCTCTCTCCCGAACCCTGCCCTGAGCTCCTTTCGTCCTTGCTGGTTCCAACCCATGTGCTTTCACCGTGAGTGACCACAACCACCATAACTGTGAGCTGATCTACGGCTCTTCTGAGTCCTGGGAGCCCCCCTGGTGGAGCACCAAGCCCGAGGGTGCGCTAGGGGAGCCCTGATACCACAAATAAAAAGCAAAACAAGGAGATCTTGGTTAGATGCTGTGGCCCCTTGGGCCGGGGGTTGCTGCCTGGGGAACCAAGGTACCAGAAGGGTCAAGACCTTGGGCCAAGCCAGGGCAAACACTAGACCTGAGTGTACCCCCTCCACGGCCCCCGTAGAAAGCCAGGGCCCTCCATAAGCTACTGCTGCAGGTAGGAAACAGCGGCCCGAAAATCCCCTAAGCCCTGGCTCAGGAAGATGGGCCAGCTCGCCCCAGACTCTCGGCAGAAAATTAATGCCTCGGAAATATGGGCTTGGGCTTGCTTGCCAAGGGCCGCTACTTGCATGTTCCTGGGGAGCCCAAGCCGAGAAAAGACTGTTAAAAAGTAGTCCAGGGCCAAAAGGTGGAAGCAATCCAAGAGTCCCCCCGAGGAGGAAAGCACGGACACGATGTGTCGAGCCGTAGCGAGGAACAGCTTTCAGCCTTCGTGAGGGCAGAGATGCTGACACCTGCCACAACACGCTACTGCTTAGAGTCGGTGCCTCGTCCGCCCAGGGCCCGACCCAGCTTGGCACGCAGCCTGCCTCGCCACTATCACGCTCAAGTGCAGGCAGGCTCCGGGTGTGGAAGCACAGCAAGCTCTCCCAGGGCTCCTGACCAGCACGGCGAAGCCCCAGCCCCCGGCAGACAAGAGACAAGAGACGACAGAGGCAGCTGCGAGGAGTGGCGGGGAGCGAGCGCAAGGAGGAAAAGTATTTCCGAGCTCAGGCGGCAGCGCCCACAGCCGGGCAGGCGGGGGGCGTCATCCAGAGCCGTTTATCATAAGGTGCTGGGCCTGGCGCGGCACAAGCCCAAAGGCACCCAGATTGTGGATACTCCGGGCGCCCGAGGCCCGGAGCCACCCAGGAAAGGTGAAGCGCTGAGCGAGTATGCCACCCCGCTCCTTGCAGCCGTCACAGGTCCCGGGTAAGCCTGTGAAAGCAGGCTGGCGGGGGAGCTGCCTCCCAGCACCCTCCTCTGCGGAGGGCCGGGAGTGGGAGGCAGAGGCGGTGAGGTGGCGCCCCGGGAAGTTCAGAAGCAGGCGACAAGAAAGGAGAGTGGAGAGGAAGACACGGGCAGAGCAGAAAACGTGGGAAGCAAGTGATGACATCGCAGACCCAAGCAGCCAAGAGACAGGGGCTGCCCACCAGATGCCCTCGGAGAGCAGGGCTGGCAAGTGGCAGCCCCTCCTGCTGCCACCCGGTTCTAGCCGAGCAGCGACACTATGGTCACAGGACCTGGAAGTTCCCTGAGAAGCCCAGCATGGAGCAGTACTTGCTGTCTATGCAGATGGCGTTCGACCCCATGCTGCCAGAGGAGGGGCGTCTCGCCGGAGACCAGGGCGACAGACGTGTTTGCTCGAGGATGCACGAGCACCTACTGTGTGCCAGGTCTCGGCGCCGGACCCAGGGCAGCTGGTGAAGCAGACAAGAGCCCTAACCTCCCGGCAGCCACCATCTGGTCAGGTGGAGGGGTTCCACAGACAATAAAGGACAAGAGAACAGAAAGCAGAAGCTGGGTGTCCGCGGAGGGGGGCTGCAGGAAGGGAGGGGGAGCCCGGAGCGGCCCCAGGAGGGCGCCCAGGAGGCACCCTCTGTTCAGGAAACAGACGGCACATTCTAGAGGACCTCTGGCCTCGGGGTTTTGCCAGGGAGGGCGGGTGCACAGGACGAGAAAGCTCCAGGTAGCGCAAACACTGCTCGCAGAGAACGCGTCCAGGGCAAGGCCAGACAACGAGGCGAGAGAAGAGGAACAGCAAAGTTCGAGCGTGGGAAAGGGAAAGCGGGAAATGATCTCAAAACTCCACCCTGGGAAACAGTGGGCACTCCTCGGGGCCAAGCCAGAGGACTGCAGACGTCCTGGACGGCGGCCCTTCCCCCACGCTCGCGCTCTACGAACCGCGCTGTGGGTTCGGCAGGCCTGGGCCAGGCCGGCAAACCTTTGGACTGTCAGCCTCACCATCTGCCGTCTAGCCATCCACCCGTCCCTCTTCTGTCCTCCATGTGTCTGTCCCGCACCCCGCTCCCCCTCTGTCATGTGTCGTTCTAGCTGTCATCTATCTGCCTCTCCAACATCGATGCATCTTTCTAGAGGGCTCCCTATGCCTCTTCTGATGTGACTCCAAGTCTGTTAGCCTGTGATATGTGACAAGCTTGCGCTCAATTCAATAAAAGTGCTTGGCTGAACAAAGTGGCTCTCAAGTGGGGGTGATCCCCACCCTAGGACACTTGGTAACGTCCGGGGACATTTTTGGGTGTCATGACCCGGGTGGGGGATGCTCCTTGGCATCTACAGCGGACGGTCCTGCCACAGAGAATGACCTAGCCCCAAAAGTCCACAATGCCAAGGGGGACAGCCCCCGCCTGAGACGACTATGACGGGGTCTGTTCCAGCCTCTACATTCCAAAGCAGCCCGTAGCCTCCTTCGTGGACAGTTACTACAGAGAAACATGGACATCTGGGTACTAGGACATCTGGAAATCCTTAGGCAAAGGAAAGGGGGACAGGCCAGTATACTGAGCAGTCACCTCACCTGCCACCACGGCTTCTCGGCCTCGGCCTCGGCGGGCACCTCGACCCCGTAGGCCTGCAGGGCCAGGTGGATCACTGCCACGGCTATGTGCTGAGCCCGGAAGCGGAGGCACAGCCCCCCATGGTAGCTGTCCCGCAGCAGGGCCCAGGCAGTGACGGAAACGGGGGTCCGCTGCCAGCTGTAACGATTCAGCCAGTTCTTGAGGGAAATCAGGTAGTGGAGCAGGTACTGCAAAGACACACCAGTCAGCCAATTGGCCTTCGGGGCTCCAGCCCCCGAGACACCTGACTCCTCGCTGAGAGGTACTGTGCCCCCCACACCACCCACCGGCCACTCTCCCCCTGAGCTGTCTCAGGAACCAAACACAAACTGGATCGAATCATCTCTCTGTCCTACCCTCCAACAGCTGCCCGCGTCACTTGGATAAAGGCCCTGGTGTCTTCCTCGGGCCTCGGGGCCCCGCCCCACCCCCGCCCCACCCGCCCGACGTGCTGGAACCTGCCAGGCAAGCTTCCCCTCGGGCCCTGGCGTGGGCCCTGGCGTTCGCTGCTGCTCCCTGCTGCTCCCTCGGCCCCAAATCATCTCTCTCTCCGCCCCAGGGCCCATGTGCCCACCCGCTCTCAACTCCTGGCCTGCTCCCCGACCTGCCCGAGCCACTCTTGGTGGCCACCCCTACCACGGTCCCTCTCTGTCACACAGCCCTACTTAGCCATCGTCAAAAATCGTTCTGTGTATGCCCTGGCCCAGCTCAACATAAGCTCCAGGAATAGCGTCCTCATCTTCCAAACAGACCATGGCACCCCCGTGCCCGGCCCGAGGCCAGGGGCTGCCCGGAGACAGGACGCCCACTTTCGGGATCGAGGCTGGTGACTGCCAGGAGCGCTGTCCTCAGCTGGAAATTCTTTACTGGCTTTACTGGCTCAGCTGCCTGTGAGCTCCCGCTCTGGGAAGCCGGCTGCTTTGCTTGAACCACCCGACCTGCCAACCCACCGAGAGGCCCGCTCGACGGGCTCGAACACACACGCACGGGACTGCAGCACGCCCCGGAAGAGGGGGCTCCTCGGCGCCGTATGCCCCGTCCCGACCTGATGGAAGCGGGGGCCGCGAGGCTCCAGGCACCGACAGCCCCCTTGGCAGGTGCCCTTCTTCCCCAGACCCAGCGCCTGGCACCGTGACTGCCCCACAGAGGCAGGGCGGCTGCTGCCTTCCCCCCTGCGTCGTGCAACCAACAATCCGACAGACCGACCGACCGACCGACCGGAGACACAACTATTTCAAAATCTCCACCAGGGGTTTCTGGGACTGGAAAGGCAGTCTGGAAGGGTGGGGTGTGATTATAAGGGCCCCTGTGCCGCTGGACCTTTGTACGTTAACTGCGGTGGAGGATATACGCAGGTGCTATGTCATAAGTCCTACAGCACCACGCGGTACAGGTAACAAGCAGGCAAGACCCGGAATCCCTGGCAGGGGCGGGGCTGTGTCGGTGCCGACACCCTGGCTCGTATATGGGTTGGAGTTTTGCAAAATGTTTCCGTTCGGGGAGACTGGGCAAAGTCTCCAGCTCAAATAGGATCTCCGGGTTATTCCCCCCGACTGCTTGTAAATCTACCATTGCCTCAATAAAAATGCCAATTAAAAAAAAAATCCTGTTCGCAGCCCATGTCCCAGCCCCGCACGGCTCCACATCTTTCCCTGCAGGCCGTGCTTCCCAGCTGCCCATGTGGGGGCCTGGGGCCCTGAAGGTATCATGCCCAAGGGCTCTAGGGGTGTCACAGGTCCCTTTTGCTGCTGCCTGAAACAGTTCGATTGGGACCTAGGTGTTCCTAGTGGTGAAAAGTGTGCTACTTGACTTTGTGACTCAGCTTTTTGGTGGGTTTCTGAGCGCAGCCAGGCTGCGTGTGAGCTCTGAGGCAGAGCAGCAACTCTGCGGGCCAGGGTGTCTGGGAGGTCCTGAAACCCGTCCTGCTTCCCTGTGGCTCACTGAGCACACAAGCCATATGGGTCACGGGATCTGCAAGGACTTCAAGAGTCGCGCGGATCCCGGCTGGTGGCCTCGGCCGAGCAGGCGGGGAGGCAGAAGCAGAAATCGGAACTGTCTGAGAAGCCCCGGTGAGTGGGACAAGAGAGGCCGCCTGAGCCGGTCACTGGGCGCAGTCAGGAGCCCTGGTGCCCGGCGGTGGCGCCTCTGCTGTCCCGCACATATCCCACATGTTCTTGAGGGTTCGGTGGGCGCGCTTTCTGGATCAAAGACGGAAAGGTTCATGCCTGTAGAAATAGTTGCCGATTCCCCAGCAGGTACCTTGTGTGGGTGTTGGAAGGAGACTTGGAAACGCAGGACTCTGAGCATGAGGAGCTCGCACTGCACTATACTGTCCCGGAGCGCCCAGAAGCGGGAGTCCAGCTCCAAGGGTTCACTGCCTGGGTGAAAGTACCTGCGTGGAGAGAGACACAAACTCCAGGGGGTTTCGGCCATAGATCGGGCCAGTTCTGCTGGTGCTTTTCAACTCATTCGTCATCTACCTGTCTAGGCTTTAGGATAAAACGGTAACCAACAGCAAAAAGAAGCCAGCTTCTAGTCTCAGCCCTCATGGGCTGTCCCGTATCACTCAACAGGATGTCCAGGGGAAAGACGAGTTCTGTGCAATTGTTCCAGAAGCCCTGGAAGCTCCAGTACCCTGCACTGCTCGTGCTCCCGTTACGGTCGGCCCGCTGTGAGGGACAGTCTGGATCACCTGGCCCGGCAGTGCCCAGGGCTCTTACTCTGGGCCCACGGGAGGTATTTGAACATGTGGTGGCGATGCTCTATGCAGAAGAATAACTGTATTTCAGCTTTACGTTTCCCAGATCGTCCTTCCTTTGTTCCAGATCCTTCTGTCCTTATTTACACCATATATATCCACAACACTCCCACCTAAGGAGGATCACCAAGATGCAGGAGAACAGAATTCACACTCAAGTGATCAAAATTCCCTGCTGATGACTCAGCCTTCCTAGTTCCTCACTCCTTTTCCAACTTCCCCCACGGAATCCCACCCAGGTGCTCATGTCCAATTAGCGAGCCACACAATTTCCCCTCTGCCGGTCCTCCCTGCTGGGGACCTGGCAATTACAGGTGGACTCTGGCAGCTCTCCCTTGCTTCCCTCTCCGGTTTTTCTCTCAGCCTTTAGCGGTACACCATGAACCTGTCATGCTTAGCGGGGGAGGGAGTGCTTTTTCCATTACCTGTTTATTAAAAGAGAAGCAGCACAAAACAGGTTTCTTTCCTAATGACTGGTTTCTAGAAAGGTTATGCCATTCTGCTGGTCAGTGACTTTCCACAAGTTGCTTTCTCCTGAGCCCCCTGGGAGTCGATGCAGCCTGGCTGGCTGGACCCCCATACCCTTCCCCAGTGGGAATACGGCTGCTTGCGCCCAAGGGTGCTGCGCGCAGAGCACCATAGCCACAGCAGGGCAAGAGACGCTGGTTAGCAACTCTGACTCGCCTTCTCACACCATCGTAATAAAATCATTGCCCAACTGGGTCCACGCCCTCCCCCCACATGGAAAAGTCCTATAGGTCCCACCAAACACAGCTGGTTTGATCCATCCTGCCCCAAAACTCCAAACGATCCACTTGGACACATCTCACCAAGCTCCCTGTGCTCTAGCCAAGCTCCCCACGCCATGAGCCTGGCTCCACTACACTCCCTCTGGCCTTCTAGACTTCCCTTCATCTGGCCCCAGCTTCTCTTCCACTGACCCCCGGGGGTTTCTGACACTGGCCTCATTCCTGCCCTTGTGGCTAGTGCCTCTTGCCCTGGTTCAAGACCACCCTGGCGCTTCCTTCTGAGCTTGGCTGCTGGCACCCGGGGGGGTCAGGGCCCAGCAGGACCTCTCTGCCCTCCCATTTGGGTGGACACCAGTGAGTCCTCCCAGAGGCCCAGGCCTGGAAGCCATTACCTGTTGGATACGTTGATGATGTCACGAGTGCGCAGGTGCTGTTCCTCCACTTTGCCGGCCAAGTAAAGGGAAGACATGGCAACCAAGTAGGGGTCGTAGGCGTCCAGGTCGATCTCACAAAAGAACTTATGGTAAATGGTACAAGCAGTGGCGATGGGAATGGACTGCATCCCCAGCTTGACACCTACCAAAAGAAAGCAGGCAGGAGGCTACTTCAGTCCAGTGCTCAGCGTGTGCTACCGCGTGAGTGGAGCTGCTGTTGGGCACTAAGGGGGTACCCCACTGCTCAGACAAGACCAGGAGCTTGGAGCCTAGCTGGCCTTGGGTGCTGAGTCTTTCACTGGGCCCTCTACCTGAGAGGTTTGCAGCCAGGCTTCTCAGGTCCTAATGGGGCAGTGAGGCCCTTGGGGGGTCGTGTGCAAATGCGGTGTCCCCTCCAGCAGCACTGTGGATTGCACACTTCTCCCAAGCCACCCGCCCCCCCGCCACCCGGGGTCAACTCCGGGTCACACCCAAGCTACAGATGTGCAGACCACACTAGGAGAGGCAAGGCTTCAGACTAGTGCTCCGTTAGCAGCTGGCTTGTCGGCTTCTGCACCACATCACGGAAAGGGCCACACGCTGTCGTGTGTCTGTGGCTACCTTAGGGGGCATTTAACTAGAGGCCGCCCCACCCCCACAGCTCACCTAACAAAAATCCTGCCAAGATGACAGCAGAGGGGAAAGCCTCCGCCCCGGCCCCGCCTCTGGACAGCTCCTAAGGAAATCACGGCATTGGGTCACAGAACCAATATAAGTTCACAATGAGAAGATTAAATGGCATCCAATAGACTGAAAGAAGGTGGAGGACAACCAACATCATTAAGATTACACTCGCTAGCCTCTCCCAGAGGGGCGTTAGTCCCCTGGGGCTGCTCTAACAGATCGCCACAGACTCCGTGGCTTCAAGCAACACGCATCCTTTCTCTTACGGCCCTTGTGGTCAGGAGCCTGAAATGGGTCTCAGGGGGCTAAGCTGGAGGCGTGGGCAGGGTGGATTCCTCCTGGAGCCTCCACGGGAGAACGTTTCCTTGCCCTTTGCAGCTTCTGGAGGTGGCTGCAGTCTTTGGCCCGTGGCCACTTCCTCCCTGGTCAAAGTGCGGGGAAGCATTTTCTAACCGTGCTTCCGTCCTCACGTGGCCTTCCGCTCTGCCCATCACTCCTGCCTCGCTAAGGACGTGGTGGGTGGCATCATCCTGGGCCCGGGGAGTAATCTAGGGCAGTTTGCCCTCCACATCAAGATGCTGAATGTCATCTGCAAAATCTCTCCTTTGCGTGTCGTTACGTGGGGTAAGAACAGTCACCAGTGCGGGGGCTTGGGATAGGAACACCTTCGGAGGGCCAGTGTTCAGCGTCCCACGGGGGAGCAAGGGCATATGCAGGCCATTGTCTCAAGAAGTCCTCCGAGAGGGACCCGGAAGGGCTTTCGGCCTTTCAAGCTTTGAAATTCAGTTACACGTTGGGACGAGGGTCCCCTCATTCCCAGAGATGTCAGAGAAGGCGCTAGAGCTGCGCATGCCCCTCCAAGTCCTGTTTCGGTGGCGAGTGCTCAGAGGGCCGCGTGCTGCCCTGCGTTACGTGGAGCGTCCACGCGGGAGCACGGCAGCCTCCGAGAGGCCCCGCCGTCCTCCCTCCCGCCCCGGGCAGCGTCCGAATCCCGGGGCTCAATCGTCCTGCACCATTTCCCGGGCCCCGCTGAGCTGGCCTGGAAAGCGGACCCCCCAGAGGCCGCACGCGCACGGGGCGCACAAAGTAACAAAGATCGGAAGTAACTGTGTGGCCGCCAGAGCCGATGCAAGGGCCGGGGAGAGACAGTGTTTCTACCGGAATCCGCTTCGCTTCATTGTCTCCACTGGGAGCCCGGGCGGCCGCCGCGGCTGCGGACGCGCCGGCGGAGCTTTCGAGGGGCGCGCGGGGCCCCGGCCCTCGGGCTCGTCCCGGGCCGCAGCGCCGGCGGGCAGGTGCGGCGGGCGCCCGGGCTGGGGGCCGGCGCCTCCCACGTCCTCTCCTCGGGCCCCCGCCCGTCCGCGCGCAGCTCAGAGCCGAGCCCCGGGCGCGGCGCGACGCGGAGGCCCGTCGCCGGGAGCCCCCCCGCCCGGCCGGCCGCGCCGGCTCCCGCCCTGGCGCCCCCTCCTGCGGGCAGCGGGTCCCCGCGAGGCCGGCCCTCTCCCGAGCCGCGGTTACCTGCCTCCATGATGAACCTCGTCACTCGGAAGTGCACCCTGGCCTCGGGCGCCGGCCGCCCCTCTGCGCCCCGCGCCGCGTCCCCCCCTCCGCAACCGCCCGGGCCCCGGGCCTCCATGAGGCCCCGCCCCGCGGCCCCGGACCCCCCGCCGGAAGGACAAGGGGCCCCCAGCGCGCGGCGGCCGGCTCCGGGGGTCCTCGCGGCGGGCGCGGCCACCCGCCCCGCCCCGCCCCGCCCCGCCCCGCCGGCCCCCGCCCCGCCCGCCCCGCCTTCGGGTCCCTCCCCCCGCGCGGCGGGGCCGGGGGGGGGGTGGGGGAGCGGGCGGCGCGGCTGCGCGCAGGCGCCGGCGCAGGCCGCAGAGGCCCAGTCGGCCGGGTGGCCCGCCGGCGCCCGCCTGTCGCGAGCAGCGCGCGCCCCGCGGGGGGAGCTGGCGCCCCGCCCCCGGGAGGCTCCCGCCCCTACGGCCGCGCCGCGCTCCCCGGAGCCCGACCCGCTGCGCTGCTTCCCGGGCCCCCGGCCCCCCGCGCACCCCGGCACCCTGGCTGCGAGGGCTGGCGGCGCCACGAAGCTGCGCTGCGCTCCAGGCCCCGGAGAGCTGCTGGCGACGGGCGCCTACGGGCGCTCTCGCTGGGACCCGGGACTGGGCGCAGCCGCCCTAACAGCGGAACCAGCTCTGCCCGAGCCCCAGCGCGCCCCCGGGGGTAAGGCGCGGGGAAAGAGCGCCTCGCGGGGTTCGGCCGGGCACTGGCTCTGCGTCCCTGGGCGATCGGGCCTTGCTCCCCTTCCTTGCTCCCCTTCCGGCGCTGGACGCTGGAGGAGCCTCAGACCAGTGCGGGGTGTTGACTCCCCAGCTCGCGGTGCCACTTCACAGGCATTAGGGATGCAGCGCACCAGGCCCTCCCTCCCCCGCCCCAGCTAACGACCGGCATCTGCGTCCTTCTGGTACAATCGGATGGTGGCCACGACTTGAGAGACTTGGGAGCTTTGAGACGAAAAAGCCACTGCTCCCAAGCTCTTCCACCAGGGTGACCGGACCCCGGTGACAATCCTGATGTCTCCTGATCCACCCAGGACAGCCTGATCTCCTTCCTCAGCTCCCCCATCCCTGCCCCGGCCCAGCTCCCCCCCAGTTCCCTCCATGCCAGCTGTGATCTGTGCTCATCTCCGCTGCCCGCTGTGTCAAGTGACCACAAAGTGAGACACCTAGCACCGCAGGAACTCCTCGTCCCCCAGCTCCGCACACCAGAAGTGTGACAGCAAGATGCCGACAGGCCCAACGGCACAATCCTTCCTGCCTCTTCCAACTGTGGGTGGCCCCAGGCGTCCCTTGGCTTGTGGCCACCTCACTCCAGTCTCTGCCCCCTTGTCCCGCGGCCTTCTCCTCTCTGTGTCTCTGTGTCCGTCCTATTACGGGCCTCCGCCTTCAGGGCCCACTGAGGAAATCCAGGATGGTGTCAACTTGAGATCCTTCACGTCACCACATCTGCAAAGACCCTTTTGCCAAGTAAGGTCACATTGACAGGTTCCGGCGGGTACAGCAGAGGGGGCCACCATTTGGCCCGCAACACCAGCCACCAGCCAGAGCCACCTTCCTCGGATGAAAGCCAGAAGGGGCTCGGTCCTGGATTCCCTCTTCCAGCACCCCTCCAACTCAGGAGAAAGCCGAGGCCTTAGCCTCACATGCCAGTTCCTGGGGAGTCACCCTGTCGGCCAGCCAGCCTCGGGTCTCACCACTTTGCCACTCGTGGCAACACCCTCGAGCAACTCCCTGGAGGTTTATGGTGTCCCACCTAAGGGTCTTTGTACACGCTCGGCCCCAGTGACAGGATTCCTGCTCCACAAACCCTTCTCCCCAGCTCCCTCCGTCAGGGGCAAGGCACGGGCCCTCTGGGCTGAGTACCTCTGTGTGTGCATGTGCGTGTACGTGCACGCATGCCCGTGTGTGTGGGTGTGGAGGGACTCAGGGCCCAAGGCCCCTGTGCTGCTAAACCTGTCATGCCCATCACCGCTGTCTGCCCCCCCGTCCGAGGCCGAAACCCAGACACCCAGGCACCCAGAGCACCAGCCTGAAGGGGTGGTGCACACACCCACAATCACCCAAAACCGTACAGTACACACACATATGCACACATCCAAATCGCATCACTCTCCCCTCTGGCCCCTGGCCCGGTGGCCTGCCTGTCACCTCCCCATCCCCTGTGTTTGCCGGTTAAACAGCATGGCTTGAACTCCTCCTTCCCCCCCTGGGCCTTTTGTGGTGTGAAGCGTCTGGGCTCAGCAAGTAATAGGTGCCGGTGAATGTGAGTCAGGGGAATGACTCAATGAACACATTAATTTTTAAAACCCTGGGTCACAGGGCACCCTCCTGGCAAGCAGCCTGGACACAGTGGTTGACAAATGAATAATTCACTAGCCACCAGTTGGAGCCAGCAAACCTCTAGGCAGGGCTTGGTCTCCCACCATCAAGCCACGCCCGCCGCCTGGGCCCTCCCTGTCACCTGTCACCAATCTGAAAGGTGGTGTCCCTCCTCTCGCCACCCCCACCACCCCCTGACCTTGCCCGGGGATTATCTCCAGACCCGGTATGGAGAAGATGGTCAATAAAGGAGGGGCGGACAGGCGAACCAGAGGAGGAGCCTGTGGGATTTGCCAACGCTTCCTTATCTAACCTTTGCTGCGGGCCTGCACGCTGAGGAACCGCAGCCTCCTCCTCACAATGGCGCTGTCAACTACTGAGTGAGCGAGTGAGCGAGTGAGCGAGGGCTCAGGCTGCAGCTCAACCGATGAGCCAGGGAAGGGGAGAGGCATCGGGGTGCAGAGGGAAGGCCGCGCCCAGGCAGGGCCGCTGGAGAGCCCGGCTGGCGTCCGCAGGCAGGAGATGGTTTCCAGAGCCCTCGCGCCCCACCCACGCCCTCGCCAGCGGCCTTCGCCCTAGGAGTGGTCACTTGCAGGGCAGCCTCATCCAAGTGCAGTCCCGTCACGTGTCCTTGGAACCTTCTCGCAACCCGAGAACCTCAGCCCACTGTCACCCCTTCTCCCCCACCTCTGCCCCTGTCCACAAGCACCTTCTGCGCCTCCAACCCCTCAGCACGAGCAAGCCCGACGGCCTCCCTCCTGGCCCGCCTGCCCGTCTCTGCTACCCTCTGCCCTCCCGTCCTTCTCACTATGTGACTCTGAAGCCACGTGTGTCCCCCGATTCCGCAGCCTCCTGGGCCCCACATCCGGCCCTCCCACACCATCCCCGTCCTCGTCCGCTCAGGCTACTACAGCTCAACACCAGCCTAGGCGGCTGATAAACAACAGACATCTCTCTCTCTCGGGTTTCTGGAGGCTGGGGATCCAAGATCAGGGTGGCCGCATGGTTGGGCTCTGGGGAGGACCCTCTTCCCGGTTGCGGAAAGCCAGGTTCACACGGTGGGCAAGGAGGGGGGCAGGCCAGCTCTCTAGGGTCTCTTTTCTTTTTTTAAGATTTTATTTATTTATTCATTAGAGACACACACAGAGAGAGAGAGAGAGAGGCAGAGACACAGGCAGAGGGAGAAGCAGGCTCCATGCAGGGAGCCCGATGTGGGACTCGATCCCCGGACTCCAGGATCATGCCCTGGGCCGAAGGCAGATGCTCAAACGCTGAGCCACCCAGGCGTCCCTCTGGGGTCTCTTAAGAGGTACTGACTCCGTTCCCAGGGCTCTGCCCTCCCGACCTAATCAGGCAGCCCCACGCCCTAATACCATCACCCGGGCGTTCCGGCTCGCCACGTGAGTTCGGGAGGAGGGACACGTTCAGACCATAGCACCCACCAAGGTCAGGCGCCGCTTGCCAGCGGCCTCCTCCCAGCAGCCCTGGCTTCTCCGTGCTCTCAAGTCTGACTGCTGACAGCCCTGGAGCTTCATCGTCCCTGTCCCCTTGTGCCCCACATCTGGGCAAGTGCTCCTTCCTTGGCGGCAGAGGAGAGTTCAAACCACATGCAGGAGCCCTCACCCCTGCCCTAGCTCCAACCGTAACAAAGAACCCTGCCAGTCTCCTCTCTGTGCCCTCACAAGTCATTTTCTGACCAGCTTGGGGACCTGCCCTGCGATCCCCAGAAAGCCTCAGTATGTGAGTAAGGAACCTTTTCATAACCTCCCGGTGGATGTGGTGCCATCAGTCTCTGTCCAAACCAAATTTGGGGGTGGGAGGTCAATCCTGTCTCTGAAGACAGACCACGACACACTCCTTCCTGCCCCGAACATCTTCCGCTTGTGGATTCCTCCCCCCCACTCTCCCGGCTCCCTGCCTCCTTCCCTCAGTGACCGAGTGCCTGCATGAGCCAGGCTCAGGCCTGGTGCTGGGACGGAGCAGACAGGGTCTCCCTTCAGTAGCCTTGCCCTCCTCCCCCACCCCCTACGCTCCAGACAAAGCCACCTTTGTAAAACCAAAGTCTGATTGCAGCCCTTCCCTCTCTGAGCCTGCAGGAGCTACACAAGCTGCCCGGACACAGCTCTATTTACCTGGCGGGTCAGGGTTCACTTTTATTAAAGAAGGTGGAAGTTTCCTTACAAGTGGAGACACTGTGGGGATTATAGGTTTTGGTTAATCTACTACCTGAGATTATTTCCTTTTTTCAAAGTTTTGAGTAAAAACAAGCTCAGTAGAGAGAAAGATTGAGCAAGCTCTGCACACCCGCGAGATCTGGTGTGTGACCAAGTTGGACCTCAGAAGTGTTGAGAGTCGGCACGAAGGTTCGAAAACCTACCCCAGCGCTAGATATGCACACATGGCTGCTACAGATCCAGAGACAGAATGTCGATTCGTGGGTGCCAGGGGCTGGCTGGGGGGGGGGGGGCTGGGGGAGCAAGGGAAGTGGCTGCTAATAGGGACAGGGATTCTTCGGGGAGGTGATAAAAAATGTTCTGGAATTGGATTGTGGTGATGGTGGCACAACTCCGTGAAGGCAGTAAAACCCATTGCCTTGTACCGTTTAAATGAGTGCATTTTATGACATGTGAATCGTATCTCAATAAAGCTGTTATTTTTTAAATTCCCATGGACAATTGTGCCACCGAGGACCAAACCCTTTCACGAGGAGAGGAGATTTCATAAAAAAGAGCCAGAAGACTGGCCAGCACAGAGAAGCAGAGGGCCAAGCAGCGGGGGGGGGAGGGAGCACGAGATACGTATGTAGCCAGGGGGTTCTTCGAAGGGCTGAGGCCCTGCGCGGACAAGTGAACACACAGACCCGAGGAGCAGAAGCCGAGAAGCCGGGGGCCGTCAGCAGCGAGGATATGATGCTGAGCTAGAGAAAGGCCCAGGGACCCTGGGTAGCAGGAGACAGGAGTTCAAGGAAAGGCAAGGAGGCCCCGGAGGCCCTGAAATGGGGCTAACGGTGTCAGTTCTGAAACCCAAGACTCTGAGATGTGAGGCCCCTGGGCAGGGAAAGCTTGAGTGGATTGCTGGGATGGGGAGCGCCCAGGCCCGGGGGTGCTGGCGGAAAAGTCCACTCTAGCTCTGCACACAGGAGGCCCACCTGCCCGACTGGAAGTTGCTGGAAACATCTTGACCCAAGTCCATTTCATGGGTGACCTCCTTAACCCATAGGCCACTTGAAGACAGAGGCAGGGACCAGAGTGATAGTCACAAGTCAAGGGGTACCCGGGGCCACGGGAAGCTAGGAGACAAGGAAGGATCCTTCTAGAGCCTCCAGAGGGAGCGCAGCCCTGCAGACACCTTTATTTCAGATGTCTGGCCTCCAGAAGCATGAGAGAAGAACTATGTGTTGTTTAAGCCACCCCGTTTGCGGTCGTTTGTGACAGCAGCCACAGGAGCCTCCTGCAAGGGGGAAGGGGGTGCCTGAGACTTCCCCTTGATGTCCGCTGATAAACTCGAGACGGAGACCGCAGAGAATAGCAAGACGGATGTTGCCGCCCATGCACGGTAACCCTGTTGTCGGAGGGAAGAAAGCCCGAGGAGGCATAATTCATCCGAGGGCGTTGAGAAATAAAAGATGAGAGGAATGCAGATGAAGACATCAGATCCAAGAAGGTCAGGTGGCTTCTCAAGGTCACGCAGCACAGGGATGCCGTTCCAAACGCGGGGCTTTTAGCTCCTGGCACAGTGCTTTCTTTGTCATCCCAGATGTCCCCCACTGAGGCTGGGAAGTAAAGTCCTGGCTAGTTTTGTCATCCTTGCCGGCGCCCCCTCTCTCAGTGCTTCCACAGGACCCTCTCGGGGTGACTGCCCGCAGAGCCTTTCCTGTGGTTGGGATCACTGAGGCCCGGAGCCAGAGCCACCGGCCTTCCTCACTCCCCCCTGGCTTCCCTGCTCCCGTGTCCTTGGCCACGGGGCCAGCACAACCCAGCCCGTCAACCATGTGCCCACCATCATTTGACCAACTCTGTCTCCAGAGTCAAAGTCCAGAGGGAGAATCTGATTGGATGAGCCTAGTTAATGAACACGTCGTCGTCGCTGTGAAACAGGGAGCCGACTTTGGTCCCCTGGGGGCAGGCCAATGGACCTACTGGGTCTCGTGGAAGGGACTGTGTGAAAGGAGTCAGTCCAGGAGCCCAGGGACATCCATTCAGCAGGGCCACTCCGGGAGTACCTGGGGCCATCGCTTTGTGAACCATTCCCTTCCACCCAGAAGGGGACTCCGCAAAGGACAAGTGAAGCCAGTCCGAGATCTTGTCTTTGCCATTTGTTTACTGGGCAAGGAGGTCAAGCCCTCAATCCTCCTGGCAGGCAGTCAACAGAGAAGGTCTAACTCGTTACATGAAGAAGTAGCTGTGGAAAGCACTTGTCTACTGATAGGGAGCCGCTGTTAGAGGAGTTACAATGTTACGGTGAAGGTAAGTGAGTGAAATGATAACAAAGTGCTTCTGGAGTGGAAAGGGAGAGATAAAACTTTCAATTCACAGGCGACACAATCTCGTATAGAGGAAATCCGAAGGAATCCACAAAAAAAAAAAAAAAAAAAAAAACTCTCAGAGCTAATAAACAAGTTTGGCAAAATTGCAGAATTCCAGAGCCAATATACAAACACCAATTGCATTTCTGAACCCTACCAATGAACAACCCAGAATGAAATTAACGGTTCTAGTTATGATGACGTCATAAAGAATAAGACACCTAGGGATGAGTGTAACAAAAGGACGGCAAAACTTGTACAACCATCTACTATTGAAAGATGTTAAAGCTATATATAAATAAAAACACATCTCTCGGTATGGATCAGAAGACCTATTGTTACAGTGACAATACTTTCCAAATTGATCCACGAATTTGATACTATCCATATCAAAATTCCAGCTGGCTTTTTTTTTTTTTTTTGCAGAAATTGACAAGCCGATCCTAAAATTCATATGGGAATGCAAGGGACCCAGAATAGCTAAAACAATCTTCAAAAAGAACAAAGTGGGAGGACTCACACTTCCCGATTTTAAAACGCACCATAAAGCTACAGGAATCAAGACTGTGTGCTACCGGCACAAGGATAGACATAGATCGATGGAATAGAATTGAGAGCCTGGAAATAAACCCATACTTACTGTATGGTCAACTGATCTTCAACAAGAGTGACAAGCTATTCAATGGGAGAAAGAAGAGTGTCTTCAACGACCGGTGCTGGGACAACTAGATAGTTTCATGCGGAAGAATGAAGTTGGACACCCCCCTTTTGTATTCCCAAGAGGGAATACAAAAATTAACTCAAGATGGATCATAAACCTAAATGTAAGAGCTGGAACTATAAAACTCTTTCTTAAAAAAAAAAAAGTAAATAAAAACCCAGGCATGAATCTTTGTGACCTTGGATGAGACAATGGTTTCTTACCTATGATAGCAATAATACAAGCAACATAATAAAAACTAGATAAATTGGGCTTCATCAAAATTAAATGGCTCCGTGATGCAAAGGACACCACCGAGAAAGCAAAGAGACAATCCATAAAATGGAAGAACCCGTCTGCAAACCGTACAGCTGATACGTGACTTGTATCTAGAATATATAAAGAACCATTACAACTCAATAATAAAAACGCAAATAACCCGACTAAAAGGGCCAACAGATCTAAATAGACATTTCTCTGAAGACCATCTACAGCGTGCCATGAGTTTACGAAAAAAATGCTCAGCATCACCAGACAATCAGGGAAATGCAAATCAAAACCACAAGATACTACTTCCTCCCCACTAAGGTAGCTATAACTGAAAAGACATAATAACAAATGTTGTCAAGAATGTGGAGAAATTGGAACCCTCATACATTGCTGGTGGGAATGTAAATGGCGCAGCCACTATGGAAAAGTTTGGCAGTTCCTCAAAAGAGTTAAATATAGAGTTATCATATGGCACAGCGATTTCACTCCTAAGTATATACCCAAGAGAAATGAAAGCATATGGCCACACAAAATCTTATCCATGAATGCTTATAGCAGATTTATTCATGATCGCTAAAAAGTGAAAACAACCCAAATGTCCATCAACAGATGAGTGGATACACAAAGTGCGGTCTTGCCATACAATGGAGTATTATTTGGTCATAAAGAGGAGTCAAGTCTTAATAGATGCTACAACACAGATGACCTCTGAAAACATCACACCGAGTCCAAGAAGCCAAGCCCCAAAGGTCGCATGCTGTATGATCCCATTTTTTTTTATTTTTTTTTATTTTTATTTATTTATGATAGTTACAGAGAGAGAGAGAGGCAGAGACACAGGCAGAGGGAGAAGCAGGCTCCATGCACCGGGAGCCCGACGTGGGATTCGATCCCGGGTCTCCAGGATCACGCCCTGGGCCAAAGGCAGGCGCCAAACTGCTGCGCCACCCAGGGATCCCTGTATGATCCCATTTTTGTGGGAAAGGTCAGAATAGGCAAATCCGTAGAGGCAGAAAGCGGATTCATGGTTGCCAGGTGCTAGGGAGGGGAGTGACTCATTAGTGGGCATGAGCTTTCTCTGGGGGTGATGAAAATGGCTTGGAATGAGACAGCGGTGGTGTTTGTAGAACAATACGGTGATAGCGATGACTATTCTAAAACCCGTTGACTTGTACCCTCTAAATGGGGGAGTTGGTATGCAGATCATCCCTCAACAAAGCTGTACTTTGAAAGTGAAAGCCAGAAGGAAAGGCTTGCATTGTTACTGCCCCGAGCAACTCTAGCTAGGAGGTGAGGGAGGTCGTCCTGAGCGAAGGCCCTGGCGTGGGAAGAAGCCAGGCGACAACCTCGAGGCCGGGTTTGATGCTGCGCTGTAGGTGTGTTAGGTGCCACCATTGGAGGAAGCTGGGAGAGGAGCACCCACGTGTCCCTGTACTGTCCTCGGAACTTCCTGTGACTGTAATCATTTCAAAACCGAAACAAAACCCAACAAAGATGTCAGGTGGGCGGGGCTCTTATGTGAAGGCTCCCGAAGACTCTACATTCCGGCTGTTGGCAGGACCCACGTCCTTGAGGCTGTGGGATGGAGGTCACCGTTTCCTTGACACATGGCCTCTTCCTCTTGCCGCCAGCCATGGTGGGTGGAATTGTTCCCGTTATCTTTGAGTCTTTCTTTTCTTTTTTTTAAAGGTTTTTATATATATATATATTTATTCACGAGACACAGAGAGAGAGGCAGAGACACAGGCAGAGGGAGAAGCAGGCCCCACGCAGGGAGCCCGATGTGGGACTCGATCCCGGGTCCCCAGGATCACGCCCTGGGCTGAAGGTGGGCGCTAAACGGCTGGGCCACCCAGGTATCCCTCTTTGAATCTTTCGGACTCCCGTCTGGTCTCAGCTGGGAAAGTTCTGCGTGTCGGGGCTCCTGTGACGGCAGTGGGTCCAGCCTATGATGTAGGCTGATATTCTTATACTCAGGCCAAGTGGTCAGTAGCCTTAATTACATCTGCAAAGTCCCCTTGGCCACGCAATGTAACATATTCACAGGCATCCCATCAGAGGGCAAAGGTCACAAGGGCCAAAATCATGCCTACCGCAAATGGATTGGTTTTTTTTTTTCCACAAATGGATTCTTTTAAAAGCTGTTTCATTGTATAGGGACAGATGGTGGCTACGCGTGCTGAGCATAGCATAACATACAGAGATGTTGAATCGCTATGTTGCTGTACTCCTGAAA
The DNA here is from genome assembly GCF_011100685.1 of Canis lupus familiaris. Lineage (NCBI taxonomy): Eukaryota > Metazoa > Chordata > Mammalia > Carnivora > Canidae > Canis > Canis lupus. The sequence goes on from NC_049260.1 coordinate 122,618,653, forward strand.
CTAATGTCGCGGTGTGTGTCACCCATACTGTGATTAAAAATAAATCAATAGGGACACCTGGGTGGCTCAGCGGTTGAGCATCTGCCTTTGGCTCAGGGTGGGATCCCGGATCCTGGGATCGAGTTCCGCATTGGGCTCCCTGCGAGGAGCCTGCTTCTCCCTCTGCCTGTGTCTCTGCCCCCACCCCCCCCCCCCGTGTGTCTCTCATGAATAAATAAATAAAAATCTTTTTTAAAAAATCAATAAATCAATAAAATAAAGAATTTAAGAATAAGCAAATGGGGCAGCCCGGGTGGCTCAGGAGTTTAGCACCTCCTTCCGCCCAGGGCCTGATCCTGGGGACCCGGGATCGAGTCCCACATCGGGCTCCCTGCATGGAGCCTGCTTCTCCCTCTGCCTGTGTCTCTGCCTCTCTGTGTGTGTGTGTCTCTCATGAATAAATAAATAAAATCTTTTTTAAAATAAAATAAAGAAAGAAGAATTAAAAATAAGCAAGTGAATGAATGAATGCTATTTGGGATGTAAGCCCCCCAGAACGGGAGAGGAGTTGGATGCTGGAAGGTGGAAGGGGGGCATCAAGGAGCTGTTCCCGGTCTGGGGCGACCCCAGTGGAAGGGCCTGGGCAGACAGGAGAGGAACCGAAGTCACCCCAGAAGACAGTGGGGCAAGTGGAGACTGGCTGGGCAGGGTCCCGCTGTGGTCCCCCCTCCTGGGATGCTTTGCTCACCCTGTCCCGCCCCCAGCTTAGCCTGCGATCTTCTCCGCGGCCCGCGCTTCGGAGGACCAGTGTCCCATGGGTCTCCCGCGTCCCCCAAGCCCTCTGTCCCACGTCCTGGCTGGAAGGAATCCCAGGGAGCGCGGGCAGCCACCTGCCTCTGAGCGCGGGGTGCTGGCGGAGGCTGACCACGAGGGGGCACACGAGTCCACCCCAAAAGCCACACAACTGGCGCGTGTGCACGAGCGAGCGCCTGTGCCCGCGCGTTGGGGCCGTGCTGCTCGCGGGGTTGAAGGGACTCAGCTGTGTCCCCCACCGCGTCAGAGCTTCCTGCCCCCAGCCAGGCGGCTCGGAGGGTCCCCTCTGCTGAAAGCCGGAAAGCAGGCCCCTAAGAATTGGGGGAGGCCCGGGAGGGGGAGCCCAGCGGGGTCGGGCCGCCCCCCAGGCCCCTCCAAAGCACCCATCTTCCCCCGTCCCGCCCGAGCCAGGGATCGAATTGCGGGGAGCCAAGGTTGGGGGCCGGAGCTGCGGGGCCTCCGAGGAAGAAGGGGAGCGCGTCCTCGTCCCGCGCCCCCAAGCTCGGGCCCAGTCACCCCGACGCCAGCTCTCCAGAATTGAAATTCACAGCAAAATGCAGAACCAGTGAATAACTGGGCTCAGGTCCCAGAAATAGGCTGCCCTTTCCGCGGGGTGACGGGAAGATCCTCCCAGCTTCCCGTTGCCATGGTTTCCACCCTGCTAGCCGGCAGCCGGCTCGGGAGCCATTTCCTGCGACGGGATGCTGGCCCCGGAGGGAACACCCCTGGTCCCCGAGGTCCCCCGCCCCAGAGTAAATGTCAGGGCGTGACACACTCCCAGAGCATACACCGATCAAGAGGCCTTGAAGAGAGGCACTGCCAAAAACCATCAAAACAATTCATAAATAAAAAGTCAAAAGTTAACACAGCTGGGTGCGGGGGGGGGGGGGGTGCAGTTGGTTTGGCCACGGGGCTGGGTTCTCCGCCGGGGAGCCCCTCTTCTCTCCGGGCCCGGGAAGCAGAGCAAGAGGGGAGAGCGCCAAAGGCCATGCTACCCACGGGAGGAGTGTCTTGGGGGGCCCCAGCCTGCGCTGCAGCACCACAGACTCTGAGGTCCAGCTCTGTTCCGCCCTGACATTTGGAGCCTTAGGAAATTGCTAGTAGGTCGGAGCAGGGGTGCGGGCAAGGGGGTTCCCCATGGGCTGCGGCTCCGCTGTTGAGCCAGGTCTGTTTTGCAAGGGCCCAGGGATGCCCTGTAGGCCTGCCCACCCCAGGCAACCTGCCACCCTCCCAGGAGAGCGGGTAAACACCTGAGTCCCTCTGCCCCCCAGATCTACAGGCTGCCCTGGGCCGGCTCTGGGACCCTCACCTCTGCCCCAGTTTACCCTGAAAGCACAGCCCAGTGACCTTTCTGTCTTCACTGACTGTCTCCCCGACTCTGTCCCCGTAGCCTCAGTTAGGGGAGATGTCTCCTGGGGCTGCACATCAGCCTGGCTTGGCTTTAGGAAAATAGAGAGTCATTTGGGGTGCGGCCCCACTGCCCCCAGACCCCCATCCTGGCTGCCTCCTAGAAGGGGGCCCTTGCCCCACATGCTGCAATGCTTCCTGCTCGGCCACGGGTGAGCCCCAGCCATGGCCCATGGCCCCATCTGGGGGGGGCAGGGCATACAGAGCCCCGCAAGAGGGGGTGCACCTGGGCCCACGGCCGCCCTGGCACTTCCTGGGGCTCCACCAACCTTTCCAGACATTTCCTGCCAAGGGAAGTCAGGGTAACATTTGTTTATGCAAGTCAGGTGTGCTCCGGCACCTCCTCCGACCCCCACTCCCTCACCCCTGACCATTAACTTTTCTGGTTCTTTTGGGTGATTAAAATTCAGCCCAGATTCACATCCTATTTGAAACTCCCCCTCCCCAGCCCCAGGACTGGAATGGACTGGAATAGAGACAGGGTGCTCTGACTTCCCCTCCCCTCCCCACCCCCTCCTGGGCTGAGGCCGGCAGGCCTTGTCTCGGGCCCAAGGTCGAAGGGAGGAGGGTGCTCCATCTTTGCCTGTGGCTTCTGCCAAGGGGGTCACCTCTTTCCCAGGGTGGGCTCAGCCCCCTCTTTGCTGATAATTCTTTAAGGTTGGCAAGCCCCATCCTCTTGGGGCCCCAGCCACGTCCACAGCCCGCACCCCAGGTGAGTCCCCCCTGCAAGGACCGCTGTCCAGGCAGTGCTCCCCATCTCGGCCCTCTGGACCCAAGGTTTCCTGCCTCTAGGGTGGAGTGGAGCCAGGGTACGGGTGCCCCATCCTTTCTCTCCCAGCACAGTCCCTCCTGGGCCAGCTGGGCAGCTCCACCAGCAAATGCCGTGCCTCCAGAAGCCCCAGCAGGCAGCCGCAGGTACCCACGCCTGAGTCCATGTGCGCCCACTTTCCCAGGGCCACTAGCCCAGCTCTCCCTAGAATTCGCTCCCCATACCTCACTTCCCACTTGGGAGGCAGCCCTGAAGTGACACAGCAAGGGGTCCTTCTTCCCAAGTGACACTCTGAGCCCCCTCGACCCTGGGCTGGGGATCACCCTTCCCCCCACAAGACCATCAAGAGCTTCTGGGTGAAGGACAGCAGAGAAGGCCTTGCCCTCCAAAGGTGGTGGAGGCTCATGGGGAGCAACGGCTTGTAGGGGAGGATAGTAAAGGAAGAGAAAGATCTAGAGGTCTGGGTGGAACTCTCCTTGCTAAGGGAAAGGCAAGAGAAACTCAACTCAACGGGAGGAAGCCAGGCTGCCCCAGGAAGGTACCCAGAGGCTGTAGGGGCCTCCACTCCCATCCCAGGCATCAGGTGCATCAAACCCCGTCTATATCCAGGGCTTTATTTTCTCCCAACTTTTTGGCATTTTAAAGATTAAAATTTAAAAAAAAAAAAGGAGGAAAACAAAGCATTCCTCCCAGGGTAGCTCGCTTTAATCTGTGTTTCTATAGTAGTTAAAGTGGATCTGCTGGCCTCCACAGCAAACAGTAAATGGATTAACTCGCCTACTCCTCCTCCTCTGAAGGACACGCTGTTCTTGCCCCATTTTAGGGAGGAGGAGGTTGGTATAACCTGTCCGGGGTCAAGGGCCAGTGACAGCAGAGTCATCGGATCCAGAGGCCATGAGAAGCCAGGGGGACACCCACCACATTTGTCCACTTCTATCTTCTTTGGACTACATCAAGGACTTTTCTTTGCCTTTTGGTATATAAAGATCTTTCCCTAAAGGTTGTTTTGTTCTAGACATGAGTATATTTTATTAACATATTTTGTACATTTTGTGTTTCACAAACCCATTTCCTTTGTGAATTCGATAGAGTGCAACATAACGTGCAGCCAAGGGCAGTAACTGGCTGTCCCACCTGCCCCTTCAGTGGACAAAACTGGTGGCGGTGGCGCGAGTGCCCCCCTCCCCGCCATGTGGCCGGTGCTGCAGGGGCTAATGGGCAGCTCTAGGAAACCCTGCAACGTGGAGACACATTTGCGGCAGGGACCCGGCCACGTTGGCAAGATGGCAAGACGAGAAAGAGCTCCCAGGAGAGCGAGGAACCCCCAACCCAGCTGCACAGGGATCCTTGGAAACGCACCAGGGCCACAGAAGGGCCTTTCGGTGAATTGGTTGCAAATGCATGATTTTTTTTAATTGGGCAAATTGATCATTAAAGGACTGATTAAGCTGGAGTCACTGTTAGAATAAAAGGTGAAAATAAATTCCTTCATTTGAATTCCAAATCCCGGCTTGGAGGTGACCCGGTAATTAGACCAACTAGTCATTAGGCAAACTGGCTGTGGGTGGACTGGATGGCAAATGGATCCGGTGTGCGGAGGTAACCTTGAGTCTTCTCTCCTCCGAGAGTGGGGGTGCCGGGCCTTGCTGCAGAGCTGGGGGTGGGCAGCATGAATATTCCTTGCACTTGACCCTGAGGCCCAGGAGGGGAGGCCTCCTGGGGCTGGAACAGGATCCAGAGAGCAAGCGCTAGTTACAGAATCACATGGGGGCAGGACGCCCCCCAACCCAGGGGAGGCTGGGGCGACAGGCAGGTGGGGAGCAGTTGAGGTGGGGAAGTACCCCCCAACCCACGCTGTCAGCTGCTGTGACCCAGACCGCAGGGTCAGAGCCGGGGGGGGGGGGGGGCCTGCTCCCCAGCCAGGCCTCAGAGCCCGAGGGCTACTTCCGAGGTTCCCAGCCACAACTGGGTCACAGGGGCTCCCCGTCGGTAATTCAGCGGAACTCTTCGTGTTTAAAAGGGTTTCTATGAGACATTGAGGAAACGCAAGTGCCCGCTTACCAGAATCCCGTGAGCCTCCGTGTGCTCACCGGCTTGGAAAAAAGAAAGGTGACACTACTAACCTGCGAAGGAGCCTGAGTGCCCCTCCTCGTCACCCCCTACCCCGTTTCAGAGGTGACCTCTTTCCCGAGCAGTGTGCACTGACCAGTCCCATGCTCTTCCCTACAGTTTCACCACCTTCGTGCGCAGCCCCGAGCAACATCTGCTTTCCTTTTGCCTGATTCGAACTTTACAGAAATGGAATCACGCCGATTGTATAGTCCCGCAACCTGCTTTTCCGTTGAACACGAGATTCCCAAGACTCTCCCATGCTGCTCCAGGAGAGCTGGAATCCCTTCGTCCTTGAGCGGTCTGGTCCCCAGTGGGACTAACCCCCCACCCTCCCTCACTTTGGTCCCGTTGTGGGCCTGATGAGCCAGCGGACGTGAGCCCGATGGACAGTTGGGTTCGTTTCCGTCTTTTGTGAGGTCTCCAACAGGTGTCCTGACGCCCAGCCCGAGTTCCTCTAGTAACTACACCGGGGGTGTCCCCGTGCCACGGGAAACACGCACCCGCTCCCGTTGCTGAGGACTAGTGATTGCACCAGGGCCCAGACCCCCCAGCAGGATCGAAGGCTTCTTGCGGTTCCCCAGGCTTGCCAACACCTGACGTTGTCACACTTCATTTGCCATATGGATGACCAATCCCTCAGCATTACGTGCGGAAAAAAGCCCCTTCCTCCCCTGAGCTGCAGCGCCAGCTTTGTCGTAAGTGGAGTTTCTACACACGGTCGGTCTGCTTCCACATTCTCTACTCTGTCCCCTGGTCTATCCATTTTTTTTCCCCCTGGTCTATCTGCCCAACATTTTGCCATTACTGTACCATCTTAAATGCACTACCTTTAGAATAATTCTTAGAATCTGCTAAGGCAACAACGGTCTCCACCTCCTTCTCTAGGAGCATTTTAGCTCTTCTTGGCCACTTGCTCTTCCACATAAATTTGAGAACCACCTTGTCAAGCTTCATTTAAAAATGGCATTTAGATTACAATTGCATTCAACCTATAAATCAAATGGAAGAGAATTGGCATGTTCAAAACATTGATTTTTTTTTTTGGAGAATTCTGGGTAACCAAGATAATGGCAAAACCCTCAACATAGCTTCCAAACAAAAATCAATTAAAAAAAAAAAGGAAGAACAAAAACACACAAAACCCGTGGCCTCAGCATCACTAGAAGACAGAGAGCATCTCAACTTCAAATTATCTGTAGTAAATAAAATCACAAGTTTGCGGGGAATTATCCAAAAATGAAATACAAATGGGAACAAATGGACAAAGCCATACATCAGACAATACCATAACCACCCTGAAGGGGAAGAAAAGAACTAACTCAAGCAACTTTTGAATGGTGTCCTTGGATGATATGCCCTCAAGACGAAAAGAAACGAATATTGAACTCTAGGGAATAGTTTTCTTTTTTGCAGACACACGGGGTGACAATTCTGAAACTGCTTTCTGAGGATTCTAGGGTTGAACAAATACTTATACATATAGTGTGGATGCCTGGGAGCCAGCTTTCTCAGTGACAGAGAAGTTACAAATAAGCAAGTGGGAGGAAGGCTAGGATGAACTTGGAATTAGGGGTGTCAGTATGAACTCACAGAGGTGGATGGATGATGATAGATACGTAGAAATGTGGAAGTAGGGGATCCCTGGGGGGGTCTGCGGTTTAGCGCCAGCCTTTGGCCCAGGGCGCGATCCTGGAGTCTCAGGATCGAGTCCCACGTCAGGCTCCGGGCATGGAGCCTGCTTCTCCCTCTGCCTGTGTCTCTGCCTCTCTCTCTCTCTCTCTATGTCTATCATAAATAAATAAATAAATAAATAAATAAATCTTTAAAAAAAAGGAAATGTGTAAGTGTACATACATATATGTACCTTATCTCTACATTTAGTAATAAATGTGTATATGTGTGCATATATGTACGGGCTGCGTGTGTGAGATCTTCCGATAGGTTTCTAAGTGCAATTACTCATTCGAATTGAACGAGGGATCCTAGGATAAATGGCTGGTTCTAGGAATGGGGGGACAGGGAACGTCTTGTTCTTCCAGAAGGTAAGGAATCTATGAGTCTCCAGTGATATAAATAAGTAAGTCAATGGGGGAGAAAAGAAGCTCTTCCCCACGGTAGAAAGCCAAATAATAAATGTAGAAGGAATGACGGAACTGGAAAATCGCCATCTGGCAATCATGATAGTAATGACTGATTCCAGCAAAAATGATCAATGGATGAAAAAAGTAGTGGGTGGAAGTTTGATGAGGAATAGGATATTTAAATAGTCTCAAAATGTCTCCCCACAAAAGGAAAATAATAGCAACTTGATAGTGGAGAAAGCTAGCAGACATCACTTTAACCAAGTGACAAAGACAGACTCACCAGTAATGGAACAAGCCACCACTGTGTGCCCCCGGACCCGATGCACGGAGGATACATCGCTTCTCTGGCATTCCTACCTCAAATGCAAAACCTGAATCGAATGGTAAGGAAACACTGGACAAAACCAAACAGAGGGACACCCTGCAACGTCACTGCCCTGTGCCCTTGAAAAATGCCAATGTCATAAAACGCAAAGCCCGAAGAGCTACTCCAGATATCATACCTGAAAGTCATGCATGATCAGAGATGCTCCTTTTCTAGAAAGGACACTATTGGGACAATTGGCCAACTCTGGATAAGGTCTGTAGACTGTAGGATTGTATCAATGCTGATTTCTCGATGTGGGTAACTGTACGGTGGTTCAATAAGAGAAAGTTCCTTGTTTTTAGGAAATACACATTGAAGTTTTCAGAGATCAAGGAGCATAATGTCTCAATTGATTTGAAAGATTCAGAAAAGGGGCACCTGGGTGGCTCAGCAGTTGAGCATCTGCCTTTGGCCCAGGGTGTGATCCTGGGGTCCTGGGATCGAGTCCCAAGTCGGGATCCCCGCAGGGAGCCTGCTTCTCCCTCTGCCTGTGTCTCTGCCTCTCTCTCTCTCTGTGTCTCTCATGGATAAATAAATAAAATCTTAAAAATTAAAAAAAAGACAGATTCAGAAAATAAGTGTGTGGGTGGGGGGGATGCTTGGGGGGGACTGTGGGATGGTGGGAGGGTGGGAGGGCGTAGACATACAGAGACAAGAATGAAACAAACATCATAAAATGTCAATATTTGGGGAATCTGTATGAAGGGTATGGAAGAAATCTATCTACTATGCTTTTTTTTTTTTTTTTTTTTTTAGCTAAATTGAGATATAATTCACATGCCATACAATTTATCTATTGGGACTATCCCTAGGAGTGAAATTACTGAGTCATATGGACACTCTATGTTTAACATTTTGAGAAACTGCCAAGCTTTTCCAAAGCAGCTGTGCCACTTTACGTTTCCATCGGCAAAGTATGAGGATTTCAATTTCTCTATATCTTCATCGATATGTTTTGGGCCTCTTTGTGATTCTAACCATTCTAGTTGGTGTGGAGTAGTATCTCATGATGATTTTGGTTCGCATTTCCCTAATGACTAATGATGTTGAGCATCTTCTCCTGTGCTCATTACCCACTTGTAGATCTTCCGTGGAGAAATAGCTATTCAAATTCGTTGCCCTCTTTTAGAATCGAGTCACTTATTTTTTTATCGTGGAGTTGTAAGGGCTCTTTATATATTCTAGATACAAGTCTCATATCTGAAATATGATTTCCAAACATTTTCCTTCATTCTGTGGATTGTCTTTTCACTTTCTTGATAGTATCATATGCGGCGATTTATCTAGTTTATCTTTTGTCACTTGTGCTTTTGGCGTCATAGCTAAGAGACCATTGCCTGGTCCAAGGTCATGAAGATTTACATCTATTTTTCTTCTAAAAGTTGCATAGACTTAGCTCTTTTTTTAAAATTTTATATTACTATTTTTTATTTTATTTTTGAAAACATTATTAAAGTAAAACATGTAAAAAGGTATGCAAATCATAATTGCACCACAGAATGTATTTTTACGTAGTGGATACACTCATATGATCTGTGCACAGATTATGAAACAGAACACTGCACCAGAGACCTCCCCATCCAAATGTAGGTCTCTGATCCATTTTGAGTTACTTTTTGTGTGTGGTGTAAGGTAGGGGTCCAACTTCATTCTTTTGCATGTAGATATCCAGTTGTCCCGGCACCACCTGTTGGAAAGACTGTTCTTTCTCCCGTTGAATGGTCTTGGCACCTTGTTGAAAAATTAATTGACCATAAATGTCAAGGTTTATTTCTGGACTCTCAGTGCTATTACACTAATTTATAAGTCTATCCTTATGCCAATACCACACCGTCTTGATTCCTGTAGCTTTGTGCTAAGTTTTGAAATAGGGAAGTAGGGCAGCCCGGGGGGCTCAGCGGTTTAGCGCCGCCTTCAGCCCAGGGTGTGATCCTGGAGTCCCGGGATCGGGTCCCACATCGGGCTCCCCACGTGGAGCCTGCTTCTCCCTCTGCCTGTGTCTCTGCCTCTCTCTGTGTGTCTCTCTCATGAATAAATAAATAAAATCTTTAAAAAAATGAAATAGGGAAGTCTGAATCTTCCAACTTTGTTCTTCTTTTTCAAGACTGTTTTTGCTATTCTGCATCCCTTCCATTTCCATATGAATTTTAGGATTGGCTTATCAGTTTCTGCAAAAATACCAGCTGGAATTTTGGCTGGCATTGCACTGAATCTGTAGATCAGTTTGGAGAGTATTGCCATCTTAATATTAATAATATTTTTTATATTAATAATCTAATTCATGAACATGGGATGTCTTTCTGCTTATTTAGATCTTCCTTAACGTCCTTCAGCAATATACTGTTGTACAAACCTTGCCATTCTGTGCATTGGCCTTATATCTGCAAACTTATTGAACTCATTTATTAGTTGTAGTCATTTTTAGTGGATTCCTTAAGATTTTCTCTTTTTTATATAAATTTATTTTTTATTGATGTTCAATTTGTCAGCATATAGAATAACACCCAGTGCTCATCCCGTCAAGTGCCCACCTCAGTGGCCGTCACCCAGTTACCCCCACCCCCGGCCACCTCCCCTTCCACCACCCCTAGTTCGTTTCCCAGAGTCAGGAGTCTTTCATGTTCTGTCTCCCTTTCTGATATTTCCCACTCATTTTTTCTTCCTTAGGATTTTCTATATGAGATCATCTCAACTGTTTACTATAGATAGTTTTGCTTTTTCCTTTCCAATCTGGATAGCTTTTATTTCTTTTTCTTTTTTTTTTTTCTTCTTTTTTTTTTTTTTTGCATAATTTCTCTGGCTACAATGTCCAGTACAACGTTAACTGGAAGTGACAAGAGAAGACATCTTTGTCTTGCTCCTGTTCTTAGGGAGCAAGTTTTCAGTCTTTCAGTATTGAGTATGATGTTATCTATGGGTTTTTCACTCATGCTCTTTATCAGGTTGGAGATGTTCCCTTCTATTTATTTCTACTATTTTTGTTACCTTTTTATAAATTTAAAATTATGTTCAAGAAAGTTAAAAGGAAGGAGGCTAGAGTAGCTCAGTCGGTTAAGCATCTGACTCTTGATCTCAACTCAGGTCTTGATCTCAGAGTCGTGAGTTCAAGCCCTGCATTGGAAAATTCTCAGGAATCATCTCTCTTTTTTTTAAGATTTTATTTATTTATTTATTTATTTATTTATTTATTTATTTATTTATGAGACAGAGAGCATGAATGGCGAGGTGGGGGGAAGTGAGGGGAAGGGCAGAGTGAGATGGAGAAGCTTCTGGGACTCTAATTACACATGTGTTATGTTTTACTGTCACGTCTCTGTCTCCTTCTCTCTCTCTCTTTTTAAGATTTTATTTATTTATTCACGAGAGAGACAGAAAGAGACACAGGCAGAGGGAGAAGCAGGCTCCCTGAGGGGAGCCGAACATGGGACTTGATCCCAGGACCCCAGGATCATGCCCTGAGCCAAAGGCAGACGCTCAACCATTGAGCCACCCAGGTGGGGTGTCCCTGTCTCCTCTTTTTAAAAAATTTCCATCCCTTTGTTCCTCCTTGCTTCATTCTGGATAGTTTCTCCTGATTTACCTTCCAGTTCAACACTCTGTTCAGCTGCACGTATGCTGTTATTATGCTCATCCATTAATTTCTTAATTTTGGTCACAGTCATTTTTAGTTCTAGAATTTTCAAATGGCTCATTTTTATAGTTTTAGTCTTCTGCCATAATTATCAATATTGTCATTTATATCTTTGAACAATGTGTACTTAGTTATTTTAAAGTTTATACTTGATAATTCCAATGTCTGGAGCAAATGTGGGTCTTTTTCTGTTGTCTACTATTTCTGTTGTTTTTCATTCCTATTGTCTCCTCTCCTCATATGCCTACTTGTTTCTATTGTTTCCTGAACATTGTAATTGAAAACAATGTTTGTAGCAATAACTTGAGGGCGAGACTGATGTTATCTTCCTCCAGAGAAGATTCCACTTGGCTTCTGAACCCAGTGTGGCTTCTCTTAACAATCTAGGACCATCCTAATCTGGTTTCAGTGATTGAGAGGATAAAAAGCTAGCTAAAACCCTAGGGGACCCTTTGTTGTGGTGGTTTTTTAAAGATTTTATGTATTTATTAATGAGAGACACACAGAGAGAGGCAGAGACACAGGCAGAGGGAGAAGTAGGCTCCATGCAGGGAGCTCGATGTGGGACTCGATCCTAGGACCCCGGGATCACTCCCTGAGCCAAAGGCAGACACTCAACCACTGAGCCACCCAGGTGTCCCTAGGAGGCCTTTTGTATTTCTGGATCGCCTTACTCCTAGGGAGCAGCTCATCAGAGTCTCAACTGAAATGAGGCAGATTCACCAGGGTGTTATCTGGGCAGGTCCTAGGTTCCAATGCCTATCCTTCTAGCCCCATGTAGCTGTCAATAGCCCTCTGCCATCTCCAACCCACCCATTCTAGACTCTGCAGACACCCTCAGAGGATAATTAGCTCCAAGCACTGGCTTCACCTTCCTCAGTTCCTGTTCTTCTTTGTATCCTGGCCTGGAAATTCTCTTTTTTCTCTACGATGCCTTCAAGTAGGTGACTTTTATATATATATTTTTAAAGATTTTATTTATTTATTCATGAGAGAGACACACAGAGAGAGGCAGAGACACAGGCAGAGGGAGAAGCAGGCTCCACTCAATCCTGGGTCCCCAGGATCACTCCCTGGGCTGAAGGCAGGTGCTAAACAGCTGAGCCACCCAGGGATCCCCAGGCGACTTTTATATTTTTCCAGCTTTTCTAATTGTCCTAATCAGGAATTAGGCATGAGTTAACTAATTCATCATTACCAGAAGTGAAAATCCTTCACTGAATTTTTTAATTCTATTTTATTTTTCAAATTTAGAAGTATTATTTTTTTCACGTCTATTTGATTGTTTTTATAGAATCCTGCCCTTTATTATATTTTCAATATCTTATTTCTCTGAACATATTGAGTATGCTTATTTTATCCTCTGCATCTAATAATCGCACTGTTTGAAGTCTTTGGGGTTTTAATCTGCTGTCACTCCCTCGTGGGGCTCTGTTCCCATTTTCACTTGTGTGCTTCAACTTTCTGACTGGATATTTTTCTTCCTTAAAACTTCATAGTGGGAACCTAGATTGAAGGCAGATTCCTTTGGAGAGCATTTGCATGGGCTTCTGGTGATTTTTCTGGAGGCACTGCGACCCAGAACCATTTTAAACCAAAGTCTCAGTTTGAGGAGTTTACAGACTACCCAGGTACTCTACTCCTAGCTGCAAATCCACGTGGTGCTCGCTTGTGAGCACGAATCTGCAGAGCAGAAACTCTCCCCTCCCTCTCACGCCAGGTTCAGAAAGAAGCCACTCTGCTTGCGGTCTGGTGGACCAAGAGGTGGTGGTCAGTGTCCCTAGCCCAGCCCTCCAACGATGACATAACCTTTCATGTCTCACCTTCATGCAGCGGGGGGAGGTGGATGAAGGTTTCCTATTTTGCAAGACTTGGGCTTTGTGGCCTGTCCCCACATCCCATGAGGCCATGAAAACTGAAGCTTAAGGTCACCAGGGTCCACCAGTGCCCTCAGGATGAAAGTTGGCCTCTGTGTTCTATTTACCTCTCTGGGGTCCTGTCTTGACTTAATTTTTGGACTCTGGGCTTCCTGACTTTTTCACCATCCCATTGGTGCATTTAAAAAGATGATTTTAACACCTTCTTGTCAGCACTTTTGGCTATTTTCATCCTAATGGACACTCAGAGCATCTAGTGTATAAGACTGAAGGAAACAAAGCAACTTGTATCTTTTGAAATGTCACAAACCTTGCACGCACACTCACTTAAAAACACTTTCCTTGGGATCCCTGGTGACTCAGTGGTTTGGTGCCTGCCGTCAGCCCAGGGCATGATCCTGGAGTCCGGGGATCGAGTCCACGTCAGGCTCCCTGCATGGAGCCTGCTTGTCCCTCTGCCTGTGTCTCTGCTTCTCTCTCTCTCTCTGTCTCTCATGAATAAATAAATAAAATCTTTTAAAAAAAACCATTTTCCTTCTTGGTTTTCTGATTGCAACATTCTGGATATACATTCATCCAAATTGAATCTCTCTCTCAGTCTTGGTTTGTTTATTTGTTTTTGTTGGGGGGTGGCCTGGTACTTTTCTTTCGTAGATATTTTTGCAATCATAATTACTTACCTATTAGATGTGTCATTAACTGGCTGTCCCCCCCCCCACTGATAATATCAGAGACCTCTGTTTTGTTTTGTCCTTTGTCCATTAGGATTAGGTTTAGGGACACACATGAGAAAAAAAATAATAATAATGGTGGCTTAACCAAGGAAAACATTTATTTGTCTTGTGTCTTAACGAAGTCCGGGGGTAAAACGTTCAGGGCTAGCATGGATATTCCACAGAATCGTTAGGGTTCAAAGGTACTTCCAGACCATTCCAACTCACTAATCTCTAGGGTGCGGCCTTCAATGCCATGATTCAAGGTGGCAGCTAGAGCTCCAGCCGTCACATGAGAAGAAAGATGAGGCCGGGAATAGAGGAAAGAGTCGATAAGAAGAACAGGAGAATACCAGCGTGTCTGAAAGTTTCCCAGAAGGTGCTATACCAGACTTCCAGTTAAATCTCACTGGCCAGAACTGGTCATGTGACTGCAACTAGCTGTAAAGGAGGCTCAGAAGGATAGGTTCAGAAGTTCAGGCAGCCGTGGGCCTAGCTAAGAATCTGTCACCAGAGGAGAATGGGCAAACAGATGCTGGGGAAGCAAGCAGCAGTGTCCACCCCAGTCACGACGTCCAGGGAGCCCGGTCCAGGGTTTGGCACCTGACCAGCACTCTGCACGTGTTGAACTAATGAAGGAGGAGGCGGAAATGAGGGAGTCTTACTGGCCTGTCAAGAGTAGATACTTCTCAGTAATGACAAACGACTGGGAACCAGCCACCACCCACCACTCAGGCCTAGTTGAGTCTGCTCTGCTAGGCCTGCCTCTCAGAGCACTCTGCAGTAGGATAAAGGGATGCAGGAGCACTCCTTATACCCCCTGGAATGTCTCCAGGATGTAATGATACATCCACAAGCAAAGTGCGACACAATATATAAAAACACTTGTATAAGAAATAGGAGGATATAACTAAACACGTATTGTTTCGTGAAAAATGTTTTCTATTATTAGAAAATCAAAAAGGCGGGATCCCTGGGTGGCTCAGTGGTTTAGCGCCCACCTTCGGCCCAGGGTGTGATCCTTGAGTCCCGGGATCGAGTCCCACGTCGGGCTCCCTGCGTGGAGTCTGCTTCTCCCTCTGCCTGTGTCTCTGCCTCTCTCTCTCTGTGTCTCTCATAAATAAATGAATAAAATCTTTAAAAAAAAAAAAAGAAAAGAAAAAAGGAAGCCAAAGCAATCCCTCAGAGTCAAAAACAAACAGAAACAAATGAACATAGACATATAACAGTTTTGGCATAACCGTGCAAAAAAGAAGTGTTTCAAGTGTCTCGAAAACACGGAATCTTCATTGTACATACGTAGTGGGATACACCCAAAGGAGCAGAAGAACTACAAGAGAATCTGAACCGTACTCAGCGGTGTCCAGGTGTGGTCTTCCCGGATATCACCTTCCAACAGGAACTCGGATTGGAGCACCAAGTGTACTCGTGAGCCCGGGACGTTCCGCTATGGCAGGAAGTGAGGGAGACCTCAGACGGGAAGGCCACATCATGAGGACCTGGGAGCCACCTTGCAGGAGCTCGCACAGGCCACAGATGGAACCACCTGAGCCTCAGAAGGAAGAACATGGCCATCGCAGACACACACTCCATGTGTAGAAGTGCAGGCATTCTTAATGACTGGCCATTCTGGAAGTTTCCGGGGGACCAAGTCCCTACACTGGAGGGGACTAAAGAGAAAGAAGGCTCATGCCCCTAGGCTGCCCGTCCCGGATTACCTGTGTTTCTTGATAACCCAATAGTTGACGAGGGAAATTTTTTCTGCTACAGAATTCCAACTAGAAAATGCAGGAAGAAAAAAAAGAAAAAGAAAATGCAGGAAGAATGATCAAATCGGAAAATCACTTCTTTGTAGCCCTATGATGAAGGACTTGGCTTTTCCAACAAACGACGATGCAGAAAAGTAGAAGAAGTTGTTGTTCTAGGTTTTAAGACGTAGGAGGTGGGCCGCCCGGGTGGCTCAGCGGTTGAGCGTCTGTCTTCGGCTCAGGTCATGGTCCCGGTTCCAGAATTGAGGCCCGCATCGGGGACCCCGCAGGGAGCCTGCTTCCCCCTCAGCCTGTGTCTCTGCCTCTTTGTGTGTCTCTCATGAATAAATACATAAAATAATCTTTTTAAAAAAAAGACACATGAGGCATGCTGACCGCATGCTAAGTGTGGACCTTGCTG
The DNA here is from genome assembly GCF_011100685.1 of Canis lupus familiaris. NCBI lineage: Eukaryota > Metazoa > Chordata > Mammalia > Carnivora > Canidae > Canis > Canis lupus. Next base: position 122,634,574 of record NC_049260.1, read on the forward strand.
GCATTCACGTCGGAACCAAGCGCTTTCAAAAGGCATATTTGGGACAATCAAGAAAGGTGCATATTAGGCGGCATTAAGGACTTATTTTCCATACCAATTGGTAGGTACGATAATGACATTGTGGGGTTGTTTTTAAAAGCCCTTCTCTGCTGGCAATCCGTAGGTAAGTGTGCCTGTGTGAAATGCCAAGATGATTAGCATTTATTTTTAAATGTTCCAGACTAAAAGCAATGTGGGGGGCGCTGGGGTGGCTCAGTGGTTGAGCATCCACTTTCAGCTCAGGCCGTGATCCTGGGGTCCCGGGACCAAATCCCACACCGGGCTCCCTGCAGGAAGCCTGTGTCTGGGCCTGTCTCTGTGTCTCTCATGAAGAAATCAAAAAAATCGTTTAAAAAACAAATAAATAAATAAATAAAAGCAATGTGGGGTCCCGGACAGGGTCCTGAAACAGAAAAAGGACAGTAGTGGCAAAACGGGTGAGGTCTGAATGAAGCCTGGCCGCGAGTTGGGCGACGGTGGGGCGTACCCGGGAATTCTCAGTAGTGTCTTCATAACATTTCTGTACAACTGAAATTATTGTACAAAAGCTCATCATTTAAAGCCGTATTTCACGGAAAAGAGCAGGGCGCGGGGTGGGGGGAGTATAGGTGAACAAGATGGGCAAAATCCAACAGTGAAAGGCAAACAGTCTGCTTAGAAAATCAACAAGAGCCGTTTCACCAAAGAGGCCCTGCGAGTGGCAAACAGGGGCAAGAGAAGGTGCTGGACTTCCTGGGCCCTGGGAGATGCAAGTCTAAAGCCCAAGCAAGGCGATAGCTCTGGGCATCGGTCGGAAGGGCGACCGTAAAAAATAGTATCAGTAGCCAATGCTCCCTTGCCCCTGCCGGGGGACAGGTTGGCAGGTTCTTTGAAAAACCAAGGGAAAAAAAAAATAGAAAGAAAGAAAGAAAAGAAAACCAAGGCACACCCAGAAAGAGGCAGCAGGGGGGTCTGCGGGGCGCTGAAGCAGTGACATTTTGGCCGTGGTGGGATCCCATGGCTCGACACCGATGACGACGGTTCAGAGAGGCACGCGGGTGTCACTGTCATCCGCCGGACGTGCAAGGTGCTCATGCTCGGGGCAACTGCCCGTGAAGCGGGTTATTTCAAAACAGGGCATTCCAAAAAAATACTCCAGGAAACAAAGGAGGCTGCAGACGATAAATGCCGGCAAATTGTTGATGATTGTTGACCCTGGCTGATCAGGCTCCAGGGTCTCCGGGGCCTCAGTAACGATTCTCTCTACCTTTGTTTAAGGTTGACATTTTCCATGATAAACAGTTTTCTTAAGAGTCACTGCTAAACAAATGTCTGTTGAATGAATAAATGAAAGCTTAATGAATAACCCCAGTCTAAACCCGTGGTTCTATAGATAATGGAAGCAAGACTTGGGGAGGGAGAGGCTTGCTCAAGGCCGCACCGAATAGCAGAGTCCAAGCCAGGGCTCCTGATCTCTAGGCTAGCTCATATTTTTTTTAAACTTTACACAAGCAGTACAAGCACACATGCTCATTGAAAAAAAAAAAAAAAAAAAAGGAAAGGAAAGAAACAAAAAAGAAAAAAAAAAGAGAAAATTGCCCATACACCAAGGACTCCAAATGGGGGAGCTCCTCGCAGGACATGGCAAAGGGAGCCCCCGGGGACAGGGGACCAGGCAGCTGAGCAGCCTGCAGTCAATTAGAGGGCTTTGCCACAAAAAAATTTTCTTAAAGAAGAAATTGCTAGAATGCCTGGTGTGTTTGAATGTCTTGAGAGAACATTTACACACCAGGACGAGTCTAGGGTTGAATTAGTGATAAGTGCACGGGAAGCTAAGCAAACAGCTAGCCAAAGGACAATTATTAACTCCTGGGAAAACAAAATGCTGTGCAGAGAAGAAAAGTAACCATGGTTTGCATGGCTTAACTGTGAATGGCATTTATGTAGCTGCATAATTTTCAAGGATGGGGAGCTGGGAGGGGGCGGGGAGCCCTGGTCTTGCAGAGGAGGCTCCGAGCCCGCGGGACTGTAAGGGCGCCCGCCACCCGCAACCTCGGGAGCAAAGCGGGGTGGCCACCTACAGAGGGTTCTCGAGATGGGGCTGGGCCCTCTTTCCCAATGCTCCCGGGCTCGGGCTCAGAGGATCATCCCTGAGCTCCCCACGCTCCTCCCCCGCTCCCGCCATCCCCCCCTGCCCGAGCCTCGTCTATGCTGAGCGACCCCAACCCGCCGCCGCCTGCGCCGCTTGCCCCTCACCCCGTCCTGTCTCTCCCGATGGCCCGTCCGTGCGCCCGGCTGTGGCCTGCCCCTCCTCGGGGGCACCAGCCCTTCCCCACTGGCCCACCCCGAGGCCCACTCCTCTCCCGGACACCAGCCCGTGCACTTGCCAAGCCACGGACACAGCTAGGCTACTCAGAGGACAGGACGCCACCCGGCTGCGTGCCGGACCATGGCGAGGGGACACTGAGGAGGAGGACACTCGGCTCCCTGTAGCCGGGGTGGGAAACAGCCGCAGAGCCTGTGGCTTGGGTGGCCGGCCTTTCAGACTTTCAGCAAAGAGGACAGCACCGTCATGGTGCGGCTGGGGCCACCGAGCCCCCCCATGAGCCGCTGTCCTCAGGAGTGGGGTGCCCGAGAGTGTGGCGCACAGCGCAGGTGGTAGGGTGAACGGGGCCCCCAAGAGATGTGTCCGCAGCCGCGATCCTGTGAGTGTGACCTTGTCAGGGCAAAGGGCCTTTGCAAATGTGATGAAACGAAGGATTTGGAAATGTGATCCTCCTGGATTATCAGGGTGGACCCTAAACCCAAAGACAAGTGACCTTAGAAGAGACAGAAGAGGACCAGGAGGAAAGGCGAGTGAAGATAGATAGACGCAGACTTTGGAGTGGCTTCTACAAGCCCAGGGACCCCCGGGGCCCCCAGAAACTGGAAGAGGTGGGAAGGATCTTCCCTTCGAGCCTCCAGAAGCCCTCCGATGCTTTGATTTCAGCCTCCCGGCCCCCACAACTGGGACAGTTCTGCTGTTTTAAGCACCATCCCACCTCCCCGCAAGTCGGTGATCCGTTAGGGCCGCCCCAGGACATTTGCACAGTGAGAGAAATCGGGGTGTGAGTAAAGCTCTGCTCCTGACCCGGGAGACAAGGGCTGTCAGCCTCGGCTCGGGCTCCGCACACCCTCGGCCCGCAGTGAGGGTCGGGCCTGAGTTAGGGGGCGCGGGGGCCCCGTGGGGCTCCCCTCCAACCATCACCTTCTTCCTCACAGACCGGCACCCGCTCCGCTGCCAGCCACCCCTCCCGACACGGCTGTGGCCAGGGCGGCCGGTGCCCTCCGTGTTGCCAGACCCAGTGGTCCTCACGGTTCGGGCCTCAGGGCGCCGGACCCTCCCCACGAGCCTCAGGCCGTCTGTCCGGGGCTCCAGCTCCGGGGTCTCGGGCCTGGACTGGGCCCCGGGCCCGCCCGAGCGCTTCATTCTCGGAGAAGGCCTGGGGTTTGCAGGCAGACACGGGGACTCGGCGCCGGGGGCAGGAGGAACCAAGGCTGGAACCAGAGACACAGAATGTTCACTCGAGGCACAGGAGGGCACAAGGAGGGGAGGGCGCTGCAGAGGGGCGCTGGCCACCCCGAGCCCGCACCCCCTCCTCGGGCCGGGCAGGCCTGGAAGCAGTAGCCAGGCTCACCGCAAAGCAGGTGCCCAGAGTTTCTGCCCCCAGGATGGCCTCGTGGCTGCACAGACGCTGCCACCTAGGACCCTCCAGTCACCCAGGAGCCGGGGTGGGGACTCAGGGCGCTGCCGCAGCCACGCTGGCCCCAAGCGGCTCCGGAAGGGTGCCTGGGCCCAGGTGAGCCTTGGCCTTTGGGCAACTTGCCCTCCATCAGAGCAAGTGTCCAGCTCCCCCGCTGGAATGTCACTTGGCTCTGTTCACCTCTCTAGCAGCACCCAGCACAGCACTCGCACGCCATGGGTGCCTGCTTCACTGTTGGAGGAACGCACGAAGACGCCCAGCACCCGCCACGAGCGGGGGCAGAGGACGGCCTGGGCAGCGCCTGCAAGCGGCCACTGGCATCGAAGCATGCTAGCTGCGCCCTCTCCCTCCGTGGGGGTGGCCTGGGGATCAGGACACGGCAGACAGTGTCCTGCTCAAAGCCACCTCAGCCTGGAGCCTCGGGGCCCCTGGAGACACGTGGCCGAAGTCCTGCTCTAGGTCCTTGCGGCCACTGGACCCAACTGTCTCCGCCCTGGTCGGGTCTCGGGCCCACCTCTCAGGGCTCTGGCCTCTGAGCCGCTGCATGCCGGGCACGCAGGCCCCACGCAGAGGGCCCCCCACGGCAGACGTCTCCTCTCTAGAGGCGGAGGAGCGAGGGTGGAGGATGTCGGGGAGCACGTGAGAGGAGCTGGGGAGGAGGAGCGGGGAGCGGCAGGGGTGAGGTGTGCTTTCCTCCTCGGCCCGGCACCCCGGCTGGCCCTCTCCCCAGCTGGCTGGCCTGGCCATCGCCCCCCTCCTTGTCTGAGCTTGGCCCAGGATGGGCGGGCCGGGTAGCGGGGGTGTAGGGGGCGCCGGCGCCCTCTCGGTGCCCTGGGGTCCCTGGCCAGGCCAGAGGCCACCTCCTCCGAGGGGCGAGGTGCCCAGTGTGCAGCGGGTCCCGGGGATGCCAGCGGGGAAGGGGCCCAGAGCAAACGTCCGGGGGACGCCAAGGGACCAACGGGAAGGGAGTGAGCCCCTGGGGAGGGAGGGGTCCGAGCCATCAGCGGGCCGCCTTCGCGGGGCGCAGGGGTCCAGGCAGTGCCTGCAGGAAGTGGACACCGCCCCAGAGCCACAGAGGGTGTCGCGTGGGCTTGGTGGGCGGGAGAGCAGAGTTTCTCCTGAAAGTCCACGGACACATCAGTCAGCGACAGGAGCAGTCGGCACCGGGCTAGAGTACCCCATTTCTCCTCCCATCTGCCCCCCCTTTATTGGAGCCAGGGGGCCTGGGGGTGCCCTGAGCCAGGCTCAGCCTGCTGCATGGGGATGCCCGGGAGCTCTGAGTTCACAAATCAGCCCCTGGTCCCCACCAGGTCAAAAGCCAGTGTGGGTGGAAGGTGTCAGCAAGGGCCACACGTGGGAAGCAGAGTCCTGGGGTGGGGGTGGGGGGCGCAGGGAGCAGCAGCCCTGGGGCACCTGCCCACACGGGGAGGCAGAGTCAAGGGGAGGCAAGGTCGTCAGCAGAAGAGAGGGAATGTGCGTCAACGTGGAGCAAAGGTCAGGCGTGTGTGGAACCGGAGCCTCAGGGGGTGGGCAGGGAGGAAGCTGGGTGTGCTGACCCTGGGGCCTGCGCCCCCACCGCCTGCCATTCCCTGTGCCAGCCCAGGCTCGCAGCAAGCCCCCGACCCGTGGCCCCAACGGCCCACCTACCACCTCACGGGAGCGCCCTGGCCTCCGGCCCGCAGGGGAGGGGTCCTGCACACACCTCCAGCACCCAAGCACCCTGGCTGAGCGTCTGAGCCATGCTGCGATGCCCAGCACCCTCCACCTGCTCCCTAATTCGGCTCCGGGTGCAATCGCTTCTCCCTCCTGCGTGTCTTGTGGGCCCGTCTACTTCTCCGCACGCCCTCCTCAAGCGCACACCCAGGCCCCTGCCAGGAGGCTGGGCGATGGCCACGGCACCCCAAAGGCCGACTCCTTGTAGCACAAATGTAGGCTGCTTAGGGGTTTCTGGAAAGCTCTGGCCCTTTCTCTCCAGCGGCAGCCTGAGGAGCTGAGTGAAGGCTGGGAGACACACACACACACACACACACACACACACACACACACACACCTGCTTTTACCCTGCACATATGGGTGGAAATCATATGATCCCCACAGCAGGCAGGCAGGGAGCCTGGGCCCTGCAGCCGAGACCCTCCGCACAACCAGATCTTGCAAGAGGACCACTCCGAGGGACCAGCCAAATGGTCAGCATCCCGTTGGCCCCGGGAGGTGCCTGGCCCCCGAAGTGAGCTTCTCAGGTGAACACCGAGCCGGCAGGGCCAGCAGCAGGCGCTGGGCACCTAGGGCCTGGCCGCGGGTTGGTGGCCTCCCGAGCGGGCCTACCCACCCACCCCGCTGGGACCCCGGCCCCTGCCCTACCTTGCCCGCCTTCCTCTCGCCCACCCCTTCGGAGGTACAGGGAGCCAGGGGCTGGCAACGAGGGGGCAAGGCCAGCCAGCTGAGAGCCCTTGTCAGGAGTGACAGGCAACGCGAAGGGGCACCTCCAAGGACAAGCCTGCCTTCGCGCAGCAGAGGCAAAGGCTCTTGGAGATGAGCTGGCATTCGGGAAGCATCTTCAGCATCTTGCACAAAGGCAGCAGCCTCCGCCGCCTCCCTTCCCCCAGCCCCCGCCCCCATCCAGCAGCCACGGGGCCACGTCTCTCTGGCTCTGCTGCACCTCCAACCTCATTTCACTCTAAATAACACACACGCATGCACGCCCCAGGGCAAGAGTGTTCAGGTCCCTGAGCAGGTTAAGCGTTTCTGCGCCCCCCGTGCTCTCGGCCCACCGTCCCCTCTGCTCCCCCCGGGGAGCTCCTGCTTCCAGAGCCCGAGCTGGGGTCCCCCCCCCACGGAGCTCTCCCCATCCTGCCCCTGCCCTATCTGCGGATCGTGTGGGTCACTTGTCACAAGCCGTCCACTTCCTCCTGGGTGGTCGGCCACCCTGTCGGTAGCTGTCCCCAGACCTGGGAACGAATCGAGTCGGTTCATTCATTTATTCCACAGACACGGGTCAGGTGGCTCCTCCCTACAGAGAAGCTCGCCGTGAGCAGGTCTGTAGATCACTACACTGACATGCATATTTAGGAAACGCTATAAATTAGAGCAAGGTTTAAAGAAATGCCATAAATTAAGAACAAACTAAGGACCTTGGGTTGCTTTTTTTTTTTTTTTTTTTGGTTGCAGTTTTTTTGAAGATTTCCTTTCTTTCTTTTTAGATTTTATTTATTTATTTGAGAGAGTGTGTGTGTGTGTGTGTGTGTGTGTGAGCAGGGGGGAGGATCAGAGAGTGAGAGGCAGGCTCCCCACGGAGCAGGGAGTTGGACAACATGGGGCTCGATTCCAGGACCCTGGGATCATGACCTGAGCTGAAGGGAGGTGCTTAACCCGCTGAGCCACCCAGGTGCCCTAGGACCTCCTTTCAGTGTCAAGTAGGAGCCACTGTCGCTTATTCTGTCTTGGAGGTGGAATAAGGGAACACCTGTTTGTGGAATTTCAGAGTTTATTTTTTTTTTCATTAAAACCCCATCCCCACTCATGCTTTTATGTCGAAGTTCCAAACAGACAGGAATGGTTGCTAGTGTCTTTCTTTCTTTTCCACGCACAGGAGCAGAGAGGAGTGCAGGCTGCCCTGCCTTTTCCTCACTCTGGGCCTAGTAGAGCCAAAGGCAGCAAAACTACCTCCTCTGAATGGACTTTCCTTTCCCTCCAAGACCCTCTTCTCCTGCTGGTCCCCCAACAATGCAAAAACTACAACTGATCAAAAAAAAATTCATCTTCATAAAAAATAATCAAAAAATTTGTTTCAAGGACAATGAAACCTTCTCATGGGAAAGGGTCATTCCACCAAAAAGACATGACACTCCTAAATGTATGTGCGCCATACAACAGAGCTGCAAAGCACGGAGAAAAAAACCGGTAGAACTGGAAGGAGAAATAGAAACATCCACTTAAGTGGAGACTTCACCACTTAACAGAACAACTAAGGAGAAGGGAAAGATCTAGAAGGACTTGCCGACACCGGCAACGAACAGGACCTGATGGGCGGTTACAGACCGCTCTCGCCAACGCCAGCCGAGAGCCACGGGCCACGTGGCAACGCGGACCACGTCCTGGGCCGTGCGGCGAACTTCACCAAATTGCCCAGAAGTGGAATCGTACCGAGCGTGTCCTCCAATCGCAACAGACTCCAGCTAGAAATCAGTAACAGAAAGCTAACAGAAAAATCTCCAGGCTCTCGGAAGCTAAAGCCTTTTAAACGATCCGGGGGGCAAGGAGGAAATCCGAAGAAAAGAGTTTTGAAGACACTGAAGTGAACGAAGATCAAACTACACCATAGCAAAATTGGTGGTATGTGGCCGAGGCAATCCCGAGGAGGCACATCTATGGCAAAAAGCGATTGTTTCTCTCCCAAAAGGGGGATCGATTTATCTATCAGAGGGTAGGACCAGCCCGTAGAGTACGGGAGGCAGTTTGCCTTGACTCGAGCAATCAGAAATAGCCGTGAGGCTCACAGCTTCAGGAAGAGCCACTCTAGTCCGACTTGATTTCAGCTCAGGCCCTGATCTCAGGGTCGTGGGATCGAGCCCTGCGTGGGGCTCTGCGCGGAGCAGCGGGTCTGCTGGAAATTCTCTCTCTCTCTCTCTCTCTCCCTCCGCCCCTCCCTGCCTCAAATAAATTTTAAACATAATAAAATCTTAGAAATACAGACTTTAGGGATCCCCGGGGGGCTCAGCGGTTTAGCGCCTGCCTTCGGCCCAGGGCGCGATCCTGGAGTCTCGGGATCGAGTCCTGCGTCGGGCACCCCGCATGGAGCCTGCTTCTCCCTCTGCCTGTGTCTCTGTCTCTCTCGCTCTCTTTCTCTCTCTCTCTGTCTATCATGAATAAATAAATAAAATCTTTAAAAAAAAAGAAATATAGACTTTAGCCCCACCCCACGCGAAAATAACACACTTGGAAGTAAAATTAAAATGTGGCTGCCCCAGGAAAGGCCGGGAGACTTTAGACGTTGCCCATCTCACTGAATCTAGATTCAAAATCAAAAGAAAAAAAAGAAAATAAAATCGAAAGGGTTGCCTTAAGCCCTGCCTGGGTTTACCTGAAACTCACGCAATTACTCTAACTAAGCAAGTCACTCAAATGTGCCGAATCTCACTTTCTTCATCTGGAAAATGCTAAGCCCATCTACCTCGCAGGGCTGTTTGAGCCTCAAATGCTACAACACGCGAGAAAGCATTTGGAAAGCCGACAAGCTCCGTATTCATTTGCTGGAGCCGCGGGAACAAAGTAGCACAGACTGGGGGGGGGCTCGGAACAACAGGCATGAGTTGTCCCCCACTGCTGGGTCGAGCTCCTTCTGAAGGCGCTGGGGAAGGCTCTGAGCCAGGCGTCCCCGCCAACGGCTGGCGGCGCGCCGGCCGCCTTCGCACCGTGTTCTCCTGCGCGTGTCCGTGTCCAAATGTCCCCAGTCATTTTGGACTCCGGGCCCACCCCACTGTGGTTGAGCACACCTTGATTCCATTTGCAAATCAGGCCACATCTGCGGGTGCAGGGGTTTCAGAATTGACCACGCGATCTGGCCAGTGTGTGTGGGGGGGAGTCACAATTCAACCCCACAAGAGGCCCTATATTACTGTTATTTTGGAACACTGTTGTCTTTCGGATTATGGTCTCTCTTGCTGGCTACAGCTTATGGGGTCCGATGAAATCATAAGGCGTATATATTTGCACAAACATATTACACTAATATGTATGTGAGCGTGTGCATGTGACTGTGTCTCGACCTTGGCAGGCTCCCTGCTGCTCTGTCTGGATGGCTTGGGAGGTGTGTTTATGTCCTGGGAAAGTTCATGCACACTCACGCGTGGACACCGCGCGCCTGCCCCGGTTTCGAGCCCGCACTACCACAACGCTACTCCTAACGCACGTTCTAGCACCAACGCAAGGAAGCAGCAGGTGCTCCCAGCCTTCTCCCTCAGCTTGCCGCTTGCAGGGCCCCATTCCAGCCCCCCACACCCCAGCCCCCCACACTGGGTCCCCGCAGCCCTGGGAGTCAGCCAGGCTCTCCAAACACAGCTTGGGGCCCATCCAGTGGGGTTCTGGGCAGTCACGTGGACACCCCACCCCTCGTCCCTCACAGAGGTGTGCTCTGCTCGTCTTCGCACTCCCAGGTGACAAGCACTCACATGAGGCTTCGGTCTCTGCGGTCAGCAAGGCCTTCGACAGCCTGGTCACAGAACGAATGGCACCGGTGTCCCGGGGACCACCAATGGGACCACATGGCAGCTCGTCCACCTTCTGTCCTGTACACCTTTCCTCCCCACATGAAGACAGGGGCAGCCACAGGGTCCAGGCCAGCTGCCCGCAGCAGAGGCAGGATGGGTGGGCCGCCGACGGGTGCCGGGGAGGAGGCTGGGGGGTCACCGAAGCCATCCAACGGGGCCTGCAGACTATGGGGGGCCCCAGAGCACAGAGAAGAGGTCTGAAGGCTGAGCCTCACCCCAGGAATTCACAGTCCCCACCTGCAGCCAGGACAAGGCCACAGGAACGAGGAGGCGGCATGACAGGTGCCAGGGGTGAGGGAGGAGTAAGGGCAGGCCCGGGCAGGGAGGGCCCCTGGCAGGTGGTGACAGAGAGCTTCGGACCAGCGCTGGGACAGCGGCACGTGCCGTGAGTCTCACATGCGGGAGGGGGTTTCCCAGAGGCAGGTCCGGTTCCCAATCTGCCCTGTACCCCACTGGGCCAGCCTAGAGCCAGACACAGAGTGGGGTGCCACGAAGGTCTATGTGGGGCTCACAGCCACTCCAACCCGACCACGTTCACCCAGGGGACATTTGTGAAGTGGCTGCGGTGCCCAGGCCGACGCCAGGCGCCCCAGAGCCCGGAGGCATCTACAGCATCTCGGGGCGGGCCAGCTGGCCGGGCGCAGGGGACAGACAGGGAAGCCCTGCGATGGGCGACAGGGGAGCCAGGTGACACCTGCGGGAGGTGCTCCCAGCTCTGGGGCCGAGGAGGAGGAGGAGGCGGCGAGGGCCCCCCAGGAGGAGAATACTCGGTGCACAGGGCGCAGAGCACAGAAGCAGCCGCGGGAGGGCAACAACCGGGCCCGACAGGCCGTCCAGGGGCCTGGGTGGATTCGCTAGACGGGTCTACAGGGGCGCCGGAGCCTCCCAAGGAAGAGGCGGGAAAACAAAGCTGGCGAGTCAGGAAGGGGCAGGGAGAGGTGGGAGCCCCGCGAGCCACCTTCACCCGGGCTGCTGGGGACTCGGACCACAGGGCTCTGGCCACTTTGCTTGCCTTTGGGAGTCACGTCGAGGTCGCCTAGCCAAGCTTCTGGACCCGGGGCCTACGCCCGATGCTCGAGCCCGTCTCGGAGCCAGGCTGGGCGCAACACGAAGCGGCCACTGTCCCGCACACGTGCTCTCAACTCGCAGGGGCGCTCCCCGGCCACGGGCCTCGGTGGTCGGCAGCTGGGAGGGCACGGGCGGCCCGAGCCACATGGTCCCAAGGCGGGAACGCAGGAAGCCCTTGCCGGGCCGAGGGGCCTGCAGGCCAGGACGCTGGCAGTGGATTTTGCCCGCGTGCCAGAGCTGGGGACCGACAAGGCCGCAGCGGGCTGCAGGACGCACTCACGAAGCACAGGTCCGCCTCCGTGGAGCCTCAGAACGTGAGCTTATTTCGAACGAGGCAAAGGGACACAAGACACCCTGGCACATTCTGTGGAGGCCAGTGGCCTGCAGCAGGTGGACTTTGTCCTCACGGCCACTCGGCCACTCGGGGGCCACTGAAGGGTGCTGGGGAGGAGCGCTGACTTCTGCTGCAGGACAATGGCTGCATCTTCCTCCTCCTCCTCCTCGCGGGGGGATGAGTGGGGGGCCTGAGCCTGGAGGCTTCCAACAGTGAGGAGGGGGCAGGGCCCGGCGAGGGACCAGAGGGGACCAGAGGGGATCAGAGGTGGACACATTCACAAGCTCTTGAAGTGGTAAACACGTCAGAGAGTGTGAGGGGTGTTGGGGAGAGAGGGAATTGATCTCAACCCCTGACATGAGGATTTGGGTGACCAGGGTGGAGACCGCGAGGTCCCTGTGGGACACGATGCATCTGAAGGGCTGTGGGGCATTTAGGTGGCAAGGGCCAGGTGCCCGCTGGGGCTGTGTGCCTCCCCCCCAAGAGACACTGATGTCACAGTCATCACCCAGGAGATGAGCTGAGGTCATCCCGTGGGAACCCAGAGAGAGGAATGAGGGCCGGAAAGCCTGAGACAAACTTGGGACAAATGGCCAGAGTGGTGGGAAGAAAACCAGGAGCTCGGGACAGAGGAGGAGAATGTTCCAGCAGGAGAGCGCCAAGGGTCTAGGAGCGAGACAGAGGTGGCAGGGCACAGGAGATGGGGCCACTGAGGGACAAGTAGAGGACTCCCCCTCTCCCAAGCTTGGATGCCAGGTGACTTCTGCCCTCTGCGGAGGGGCTGGAACCGTGGGGGCCCTCCCCCGACTCATCTGGGGGGCCTGATGATGTGGGTGGCCGAGACGCCTGCTGGGAGGGGCGGCCTGAGCTGGGCTCCGGGACACCCGCGCGGGTTGGAGCGGCCACGGGGGACCGTGGGAAGGAAGGAAGGCAGGAAGGCGGCCGGGCAAGTGAGGGAGCGTTCGGGCTGAGGGTGGGGTGCCCAGCGCAGACGGGCCAGGCCGCCGGAGGGGCACCCGGAGCAGGCTGGGGCTGGCATGGCCGGAAGGAGGCTGTGAGCCAGAGTCCCGGCCCCAGGAGCGGACCTGCCACCTCCCACCGGGGGCTGAGGCGTGAGGAGGAAAACTCGAAGGTCCTGGGCTTCGACGGGAGGGTGGCCCAATCACTTCCAGAAGCCACAGTCTCGGGAGGCACCGTGATGCCACTGCGGGGGGCGGGGGGCAGGGAGCCCTGGGGGCAGGGCAGGCTTGGCTAAGCAGGAGACAGCATTCTGGGCACCACATGTCCCCCGGCCTGAGGACAATTTCTGGATAATTCTACCCGTTGTAATCTGCAGAGCCTGGGTAGGCCGGCCACGGCAGCCGATGGGGCCGTCACCGGGAGCAGAGCCCAGGAAGTTCCCGCTGACGATTGGGAAGTCGTCCTAGGTTTGTAGCCTGGGGACCGCATCCTGGACTCCCCCCCTTTCTCCTCTAGGGCCACAGAGAACAGGCAGCTCAAGCCAGGGGTGTCGCAGGGAGCCCAAGGTCCCCATCACTGTCCCTGCGGCTCCAGCCAGGTCTCCAACAGCAGGTCCCAAGGGCTGCCTCTTACAGGTGACAAATTGGGCTCCGTGTTACCCTCATGGTCCCAGTCCCTGATAGCGCCAACCGCTGTCCCCAGAGTGGGGGTACCGTGAAGAGAGGCTTCCACTGCTAGAAGACCAGTCTCAGGCCACTGCTCCAAGTTGGTGACAGCAGAGTCAAATGGGACCCCGGAGTGGCCCGGGCCACACCCCGACGCTCACGGCCCCCACAGGCCCTGTCCTTTGTCTCTGTGTCGAGGGCATGATGCTGGCAATGGGCGAGGCAGGGGCGGGGCGGGGAGGGCCCAGCTGGCAGGTACTGAGCTCTCCGCACCTGCTCATGTGGTGGCTCAGGTCCTGTGCATCCCTGCAGGAGGCGACAAGCCCCGAGAGCGCACTCACCACGCCACTGAGGCACACGGTGACACAGGGAGATGGCTCTGAGGACTGGTACCCGATCGCCCGCAGGCAGAAGGAGTTGCCCCGGGGAGGGACTCAGGGACTCATCACAGTCCCCCACCAGAGGGGCCTATATGGGGTCCGGGCTGCGTGCCTGACACTGAGAGAGGGGCCGCGGCTGAGCCCTTGTCGCCGGAAGCCCGTCCTGCGCAGGCCTCGGGGCGCCCACCTGCTTCCCCACGGGCCTCCCTTCCCTGTCCCTCCCGTCTCTGCCCAGGGCTGGCCCCGGAGGGCCGTGGTCACGCGCGCCGCACCTGCGCCCTCTCCTCTGCGCGCTGGGTGCTCTGGGTGCACATCAGTCACCGACGTGGGAAGCAGGTACTGCGGGGTAAGAGCAGCTCTCTAAATTTAGACCGGAAAAATCCCCACAGTGCTGGCAGAAATATCCCGAGCCCTCCTCGTGGCAGCCTCTGAAGCGGGAAAGTGGGGAGGGGGCTGTGGGGGGCGGCAGGGGCGGGCCCGGGGTGAACCTGCGCTGGGTGAAATCGGGGTCGGGAGCCACTGCCCCGCAGGCCCGGCCTGCGTTCCCCGCCCTAGCAGGCCCTCCCGCAGAACGTTCCTGGCCAATTCGGACTCCGTGGACGGCTCTCCGGGGCCCCTGCGCCGTCCTTGCTCCGGGCCGCCACCCCATCCAGTCCCTTCCACGGAGGCCGCGGCCCGGCGCGGGTCCTAGACCGTGTCTCTCCAGGGAGAGAAGCAGAGCGGTGCTCGTTGGCCCCATGCTCGGTGGCCCTGAGCCCAGACCCCGGGACCCAGGCAGCCTGGTGGCCTGTTGGGGCACAAGGAAGCAAGGAGCAGGGGAAGGGCCACGAGGCGGGTGGAAGCAGCCAGACTGCGCGCCCCAGTGCTGGGGTGGGAGGGCCCAGAGCTCTGAGGAGCGAGGTCGGGCGGGGCTGGGGACACCTAGCACCTTCAGGACCCCCTCCCCAGCCCCGCAGACCTCTGAGCCGGGGCCGCAGATTATCTTCTTTCCAAGGATGCGCTGCTCTCACTCAGGGACACGGTCCTGGTGGCGGTGTGGAGACGCGGCCAGAGGGGCCTTCCTCACAGCAGCTGGTGGAGGGGGTTCTAGAGCAGGGGGGCAACTCCCCGCAGGCCCTGGGCGCCCCCACCTCCCTGGCCATTCCGGCTCCCCTCCCTCCTGCCCCCATTCCTCCCTCAACTTCCCCTGGACGAGCCAGGAAGTCGTCTGCCTCCCTCCCCGACCCTCCACAGCACGGGCCGGAGGGGCTCCCCCCGCTGCCCCCTTCCCACTCACCTCCCTTCGCCCGGCCAGCCAATGGGCGTGGGTGTCTGGCTCTCTCCCGGTAAAAGGATTATATCATCTGTAATGTATATCCAGACAGGCGCACTGCTTCTCGGGAGGACGAGACAAGGAGAGGGAGCCCGCACAGCTGGCCGGAGGGGCTTTATAACCAGGTTATTGAACCTGAACCTGAGCCCTCCCAGAATGGGGGTGTTAATGGCTCTCGAGGTCACAGCCCCTCAGAAATCAATTGCTGCGCAGCTCTCCCCTCCCTCCTCTCGTCTGGCTCCCTCCTGTCCCCGCCTCGCCTGGAGCAGGCTCTCACCCTTTCACCTGCATGTGCAGATCCCGGGAGCTGCCACAGGGCCGTCTGGTTCCAAATGTCTGGCCCTGGGCCTGTCGGGAGCTGCCCCGGGCAGGTGGGGTGCTCCAGAACAGAGTCTAGCATGGGCTCCAAAGGCACGGCACCGGGAGCGAGAGGTGTCTAGAAGACGCCCTCTGAAGCCCCCCGGGTGGGGAGCCTGTGACCCAGTGGTGGAGTGAAGGTGGCCTGCAAGGGGGGGCATGTGGCGCGCGGCTTCAGCTGCACATACGGCTCTGGGTGGGACCCCTGGCTGCCCGGAAGTGAAGCCTCAAGGGTGGTGCGCCCCAGTGCCACCGCCCCCCAGACGGGAGCAGGCTCTCCATGGCGGACCAGAGAGGTAAGCCTCTCCTCAAAGCTTTGCTTGCTAGAAGGTGGCCCAGAATGGGGACCCGAGAAAGGTGTGCTTTAACGGTAGGGCCGTCTTCAGCCAAAGGCCCGGGGTGCCCAGGGCGCCGGAGCGTGGAGGGGGGTTGCCCGAGGACCGTGCACTTCCAGGCCAGGCTAGGGATCGCTCCATCCCAACCGAGGCCCAGCGTTCTGTCCCTCCGCCTGGCGTAGGGCTGGCAGGTCTTGGGGCATCCTGCCCTGTGCCTTGGGGTTCTGGTGCAAAGGGGGGGTGGGGCGGCAGAGGAGAGGCTTACAGTAGCGGCCTGGTAACTCGGCCAGAGATGCCTGTCGGGACCCCACAGGAGTGAGCACGTGGGCTCGGCTGCTTCACAAACAGGCCCAGCTGCGCCTTCAGAACGACCCTGATTCTGACCCAATTGGCCTGGCGCTCAAGCCCTCCTGGAGGAGGCTGTGCGTTCTGTGCCCCAACAGGGTCTAGGCCGCGCCCTGCCAGCCGAGAGCAGTCCCTGGGGCAGGGGAGGAGAGGCCCGCTCGCCTGAGGCCTAGCAGGCCTGCGCCTTCAGAGCCCTCGGCTGGCCTGGCCATGTGGGCTGGCATTCTTCTCCTGCGCCCTGGGTGGGTCCTGTTGCCTGGAGAGCAGAGGCCGTGGGAGGGCTGGGGTGGGAACTTTGCAGGGGTGGGGGGCGGCCTCATTCAATCTAAATGTTCCTCCTCCAGCGTTCAGCCCTGAGTCACTCCAGCGCAGGGTGGGGGTGGGGAGCTGGGGATCGGTTAATCCAACCTTTCGGGGGCAAAAAACCCTCTGCATCAGCTCACCAGGTCTTTGCTGGGGGCTGGCTGAGTGCCTTGGGCCCTGGGCGCAGCCACCATGGATCTTCCCCAAATGGGAGGACCTATGGGGCGGGGGGAGGGTGGGATGAAAACTAGCACCCCTCTTTTTTGGTCTCTGTATGTTTTCACGTTTCGCCTGATAAAATGGTCCTATTACCACGAGGCGCAGCTGCCAGCCTATGGTGATCGCGGCCAAGGCGCCTGACTTCGGAGCACCAGCAGGGCGGCCTGGCAGAGAAACGCGGGGTTCGCGCAGCAGGAGGGCCCACACACAGCCCGCTGGACGCACCTGCGCAGCCTGTTTGCGCCGTTTGGCTCCACGCTGGACCCGGAGCCCCTAAGGCCGAAGGGCGGCTGACAGCACCAGCCTGGCTCTGCGGCTCCCGGGGCCTGCCTGGCAGATGCACCTGCAAGGCCCCGGGGCCAGAGCAAAGGGGGTTTTGGGGTGAGCGTCTGCGGACGCTGGAAGGGGCAAAGGACAAGGCAGGTATGCCGGGCGCTGGCAGCAGGCCCCCCCTGGGGCTCACACATCGCGCCTCCAAAGTGCAGCAAAGCTCGTGGGGCCCTGGGAGGTCACGAGGCCCTCCCCTCTCCCCAGCTCTACAGGTGAGGAAACTGAGGCACCAGAGACCAAGCTGCCCCTCTCCTGTGGTTTCCAGGAAGTGACTCAGGGGAATTCGGCCCAGCTGCAGGCAGGAGCCGGCCTCCCTTGGCTGCCCCCTCATCCATGGCGCTGCTGGCATCCCTGCTCTGCGCGCCTCCCTCCTGATGCCATCCCGGCCTGGCGTCGCCTCGCTCTGGGCTCCCTGAGCAGAGACGCCGGAGGCCTGCCAGCAGCTGGCCCACAGCAGCCCGCAGCCTCCTGCTGCTTCTCTATCCCGTGCCCCACGTGGGGGGGCAAGTCAGCTACCACTGACCTGGGAGCCCCCTGCGCCCCCTCCCTGCCTCCTCTCCCCCACCCCACCCCCCGCAGTGAGTGAGGCCCAGAACCCAGTGCGTCCTGCTGTTGACACTGGAGGGGGGCTTCCGAACCCACTCTGGTGCTGCCACTACATCGTGCTTGACCCCAGGAAGCCACTGCTTCAGTGTCCCTAGCTCTCCGGGGCAGGGGGGGCAGTCCCCTCTGACTCCCGGACTGGTGTGGGCACAAAATGAGGTCCTTGGTGGAGATGCTCGGGGCCTCGGCTGCGGAGGACAGCGAAGTGGGCCGCCACAGTGCCCCCTCTCGGGCCCTCCCCCAATGCCCTGGCTCCACCCCTTCCAGGCACTGAGGCTCAAACGCTATTATTATTAGCCAGAATCTGATACAGGAGAATGGGAGAAGCCAGTGCAGACGGACCTGGGACTGGGGGGGGGGGGGGCAGCACTGTCAGATGGACCCTGTGTGGCAGTAGGCGGTGGCCCTGGGGGCCAAGCTGTGCCCGGTCCTCCACGGGCCCCTTGGCTGCCCTCCCGCGTGGACTCTTGGGTGCCACCCTCCCCCAGCCCAGGTCCCGCCGGGTCAGGTGTCCCCCCACTCCTGCGCCCGAGGCCCGGGCCGGGGCCGCGCGAGCATCCCTCAGGGGGCCGGGGCGGGCGGGGCGGCCAGTCTCGCAGGCGGGAGGAGGGCGGCCCGGGGCGGGGAAGGTGCAGGCCGCGCTCCCTCCGCGCTCGCTCCGCGCTCCCTCCCCGCGCGCCGCCGGCGACATCGCCCCTCCTGGGCAGGGGGCGGAGAAGACGGCGACGGGAGGGGAGGAGGCGGCGGCGGAGGCGGGCTTTGGAGTTTCCCTCCGCAGCGGCGGCGGCGGCGGCCCCTCGGCTCCAGGCGAGGCCGCCGCCTGAGGCTCCGGTGGCGCTCGGTGGCAGCGGCGGTGGCGCTTCCCGCCGCCCGGGCTTCGGAAACTTCCCGGCCGCGACGCGCGGAGCCGGCGCAGGAAGCCGAGCGGATCCGGGGTGAGCGGAGGTGAGCGGAGGTGAGCGGAGCACGCGGCTCCCCGGCGCCCACCCACCCCACCCCCACCCCGCCCGGCCGCCCCCTCCGACGTGAGCGCCTCCACCCTGCACCCCAAAGTCTTGCCAGCGCGCACCCCACGGGGCCGACGCACGCGCCCCTGCGAGCCCCACTCGATCCTGCCCCCTCACACCCCCCGCATCCCGCCCGTGCACCTCCCTGTCCTCGGCCACGCACATCCCCTGCCACTTGCACGCGCGCGCACAAACCGCGCACCGGGGACCTAGTCCTGCAGCGAACGCAGCAGCAGCCCCTGACCCACCGCCCGGCACTGCCCCCAACTCAGGCGAGCACCCATCCCAGACCCTGCCATGCCTCAGTACACACCCAGGCGCGTGCGCGCGCGCACACACACGCGATACATCCCTGCCATAGCTGCACTAACATAGCTCCCCTCGCCGTGCCACCACCATCTCCAACAACCCATATGCTCATTACAGACACCCCACCCACGTTCCCAGCCCAGAGACACTGCGATCCACCTACCCCCGAGTGAAGACCCAAAACTAACTCATGCCCCAGCAGCCGACACTCCCCGCCGCCGCAGCCAGGCCCATTCCCCAGGCGCACACCTCCTGCCTCCCCAGCGTGCACACTCGTACGCCCCAACACGTATGCACACCTGCTGGATTAACCCTCTCTGGCACCCTGCCCCAACCCCGTGGCAAATAGCCCCCAGCACCCCCCCCCCACCCAGCACATGCCCGAGTCCCTCCCACCGCCACCCCCTGACACCTGGCACTCGGGCTCTAGAGGCTGCAGCATTTGGTGGCATCCCTGCCAGGTGCCTCTGGCTCGCCTTTGGCGCCAGCAGCTCGCGTCCTGAGGCCCCCTGGGTGCCAAGCTAAAGCGATCCTGAGTCTCCCCAGCGACTGGCTTGGCCTCTTCCCTAAGAGATAGAGAAGGCACTTGGGGTGCAAGGTACCGTACTTAGCTGTGGGGTGCGGGTGGGGGGAGGCGAGGCAGGGCGAGGTGGCCCAGCTGCGGCCAAACACACGCCGCGGGTGGCCGGGCACGCACGTAGTAGGTGGGTTGGGCGAGGACAGGAGTCTGCTGCAGTGTGTGCGCCTGCATGCGCGGTGAGCGGCGGGCTGTGTGTGCGTGTGCGTGGGGGTCTGTGGGGTGGGAAAATGCGCGTGAGCCTCCGGGAGAAGCAGCACCCGCCGGGGCTCCCTCATGCAACAATTGGTTTCATTCATTCATGACTTCTTTGTTAGCGAGCATTTCTTCTGGGAGCGCCGGCCAGGCCCTGCGCGGGGGGCTGGGGCAGCCTGGGGCCGCTCCGCCTTGGAGGAACTCCCAGTCCTGCGAGGAGCCCGACCGGGAAAGGCAGAAAGCATCCGCGGCGGAAAGTGGATCTGTGGACGAGGCGCCGGATCTGCCAGGGACGCTGGCGCTGGGACTTGTGCTCCCGGCCATGTGACTGGGCCGCCACAGCCGAAACCCTGCCCGCCGCTCGGCCCGGCGGGAACCGGGCGCTTCGGGGTGAGGGGTGGCGGGGGAGGGGGCGCCGCTCCCCGGGGCTCCGGGGCACCGGAGGGCGCACGCGGCGCGCGGGGTCTGCGGCCCCCCAGGGGCGCCGGCCGGGCTGGGTGGAGGCTGGGGGGGCGCCCGGGGGGGGGTGCTGGAGGGGCCGGCTCGGGGCCCACCCTGCGGCGAGCGCGCGGCCTGCGGGCCTGGGGAGCCGGCGCGGGGCGCGGCGGGGCGGGCCCACAGGGGTGCGGGTGCGGGCGGCCGGCGGGGGTCAGGGGGTGGGGGGCTTGGCTGCGCGCAGCCCTGCACTGCGGAGGTGGCAACAGGTTCCAGTTTGTCCTGCTGCTGGCGCAGCGGGCGCTGCTGGCGCCGGGCACCGACTACTCACTTGCGAGATTGGATACTGCGCCCCCCCCCCCCCGGGGCCGCTCCCTCCCGGTTGGTGGGCTTGCCAGCGGCGGGAGCAGGGTGCAGGGGAGCCCCTCCTCGGGCGTTGGGACCCGCAGGCTCGGTACAGCCCACTCGGGGGGACTTTCTTGGAGCCAAGCTTGCTCTCCCTTCAGGGGTGCGAAAGTTGCCCCCAACCCCACCCCACCTCGCCTCACCTCCACCATCTTCCCAGCCAGGCTCCCCCCCCCCCAGCCTTACAGGGAGCCCTCTCCAGAAAGCATGCCTGGGCACCTCAGGAACCCCCAAGCTGCAGCTCTTAGGCTTTGCAGCTTCAGGGAACTGAGGCCCAGAGCGAGAGGAAGGAGAGGACAGGAAGGCTGCCTGGAGGAGGGCACCTGGGGGAGGAGGAGGGGCCGCTGCAAAAGGAGCGGAATCTGACTAGGCTGTGGAGGAGGGAGGTCTGGGCTGGGGGCAGGGGGACACAGCGGGACTCCTCCCAGAGGCCAGGCCGTGGGCCGCAGCCCCACAGGAGCCCTGGGCTGGCAGCGCAAGAGGAGGGGGACCCTGGAGGCCCCTTGGAGGGCCTGGCTCCCCGTAACCTGCCCTCTCCCTAGTGTTACTTCTCCAGTTTTCTCTTCTTATTTCCGTGGCTCAGGAGAGGAGTCTTCATCCGCGGCCCTGAACCTGGTTATCGTAAACGTTGGCCTGCCCGCGGTTTTGCGTCCTCCGCGGCTTAGTTTCCCATCTGGTGGTGCCCGTCCTGTGTGCCTGCCTTTACTCGGTTCCCTGCGGTCGATTCCCAGAAGTGGCCAGAGGGTGTAGGTGTCTTCGTAGCTCTGGACGCCTATGACCAAATGAATACCCAGAAGGGCCACACAGATAGAGAATCCTCCAGCAGCAGCAGTAGAGCAGCAGGCTGACTCTGCAGCATCGTTGGCAGCACTGAGTGTACTCATTGGGAGAACATTTTACCAATGTGACAGGTGGGGAGTGTTGCCTTGTCTCTGAAATGTGCCTGCCTGCCTTCCATACCTGAGCTGGAACCTTCCCCCAGATGTCCTGTGCCCAGGTGCACTCAGTTGCATCTCTTCCCTCATGCGGTCTTTTCTGGTTCCTTGCCCATTTATCAGAGTCTTAACCTTTTGATTAATTTGTATGAGCTTTATCTTATCTGCTCTACATTTTCCTTCAACCCGGCCGTTTGCTCTCAATGGGCTTTAAGCAGGGAAGGGACACTTATCGCACCCAGCATTATGTTGTTCTGTGTCCCTGTTTATCACGCACCTATCCGGCTAAACTGGGAGTGCGGTGCAAGCAGGGCCCCTGTGCGTCCTGCCCTGTGTGTCATCCTGTGCCCGTGGAAGGTATGGAAGCCGCTGGTGTTTAATGAACAAATGGCCTGGGGCAGGGCAGAGCGGGGTGGGGGGGTGGTTGAGGCGGACTGGCCTCCCCGGAGGCAGGGACAGGGGGCTTTGGAAGCCGCGACAGCCACCTGGCCAAGAGTTGGCCAGTGCAAGCCCTCGGCTCGCGCAGGGAGCAGACGGGAGCGTGCAGGTGTGAGAGATGCGCTGAGTACAAAGTCGCTGGCTCGTGACCAGGGAGGAGGCAGAGGGAGATGCCAGGGATGAGTCCCGGGACAGTAACGTGGCAAGAGCAGAGCACCCAAGTTTAGGGCTGGGTACTCAGAGCTCCTGGGTGCCTGGGGTCATTCACTCCTGTGCGAGGGAGGCCCTCGGGGGTCCCCAGAAGCTGTCACATGCCCTTGGGCAGAGTTCAGGGCCAGAAGACAGCAGTGGCTTTCTGCCCTTGCTTCCTCCTCCGACCGTGATCTCAGTGGCAGCCCAGGGCAGCCCAAGGTGGTGGCTGTGATGAGCCCATTGTATAGATGGGGCCGCGAGGTCCAGTCGGAGGAGATGACAGTCCAGGGCCAACGGGTGAGTGGGGCTGGAGGCAGCTCCTGGGCCGGGCCCTGGGCTCCGATCCCTCCCCGAGCCCCTCCCCCTGCCTCCAGCCCACTGGTGCGGCGAAGACCGAAGACCGGAGGCCGCTCCCCTGCTGGGCCCCTGACCTGCCCTTGGCCTCTGCCCCGCCGTCCCGCTTGGGTGGAAGCCCCGGCTCAGCGCGCCACTTGGGGGCCCACCCGACTGCTTCGCTGGCACCCGTTGGCTCGCTGGCCCCCCTGAGCCCGCCCCCAGCGCCCCGCCCCTCCGAACGGCAACTCCACGTCCAAAGGCAGCGGCTTCCAAGGTGGAAGCTGGGCCCCGCTGCCAGGAAGCCGCCGGCTCGAGAGCGGCGCGGGCCGCGGCTTCCACGTGCGCGCCTGCTCCGCCGCCGCGTGTCCCGGAGCCCCCACCGGGGGACGGCGCCCCGCGTGGCGCGCTGGCCTGGGCTCCGACCTCCGCGCGCGGCCGCCCGCCGCCGGCCCACGCTCCAGGTCTCTGTCCCGCCGTTTTGTCCTCGCGGGGCCCAGCGGGGCCGGGCGCTCCGAGAAGGCTGAGGCCTCCCCCCCGCCCCCCCCCCGCCCCGGGCGGGAACTCTCGAACTTGGGGAGCGATCGCAGGCAGGCCGGGCGCGAGGGAGGGGCGCCCGGGCTCCCTGGGCTGCGGGGCCTCTCGCCCTGCCCTTCCCGCGCCGGGCGCCGGGGGGCTGCATGCGGCGCACCCCTCGGGGAGCCGGGGCGCCCCTGTGCGCGTCGTCGCCGCGGGACGGGCGCGAGGAGGGCCGGGCGGCGCGGGGCTGTCCCTGCGGGGCCCCAGGCGGCCGCCCGAGGCTGCGGGCTCACGCGGCGCCCGCCCTGTCTCCGCAGCGCCAGCGGTCCGACGTGCCCGGAGCCGCGAGCCCATGGAGGGGCTGGGCCGCTCGTGCCTGTGGCTGCGTCGGGAGCTGTCGCCCCCGCGGCCGCGGCTGCTGC
Organism: Canis lupus familiaris; assembly: GCF_011100685.1. Lineage (NCBI taxonomy): Eukaryota > Metazoa > Chordata > Mammalia > Carnivora > Canidae > Canis > Canis lupus. The sequence continues at coordinate 122,657,579 of NC_049260.1, forward strand.
TCCTCGACTGCCGGAGCCGCGAGCTGTACGAGTCGGCGCGCATCGGCGGGGCGCTGAGCGTGGCCCTGCCCGCGCTGCTGCTGCGCCGCCTGCGGCGGGGGAGCCTGTCGGTCCGCGCGCTCCTGCCCGGGCCGCCGCTGCAGCCGCCCCCGCCCGCCCCGGTGCTGCTGTACGACCAGGGCGGCGGCCGGCCCCGGCGCGGGGAGGCCGAGGCCGAGGAGTGGGAGGCCGACTCGGTGCTGGGCACCCTGCTCCAGAAGCTGCGGGAGGAAGGCTACCTGGCGTACTACCTGCAGGGTAGGTGCGGGCGCTGGCGCGGTGGAGCGCGGTGGGGAGCGCGGTGGGGAGCGCGGGAGGCCCGGCCGGGCAGGGCCGGGCGCCTTCCGAGGGGATTCCGGGTTCCTCTGGGTTCCTTTCGCCTTGGGCCAGCCCAGCCGTGTTTGTCTAAAGTGGACGTGAGACCCCCTCCCGTGAGCACGACCTTGGGCAAGTCCTTCACCCTTGGGGGGAGCCCCGGCCCGGGAGTCTGGAAAGTGGGGAGAATCTACCTGAGCTGCCCTGGCTCAGGGATGCCAAGGAGTGGAGGACCAAGTGCAAGCGCCCAGTTCCCTGCCACCCTGGGGCGGGGGTGTTGGTGTCACCACTTCCAAGAGCTGCTCAGCCGAGGGCAAAGGAGACAGGGGCCACAGGAGGCCAAGTCCCGCTCTGCAAAGGCTCCAGAACAGGGAAGGGGAAAGCGAGAGAGAGAGAGAGAGAGAGAGAGAGAGAGAGAGAGAGAAGCAGTGAAGGCAGGACAGAGACCTATCCCACCATAGTCACCGCAGGGCTGAGCAGGGAGGGGGATAGGCTGAGACAGGCCCCTTGGCCCCTTAATGAGTCAAACACACACCCAGAGGTACAGGGCAGGGACAGGGTTCCCATGAACCGACAGCGCCAGCTCGCCACCTCCCCATCAAGGGCAGGGGGGTCACCGGAGTGTCGCCCTTGCTCCGTCCTGAAGGCACAGGGATACAGAAACAGCAAGTGCTGGGTCTCCACGCGCCACCCCTGGCCCGGGTGGAATGTTGTGCTCTTTCCCAGGCTCCCACCTCTCGGGGTGCTCCTGGTTGAGCTGCATGGGAGGTGGCCCCCAGGCAGAGAACTCCCATCTGAACCTTTCCCCCTTTGGAACTGACGGTGGCTGTCCTCCCCAAGGCTGGCGGTATATCTACCCCGAGGAGCCCTCGTGGCTGCCTTGGCTTGGCCCTGGCGCTGTAGGATGCTCTCTGGGTGGCTCTGTGTGAGCCCAGAAGCTTGCACCCCCGCAGCAAAGTGGGCGCTCAGGGTCCAGAGGAAGAGCCACCAGCCTGAGCAAGGGTGGTCGGGCTGCCCACAATGCGCCCCCCGGGGGACACCAGTATAGACCGGGCTGCCGACCCTCGAGTTTCCTCTGGGAACATCTGCAAGCCCCCTTGGGTGTTGCAGTTGCCTGGGGTGGGTTCCCGATGCCCCTCCAGGGGCGCTTGGCTGCCCAGGCGGCCAGTCGGACAGGACGCTCCCCCTCCCGTGCCAGGTGGCTTCAGCAGATTCCAGGCCGAATGCCCCCACCTGTGTGAGACCAGCCTCAGCGGCCGCGGCGGCACAAGCACAGCCCCGGTGCCCAGCCCGGTGGTGGGGCTGGGCGGCCTGTGCCTGGGCTCCGACTGCTCTGACGCCGAATCCGAGCCTGACCGCGACTCGCTGAGCTGTGGCCTGGATTCCGAGGGTGCCACCCCGCCCCCCGCGGGGCTGCTGCCATCCTTCCCCGTCCAGATCCTGCCCAACCTCTACCTGGGCAGCGCCCGGGATTCAGCCAACGTGGAGAGCTTGGCTAAGCTGGGCATCCGCTACATCCTCAACGTGACCCCCAACCTGCCCAACCTCTTCGAGAAGAACGGCGACTTCCACTACAAGCAGATCCCCATCTCAGACCACTGGAGCCAGAACTTGTCCCAGTTCTTTCCTGAGGCCATCGCCTTCATTGGTAAGTCGGCCCTGCCCTCCTCTCCCTGCCTCCCCCCCCGCCCCGCCACGGGGCCGGGCTCCCGGGAGGGCCCCTCCTGGGCTTCGCCACTGTCCGCAGAGCCCCAGACTGGACCGGCCACCCGCGACAGCCCTAGGACCCCTCAGGCAGGACGGCCCCCGGGGCCACCTGGCTCGCAGCAGCGCAGGGGCAGGGCCCGCGCGTCACGCTGCCTCCCGCTCTGCCCCCCGCCCCCCCCAGACGAGGCCTTATCCCAGAACTGCGGGGTGCTCGTGCACTGCCTGGCAGGCGTCAGCCGCTCTGTCACCGTCACCGTGGCCTACCTCATGCAGAAGCGCCACCTGTCACTCAACGATGCCTACGACCTGGTCAAGCGGAAGAAGTCTAACATCTCCCCCAACTTCAACTTCATGGGGCAGCTCCTGGACTTCGAGCGCAGTCTGCGGCTGGAGGAAAGGCGCGCCCGGGAGCGCAGCAGCGGGGGGCAGGAGTCCGCTGCCTCCGACCCGCCCTCTTTCTTCACCACCCCCACCAGCGATGGTGTCTTCGAGCTGGACCCCACATAGGGCCCCGTCCCACCCCCGCATGGGTGCCCTCGCCCACCCATGAGCGGGGCGGTGGGGGGTGAGGAGGGAGGGGGTCTCAGCCATAAGCAGGGGGTGGGGGGTGCGCAATACCTCATGGGAGGGCTGTTGGGAAGAGGCCGGAGCCAGGAGCCCCTCCAGAGTGGCCGCGGGGAGACACCTGTCCTACCCACTTTTAACATCCACGGGAATCCTATTAAATGTGCCTATAAGCCGGGCCCAGGGCCGCCAGCCTGACCCGCGCCGCTTTCGGGCGGAACCACGCTCCAGAACCTGCCTCTTCTGCGACTGTTACCTTTTTCTTTAGGGGGGTGAGGGTGGGGGGATTCCCGTTCCAAGGGACCATCCAGATGGCTGCCCGTTCCTGGGCCTCGAGCCTCCCTGTGGCTTCTCCTTTCAGAAGGGTGTGTGCTTGCTCTGGCCCCCTCGTTTGCTGCAGAGACCTGCCCCCAGTCCCATCCCTGTCCCCAGATGGCTGCTCCTGGGGAGGCTTCCCCACCAGTTAGTCCCCTCCCTGCTTCTCTGCCAAGGCCTCAGGCCTCTTGGGGCGAGGGCCTCCCAGGAGATGCGGCACCGGGGGTGGGGTGCCCCCCCACCCCCCCGCCGGCAGCGCAGGGTTCACGTGGACCGCCCCTCTCTGGGTGGCTCCTTGGTGGGCGCACCTCAGGGGAGGGTGCGGGCCTGGGGGCTGCCGCGCGGGTTCCTGGCCACACATCTGGCGCCCTGTTTATCCACTTGACGTTTGAAAAGATGCCTTTTTTTCCTCTTCCCCCAGATGTCTTAACGGGATCACTGGGGCTCTTTGTGACTGAGGGTGGCCAAACTGCTGCCGCGGGAGATGGGGGTCTCGGAGCAAGAGCTGGGGGCGGGGAAGGGGAAGAAGGCCTGGATTTTGCCGCTGCGGGTCCCACACAGCCACGGTTGGCCTGGGGGGGCGGGGAAGGGGCCAAGCTGCATATACAGAGTCATTCATTGCAGCGCACACCCCTCGCGGGCGGCGCGCATGCATGTGTGTGTGCATGTGCCAGTGCTCACACACGCACGCCAGCCTGTTTCCACACCCAGCCCGGGGCCGGCAGTCCCTGCTGCCTGCGGGACCATCTCACCCTTGGGAATCCACACCACGGTTGCTTTCTTTAATTGTTCCTGAATAAACGGTTTATGTAAGATACTGAGCAGAGGGAACTGCTTCCTGAGCACCCTGGAGGGTTTGGGGGAAGGTTGGGGAGAGGCCCGGAGCGGGGATGCTGGAGCCCCATGCTGGACTGCGGGGGGCGGGGGGACTTGAGCACCCACCCTCAGCCGTGACCTGCCGTCGGGCACCCACGCAGCCTGTAGGCCCAGCCTCCAGCAGAGCCACCCATCGGCTCCTGAGCCACGGAGCCCCCACCCCGGGCCACACGCTGCTCGGGACAGGGAGGCCGCATGAGCCAAAGACGCTCCCCACTCGGAGCCGGCTTCCTGGTGGGGCAGGGAGGACTCTAAGCCGACCCCAGTGAGGCTGAGTGTCTGGTTCTGTGCAGGGAGCAAGGGAGCGGGGACCCCCCAACAGTGACCTCAGGGTTTGGCAGCCAAGCCCCAAGGCTCAGCGCGGAGTCGGAGCTGAGCCTCAGGGTGAGGGGATGGGAGCCGGGGAGGGATGGGGGCACACCTGCGTGGCCAAGCTCATGTCCCTCTGGCTGGCACCGCGTGGAATTTGCTCCTTGGACTGCAGATCCCGGGACGGAGGCAGGGAGAACCTGCAGCGGCCGCTGGGCCACCTCAAGGGACAAAGGAGGCTTGCTCCTCGCTGGCTTCCTGGGCTCAGCGCCGGACAACTCCCCTGAAGCTCAGGTGGTCCTTCTCAAGCCTCGATGCCCAGGGCGCCCAGGGGGCGCAGTCGGTTAACTGTCTGACGCTTGGTTTCGGCTCTGGTCGTGATCTCAGGGTCAGGAGATCGAGCCCCATGTTGGGCTCAGTGCTCAGCGGGGAGGCTGCTGGAGATTTTCTCTCTCCCTCTGCCCCTCTCCTCACTCGTGCCTGCTCTCTCTCTCTCTCTCTCTCAAAGAAATAAATCTTTAAAACCATGACTCCCAACCACAGAGATGTGGCAAGAGGTGGAAGTGAAGCTGGAAGGTGGGTGTGGACAAGTGCAGGGGGCATGCATGCCCAGGAAGCAGGATCCCAGGCCACCCCTCCTCCTTGGACACCCTCTTCCTATAGCTACCCAGACACCTCCCATGGGAGCCAGGAGATAATGCCTGGGGCCCCGCATAAAGCCAGTACTCTTGGGGCGCCTAGGTGGCTCAGTCGGTTGGGTGTCTGACTCGTGGTTTCAGCTCAGGTCACGATCACATGTCAGGAGATCAAGCCCCACAGCAGGCTCTGTGCTGGACGGGGAGTCTGCTGGAGATTTTCTCTCTCCCTCTGCCCCTCTCCTCACTCGCTCACTCTCACGCTAAAATAAATAAATAAAATCTTAAAAAAAAAAAAAAAAGCCAGTACCCTTGAAGTGCAATGCTCTCAACAGGCATGGCTGACAGATTACTGGCCCCCCCAAAGACGGCCACATCCTAATTCCAGGCCACTGTGAATACGTTACCTTAAGTGGCAAAAAGGACACTGCAGATGTGCTGAAGTCAAGGATCTTGAGATGGGGCGACTGTCCTGGATTATCTGGGTGGGCCCAAAAACCATCATATGCATCTTTATAAGGGAAAGAGGGATTCAGGAGAGTGAGGGGAGGAGACACAGCAATGGAAACTAGGATCAGAGCCGATGAGAGATGGGAAGAGGCTACATTACTGGCTTTGAAAGTGGACAAAGGGGCTGCAAGCCAAGGAATGCAAGTGGCTTCTAGAAGCTGCAGAAGGCAAAACAACAAATCAGCTCGACTGATACCTCGAGCTCAGCTCAGTGAAATCTATGTTGGGTTGCTGATCTCCAGAACTGGAAGAGAACACATTTTTGCTGTTTTAAACCCCTGGGTTTAAGAAAAATAAAATAAACCCCTGGGTTTATGGCGATTTGACAACAGCAGCAGCGGAAAATGAAAAAAACTGGTGACCTAGAAAAAAAATACCCCGCCAAAAGAGGTGAGGATATTTACTTATTTTGCCCTTGGAAATGGGTAGAAGTGTGAAAAAAAAAAAAGGGAAATTTGGCCCTCAAGAATTTATAGCCACAAGCTGAAATTTTTTTAAAGATTTTTTATTTATTTATTCATGAGAGACAGAGAGAGAGAGGCAGAGACAAAAACAGGCTCCACCCAGGGAACCCAACGTGGGACTTGATCCCGGGTCTCCAGGATCACACCCTAGGCCAAAGGCGGCACTAAACCGCTGAGCCACCAGGGCTGCCCTACAAGCTTAATTTTTAACTGAAAGAATCTAGGCATAGAGGACTACACTCCACAGCTTTTTTTCTTGGAGGGACTAAGGGACAGTGAGTGATCTGAAGGGGGGCACAGCTCCGGGATTTGTCTGGAAGCTCCATTTGCTTAGCTTGCACACAGATTTCACTTGGTATGGAACAGCCCAATAAAAATAGCAAAGTTTTGAAAATACATTTTTTTAAGATTTTATTTATTTATTCATGAGAGACACACAGAGAGAGAGAGAGAGAGAGAGAGAGGCAGAGACACAGGCAGAGGGAGAAGCAGGCCTCATGCATGGAGCCTGACATGGAACTCGATCCCTGGTCTCCAGGATAAGGCCCTGGGCTGAAGGTGGCGCTAAATGCTGAGCCACCCGAGCTGCCCTGAAAATACATTTTTTAAAAGTTTTAAGTGAAGTGGTCCAGAAGCTGTATTGCCCCCAGAGTGCCTGGCAGGAGCAAGCACAAATCCTCTGTGCGGAGACGTCCTTTCAGTATGGGCCTGTAAGGTGGGCTAGGATGATGAAGGGGGGCTGTAGTTGGGTATTTGCCCTCTGTTACTACAGCCCCAGTAGCTCAGGATCTGATGCAAGAGTTTGTCCCGAAGGCAGGCCTTATTAAGAACAGAATGGTGTATTTCAAAATCTCTACTTTCCCCTTCCCGCTGCCAGAAGCAGGAGACCTCTCTCGCATCTTCACTGTGCCAACCGTTAGGGCCCCTGGAGAGAAAATGTATAAAAGTGTGGGAACCTCCCTAAGATTGGGCCACTCCCCTCCCCAGATTTTTTTTTTTTAACTTTCAGACATGTCGACACTGAACCTCAAGCAATTCATCAGTTAAAGTTCAGGTTTTCCTCCCCCCAGCACTGTTCTCTCCCAGGTTTCTGCTCTGTTAGGCTATGACTCTCCCTGTATCTGCCTGCCAGTGTTTGGAACAGTGGTTCGCCCTGTGGATCTCACTTCTCTCGTGGATCTAAGGAGAGTTGTTGACTTTTCAGTGTGTTCAGCTTTTTACTTGTTGATGGCGTGCAGTGGTGACTCCCAAGCTCCTTCCATGCCCGACCAGAAGCTGGAAGTCACCCGAGTCTGATTTGATTGGCTGATTTTTTTTTTTATTATTGTAGGTTACATTTTATGTTTCTTCTACTTGAGTCAGAAAGTCTGGATGGTGGGTCTGACTTAACTTATTTCCTTTCTCTCAGGTACCACAGGGTCTTCAGTGACTGTTGTCTCCCTTCTAAGAACAGTTGATTCATATATTTTGCCAAGGTTTCCAGTTTTGCGTGGTGGGAGGGTAAATTCTGGACCCTGTTACTCCCTCATGGCCATATCAGCATTGAATAATATTAAGCTTTGTTAAGATAAATACGCTAAATGCTAGATTTTCTAGAGTGAAGATTATATAGAGTGTATTACTCTTAAAATAGTAGAGGAAAAGTCTCAAACATTGAGGGAAAATCTCAATCCTAAAGAAGTCAAGGACGAAAATAAAGAAACAAACACTGGAATAAGTAGAAGGTATAAAGTAAGATTTTAGAAATTCATCCAAACATCACTTAAGCAAAATAAATAGACTAAACTCTCTAGCTAAAGACAGGATTAAGGACATCTGGGTGGCTCAGTGGTTTAGCGCCTGCCTAGAGCCCAGGGCGTGACCCTGGGGTCCTGAGACCCAGTCCCACATAGGGCTCCCTGCAGGGAGCCTGCTTCTCCCGCTGCCTGTGTCTCTGCCTCTCTCTCTGTCTCTGTCTCTCATGAATAAATAAATAAAATCTTTTTTTAAAAAAGACAGGAGTATTTTATTTTTTAAAAGATTTTATTTATTTATTTATTTATTTATTTAAATTTATTTTTTATTCATGAGAGACACAGAAAGAGAGACGGGGGGGGGGGGGGGTTCATCACGCCCTGACCCCAAGGCAGATGCTCAACCGCTGAGCCACCCAGGTGTCCCAAGACAGGATTATTTTAGATCCAGCTATAAGCCATTTCTAAGAGACACATCTAAATAATAGGATCAAAAAAAAAAAAAAGATTAAAAGGGCCTGACTTCTAGCTATGGCCAAGTAAATATATAAAAAATAGTCTCCCTCTTCCCCCCCCCAAAAAAACAACCTGGCTAACTTCAGTTAGTAGAGCATGCAACTCTTGACCTTGGAGTCATGAGTTCAAGCCTCGCATTGGGAATAGAGTTTACTTAATAAAAAAATTTTTTTTAAACTATAAAGCTGGACAAAATTGACAAAAACAACCTTGGTGACCTGGAAATCAACTGAAGGTATATAATAAACCAAGAAGCTAAACTTTGGGACTGGCATAGCGGTTTAGCACCGCCTGCAGCCTGGGGTGTGATCCTGGAGACCCGGGATCGAGTCCCACGTCAGGCTTCCTGTAGGGAGCCTGCTTCTCCCTCTGCCTGTGTCTCTGCCTCTCTCTCTCTCTCTCTCTCTCTCTCTGTCTCTGTGAATAAATGAACAAAATCTTTAAAATAAATAAATAAAATAAACTTGGGGACTCTGTGTCATTCTGATCTAGCTTTGATCCCATCCCTCCCAGCTTGTTTTGGCATGGGCCAGGGCAAGGCAGCTGATGAAGACCAGCAGCTTCTCTGCCTAGGTTTGAGGAAAGCTAACTCAATTCGGAGTGGTGGATAATACCTGCATCCAGGGCATTCTCAGTGGAAGTGACTTCTCAAAGGCAAAACAGCCAACAACACAGCTCTTTTAGACTGATATTGTGAATGTGCTTGGGGCAAGCATATTCTTGGCTAGCCAGAGAATGAAGAGGTCTCCTATCCATGCTCTCCTGGACTATCTTGAGGCTACACATGCATATAAAAGAGACTCAAGGGGGGATCCCTGGGTGGCTCAGCAGTTTGGCGCCTGCCTTTGGCCCAGGGCACGATCCTGGAGTCCCGGGATCAAGTCCCACGTCGGGCTCCCTGCATGGAGCCTGCTTCTGCCTCTGCCTGTCTCTCTTTCTCTCTCTCTCTATCATGAATAAATAAAAATAAAATAAATTTTTAAAAAAAGAGACTCAAAAGAACCCCGGGAAAAGAAAACAGACAGACCTGCAAATACCCTGAACACTGAAAGAGCTCCCCTACCCATGCACAGATCCATCAGCAGTATGCACAAGTCTGTCTAGGTGAAGATGTGATTACCAGTTTCCATCCAATCAATGGCCAGCCACTAAGCTAGGCAGATACAGGGGCAGCCCCTACAAAACCAGGCTTAAAATTTTAAACTAGAATATATTAAAAAAGCAGAAGGTCACCTAGGTGGCTCAGTTGGTTAACCATCTGACTCTTGAACTCAGCTTAGGTCTTGATTTCAGGGTAGTGAGTTCAAGCCCCATATTGGGCTCTACACCAGGCGTTGAGCCTACTTAGAAAGGGGGAGCACCTGGGTAGCTCAGTCAGTTAAGCCTCTGACTTTATTTTGGCTCAGGATGTGATCATGAGATCGAGCCCCACCTTGACTGTGCACTCAGTCAGGAGTCTACTTCTCTCCCTCTCCTCCCTCTCCCTCTGCCCCTCCCCCTCCTCATGCCCTCTCTCATGTGCTCTCATAAATAAATAAATAATAAATAAATAAATAAATAAATAAATAAATAAATACAAACAGACACTTGTGACTGCACACTGAAGGGGACAGGCTACACAGATTTAGTCCAGAAAAGTTACACAACAAAGAAGCAAACAAGTGACAAAACACACACACACACACTCATGCACAGCAAAAAAAAAAAAAAAAAAGAAAAGAAAAAAAACCTCTAGAGGGAACTGGAATATCAGAATTCAGTGTTCCTGGAAAATATCTTCCAAAGTGTTTGATTTTCAACAAAAAAATTTACAGACATACAAAGAAATGGCAAAGTGTGACCCACATTCAGGAAAACAATCAACAAAAGAAACTACCTCTGCATGCTCCTAGATGTTGGAATTAGCAGATAAAAGCTTCAAAGCAGTTATTACAAATATGTTCAAGGTACTAAAGAAAACTATCCTTTAAATAGTTAAAGGAAAGCATAATGACAATGAATCAACAAAAAGATATTCTTGATAAGGGTATAGAGGTTATTTTTTAAAAATAACTAAATGGAGGGGCACCTGGGTGACTCAGTTGGTTAAGCATCCAACTCTTGATCTCAGCTCAGGTCATGATCTCAGGATCATGGGATCAAGCCCTACATCAGGCTCCACATTCAGTGGGGAGTCTGCTTCAAGATTCTCTCTCTCCCTCTGCCTCTGCCCCTCCCACTGCTCATGCCCACTCTGTCCCTCTAAAATAAATTCTTTAAAAACTTTTTTAAAAAGGGAGCACCTGGGTGGCTCAGTCAGTTAAGCATCTACCTTCATCTCAGGTCATAATCTAAGGGTCCTGGGATCAAGCTCCATGTCGGGCTCCCCACTCAGCAAGGAACCTGCTTCTCCCTCTGCTGCTCTCCCTGCTTGTGCACGCTCTCTCTATCTCTCTCTTGAATAAATTTTTTAAAAATATTTAAAGTCATAAGCAATAATAAATAACTAAATGAGTGGAAATCATGGAGTCAAAGAGTACAATAATTAAAACGAAAACTTCTCTAAAGATATTCAAGAACAGGTTCAAGATACTCAAGAATTAGTGAACTTGAAAATAGATCAACACAAATTATCCAATCTGAAAACCAGAGAGATAAATGATTGATACTCAGAGACCTATAGAACAAGTATACTAAAATGTGTATAATGGGATGCTTTGAAGAGGAGGAGAAAGAGAAAAAGGCAGAATAAACATTTGAAGAAATAATGGAAGAAACACTCAGAATTTTATGAGAAACATTAATCAGACCCAAGAAGTCCGATGAATCCCAAGTAATATAAACACAGAGTTAGTCGTAGACACTTCCTGGTGAAAGATAAAAGTCAAAGATAAAAGCCAAAGATAATCCATTTTGAAAGGAGTAAGAGAAAAATGACCCATGCAGAAGGGAACCACAAGGAAATTAGCAGTTAACTTCTGATCAGAAACAATAGAGGCCAAAAGATAGTGGAATGACATAATCAAAGAACTGGGGAAAAAACACCATCAATCAAAAATTCTATATCCAACAAAATTATCCTTTAAAAGTTGCTGGTTAAATGGGGCGCCTGCTACATGCTCTTGATCTTAGAGTTATGAGCTCAAGCCCCACACTGGGTGTAGAGATTACTTGAAAATAAAATCTTTTTAAAAATTAAAAGTTGAAGATTTTTTTTAAAAGAGATATTCCCAGGTATATAAAGAGTGAGAAAACTCACTGCTCATATAGTTCTTTACAGGAAATACAGAAGTCCTTCAGGCTGACACCAGTTTGTAATTCAAATCTGAAGGAAGAAATGAAGAGCAGCAAAAATGATTAATATGTGTGCTAATATAAAAGTCTCAATATATTTTTCCTCCTTTCTTCTCTTAACGTATTTAAAGGACATAAGATCATATAAAGAAAGCAGTAACCATAACAATGTATTATTGGGTTTATAACCTATGTATGCAATAAACATATGCATAACATTAACTGCACCAAAGAGGAGGGAAGGAATGGAGCTATATTGGGGCAAAGCCTCTACATTTTACCAAAACTGAGTAATGCAATTGTAATTCAAAAATATCTAGTTAAAAAATCAACACAGGGCAGCCCCGGTGGCTCAGCGGTTTAGCGCCGCCTTCAGCCCAGGGTGTGATCCTGGAGACCCAGGATCGAGTCCCACGTTGGGCTCCCGCATGGAGCCTGCTTCTCCCTCTGCCTGCGTCTCTGCCTCTCTCTCTCTCTCTGTGTCTCTCATGAATAAATAAATAAAATCTTTTTAAAAAATCAACACAGAAAATAAAATGGTATATAAACTGGTAAATAAAAATATTTAATACAAGAGAAGGTAGCCAAAGAAGAGAGGAACAAAAAAGAATGGAGATATATAGAAAACAAATAGCAAAATGGCAAATGCAAACACAACGGCATCAATCGTTACATCAAATGCACATAGTCTAAATACCCCACTCAAAAATCAGAGAATCAAAAAAAAGCGAGAGTCCATTAACTGTATATTGTTTCAAGAAGACAAATCTTAGGTTCAAAGACAAAAATAGATTAAAAATAGAAGGATGGAAAAAATATATCATGCAAACAATAACCATAAGAGAGCTGTAGTGGCTATATTAATATCAGATGAAATAGACTTTAAGACCAAAGCGATTATTTTTTTAAGATTTTATTTATTTATTCATGAGAGACACAGAGAGAGAGAGAGGCAGAGACACAGGCAGAGGGAGAAGCAGGCCCCACGCAGGGAGCCTGACGTGGGACTTGATCCCGGGTCCCCAGGATCATGCCCTGGGCTGAAGGCGGCGCTAAACCACTGGGCCACCCAGGCTGCCCAAGACTAAAGTGATTATTAAAGAAAAAAGGGACATTTCATCCAGAAGATATAACAATTATAAACAAATACACATCTAACAACACATAAAGCAAAAACAGACAAAAGGAGAAAGAGACAATTCAACTATGACAGTTGGAGATTTCAATACCCGACTTTCCAATAATTGGTAAAACTAGAAAGAACATCAGCAAGATGCAGAAATCTTGAACAACACTATCCACAAGGCTGACCTAACTAAAATCTATGGGACACTCCACTCAACAAATGCAGAGTACTCTTCAAATATGTATGGAACATTCTCTAGGACAGATTATAACTTAGACTATAAAACAAGTTTCAGTACATGTAAAAGGATTGAAATAACTCAAAACAGGGCATCCCTGGTGGCTCAGTGGTTTAGCGCTGTCTGCAGCCCAGGGTGTGATCCTGGAGACCCGGGATCGAGTCCCACATCAGGCTCCCTGCATGCAGTCTGCTTCTCCCTCTGCCTGTGTCTCTGCTTCTCTCTCCTCTCTGTGTATTCTCATGAATAAATAAATAAAATATTTTTTTAAAAACTAAAAAAAAATGAAATAACTCAAAATATGTGTTATATTTTATATTATATTTATATTTTATATCAAATAACCACAAAAGAATTAAATCAGAAATCAAAACCAGAAAGACATCTAGAAAATTCAAAAATATTTGGACATTGAACAGAACACTTGTAAGTAATCTTCAAGCCAAAGAAAAAATTACGAGGGAGGGATCCCTGGGTGGCTCAGTGGTTTTAGTGCCTGCCTAAGGCTCAGGGCATGATCCTGGAGACCCGGGATCGAGTCCCACGTCAGGCTCCCTGCACGGAGCCTGCTTCTCCCTCTGCCTGTGTCTCTGCCTCTCTCTCTCTCTCTCTCTCTGTATGTCCCTCATGAATAAATAAATAAAATCTTTAAAAAATTACGAGGGAAATTATAAAATACTTTGAACAGAATGAAAATGAAAATTCAACACATCAAAATTATGGGATGCAGCTAAAGCAGTACTTAGAAGGAAATTTGTAGCTTTAAATGCCTCAACCAGCAAATAAGAAAGGTCCCAAGTCAACAGCCTAGTAGTGATCTACCTTAACAACCTAGAAAAAGAAAAGCAAACTAAATCCAAAGCAAGCCAACATAAGATCAGTGTAGAAATGACTGAAATAGAAAACAGAAGAAAACTAATGAAAACAAGAGTTTGCTCTTGGGAAAGATCAACTAAACCAATCTTAACTAGACTGATCAAGGAAAAAGGTTACCTAGATCAAGAATGGAAAGGTGGGACATTACCACTGACTTACATTTGAAAGATTCTAACGCAATGTTTTGAACAACTTCATGGCAACAAATTAGACACTTCAGGTGAACTGGACAAATTCTTAGACACAAATAACCAAAATTGACTTTCAAAGAAAGAGAAAATCTGAACAGACTTATAATAAGCAAATAAATTGAATTAGTAATTTCCAATGTTCCATAGCAGAAGAAATGAACAGACATCTCTCCAAAGAAGCCATCCAGACGGCCAACAGATACGTCAAAAGATGCTCAACATCACCGATCATCAGGGAAATGCAAATCAAAATGACACTGAGATATCACCTCACACTTGTCAGAATGGCTAAAATCAACAATGCAAGAAACGAGTGTTGGCGAGGATGAGGAAAAAAAGGAACCCTCTTGCGCTGTTGGTGGGAGTGCAAACTGTGCAGCCACTCTGAAAAACAGTATGGAGGTTCCTCAAAAAGTTAAAAATTTAAAAAAAATTTTTTAAAAAAAGTTAAAAATAGGGGATCCCTGGGTGGCTCAGGGGTTTAGCGCCTCCCTTCGGCCCAGGGCGTGATCCTGGAGTCCCGGGATCGGGTCTCACGTCGGGCTCCCTGCGTGGGGCCTGCTTCTCCCTCTGCCTGTGTCTCTGCCTCTCTCTGTGTGTCTCTCATGAATAAATAAATAAAATTTTTTTTATAAAAAGTTAAAAATAGAGCTACCCTACAATCCAGTGATAGCTCCACTGGATATTTACCCCCAAAATACAAAAACACTACTTCAAAGGAATATGGGCACCCCTATGTTCAAAGCAGCATTATCTACAATATCCAAATTATGGGAACAACCCAGGTGTCCATCCATATGGATGGATAAAGAAGACGTGGTATATACCCAGTGGATTAGGACTCCCAAAGAAAGAGATCTTGCCATTTGCAAAAACGCGAATGGAGCAGAGAGTATAATGCTAAGGGCCGTGTGTCAGAAAAAGACAAATACTATATGATATCACTCATCTGTGGACTTTAAGAAACCCAACCACAACAGAACAAAACAAAAACCAAGCAAAATAAAGACAGACAAACCGAGAAACAGACCTGTTACATCTGAGGACAAGCTGACGGTCACCAGAGGGGAGGGGCATGGGTAAGATAGGTAACGGGGTTAAGAAGTGCGCTGTGGGATCCCTGGGTGGCGCAGACGTTTGGCGCCTGCCTTTGGCCCAGGGCACGATCCTGGAGACCCGGGGTCGAATCCCACGTCGGGCTCCCGGTGCATGGAGCCTGCTTCTCCCTCTGCCTGTGTCTCTGCCTCGCTCTCTCTCTCTCTGTGACTATCATAAATAAATAAAAATTAAAAAAAAAATTAAAAAGAAGTGCACTTGTCCCCACGGCCACTGGGTGGTGTGTGCGATGCTGAGATGTTGGATCTCTAGATTGTATACTTAAAACTAACAGAACACTGTGTGTTGACTATCCTGGGATTTCATCAACCAATTAATCACTTAATGGTCCCACAAAGAAAATCCAAGCCCAGAAGTCTTCACGGGTGAATTCCATGAAGTAGCATAACCGGAAATCTATGTCCATAGAAAAACTTGCGTGTAAAAGAAAAAGAAAAACCTTGCATCAAACGATCATAGCAGCATTATCCACAACAGCCAGAAGGTGGAGGCACCCCGAAGGCCCATCAGTGGGTGCACGGATGAGCAGAACGTGGTCCCCGCATACAGTGGAACATCGTTCAGCTAGGAAGAGGTCATGAAGTACTGTTCCACGCTACAGGGTGGACGACCCCAGAGACATTACGCTGGGCGTGAGAAGCCGGGCACGAAGGGTGACGTATTGTAGGATTGCATTCATGTGAAACATCAGAACAGGCCAATCCACAGAGGCAGAATGTAGACTAGTGGGGGCTGTGGGGGTGCTGGGGGGAATGGGGAGTGACCACTAACAGCTACAGGGTTTTTTTGGGAGGTGATGAAAATGTTCTGGAATTGGATCGTGGTGATGGTTTGCACACCTTTGTAAATATGCTAAAAACCAACAAACTGTACATTTCCAAGGGTGAATTTTACAATATGTGGATTATATCTCCATAAAATAAAGCAAATTCTAACTTTGAAAGGGAAAGGATCAAAGATCCTATACCGGACAGATATTAGCCAAAAGAAAGTGACAGTTGTTATGTCACTGTCAGGCCAAGTGGACCATGAGGCAAAAGCATTGCAGTGTCAATGCGTGTGTCACTCTGTTTTTTTTTTTAAAGGTTTTATTTATTTATTCATGAGAGAGACAGAGAGAGAGAGAGAGGCAGGGACACAGGCAGAGGGAGAAGCAGGCTCCATGCGGGGAGCCCGACCTGGGACTGGATCTCCGGTCTCCAGGATCACGCCCTGGGCCGAAGGCAAGCGCCAAACCGCTGAGCCACCCGGGGATCCCCGTGTCACTCCGTTTTGATGAAATGTTCAACTTACCTGAAATATGTAGCACCCGCACTTACTAACTTAAAAATACACAAAGCAGTAGTTGGAGGAATGAGAAAGGGCCATCAGGCCTCTACTCAGGGACATCTCCATGGGGCCTCAGGGCGTCCGGGTGGCTCTGCCGGTTGGGCGCCCAACTCTTGATTTCGGCTTGGGTCATGGTGTCGGCTCGTGGGATCGAGCCTCACCTCGGCCTCTGTGCTGAGGGTGTAACCTGCTTGGGATTCTCTCTCTCTCTCTTTCTTTTTTTTTTTTTTTGAAATCTCCGTGGGGTCTGGAGACAGGCTCTGGAGATTTTTTTTAAGAATTATTTATTTATTTATGATAGACAGAGAGAGAGAGAGAGAGGCAGAGACACAGGCAGGAGCAGGCTCCACGCAGGGAGCCCGACGCGGGACTCGATCCCGGGACTCCAGGATCGTGCCCTGGGCCAAAGGCAGGTGCCAAACCGCTGAGCCACCCAGGAACCCCCCACCCCGGAGATGAGGTTTTTATATTCATCGCAAAAGGCCAGGTGGGGTTGAAAAATATCGAAAACCTCTCTTAAGGCAAAAATCTAATCCCGTCACTGCCCTGCCTACAGGCAGCCGTGCAACGGCTCCCCAGCGCCCACTTGAGAAAGTTCACTTTCCAGGCCAGTCGCCAGCCACTGGGCACAAGCGCCCTCAATCCACCAAAGCGGGTTATTTGTTCTTTCCCAAACACTTCGCGCTTCGTGTGTCGCCCACCTGCAGCCACGGGGACGGAGGCACGGCTGCCCGGGTTAAGCCAGGAATGGGCAGAGGACGTGGCTGGCCTGTGGCCACCAGTGGCTGGCGGTCCTGCGTGCTCCCCTCCGCCTCCCGAGGGAGCTGCTTCTCTCCCGGGGTGGACTCCTTCACCCCCCCATGTCACCCACGAGTGATCCCCATCTTTCCAGGCCCGCCTCCGCTGCCCATGTCCCGCCTCGGGCCCCCACGTGGACCCGACCCGCGTCCCTGCCGCCAGCGCCGCCACGCCGAGCTCCGAGGGGTCTCTCCAGGGCTCGGGTCCCACGCTCAGCCTCTGGCTCCGTGGAACGACCTCCAGGTCCCCACTGGCCAGCAAATGTCATGAAACGGAACCGAGGCCCCGGCTCCCCGTTCTTCCTCGCGCTGACGGCCTGCACCCGCGCAGGGAAGGGTGAAGAGCCCCCCGAGTTCTCCGCAAGTCCCCAGGCACCCTCATGCGCCCAGGGAGCCTCGTCACTCGCACGCAGGCAGTCGGGGGCGTCAAGCACGCGGCTGTGTGGCCTTGGCTCCGGCCCTCGGCCTCTCTGCGCCGCCCTTTCCGCAGGTGTCAGGTGGAGATGGTGACGGGGCTTCGAGTGACACACGGAGGCGGCGGGTGGCCCGACGTAAAGCTGCATCCGCATTTGCAGAGGAGGACGAGAAACAGTCCCTTTGGCTCTATTTTCGGGCCCTGCAGGGAAACTGGCGTGCCCACCACCCACCCTGTCTCTCCCCCAAGCCCACCCCATCCAACCCCTCCTGGTAAATGGTCCGACCCGTCTAGGCCACCGGGCCGCACCTCCTTCGCTCCCCACCCCCACCCGACCAGCATCCCCGCCCCACCCAGCCGGTGTCCCCGGCCCCAGCGCCACCCACAGGTTCGCGGAGACCCACCCTGTGTGGGCCAGAACCAGGGCTACAGGGTCCTCCCATTGCCGGACTGGTCCCTGACAGCTGGGAGGACGCGAGCGCACTGGGGCCCGCTCCCAAGCAGCACCCACCCTCTCCAGCTGCCGCAGCTCAGCTCCTGCCACCCGCCAGCGGCTGGCCACCGCTCCCAGACTAAGGTCCAGCCCTTACCCTGCCAGGCCTGAGCACCTGCCGGTCCCCGAGCCTGCAACGGTCTCACAGAGCGCCCCCCAGCTCCCTCTCCGTGGCCCACCCCCAGCTCCGGCCTTCGGGGGCCAGTCTCTCTCCCAGACCGCGACACCTGCGGCCTAGGCACCTGGGCGACCCAAAGATTGCCTCTCACAGACTGCCCCCTGGGAGGGATGCAGGGCACCCACCCCCGCCTGCCCTGGGGGTCCCCTTATCTCCCGGCTCCTGGATGGGAAGGGCAGGACTTCTCCCCCAGGGCCGGATTCCAGGGGTGCGGGTGGGGCGGGGAGGGGGGCAGTGGGGGAGAGGAATGGTTTTGAGCGGCTGCCCGGGTGGTGACGCCCGAGGAGGCCTGATGGATGGTTTTAGATGTGGCCATGGCGCCGCCTGCTGGCCGGAGGCCAAGTGGCACCCGCGTGCGGCCGAGGGTCTGGCCATCTCCCAACCGAGCGGCTCCTGCGCAGGGCTCCCGGAGCAGCCGGCGCGCCTGTCCCCACGCAGGTCATGCGCATCGTCCGAGCAAGCTCACCCCCTCCATTACGGGGCCACCTTCTCGAGGGCAGGCACCTTGCACGCCGGGCCCAGCGGCGGCCACAAACCAGAGGCCCAATCGATACTTGATGGACAAAACAAGAACAAGCAGGTGTCGTGAGACTCCGGGGTGAAGACGTCAGAGGTGTCAGGAGGTGACAAGGGCCCAAGTAGGAGCTAAGGGGGGGGACAAACAGGTCACTGGAGTTGAGGACCCCAAGCTGCTGGGGTCCCCTGGCCTCTGCCCTGGCTGTCTGAGGGCCCCTGGACTGTGGGCCGGGAAAGGGGCGCAGGCATGGTAGGACTGGATCATGTGACCCAAAAGCCCGGAGCGCAGCATCACCTAGAAGTGGGCCTAGAAGTGGGCCACGGGGACAAAGGACGAAACTGCCCGCCACCCTCTGGACTTGCCCTGAGCGCAAGGGCCCATGGGAGCTAAGGGCAATAGGGAGCAGGAAGGGGGTGAGGGGAGGCTAGGAGAAGAGAGCTAGAGGTGTTGGTGCGCCTGGGACTCCCACCCTACGATGTGCCCATTGCCGGCCGCCTGGAGGTGCGCTATGCCCGGCGGTTCCGACAGGTGCCAGGCCCCC
The DNA here is from genome assembly GCF_011100685.1 of Canis lupus familiaris. Classification (NCBI taxonomy): domain Eukaryota; kingdom Metazoa; phylum Chordata; class Mammalia; order Carnivora; family Canidae; genus Canis; species Canis lupus. The sequence goes on from NC_049260.1 coordinate 122,676,652, forward strand.
TGGCCCCGACCCCAAGCACCGCTGCAGGCCTCCCGCGCCTCCTGCCCTCGCCCGCCGACACCCAGGCCGGCCCTGCTTGGGCCTCCCTGCCTCCCTGCCTCCTCGCGGGTCCCAGAGCTTCACAAGAAGGGTCTCCCCCATCGCGCTCCGCAACGGGGGCTGGCAGGGAGCAGCGGGCAGGACTCAGTGGGGAGGAAGCGCCGGCCAGCTGGGCCGGGACTCAGGGTGCTCCTCTGCTCGGTTAGGGCTGAAGAGCGGCCCTAGGGGTCCTCCTCTAATGGAGGGAGGAGGGAGGACGAGGAGGGAGGAGGGAGGAGGCCTAGTGGGGCCAGGAAAGGCTCAGGGCCTGGAAGGTAGGACTCTGGAGCCCTGGCCCGGCCACAGTGCGGTTGCAAGGGGCAAGGGCCACACAGCCCGGAGGACTGGCCACCGCTCTTCACGCCGCAAGCCATCACAACCCAGGCTGGGTGTCCCGTGTCATCTTCCTGTCCCGGGGATGTCATGCCCTCCCCCCCCCAGCTCATGGGCTCTGTAAGCCACAGTACGGGATGGATGTTGAGTCCCCGCTGGTGCCCTGTCCTGGCTAGGGGGCTCCTCCCACCTTCCGGGGTTCCCTAGCCTTCCACATAGGAGGTGCCCACTGGAAATGCTCTCTGTCTGGCCAAGGCTGTGGAAGGTGGGGGACGGAAGGGAGAGGTTGGGGGACACAGTCTCCCCTTGCCTGTGAGCCCTTCCCAGCCTGTCCCCGAAACCCATCCCCAGGGCACCGGAGACAGGGCTCCCCAGACCGCCACTCGGCCCCCCGCCACTGCCCTCGGCTGGCAGCCCTCCGTTTCCGTGGAGCCAGAGCCACATGCAGGCTGGCCTCTAGGGGAGCAGAGCTGGCAGCTGGGCCGCCTGTCGCTGGCACTTTGGGGGGACAGGGACAGGAAGTTCTTGAACAGCTGGGAGCTCGCCTGCCACCATGGGAGGGAACACAAGTTCAGGTGGCGGTGGGCGAGGTCGCATGGTGGGGGCCTGCGGCCAGCGGGGCCACCTCCTCGGTTTCCTTCCACAGGTGACATTCATCCCCTCCACACTCGTCCCCCACCCCTGTCCCTTACCCCTCCCTCCAGCTCACCATGGGCCCGTTGCTCTGTCTGTCTTTATTGATTTGGGGACAACTCGAGTGGGGCTGGAGGGCCATGACGCAAGCGGGACCACCACAGTCAGCAAAGCACAGAACAGCGTGCAGGAGGAACTGCCCCCAAAGCCTCCTCAGCTCCTAGATGGGGCGTGGTGGTGACGGTGGGGGAGTCCCTGCGGACACGGAGGCCAGGGCACAGGGTGGCAGATGGGGGAGTCCCACGCCTGCCCGGGGCCGTGCGCCACACCCACACCTCTCCGACTTGCCAGCAGAGGCCGCAGGGTCCTGGGGGTGGGGAGAGAGGCCCGAAAGGATCCACCCATGAGAAGGGAATCCGGGAGGCCGCGCGCACCCGAGCACCTGCCTGCGGGGGGGGGGGGCAGTCAGGGGGCGCCCCCAGCCTGCCCTGCGCCCCTGCTCCCAGTCAAGGTTCTCGGCAGCGGCACCCACTGGGTCCTTGGCAGGGGCCCGCACTGACCCTCATGGGCCCACGGCCACCAGCTCCCATCCCCTCCCTGCCGCTGCCCTCCGCTCTCTGGGGTCGCCCTGCTGAGCTCCTGGCCACATGGAGCCCGCCCCCTGTAAGTGCCCTCGGGAGTCAGGTCCCCGTGGGTGCGGGGCCCACCCCTGCACACCTGCGCATCACCACTTGGGGGGCTGGCAGGACTGGAGGCCGGGGTGGCTGTGGCGGGTCATCCTCCGCTCAGAGGCCTCCTCACCCTCCGGGCTCTGGCCCAGCTTGCGGATGTGGCGCAGGAAGGAGGTGGCATTGAACGCTCTCTGTGGGGACAGAGGGTTGTCAGGCCAGGCCCCGGCCATGGCCCCAAGACTCCCAGGAGCCCAGAGGCCACCGGCCACCCGGGCCCTCTTCCCTGAGGGGCGGGGGCCGCCCTGAGCCAGGTCCACGGGCCCCTCCCTCACCGACCTTCCAGTGGGTCCGGGCAAAATTCTTCTGGATCTGCTCACTGACAGAGCCCAGGATGTCCTTGTCCAAGGCCGCGTCCCCAGAGATCCTAGAGGGAGGCCAAGGGTCAGTGGCGGGGCAGCCTCTGAGGGTGTGGTCCCTCCGGGCGCGGGCCAGGTTGGCAGGGGTCCCCACTCACCAAAGATGCTGTAAGGCCTGCTGGCAGGTGAACCTCTTCTGGGGGTCTCGCTCCAGAAGGTGCCGGATGAAGTCTTTGGCTGGAGTGGGGACGCCAGGTCAGCCCACCCCATCCCCACTCCCCCCGTCACTCCCCCCTCCCGCAGCTCGGGGCCAGCTTCAAGTTCACCTGATTCTGAGATGTCATCCCAAAAGGGAGAGTCAAACTCGTAGCTGGCCCTCAGGATCTGGCTGAAGAGTTCAGGATCGCTCTCGTCGTAGAAAGGGGGGTACCCACAGAGCCTGGCACCCACACATGAATCACCCAGCTGCCCAGCCCTCCCCAACCCAGCAGAAAGCAGGCAGGCCGAAGAGGAGCCTTCGCAGGGGTCACTCACAAGATGTAGGAGATGACACCCAGGGCCCACACATCCACGGCCTTCCCGTAGGGTTTCTGCTCCAAGAGCTCCGGGGCTGGCGGCCAGAGACAGACAGACACACACCCGCACGCACACGCACCGCGCCTTCAGTGCTGCCAGGCTCGGCCGAGCTAACCCCACAAATGACCCACCCCCTGCCCTACCCTGGTACACGGCTCCCGCGGTGTCCCCCAGCCCCCCCCAGCCCCCAGCAAGCCTCAGCGTGCCCCCCTCACTGACCCACATATCCTGGGGTCCCACAGGCGGTGCCCAGCATGTTGCCAGCCTGGATCTTGGAGAGGCCGAAGTCAGAGACCATGATCTTGGAGTCCTCAAAGGGCGTGGCATAGAGGAGGTTCTCAGGCTGCGACACACGGGGCGCCAGAGGAAGTGCCAGTGAGCCCCGGGGCCCCCTGGAGTCCCCCAGACGCTCGGGGCGCAGGGTTGCCGGGCGAGGCCCAGGCGGGCAGGCGGGAGGGCAGGCACCTTGAGGTCCCGGTGCACGATACCCAAGCTGTGCAGGTAGGAGACGGCCCCGAGGACCTGGCCCACTAGGTGGCTGGCGTCCTTCTCTGTGTAGGAGCCACGCTCCATGATGCGGTCGAACAGCTCGCCCCCTGTCACCCTGGGGGGAGCGGGGGCTCAGCTAATCCGGCCGCGGCGCACCGCCCCCCCAGCGCCGCCCTGCAGCCTGCCCCTGCCCCCCTCACAGCTCCATGGCCAGGTACAGGTGGGAAGGGCTCTCGTGGACGTCCTCCAGGGCCACGATGTTGGGGTGGCTGACCCTGCAACGGCACGAGGAAGGCGCCGCTGGGCCCCCACAGCCCAAGCCGCGCCTCTCGGGGCCTAGGAGTGCTCGGTCCTGGGCCACCCCAAGCCCTCCTCCCTCCTCTCGTCCTCCCCCCCCCCAGGCCGTTCCTGCCACCCCTGCCACCCCTGCCACCCCTGCCACCCCTGCCCTGTGCAGCAAGGTGGAGCCCCAGGCCCGGCGCACCTGCGGAGCACCGCGATCTCGTTCTCCACCAGGGCCTCCTTGCCTCGCAGGGCCTTCTTGGGGATGCACTTGAGGGCCACAAGGTGTGAGGAGCCGCGCTCCTGGGCCAGCACCACCTCCGAGAAGGCGCCCCTGGGGGGCAGGCCGCGGGGGACAGGAGGGAAGGGGGAGGGGTGGGGAGGCCGAAGACGGGAGGTGCCGCGGGCCCAGGCCACCCGCCCGCCCCCACGAGCCTCACACGTTCACACACTCGCGCACACGCACCCCGCGCTCACTGACACACACACTCACGAGCCGAGCTTCTCCCGGATCTCGTAGACGCTGCTGATGTCTTCCGTCTGCTTCTTGAGCAGCAGCATGTCTGCGGGGGGCCGGGCGGAGATGGAGGGGCGCCCCCTGGGGAAGCCACCCCAGTGGCAGCCCCGCGAGAGCCAGGAAGCCGCCCGCCCCTCCCCCACCGCCCAGGCCCGCACCCCCAGGCGGGCGACTCCCAGCGAGGCCACCGCGGCCGCTGCCCCCTCCCGGACGCGAGGCCACCACCCGGTGCCCCCACCCCCGCACCCCGACGGCGGTCGGCACCGACACCCGCTCTCTGCCTCCACACAGCGGCCCCGCCGCGGTCGGCCGCCTTCCAGAAGGCTCCGCGCACCCCCACCCCGTCCCCCCGGGCCCACCCCACCCACAGACGGGCGGCCCCCCTCCACCCCCCGCCTGGCCCCGCCGCCCTCGGCCCGGCGCTGCCGGGCACGCGCCTCTCGGGGCCTCCCGCGCCCCCGAGATGCACCTGCGACCCCCGCGCCCCGCCGCCGGCCGCGGCCACGGCCACCCACGCGGCCGCCCCAGTGCAGCGCGGGCCTCGGCGCCTCGGGGCGGGAGGGACTCGGCTGCCTGGGCCTCCCGCGTCCCGCGCTGCGTGGGCCGCGCCGGGCTTGACAGGTGCGCGCGGGGGCGCGGGGGCTGCGGCGGCGGGGCCGGGATCCCACGCGCCCCCGCCCGCGCGCGCCCCCGCTCCCGGCAGCGCCGGTGCGGACCTGGAGCCGAAGCCGCAGCGTCGCCGCGCAGTGGCCGCCGCGCCGAGCCCCCCGCCCGCGCCCCGCCGGACCCGCCCCCTCCGCGCGCGCCCCCGCCGGCCGCCGGCGACCAGAGCGGGCGGTGGCCCAGCGCTGCCGCGGAGCCGCAGGGCGCCTTGTAAGGCAATGGGCCCGGCGCCGCCGCCGCCTCCCTCCTGGGCCCGCCACGCCAGTTCCTGCCGCCTCCGCCCGGGCGCCCCGCTGGACCGGCCCCAGGGCCTTTGCACCGCCGCCGCCGCTCACCCGCATGGTGACGGGCTCCCTGCTGCCTGCGGGTCTCCTCCCTAGCCCCGCCCCGCCACTTCTGCCACCTGGCCTGAGCCCCCAGCGGCCGCGAGGAGCCTCCCCACTGGGCTCCCCCTGCCCCCCCTGCCCCCCACGCCCGGTCTCCTCCCCTCCAAGGAGTCAGGCCATTTCCCGAATCCAGGACGGTTCCCGCGGCCTCCACACCCTCCCAGGGCTCCCCACGTGACCGGGAGCCAGAGCACAAGTCCCCGCAGGGGCCCAAGGGCGCTGCATGGTTGGTCCTCCTTCTCGATCATGCTCAGGCCCCTCTCACCCCCGCCCCCCTCCACTAGGTCTAGCAGCTCCGACCCCGCCGGCCCCCTAAGTGGCCCTCAAACAGCGCCGGCGCACCTGCCCCAGGGCCTTTGCACTGGCTGCCTCTCCGCCTGGAACGCGCTTAGCTCAGACTTCTGCGTCCCTGCCGCCTCACTCTATCAAGCCGCAGCTCCAGGGTCCTCTCCTGGAACAGGCCTCCCTGCCCGCCCACCCCAGTCCCTAGTACACCACCCTGCCTGCCCTGTCCTCAGAAGACCCATCATTGCCGTGTCACCTCCTCAGTCTTGTCTTCCTCCTCAACGCACCCGCTCCCGAAAGTGTCTCTGCTGACCCAGCTCCAGAAAATAATCGCTGGGTGACTGGACTCAGTCCTTCATCCAACAACTGGCAGATTCTTCCCCTCCAGCTCCATCTCAGTTCGGGCACTGGGTCCAGGGGCGTCCGCGCCCCACCAGGGACAGGGACGCAGGTGTCCTGGCCATTGACCGGAGCTCATGCAGACCGGCCAGGGCTGCAAGGGCTTCTCGGAGCCACAGGGGCCAGGGGTGGCCTGCTGAATGTCTCTTCGCAGGGGTCTGCTGGCCCCGCCGTGACACAAAGTCTTTTTTTTTAATTTTTTATTTATTTATTCATGAGAAACACAGAGAGAGAAAGAGACACAGGCAGAGGGAGAAGCGGGCTCCATGCAGGGAGCCCGACGTGGGACTCGATCCCGGGTCTCTAGAATCACGCTCCGGGGTGAAGGTGGCATTAAACCGCTGCGCCACCGGGGCTGCCCGACACAAAGTCTTTTAAGAGGCTCCCCAGGCCCGACAGACATTTGTCAAGATCATCTTTGCAGAACTCAGCTCGGACACGTCTCTAATACTTGGCCAATCTGAGAAGCACCCCCAAGCTCACCCAACAACGTTCCCGGGGCCCTAGCCCTCGGCAGCTGGCTCACCTCTGTGAACAGGGTTTCCTAGGAATGGAATTGACCGCGACCCCCAGCTCACCCTGACCGGAAGGCCTGCCTGTTTCGGGACGCCTGGACCGATTGACACAAACCCGAGCCTCGTCTTACCTGCTCGTCTAATAATTACCCATCAACGTGTCGAATCCACTGTGGCCGCTTTGGCCCAGCCAGAAGAAAGATTATCAGAGCCCCGTGGTCACAGGTGATAACAAGGAATATAATTCACATACGTGTGTGTTTGTGTTTCAGACAAGTGCGATGTCTGAGAAATGAAAGCCCGCCCGCCTGGAGAGAGACGTCCCCGCGGGCCATCACGTGAGATGTGGAGGCAAGAAGACAAGGGCTCACTTCCAAAGGGAGCATGGAAGGAAGAGGCGGCATCGGAGTCTGCGATGGACACGGCTCCGAGCTCAGCAGGTGCTTTTGAGGCCCCTGGCCTCACGGCAGAGGTGGTAGGTATCGCGGTTGCTGGGCTTTTTTACAGTGTTTACAATACACCAGAAATCACCCCCTTTGCAACTGTTTAAACATCTGCTGAAGTATTGTAGACTCCCACTTCGAAATGCTTGTGTGTGCGCGCGCGCGCGTGCGCGGAGTGGTTGGGATAAAGAGCTTTTCCAAATCCTTTCAGAGGCCCATTTGCAGAAAAATCAGTGGAAAGTTGACCGTAGGCCTAAATGTAAAACACCCAACTCTTGTAGGAAAACAGAAGAGAAAAATCTGTCTTAGCTTGGGCTTGTGATGAGTTTTTAGATACAATATGGGAAGCACGGCCCATGAAAGAAAACACGAGAAATTGGACTGTATCAACATTTTGAATGTTTGCTCTGCAACAACGGTGTTAAAGAGAATGAGAAGACAAGCCACAGGAGCGGGGGAGATCTTTGCAAAACATGTATTTGATAAAGGACCGGTATTCAAAATATACGAGGAACTCAGGGACGCCGGGGTGGCTCACCTGGTGAAGTGCCTCTGCCTTCGGCTGAGGTCTCGATCCCGGGGTCGAACCCGGAGTCAGGTTCCCTGCTCAACAGGAAGTCTGCTTCTCCTTCTCCCTCTGCCCTTCTGCCCTGCTCATGCTCTCTCTCACTCCTGTCTCTCTCTCAAAAAAAATTAAATCTTAAAAAAAAAAAAAAAAAAAAAAAAAAAATATATATATATATATATATATATATATATGGAACTCTTAAAACTCAATAAGAAGCAACCCAATTAAAAAATGGGCAAAAGGCCTTACCAGACAACTCACCATGAAAGAAATACAGATGAAAAAGAAGGATATGAATAGATGCTCCACATCCTACATCTTATGTCAGCAGGGAACTGCAAATTAAAACAGCGAGATACCCCTACCCTATGGCGGTTTCTTACAAAAGTCAACGTACTCTTAGCATATGACCCAGCAATCACACTCCTGGGTGATTTCTGTGTGATTCAACCCGAAGAAGTCGGAAATTTATGTCTACACAAAAACTAGCACTTGAAGGTTTAGAGCAGTTTTATTCATAATCAGGCAAAAATTGGGAGCCACCCAGATGTTCCTAGGTAGGAGAATGGATTAAAAAGAAAAGGGTGTGGGGATCCCTGGGTGGCTCAGCGGTTCGGCGCCTGCCTTCGGCCCAGGGCCTGATCCTGGAGACCGGGGATTGAGTCCCACATCGGGCTTCCTGCATGGAGCCTCCTTCTCCCTCTCTCTCTCTGTGTCTCTCATGAATAAATAAAATCTTTAAAAAAAAGAAAAAGAAAAGGGTGGTCCATCCGGAGGCACCTGGGTGGCTCAGTCAGTTGAGCAATCGACTCTTGGCTTTGGCTCATGTCGTGATCTCAGGGTCGTGGGATGGAGCTCCACTCTGCTCAGCTGGGGGTCTGCTTGAGATTCTCTCTCTCCCTTTGCCCCTCCCCTCGCTCCCTCTCTTTCTCAAATAAACAAATACATAAATAAATTTTTTTTTTAAGATTTTATTTACTTATTCATGAGAGACACAGAGAGAGACAGGCAGACTACAGGCAGAGGGAGAAGCAGGCTCCCTGCAGGGAGCCCGATGCAGGACTCGATCCCGGGCCCCTGGGATCACGCCCTGGGCCAAAGGCAGACGCTCAACCACTGAGCCACCCAGGCGTCCCAATAAATAAATCTTTAAAAAAAACCCCAAAAACCTATGGTCCATCCAGACAATGAAAAGCTATGAAGCCATGAAGAAATGGTTGACTCTTGAATACCTACCGCATTTTGCTAAGTGAAAGAAGGCAGTCTGCAAACAGTGACAGACTGTGTGAGTCCCCTTATATGACATTCCAGAAAAAAGCAAAACTATGGAGACAGTCAACAGATACGGGGTTGCCAGGGGTTGGAGAGAGGGGAGTAACGTTTGACTAGGGGAAGCCCAGGAGATGTTTAGGGTCGTGAGGCTACAGTATGTGGTGCTGTGATGGTGGATGCTGTGGATAAGTCAAGACCCAGGGAAGTGTGCAGCACAAAGAGCGAAGCTTAACATCAACAAACTTTGGGGCGCCTGGGTGGCTCAGTGGGTGAAGCATCTGCCTTCAGCTCAGGTCGTGATCCCAGGGTCCTGGGATCGAGTCCTACATCAGGCTCGCTGCTCAGTGGGGAGTCTGTTTCTCCCTCTGCTCCTCACCCCACTCATGCTCACTCTCTGTCTCAAATAAATAAATAAATAAATAAATAAATAAATAAATAAAATCTTTTTAAAAATCTGCCAATTTAGGGATGCCTGGGTGGCTCAGTGTTTGAGCATCTGCCTTTGGCTCAGGGCATGATCCCGGGGTCCCAGGATCCAGTCCCACATCGGGCTCCCTGCATGGAGCTTGCTTCTCCCTCTGCCCGTGTCTCTGCCTCTCTGTGTGTCTCATGAATAAATAAAATCTTTTTTAAAAATCTGCCAATTTAAAAATAATCCTTTAGGAAATTGGGAGATCTCAGGAAGGAATAGACTCTGACAAAAGAAGCTAGTTGTATCTCAAGTGTATGAAACCATTTCACTGAAGGGGACTGGGGGGAAGGGGGCTGATGTGAGTCACTAGGAACTGAGTGGAGTCCGTAAGACCAAAGGCTAAAGGAACAGTACATTCTAGCAACTCTTGTTCCCCCCAAGGGTAGGGGTTAACAATGCTGAAACCCCTCGACACGTACACTGGCATTCAACAATTAAGTACACGGAAGGCAGAGACAGGGAGGCAGGTTTCTCACTGTTGCAGTGGGATGATACAGACAAGCAAGGGGGGTGCTAGAAGGATCCATGTGGCGATGGATCAGAGTTGGAGACATCAGTATGAATGGATGTTTACGTGACTATACAGGTGCGTATGTATATATAGAATGTATAACAGATGCATACACCGTGTCTACCTATATACCATACAGCAATTTGTTGTATATTATATTTCGACATCACGTATAGGTATGTTCATAGATACGTGTTAGCATGCACGTAAACTTCCTTGCTCTGGCAGCTAAGAGACGTGGAAGCTATGACACCCCAGTAGCCCTGAGCACACTAGAGCCACGACCATGGTCTCTAACAGCTTTCTCCCGTAAAGGGCTCCTCGTGTAGGGCTGGGACAGGAAGTGCACACGAGGAGCCTGAAGCAACTTACACTGCCAGAAAGTTAGGAAAGGCAGAGTGCTCAAGCTCCCACTCGCTCTGTCTCTCTCTCCTCCTCTCTGTTGCTCACACACACACACACACACACACACACAGTGACGAGGGTATGACAAAGGACCGCAGGAGTCAACTGGAAGAGCACCCAGGGGTCAAAGATGGAGCCACATAATAAATAAAGTAGCATCGGGTTGTGATCCAAAGTAGAAAATAAAAATATCTACTGTTATAAATAAATGGTCAAATAAATAAATAGGGGGGAAGGGACAACCTTGGCACAGAAAACTGTAAATAATGGACTCAAGTGTGGGCTGTGCAGAGTGCCTTCCTTCCAAACAGGGATGGATCGGAAACAGGGAGGTTCAATTTGCAGTGGAGACACCCAAAGAGCGAGCGGGACCCCAGCCAGGTGACCGGCGTGGCCGTGGCCGGGGGCGAGTCACGTTGAGGGCATGGAGCCTTGCGAGGATGTGACGGGAAGGGCACGTTAGCCCTGCGGTCGTCCTCCCAATAACCGCCCGCGCGTCTCCTCTTGAAACACCAAAGTGTCCAGGTCGTTAAGCACGAGGCAGTGTGGTCCTGGGGCAGAGAAAGGACACTCGGGTAAGTCGAGGAAACCTGAGTTGTCGCTGGGGGCTTCCGGTCATCGGGGAGCACTGCGCGCTGCTGGTTGATGATGGTGACCGCGGGGCCCCGGGCAAAATCCAGAGACCAAATCGGGAAAGTTTACCTGAGGGAGGCCAACGCCCCGAAGGGAGCGGACTTGCATGTCAAAGACGTTTCCAGAAGACCCAAAATCCTTCCAGGTTCCAGAAGGAATATGCGCCGCACCTGCTGGCAGGCAGGGAGGGTCAAAGGGCTCGAGGTCGGGGAGTCCCTCGCCTGCGGGCAGCCCCTGGGAGCCCATCTGGGGATGCTCTGCCCTCGGGGTCTTCCGCCACCCGAGCCCAGAGCCCAGCCGGAAGGCGGACCCCAACTGGCAAGTCTGAGGTCAGGGTGGAGACAGCAGAACCCCTTCTCAAAGGCACCCCGCCGAGGCAGTGTGGGTACCAGGGGAAGCCGCTGCGCCTCCACGGTGGAGGAGGGTCAGGTTGCCCCTCCCCGGCACTGGGGACCCTCCCAAGGCTCCAGCCCCCAGCCCCAGGGGTGCCCTCGAGCCACTCTCCCCCCACCAGCTGCCAAAAGCACAAAGCCCTTCAAGGTGGACTCCGGCTATTTTGAATTCCAAAGCTCTTTGAGCCCCCACCCGATCTCCAGCTGCCCCCAGGCCTCTCCAGGGATCCAGGGATCCCAGGCGCCCCGGGGTGGGGCGTCCTCCCACCCGTGCACGCTCGCACCCCCACCCCCGCCCGGCGCCCTGTGGGCCCCACGCCCCAGGCCCGGGCCCAGTTCCCAGCGGGCACTCCCAGGCCTCCCGGGACAATGAGGGCCTTCCGCTCGCACTCCCTTCCTGCCCTCCCCCCAGCTCTCTCCTTCCCTCCTCCCCCTCTTCCTCAGCTCCCGGTGCCAGGCCCGCGGCCCGGGGCTCCAGGCAGGGGGCCCTGGCACCCCCCTCACCCCAGCATCCAGGGCCCCAGGGGCGGGGAGGGCGGCCGCAGAGCCCCGAGAGCCCATCGAGGCCCACGGCCCCTCCGCGGGAGCCGCCCCGGGAACACTGTAGCCGCCTCTCTGGGCGCGGGCTGCTCGGGTCAGCACACCGGAGGCCAGAGTTCCGGCCTCCAGCTCCCACCTTGGGCAGCTCCTGCCAAGTCACCCTGGCCAGAGGCGAGGATGGGTCCGCGAACTTCGGGCACCCGTCAGGCTGCCCGCCTCGGCTCTGCGTGGGAGGCAGCGCGCCCCACCTGCTCGGCCTCCGTCCTGGGACAGGCGGCAGCTGAGCCGAGCCTGCGGGTGGGAGGGAGGTCCGCCCACGGGGTGGGCCCAGGGGCACCCCGCTCCTCGGCGCCGCGGGGCCCGCAGGCCGGCTCCTGTCCAACTGTGCACCCCTTGGAGGGGACCTGAGCTCCATCTGATCTCGGGCGCAGCGACGAGGCCCCGGAAGAGCGGACGCGGAGGCACAGGGCGGCTTTGTGCTGCTGAGACAAGCCCGCGGCGATCGGCCAGGGGAGGAAGCCACCAGTGGGGTCCGGGCCCGGGACAGCCATGGGGGTGGCATCAGCACCTGCCTGAGGACCACTGGGGCGGCGGCGGAGGGAAGGTGCAGCCCTGCCAAGTCGGGTCCGGGGGCCTGTGGCACCCCCAGATACGGAGGCCTACGGAGGCCTACGTGGGCCTAGATGCGCCCCGTGAAGGCCCCCCTGGGGCCCTGGGGGCCTAGGTCCTAGGGGTCCTGGAGCTCAGGCAGGCCATTGTCGGCATCCACCGCGCCCTTCCTGTCTCCCTTTGGCCCCCTGCAGGCCAGCCGCCCTCCCTCCTGACACCCTCTGACCTGGCAAAGCCAGCAGCAGCCTGGGTGGCAGCTCACTCGCACTTGTGCCACTGGCCTTTGAACCTGCCTCCCCTCCCAGGGGAGACAAGAGTCCCCACCCTTGGCTCCTGCAGGCCCTTCGCAGGCTCCCCAGGCCTGGCCCTTTGTCCCCTCTGCCCTCCCAGCAGCTGAGCTACTTCCCCAAAGTGCCACCCACTTGCCGGCGTCCTTCTCCAGCCACCGCCTTCTCCCCCCACCAGTCTCTTCAGATGAGCGAGATGTTAAAATTCTCGAAAGAGCCAAAGAGCCGCCTGCACCCGGCCACGTCCGCACTTCCCCTGGCTCCTCAGGGCGCTGTCTGACCTCTGCCCGAACCTCTCCATCACAGTTGCCGCCCTCACTCCTGCAAGTGCTCCCGGCCCCTCCTCCCTCCTCCTCCCCCTGGGACGAGATCCTCAGCCTACTTCCTTGGCTCCTCTTTCCTCGCACAGGAGCACAGAAGGGCTTGCGGTCCCGGGCTGGGGCTGCTCGTCTTTCCCCCGTCCTTGCTCCCCGCGGCCCCCCTGCCCCGGGCCTCCCACGGCCCCTGTACTTCTCCGCGGCCCCTTTGTCTCTGGGCCAGCGTCGGTCTGAGTCGGGGCCAGAGAACACCCAGGTTAGGGGTCTCTGATGAGCAGTGCAGCCCTGCTGCCTCGAGGGTCCCCGAGCGCCCTGCGCCCCCACCCGACCTAAGCACAGGCCACCCTGGAGGCTCCTCCAGCGACTCTGGGTGGAGAGGCTGCCCCTCCCTCGCCGGCAGGCTCAATCTGGCTCGGCCCAGAACTGCTTTTCTTCCTAAAGCCGCTGGATGGCCGAGGGTTTAGCTTAACGGGATGAGCCATCTGGGGACTACAGCCTGGTGATCAAAGTGTGGGACCGGTTGGGGGTGGGGGGCGCACTTCACCTCCCTGCCGGGACAATGACCCTTTCCTCCCCCCGCCCCCCCCACGCCCATGGCTGCTCTTGGCTCTACAAAATCCCCAACTGGCTGCCCCGTGCCGGTGGGGAAGTGGCCCAACACCCTTGCCAGGAAGGCCCGAAAGTCCCTGGAGAGAGAAGCTCTGCAGGTGGGGAACTGGGGCCTCCCAGCTGACGCCTGGGGGGAGGGTCTGTGCAGCCGACAGGCACCAGGGGGCAGCCTTGGCCTATTCCAGCAGGAATCTCCTGCGGGTCTCGCGGGAGTGGGGGGCAGCCAGGGTCCCCGGGACCCCTCCTTGGTGACAACAAGCTACAGCTTTACCGGGCAGGCTTGTCTCTGCCCACTTGGGAGACTCATAGAGAGACCTGTCACCCCGAGAGCTGGGACCCCGACCTCCAGCTCCCAGGGTTCGTTCGCTGGCTGCCAGGAGGAGGCAGGTGGTGCCCGTGGCCAAGCCCCCCAGCACACCTGGAGGCAGAGCCGGCGGCAGCCTGTCCCTTGCCTGGAGCCGAGGGGTCCCTCAGGAGGCCGGAGCGGCCTGCAGCCCCCCGGGAGCAGGGAGCCGGGAGTCGCAGGCCTCCTACCAGCACTGGCCCAGGCCCTCGCTGGGGGTCAGACCAGGGTCAGGGAGATGGCACGGCCTGCGAGGATGGGGAGAGCAGGAGGGGCCCAGGATGGCCGCAGGCAGCCAGGGGAGTGGCTTTCCTCGAGCCGGGAAGGGAGGCTGGGAGGGGCGCCCTGGGCGGCAGGCGGGCCCAGGTGAACCTGGGGCCAGGCGCGGTGGGGTCCCCGGAGCGAGGCACTGGCGGGCGCCCCAGGTAGCAGCCATCCTGCCTCCCGCTGGAGCCGCGTCTCCTCCTCGGGAGGAGGGAAGGAGGAGGTGGGCGGAGTGACGGGGAGGGCGGGACGGGGGGGAGGGGGACCAGCCCGGTCGTGGGGGTGGGGCGACAGTGACATCACCCCAGAGTCGGTTCTTAAGCGGCAGCCGATCGGACCGGGAAAGAGAGGGACGGTCGGAGCGCGGTGGCGAGTCGCTGAGCCCGCCGCGGCCCCGAGAGCGGCTGGAGCCGCCGCCGCCGCGAAGGAGGGGCGAGCGCGCCCGAGCCGTCGTCGTCGCCGCCGCCGCCGCCGCCGCCGCCGCCGCCGCCACCGCCACCGCCGGAGCCGCGAGCGAGCCGGGCAGCCGCGCCGGCCCGGACCGGGGCGGGGGGCGCGGGCCGCAGGCCCCTGCTCCGGCCGCCGCTTGCAGACCGTGGGCGCCCGATGCCGCCCGCGCCCCGCTAGGCTGAATCTCGGGCCGGGCGAGCCGCCGCCGCCGCCGCCCGAGCCGCGGGCAGGAGTCTCGGGAGCCACCGCCGCCGCCCGGCCGGGCCCCGCCGCCGCCCGCGCGCCCCCGGGCCCCCGACACACATGAGATTCTTCAGGCTCACTTTCAAGTGCTTCGTGGACTGCTTCTGACCGCGCCGCCCCGCCTCCCCGACCCCCGGCCCGGCCGCCCCCGGCCCCCGGAGGGCCCGCGCCTTCGGGGCCCCCCCCGCGCCACCGGCGCCCCCCGCCGCCCGCCCGCCCGCCCCCGCGAGGCGCCGCGCCCCCCGGCCCGGCCGCGCGGCCCGCCGGGGCCATGGCGAAGAAGAGCGCCGAGAACGGCATCTACAGCGTGTCCGGCGACGAGAAGAAGGGCCCCCTGATCGCGCCCGGGCCCGACGGGGCCCCGGCCAAGGGCGACGGCCCCGCCGGCCTGGGGGCGCCCGGCGGCCGCCTGGCCGTGCCGCCGCGGGAGACCTGGACGCGCCAGATGGACTTCATCATGTCGTGCGTGGGCTTCGCCGTGGGCCTGGGCAACGTGTGGCGCTTCCCCTACCTGTGCTACAAGAACGGCGGAGGTGAGCGCCCCCGCCCCGCCGCGGCCCCGCTCCGCCCGGCCGGGCCCCCGCTGCCCCCGCCCCCTGCCCGCGGCCGGCCCCAGCGGGGCGCAGGGCCGAAGTCCGGGGGCCGGGGGCCCGGAGGCCGCCCCTCGCTGGCCGCCGCCGCTCGGTGGCCCGGGCTGGCGGCCTCCACCCCCCTGGCCGGTCATGTGCCTGGCAGCGTGTGGGGGGAGGGGGCCGGCGAGCCTCCTGCCGAAGCCCCGGGACTGATTGGCCACCGAGGTGGGAAGGCCAGGCCTGCCCCTGGGGGGCTCCCAGAGGTGAGGAGCCCAGGCTGCCCCCGCTGCTCGGGCACACAAGTGGCACATTGTGCGGGGCCCCCACGTGTGCACACACGAACACACACACACACAATGGGCTACTCTGTCCCTCCCCCTGCCCTCTCCTCCCCTCCCTTCCCTTCCCCTCTCTTCTCTTCCCCTCCCTCCCCTCCCCTCCCTCCCCTCCTCCCCTCCCTCCCCTCCCCTCCCCTCCCCTCCCCTCCCCTCCCCTCCCCTCCCCTCCAGCCTGGGCCTGGAACACTGGGTGCCTGAGCCAGGCTTGGGTAGCCTGCGGCCTGGGCCGCCTGGCGCCGCCGCTGGACACGCTGCATGCACAGCCCATGCCCGCCTGCCCGGGCCCAGCTTAGCAACAGCGATAGGCACCCGTGTGTCCTGTGACTGCAGAGCGGCACTGGGGTTGGGGGGAAGCCACGGGGACTGGGCGATGGCTGGGAAACTGAGGCCCAGAGCGAAGGCCTTGGCCCAAGGTCACGCACAAGAAGGATGCTGGGACCAGGAGCCAGGCAAGCTGCAGCCAAGCCTGACTTCTGAGGAGTGCAGAGCTGAGCGGGGCCGACGGTAGGGGGCCTGGAGACGGAAGGGGGGCAGGCGGGCTGCTGGTGCCCAGCTCCCCTGACGCCCCCCCCCCCCGGCCTATGCCCTCTGGCCCTGCCGCGCCAGGGGCCTCAAGCCCCGCTCACCAGACATTGTTGTACCCCACTTCGTCTCCCCCTGTCCTTGCTCACCGACACCTCCAGACACCCCCTATGTTCCCTGGCAAAGGACTGCCACTCAGCCACCCACCTGCTCTCTTCCCCGGACCTTCGTACTTGCAGGCGACTGCCTGGGCACACGGGACCCCAGGGCTCCTGTCCTGGCCCCAGCCAGCCAGTCCCCCAGGCCTGAGTGCCAGCCACAGCGCACGTACGCGCAGGAGCACACATACACGTGCCCGTCCTCCCCTGCGCTGCCCAGCAAACAGGGAACTGCGACACGAGGGTGTGTGTGTGTCCTCCACGCCTGTTAGGTCACCGTAGGTGAGGGTAGAGCCAGAAGCCTTGTGGGTATAGGGCCCCCTCCCACCCCAAGAAACAGGGTTGCAAGGGCCGAGGACTGCCACAGCCCTCCCAACACTCCAGCCTTCTCCCCACAAGGCTGTTCACCTTGCACCTCTGAGTCAGTGGCCACCCCCTGCACTGATTCACCCAGTGGGAAGTTGTGATGGGGCCAGGGTGGGGCCCAGAGCTGGCTCCACCCTGACCTCCCAGGCCTTCGGAAGGCGGCCAGCCAGCCAGGGGCTAAGGGGCTGCCTGTGCAGGTGCCCACCCTCTGCTTCCTCCCCCAGGTGTATTCCTTATCCCTTATGTCCTGATCGCCCTAGTTGGAGGAATCCCCATTTTCTTCTTGGAGATCTCACTGGGCCAGTTCATGAAGGCCGGCAGCATCAACGTCTGGAACATCTGTCCCCTGTTCAAAGGTGAGCGGCCCCAGGCTGGTCCCTCTTGTCCTCTCGCTCTGGGATCCCTCGCCCTTCCCACTGCGAGGGCAAAGCTGGCACCCACTTGAGAAATCTTGTCCTATCTCAGCACTAGGCTGGGGCTCCACGGGGGCCCGTCACGTCACGAGGGGAAAGCTAGAGGACCTGCAGACCACCCGCATGATCTTGGGCAGGTGGGGACGGGAGCCAGGGACTTGGCCTCTCCGCTGAGGCCAGGACGCCCAGGCCCGGCAGGGCTGAGAACAGGCCCTGCCAAGCACACTTGGCCCCCCGAGGCTGAGTGGCGGGTGCAAGAGCTGACAGCAAGACACGCCGCCAAGGGCCTGCTCCCCCAAGGCCAGAGGGCCAACCAAAGGAGCTTGGATGGGAGCCATGCAGTCCAGGGCCTGGAGGGGACTACTGGCAAAGGTCAATTTAGAGCTCCTTGGGCGTGTGGGCAGTGCGCTCCCATTCTCTCAGGCCCTAGGAAGTACCCTGAGGAAGAGTCAGTGATTGGCCAAGGTTGCCTGCCGAGACGGAGAGGGGGACTATGTCCCAAACGGCCCCAGGTCACCAGGAAGCCCCCAGCCACTGAGGACTGGAGGCCACTGGGGGCCCAGGTGGAGGCTTGGCCCTCCCTCCACCACCATGGTGGCAGTGGGACCCAAGAGGAGGGGACAGGTGTGTGAGGCTAGGGAACTTACAGGACTGAGGCTGAGATCGGGGCCAGAGGGGAGGACTCGAGGGAGGCTGCAGGAGGTGAAGCCGGGAGCAGGGGCAGGTCTCTGCTGGCGGGGAGGCTGAGGGGGCCAGACACAGATGGGGGAGCTGCCCTGGTGTTGCCACACTTGCACAAGGGAGTCCAGGGTCCAGGGGGCTCTCTGCATCTGCTGTCCTCCCACTCCCCACGATCCTCCCACCAGATCTTCGCAGTCGTGCTCTGGAGGCTTCTCTGAGCCTGGTAGGGTAGATAAGCAGGGGGGTGGGGGGGGAGTGGCTCGTGAGAAGCCCACGCAAAAACTCCTCCCCAGGCCTGGGCTACGCCTCCATGGTGATCGTCTTCTACTGCAACACCTACTACATCATGGTGCTGGCCTGGGGCTTCTATTACCTGGTGAAGTCCTTCACCACCACGCTGCCCTGGGCCACATGTGGCCATACCTGGAACACTCCCGACTGTGTGGAGATCTTCCGCCATGAAGACTGTGCCAATGCCAGCCTGGCCAACCTCACATGTGACCAGCTTGCTGACCGCCGGTCCCCTGTCATCGAGTTCTGGGAGTGAGTCAGGCGCCTCTGGGCCGGGCCCTGCCTGTCCCCCGCTGCGGGCTCCACATATGGCCGGAGTCTGCGTGTGCTGGGGCCCGGCCTGTCTTCGGGGAGCCCCCAGCACAGCCCCTAGAGGAGCGGGAACGGGTGGACCTGGCTCCTTCACGTCTCAGTCCCAGGCATTGTCACTCCATCGTGCCCGCCAGCCTGGGAGGGGGTGGCTCGCGGGCACGCTGTGGGTGCTGTGGGTGCTGTGGGTGCCGCGGGGCCGGGCTCCCAGCCCTACGGCCTCCGGCCCGTTCAGGCTCACACCCTGCAGCACCTCCGGGCCCCAGGCGTGGGAGGGAGGGGGGCTGGACGGGGCGCACCGCCCCCAGGGCCGCCCCCAGCCTCTCTGCCCGCTGCCTGCACCCCTCACGGACCCTCCCTCCCCCAGGAACAAAGTCTTGCGGCTCTCCGGGGGCCTGGAGGTGCCAGGGGCCCTCAACTGGGAGGTGACCCTGTGTCTGCTGGCCTGCTGGGTGCTGGTCTACTTCTGTGTCTGGAAGGGGGTCAAGTCGACGGGAAAGGTACGGCCGGAGGCTGGCAGGGCTGGGGGTGATGGCCGTGGTGGGGGTGTGGGGGGAGAAGGGGCGCCCCTGCCAGGGTCCACTGCTGCAACAGGAGGGGGCCGGGGCCCCAGCAGGGCGCGGGTCGTCGAACCCAGGCCGCCGGATCCCCACCTGTGGCTGGAGGGCCCGGCCCCCCTGCACGCTCAAGCCCGGGAGCCTTCCCTCCCTCGGGGGAGAGGCCCAGGCGGCAACTGTCCCTTGTCAGTGAGGGGCCACCCCGGCTCCCCCACTTGCTGTCCGGGCCTCTGCGGGGACCCGGGCTGCGGCTGCCCTTCCTGCCTGGCCCGCTCCGCTCCGTGCGGCGGGAGGCAGAGGTCTGCGGTCCACGTGGCTCTTGCCCCTGTCCCTGGCTGGATGCTGCCTCTCTGGCATCAGGGGCCCAGGGGGCGTGGGCCCTGCCCCTGGCCGTGTCCCCCCCACCCCCGTGGGTCACCTGCGCGCCGCGGGGCTGCTGCTGCTGCCCGAGCCGAGCACACAGCCTCCCCGGGAGGAGCCGAGGCCTCGAGGAGGACGGCGCGGCCGCCGGCCGGCCTCCCGCTGGACCTCGGAGCCCCCGGCCTGGTCCCCTGGCCATCCCGCCGGGCCGGGGCCCCCTCTGAGCCGCCCGCCCCCCGCAGATCGTGTACTTCACCGCTACCTTCCCCTACGTGGTCCTCGTCGTGTTGCTGGTGCGCGGAGTGCTGCTGCCCGGCGCCCTGGATGGCATCATCTACTATCTCAAGCCCGACTGGTCCAAGCTGGGGTCCCCGCAGGTGAGGGCACGTGCGCGGAACGGGAGGAGGGCGCGGCCGGGCCACACAGCCCCTCACACCGTCCCGGCCGGCCCCCCCGCAGGTGTGGATCGACGCCGGGACCCAGATCTTCTTTTCCTACGCCATCGGCCTGGGGGCCCTCACGGCGCTGGGCAGCTACAACCGCTTCAACAACAACTGCTACAAGTAGGTGCCGCCGCCGCCGCCGCCCCCCCCCCCCCCGCCCCCGGGAGGCGGGCGCCCTGACCCGCCCCGTGGCCCTGTGTCCCCAGGGACGCCATCATCCTGGCACTCATCAACAGCGGGACGAGCTTTTTTGCTGGCTTTGTGGTCTTCTCCATCCTGGGCTTCATGGCCACGGAGCAGGGTGTGCACATCTCCAAGGTGGCCGAGTCAGGTACGGCCCCCCCCCCGGCCCCGCGCCCGCCGTGGCCCCCGTGCAGAGGCGCCCTGGGGAGCGGGCGAAGCGCCCGCCGCACTGGCCGCGTCACCCTGGGCCCGGGGAGGCCCGGCCGAGCAGCTGCACGGCCCAGCTGTCCCCGCCGGCTCGGTGCGGGAGCCCGGGGGCCCCGGCCACGCGGAGCCTTGAGCCCCGGGCCTCGGAGAATGCCCCGCCCGCGTGCCAGAGGCTGCCGAGGAGGGGGGCCTCGGGGCCACCGGTGACCCGGGACGGGGTTCGAGTCGATGCGGGAGGGCCCCGGGCGGCCGCGCCGTCCGTGGGCGTGGGAAGGGGAGCGGGGCGATGGTGCAGCCGGCGAGGCACCCGGGTGTGCAGACGTGCCCTCCCCTCCCAGGGCCCGGCCTGGCCTTCATCGCCTACCCCCGGGCCGTCACGCTGATGCCCGTGGCCCCGCTCTGGGCTGCCCTGTTTTTCTTCATGCTGCTGCTGCTCGGCCTGGACAGCCAGGTTTGCAGGGGGCGACAGGGCGGGGGGGGGGGGGGGGCGCTGCGGGAGGGCAGGGGGGGGGGGGGTGGCAGGGGGGCGCTGGCGTAGGCGGAGGGCGTGGCCTCAGCGCCCGGCCACAGTTTGTAGGTGTGGAAGGCTTCATCACCGGCCTGCTCGACCTCCTCCCGGCCTCCTACTACTTCCGTTTCCAAAGGGAGATCTCTGTGGCCCTGTGCTGTGCCCTCTGCTTTGTCATCGACCTCTCCATGGTGACTGATGTGAGTGGGGGCGAGGGGGGCCGCCCCGGGCCTCTGGCCGCCGCCGCCCATCGCCTTCCCTGACGCGGCTCTGTCCCCAGGGCGGGATGTACGTCTTCCAGCTGTTCGACTACTACTCGGCCAGCGGCACGACCCTGCTCTGGCAGGCCTTCTGGGAGTGCGTGGTGGTCGCCTGGGTGTACGGTAGGTGCGGGTGCAGGGGCGGGCGGGGCGCGGCCGGGGCGCGGCCGGGGTCTCCAGCTGCAGCCCTCCCGCCCCAGGAGCCGACCGCTTCATGGACGACGTCGCCTGCATGATCGGCTACCGACCCTGCCCCTGGATGAAATGGTGCTGGTCCTTCTTCACCCCGCTGGTCTGCATGGTAAGGGCCGGGGGAGGCGGGGGCGGGGCGGGGGAGCAGCGCCAAGGGCCCGCCCCCGGCTGAGCAGGGGTCTTCCCCCTCAGGGCATCTTCATCTTCAACGTGGTGTACTACAAGCCGCTGGTCTACAACAACACCTACGTGTACCCGTGGTGGGGCGAGGCCGTGGGCTGGGGCTTCGCGCTCTCCTCCATGCTGTGTGTGCCCCTCCACCTCCTGGGCTGCCTCCTCAGGGCCAAGGGGACCATGGCCGAGGTCAGTGTGCCCTGCGCGACACCCCCCCGCCCCCGGGCCGAGGCATCAGCTCCAAAGTGCCCGGTCTCCCACCCGCTAGGATGCACCAGTGCGCTAGAAGTCTCCGGGCCAGCTGGGGGAGGGTGGCATGGAGGGGACGCAGACCCTCCGGGGCCTGAGGTCGTGGCGGGGGGAGCAGAGGTCTGTCCCCGGCCTCCCACCCCTTCCCTAGTCAGAGAGCGGGGTGCAGTCAGTCCCCACAGCAGGAGGGGCCCCTGTCCCCAAGCCGCGGCAGGTGGTGGGCAGCGGACAGGCCAAGGGCCAGCATGCGTGCCCCCTCGACCCCCATGGCCCGGGGACTCAACGCGTCCCTTTCTCCCGCAGCGCTGGCAGCACCTGACGCAGCCGGTGTGGGGCCTCCACCACTTGGAGTATAGAGCTCAGGACTCCGACGTCAGGGGCCTGACCACCCTGACCCCAGTGTCCGAGAGCAGCAAGGTGGTGGTGGTAGAGAGCGTCATGTGACGGGCACCCGGGCTCCCATCACCAGCTCACCCTCTTGTAGCCATAGCAGCCCCTGCTTTAGCCCCCCCACCCCTCCAGGGGGCTTGCCTTTCCCTGACACTTGGGGTCTGCCTGGGGAGGGGGGGAGGAAGCACCACGAGTGCTAACTAAAATAACTTTTTTTTCCATTTTTAATAAAACGCCAAAAATATCACAACCCACCAAAAATAGATGCCTCCCCACCCCACCCCCCAACCAAGCTGGTACACACGCTGCTTCCCAGGCCCTGCCGACCGCCGGCCCCCTCGTGCCCGCTGCAGATGTGTCTCCCCAGCCCCACCACGCCTGCCTCTGGGGGGGGGGCCCACCCTGGAGGCAGCAGTGGCGGGAGGGGGGGGACACAGGGCAGGGAGGCGGGGGAGGGGCAGCAGAACCAGAACCAAGGCCACTGTTTCAGCTGGGCTAGACCCCTCTCCCCGTCCCTCTTCTAGAAGCTTAGAGAGCCAGCCAGCAACGGAACCTCCCGGTTCCCGCGCCAATTGCCACCAATATCAATTGTGTGAGCTTGTGTACGAGTGCATGTGTGCGTGAGTATGTAGGTAGGGTGAACCTAGATCTCTCTTAGCAAAGGTGAATACCAGGTGTAAACTGTGCCTGTGGGCAAATGAGGCTTGTATTTTGCACATTTTATAAAAACTTGAGGAAAGAGATTTCTGCTTGTATATTTCTAAAGAGAAAACAGCCCCTCCTCCCCCCTGCCACTCCCCACCCGTCCCTTTCAGCGTCCCCTTAGTCCCCTGCCCCAGCCAAGGAGTGTGAATTTATAGATCTAATTTTCATAGGCAAAAGCTTCAAGCCGTGGAGCGTGCGAGTCTGTCGCGTGGGTGTGCATGTGTCGTCCCCGGCCCCAGACTGGGGGGGAGAGTGCACGGCGGGCGGCCTCCGGGGACACCCCCCACGCCCCCGCTGCCCACAGGTAGATGCGGTGCCGGGACCCCGGGGCCGCTCGCCTGGCACGTGCGCCCTGCCCCCGGGGCCGGGCACGACCGCAGGGATCTGAGGTGGGCACCAGCCGGGGAAGGGATCCCGGGCCGGGCTCCCACCTGCGAGCTTAAAGCTGATGCGCTTCCCACGTCTCGAGTCTTCCATGTAGCAGCTTTAATTAACCCACGTGTGTGTCACGTCCGATCCCGAGACAGCCGAGTGGACCCTAGAAAGGCTTCCCCCATGCCACCCCGACGTCGGTCGGAGGGGTGGGACCGGGTGAGGGTGGGGGTCCGGCGGGGACATTCTTACTGTGCTAAAAAGCCACTGCAAACATAGCAATAAAAACCTGTCATTTTCCAAAGCTGCCTCCTGCTCCACCTCTGCTTGTCAGGAGGGGGGGTGTGCGGGGAGGGTGTCGGGGCTGCAGGGGTGGGGTGGGGGAGGCCACCTCCCCTCGGGCTTTCCTCGGTCCCCGCGCCCACCCGGTGCCATTCCGGGAGCTGGGAAGAGAGCAGGTACCGAAGCTGGCAGAAGCCTTTTCCCCCCGGAGCTGACATACTTGGGGAGAAAGGATGACGAGAATGGTAAAGAGGAACGCGAGGGTGGGAAGTCGTGGGTGCTGAGATTCCTGAAGGTTGCCCAAATGCTGCATTGAACAGGTGACCTCCGGAAGGGAAGGTGAGCAGGAGTGCTGGCACAGCCAGTGACAGCTGCAGCAGGACCCAAGAAGGCGAACAGCACTGGGACCGGGGTGCTAGCACCGTAAGGGCCAAGTCTTCAGATTAGAGACCCATGTGCAAAGCGGAGCCAGTGGAGGTGTGGATGGCTGTGATGAGGGGTTCAGACAGGAGTCAGGAGACTCCGTGAGACACAGATCCTGAGCTCTTGGGCACCAGGAAGGGTGGCGGTGGCAGGCCCTGCACCCAGGGACATGAGAGAGAGAAGGTGTGGGGGTGACGGTGGCAGCTAACTGGGCCTGCTGTATCAGAGATGTCGCCTCAGTGCAAACATCCAGTCAGCACGTGGACAAGGAGTCTGGACTGGAGAGAACAGTAGCGGTTCTCAGCACAAACACAGCCCTGACAGCCCCGAGCCGCCCCCCCAAGCTCCCCACGGGTGACTGAGAGCAGGGGCAGAGGGAGAAGTGGCCCAATCACCCGGCCCTGGGGCCCTGGGGCCCTGGGACACTCACAAGGGGGCAGAGAGGGAGCTGGCAGTGGAGAGGGGGGAGGGGCAGGAGGGACCCCGAGAGGGGAGGGTGGCCTCCTGGCACAGGAATGAGCACCACTCTCCCGCTTCCACGCCCCCCCCCCAGAGGGGAGATGGTTAGGAAGCTGGGGGTGTAGGGTTGCGCTAGGGGGCCACTGATGGTCAAGGAACAGGAGGCCCTGAGAAAGTTTGCTGGGTCCGGCAACAGGGTCCCAGAGACCCACACAGGAGGCCCGGGGTGCTGGGTGCATGCAAAAGCTTGACCGGAGTGGGATTAAGAAAGGCGGTGTAGAAGCAACCCAAGTGTCCATTGATAGAGGAAATGGATGAATAAAATGTGGCCTATCCACATAGTAGAATATTATTCAGCCTTAAAAAGGAAAGAAACGGGGCAGGGCACCTGCCTGGCCCAGTGGGAAGAGCGGGAGACTTGATCTCGAGGTCGTGAGTTCGAGCCCCACATTGTGGGTAGAGATTCCTTAAATACCTAAAAGCTTTAAGGAAAAGGAAATCCTGACATGTACTATGATGTGAAAGAACCTCGAAAACATGCTGAGGAAAAGCAGCCAGACACAGACGCTGGGGCAGTCTGCGTCCACGAGGTACACAAGAGTGGTCACACCCACAGAGAAAGAACGATGGTTCGTCAAGGTTTGGGGGCCTGGTGCGCACTCTGGACGCCAGCCTGGGAAGGAGTGGTGGCCCCTCAGAGGGACTGGCTTGCTGCCCCTGCAGTTCCTCCCTGGCCAGTCCCTGCTCTCCAGCAAGGCATGGCCCCCCCTACTGAGGAGGAGCTTTAGCCCTCAACTATACAGCCAAGGGTGGGCCATGTCTGAGGGTCACCAATAACCAGGGGACAGGTCCCCACAGAGCTCAGAAAGGAACACTGGCTGAGCAGGCCCGACTGCAACTCAAGCCGGGCCTGTGCTGGCATGTGGAGGCGCTTCCCCAGCAGGCCATGCGAGCAATGTCCCGGGCCCCTCACACATGCCTCGCCCTGTCGACTCCTCCAGCAACAGCTCCTGCCTCGTCACCCACAGAACAGAGCCTGCAGCCCAGGGTCATCCTCAGGCCTGCTCTGCTCCCCACCCTGGGCTCACACTAACTCCTTACCATCCCCACTCCCCCAACTACAACTGTACCTTTGGCTCTTGCCAAATGGCCTATGAGCCACCTGCCAACCTCGACAGAGGTTGGACTGCTTGGCTGGGGCCCTGAAAGCAGCGGGTAGTCACCATTTACTCTGGAACCTGCCCCTGTGGTAGGGGCTTCAAATGTGGGGTCTGGCCATCTAGTGGGAGACAGGTAAGGAAAGCAGTGAGCCCTTGGGGCACGTGGGTGGCTCAGTGGGTTAAGCATCTGCCTCGGGCTGGGGTCACGATCCCAACATCCTGGGATCAAGCCCCACATCGGGCTCCCTGCTAGGCGGGGAGTCTGCTTCTCCCTCTGCTGCTCTTCTCCCTTTCTCGCTTTCTCAAATGAAAAAATTCTTAAAATATTTTAAAAAACAGTCAGCCCAGGACTTGGTACGTACTGGGCTACCACAGCCAGGGGAGGGGGCACAGGGGGGTGGTGCAGGCCCACTCAAGAGCAGGAGGCTGCTAAAAAACGGTGCTTGGAACAACCTACGGGCCAGTTTCTGTGGGTGGTCCTCCAGTTGGGGCTGTTACCCCCATCCTCATCTCATCCCCCCCCCCCGACCCCTGGCGGGGTATGCCAAAAGCAGCATGGTGCAGCATTCTCTTTGCTTGGCCCAGGGCCTGACACCATGGGGGTTCAGGGGCCACCCGAAGCTGGCCAGGGAAGAACCCACAGTTTGGACTCTGGCCTCTAGAAATTCATAGAACGGTGAGCTCAGGGGGAGGGCAAGGTAGTCAGGGAACACTTCCTGGAAAAGTGGGACTATCCCTCAGCCTTAGCATAGCAACCACACAGCCTCACCCACAGTCCCCCACCCCTACCACCCATCAGACACCACCTTGCTGTTCATGAAAGCACAGGGAGGGGACACAGGAGAAGGCAGCCACTGGCCCAAGGCCTGGCCAGGAGGAGTAGGAGTACAAGCTAGCCACTAACATGAACATCTCCAGGGGCTCCCCAATTCCAAAGAAAATACCTCCAACCTGTTCTTTTTGCCTAGTCCTCAGGGCCAGCAGAGGATGAGCACTGCATCGAAGACAGGGGCTACAGCAGCCCCAGCCACCCAGGCCCTCAGGCTGGTCTTGAAAGCCACCTCCTGAAGCTGGCCGGTGGGAGGGGGCAGGGAGGGAGACTGCCAAGGGGGGAGACCACAGCAGAAGCAGGCTCTCCAAGCAGGTACGCACGTCCAACATGTTCCCAAGGTTGCAGGTAGCAGAGGGGGCACCCTCCCCACCACCTAGCTCTATCCTGGGCCAGTCATAGGTCACTGTCAAGGGCAAGTCTCCTGTCTTAGTAGGCGTGAGTCAGAGGTCATCCTGCAAACCTTCAGGAGGAAGTGGGGCAGGGAGTGACTGGTGGCACTCTGCCATGTTCTATCTGTCCTAAAATGTGATGAACAGGACTCAGAGGAGGCAGGCAAATCTGCCACCCGGAAGCCCCAGCAGTTTACTGAGTCTCCCAAGATTCCGTGGACCCAGTGGCCAACCCAACAGGTCAGACACACCCCAAGTGGTCATAAAATAGGGCCTGCCTGGGGAGCAGAAGGCAAAGGGACAGGGAGAGCAAGTATGAGCCTGGGCCCAACCTAGGATGAGGGGGTCTTTAGAGATTAGTAAATTGAAAGAAAATAACCTGAAGGCCTCCAGGACCCAACATTGGGGGTCTCTATCAGAACTCCCCGCCACTCCCTTCCTGGTCCCTCCAGTGATGGGAGAAAGACGCGGCTTCCTGGTGGCCTCAGTTACACGCACGAATCATAGTCACATAACAACGAACTTTATTGCCCCAGGAAAACTCTACTCTGCCTGCACCGTCTACCCTCCTGCAGGACCAGAGACAAGGGGCCCTGGAACCCCAAACAACACGCAACACAAAAGAGGCACAACCCAGTGGGAAGCAATGCCTGCCTCATGCCTGGCCGGCTGGGATGGCAGCAAATTCATCCTGCGCAGGCAGAAACTGGGTCCCCTGGGGTATGCCGGGAGAGCGTGGAACTGCAAGCTGTGCAAGGGGACAGGAAGCAGAGGGGGCGAACTGAGGTACCGGGGAGGCCGGGCTGCAGGCAGCAGCGGGCACAGCCCAGGTGGCAGGTGGGGAGGAGCAGCCTCACTCCTCCTTCTTGTCCGTGGGGCCATCCACCGCTGCCTGGAAGGGACAGAAACCACAAGGCAACGGGTCGACAGGGTGCACCCCTCCCCTTCACCCCCTAGCCCCTTCACCCCAAAGGCCCAGCTTGCTGGCTTCTCCCCAGGTAACAGGTACCAGGTGAGCAAGGGACCCCACCTGCAGCAACGCCTAAAGGCCTGCCCAGGTGATTGTGGACCCTCTCTAGCAAAGGCTGTGACCCTAATGCCAACCAGAGGGGTGTAGCTGGGCGCCTCTGCTGTCATGCTTCTCTTTAAGCCACAGGACCCCACACCAACCGCCGTCTTGGGCCCGTGGCAGACCCGGCATTCAAGTCCCTCCCAAGTCCCAGCTCAGGCCCTGCACAATTCTGCACATCTTTTATGGGTCCTGCTGGTGATCCCACCCTACATTGAGGCCAAGCAGTCCTCCTCTGGGGCCTGGGCCCTATCTCTTCAGCCACTGTGGTGGCCAAATTTAGGCCAAGTGACAAGGCAAATTGTTAGAACTTAGGGGCATTTACATGGCCCTCAGGCCCAATTCTCAGGCCACCTGAGCTTCCAGATTCAGCCAATCTGAGGACTCTTGACAGGTCCTAGGAGGGGGGTGGGGCAGGTAGGCCGCCCCAGCCCTGCATCACCCCCACAGCCCACATGCAGAAGAGGCAAGCTGCCAGTCGCAGAGTGTCCCTGCAATGGACCTGGACCAGTCAGGAGCGCCACACCACAGACCAGGTACACGTGTGAGGGAAGGTGCTCTTCTCAGAAACACTGATGCCAGGCATGAGGGCCCACCGCACTACCAAGGCCACTTTAGCAAGTGGCTGCCATCTGCCAAGCCACACCCCTCCTGCTAGAGAAAGAGTTCCAGCTGCTGAGCCCAAACTGGCACTGCTTGGCAGGCTCTTCTCTAGACCCAGAGTCAGCAGCAATGGAGGAAGAAAGGGGGAACGGGGGAAAGAAAAAAGCAGCCAGCCCCACCACCAGGGCCTCTTGAAGGCTCTGTCGAGGGAGGCCAGGCTGGGGATGAGCCCGCTCAGTGCTGCTCAGGGTGCGGGGGGCAGATCCGACCCGGCAGAGCAGAGCACACATGCCACTGACCTGTAACTTTGCGTGCTCCTCCAACAGACGGTCATACTCCTTGGTAAGGCCCTCAGACTGCTTCCGCATGGCCACGGCCTCGCGTTCAGCTTTCTCTAGTTCTGGAGATGATGCAGATAAGGAGAAAAAGAAAACACAAAGATAGGGATTAGTTAGGAAGAAAAAATCCAGCTGCTGGAGACACCAGAGACAGGTCTGAATGTGTCCCCACTGAGGCTGTCTAGGAGGGTGCTCCTCTCCAGAAAAGTTCCCCTGCCAGCTGTAGGGCGAGCCCCTGAAGCAGGGGAGGGCTGGCCAGCACAGATGGGGGAAGCGGGAAAACACCAAGGACCCCCTGGCCCATTTGATGGAGGGACTCCAAGTGGCCCTAGGCATGGGTGACTTCGGGGAGGCTGTGGGCCTGGAACCAACAGTCTGAGAACATTGAGGTGACAGCAGGAGATAGGGAGCAGAATGCTGAGAGCAAAAAGCGTGTTGGGAGGGGCTTTCAGGAAGGGAACAGATGAACTCTTCAGTAACACTGCCAGCCGTTCTGGGGTAGCTTCCCGAGTTTTCCCCGTCCCTGCCCCAAGGACACTGGTGACACTGCCACATGCGGAGAGCACTGTTCCCTGGGCCTATTGCTGGCCAACATGCTCCAGAGCTAGTCTCGGAGCCCCTGGGACACCCCGGGCCTCCAGACAGAGACTGCACCACTGAGCCCCAGCAGCTAGATAAGCAGGGGGCCATTTGTATGTTCTCACTCAGCTCCTGAGCCCGAGTGCACATCTGTTATTAATACTTTGGCACAAGAGGGGCAGCCAGCACTGGTGGAGCTTCCAGACTTTCAGGGGCTGGGGGACACCTGAGGACAATGCTCACTTTGCTTGTTGATGTCTAGCTCGTCCTTCAGCTTCTTCAGATCAGCCTTCAGGCTCCTGTTCTCCTCTTCTACCTTCTCCTCGGCATCCTTACCATCTAACTTGACCCCGCCAGCAGCAGCTTCCTAGGAAGAACGCCAAGGGCACGGGTTACTTGGGCGGGAGGAAGGGAGGGAGGGAGGGAGGGAGACAGGCGATCCAGCTCCGTCTCCCCCACTGAGTGTGATTCCTCAAGCTGCACTGGGCACTTGCCCCTTCAGAAATGTCAGCACAGAACTGGGCCACTGCCTGTTCCCAGCTACCAGGCAAGGGGAAGGGCCAGCAGGGCCACCTGCCACACTTCACAGGCCACACACCCTACCTCTCTTCCTTAGCAGCACTGGGAGTTCACCAGTCCACCCAATGACTCCATCTGCTACCTTCTGGAGACTTTTGCCAGTCACCCCTAACTGACCAATGACCTCTGTTCCTCTCCCCAGGCTCCACAGCTCACTCTGGACAGAAGCAGCAAACTCATCCCTGCCCGTGCAACTCTATCCCTCCTGTGGATGAATCCAACCCCATCTACCCATCTTCCCAGCTTAGCTCACACCTCACCTCCTCGGATAAGCCTTCTGAGACTGGCCACTTCCCATCCCTGTCTTGCCCTGAGCTGATACAATCCTCAGGAAACCACAGGCCTTATCTTGCATTCTTCTATGCTAACCTGCCCATGGTTCTTCATAGCACAGGGCTCAGCTCACCAGAGTCAGTTTTATCAGGAAAGAGTCTGACCTGGATGTAGCACATAGAGACAAGGGAGCAACGAGGGTGCCCCTTTCCCTGTCAAGTCCCACAACCTCTCCCTACATACCCCCACTGAGAACCACCCCTGTCCCTTCTACCCAACCCCTCAGCTTTGCCAACAGCTGCAGTGTCACACATTTCTCAGAGGTGACACTGCGGCCCGGAGGGAATGTCACGTGGCAGAGTCCAGCAGGTAGAACTCACCTTCTTCAGCTGGTCATTCTCTTCCATGTACTTCTTGGCCGCCTCACTGGCACTTTCTGCCTGCTTTTTAAAGGCTTCATTGGACGCCAGCAGCGTGGCCTGCTGGGAGATGAGAGTCACCAGGCGTCTAAGCAGGCTGCAAATGAAAAGGAAGGGAGAAGTGAACAGAAGCAGCAAGGGAAATGGCTGGCATGAACTTCTCTTGGTTGCCCCTGCCCCAAGCCTGCCTCCAGCCTAGACCTGTCCTCTTGGATTGCCAGAGCAGCCAAGCAAGATGCCGCCAGCCTGGGTCTGGCAACAAAAGGGAAAAGGTGGAGCCTAAGAACCATCTTCTGCCACCAGAATGATTAATACTACCCCAAAACAGCTGCTCGAAGCTAAGGCTGTCCTTCAGTCCCAAAGGCACAGGAAGCAGCAGATTGACAGGATACCCCAGGCCAGGCCTGGCTACAGCTGGAGGACCCTGAACCTAGCCCTTTCCAGCTCAGGGCCTGGATGTTCCAGAGAAGCCACAGCACCATCTTTCTAGCTGTGAAGTCAGGCTTGCCCTGGTAAACGAGAGCAGCCAACGTCCAGAGGCACTTCCAGCTTCTGGTCCAAATCCTCAACACCCACCTCATAGGGTAGGCACGATCACTGCCCCATTTCAGAGAGGGGAAACTGGCTAAGGCAACTGGTAAAGGTCAAGAGCCAAACACGGACACGGCAAAGCCCCCATTGTAGGCTGTCTGACCCCAAAATCCAAGCTTGGAACCATCACCCATTCTCAATTTGGAGGGAACCACTCCCAAGCCAAGTAAGAGGAGGACAAAAATGACTCTTTTCTCTACACATGGTCTACAGGCAGCTGTTAGAGAACATTGCTACAACAAGGTCTTCTGGGGCTGGAGGAACAGAAAAGGAAGCAGGACCCAAGCATACATCTCAGGTCCAGACCAGCCACGAAGGGCAAACAGGTGGCAGCTGGGGGCACCTGCCACTCCATTTCCCTGATAGCCAGCCCTGTCCTCGAGATGTTACCTGATAAGAGAAGAGAGGAACAGAGAAAGGCACAGCTCAAACAGTAAAAAAAAGAAAAAAAAAAAGAAAAAAGAAAAAAATGGGGTGGGGAGGAGGGAGGGCACATTCCCCACACACCTGAGACAAGAGGCCCTGGCTGGTCATAGCTATGAGGAAGGCACCTATAAGCACCCCTGGGGAACAGGGAAAGACTGCTTTGTACAGTGTTTCCACAACAAAGGGCTTGCTCAGAGGAGATAAAGCAGCCTTGGATGCCTGCTCCTGGGCCAGCCTTCACAGGGTTCTCGTGGACACCTGTAGTTTAGACGGCCCGAGGGCATGGGGCAAGAAACCGGGCGCACTCCCCTGCTGGCATGGGCTGTGGCACAGACTCCGTCATGAATAAGTACCGGGCAGGGGCAGGAGAGGTGGGCACACAGGGGCTCTCAGAAGCCCATCATGCTTCCTGGTTTGCGGAAAGGCTCCAGGGGCCCCTGGCAGCATGGGGAAAGCCAGGCTGCTGGTTTCTGGCAGGATGGGAGAGTTTCCAATGACATGTGCTCTCTAAAATTAGCAGCTGGACCTCGTGGCCCAGGGCTCAGGTTTCCCTGTCTCAGCCCCTGACTATACACCAGCCTGCCCCCCACTGGGCTGGAGCCCTGGAAGAGGAAGGAGCTACCAAGCACCCCAGAAGCCAGAGAGAAACAACACACTTGACTTATGTCAGCAGGGCAGAAGTCACCAGAGGGACCCAGAAAGAAAGGCAAGTCTGACTAAGCCCCAACCTCCCTATTCTGAGCACTCCGGCAGCTCTCAGCAGATCCTGGTGATGTTGAAGAGGCCCCTCCTCCCAGATGGCGACAAGCTGGGGGGAGGGCACGTGTGCCACCTGGTGGACCCAGCAGGCAAAGATAGGGCAAGTAAGCCCAAGAGTGACACACCTCCTGTCACAACAAGGCCAGGCAGGTGGCCGACAAGAACAGGACTCCAGCAGCGTCGTAAGTGACCATGGCTGTCCCCCAGGTTATCCAGGGAGGCCGGGCCCAGGGTGGTGGTGCCAACAGTAGCAATGCAGCAGGGGTCCGGCTTTCCTCAGTGCCCTCCAAGCACGTCCCCAGCTATGGAGAGCCAGGGCTACCACCATGAGCCCAGGCAAACACAAAGACCCTAGCACAAGAACTGATCAAAGAGCCTCCTGAAACCGCAGACTGCTCCAGCCCCCCACCCAGGCTCACAGCCCTTCCTCAGGATCTCTCCCTCAGTGCAGGACAGGAGCCACCAGAGCAGGCGCCCTCCAGCACCTGCCAACCCCAGACCCTGAGTCCACGTCCTCCGGCTTCCTGTTAGACCTGTTCCTCCAACCCTGCCCTGGACAACTCTGCTATGCTAATTCTTCCCTCCAGGAACCTTGTTCTCAAGGAGCTCTCCCTCCTGCTGGCCCAAGCCACTCTTCTCCTCTCTTCCTTCCCTCCCTCCATTTGGCAACCTACACCAACCTAGGACTTGCCCTGCTCAAGTCACTACCAGGACCACCGCTGGCCTAACCACCTGCTCCAAGAAGTGCCCTGAAACCTCTGGAGCACTCGCTCGGCAGCACTTGGCGCAGCTGATAGGTGGCCCTCCTTGCAGGATTCTCCCCCGCCCCTGCCTCAAGCAACCCTCACTGCCCACCCATCTCATCACTGACAGGGTTCATTTCAGGCCAGGCCCTCACACCCAACTGTCTCCTAAAGGCTGGCCCCTGGGGGTCCTTGAGCCAAGCACAGTCGGTCTGTACCCCCCTGTACTGAAGGGTGTAGCCGGTCTACCCACAGTCTGCATGTGCCCCATCGCGCCCTTCTCCCCCCAGCCCCAGCCCAGTCCTGTCCACATCACCTCCACACAGACCACCTCCAGGTCATCCCCACTGCCAACGGGGACGGCCTCAGTGTTCGTGTCCTGGGTGATGAACAGCTCCCAGTAGCCTCCTTCCTATCCATGACCATATGGCTTTGCAATCCACACTCCAAAAGCAAGCCAGAGTGATCTTTCTCCGAGGCAACCTGATCACGTCACCCCTCTGCTTAAACCCTCCGATGCCAGTTTGGGCCTTCTCCCCCTGCCAACCATGGAGGGCCCTGCTCTGCTCCAGGAACACCAACGGCTAACTGTTCTTGAACACACCGGGTTCTTGCTCGCCTGGTCTCCATGCCACAGCACTCGTCTGTGATAGCCTCCCCTCTTCTGATGACTCAGACCAACTCAATCACCACCTTCCCCCAAAACCCTTTCCTGCCCCTCCTGGGTCCCCGTCTCGGCTCTCCCACAGCATCTCCGCACACCCCCACGTGGCTGGCCACACTGCTCTTACTCTGTGCTCCCCCTTACCACCTCTCCAAGTCATCCTCTGTTCCCCAAAGCCACAGCTCTCCCTGGCTCTGCTTTCCCTCTGCCCAGCCACAGCAACAAGGACACAGGCAACAACAGGGTGACAGGAACCAGCAGTGGAGAGGTACAGTGGAAAACCGTGCTGATGAGTAAGCCAGGCTTGGGACTGCAGTGGTAGCTAAGAGGTAGGTGGAAAAACACTCAGCACCAAGGCCGGGGGGCCCAGGGCCAAGCCAAGAGCAGCGAGCCCAGGGGCTGGCCTCCTGGAACTGCCCTTCATATACGGGGCCCAAGTCTTTGCACCTGCCCCCAAGACATCATCCTGGAGGAAAGGCTGATGTACTGGCTTTCTGCTGTCTCCTGCCCCTTAACCTCCAACACTCTCTGCTCTACTACCCGAGTACTATCACGCACAAAACTGTTCTGAGCCATCCGTTTCTGGACAGCACATGAGAACCCACAAGCCAAAGGGATTTGCTGAAGTACAAGGCTGACAGAGGGACCCAGGGACCATGTTAAATGCACCCAGTGATGGATGGGAAAGCCAGCACACAAACCTTAAGAACACCTAGATGTGTCCTTGGCAGACCAAGGTCATCCCCAAATACCTGAATTCAACTCAGCTTTCTTGTAAGATGTTCTTGGACTCTGAGTGGAGCTCTCATGCTTTTATAAAAGGTTGAATAAACAACAGAAAGAGAGAGAAACAGACTCTCTATGTGGACACTAAAGAAACAGTGCCAACCATATCAAGTAGGGAAGACGAGGTTCATATGTGCTTTGCACCAATCCCATCTCCCTCCTGTGGGCAAATAGAGGAGGCAAACATTGGCTTCATAGGGTGTGAGGCACAAGCAAGGGGAGCATTCTCCAAAGTGCCAACTAAAATTTTCTATGGTTGTGGTAACACCCTCACCTTGACCCTGTTGCTAATACTGCCCGCTTAGCATTTACCAGGCATCTCCTAGGTGCCATGCCCACAGGTGAGTTGGGTCACTGAGTCATTGGGACCCCAACACAGGGACAAGTAGGCAGGCAACTCCCCTTCAGCCCACTGCCCACTGGGCACAAGCTAGTGTCACAGTGCCACCTGTTGACTTTCCAGGCTGATTGCAACCCTGTGCCAGACGAAGCTTGGCAGGGCTGCTGGTGGGTTCTGGGTGAACCCAGCCCACCTGTCCAGGAAAAAACATGGAGAAGAAAGGAAAGGCCACCCTGACAAGGAACCAAAAGCCAGGTGATGTCCCAAGAAAGGCTTTGGGCAAAGTCGAATGATAATAATGACAGAAACGATCCCAGGAAACACACAACCTTAAACAGTTTAGAATCATGAGAAGAAGGCAGGAGAACAGCAGAAATAGTTTAAGATGCAGGGAAAGTCACCTCAAATGGCCTCTTAGCTCTCATGTACAGAGGTTGTAGAAAATGGGGAGGGGGACTAGGATGAGGATAAATACCGATGCTCACCTCAACTCCAGCTCATGGCCAGGGAGTGCTCACCCACCCTGAGGCCAGTGAAGCCAGTTAGAAGGGACAGGAGCAGAAGCACGTGGCCATGCACCCCCTAGAGCTAAAGAGAACCAGTGGACAGGAGCAAACTATTTCTTGAGCTTTCTCATGTTGCTTTCTTGAAACCTGTTAGGAGAGCTGTGTAACCCAGGGGACAGACAGCAACTGAATGAGGGCAGACAAGGAGGGTTCAAATATGCGGGTATCCTACCTGGTGACTGGAGAAATTGAGGAAGTGGGAGGAAGGGAGCCATCAGCCCTGGGTGTGCCCAACACAGTAGTAACTTGAGTCGGAAGGAAACAAGGCAGTGCCTCCAGCAGGCAACATGCCATGCTCAGAGCCTGGGAAACATGCTTGGACCAGGCCATCAGCGTAAAGGACTGAGAGGTGGCTTCAGCTATACTGATGATGTGGAGGCCACCTGCCACATGTGTCCTTTTCAGTTTAAATGAATTAAAATGACTAAGTGGCAGGCCCAATTCATCAGTGATACCAGCATGCTCCTTCACAGCCTGAGCACCTTAAGCCTACACACTAGAAACCTGCTCCCCACTCCCCTACCCTTTGCCTCAGAAAGGGGCCCTCCTGGAAAGTCAGGCTTTTTCAGTGACCTTGGAATCAGAAAGAAGGAATCTCTGTTTGCTTGGCACCCTGCCCCAAAAAGGAGGAGCTCATTCACCATCTGCTTCTAGAGCATGAGGAAGAGAATTCTTCAGTCCCAAAGAACTGAACGATCTGTATTTTAAAAGTTGACGCTTGTTCCAATGCACGTCAGATGGTCTTTCCTGGACAACGTGTAGAGAACTCCCCCCCACCTGCTTTACTGCTGTCCTGTCATGAGAGTCCCTTCTGGCCCAGCACCCACAGGACACTGCATGCTGTAACTGGGATGAGTGGGCCTTGGGCAGCTGCAGGGAAGACTTCTGTAAAAGACTTACCCAGTGCCTAGGTCTGCAGCACTTTTCTATTCTAGTCATAGTCTTAGAAAAATGACAACAGCCAATATAGCAGCAGATGGAGTGACAGACCAATAGAACTGAAGGCCAAACCCAAACCTGATGTTCTGTGATGGGGCCTCCACCCAAATCACTCGATCTTCCAGCAGGCCTGAGCATCAGGATTTTAAAAATCCCCTAGTTACCTTATTCTAGACAACAATTTAAAGAGACAAACTATAAAAACCTAAACCCCAAACCTGCATGGCAATCAGGGAACCGTGAGTAGACACTACCAAGTTTACATTATGAACTTGTTACTATAAAGTTCTTATAGATGAGATGTTAATGTTGCTTATGATTTTATTTTTTTAAAAGGTTTTATTTATTTATTCATGAGAGACACACAGATCAGCCTGCACTGGGCTCCACTCAGTGCAGAGTCTGCTTGAGACACTGCCTCACCCTCTGCCTCATGCACTCTGCCCTACTAGGGCGTGTGCGTGCACACACACTCTTTCTCTCAAATAAAAATTAAATAAATAGAATCTTTTTAAAAACCCAAATAATCCACAGCCAGGGCACAGTGGAGGTGGGGAGATAAAATGGGAGTGGCCAGGAGACTCCCACTGCTGAAGCTGTCATGTTGGGGAGGTGGGGGCTATCCTTTTCTGCCTCTATAAATGGTTATGTCATCTACGTCAACAAAGCTAGTAGCAGCCCCGGGTTGTTTCCAGTGCCTGGCCAGTGCTGAGAGCCCCCAAGTACCATCTAATTGGGTGTCCTCAGGATGTGTGTCCCCCAACCCTCTCTGTTCCTACTGCATAGCCTATCTCACTCTACTCTGCCACCCCCATGCCCAACTCAGAACAGAAGGTCCCTGAGGCCAAAACTGGGCCTTTTCTTCTCTTAGCCTGAGCTTGGCATAGCCTACCACACAGTTGGAAAAATCCCACAAAACCCTTATCACTATTCAGGGGATACTGAGAAGTGCTACCATTTACTAAATACTCCCCATGTGCCAGAAATGATGTGCAGAACATCACCCAAATCACCTCAATCCTCACACCAGGGAAAAGTTCAAGAAGTTAAGTGACTTTCCCAAGGTTACCAAACTGCCAATAACAGACCCAGGATCCAAACTCAGGTCCAATTCCAAATCCCACTCTGGTCATACCAGCCTGCCTCTCAGGGCATGGGTCATTATGGAGAGGAGGGGGAAGCGGCCATGGTTAAAGCATGACAGAGCCCAGACTGGCCACTGGCCCCTGCCCAGAGTGTATGCACGCACGCACGCACACCCCAGTCGTGACATAGGAATTAACTATCTGCAGAGCTGAACATCAGGGAGATGCAGCGCTGAGCTGAAGGCAAAACAGAACCCCTTGCTTGCCTCAGAGGGTCTGGATGGATTTTACCCTGTGGGTTAAAAGGGACTCGACTGCCTTCAAACAGACAACCTAGCCTTCAGATCACTGGCCATGAAGGAGAGGAACCTGGCAGAGAAGCACAAAGGCAGCCCCATCTGACTGCAGGGGCTGACTGCAGTGACACCATCCAGCCCGGTGGGGTAGGCAGAAAAGAAGAGATCCCTGTGGATCAAATTCAGGTCATTACACATGGAGGGGTGGACCTTCCTGCATCTGGATGGTGAGCACTATTCTGACTCTAACACTTTAGCAAAAGTAGAGAAAAGTGTGGCCCTCTGAACACTCGAAACAGCCCAGTAGGAGCTGCCGTGTGGCTACACTCCCAGCGACTCCAGAGGGACGATGGCCAGCTGCCAGTCTCCAAGCAGGGATGTAGAGACCAAGGATACGAGTGTGCAATAATAATTCACTAGCCAGAGCCCGCAGCTGCCCAGATCAGCACTCAGAAGCAGCCTTGTCTCAGACCAGGGGCCCCCAGTGAGCACTTTGGGGGAGTCTAGACCCTGTGTTTTTCTAACACCCCTGGGGTCCCTACTGTGGGAGCTCAGGAGACCTGAAGAGGTGGGCTTCCAATCTACAATACCTGGCACAGCAGTCTGACAAGTTCAACCTGGGTGCAGGCCTGACGCTGTCCCAATCTCCCTACCCCTAACTATACAGTCCCTAAGGTTTAGGCAGCCCTTGGCGTGTGCCCGGCCCTTGGCGCAGAGCTGACTGGCCTACAGGAGAAAAGACCAGGTTCCCATGCCGCCCCTCACAGGCTGCCCGGCACCTAAGCCGGCTAATGGCGCAGACCTCACAGAGTAGACTCAGCATTAAGAAACCTCAGAGAAGCACAAAGAGGTGATGTTATTAGCTGGGCCACCATGAGAGGAGGGTGGGTTTCCAGGCAGAGGCCACAGAAACACTTGAGGATGGAGACCCATATGGCCAGTTCATGACCTGGGGAGGCCAGAGCACAGAGCAGAGGGCTGCAGGGAGGGATCACATCCTGAAAAAACTGGGTGTCAAGCGTTTATGCCAAAGGTGCTAGGAAGGCACTGGAAACAGGGGTAGCAGGGTCAGTTTTCCAGGGAAAGGGGGACCAACTTGGGGAGCAAAAACAGCATCAGGAAGCCCGGCTGGAACAATTCCAGCACCACTGGAACAGCGGTTCCAAGGACCAGGAGAAAGGCAGGCTCAGGAGGTCAGAGCCCCAGGCTGTTGAATGGGTATAGTTTCACTTTCATAAGGTGAAAAGAATTCTGGAGCTTGGTTGTACAACAGTGCACAGAGACTCAACACTACTGACTCGGACACTGAAAAATGGTTCAGATGGTTAACTGGACAATATGTGTAATTTTACCACAATTTAGAAAGACCCACATGGGAAGATCACATGGGAGAAAGAAAAAGGACAGAGCACCCCCCCCCCCAGGCTTCTGGGCTGGGAAAGCAGTTCTCAAACTCAAGAGAAAGGAGCACAAGGACCTGGGCAGGGAACAAGCTGCCCACATCAGCGCTGAGGCACAGTAGACACAAGACCAAAGCCCAGACCCCGCTCCCACCACTGCAGCCAACTTGTTTAAAGATGCAATGCTTTCCTTAAGCATGAGGCCAACTTCTCCAACGAGGAGGCCTGCTCCACCCAACTCCACACCACCACATGCTCCTGCCCGGGGGCCCTGTGAGGAACCAGGACTGCCACCAGTCCCTCTTCTGAGCATCCCTCTCTTCCTCTGTGGCACCCACATCCTCCAACCTGCAGTCTCTAGGTCTCTACCCCAGGCTTGCCTCTCCTGGCATGTTTCCTTTCCCCTCCATCTCAAGGGAAGTAGCCGTGCTGCCAGCACATCCCTCTCCCCTTCCCTGAAGCTGCCACAGCACGCCATCCTGCTGACCAGCCACCTTTCAGTGAGCTCTGCTGGCTCCCTCTCTCCCAGCGCATCTCTGGCACTGCCACTCTGCGAGTGCCCCCCGGCAGAACCACCAGCACCTCAGCCTCAGAAACCTGGCATTCCTACCAGCTTCTCCCCTTCTCTCGTCAATACCCCTCCAACTTGCCCCTCACCACCCCTGCTTCCATGCCCTGGTTCAGGCCACCGGCAGCTCTCCCTCCAGTAACCTCCAAGTTGGTCTCCCTACATCTAGGCTCTCCTGCTCCACTCCAACCTCTGACCACTGCTCAAACATGCACACCCATCTGTGACCATGGGGCAGTGCCACTGGAGCAACCCAGCCCTCAACCACATGGAGGTTAGGTACAAACTCAAGAACCAGCATTCAAAATGCTGCACCCCAGTTCTCACCACTCCTGACCCATCCACCCTGCTCACTCAGCCCACCCTTCCCCGCACTCCACCGGAGCCTACTGGGGCTCAGTCCTGCCAGTGCAATGTGTGCTAACATAGCAACATTGGCAGATGCTTCAAACAGCATCAAGAGGCCCAAAGCATCTGGCCTAGCTGATGAGCATGCAAAACAGCAATTGAGGGAGGTTTTCCATTGTTTATGACCAGAAAAACGGGGGAAGACAGACTCAATGTTCAACAGTGGGCAACTGGTGCCAGCATGGAGCCCAACGGGAGCCCTGAACTCACAACCCTGAGATCAAGATCTGAGCTAAGATCAAGAGTCGAATGCTTAACCAACTGAGCCACCTAGGCACCCCCCTGATCCTGTTTCTTAGAAACAGGTAGAAGCAGGCAGACTCTATAGGGAAAGAACCCAGGCATGGAAGTCACATTGTTCTAGTTTGATTTCTTGGCTCTGCCAACAGGCAGCTGTGGGGGCTCAGGAGAGGTTTTTGAGCTTCTCTAAACCCCCGTTTCTTCTTTGGAGAGCTGTTAAAATTATTTTGCAGTATATGGAACACCTAGCAAGTGGTAGCTGCGATCAAGGTATAAAAACCTCTAGGAAGATATACGGCAAAGGTATATATAGGTCAGCAGCAGTTACAGTAGTAGTAACATTTCAAAGAACTTATTTCATTTACTTAAAGCCTCATCTTCCTCCAAAGACTATGGTTATCAGATGACCATCTTCAGATGGATGAAAAGGGACTCAGAACCATCTAAAAGATTAGAGTCATGAGACTCGTGAAACCAAGACTAATGACGAGGACATGCAGGGAAGTACACGTTAGCTTACAGATAGCACAAAACCCTTTCTACCAAAAGCCAGGCAGTAACTACTTAGAGAAAAGAAATAGCCCAGTATCTGGTCTACAGTCAGAGATGGGCTGAAAACCAACAACCTAGTACTGGCAGCTCACACCAATGCAGACAAGCTGGAATGTGAACAGTCGATTGGAACTAGGTGTGAACCTGGGCATGGCCACTTCTTAGAACCTGTGCTGCTCAAGCCACTCCATCTCTCTCGGGCTGCCCTTTTCCATTCATAAGCCCCCGGAACTACTCAAGTCATTAAAGCTCTTCCTGGTTTTGAAAAAAACCAGAACCCAAACAAAACACACAAACAGCTCACAAAGAGGAGAGGCCACATGGCTGCAGTCTGAGATAAGCCCTCATTGTAACAGGTTGTGAACACTTCAAGCAAAAGGGGAGGAGCTAACCCAAAGCCACACCCTGACTTGGTGGAGCCAGTCTCCTGACTTTCAATTTTGAGTCCTTCTTCAGTCACTGTCGGCCCCTCTAAGTGTAGATCTGTACAGAATGGCATTCCAGGGACACCCCTCTTCTATAACTCCAACACGGGGCAGTAAGGGCTACTCACATGCACACCTCTGGCAACTACTCTGTCATCTTCTTTCTGTGGCAATAACCCAGCTATTGTCTCATGCTGAATAATGCTCACGTGTCCACCAAGCTAAGACTGAGTGGGACCCCACAAAACAGCTGCTGTAATATAACCAAACCTGACCCAGCAGAGAAAGAAAGAGACCTCTCTTGCTCATTCCTTCACAGGTTTGCATACAGCTAACCAGAGTTACAGCTGGTTCAGGGGAGCCTGGCTGGCTCAGTCGGTAGAGCACTGACTCTTGATCTTGGGTTGAGTTCGAGCCCCACACAGGGTGCAAGGATTATTTAAATAAATAAATAAACTTTAAGAAACAAGTTAGTAGCGCATCTGTGTAAAATTTCAGAGGGCGGGGCACCTGGTTGGCTCAGTAGGTAGAGCATGCAACTCTTATACTTGGGGTTGTGAGTTAGAGGCCCACATTGGGTGTAGAGACTACGTAAAAATTTTAAAATATTAAAAAAGAAAGCTCAGAGAGGCCCATAAAAAGACTTATAGAACAAAACAAGGAAGGAGCCCTCTGCACTGGGCAGATAGTGTGTGCACAGATGAGAGAAGACATTCTTCAAAGAGAAAGTGTGTCAAACATTCTAGGGCAGGCACAGCAGTCTCTGAACCACCCAGGTTAAATGAGGAGAGCAAGACCGTGCTCCCGGTGTTTTAGATGCATCTGACTATATCCAGACCCAGAGAAATCCTATCCCAGGTAGTGAAACCCCTCGACACAGCCAGAGCTGCCATCCAAAGTGGGCTCCAGGAAGTGCGCAGTGCAAATGTGCCAGAGCAGCGCTATCCAAGCACACATGTGCATGAGGCTCACCCCGGAGCTTGTTTGCCAGAAGGCCAGGGGACGGTCTAAGGGTCTGCATTTCCAACAAGCCTCTAGTTCCCACTGAGGCTACTACTGGGCTCCAGGCCGTCAGAGCAGCATGGTACCAGGGGAGCAGGACACTACCGATCCAGTTCCAACGACTAAAAAGAGTAAGAGGCAAAAAAGAACAGAATGCCTCGAAGGACTGATGTCTGAGAGTGGTTGTTAACAGTAAAAATTTGGGGTACCTGGGTGGCTCGGTTAAGCGCCTGCCTTTGGCTCAGGCCATGATCTCAAGGTCCTGGGACCGAGCCCCACATCAGGCTCTCTACTCAGTGGAGAGTCTGCTTCTCCCTCCTCCTTTGTGCTCTCCCTCTCTCAAATAAGTAAAATCCTTAAAATAATAGTAACAATAATAATTACAGTGAAAATTTCAAACCAGCTCATGTATCTGAGAACAGGGAAGTGGTGAAACACACAATGGTCCCCTCACATGACAGACTACATGACTGTTAAAAACAAGAGAGGTCTGCATGAGTCATGGAAAAATCACTAAAACATATCATTGAGTGAAAAGGGGCAAGTCAAAGCAGAGCAAAAAAACCCCAAGGCACTTATGAAAGCAAAGTTACACATCATATAAAACACTACTTTAAAAGTTCGGAAACATCCCATTATTACCCGTCTTCTGTGGATGAGACAAAGCACTCATTCTCGTGCCTGACATTTCTGTATTATTTGAAGTTTAGGGGCCTTTATTTATTTTATGATGAGCAAGAATAACTTTATAATCAGAGGAACAAAGACTATAGTTTTGTTCTTAAAGTATTTCCTGCAAGCTACATACGGGTTGTGTGGACATCAAGTCTGGACAAGAATTTTCC
Source organism: Canis lupus familiaris (assembly GCF_011100685.1). Classification (NCBI taxonomy): domain Eukaryota; kingdom Metazoa; phylum Chordata; class Mammalia; order Carnivora; family Canidae; genus Canis; species Canis lupus. Next base: position 122,719,483 of record NC_049260.1, read on the forward strand.
ATAGCTAACGTTGTGCAAAGAGAAGTTGCTCAAGGACCACAGCTGCCACATAGGATCTGAGCCCTAGACTAGGGAAGAATATGTATTTCTAGAAAATTCTAGAAACATCTCAATAGGTCATTTTCGGGCAACTGGTGAATCCACACTAATTCCTGAGAGTCACTGTTTCCTTTTCTAAGAAGTTGCACAAGACCAACCTTGCCTGTTTTTGGATCGGCTACTGGACAGGGACATGGGAGGGTGTAGCAGAGCATCTTCTAGCCACAACAGAGAGGTAAGAGATCTGTGGCTGCTGGAACACACAGGCCCAACTTGTCATGTCTGACTTGTTTAAAAGGAAACTCAACCGACTGTTGCATGCTTGTGAAATGGACAAGTCACAGCAAAGTGAGGAGGCAGCTAGTGGGGCAAAGGGCAGAGTGGGACTGCAAGAGCAGATTGGAACGGCCGGCCCAAATTTCACTCGGTTCTCCTAACTTCTGTGCGTCCTTCAGGGAACAAGCAGGGTGTGTAAACAAGGACTGCTTCTCTCCAAGGCTACCCCTCTGAGGTTACAAAGGAAACTGCCAACTGCTCTTGCTCTGTAACCCTGATGGTGACGCTGTTACCTGACTCTGACTCTGCATTCGTCAAAACACTCCTAGAACCGAACTCAACCGTGGGAATGAAGCTGGAATGCCCAAGCACACAGTGTTGCGGAGAGAGGACAAGTCGCGCACGCACTCACGCGCCTGGCATGCTGGCCACCCACTGGCCCCTGGCCCAGCCACACAGTATCTGCCCCAGAGGTGTCCTGGGAGAGACCACAAAAACAGAAGCGTCAGAAGTGTGACTTCAAAGACAGATGTGCAGAACAAACACCACTCCTCCATCCACCACCGTGATTGCTACTGAACTGGCAACCTGCAGTTTGCCAGCCTCTCTGCACACATGGGGCCCCAAATGCAATCCTCCAGATAGTGCTGGCCGACACAGAGCTCAACAGGGCTAGAGCACCTCCATCCTGGCGGCCCCAGCCTTCACAAAGGGCACTAGGAGCTCCTGCACTTCTGCCAGAACTCCTTCTAGGGTGCAGGAAGCCACAACCCCACACCTGACCGAGTCCCTGACCAGCCACAGCTCCATGGTCCTCTGTCAACCTGTAGGCTTATTTACACACGTGTCCCCACTCAAAACTCGAGTCTCATTAGAACTGGCCCCATCACTGAGTTTGTCTGATAGCTGTGGATTCCCAGCGGGAGCTAACCTGCCTGCTGCCCACCACCTCAAGTCCATCTCTCCCTGCATCTGCTGGACAAGCCACCAGCATCCTCAGCAGAGAAACGCCAGGCAGGCTGAGGGTGGCTCCCAGCAGCAGCCACTCACAGCAGTGAGGATCCCACCTGAGTATACACCGTGAGGTCAGCACCCTGCTCACGCTTCGGCATCCGGTCCCTAGATATCCAACGAGAGACTGGCAAACACTGTGCAGAAAATCCACCATGGTGAAGCAGACGGAGGGCAGGGCAAGCCCGACAGAACTCGTTCTCTATTAATTCATGGTAACCGAATGGTCCCTCCCTCTTCTCTGAAAGCATACAAGCTATCCTTTCTTTCTTTCTAAGGTGGAGGTGCACCGTTCCCGGAGGTACTGCAATACCCAGTGGATGCATGGAGTAGAAGGAACAAGCTCCTACTCCACTTCCCTGCTGGAAAAACACATTTACTCTACTGTTCTCTGATAGAGTCCACTCCTATACTGGTAGGAACAGATACTACACTTGATCTTGGCCAAAAGGCCAAGAAGCAATACCAGATGCTCTCTCTAGAACGTGAACTGAAATCAAGTCAGACCCTCCTGCTCTACTTCCATCTTCACCGGCCTTCTCCCTCCTTTGGAAATTAGGATGTTTGCCTGTCTGCAGCCTTCCAGCATCGATCCGACCCTGCAGCTCCTCAAGGACTAACAATTCCACCTGCAGAAGACCGCCAGAGTCTCTGGCCATGATTTCATCAGTGTTAGTGAAAGCTACATTGCCCACCTGAGATTTCCATTCTCTCATTCCAAGGCTTCCTTTATCCTTGACCTCCTGCCCACCCTTTCCTTATGTTACATAAAAACATCAAGGAAACTACCCTTGCCCCAGGTCTTACTGTGTTTCATGATCCAGAGCCCACTGAGGGCTTTGTCTTCTTGACGCTGCTTTTCTTAAAGCTCTGCGTGCTCTCCTGGAGCAGTCCTTAGTTCTCTTTCTGTCCTTCCTATCTTTCATAAAACATAGGCTTGCCTGGGAGTCCCCTCCTACCCCGCCGCCCCCCAGCCTCTGTGGGCTATTTTTTAAAAATATTTATTGAAGAAAGGCAGAGAGAGACAGAAAAGAGCACATGCGCGGGCACGCAGCAGGGAGAGGCAGAGGGAGAGAGAGAATCTGAAGCCAACTCTGCACTGAACACAGAGCCTGATGATCCACAATCCTGAGATCAGGACCCGAGCCGAAACCAAGAGTTGGACACCCAACCGACTATGCCAGCCAGGCGCCCCCACCTCTGCGGGCGCTTTACACACAGTGAACTCTTCCTCCTCCCTGGAGCTCACCTGTAGTTAAACTCAAATCTGGACCTGCCTCCCTTTCAGTCTCAGACCATAAAATCATATCATGCTTCTTTTTTAGAGCTTCCCGAAACCCGACTCCAGGATACCTGTCCTCCCAGCCTTCTCACTGCCTGACTGAAATTTCCAGTTTGAAGACAGCATGCTTGCAGACCCCTTCAGTGATCCAACAGACCACCTGGTAAAGCTCTGTCCTTCCCAGCTCCAACCCTGCCACACTCCAACCTGGACCCAGAGTGGTGAAGGTCACCTGATTGTCTTTTCCTCTGAAAACCCGAAACCCAGGCAGGCCGTCATTCTAAGGCCTAGTGAAAAGGGGCATCCCGGAGACCAGAGGCAAAAGAGGCTAACTCAAGAATTTACACACTACCCTGCCAACCTCTGGAAGCCCCTGGCCTGAGTACAATGTTTACTCCCAGCCAATCAGCACACTCAATGGCAGCCAGGCCCCTCTGATGAGAAAGAACCCCTGTGAGCAGAAGGCCTCCAGACTCAAATAGGCACTTGCTATCAGTTCAGTCTTACCCAGGCTAGCCACCCACACGGCCCTGACTGAGGCCCTCAGTTTCACCAGAAAACCCACCAGAAATACTCGGGCTGCCACGGAGCACAAAATGCTCCTGCAACAGAACTACAGTGGGGAAGGCACTAGGGATAGACACGGTCTCAGCCTCGTAGTGCCACTTCTGCTCACTCTTCTCAGGTCAGGTTCCCATGCCCAAAGGCCCCTATTCCACTGGTCCCTTTAGACTGGCCTCCAAAGACCCTCTCCCAGAGGGCAACACCTCATCACTCACTTCAGCCTACATAGAGAAAGCAAGCTTGGCATGTGTTTGCCTTAAAAGAGCACGTGGCAAGTTACGGCAGAGCCAGGACACAAGTCTTCTGCAGTTCTGGTCAGACCTTTCCCACTCACCACACTGCCCCTGGAGGTCAGAAGGAGAATCAGAGGCCTCTGGGGGAATGAGGGTCCCCAGTTCAAGGCCAGAGACTGAGTAAGCCAAAGTCACTGGCTAGCCCACGAGTCCTTTCCCAACCCTAAGCCCCTTGTTCCTCCTCACTCACAAGGACAGCAGCAAGGAAAAGCCAGCAATATAGAGATTCCTCTGGGCACGGAAAAGCTTCATGTGGAAGTGTTCCACAGCCCCAGGATTATTCTGCAGGTTCACCTTCTCTGTCACGTCGTCGTACTTCCGAATCTCACGTACAGCATCTGCAGCACAGAAGAAACACAAGGGCATCATCAGCTCCTGCTCAGACAAGACCGGGTTGTCCAGGGGAGACACATGGCACAAGTCAAGGTGACCCCACTTCCCTCACATCTGTCACCCCAGGTATCTCCCCTTCTATACACACCTTGAGGGGATGCCTTGTCAGAAGCTTGGCCTCGAGACCCATTCTCCTCCGGCTTTTTTCATGTCACTCCCTGGCCCCATTCCTACCCAGACCACAAACTTGCTCTGTATCAAGGTGCTAACCAAGTCTGAGGTGTTGCTGACAACAGCCATGGAGCCCTCAGTGTCTGGTTCCGTCTACCTCAAGTCAGGCTGGCCATCAGCTACCCCAGTGACAAGCCAGGGTCATCCTGTTCATGTAAATCCCCACGAAGGAGGCATGAGCAGCCTAGGAGTCAAGACCCCAAAGCCACTTGCCAAAGACAAGCTTTTCCATTTCTAAGGTTCATGAAGCGTTTTACTATTTAAACTGCCTTATTTGGGGCAGCCCCAGTGGCGCAGCAGTTTAGCGCCGCCTGCAGCCAGGGGTGTGATCCTGGAGACCCAGGATCGAGTCCCAGGTTGGATTCCCTGCATGGAGTCTGCTTCTCCCTCTGCCTGTGTCTCTGCCTCTCTCTCTTTGTTGTCTCAATAAATAAAATCTTTATAAATAAATAAATAAACTGCCTTATTCTAAGAATGGACATCATTAAAATGTCCATATCTCCCAGAAACACCTACAGATTTAATGCCATCCCTATCAAAATACCAACAGCATTTTTCAGAGCTAGAACAATCTTGAAAAACAAAGTAGGAGGTATCATAATTACAAATTTCAAGTTATATTACAAAGCAGTAATAACTAAAATAGTATGCTGCTGGCATGAAAATAGGCATCAATGGAATACAATAGAAAACTCAGAAATAAACTCACAGCTGTATGGTCAAATAATCTTCAACAAAGGAGGAATGCATATCTAGTGGAAAAAATCTCTTCAACAAATGGAGCTAGGAAAACTGGACAGCCACATGCAGAAGAATGAAACTGGGCCATTTTCGGGACCCCTGGGTGGCTCAGTGGTTGAGCATCTACCTTCGGCTCAGGGTGTGATCTCAGGTCCAGGGACTGAGTCCCGCATCACGCTCCCCACAGGGAACCTGCTTTTCCCTCTGCCTCTGTGTGTCTCTCATGAATAAATAAATAAAATCATTTAAAATTTTTTATTTTTTAGATAATTCTTTTTTTAAAAGATTTATTTATTTACTTATTTATTTATTTATTTATGATGGGGGGGGGGAGGCAGAGACACAGGAGGAGGGAGAAGCAGGCTCCATGCCAGGAGCCTGACGTCGGACTCGATCCTGGAACTCCAGGATTGCGCCCCCCTGGGCCAAAGGCAGGCACTAAACCGCTGAGCCACCCAGGGATCCCCTAAAAATTTTTAAAAAGAAAGAAACTGGACCATTTTCTTTCACCAGGGCACAAAAATAAACTCAAAATGAATGAAAGACCTAAATGTGAGACCTGAATCCATGAAAATCCTTGAAGAGAGCACAGGCATTAATTTCTCTGACATCGACTATAGCAACATTTTTCTAGATTTGTCCCCTGAGGCAAAGGCAACAAAAGCAAAGACAAACTACTGGAAGTACGTCAAAATACAAAACTTCTACATGGTGAAGGAAAAAATCAACAAAACTAAACTGCAACCTACAGAACAGGAAAAAAAATTTTTTTTAATTAAAAAAGCAAATAGAACGGTCTTATTCTGATTAGAAAATAAATGTACAGGGGCAGCCCGGGTGGCTCCGCGGTTTAGCGCTGCCTTCAGCCCAGGGTGTGTGTGATCCTGGAGACCCGGGATCGAGTCCTGCATCAGGCTCCCGGCATGGAGCCCGCTTCTCCCTCTGCCTGTGTCTCTGCCTCTCTCTTTCTGTGTCTCTCATGAATAAATAAAAATCTTTAAAAAAAAACACACAAATGTACAGACCTCAAAAATTCAAATATACCAGAAATGTTTAAAGAGAAAGAATCCCATGACATAAGCACCCCCAACAAACACAGGACATGCAGTCATCTTACCTAAAGCAATCACTTTCTGCCACATTACCCTATTTTCTCTGTAATATACACCTAAGCTGAAATTACCCTAATTACTGGTTTGTTGTCCATATCCCCTGAATTAGACTACAAACCACGAGAGCAGAAGTCTTTTCTACTACACCCAGGACCTAGCACAGTTCTGGGTGCATAGGGGGCATGCAAATAACTGAATTGTGAGCAGCCTCTACTCCTGAGAGGCACCAATAGGAATACAGTATTCCAGTATACAAGTATATTTACATATTTGTCTATACTGTGGAAAAGGAACCATTTACTACTCCCCACTCTTTACCTGAGACATCTTTTTAAGTCAGTACATAAGGATCTACCTAGAAAGGTCTCTTAAGAGAACCGCCCCCCCAAACGGGAGAGAACAAGGTACCGCAGTACCACAGTATATGGATACTGTTTGGTTAATTTTTGGTTTCAGACTATTTTTTGTTTTTTAAAGACTTCATTTATCAGAGAAACAGAGCACGCAGACATGCTCTTTCTCCGAGTGCAGACACGCTCTTTCTCTGAGCGGCAGGCAGAGGGAGAAGCAGGCTCCCTGCTGAGCAAGGATCCCATTGGGGGAGTTGATCCCTGGACCCAGGGATCACGACCTGAGCCAAAAGCAGATGTTCAACCGACTGAGCCACCCAGGTGTCCCAAGAGCCTGCTTTGTTTTTTAAGCTGATACTACGTTATTAAAAAACCTGCCTCCCTTTACTGGTGTCCTTGTGTTAATCTGTATCATGAAGCAAGCATCCTCCTATCCTATTAGTAGAGATCTAAACCAGGCCAAAAACATGCTATTTATTATGAACTATATGTTCCTGTCCCTTGCCTCCCTCCCAAGATTTTTATATTGATAACCTAACCCCCCGAAAGATGGTATTACAAGATTACGAGGTGGAGCCTCTGGGAGAGTTAGGTCATGAAAGTGGGGCCCCCATGAATGGGGTTAGTGCCCTTGTATATTTTTTTAAGATTTTACTTATTTATTCATGAAAGACAGAGGCGAGGGGGGGCGGGCAGAGACACAGGCAGAGGGAGAAGCAATGCGGGACTTGATCCCAGGTCTCCAGGATCAGGCCCTGGGCTGAAGGCGGCGCTAAACCGCTGAGCCACCCAGGCTGCCCAGTTAGTGCCCTTATAAAAGAGACCCCACAGAGCTCTCTCACCCCTTTCACCATGTGAGGACAAAGTGAGAAGGCTTTATGAACTGAGAAACAGGCCCTCACCAGCACCAAACCTGCCAGCATCTTGACCTTGGACTTCCAGCCTCCAGAACTGTGAGAAATACACATCTGTTGTTTAAGTAAACAGTCTATTATATTTTTGTTATAGCAGCCCATTGTAAGACCTAAAATTGAAAACATTCATATCCTTGGATTCATCAAAATTCCACCTCTATGGATCTACCCTATGTAAACATTTGCATAAATATATGACCTTACCGGTATACCTATAAAGAATTGAGGGGTGGCTCAGTCAGTGAAGCATCTGACTTCGGCTCAGGTCATGATCTTGGGGTCCTGAGCTAGAGCCCGATTGGGCTCCCTGCTCAGCAGGGAGCCTGCTTTTCCCTTTTTCCTCTATCCTTCCCCTACTTGTGCTCTCTCATGCTCTCAAATAAAATTTTTTTAAAAAATTGAATCACAGCAAAACGTGTGTTATGATACCACATAACATTTATTTTTTAATATTAAAGATTTTATTTGAGAGAGAGAAAGAAAGCACAAGTGGGGGGAAGGGCAGAAGGAGGAGGAGAAGCAGACTCCTCGCTGAACTCAGAGCCGGACAAGGGGCTTGATCCCAGGGCCCTAAGATCACGACCTGAGCTAAAGGAGGCAGCCAAGTGCCCCAGGATACCACACAATGTTGAAAAAGGAGGAGATTGCTGTAAAAAGAGATCTAACACAAAACAAAATGCACAATCCAAAACAGGGTGTACTATGATCTGAATCCAATCCCAAACAGTATATAGTATTTTAATAAAGATGTCAGCATCAAAAAATGCTTATGGACATGTACAACAAAGCATCAATGATCATTTTTCTTGCGATATGGGATTATGGGAGGACTTTCTGGTTAAATTTCTGAATTTTTAAGAACATGTGGGGAATCCCTGGGTGGCTCAGTGGTTCAGCGCCTGCCTTTGGCCCAGGGCGTGTGTCTGGAGTCCTGGGATCGAGTCCCGCGTCAGGCCCCCGGTATGGAGCCTGCTTCTCCCTCTGCCTGTGTCTCTGCCCCCCCCCCATGTCTATCATGAATAAAATCTTAGGAAAAAAACATGTTATTTTGTGATTAAAAAAAAAAAAAAAACATGTTTGGAGTGCCTGGGTGGCACAGTAAGTTAAGCGTCCAACTCTTGGTTTCAGCTGAGGTGATAATCTCAGGGTCATAAGACTAAGCCCCAGGTTGGGATCCATCTCAGTGCAGCCTGCTTAAGACTACCTCTCCCTCCTCTGTCCCACCCCGACCACACTCAAGTTCTTGATCTCCTTAAAATAAATAAATCCATAAAAAACAAAATACTAAAATAAAACAAAAATAGGTTTTTCTGTTCCATCATCTGCATCCAGGGACCCCAACACCCTAAGGACCACTTTGGTCAACGGCAGGGAGCAGACTGGGGATGGGGGTGTTAGGCCACTAGTCCAAATCACACAATACAGTGCTGCCCTCCGTATCTCAAGGCTCTGGACCAGGGCAGCTGACCATGGATGCCCATTAAGCCCACTCCCCCATCTTCCCTCTTAGACCTGCCCAGACTCCTCCCCTCCAGGGGCCAGCCAGGGCTGCAGCTCCAGCTAGCTATGCTCATCACCTTTCATCAAGATTCCTGCTAGCTGGGCAGCCCGGGTGGCTCAGCAGTTTAGCGCCGCCTTCAGCCCAGGGCATGATCCTGGAGTCCCAGGATCAAGTCCCACATCCGGCTCCCTGAAAGGAGCCTGCTTCTCCCTCTGCCTATGTCTCTGCCTCTCTCTCTGCCTCTCATTAATAAATAAATAAAATCTTCTTAAAAAAAGAAGTAATCTTATAAAAAAATTTTTTTTAAATAAAAAGAATAAAAAACATTCTGTTAGGTAACATTTATACCTGTAGAAGTTTTAACACACTTATCTAGATCACACTTCTTACTGTTACGGTAGGAAGGAGCCAGTCATCAAAACCAGTGTCTCTCTAGAACTTCCAAGTTCCCTGACCTCAAAAAAGAAGAATGGCACCTCTGCCAACTCCTAGGTTCTCACAGGACCTCCTTGGCCCATCAGCTATGCCAAGACATGTGGAGCTCATGGATCCTTTACAGAGGAGCAAGGCCCGGAGGCAGCACCCTGGCAAGCCTCTCCCCACCCCCTTACCCCTATCCTACACCTAAAAGCAGAATCACACATACTCCATTCCACAACTCTAAAGCCTGGTTTTTTAATGCTCAAAGGAGGACACCCTTATTTTCTACCCTTTCTGGCCTCAGAGACCACACAGGGAAGGAACTCTGACTGCAAAGAGCTACTTATGGGGCCTTGCCGAGTATTTCGAGAACAGCACAGTATGCACATGTGGGCAGCTGATGCCCACCCTATACAAGTGGGAACGGGTAGGCTGCACCTGGCCTGTTCAGAAAAGTCTGAACATATTCCATCAGGTGTCAACACATTAGGGAGGAAAAATGCCTAATGCTACAGCTAGTGGATGGTGCCTTACACATTCCCCCCACCCCGCCCCGCCAAACTACAGCTCCCTGGCCTCCGATCCACTGCCACATTTCTCCTGGAGACTCAGGTAGAGAGGAGTGCTCTGAGCCTAAGCAGATATCAACACCTTGGAGACAGAACCACTGTCTGCCACAGAACCCAGCCAATACTTTAAAGTCCAAGCTGAGGGATATGCTGACCACTTAGTACAACAAAACACATATTTAACAGCCAAATGAAAGCTATATTGCTGCCTTTGGTCTCCAAACAATCACATCACCACGTCACAAAATGCCTGCCTTCCACCTTAGTACCATATAAGGCCCCAAGCCCCATCCCTGAGAATGCCCTGAGACCAGCTTATCTTTCAAGCCTGGTTAGTGTGTACCTCAACATGGTGTTTACAGAACTCCACAGTTAGAAGAACCCATAAAGACCCTGAAGCCTGACCCAATCCAGAAGGCTCTGGGATACACTGCCAGACCTCAGTCCCCACTATGCTACAGGTCACAGCAGCTTCCTTTCCAGCCCCACTCCCTGACCATTTGGTCACTCGGTCCCTTATTCACAGCCTGTCTACATAACTGAAAAGCAGTGCTGCTTAAACCAAGATCAACATCAGCCAGTCAGCTTCTCTCGGATTCAGTTCTGAAATGACCTGAGGAGCCACCCCAAAAAGGTGAAGTGGTCATCACAGGATGCAAAAAGGCTGCCGGTCAAAGTAAAGGCCCTGCCAACAGTCAGGAGCACTCTCTTCGGGGATGAGGGATCCTCCTTCCAAGAGGAAGACGGAGGCACTGAGGTGTTCTATCTCGGAGAAATCCAACTTATAGGCTATACATGGAACACTGCACAAGGCTTTACAGCAGAGGCCATGCTGTGGCAGAGAGGCTGGGGCACGTAGCTGCCCTCAGCCATGGCTCACTCACCAATGACCAGCAGCACAAGGATGACAATGAGGACTACAAAGAAGGTGTTGCCATAAGTTACTACCAACTCCACCAGGCGGGACTTGAAAATCTTCTGCCATCTGTGAAGGAGACAAAAAAAAAAAAAAGCTGCAGAAACATACACTTGGGACCCAGGACCCTGAGAACAGAAAGCCAGTCTTGCACTCATCTCCAATGGCTAAATATCCTGAACGGCTTCAGCTTCAAGTGTCCTCAGTTCTTCAATGTAGGACATCTGTTTGAGAGTGTGTGTGTGGGGGGGGGGGAATGCTTGGCCATATACAGAAATTCCTGTGAAACCACTCTCTTAAAAACCCTAGTAGTAAAAAGAAAACAAAACACTAGTAGTCTCTGGGGAAGGCAACAAAAATGTTCTTTTTTACTATTATTCAAGGATAATTAACATATGGCTTTCAGAGGCAGTGAAACAGAAAACTTAAACTTTTCTTTGCATTCCTCTATGTAATGTTCAAAATGCTTGCCACATACCCATTATTTCCTCAAATAATGGAGGAGTTTCTCCTCCACCACCCTGGATTATTATGAAGCTGACCCAAGACCTCCCTTTGTTTCTTTCCATAAATACTTCAGGAGGTAACTGTTAGAAAAGAACCTTTAGGAACGGTTAATGCAATCATGATGCTATCACGAAACCTCAAGAAAATGAACAAGAATCCCTCATTATCAGAGCCAGAGTCCCAAAGTCTAATTGCTGCAATTTTTTTTAACACTTGGTTCGTTTGAATTTGAACAGACAAGGTTCTGACTCTGCATTTAGTTGATAAGTAGCTTCAATCTCTCCTCGCCCTCTTCCACCTTCTTTCCCAATTGACTTTCTGCAGAAACCAGGTTGTTTTTCCCACAGAGGTGCCCAGATTGCAGCTCCAAAAAGGCCTCTGTCTCTACATTTCCTCTGAACTGTATGAAGCGCAAAGAAATTCAGATCTGGCTTTTGGCTAAAATATGTCCTAGACAATATCATATGCTTCCTATTATATCACGTCAGAGATCTATGTTTTTGTTTTAATCATTTTTTTTTTTTTTTTTTTAAATTCAAGATCCTTTTTTTTTTTTTTTTTTCTAAGATTTTATTTATTTATTCATGATAGTCACGCAGAGAGAGACAGAGAGGCAGAGACACAGGCAGAGGGAGAAGCAGGCTCCATGCACCGGGAGCCCGATGTGGGATTCGATCCCGGGTCTCCAGGATCACGCCCCGGGCCAAAGGCAGGCGCCAAACCGCTGCGCCACCCAGGGATCCCCTGTTTTAATCATTTTTAAGAGGCAGCCTGGGTCGCTCAGCAGTTTAGCGCCACCTTCAGCCCAGGGCGTGATCCTGGGGATCCGGGATCGAGTCCCATGTCAGGCTCCCTGCATGGAGCCTGCTTCTCCCTCTGCATGTGTCTCTGCGTCTCTCTCTGTTTCTCTCATGAATAAATAAATAAAATCTTTTTAAAAATCATTTTTAAAAATATCTATAAAGATTTACCTTATTTACAATTGCCTAATTAAAATCAGAGAATGTTCTCGTATTATGTGTAATTAAACATTAATTTCCAATTAACTTTTAACAGATCCTTGCTCATTAAAAGCAATATGGCTTCATCTCTCATAGGCTGAGTAATGCTCACGAGGCTGCTACGCAGTGCCAGCGGGGCTGCTTAGAAGAACAGAGGTTACCAAATCAGCTACAACATGACCCCATAGTGCAAGTGTTCCAGATGCCATATTGCCACCCCGTTGAATCCCCGAGGGAAGGCAGAGGGTATCATTCCAAGAAAGAAACATAATCAGAGAGAGGTCTTCTCTCTTTTGGAGCATTCTGAAGGCCAGAAGGCAGTGTGCACGGGAAAGGAATTCAAAAAGATGTGACGAAGCAAAACTGTGTGGAAGGTTGGCAATAATAAATACAACCCCTGCCACCTCAACCCCAGACAGGTTCTACCTGTTTCCATCTGGCCCCAATTCCAGGGTCTTACCAACTGTGCATGCACAAGGTTTTGGGGCTCAGCAACAATCACCCTTTTGCTTGCCTGCTTGCTGCACAGACCATACCTTTTGGGAGAAATGAAGGGAATGCAGAGAAGCAGCACAGCAAAAACCTCTGCATAGAGGAAGGTGGCGACTGCAGTCCACTGCAGACTCATGCTGTTGCTAGAAGGTTTCCAACAGTGGGATGCGAGCTTGTTTCCTGACAGGACACAAAAGGGACAGAAGCTGTTGTGAGAGCTGAGCAGCCGCTGTTTACCCTCTACCCCAACACTCTACTCGGGTCTTTTTAAGCCACTGACTGAAACTGGCCTCGACTTAGCAGGGATACTTGGCCAACAGTGCTCAAAGGCCTGACAAACTCCCGTTTGCCAGGACAGAATTGCTTGCTGCCCTCCAGGATGCGCATTAAGAGCCACCTTTCCGGCGAATTCCTTTCCCGACGGAGTCCAGCAAACTCCTTACGCCTGCTTAACTGGGAAAGCGTTAATAAAGATTATATAAACGGGAGAAAATTCTCGACATCCATCAGGCACACTCCCTTCCCAGTCAGCCTCAGGGCGGCAGTGTTTCAGTAACGCACTTTCTCCAGGAGCCGCGGCGCCCCCACACCCAGCCCCAGGGAACCCCGGAGGCCCTTCCCTCCCGAGCCTTCTCGAACGGAGCCGAGAGAAAACCTCCGGCCTCCCTCTCTCGGGCGAAAGCAGGCGCTAAAAACAAAACAAAACAAAAAAACCTTCCGACGCCGCCGCTCGTCTAACTCCCGAGGCGGTGGGAGAACTCAGGGAACCTCCGAAAAGCCACAAGAGCGACTCCTACCGGGCGGGAGTCGGGGCCAAGCGCAAATGCGGGTCTCGAGTTAAGTATCTCCTGGCCCCGTCTAGAGAAAGTTCTAGAAAAAGCGGTCTCCTGAGAAACCGGAGGAACGAAGCCCTCACGGCAGCGCGGGTCGGCCACAGCCGCCCACCCGGCTCCAGGCCCCCGCGTTGCCCCCGCGCGGCCCCCGACGAGGCCCTGGCCCGCCACGCCCTCCTCCAGCCTCAGGCCGGCGGCCCGTCGCGAGGAGCTTCGCCACCGCCCCTCAGCCCCGCGGCCGGCCCCCACGCCTTCACGCCCCCAGAGCCCAACTCCGGCCGCCGCCCCGACTTCCCTCCGCCCAGCCCTGCCCCCGGACTCCCGCCTCTCCGCGCTACCCGCCGCCGCCCCCGTCGAAGGCCCGGAGGACCGGGCTGTCCGCAGAGCCCAGCCGGGCGCGCAACCACGCTCACCGAGCTCCCCACAGCCAACGCACACGCCCCGTCGCCGCCGCGGCCGCCGCTACCAACGCTCCCACACGGCCCTGGCCCCGCCCCTTCCCCCGCGGCCGGAAACCGGAAGCACCCGCCGCGCCCCGCCCCCCGCTCCCAGCCGCACCCAGGCCCCGGGGCTCCGCCCACGGCCACCTGGAGCCCCGCCCCCAAGCCGAGGCTCCAAAGCCCAGGACTGGAGGAGAAGAGACGCCTCGAGGCTGGGCGGGGACGCCTCGGGCGCGCCGGGAGCGGGGCGGGGCCTTGGCGGGAAAGCCAGCGCGCGCTTCTCTGGCCCGCGCGGTCCTCCCACGTCTCAGTGGTCGGGGAAGGGGCGGAGCCCAGCCGGAGAGCGAGAACGGGGTGGGGCCGGCCGCGCCCGGGCTCCGCCTCCCGCCCCTCCTCCGCCTCCGCCCCTTCCCCCCGACTCGCCCCTGGGGAGGGGTGGGTGGGTGGGGATTCGGGGCGGGTGGCGAAGTCACTGTCGGCTTCAGCCAGGCTGCGGAGCGGACGGACGCGCCCGGTGCCCCGGGAAGGGGCGCCACCGGGAGAGGAGGAGGAGGAGGAGGTGGAGAGGAAGAGCCGCCCTCTCTGCCGACACCCCCTACCCCCACCCCCGAGGCTCTGCCCCCAGGGGCTGGGGGCCTGACAAGTTTCTCCACCTTGGCTGCCTGAAGAGGCCGCTACGCTGGAGGGCCCCCGAGCCCACCGCACCAGGGTCCCCAGCACCGCCCCGGTGGCCTAACGCGACAGTCTCAGGAACCACTGCAAGGTTTCCAGTTGCCTAGACAAGGAACCGGGGGTCAGAGCAACAACCCTTCCAGCCACCTGCCTCGACTTCTGCCTCAGGCACCAGTCCCAGCCCCGTGCATCCAACCCAGGTGACATGCCGGTGCTCTCCACCCCCCGGTCCTCGCGGGTGACCACGCTGAAGCGCACAGCCCTGGTCCTGGCCCTCACGGCCTATGGAGCCCACAAAATCTACCCTTTGGTGCGGCACTACCTGGCTGCAACCAGGGGCCCTCAGGTACCAGCAGGGGAGTCCACGCAGGAGGTGTCTGGGGCCACAGCGGCCAAGGCCAGCGTGAACCGGGTGTTCTTGCAGCGGCTCCTGGGACTCCTGCGGCTGCTCTTCCCCAGGACACTGTGCCGGGAAACGGGGCTGCTGGCGCTGCACTCGGCCTCCCTGGTGAGCCGGACTTTCCTGTCAGTGTACGTGGCCCGCCTGGACGGCCGGCTGGCCCGCTGCATCGTGCGCAAGGACCCGCGGGCCTTCGGCTGGCAGCTCCTGCAGTGGCTGCTCATCGCGCTCCCTGCCACCTTCATCAACAGTGCCATCCGGTACCTCGAGGGCCAGCTGGCCCTGTCTTTCCGCAGCCGTCTAGTGGCCCATGCCTACAGCCTTTACTTCTCCCAGCAGACGTACTACCGAGTCAGCAACATGGACGGGCGGCTTCGCAACCCTGACCAGTCCCTGACCGAGGATGTGGTGGCCTTTGCCGCCTCTGTGGCCCACCTGTACTCCAACCTCACCAAGCCGCTCCTGGACGTGGCGGTGACCGCCTACACCCTGCTTCGGGCGGCCCGCTCCCGTGGGGCCGGCACAGCCTGGCCCTCGGCCATTGCCGGCCTCGTTGTGTTCCTCACAGCCAACGTGCTGCGAGCCTTCTCCCCCAAGTTTGGCGAGCTGGTGGCAGAGGAGGCGCGGAGGAAGGGAGAGCTGCGCTACATGCACTCCCGAGTGGTGGCCAACTCAGAGGAGATCGCCTTCTATGGGGGCCACGAGGTGGGGCAGCTCGGGGTACTGGGCGCAGACGAGAGCCGGTGGCAGGGGGCAGGCGGGGGGCAGGCGGGGGGCAGGCGGCCACGGACAGCAGCGCTGGCGGGGGCCGAGGCCAGAGGTGTGGGTAGGCCACAGAAGACCAGCCTGGGGATGGCAGGGCCTGGGGCAGCCAGGCTTAGGCCCCAGAAATGGAGAAGCAGGAAGGCCGGGTGGGGACCGCCCGGGGCCACTTCTGCTTCCTCCCCCCCTCGGGGTGCTTATCCTGGCCTCGGGGCGGTGGAGCCTAGCGGTTCGGGGTGCGGGAGCTCCCTGCTTGCTCCGCTCCTACAGCCAGCCGGGAGGAGGCTCCTGCCATCTGGAAGCAGGGACCCGGGGGCGGGGGGGGGGGGGGCACGGCCGGCTGCTGGGCCCCGGGCCCTTTGAAGGCCGGCATCTGGCCCAGCTGGTGGGCCCGGCAGGCCGGCGTTACGGGCATGACTCAGCCCGAGCGGGCGTTAACGAGCGGCCGCAGCCCGGCGGTGCTGGGCGCCCGGGGTCAGAGCCTCCCCCGCCCGCGCCCGCGCCCGCAGGCGGCCTGGCTACCTGCTCGGCTGCCTCCCCAGGCCCGCCCGGCCCAGGCCGCCGCCGCGGCGGGACGCACTTCCTGCCCGCCGGCGGCCACCCTGCCCCCCGCGCGGCCGCCCTTCCGCCCGGGTCCCAGGCGCGCAGCTCCCCAGCAGGCCGGCCGGGAGCCTGGCGCTGGGAAAGGTTACTCGGGGCCAGTGCTCCCTTTATCTCGCCTCGCCCCTCCCCTTCCTCGTGCCTGGGGTTGCAGCTGCCTCGGGCCCTGCTCTCTGCGACTCCGGTTTCGGTTCCCGAGGGCTTCTGGAGGGAAGGGCACGAGGCACAACGGTATAGCCGCCTCCTGGAGGAGGCCCGTGTGTGTCCTTCCCGGCTCAGGTGGCCTCTTGTCGCCCGACCTCGTCCCGTTGGCTGCACGTTGGGCAGGGGCCGTGATTTTTTTTCTTAAAGGCTTGTCCCTAAACTGTGCACAGCGGGCATCCCAGGTGTAGGGCTGGGCTCCAGGTTGGGGGAAAATGCCTGGTCTGCAGCTACAACCCGGGTCTCGTCTCCCGCATGCTGGACTGCAGGGCCTTGGCGGTCAGCCACGGCCTTGGGTGAGGCGCTTGGCACTTTACCCGCAGCTACATTGTCAGCCCCGGCTGGCGCTCCTGCCAGCTCCCAGCACGAGCCTGGATTGCCAGGGTGCTCGGAGAAGGCGTGCTCACTTCAGGAACCGGGATTGGACTCGATGCAAAGCCAATCAGTGTGCCAGACCTGGCTGGTAGGGGCAGGAGGGCCCCGGCGTGTGTCCACAGCCTGTCTCTTTCCACCTCGGCTCAAGGGCTGGAAAGTGGTGTGGGGTGATGGGCCCTCGTGGGTGCGTCAGGTGCCTTCACTGAGCAGGCACGTGGCTCACCCCAGTTCCACCAGCTGATGTCCCTATGGACACTGGCCCAGGCTCCATTCAACAGGTTAGGGCAGAGGTGACTGGCTGGCTGGCGGGCGGACATCACAGTGTCCTGTTCTCACTGAGCTCCCTGAAGGAGGCCGAGTTAGATTTCATTCGCGTACACACGTACACACAAACTGCCGCTGGCTGGAGAACAAGGTGAACCTTTCTCAGCAAATCAAAGCACCAAAGCAGGTTTATGAGAACCTGGTTCTCTGCTGATGGCTCCGCCAGGATGGTGCAAAGTCACGCCTCTTGCTGCCTCCAAGTCCTCCAAGTGGTGTGAGCTCGGGCAGGTCCCTTTGGCTCTTGGGCTTCGTCGTCCCACAGTCCAGTGGACGTGAGAGCACACACGCTGTGGCGTGTGATGAGAGCCAAGTGGAGAGTCAGGTGCGGAAGTACTCAGCAACGGAGACGGTGCCAGGCTGGGCAGCTGGGCTCAGCCGGGGGTGAGAGGCGGGGCTGGGGCACAGACCCCTGTAAGGAGCCTAGAAAGCCACCACCGAATGGCCGCCTTGCCATGACCAGTTCCAGACCCCTCTGGTCTGCCTTCCGTTCCCTTCACCGCTCTCTTCTCCAGACCCTGCGGGAGCCCCTTTCCCCGGCTGTGCAAGCGACCTGGGGTCGCAGGTGGTGGCCCCTGCGGCAATGGGGAGGGAAGGGCGGCACCGGCGGAGGAGCCTGCCCTTCAGCTTTCTGGGGGGACAATACGGTGTCGGGTCTTCATCCAGGGGAACCTTGGGCAGGTTGGGGCAGTGGGGCCCAAGGAGATGGGGAGACTCTGGAACTGAGTTCCTCAAACCCAAGTACCGCCTGTTGCTTTCCCGTGCCGCCCTCAGCTTAGTTAGGGTTAGCACCCCCCTCCCCGCCAGCAGTTGCCCAGAGATGCCCCAAAGCTGCGCGGGGCAAAACAGGGGTGTGGTAAGCATGCCAGCTAGACAGGTGGTGGAAAGAAAGGATGGGGCCATGGGCCTCGGAAGGTGGGGGTGGGGAGGCCCTTCTTGGTGGCGACCGAACCCTGGTACTATGACGTCAGGCAGTCCCGAAGTTCGAAACCGGCCCCTGTGAATAGGGCCCAGTCGTAACCCCCTACCCTTGCCCTTGTCGTGGCCACCAAATGGCATAGCGTGTCCGAGCGGTGCTTGGAGACTCTGGTGGTGCCCGTGGGCCTTACCAGGAGGCCGCCCGGCCTCCCTCTCCCGCCCTCCGCAGGTGGAGCTCGCTCTGCTGCAGCACTCGTACCAGGACCTGGCCTCGCAGATTAACCTTATCCTGCTGGAACGCCTGTGGTACATCATGCTGGAGCAGTTCCTCATGAAGTACGTGTGGAGCGCCTCGGGCCTGCTCATGGTGGCCGTCCCCATAATCACTGCCACGGGCTACTCGGAGTCAGGTGAGAGCCGCGGCGTCCCAGGGGGCCGGGCCGCGAACCCTAGCCTGTCCTCCCGGGCTGGGGAGGCCCCGGAGCTTGGCTGACCTGCCTGCCCTTTCTGCTAGGCCCGCGCCCCTGCCGGGGTCCCGGAGCTCCTGGTTGCCTTCTGCTCGGCCTGTCTCCCCTCTCCGCCATTCCACGCCCCGTGGCACCGCGCCGCTGAGCCTGGGGACTGTGACTCAGGGAGCCCCTGTGTCCCTTTCTCAGACGCACGCACCCTCGCCCACCTGGTCCTGGCCTCGGCTCGCCGCCACCTGGGAGTGGAAGGAGGGGGAATCAGCTTCGGCTCCTTCGTCGCTTGGGCCCTGGCTTTCCTGTGCCTAAAACAACTCTCGTGGGTTGCCGCGGGTATAGACGGGCGTGGACCTCGGCCCTAAGGCCTGCGGTGGGGGTGAGGAGAGACCGGAAAGCCTACCTTGCTTGTCACTCTAGCTCTTGGGTCATCAGGATTCCCCTTTGTCCCTCTGCTGGCAGTCTTTTGGTGGCCGCCCTCTGAAAGGTTAACACGCGCTAACTGCGAGCTCCTCCTCCACCCAGCCTTTAGAATCTTCTAGCTCAGGGCCCCGCCTTGCCCATGTGTGATGTAGCCCGGGGTCAAGTTTGCCTTCCTGTTGTTTTTACGCTTTGCTTCTTGCTTGATTGGGTCAATGTGTGTTTAAATTCAGCCCTCTGGTCACCGATTTCTTTGCTCGCTGGTCCTTTCCCACAGCCCAGTTACCTTCTTCCAGAGGGACGTCTTCTAGAAGTTTTTCCCCCCCACAAAGCTTTTGTTATGGAAACATTGAGATTGTTCTGTTGTCTGAAAACATCTTTATTTTACTCTTTTCCTAGACTAACGTTTAGTTGGGTGTGGGAGTTGGGGGGACGATTACTATCTCTGCCCCTTGACAATATTCCATTGTCCCTGTTGGACAGTCTGCATTGTCTCTCTGGTTACTTCTGGACTTTCCTCCCTGGCATCCTGCAGCTTCCCTGTGAAGTATTTACCTGTAGGCTTCTGTTTATCCTGCTTGGGATTTGTTGTATGGCTTTCGGATATTCAGGGTGTCCTGTCATTCTGGAAAATTCTCAGCTGTGATCTTTTCAAATATGGCCTTGGTCTCCTTCTTTTACTCTTTTCTTCTCACTGACTCCGTTGCGACTCCTCACCACTTTGCCGTATGAATTCGGGGCCGTCCCCACAGATCTTTTATGCTCACTTGTCCATCCGTTTTTTCTTTTGCTGCATCTGATTTGAAATTTTTTGAAATTTCAGTGACTATTTCTATAAGTTCTTTTTGCTTCTTGTTCACACAGAAATTTGAAAACAGACATCTTTTTTTTTCAAATAGGAATTTCTTTTTTTTTTTTTTTTTTTTTAGATTTTTTTATTTATTCGTGAGAGACTCAGAGAGAGAGAGGCAGAGACACAGGCAGAGGGAGAAGCAGGCCCCGTGCGGGGAGCCCGATGCGGGGAGCCCGATGCGGGACTCGATCCCGGGACCCCGGGATCAGGCCCTGGGCTGAAGGCAGATGCTCAACCACTGACCCCCCCCAGGCGTCCCTCAAATAGGAATTTCAAACTGTTTTCGTAGATGTCTGATTCTCTCAATTCTTGGACTGCTCCTTTTTTACGCTCCATGGTGTCTGTCCAGCTTGGGGATTCTTGGGCGTGTAAACCAGCTTTATTTTCCACCGGCTGCTGTTCACTCACAGTGGATCATTTCCCCGTGGGTGTTGCTACCAGACTTCCGTGGGAACCCTGCGTGGCCTAACTGGGGGGTCATTCCCCAGCAAGGTGTGTACTTGCTTTTTTGTTCAGGCCACACACACCTGCCTGCCAGGGTAATTAACCACTTGGAGGCCCTTTCGCCTTAGCTTCTCGGCTTGGGGAGGAGGGGCTCGTGACCTTGGCAGCGGTATTAATTTGAACTCCAGACACATAATTACATATTCTTAGGGGAGACCTTTTGTTTGGTGCACCCAGAGCCCCAGCTATGCAAGAGAGACTTCCCTGTCTTCTCCCATCTCTGGAGATTTCACGGGAGCACCCGAATACTGGCTCCTCTTTGTGCTCCTGGAAATTTCCTTGCTTCCCTTGGAGCACAGCTCTGCTTGAAAAGGTGTTATACTTTGGGGCGCCTGGCTGGCTCCATTGCTGGAGTGGGCGACTCTTGATCTCAGGGTTGTGAGTTGGAGCCCCACGTTGGGTGTAGAGCTTACTTAAAAAGAATAAATAGGGACGCCTGGGGGGGCTCAGTGGTTGAGCACCTGCCTTCGGCTCAGGGCATGATCCCGGGGTCCTGGGATCGAGTTCCACATTGGGCTCCTTGTGGGGAACCTGCTTCTCCTGTGTGTCTGCCTCTCTCTCTCTCTCCATCTCTCATGAATAAATAAATAAAATCTTGAAAAAAAAAGAATAAACAAAACCTATTGTAAAAAATTTTTTAAAGATGTGTTCTTTCATGCAGTTTGGTAGTAAGAGGGTTTTCAATTGCATATAAGAGAGAGAGAGCCTGACTTGTTTCAGAACCAGAAGTCTGATTCTCTCCCTATTTGTGTCTCTACCCTGGGGCTTCTGGACCCTCTGCTACCTGTCCGCCCCTGGGTGACCCCCAAGAGGAAGGCTCTAACTGGAGGGGGATATTACTTTCGGCTGCAAAGGCCTTACATGAGGGTGGTGGCCTTGATTTAGGCACAGGTGCCGGGCCCAGTCAGCACCCCTGGCCTGGAGCATGGGAATCCATCCCAAGGACACCGACCTGTGGTTTCTGCAAGGGAGCGCCTGCAGCCCCCTTCCTCTGTAGCTGTCCCTGGGCCCCAGACCCCTGTCTGGTCCCCAGGCTCCTTCCTGACTACTGCCGTCCTACTGGCCTCCTCGTTGTTCCCCTGAAGCAGGGCTCTGCCGGGAACGCTCTCTCCTCTGGGGACCCACCGCCCCGCCGCCCTCTTCTCCTTCCCCGCTCGCCCGTTGCTCTCCCACCGCCGACCACACTGTCTATTCCACTTCTCTATTTGGTTTGTCGTCACTCTTGTCACGTTAGGCTATGCGTGCTCACTGGGGGCGGGGATTTTTGTCTGTTTTGTCCTTGCCGTGTCCCCAGGACCC
This sequence comes from Canis lupus familiaris, assembly GCF_011100685.1. Lineage (NCBI taxonomy): Eukaryota > Metazoa > Chordata > Mammalia > Carnivora > Canidae > Canis > Canis lupus. The sequence continues at coordinate 122,741,094 of NC_049260.1, forward strand.
GGTGGCCAGTGAGGGCTCCGAGGGCCTCCTCCAGGAGGCTGGGGGCCCTGGGGATCTACGGGAGGAGTTAGACACTTACCAAATGCGGGAAATTCAGATCCCTTTGGCCTGCCGGGGCTGCAAGGCCAGAGGGCCCAGAGGGAGGATGGCCTTACCGTGAACGGCTGCCTGGTGTCCTGCCCCGGGGCTCTGGTCTTAGCTGCCTGAGCCTCTGAGGAAGCCCACAGAGGGCAGTCGGTGCTGTCTCCGGGGAGGTGCCCGCTGTGGCCAGGACGCCCCCAGCAACGGCGAACCGTTTCTCTTTCTGTGCAGCACTGTCCGGCTTTTAGGATGTCTGGGGAGGACAGCTTATGTCCCCCCTGCCTGTTGGGGGCTATGACCCTGGGGGCACAGTGGGAAGGCAGGCCCAGGGCCATAAACTGTCAGGATTAACCCCCACCCGTGTCTTGTTCCTTGGATTGCTGGGCCAGGCCCAAGAAAAGGCAATGCGAGGCAGTCAGGCCGTCCATCCCGTGCCTTTTCCACCCTGTACTGCCCTGAGGCCACCCCACCTCTGCCTTCCCACCTTCCCACCCCACCTCTGCCTTCCCACCTTCCCACCCCACCTCTGCCGTCATATTTCTAAGGCTTCCACCTTGAATTGACATATTGACATATGCCCCCACCCCGGATAGAGTCCTTGGGCCCATCATGGGAAATTCCTTCCCACCACTTCAGCCCCAGGAGCCTCAGCTTCCCCTGGATACCCCAGTGAGCACTGCTCACTCTCCCACACCCCAGGACGCTCAGAGTCAGCCTTCCCCTTGCTCCCCATCACCATTTCCAGAACATTCCTTGTGTAAAAGCCCTGCCCACTCAGGAGCTCTAAGGGTCAAGGGAATCAAGGCCACTGACAGAAGAGGATTAAAGGGAGCAACCACGGAGTCTAGACTGAACTAGAAAAGCAAGTCGAGACAGAAACAGGCTCCCAGGGAGAAATAGGGGCGTCGAGGATGGCCATTCTCACGAGGGCCACAGAATACAGTGTCGAGGCATGAGATGAGGGAGAAACGAGGTCCAAAAGGGACACACATGTTGGAAAGACTCGGGGGGACGACGGCTCTGGGTGTTGGATGATGGGGTGCAGGTGTGGCCCCGAGAGGGGCTGCCATCCTTAGCATAAGACACAGAGCGAGGGCACTTTAGGGAAAAGGAGCTGGTTGTGCCAAAAAAGAAAGGCAAATGCTTACGGCTCATCTTCTGATCCAGATTATTCGGATGTAATTAACATACCGTACAATTCAGCCTTTTAAAGTGTACAATTAAGTGGTTTTTAATATATTCAGGAAATTGTGCAACCATCACCACTAAATCCACAACATCATCATCACCCCAAAAAGAAACCCTGGACTCATTAGCAGTCACTCTCCAGCACTCCCCAGCCCCCTGCACCCACTCATCTTTCTCTTGCTGTGGATTTGCCTCTCGTGGACATTTCACATGAATAGAATCACACAATCTGTGGCCTTCTGTGTCGGCCTTCTTTCACTCAGCATCACATTTTCAAGGTTCATCCACATTGTAGGGTGAATCAGCACCTCCTTTTTATGGCCGAATAATCGTCCATTATTTACGCGTACCGCAGTTTGTTCGTTCACTGGTGGACATTCGGGTCGTTTATACGTTTTGATGATTACGAGCACTACTGCCATCACCATTTGTGTACAGGTTTTGGTGTGAACGCGTGTTTTTGTGTCTCGTGGATGCATGCCCGGGAGGAGAGTTGTTGGGTTCCGTGGGAAGTCTACGTTGAACTTTTGGAGGACCTGCCTGGCTGGTTTGCACGCAGCTGCACCATCCTACATCCCCACCAGCCATCCCAGTAGGCGTGGGGCGGTATCTCCCCGTGGCTTCGATTTCTATTTCCCTGATGACTAATAATGTTGAGCATCTTTTCACGTGCTTCTTAGCCATTTGTAGATCTCAGAATACAGTAGAATCATCTGTTGAGATCCTTTGCCCACGGTTTCATCGGGTTCTCTTTGTTGTTGAGTGGAAAAGGTTCCTTACGGTATTCTGGATCCGAGATCTTCTCGGATATGTGATTTGCAGATAGTCTTCTCCCAGTCTATAGGCTGCTGTCTTTTCACTTTCCGGATGGTTCCCTTTGGTGCCCCCGAAAGTTTTATTTATTTTTTTTTATTTATTAGAGAGAGACAGAGACAGAGAGACAGAGGGAGAAGCAGGGTCCACGCAAGGAGCCTGATGTAGGACTCAATCCCGGGTCTCCAGGATCACGCCCTGGGCTGAAGGCAGCACTAAACCACTGAGCCACCGGGGCTGCCCAAAGTTTTATTTTTTATTAATTTTTTTAAAGATTTTATTTATATATTCATGAGAGACACAGAGAGAGACAGAGAGAGGCAGAGACACAGGCAGAGGGAGAAGCAGGCTCCCTTTGGGGAGCCCGATGTGGGACTCGATCCCGGGACCCCAGGGTCACGCCCTGAGCCAAAGGCAGGTGCTCAACCAGAGACACCCAGGCGTCCCAACCCCAAAAGTTTTAATTTTGATGAAGCTCATTGATCTGTTTTTCTTTTGTTGCCTGTGCTTTTGGCATCATGTTTAAGGAGCCATATGTTAGTTTTGGGGGTGTGTGAAGCAGGGGTCATCCTTTTGCAAGTGGATACCCGGTTGTCCCAGCACCATCTGCTGGAGAGACTTTTCTTTTCCCCAGGGGGTCAGTTTTGCTTTCCCACAGTCCCCTCCTTTCCCCTGTGCCCCATAGACTCAGAGGCAGTGAAGAAGGCAGCCTTGGAGATGAGGGAGGAGGAGCTCGTGAGCGAGCGCACGGAGGCCTTCACCATTGCCCGCAACCTCCTCACAGCTGCTGCGGATGCCATCGAGCGGATCATGTCATCCTACAAGGAGGTACCCCCCAGCCCAGCACCGCCCCCTGCCATGCCTCCCACCGCTCCCCCAGCTGGCAGTGTCTGAGCCAGGTCACCATCCCCGCAGGTGACAGAGCTGGCCGGCTACACAGCCCGAGTACACGAGATGTTCCAGGTATTTGAAGATGTCCAGCACTGCCGTTTCAAGAGGCCCGGGGAGCTGGAGGACACTCAGGCAGGGCCCGGGGCTGTGGCGAGGTCTGGTGTCCACGTAGAGGGGCCCCTGCAGATCCGAGGTAAGGGCGCGCTCCCCACGGACACCCCCACCCGGAGGGCAGGATCTTTGAGCTGTGTCCCAGGGAGGGCTTCCGGGGCCTGCCGTGACCCCCGTCACCTTCTTTCCCCGAGTGGTAGCTGCTAGTCATCCCTCTCACTTGCCAGCTCCTTCCCGGTGCTCTGGCCAGAGATTTCTCTTGTTTCTCTTCGCAAAAGAGGGAGATGCAGTCCCTGAGTAGAAGGGATCACTCTCCCATGTGGGCAGCAAGCGAAAGTTCGAGACTACAGCAGGGGCCGGGTACTGTGGAAGAGGGGCCCAAACGTCAAAGCTGCCATTAAAATAGTGCCAGGAGCAGAGGGTTTTACAGAGCAAAGGTGGACTCCGTGCCTCAGGTTCCAGAAGCCAGAGAAGTGACATTGCCCCTCCCCTGTCCAGAGGAGAGCACCACATGCTGGTTGGGGGCAGGCTTCCGGAAGACCCATATTCCCAAGGGTCCCCGGACCACACACTGGCATGCCGTTAGCGGTGGAGTGGCACGTGGAACCCACCAGAAGGCAGAGGGAGTGCTGCTGCTCCCTCTATTCCTTCATTGCGTTCTCTCTCCAGGCCAAGTGGTAGATGTGGAACAGGGAATTATCTGTGAGAACATCCCCATCATCACGCCCACGGGAGAGGTGGTGGTGGCCAGCCTCAATATCAGGGTAGGTCAAGTGGGGGACGGGGTGGGGGGTCGCCTGACCCAGGAGTGCTGGCCTGGCTGGGCTCAGCTATGGGGCCCTGGGCCTAACCTTCTGTAGCTGCAAGCCCCAACCCTCGGTGTCTGGCTTATTGGGCCTGGATGTGTTGTCATTACCCAGATCTACTTGGCTAGTGGGCTAAGGTCAAGGTGAGATGCCAACGTGTCTCTGACTGTTGATTCTATCGCAGCAGAGTCATAAAAGTGACTAGCGACTACTAGGAGGAGCCAAGGGGCACCCAGGGGCTCCTGGCCCTGGCCCTATGTTGCCATCCCCCCCCCCCCGCCCCCATCCCCGAGAAGCCCAGGACTTGGGCGCTCTGCTTCAACTGTAACTATGGTGAAATAGATTCCTCCAGTGACCTGGGCTTAGGGTCCCCTCCGTCTGCTTTAAGGAGCCTCCAGCGTGGGTGTGTGCTGGGTACAGCCTGGCCCGGCGGGAGGGCTCCCAGCCACTGCAGAGGCTGTCTGCAGAAAGGAAGCCCCGGAGGCCAACACCCACCAGTCTCCGGCGTCCCTAGTTGAAGCTTCCGACACGGTCGGGGCCTGATAGAAGGAGAGGCCTGGGGTTGGGGCGGTCCGTGTAAGCAGTGAGAGGGAATCGTTCCTTCCTTCCTGGGCTGGGCACTGGGAAGCAGACGTAAGTTGGACGGGCACTGCCTTCAGGGAGGCCCCACGCCGGGTCCCCTAAAGTAGTGCCAAGGTCCCAGTGAGCTGCGCGGGATCCCGTGGGGGCCGCGGGAAGGATGGTCCTATCCCCGAGGTGAGCAGAGGTCACAGGAAGCTGCACGGGGGCTCGGGGAGGTGGGCAGCATGAGGAAGAAGGCCTCCCCCAGAGGCAGGCAGTGGTGGCAGGAGCGGGGAGCCGAGGGGCCGCAGCTGGGTGGCCTGGAGCCGGGGCCCGGCGGGGAGGACCTGGGGAGAGGCGAGTGGAGGGTCAGCGGCTGCTGGGGCCAGTGGGGGCTCCTTGCCCTGGTCTGCCGAGAGGGGCCCCGAGAGCCGCTTGGAGGCTGGGCACGTTCCGTTACCCTGAGCGGCACAGGACGGTGGCGTGATCCCCGTCGCCCCTGGCCGTGCTCACTCTTGGGGTGTGACAGGGAGCCACCAATGGCTGGTTTATCCAAGGCAAACGATTTCCCTGCAGGCCCAGCGGCAGCCAAGTAGGCAAAGACCAGGGGCCCTGGCTCTCCAGGGTGCAGCTGGTTAGGGAGCAAGGCCAGGTGAGGAGGGGTGTCTGGACGGAGGAGCCGGGGTGCGGGGCGAGGCGGAAGCTGGGCTCGGGGGCTGGGAGATGCCGGGAACAGACGGGAGCAGTTCCCGGTCATGATGGGCCAGGCCGTGGGGCAGGTCGGCGGAGGAGGGAGAGGCCCGGGGAAGAGGACCAGGGAGGCCGCCGGGGCGCCACGGTGGGGGGGGAGCCAGGCCTGAGGCACTGGCCCTTGCGCATCCACCATGGAGGAGGGGGGCCCAGCACCCCCCCCCGCCCCAGGGCATTTATAATTTGACAAAGGATCACAAAGTGATGGGCTCGGACAGCAGAAGCGCTTCGCTCCCAGTCTGCTCCCGGCCGCTCCCAGTCCGGGTGCCATACTGGCCATCAGTGGTGTTCCCAGAAGCCTCACCTTGGTCTCGGCCTCCTCGTCACGTGGCCTGCTCCCCGTGTGCACGTCTCCGTGTCCAAAAGTCCCCTTTTGCTAAGGACACCGGTGACAGCGGATGAGGGGCCCACCCCACTCCAGGATGAGCTCATCTAAATTTAACTGACTGCATTTGCAAGGACTCTTTTTCCGAATAAGGTCACGTTCTGAGGTCTCGGGGGTTAGGACCATAACACACGCGTCTGGGGGCGATCCCGCTCAATCCACAACACTGCCACTCGGACCTGGCGAGGGGGGGAGCTGTGGCCTCAGTGCCCTGCCGCCTGACCCCTTCCTTCCTGCACACTCCGCCCAAGCTCGGCTGGCCTTTCTCCTACGGGAGGCATCTCCCTAAGGCCAGTGGGCACCGTGTAGTGGGCTAACTGGAGAGCCCGAGGCCCTTCACGCTGAGCGCAGGGGTCACAGCGGCCTCCGGCCAGCGCCCTAGCACCCGCGGGGGCAGTGAGAGGCCCAGGGGGAAGGGGGACTAGCCAGGCATTAGGAACAGAGTGGGGGGTTATCACTGTCCACCCAGAACTCGAAAGAAAGCCCCTGGCCCGGGCCCGGGCCTCCCGGGAGAGCAAGTCTGCCTGGGAAGCCAAGACACTGGGAGTCCTGGTGAGCTGGGACGGCGGGCAAGAGGGTGCCGCTGACCTCCTGGGGCCTTCCTCACGCTGGCCCCCTGCTCTCTGGTGCATGGCAGGGGCTTAGGGATCAGGCCCGGACCCCAAACAGGCGTCTGGCTAGGGCTCTGGCTGCCACACCTCATCCTTCATGCCCTGCTGTCCGACACCAAGACCCCGAGAATGGCCTGCCTACCAGCCTGGGCACGGCCCCGGATGGGGGCCCCGGGGGAGGGGACGGAGGCCCGTGCAGCCCCCTCCCCCCCCGCCAGGTACCAGCACCGCTGCCTCCGCAGGTGGAAGAAGGCATGCACCTGCTCATCACCGGCCCCAACGGCTGCGGCAAGAGTTCTCTGTTCCGGATCCTCGGCGGTCTCTGGCCCACTTACGGCGGCGTGCTGTACAAGCCCCCGCCCCAGCGCATGTTCTACATCCCTCAGAGGTGAGGGGAGGTCCCGCCGCTCCGCCCCTACCCCTTCACCCGTGGGACCTGCCACCCAGGAGCAGCAGAGCGGGGGGCATCGGGAGAGCTCAGCGAGGTCGTGGCCCCGGAGTCGGAGGGGCCATGGTGCCTCCACCTGCCGTCGGGCCGTGGCCTACTCACCTGGCAACTTGGTAGCTGGGGGGGGGGGGGGTGTGCACGCGCAGGAGGGGGGTGCGAGGCATCTGTGCACGTGTGCTGTACGGTGTGGGGGTGTGGGGGTGCACATTGTGAGCGTGCGTGCAGGGGGCTTGTGAGCACTGCCCGGGTCGCTTAGCAGCGGGGGTCGGCCCTGCCCCCAGCAACCAGGGCCGGTGACAGGGCCCCGCTGACGCACAGGGCAGCCCTGCCCCGGGTAGACACGCAGCCTTCCCACAGGCCCTACATGTCCGTGGGCTCCTTGCGGGACCAGGTGATCTACCCAGACTCCGTGGAGGACATGCGCAGGAAAGGCTACTCGGAGCAGCACTTGGAAGCCATCCTGGACATCGTGCACCTGAACCACATCCTGCAGCGGGAAGGAGGTAGGGAGGCGGCGGCGCGTCTCACCTGGCAGCGCCACGGAGCGAGCCCTCAACATTGCCCTTTGTCCCAACACTCAGGTGAAGGGCCTGCTGCTGCTCCCCCCCGCCACCCCCGCCCCGGCCCCGGAGGGACACGGCCCCGCCGTCCAGGAGTCCAAAGTGCTAGGAGCCCTGGAAGCCCCACCCACCAGTGTGGACCTGAGTCCCCGAGGCAGGGGAGGCATCCAGCGGGCGCGCTCGCTTTCGGCCCAGGACACCCTCTCCAGGCTCTGGGGCTCATGGCAGGGAGGGCCCAGTGGGCCCAGCGGGGAGCCCGGGCTTTCCCTGACAGTGAAGGAAGCCTTTGGAAGCTTCTAGGCAGGGACGTGACAGGTCAGTGTCACATTTCAGCAAGAGGACGGACGCTGGGCATGAGCAGGGCAGCTGGGGATTGGGTGAGCACGAGGTGTGTGTGCAGAGGACCCCCGGCGTGGGAGGCAGGACAGAGCCCTGGAGGTGCCAGCCCCTGGGTAGGAGCCCGCGGCAGTGCAGGGACAGCCTGGTAGCCGGAGAAGGCACTGCTCGAGGGCCTACCGGGCTTGTCTGCAAATACCCATGGTGCCCAGAGGGCAGGAGGCGGGGAGGGTGGCCCAGCCGCAGGGGAGAAACCAAGGTGGGGCTGGGCCCAGTTTCCTCTGGGAAATCTGACAAGTGGGGTCCCACCCCTGCCTCCATCCCTTAAGGGGCGCTTGACCTTACTTAAGCAGTGACCTGGGCCCCTGACTCTTCCTCCCGAGAAGGGCAGGTACCGGTCCCTCTCTCAGCACCAGCAGTAAACGCCACCGTGAGCCCCATCAGGGCTCAGAGCAGGCCTGCAGGGAACCGCAGGTGATTCCCGAGGCTCCTGCCCGGGTGTCGTCCCCCGTGTCACAAAGACGGCTGGCCCGAGCTGGGGCACTGGGTGGCGCCGCCCCTCGCGGGCCTCCCCTGGGTGCCGTGGACCCCCGGGCTTCATCCCCAGCTTCCCTCTGTCTTTCATGTTCCAGCCGCCCCGCACCTGGGAGCGCACCCCTCCTCCTGTCTTCCGGGGGCCCCCCCGGGCTGTTAGCACTGAGTTCGGCTGCGAGTAGCAGAACCCGCCCCCCAACAGGGGCTCAGATGGGTCGCAGGTTTATCTTACCGCGACACAGACGTCCTGAGGGAAGCAGGCGCATCCCCAGCCGTGTGAGGGCCCCTCGGGTCACTCAGCGGTGTGTGGCCTCCATTCCCAAGGTCACCTCCTGGTGCAAGACGGGTGCTCCAGCCATCACGTCACATCCCAGGCCGCGGGATGGAGAAAGGGGCAGCGTGGGGGAAAGGGCCAGGGGTACCCGCCCTGTGTCTTTGAGAGAAAGTTCCAGAAGCTGACACGTGTAACACGCTTACACCCCACTGGCCAGAGTTCAGTCACATGGTCACACGTCACCTCCAGACAAGCTACCGAGGAGAGTGTTCTGTGGGTGGCCACACGGCCTGACAAAACTTCTAGGCCCGTGGGAGGCAGAGTGGAGGTAGGACACGAGGACTCACTTCTGCTCAGACTTGCTGAGGCCCTGGCACCCGGCGATGACACCAGCAGCCGGTCCCTGCGGGTGAGAAGCCTTCTGGAGAGACCCCTGCGGCATCCCTGGGACTGGGCCACCGCTGGAAGCGCTGGCTGGCCCTCAGCACCGCGCCCGCCGCGTCCTGCGTGCATCCTGCGAGCGTCGGCCAGGGCGGCTGCGACACGGGGCCCCGGTGGCCGAGCACCTGCCACGTAGCCCCTCCAGGGCCGCGGCCGGAAGCGCAGGGGTCTCCGGGCTGAGATCGAGACCGTGCCGGGCCTGGGTCCCCGGCTCGCGGGCGGCGGTCCTCGCCCTGCGTCTGCCCGTGGCCACCCTCTGGGGGTCCAGAGGGCCCCGTGACGTCAGGAGGCAGGTCCGTGGGATCCGGGCGCAGCCCCCCGACCTCGGACAGCGGGCCCCTTGGGAAGGCCGTGGCTCCCAGGAGGCCCTGGGGCATGGGGGTCCCACATGTCTTGGAGGGGACATGATGCTGTCCCCAAGTCTTTTTTGACTGTTCAAGTGTCACCTGCAGATGGATAAGCATCTGGGCCACACGAGCCCCGTATCCCACGGTCACTAGCATCTTCGGCCCCTCCCACTGTCCCTGGGTCAGGGACAGCCCCTGCGGAATTGAACAGAAGCCCCTTGTCCTTGCCTAGGCTGGGAGGCCGTGTGCGACTGGAAGGACGTGCTGTCGGGGGGCGAGAAGCAGAGAATCGGCATGGCCCGCATGTTCTACCACAGGTGAGCTGGGCTGTCGGGGGGCAGCGGGGCTCCCTCGGGCGCCCAGCCCGCAGCGGGCACCAGGGGCAGCGTGGGGTGTCCAGGGGCCCGGGCAGGGCAGCCAGGTGGGGGGTGCCCCGAGGAGGCCTCACCGTAGCCCCAAGAAGCGGGATCCGGTAGGCCGAGCGGGGTGCCCACCGTGTGGCGGCGGGGGAGGCCGAGGCTTGGAAGGACCCCACAGCCTGGCGCCTTCGACCCCACCCCAAGGCCCAAGTACGCGCTTCTGGATGAGTGCACCAGCGCCGTGAGCATCGACGTGGAAGGCAAGATCTTCCAGGCGGCCAAGGACGCTGGCATTGCCCTGCTTTCCATCACCCACCGGCCCTCCCTCTGGTAGGTGCCCTCCCTCCCCGCCCGCGTTCGCTCTCACATGCGCGCCCACGCCTTGGCAGCTGGGGAGAGACCCGCCAAGTGTCTCCTGCTGAACAGCCCCTGCCCCCGTCCCTCTGCCGGCCCAGGAAGTACCACACGCACTTGCTCCAGTTTGACGGGGAGGGCGGCTGGAAGTTCGAGAAGCTGGACTCTGCCGCCCGCCTGAGCCTGACGGAGGAGAAGCAGCGGCTGGAGCAGCAGCTGGCGGGCATCCCCAAGATGCAGCGGCGCCTCCAGGAGCTCTGCCAAATCCTGGGCCAAGGCTCCGGGGTCCTCCAGGGTGCCGTCCCCCCCTGAGCCCTGCAGTCACGCGAAGGAAACAGCGGCACTTGCCCGCCGACCCCTGCACCCAGCCCTGCCGCGGGCCCACCCTGCATGCCTCTCCCTCCCAGGCCTCCTGGCCACAGGCCTGCCCCGCTTCGAGGACTGCCGGCAAAACCACGTGCCTGTCCCCGGGCCCCCTCCCCTGGCCGGGCCAGGTGGTCCTGCCTTCTCTCCTGGGGGCGGGGGTGGAGATGAGCCCCCCACTCGCACCGCCAGCCAGTCCGTGCAGAGCCTTGCGTTTCTGGGGCCCTGCTCTCCTGACGCCACGGTCCCCCCAGCGCCCTCCTCTTCAGTCCCTTGGAGACCCCACGGGCCATCCACTGCTACCGCCCGGATGGCCCAGCGAGGCTCCCGTCCCCCGGGACACCCTTCCTGCCATAGAAGCAGCCAGACAGGGCCCCTCGCGTGTACCCCTTCTCCCTGCCGGTTGTCTCTAAGAGCCCTCGGGAGGAAGGATTGCACAACATTTCTGAGCAAGCGCTGGTAAGAATGTAGCCCCTGCTCCTGTTGGCCCCTGGCCTTCTTTCCTTCTACAAGCTAATTTACTGGAGTCCCGTCGGGAGCCATCTCGATTGCCAACACAAGCACCCTGCCAGCCATTGAGCCAGCCCCCGGTGGCCTGTTGCCCCACCAGCGTACACTGCCAGCCACCTCCCGGGGTGGGGTGGGGGGCACAGGCCAACTGAACGGGGAAACAGGGGCTGGGGCTGCCGGGCATGAGGGCACCTGTGTGCCCAGCTCAGTGCCAAAGAGGGGTCAGCCAGGGGAGCTGTCTCTGCAGAGCCGGCCCCCACCCAAGAGGGAGACCCCACCACAGCCACCGCATGTGCCTTTCCAGGTCCTCTGCCCTCTGGCCGGGGAGCATCCCTCAATCCCTCAGTAAAAGCCTCCCACAGAAAGTGCAGTCCTGCCTCCTGGCCTGTTTCTCTGGCGGGGCTTGTGGGGCAGACGGGGAGGAGCATGAGGTTGCCTGGGGTGGAAGGAGGCACTGCCACCCCTGCCCCCACGCAAAGACACAGCTCAGCATATTCTCCAGCTGACTCGGTGGGGAGGTAGATTTAGCAACATCTCACAAAAATATTGGCTGAGCACAAACAGGACTCTGGAGCAATCGTGGGCCAGGTGCTGGGGTGGAGCGGAGAGGACGCTTGCCCGGTCCCTGCAGGAGGAGCTTCTGGAAAGATGCTGTGGGAAAAGCCGTGAGCTGCAAAGTGGGCTGGGGGGCTGCAGGGCAGGCACAGAGCGGGAGGAGGGCTGCAGTGAAGAAGTGGTCCTAGACCTTCTAGGGAGAGGGAACACTCGTAGGGACGCCCAGAGGTGCATGCTGAGCACGCCACAGGGCATCATGGTCAATGTGATGCGGAGGGAGAGGAAGGAAGGCGCGGGGCCTTGGGAGGCAGGATGGAAACCGCATACAGTGATGCTGCGGGGAGGCGAGAGCGCACAGCTGGGTCCCCGTCCGCTGCTCGTGGGAAGGGAAGTGAGGCTCAAAGCAGGTGCTCAGTCCGAAACTTAGACGTGAACGTTCGTAGCAGGGCTTTTGATGATAAGCCAAAAGTGGAGACAGCCCAGAAGTCCATCAGCAGGAATGAGCCAACCAAATGTGGTCTGTCTAATACGATAGGATGCTATTGGCTAAAAAAGAATGAGGTTTGAGCCCCGCTGCAGCATGGACGGACTGTAGAAACATGACAGTAAGTGAAAGAAGCCAGACACAGAAGACCACGCACTGTGTGAGTTCGTGGGTAGGAAATGTCCAGAATAGGCAAATCTATAGCGACACAAAGCAGAGGAGCTGTTGCCAGGGGCTGGGTTTCCTTTCGGGGCAATGTTCTGGAGCTGTAGAGGTGACGGTTACACATTGTGGCCGTACTAAATGTCACCGAACTCTGCCCTTTAAAAGGCTTGATTTCATGTTATGTGAATTTCACCTAAAAAAAAAAAAATCGATCTATGGATAATAGACGACGGAGACATTGATTGATTGATTGATGATAGCTAGATGACACCTGATTGATAGATAATAGAGGCATGGTATATACAGAGAGCTGATTGGTGATAGATAGGGGCGGAGATGAGAGAGCAACCACTTAAAGCAGCCCACGCAAGGTGTGTTGACGCTTGGAATCCCGGATGTACTAGAGTGAGGGTAGACGAAAGTCGAGATGTGGGCAGGGGTCAGACTCTGGGGGGAGTGGAGCGGGACCGCCCAGGTGACCCTTGGACTCTGGCTTAGGTGGCCAGGGGAGCAAGGGCACCCTTAGCTGAGGGAAGGACAGTCCGTGATAGAAGATAGAAGTGGACAACCTGGGGAGGAGGTGCCTGGCGTTCCATCTGGGGGATGGGAGATAGCCTACGTGTGACTTGAATTGAGGGGTTAGGATTTGTTCTCGATCCCGGGAGAGGTAGCGAATCTGGAGGGCGAGGAGCTTTCCCTCCTTTTCTTCGGAAGATTGTTGAGGTCGTTCCTACCTGATGATAAATCCTTGTTGTTTTTTTTTAACTTACATAGTTAGCATGGTTCTGTGGTCTGCCACCAAACCGTAATTGATACAGATGGGAAGGGACGTAGCCAGCGGATCCTGTCCACAAGGAAGTTAGTGGAGAGAAATTAACTTTGGACAAAGTACACCTCAGGGCACAAATCATTGTTAGGAATAAAAGAGGTCACTGCGTGATTAAAGAAATAACTCACAAGCATTAACCATTAACATGTGTGCACCTGCCTAATGGTAGAACCTCAAATATCTGTCAAACAAAAAGCAGAAAAAAGAAAAATTAAATAGGACATTTGCCACAATACATCCCACCACTTCTCACTGCAATCGGGAGCTCGAGAAGACAAAGCTTGCGAGACTATAGGAAAAACTGAGCGAGCTCGATGAATGGACAACCCCAAACTAGAGACTGCATACTCTTTTCAAGTTCACCTTGAACATTTACTAAAACTCACCATGTCGTAGGCCACCAAACCAGTCTCGACAAATAAGGAATTTAGCGGAGCCTTCGATAGCTCAGTTGGTAGGAGCGGAGGACCGTACTAAAAGAATTGGTATCGTACAAATCACATTCTCCAACTGTGATAGAATAAAATCGTTAGTCCACAATAAAACTAAAATTACATCCTCTCATATGTTTGGAAATTTTAATGTGCAGATGTAAATTTTAACATGCACTTCCAGGTAACTGGTGCAAAAAAAAATTATGATGAAAACCTAACAACAGAGCTGAGCAACAATGAAAACACTACATGTGCAAATGAACGGGGGGGCCTGGGTGGCCTGGTTGATTAAGCGTCTGCCTTGGGCTCAGGTCATGACCCCCAGGGGTCCTGGAATGGAGCCCCTTGTCTCATGAGACTCTGCACTCAGCGGGGAGCTTGCTTCTCCCTTTTCACAAACCACCCCCCACCCCAGCTCATGCTCGCTGTCACTCTGCTCTCTGTCAAATAACATCTTTAAAAAAAAAAACATATAGGATGTAGCTTAGGAGGATATGTATAGCCTCAAAAAGAATACGATGAGCACCAACTCAGGAAGCTAGAAAAACCACAGCAGAATAAACCCAGAGAAAGTAGAAAAACAAATCATAAAGACAGCAAAAATTAAGGAAATGGAAAAATGAAAAATCAATAAAGCCAAAAAAGTTTGTTCTCCAAAATTAGTAAAATAAACAAGTCTCTGGCAGGAATGAAAAGAGAATGCACAAGTAAAGTGATGGGAGGAGGGAAAGAGGGGTATAGCCACAGAGACAGCAGCCAGTTTTTTTAAAAGATTTTCTTTATTTGAGAGAGTGAGAGAACACAAGTGGGGGGTGAGGAGGGGCAGAGGGAGAGGGAGAAGCAGACATCCCACTGAGCAGGGAGCCCGGCATGGGGTCGACCCCAGGATCATGACCTGAGCCGAAGGCAGACGCCCAACAGACTGAGCCACCCAGGTGCCCTCCACCGACAGCCATTTCAGGTGCAGTGGGAGGCTGTAAAGCAGGGGAGCTCGAACACCTGTGGAACCCTTGCTCCTAAAAACACCGCGAAAATGACAGTAAGGGGGTGACAAACGTACAGTGGAAGAAGTTCGCCATGGAAAATGAGAGGAGTGCCTACCAAGAATGTTTTATTTTTTTTTAATATTCTATTTATTTATTAGAGACAGAGAGAGAGAGAGAGGCAGAGACACAGGCAGAGGGAGAAGCAGGCTCCATGCGGGGAGCCCGACATGGGACTCGATCCCGAGTCTCCAGGATCACACCATAGGCTGCAGGCGGCACTAAACCGCTGAGCCACATGGGCTGCCCTCCAAGAATGTTTTAGAAGCTGGAAAACCGGTGGAGGAGTAACAAGTGACGTAGGAGACCAGAGCACACTCTTAACCGAGCAGGAGGAGGCAGCCGGGAGCAGGGACTGGTTTGCACAAGAACTGGAAGCGGCAGATATCTCAGAGGAGAATATGCATGTATGGGGGGGGGGGGTGGACTGAAAATTTGTATAAGAAGCTGCTAGAAAAAAAGAAAAAAAAAGAAAAAAAAAAAAAAGAAGCTGCTAGATGAGGGGCGCCTGGGTGGCTCAGTTGGTTAAGTGTCTTCCTTCGGCTCGTGTTGTGGTCTCGGGGTCCTGGGATCGAGCCCTGCATCAGGCTCCCTGCTCAGCGTGGAGTCTCTTTCTCCCTCTGCCCCTGCCCCTCCTGCTCATGCTCTCTCTTTCACTCTCTCTCTCTTTTTTTCTCACTCTATCTCAAATAAGCTTTTTTTTAAAAAAAAAAAAAAAAAAGCTGCTAGATCACACACACACACACACACACACACACGGAAACTAAAAAAAAAAAAAAAAGCTGCTACGTAGCCCCATCTTTGCCCCACCTCTTGCAGAAGACCAGACTTCACTCTCCATCAAGTTAGAACAGAAGGGTGGAAATGCAGGGGCGCCTGGGGGTGCAGTGGGTTAGCCGTCTTGGTTCCGGCCCGGGTTGTGGTCTCAGGGGCGTGGGATCAACCCGCGTGTCAGGCTCCAGGCTCGGTGCAGAGTCTGCTTAAGCTGCTCCCTCTCCCTCTGCCCCTTCCTCTCTCTCTCTCTCTCTCAAATGAATAAATCTTAAAAAAAAGAAGAAGGCCCGTGGAAATGCAAATTAAAGTCATAGTGAAATATCCTTTTATTGCCACTGATTGGCAGGAAGGAAAAGCGTGGCAGGGAACGCGGACTGGCGGGAATCCGTACCCTGCAGGGGAGGGGGGCCGTGATCTGGAAACTGGTATAACCACTTTGGAAAACAATTTGCCGTCATGTAGTAGAGTGGAAGGTGTCCGTGGTCATGAGCTAACAGCGTCACCCCCGGGCACATCCTAGGGCAGCTCTGGGGCCTCCCCGAACGAACCAGATCACGTGCACGAGCAGTTCGGGGCAGCGTTGTTGATGAGACACCAAAGCTAGGAACAAGCCAACCGTCCGTTAGCAGGAGAGTAAGCGCACGATGCCCAAGTCCTACGACGGGAAGCGACTCAGCAAGGACAGCGCCACCCTTGCACAGGGGCCACGCGGTCTTCTCCTCCGTATCCTTCCAAGCCTCGTGCACAGGCCGCCACAGGCTGCCGGAGCGAGCGCGCCACAGGAGTGACTAGAGGACGGCTGTATGCACCAACGTGGCTTACGTCGCAGATGCAATTTGAGCAGCGACTTGCGGGAACGCACACCTGGTCTGATGCCATTTGTCTAAAGCCCAAAAGATGCAGAACTAAGCGGCATTGTTTAGGGACAACGCATACTGGGGAAAAGTGTAAAGGAAGGCAAGGAAAGGGTAGCGGTGCCCTCTGCTGAGGGAGGAGGGGGCCACCGGGCCTCGGAGGCTGGGAGAGTGGGGTCATCCAGTTGCTGGTGGGGACACGGGCAGCGGGCTTTTCCCACTTGTCTAGACAAGTCACAGAGCTGCTGTGTGCTCTCGTGTATGCGTGTAGTTGAATGGGATGAACCTGCCATTTTTTATAGGTCAAAATAGCTGGGTGTTAAGCAGTTTCATCTGCTTTTTGACCTACCAAATTTCATGATAATAATATAAAACCAAAAAACTGGGGCGCCTGGGTGACTCAGTGCTTGAGCATCTGCCTTTGGCTCAGGGAGTGACCCCAGGGTCCTGGAATCGAGTCCCGCATCGGGCTCTCCTCAAGGAGCCTGCTTCTCCCTCTGCCTGTGTCTCTGCCTCTCTCTGTGGGTCTCTCATGAATAAATAAATAAGATCTTTTAAAAAAACCCAAAAGGCTTTATGCTAATAGATGTAAACGGTGATGGAGTGGGCATGCTCCTAAGAAAATATTATTTATCAAAAACTAACTCAAGGGGTACCTGGATGGCTCAGTCAGGTGAGCGTCTGCCTTCAGTCAGATGACCTCTGCTCAGGTCATGATCCTGGAGTCCTGGGATCGAACCCCGCATCGGTTTCCCTGCTCAGTGAAGAGCCTGCTTCTCTCTGCCTGCTGTTCCCCCTGCTTGTATGATCTCTCTCTCTCTCTGTCAAATAAATAAATAAATAAAATTTTTTTAAAAAAACTAACTCAAAATAGAAAAAGTCATCCAAAAATTCATATAGGATCTCAAGGGACCCCAAATAACCAAACAATTCTGAAAAGGAAGCACAAAGTTGGAGGAGTCGCACTTCCTGATTTCAAAACATGTTCCGAAGCTACAGGAACCGAGACAGTGCAGCACTGGCGTCAAGACAGACAAATAGACCAACAGAACAGAATAGAGACCCCGGAATAAATCCTGACAAGGGCGCAAGACCATCCAATGGGGAAAGGACAGTCTCCTCACCAAATGGTGCTGGGACAACTGGACAGCCACATGCAAAAAAGAATGAAACTGGACCACTTCCTTACATCATACACAAAAATCAACTCAACACTGTTTAGAGGCCTAAACATAAGACCTCCAACTATAAAACTAGAAGAAAATATGAGGAGGGGAAGCATCATGACATTGGACTTGGCAAGGACTTCTTGGAAATGACACCAAACGTGCAGGTGACAAAAGCAAAAAGTAGACAAATGGGAGGACTACACCAAACAGAGAAACTGTGGTGCATCTAAGGACCGTGCAATCAAAGGAGTGCAAGGCCCCCTCTGGAATGGGAGAAAGTATCTGCGCATCACACATCCGACAAGGGCCTAATATTCAGAATACATAAAGAACTCCTACAACTCAACAACAAAAAAATCAAATTCCCCAATTAAAAAATGGGCAAAGGACTCGAATAGACATTACTCCAGAGATGACATACAAATGGCCGAGTATATGAAAAGTTGCTCAACGTCACTGATCATCAAGAAATGTAAATCAGGGCAGCCTGGGTGGCTCAGCGGTCCTGGGGTGTGATCCTGGAGACCCGGGATCAAGTCCCATGTTGGGTTTCCTGCATGGAGCCTGCTTCTCCCTCTGCCTGTGTCTCTGCCTCTTTCTCTCTCTGTGTGTGTCTCTCATGAATAAATAATAAAATCTCTTTAAAAATCCTAAAAAAAAAAAAAAAAGCAGAAGGGGGCGCCTGGGTGGCTCAGTTGGTTAAGGGTCCAACTCTTGGTTTTAGCTCAAGTCATGATCTCAGGGTGGTGAAGGAATCTGCTTGAGGATTCTCTCCCTCTCACTCTGCCCCCCACCCCGCTCATATACATTCTCTCCATCTCTCTCAAATAAATTAATTAATCTTTTAAAAAAACAGAAAATCTCAGGTGTTGGCAAGGATGTGAAGAAATTGGAAACTTGTGCACTGTTGGGAATGATACCATGGTGCAAGTGCTCTGGAAACAGTATAGAGGTTCCTGAAAAAATTTTAAGTACCTAAAAGACCTAAAATAATTGCCATATGATACAGCAATCCTACTTATGAAAAGAATTGAAAGCAGAGATATTTGTGGGGTTTTTAACTTTTTTAGATTTTTATTTAAATTCAATTAATTAACATATAGTGTATTATTAGTTTCAGGGGTAGAATTTAGTGATTCATCAGTTGCATATAACACCCAGTGCTCCTCACATCACCTGCCCTCCTCAATGGCCATCCTCCAGTGATCCCGTCCCTTTACCTACCTCCCCTCCAGCAACCCTCAGTTTGTTTCCTTTTAAAAAATATATTTTTAAATAATTAAAGATTATTTTATTTGTTTTATCTATTATTTATTTATTTATTATTTATTTATTTATTTTATTTGTTTGCTCGACAGAGAGATAGAGCCAGAGACCACAAGCAGGAGGTGGGGACATGGCAGAGGGATAAGGAGAACAGATCCCTTACTGAGCAGGGACCACGATTCAGGGCTTGATCCCAGCACCCTGCTGGGAGGTCCAAGAGGTTGCTGCCTGTGTTCTCCTCTAGGATTTTGATGGCTTCCTGTCTCACATTTAGGTCTTCAATCCATTTTGAGTTTATCTTTGTGTCTGGTGTAAGAGAATGGTCCACTTTCATACTTCTACATGTGGCTAGTTTTCCCAACCATTTGTTGAAGAGACTGTCTTTTTTCCATTGGAGATTCATTTTTTTAAGGATTTTATTTATTTATTCATGAGAGACAGAGAGAGAGAGAGAGAGAGAGAGAGAGACACAGGCAGAGGGAGAAGCAGGCTCCACGCAGGGAGCCCGATGTGGGCCTCGATCCCGGGACTCCAGGATCACGCCCCAGGCAGAAGGCGGTGCTAATCCGCTAAGCCACCCAGGGATCCCCTCCATGGAGATTCTTCCTGCTTTGTTGAATATTAGTTGGTCATAGAGTTGAGGGCCTATTCTGGGTTCTCTATTGTGTTCCTTGATCTATGTGTCTGTTTTTGTGCCAGCACCACACTGTCTGGACAATCACAGCTTTGGAATACAGCTTGAAGTCAGGCATTGGGATGCCCTCGGCTCTGGTTTTCTTTTTCCACATTCCTTTGGCTATTTAGGGTCCTTTCTGGTTCCATATGAATTTTAGGATTATTTGTTCCAGCTTTGTGAAGAAAGTCTGGGGATTGCATTGAATGTGTAGATTGAAAGCAGAGATATTTGTATATCCAAGTTCATGGCAGTACTATTCACAACAGAACCTGAGCACCTATCAGCTGATGAATGAATGAGCAAAATGTGGCCTATCCACGCAATAGAATATTATTCTTTCTGAAAAAGGGAGGAAATCCTGACATACTCTACAACATGGATGAACCTCGAGGGCATGATGCCAAGTGAAAGAAGCCAGTCATAAATAACAAATACTGTATGATTCCACTTCTATGAGGTAGTGAATGTAATCAAATTTCTTTTTTTTTTTTATGATAGTCACACAGGGAGAGAGAGAAAGGCAGAGACATAGGCAGAGGGAGAAGCAGGCTCCATGCACCGGGAGCCTGACGTGGGATTCGATCCCGGGTCTCCAGGATCGCGCCCTGGGCCAAAGGCAGGCGCTAAACCGCCGCGCCACCCAGGGATCCCCTGTAATCAAATTTCTAAAAACAGAAAGTAAAACGATAGGTACCAAGGGCTGGAGGGAGGGGCCGAGGGAGAGTTGTTTGATGGGTATAGAGTTGCAGCTTTGCAAGATGAAAGTTCTGGAGATCTGTTTCATAACAGTTTAAGCATACTTAACACTACTGAACTTAAGTGCACTTAAAACTACACGCTTGGCCCTGCCCAAGAGCGGGCCCAACACCAGTCCCTACTGCTCAGATGCCAGTGAGCCCCCATCCACATGCTTCTGCCTTGTTCTGAGTTTAGTGAAAGTAAACTTTGAGAGCTTTGAGAATCAAGGTCAGAAAAGTCTAGAAAGTCACTATAATGGGAAATTTTATGTGATGAATTTTTTACTGCCAAAAAAATTGACTCAAGATAAAGCAGAAAACCTGAATGGTCCCATAATCATTAAAGATATTGGATCAGGGGATCCCCAGGTGGCTCAGCGGTTTAGCGCCTGCCTTTGGCCCAGGGCATGATCCTGGAGTCCCGGGATCGAGTCCCACGTCGGGCTCCCGGCATGGAGCCTGCTTCTCCCTCCTCCTGTGTCTCTGCCTCTCTCTCTCTATGTCTATCATAAATAAATGAATAAATAAATCTTTAAAAAAAGATATTGGATCAACGGGCATTGAGGAGGGCAGTTGATGGGATGAGCACTGGGTGTTATACTATATGTTGGCAAATTGAATTTAAATAAGAAAAAAAAAGGAACTGGATCAGTAGTTTACAATGTATGGATAGAGGGGCAAGAGACCGCAAAACCAAGGTTTGTAGATGAAGTCTATCAGATCTTCAAGAAACAAATATCCCCTCTCTGATAAACTGTTCCAAAGAACAGAAAAAGAAAAAACGCTCTCCCAACATATTTTATGATGTCTCTATACCAAAACTCAACGAGAGTAATACAAGGCAGAAAGAGAGAGAGAAAGAGAAAAAAAGAAAGAACAAAAGAAAAGAAGGGAGGGAAGGAGGGAGGGAGAGAGAGAGAGAGGAAGAGAGGGAGAGAGGAAGGAAGGCAGGGAGACAGGCAGGCAGGCCAATCCAGAACTATACATACATATATATATATTTTAAAAATACGGGCAGCCTTGGTGGCTCAGCGGTTTAGCGCCGCCTTCAGCTCAGGGAGTGATCCTGGAGACCGGGGATCGAGTCCCACATCAGGCTCCTTGCGAGGAGCCTGCTTCTCCCTCTGCCTGGGTCTCTGCCTCTCTCTCTCTCTGTGTCTTCCATGAATAAATAAATAAAATCCTAAAAAAAAAAACCCACACCATGATGAGATTGAGTCTAGCCCAGAAGATGTAAAGGTGGTTTAACATTAGAAAATCAATTAATGTGGGATGCCCGGGTGGCTCAGTGGTTGAGCGTCTGCCTTGGGCTCAGGGCATGATCCCGGGGTCCTGGGATCAAGTCCTGCATCAGGGTCCCTGCTGGGAACCTGCTTTTCCCTCTGTCTGTGTCTCTGCCTCTCTTTGTGCCTCTCATGAATAAATAAATTAAAAATATTTTTAAAAGTATTTCACACCAGTGACACAGAAGGTCACTGAGAAAGAAGACAGATAGCATTTACTATGGCATCATAATTAATGACATGCCAGTCCTCTAGGAAACAATGTATTTAAGGGATGTTAATAAGGGTGCCTGGGTGGCTCAGTCGGTTAAGGGTCTGCCTTCAGCTCTCATGATCTCAGGATCCTGGGATCGAGCCCCACATCAGGCTCCCTGCTCAGTGGGGAGCCTGCTTCTGTCTGCTTCTACCCTTGCTCATTCTCTAAATCTCTCAAATAAATACATAAAATCTTTTAAAAAAATAAGCGATCTTTTTTTTTTTTTTTAATAAGCGATCTTAATAAAGAGAGAGATACACTATGTTCATGGATGGGGAGACAGTATTCTAGAGACAGCTAGTCTCCAAAGTAATTCAGAATTCAACAAATTCTCTATTTACCCCTTCAAAGAAATCCCAACAGACTTTTTCCTAAACCTTGACAAGCTGGGTTTTTTTTTTTTTTTTAAGTTTTAAGGAAAACTAAAGGCCCTAGAATAGGCAAGATAATTTTTTTAAAAGATTTTATTTATTTATTTGAGAGAGTGGGCAGGAGAGAGAGGGTGCACGCACAAGCCAGGGGAGAGGCAGAGGCAGAGGGAGAAACAGGCTCCTCGCAGGGAGCCAGATGTGGGACTCCATCCCAGGACCCCGGGATCACGACCTGAGCCAAAGGCAGACGCTCAACTGCTGAGCCACCTGGGTGCCCTGGCAAGATAATTTTGGAAGATGAGGAGGGGGAGCAACAATCTGACGGGGAAAGCAAGGAGAAGGAAAAGGAAGCCTTCAAGCTTTCGTAAGTGTAGTAGAGGCAGACAAAGACACCAAAGGGACAGAGGACAGAGCTGCCAGCCTCCCAGACCTGGGACAGGGCATGTGACCAAGGGCTCAGTGCACATCAGTGGACAGCCCTCCACATGGAAAAGGAGAAAAACGTGACCCCTACCTCACACCAGCTGCAAACAAACCCACTCCAGAGGCATTAAAGAGCACCTGAATATGAAAACCAATTTTATAATATTTAGAAACGGGGCACCTGGGTGGCTCAGTGGGTTCAGTATCTGCTTTCAGCTAGGGTCATGATCCTGGGATGGAGCCCCCCATCGGGCTCCCTGCTCTCGGCCTCCCACTCCCCCTGCCTGTGTGCTCACTCTCTCTGTCTCGAATAAATAAATAAAATCTTTAAAGAAAATTGAGAAAAGAGACCCAGGAGACAACTTCTCTGACCTCGGGTAGGGGAAGATTTCTCAAGCAAGACTAAAAGCACAAAGCATAAAAGAGAAGAATGATAGGGGCAATTAAATCTACATTAAGACTTGCTTACCCAACGATGCCACTGGCAATCTGAGAAGACAAGTCACAGGCCCGGAGAAGACGCAACAGATCGGACACTGGTGCCCACACTGTACACAGAACCCGTCAGCTGGTGGGGAAAGACAACCCACATCAAAACCTTGGCAAAAACAAAAAACAAAAAAACAAACCCTGGCAAAGCCACGCTCGGGCATTTTGCAGCAAAGGAAGCATGGAAAAGCTCAACGGGACTGGTAGGCAGCGGATGACAAGTCAGAGCGCCACGAGGTGTCACCACCTGGACCCACAGCACGGACAGGAAGGACTAAGGAAAAGCCCTCGTAGCAAGTGTCGGTGACCATGCGGCCCACAGAAACGCGTACGCGGTGGCGGCGGCGGACGTGGGACAGCAGCTGGGACGATGCCCCAGCCTGGAAACCCCAAGTGCCCGCGGCCAGGGGACCCAGGGAGCTCCTCGCGGCGCCCCGGACCCCGGTGCTCACCCAGACGCTGGGCGCGGCAGCACGGGGCGCCCCGACGGATGGCGGAGGCCGCCCCCCAGCCCTTCCGGGGACGCGGGCAAGGCAGTGGCAAGGGGCCGGGGTCACCGCCCGAATCCTCCAGCTCGACTCCCTTTCTGTAGGAGGAAAGCCCACAAAGCCAGCGGGCGGCGTCCACGGGCGCCACCGCCTTGGGACGAGGGGCCCTTGCAGGCCACACGCACACACACCTGTTAAAAACCGGGTGGAGTGAGGGCAGGTTTCTTTTCTTCCGTGGAGAGGTAGGAAAGCTGTTCCCACCGCTGAGCCAGAAGCTGTCTTTCCTGACGTCACCGAGGACACACGTGGGTGTTAGGTGTGGACGGAGAAAGGTTTGGGGAGAGAGGGCCAGCTGTCTACGGGGTTGCTGAGGGCAGTCCTTCCCATCCTATGGGTCAGAGCCAGCCCCTCCTCGGCCCTCCCCAACAGCCTGCCCCGCCTGGAGCTTCTAGATCCTTCCCTTGGCCCCCTCTCGGCCACCTGGTCTTCCCCCTTGGAGGGTGCATGGCTGGAGGCAGTCACATCCACATCTGCCGGGCCTTTGGGCTCTGGGTCGCCCGCTTCCCGGGGCACCCCGATCTCCCCTCCGAGTTCCCACCCCATCCCAGTGCTCCAGTCACCTCGTGCTGAGCTTCTCACACTCAGACCCCAACGACTCCCCTGGCCGGCTCCTCTTGCTCACGGAGCCCTCAGTCCGCCCGTCCCTCCCCACACTGCCCACCCCTCTCCGCTGGCACCCCTGCCCTGAAGGGAGCAACGCTCCAGCAGAAAGGGCCCGGGGTCCCCTGGATTCTCCTCCATCCACTGCCCCCACCCATCCAACACCAGGCCTCTAGGATTCCGTCCCCTCCAGTGTATCTGCCACGCGCCCCCCTCTCTCCATGCCCACAGCCACCACTGCTCCACACTCCCCCACGTTCTCCACCCAGGGCCACCGGCTTACACTTGTCCAAATTCACAGCTATTTACAAGGTCGTGGTGACGTACGTAAGTCCAGGTCCTCCCTCATTTGCTCACCTCTGCACCCACCTCGAGCACGCCTGTGCTCCGGGCAGGGGGAAACCCCCGTGCGCGTGTCACCCGCAGGCCCTCTCCACTTGGTTCAGAGCTCGGGACCACGTGGCCCGATGGTGAAGTACAGGGGCCCTGCGGTGGACTCTCGGCCTGGCCACCAACTGGCCATGCAGCTTCCTAACCTCCCGTGCCTCCGTTTCCCCGCTTGTGAACTGGAGGAAATAACTGTACCCCCTCCGGGCTCATCAGAGGGAGCGAAGGGGTTAACGCACACGGAGAGCGCCCTGCTTGTCAGGAAGGCATCAGCAGGAGCAGAAGTGTGTGGTTCAAGGTCAGCTTCACTGTCCCGGAGACTAGGCTCCCCGCCTTGGCGCCCTCCAGAGGTGGGGGGTGTCCCCCAGAGATGGGCTCCTCCGGCAGTGGGGCCGCGGCAGGTGGCTCCGTCCCGAGGCCCGAGACCCTGGGAGCGGGAAGGCGCCGGCCCCAGCCCCAGGGCCCGCCCGCCCTCACCTGCTCGGCCAGGTGCCCACCAGGGCCGGCAGGGGGCAGCAGCGCCCCGCCCTGCCCCAGCAGGCAACTGGGCGGGCGGGGAGGGGCTGGGCAGCCCGGCAGGCCCCGCCAGGATAAGTCGGGTTGGGCGCGATTGCATTGTGGGGAGGGAGGCCGGGGCTGCGCCGGGCCGCACTTCTGGCACTGCCAGCTGCTCCTCACCCCTGCCAGCGGCCCACCCAGGTAGGCAGGGGCTGGGCTGGCGGGGGCGCGGGGGGCCGGGGCCGCCGCGTCGCGGGGCACCGCCACGGGCCGTGCTGGGACCTGGGAGAAGCCAGGGGTCTGCAGAGCCGCCTCGCCCGACAGGGCAAAGGCCCTCGGGCACCAGCCAGAGCCCCGGGACGACAGCCCCCGATGCCTCAGGGGCCCGGTACCCCTCCAGGCGGTGGCCCTGGAGCTGGGGGAGGACCCCTGGCTTCTAACCCCCATGGGAAAGCTCTCGGGGCGGGGGGCAAGGCATAGGGTAGGGAGGAGGCCCGCCTGGCTCCCCACCCCCACAGCCACCCAACCGGCCCAGCCAGGTGGCAGCGAGCCCCACTGCTGCCACCTCGTCCCGGAGCGAGCTGCTGGAGCCTGCCGTGGCCGCCGCCGCGCCACGGAGAAAGCGGGGACCCCAACCTGAGCGCACCTGCCCCTGCGCCACAGGCCGGAGCCCCTGCGCCGCCAGCCTCGTGGGCAGACGGTGCCCGGCGCGGCTGGCAGGAGACCAGCTGCCGGTCGCCACTCCCTCCCCAACCCCCTTGGCACCCCGCGCTCAGAGGGGAGCCCAGCATCCTGGGATGCTGCTCCCCTGGGGGCTGTGGGGGGAGGGAACAGCTGGCAACCATTGCCATGCCTGAAGCCAAGTGCTGAGCTCCTGGGGACCGGGCCCCTACCCGTCCCGTGCACCCCCTTTGCCTCGGCCCCTCCAGCAGCATCCTCCCCTGGCACTGCCCACTCCCATCACGCCGTACCTGGCACGATTTATGGGTCCCCCAGGGTGGGGCCGGATGGAGACAGGTCCCTTGCTCTCTGGCCAGTCTTATTCCCGGCCGAGGGGGCGGGGGGGGGAGCAGGGGGGTAGCAGGTCTCCTGGACGTGCTGCCTTCGTCAGCACCTCCCTGCCCCCAGCCCGGACAAAGGCAGGCATTGAGGGCCACGACTGGCACTTGGACCAGGCGCCCAGGCTACCAAGGCTAAGGCTGGCATGGCAGGGGCTCAGCAGCCTGACCTTCCCGCGGAGGCTCGGTGGCCTACCCTGCGCCCTTGGCGGGGACCCGGGAGGGGGACACAGAGAGGACCACGCTGGCTGGCACGGGGCGGGAGTGGGGCGGGGCGGGCTGTGTGGGTCCCATTTTTCTGGCTGGAAGAAACCCTGTCCTTTGTCCCCAGGTCCCAGGGGGTGTCTCTCTGGGGGTGGGGAGTGGCAGGGAGCCCCCTGGCCAGAACAGCCCCGGGGGTGGGGGGTAAGAGCACCAGATAGTGAGTCCCTGGCCTGGGCCCGTGGACAGAGAGGACATTGTTGGGGTGGAGGCAGGGCCCCTATTGACAAAGCTGCCAGCTGTGGTGGAGCCCAGCCGCCAGGCCCTTGGCCCCCCTGGCCTCACTCCTCCCTCAGGGCCAAGCCTCCACTGTCTCCCTCCCGCTCAGGACAATGCCCCCCACAGCCGTCTCGTGCCCGTCACCACTGCCCTGGGCCAGCTGAACTGAGGAGATGCGCCTCCCTTGGTGCCACACTGCCCGGGAGACCCCTCCGCTGCTCCCCTGCGAGGCGGTAAGTGTCTGGGGCCCCCGTCTACACGGATGTCCCCAGGCGGTCCAGGGCCGGGCCCGGCCCCGTAGCACAGGGGGGCCCGGGCGTGGGGCCCCAGATGCTGTCCCTCCACCCCCACACCCACACGCCCCAGACGCTGCTGCCAGTATCCCAGATCTAGAGGAAATGTCCCTGTCCTCAGGCCAGGCCTGACCTTCCTGCCTGTGTCCCGGAGATAAGGGGCTGGGGGCCCCCCTCGGGGCCCTGCCCCAGCTGGCACACCCACCAGGGCCCCGGCTCCGTCTCTGCTGCCAGGCTGCAGGGCGCAGACTGACAGTGGGCCTACCCCGCTGGCACAGGCGCACGTGGCCGGCTGTGCAGGACCCTAGCTCACGGCGGGCCCTGGCTTCTGTCCCCTTCTCCGTGGGTCCGTGCCCAGCAGCTCCGGCCGGCACGGGCTCTCCTTCTGTGCCTGTGGCGCCTGGTCCCCTAGACAGCCGGCCGGGGCCCAGGTGGCTGAGCGGGGTGGCTGCCCACGGCCCCGGCCAGCAGGTGGGGTGTGGGTCCACAGCAGGGGCCCCGCTCGAGCCTTCTCTGGAGGCTTGCACCCCCCGCCCCCCCCCGCAAGGCCCACGGGAGATACCCCTGTGGTGTGAACGAAGGGCTCCGCATGGGTCGTGGGGGGGTTGCCCCCTCCTCAGCGAGGCTCGCCCCTCTTTTCTCTCATGCCTCCAGGTCAACACCCCCAGGGGCTGGGGCCCACAGGCCTCCCCCTGCACCCCTCCCCACCTCCCCCAGCCCCCGCTCTGTCTGGCTCTCACATCTCCCCCCACCCCAGCCCCTGCTCTGCCCCCGCTGCTGCGGGCGGTCTCCGCCTGCCAGTCTCTGGCTGCCTCAGTTTCTCCCTGGCTGTCTCTCCCATGCCCCGCACTGCCTGTCCCCACCGCCAAGGGTCCAGTCTTTACAGCTGGCCCTGCCTGCCCAGGCTGAGTTTTCTCTCCCCGCCTTTGATGTCCCCTGCGCTACGGATGCCCCCCCAGCACGGTGGCCTCCTGCCTGAGTGGCAGGCACAGGATCCCCGTGACATGCCTTCCGCCACCCTTCCTGGTCCCGCATCCTCGTCCTTGCCCCCCCTTCCCTTCGCCCCACCCCCTGCCTCCCCTGGTCTCTCCCCATCAGCACCTCTGGCTTCTTCCCTGCCTCTCCCACCGCCCTTCTGTCCGCGGGAGTCCTTCTGTCCGTGTTCTGCGGCTGTCCGGGATCTGCCCCTCCTCCAACCATCTAGATGCAGAAAAAGTAGGAGATGAAAGCATTTCTTTCCTTGGGCACACGTGGGGGGGCCCCCCACCCTCTCCGCCTCTCGGGCCCTCCCTTCCTCCGCGTCTCCCCCTGTCTGCTCTGTCCTCTCCCTCCCTTGTAGCTGTCCCTCTCCCGGGGTCTTCCCTCCCTCTGGGGCTCTCTCCCCGCCCCCTTCCTCTGGGCCTCTGGCCGCCCTGGTGGCGCAGGCCGGGGTGCTCTCCCCGCCAGGCCTCACTTGCTCCGCGCCCCCCCAGGTGCCTGCGATGGCTCCCCGGCCTCCCCTCGGCCCCCACCTCCTGCTCGCGCTGCTGCTGAGCCTGCCGCCGCCCCCGACGCGGGCCCGTCACTTCTCGGCCCCCAACGCCACCTTCAACCACTTGGCACTGGCGCCGGGCCTGGGCACGCTCTACGTCGGTGCCGTGAACCGCCTCTTCCAGCTCAGCCCCGAGCTGCGGCTCCAGGCGGTGGCCGTCACCGGGCCGGTCCTCGACAGCCCCGACTGCGTGCCCTTCCGCGACCCGGCCGACTGCCCGCACGCGCGGCTCACCGACAACGCCAACCAGCTGCTGCTGGTGAGCGGCCGCGCGCGGGAGCTCGTGGCCTGCGGGCAGGTGCGCCAGGGCGTGTGCGACAAGCGGCGCCTGGACGACGTGGCCCACGTGCTGTACCAGGCCGAGGACCCCGGCGACGGGCAGTTTGTGGCCGCCAACGCGCCGGGAGTGGCCACGGTGGGCCTGGTGGTGCAGGCGCCGGACCGGGACCTGCTGCTGGTGGCCCGCGGCCTGGCGGGCAAGCTGTCGGCGGGGGTGCCGCCCCTGACCGTGCGCCAGCTGGCGGGGCCGCAGCCCTTCTCGAGCGAGGGCCTGGGCCGCCTGGTGGTGGGCGACCTCTCGGACTACAACAACAGCTACGTGGGGGCCTTCGCGGCCGGCCGCTCGGCCTACTTCGTGTTCCGCCGCCGCGGGGCGCGGGCGCAGGCCGACTACCGCTCCTACGCGGCCCGCGTGTGCCTGGGCGATGCCAACCTTTACTCGTACGTGGAGGTGCCCCTCGCCTGCCGGGGCCAGGGCCTCATCCAGGCCGCCGCCGTCACGCCAAGCACCTTGCTGGGGGCATTCGCCGCGGGCCCCGGCGGGGCGGGCGCCGCCCTGTGCGCCTTCCCCCTGGCGCGGCTGGACGCCAGCATGGAGCACGCGCGGCGCCTGTGCTACACGGCGGGTGGCCGCAGCCCCGGCGGCGCCGAGGAAGCCACCGTGGAGTACGGAGTCACCTCCCGCTGCGCCGCCCTGCCCGCCGTGAGTGCCCCTCCCGCCCGATCCCTCCGCACGGTCTCGGGGAGCTGCCGCCGTAGTCCCGGGCTGCGGGTGGCCGGGCGCTGTCGTGTGACAGCCGCGTGTGACCGCCTGGGTGGAGGATGTCAGGGAGGCGCCGGCTCCCGGCTGCCCTGGGCCAGCTTCTTCTGGTGTTTCTTCCTCCGACGCGTCGGCTTGTCCTGCCACGGGTGGGGGGGGCGCGACCACTGTGGCCCGGATCCCCCAGGGCTCCCGGCCCTGCCCTGCGGCCCTGACTAGCTCTGGGCCCCGGGAAGGCACCCCCCCGCCTCTTCCAGGGGCTGATCCTGCCCTCCCTGTCCACCCAGGACTCCCCCGAGTCGTACCCCTGCGGCGACGAGCACACCCCCAGCCCCATTGCTGGCCGCCAGCCCCTGGAGGCCGAGCCCCTGCTGCAGCTCGAGCAGCCCGTCAGCGCCGTGGCCGGCCTCCAGGCAGACGGGCACACGATCGCTTTCCTGGGGGACACGCAGGGTCAGCTGCATAAGGTGAGGTGACCAGGCCGCCCCAGCCCTGGACCCCCGACACCAAGCCCTCCCGCTGCTCGGCTAGGCCCGGCCTGCTGGCTTGCCTGGGTGTGCCCTGCCCCACCGTGGCTCCGGGAGCCCCGGGTACCTTCCACCTCTCGGGCTGTGTCCCGCCGGCAGGCTGAAAGGCCATGCCACACACCGCTGGCTGGCCGGGTGCCACCTTTCGGGGCTCCTCCTTGCATGACTTAGGATGACTGCCAGGAGGCTCCCAATTTCTCTAGCCAAGAGCAGTCCGGGTGGGCAGGGATGCCACGGGGCGGGCTGGGCAGTGCCTGGTCCCCAGAGCCCACCTGGCCCCAGAAGTCTTGTCTCCCCCTGGCCCGCTTATCTCCCTGCAGCTGCCCGCCTGCCCCTGGCACCCAAGGCCCTTCCTTACCCAGGGTGGCTGGGCGATGGCGAATGGGGGGAGGTGATGCGAGCAGAGCAAGATGCCCAGGGGCCTGGCCTGGCCTCCCTGGGGTAGCAGGAAGGAGAGCTGGCTCCGTGGGACGGGATGCTCCCCGGGAGCCCCAACCAAGGGGAGAGCACGTGTCGTGAACGGTCAGCCCGTGGCCATCTCGAGAGCAGGCCTCGTCGTCCCTCCAGGTCTTCCTCAATGGCTCCCATGGCCACGTGTACCACTCCCAGCAAGTGGGGCCTCGGGGCTCAGCTATCAGCCCAGACCTGCTGGTGGACGGCAACGGCAGCCACGTCTATGTCCTCACTGCCCAGCAGGTGAGGCCTGTCCCCGGGATGGGGGGGACGGGGGGGCAGCACACAGGCACGAATCTCTGCACCCACTGCCCCTGTCCCTCGCTGCCCATCCAGGTGGACCGGGTACCTGTGGCAGCCTGCCCCGAGTTCCCTGACTGCACCAGCTGCCTCCAGGCCCAGGACCCGCTGTGCGGCTGGTGCGTCCTCCAGGGCAGGTGAGCACAAGGCCTGCGTCTGGACTTGGGCCAACAGGTGCCGGTGCAGGGAGGGCACACCCGGAAGTGGCCCTGGCCGTGCCGGGAGGCCAGCCTGGCCTCCTGAGGTGGAGGTGCAGGGCCGCTGTGCAGTCCCTGCGTCCCGCCCCACGTGGCCCCACCGCCCCGTCAGGCCTCTGTCGCCTCGCCCAGGTGCTCCCAGACCCACTTGGGCTCCAGGAACCCCTTCCGGCAACCCTCCCCTCTGTAGCGGTGGCCCCCTCTTACTCAGGTCAAGGCCCAAGCCTGCACACCAGCCCCTCCCTCTTGAGCTTCCCCCCACGAGCCCCGGCTCCCGCTCCCCAGCGGGGCCACCCTGCCCACCCTTGTCACCCCACGGGCCCCTGCCCACAGGTGCACCCTCAAGGGCCAATGTGGGCGGGCAGCCCAGGCCAACCAGTGGCTGTGGAGCTACGAGGACAGCCACTGCCCACACGTCCAGAGCTTACTGCCGGCCTACCGCCCCCGCCAGGAGCAGGGCCAGGTGAGCCGCCGGCCCCTAGGCTGCCCCCCGTCCTCCTCCTCCTCCCCCCTGCCTCTGCTCCTACCCCACTCTGCCCTAGCTCCAGCTCCTTCGGCAACAGAGCCGCACCCCCCCCCACCCAGGAGCCCCTGCCTGCTCTGTTTTCCTTGCATGTATCCCAGGTCACCTTGTCTGTCCCCCGGCTGCCCACCCTGGCCGCGGATGAATACTTCCATTGTGCCTTTGGGGACTATGACAGCTTGGCCCACGTGGAAGGGCCCCACGTGGCCTGTGTCACCCCACCCCAAGACCAGCTGCCGCTTAACCCTCCAGGCACAGGTGAGGGGCCCCTGGGGCAAGGGGACAGGGGGCTGGGGCAGGAGCCACATGACGCGCCGTGCCACCGTCATCCCCACCCCCACCCCCAGACCACATCACCTTGCCCCTGGCTTTGATGTTTGAGGATGTGGCTGTGGCTGCCACCAACTTCTCCTTCTACGACTGCAGTGCTGTCCAGGCCTTGGAGGTGGCCGCCCCGTGAGTGCTGGGCTTGGCAGCCGGGGAGGGGTGGCGACCCCCGATGGAGCCCGACCTGAGCAGCACCCGCCTTCCCCTGCAGGTGCCGTGCCTGTGTGGGCAGCATCTGGCGGTGCCACTGGTGCCCCCGGAGCAGCCGCTGTGTGTATGGGGAGCACTGCCCAGAGGGCGAGGGGACCATTTACAGCGCCCAGGAGGTGGGTGGGCCTGGCCGCCCCGACCACCACCGCACACCCGCCCCACGCCCTGCTCGAGCCTCTCAACTTCTGGAGGGCTAAAAGGTCTCCTTTCCCCAGGCGGACGTCCAGGTGCGTGGCCCGGGGGCTTGTCCCCGGGTGGAGGGCCTGGCCGGCCCCGTCCTGCTGCCCGTGGGTTGGAAGAGCCGCTTGGCCCTGCGTGTGCGGAACCTTCAGCATTTCGGAGTGAGTGGGGGGCTGGCAGGGGTGGGGGCGGGGTGCCGTGTCCAGGGGCCTGACGGTGTCCCCTCCCAGAGCCTGCCCGCCTCCTACCACTGCTGGCTGGAGCTGCCCGGAGAACTTCAACGGCTGCCGGCCTCTCTGGAGGAGACGTCCGGGGACGTGGGCCTCATCTCCTGCCAGGCCCAGCAGGTGTGTGGCCGCCCCACAGCCTCACCTGCCGCCCTCAGACGCGCCCCACACCTCACAGTGTTCCGAGCCGTCAGGGTCTCGCCGTCCCTCGTGAGGCAGGCTCGGTGCGGGCGCTGGGCGCGCGGCAGGAACACGGCACCCACGGCCTCCGCCCCGGGCTTGCGGTCTGGTGGGAGCCGGGGGCACGGAACAAAGGCACCCATTCTGGGAGGAGGGCCCCGGAGGAGACGGGGGTCGGGGTGTCCCGAGCCGGGCCCGGCCTGACCCCACCCTCCACCCACAGCTCCGCCCGTCCGTGGCCCAGCGGGAGCTCCGGGTGCCCATCTATGTCACCCGGGGCAAGGCTCAGCGGCTGGACAATGCCCACACTCTTCATGGTGAGCTTGGGGGCGGCAGGGCCGGCCAGACAGGGCGTGTGGCAGAGGGGAGGTGCCTCAGCGCGCTGCCTGCCCTTCCCCAGTGACCCTGTACGACTGCGCCGTGGGCCACCCCGACTGCAGCCGCTGCCAGGCGGCCAATGGGAGCCTGGGCTGCGTGTGGTGCAGCCACCGCCAGCCCGCCTGTCGCTATGGCCCTCTCTGCCCCCCGGAGGCCGTGGAGCTGCTGTGTCCCTCTCCCCGCATCGACAGAGTGAGCCTCCAGCCCTCCCTCCCCGCCCGGCCTCGTCCTGTCTGCCCTCCCTGCCCCCCGCCCCCCGCCGTCCTGGCCTCCCCCAGCTCAGGCCCCCAAGCCCTAGCAGCTCTAGCCCGCCCCAGGTGCTGGCTGCTGGGGCACCCCCACCACACAGTGGGGGTGGGTTGGGGAGACTCCATCGCCATCCTTCCCCGCTGCAGATTGAGCCCCTGACGGGGCCCCCCGAGGGCGGCTTGGCCCTCACCATCTGGGGCTCCAACCTGGGCCGGGACTTCGCCGAGGTGCAAGACGCCGTGAACGTGGCCGGCCGCCCCTGCAGCCCCGAGCCCTCTCTCTACCGCACCTCTGCCCGGTGAGCCATCCTGGCTGCCAGGAGCTGAGGGCTGCTTTCCTGGGGAAGCCCTCGGAGAGTGGCTACCGAGAGAGAGGGGCGACCTGCAGCCAAGAAACGTGGGCCCGGGTCAGAAGCGCCAACAGATGAGCCAGGGGAGGGAAAGAGGGGTGGACGGGGGAGGTTCTGAGCAGTGGCTGGTGGGTGGCCCATGGCTCCCACTGAGTCAGGGGCCTGGTCTATGCGAGCCCTGAGCCGCTCCGGGGCCTCCATTCCACAGGATCGTGTGTGTGACATCCCCCGCCCCCAATGGCACCACTGGGCCAATCCAAGTGGCCATTAAGAATCGGCCACCAGGCATCTCAACCCAGCATTTCACCTACCAGGTCAGTGCCCAGCCCGGGGGGGCAGCAGGAGGGAGGGGCCGGAGCGAAACCTAGGTGAGGACTTCAAGGTTGGCCTCGGGGTAGCGGGCAGAGTTCCCACCTGTCCAGGAGGAAAAGCATGTGATCTGATCGAGCCTTCCGGCCGCTGAGTGGAAGACGGGCGAGGGGCAGCAGCAGGACAGTGGGGACCCTACTGCTGGCATCTGTCCAGGCGGAAGGAGGGCGGTGGAAGCAGCGAGTGTGGCAGGCAGGCCAGGGCGAGGGTGGGGGTGACAAGGGAAGGGAGCCGCTGCAGGACTCAGAGTGGTGGGGACTCGCTGCACGTCTGGTGTCTACAGGCCTAGCAGGGGACTGAGGGAGAGTGGAAGCCAGGAGGCCCAGGGCGGGAGCAGTGGGAGGCAGCGGCAGGCTAGTATCAAGGGGTCTGCAGCCCCCCAGGTTGGCGACCGCATCTCAGGATTTAGAGCGGGGGGGGGGGGGGGGGGCGGGAGGCGGAGGCCCGTGGCAGAGGACGAGGCCTCCTGAGGGGCAGAGCAGAGCTGTGAGGTCAGGGGAGGGGGAGGTCAGCTGTAGCCCAAGGGATAAAGGCCAAGCACCTCGGGGACTGGAGCCTGGGTGAGTGTCGGGCCAGGCTGCCATGGCTGCCCCAGCCTGCTCTGTCCCCCAGGACCCCATCCTGCTGAGCCTGAGTCCTCAGTGGGGCCCCCAGGCAGGGGGTACCCAGCTCACTATCCACGGGCAGCACCTCCAGACGGGAGGCAACATCAGTGCCTTTGTGGGTGCACAGCCCTGCCCTATGTGAGTATCTCTCCTCCCGGTCCCCACCGAGTTGCTGTCAGCTGGGGGTATGCGCCGTGGGCCTCATCATCCCCTCGTGTACGTGGGGGCAGTGGGCGCGGGGCTCTCTAAGGCCCCCCACCGAGTCCAAGAGAAATGGTCGCTGTGCCCACCCCTAGTGGTGCCCTCATTGAGGGTGGCAAGTGGGTCTCTGGGTGGGGGTGGCCAGGCCCAGGCTAGAGCCCGAGATGCCAGCCCCTCCGCCCTGCAGCCAGGAGCCGGTGTGTCCTGAGGCCATCGTGTGCCACACCATGTCCCAGGCCAGCCCAGGAGAAGCTGTGGTTCGAGTGGTCTTTGGCCACGCCCAGCGCACGCTGCTCACCAGCCCCTTCCAGTACACGGCCAACCCGCAGCTGGTGGCGGCGGAGCCCAGCGTCAGCTTCCGGGGGTGAGGACCTCGCGCCCTCAAGGCAGCCTCTGCTCCTGGCCGGGAAGGTGGGGCCGGGCCGGGCCACCTGCCACCCCCACCGCTGCTGACTGCCACCCTGACACAGGGGCGGGCGGCTGATCCGAGTCAGGGGCACGGGCCTGGACGTGGTGCAGCAGCCCCTGCTGTCGGTGTGGCTGGCGGCCACAGCGGAGGTGCAGGCTGCAGGTGCTGAGCCCCGGGACCCAACCCCGAGGACGAGCTGTGGGGGCCCCGCCGCAGCGCCCCAGGCTTGTATCCAGCTTCGGGAGGGCTTGCTGCAGGTGAGCACCACACAGGCAGGCGGCAGGGCTGGTCACACCCGGGGCGGGGGTGGGGTGGGCCACTCTGCCCCTGGGGGCGAGCAAGGGAGCCCCGGCTCACCCCTCCTTGTCCCGGCCCCTGCCGCCTCGCAGTGCTCCACTGTCTGTTCCATCAACTCGTCCAGCCTCCTTCTGTGCCAGAGCCCTGCCGTGCCAGATGGGGTGCACCCCCAGCGGGTCTTCTTCACCCTAGACAACGTGCACGTGGACTTTGCCAGCGCCAACGGGGGCCAGGACTTCCAGTACCAGCCCAACCCCCGTCTGGCGCCCCTCAGCCGCGAGGAGCCCACCCGCCCCTACCGCCTCAAGCCGGGCAACGTCCTGGACGTGGAGGTGAGGGCTCCGCTGGCGAGCTCCGTGCGGGGAGCGGGGACACAGGCCGGGCCCCGCGGCTCAGGCTCGGGTCTCTCTCCCAGGGCCAGGGCCTCAACCTGGGGATTAGCAAGGAGGAGGTGCGCGTGCACATCGGCGACGGCGAGTGCCTGGTGAAGACGCTCACGCTCACCCACCTGTACTGCGAGCCGCCCTCCCGGGCCCCGCAGCCCGCCAACGGCTCCAGTGCCCTGCCGCAGTTCGTGGTGAGCCGGGGCTCCAGGGGCATGGGTGGCTGGGCAGGCGGAGCCCTGGGCTCCCCCACTCAGGAGCCTGCCCCCCACCCTGCCCTCAGGTTCAGATGGGCAACGTACGCCTGGCCCTGGGCCCAGTCCAGTACGAGACTGAGCCCACTCTGTCTGCCTTCCCCGTGGAGGCCCAGGTGGGCCTGGGCCTGGGCGCCGCCGTGCTGATCGCCGCTGTCCTCCTCCTCACCCTCATGTACAGGTGAGAGGCCCCTCCTGGTGCCGCTGCCGGTGCCGCAGGCACCTGCACAAACTCCCCTCTGCACTTCAGGAAAGGTGCCAGAGGTGGGCTTCCAGGCCTGGTGGCCTCAGGGGCCCCACCGTCTCGGGCCAGTGACTAACACCTGGCCCCTGGGGTGCAGGCACAAGAGCAAGCAGGCCCTGCGGGACTATCAGAAGGTTCTGGTGCAACTGGAGAACCTGGAGATTGGTGTGGGTGACCAGTGCCGCAAGGAGTTCACAGGTGAGGAGAGCGCAGCGGGGAGGGCGCCGGGGGCCCACCTGAGCCCGAGTGCATACCTCGGTGGCTCCCCGCCCGCAGACCTGATGACCGAGATGACCGACCTCAGCAGCGACCTGGAGGCCAGCGGGATCCCCTTCCTGGACTACCACACCTACGCCGAGCGGGTCTTCTTCCCGGGGCACGGCGGCTGCCCCCTGCAGCCTGCGCTCGAGGGGCCCGGGGAGGAGGGCCGCCGTGCCCCCGTGCGCCAGGGCCTCACTCAGCTCTCCAACCTGCTCAACAGCAAGCTCTTCCTCCTCACAGTGAGGGCTGCGTGGCTGGGCGGGGCGCCCGCGGGGTCTGGAAGGGGGGCAGCGGGCACGGGGGCGGGGGGGCCAGTGGGGGGCCTCCCCTGAGTGCCGGCGCCCCTCCCGCCAGCTCATCCACACCCTGGAGGAGCAGCCCAGCTTCTCCCAGCGGGACCGCTGCCATGTGGCTTCTCTGCTGTCCCTGGCGCTGCACGGCAAGCTCGAGTACCTGACGGACATCCTGAGGACGCTGCTGAGTGACCTGGCTGCCCACTACGTGCACAAGAACCCCAAGCTCATGCTGCGCAGGTTGGCTTTGGCCCCACCGTGGGCCTGGCAGCAGGGGTGGAGGCTCCCCGCTGAGCTGCACCCCCACCCCCCACCCCATCCCGCCTTCCCTCCTTTGCCCACATCAGCCCAGGGACAGGGTGGCCCAGTGACACCCTCTCTCTGACCTGGGGTCTGCTCCCCACAGGACAGAGACCATGGTGGAGAAGCTGCTTACCAACTGGCTGTCCATCTGTCTCTATGCCTTCCTGAAGGTGAGGGGCGCCCGGGATGGCACCGTCACCTTCCCCTCATCTGAAGGCTGCTGCTGTGGCCTCCCCGACCTGTGCCCACAGTTTCCCTGGGGGCCTCGGGGTATGAAGGGTGGGGAAGTGAAGGGTCAGGTGTGAGGCAGAGGCCGGCTGTCATCGTCCTCCCTCCACAGTGGACAGCCCCTCCCTGCCCCTACCTTGTCCCGGGCGCCGACTCTGGCCCGTCCTGATGGTTGCAGGAGGTGGCCGGTGAGCCGCTGTACATGCTCCTCCGGGCCATACAGTACCAGGTGGACAAGGGCCCCGTGGACGCTGTGACCGGCAAGGCAAAACGGACCCTGAACGACAGCCGGCTGCTTCGGGAGGACGTGGAGTTCCGGCCCCTGACGCTGATGGTGTTGGCGGGCCCCAGGGCTGGCGGGGCCGCAGGGGGTGGCGCGGTGCAGCGCGTGCCCGCCCGGGTGCTCGACACAGACACCATCACCCAGGTCAAAGAGAAGGTGTTGGAGCAAGTCTACAAGGGCACCCCCTTCTCCCAGAGGCCCTCAGCGCACGCCCTAGATCTCGGTGAGAGCCCACCACCCCCCATCCCTGCGTGGGGCCGTTGCCACCTGTACACGCTGAGCCCCGCCTGAGTCTCCAAATGGCAGACTGGGAGAGCAGGCTGCGGGCTGACTGGCCTCCCTGGGTGCCCCCAGAGTGGCGCTCGGGCCTTGCTGGTCACCTAACCCTGTCAGATGAGGACCTGACCTCAGTGACCCAGAACCACTGGAAGAGACTCAACACTCTTCAGCACTACAAGGTGCCAGGCGGGCAGGGGCTGGGGGGGGCAGGCCCCCGCCCCCGGGCCAGCCCAGGAAGGAGCCCAGCCTCTGCTCACCTGCCCCCCAGGTCCCGGATGGAGCCACCGTGGGGCTCATCCCCCAGCTGCACAACGGAGGGGCCGTCTCCCAGAGCCTGGCCCAGAACTGCACCCTGGGGGAGAGTGAGTCCTGTGCCCCCACGTGCCCCCACGTGCCCCAGAGCCTGGAGCAGGCAGGCGGGACAACCGGTCCTGCCTTCTGCATCGCCTGGGTGTCCCCCACACCTTGCCGGGGAGGGGGGCCGCCAAAGCTGTACGCAGGGCCATGGACCTGGGGCGGACCAGGGCAGCAGCTCGTCCTGGCCGGGCAGCTCCGGGACCGGGGGCTGTTGGGCTGAGCTCTCCTCCCGCTGCCCTGGTTCTGCTGCCACCCCCAGCCCCACCGGGCCAGGTGAGCAGGCTGGGCAACCGCCGCCAGCGCTGGGGCAGGGGGGACGGGGCGCGGGACTGAGGCCAGACTTCCGGGCCCTCAGACGTTCCCATGCTGGAGGATGGTGAGGAGGGTGGGGTCCACCTCTGGCACCTGGTGAAAGGCACCGAAGAGCCAGAAGGAGCTAAGGCCCGGCGCAGCAGCCTGAGGGAGCGGGAGCGGGAGCGGGAGCGGGCGCGGGCCAAGGCCATCCCGGAAATCTACCTCACCCGCCTGCTCTCCATGAAGGTGGGTGGGCTCCGGGGCTGGGAAGGCGCCCCGGGGGGGGCCCCTGACCGGGCTGGGGGTCGGGCCTGGCGCCAGCACACACCACCCACACGGCCCGCCCACGCCTTCCAGGGCACCCTGCAGAAGTTTGTGGATGACACCTTCCAGGCCATCCTCAGCGTGAACAGGCCCGTGCCCATCGCCATCAAGTACCT
The DNA here is from genome assembly GCF_011100685.1 of Canis lupus familiaris. Classification (NCBI taxonomy): domain Eukaryota; kingdom Metazoa; phylum Chordata; class Mammalia; order Carnivora; family Canidae; genus Canis; species Canis lupus. The sequence goes on from NC_049260.1 coordinate 122,779,659, forward strand.
GTTCGACTTCCTGGACGAGCTGGCCGAGAAGCACGGCATCGAGGACCCGGAGACGCTGCACATCTGGAAGACCAACAGGTAGGTCGCCGGCTGTCCCCCACCCCGTGCGGAGGGCGGGGGCCACAGGGAGCCGAGCTGGGCAGCCCCCGGCCTGGATCTCCAGCCACCCTGAACGCGGACTGGCAGACAGCTCCCCGTGGAAGTCAGGTGGGGGGCCTGGGCTGACGGCGCGTCTGCGGGCCTGTGCCCCCCAGCCTGCTGTTGCGGTTCTGGGTGAACGCCCTGAAGAACCCGCAGCTCATCTTTGACGTGCGCGTGTCAGACAACGTGGATGCCATCCTCGCCGTCATCGCCCAAACCTTCATCGACTCCTGCACGGTCTCCGAGCATAAAGTGGGCAGGGTAAGGGCAGGGCCGCCCCGGCTTACGGGGTGAGCGCCGCGGGGGCTCAGTACAGAGCCCTGAGTGGCGCTGGGGCACGGGTGGCACAGAACGGGGGCCAGGAGGCTGGGCGAGGGGGCGCTGGTGGTACATCCGGTGACAGGGCCGGAGCTCCCCCCACCTCCCCGCTCAGGCCCACTCCTACCCGGAGCAGGACTCCCCAGTGAACAAACTGCTGTATGCCCGGGAGATCCCTCGCTACAAGCAGATGGTGGAGAGGTAGGTGTCGGGGCACCAGGCCCGGGGGGCAGGGGCTGCCCGCCCCTAACAGCGTCTCCTCTGCCAGATACTACTCCGACATCCGCCAGAGCTCTCCGGCGAGCTACCAGGAGATGAACTCGGCTCTGGCCGAGCTCTCTGGGGTGAGGCACGGCCCAGGGGACACACGGCTGCACATCTGCGTGGGTGCAGAGGGGAGGGGCGGGGCTTGGGCTTTAAGGTCCAGGCTGGGGCCTCACCTCTGCACGGTCGGTCCCCAGAACTACACGTCTGCTCCCCACTGTCTGGAAGCTCTGCAAGAACTCTACAACCACATCCACAGGTATTATGACCAGGTGAGGCCTGCGGTACTCCAGGGGGGAGGGGCACACCCCCAGAGCCCAGAGGGAGGCCCCAGGGACCTTGGGGGTGGGGTGTGGGACGGAAGGAGGTATCCAGGCCCAACAGGCGGAGGGGAGGGAGGGCCCATGTTGGGGAAGAGGCGTGACTTCAATCCAGACTCTTCAGGGAGGCATGGGGCAGCCCCTGCCGGATCCGGAAGCTTCTGCTGAGATGGACACAGGGCTGGGGTGTCCCTGAGCTGATGGACCGAGGGCAGAGGCGTCAGGCAGGGCACCCTCCTCTTCCCTGGCAGATCATCAGCGCCCTGGAGGAGGACCCTGTGGGCCAGAAGATGCAGCTGGCCTGCCGTCTGCAGCAGGTAGCGGCGCTGGTGGAGAACAAGGTGACGGACCTGTAAGCTTGGGCCATAGCGGACGCCCAGCGGCCTGCAGAGGAGCAAGCAGGCCCTCCCACCGCGGTGCCTTCTGACCCCTGGATGGAGCCAGCAACCGAGGAGGGGCCGGCTGGGAGCGGAAGGGGGTTGTGCCCACCAGGAGGCTCCCTGCCACCTCTCCCGCCACGGCCACTGGCCCTTCGCTCCCCTCCCTGGGCTTCTTTCTAATTTATAGGAATCCTTACCTCTTCTCCCACCTCCCCCACTGTATTTATTTGCTTGCTGGAGAATCACATCTGGAAATAAAGTAGAAATACATCTTTTTAGCAAAAGCCCGATCCCCAGGCCCCGCCTGGCCCTATGAGTCTACTCAGCGCTTCCTCGCTTGGCCGTCCCCCAGCCCCATGGCTGTTACTCCCTGCCTAAGGAAGAGGGGGTCACCAGGCACCCCCAGGCCTTGCTCTCCTCTCTCCCCTCGCCTCCCCTGGCCCACCAGCCCCCTTGTCTGCCTACCATGCCCTGCCAGTTCTTTCCGGGCCCAGGGACAATACGACCTAGTGTCTCCCATCCTAGGCTAACCAGCGTCACTGCCGAGCCCCCTCGGCGCCTCTCTGACTCCCCGACAGTCCCTAGCTGGCCTCCCAGCTCCACACTTGGCGCCTCCACTCCCTCCCGGGAGCAGCCAGAGTGATCCTTCTAAAGAGCACAAGTGCCCCTCAGCCTCCTCGGGAGCCTCAGGCTAGTGCCCGGGCCTCCCGGCCTCCCTCCCATCCCCACCCCACCCCACCCCACCCCCGCCTACCACTCTGGCCCAGGAGGTGTCCTCCTGTCTGTCGGGCTGTAGGCCTCACCCCAGCCAGACCCCGCACCTCCCTGGATGCTTACCCACTTACCCCTTCCTGGGGAGCCAACGCTCCCCCATCCCTTGGATGCAGTCCCAAGTCACAGGCTCCAGAGGGCTCTGCTGGACCCGACCCTGGCATCCCTCTGGTATGTCCTGAGAGTTGTGGGCTTGTCTGGTCCCTAGAGGAGGACATCCGAGGACAGGGCAAGGTGGATGGTGGGCCCAGCGAGGAAGGCGGGGATGGCTGCAGGGCCCAGAGGAGCTGGAAGGGAGAGCACACGGGGTCGGTGCTGGAGTCCTGAGCGGGTAGGCTTCCAGGCTCTGACCCGTCCGGGCACCTCCGGTGGGAGGAACCAGTTGCCCTCAGCTCAGGCCTTGACTCATTCATCCAGAATCCCCAGTGACACCACGCACCACGTTCGGGGCCAGGGGGGGGGAGCGGGGGGAGGAGGCTCCTGCTGGCCTAAAGGGTCAAGAGGCCACGTAAGGTGGAAGAGCACGGAGTGTGCACAGGGAATGGGGTCTGCGAGGGAACAGGGAGGGTCACCTCTGGGAAGGCGACCACAGGGGCCAAGCAGGAAACCGGAGAATGTTCCAAGTGTCACTGCTGTCCTAGGGCATGTGAGCTCTGTGGGGGGGCGGGGGGCGGCCTGAGGACCAGGTTGCCCACTGCCCCCCTCAGCTGGCTCCAGCTCTGCCGTGTGGGGACTCAGCAGGCCGCTGACACACCCCCACTCAGTGGGCCCCCCCCCCCCGCCCCGCCACAAGGCCTCAGCCTGGGCACTTCGTTAGGGCATCCTGCCGGGGCGGGGGGGTGTCCCCGTCGGCGCGAGCGTGGAGGCCAGTGGCCCCGACGGTCCCCAGCGCGGCCCGTCGCCGGTGGGGGTGGGGCGGGGGCCGCCGGTGGCCCGGCGCCTCCTCCCCGCCGCATACCTTGCCCACAGCCGAGCAGCTGGGAGGCTATTTATAAAGGCGGGTGAGCTCAGCGGCCGAGCCTATAAATGCCGGGCGGCGGCCGGCCCCACGGGAGCAGCCGCCGGGGCGCGGGAGCTGCGGGCCGCGGCCGGGATGAGCGCCAGCGCGGGCGGCGGCGGCGGCGGGGACAGCGGCGGCAGCAGCAGCAGGTAGGGCTCGGCCCGGGCTCTCGGGGGGGCCCCGCACCCCGGCACCGCGCGCTCACCGCCCGCCCGCCCGCCGCACCCGCAGCTCGCAGGCGTCCTGCGGCCCCGAGTCGTCGGGCTCCGAACTCGCCCCGGCCGCGCCGGCGCCCCGGATGCTGCAGGGGCTGCTGGGCTCCGACGACGAGGAGCAGGAGGACCCCAAGGACTACTGCAAGGGTGAGGCCCGGCGGGCGGCCCGGCGGCGGGAGGGGTGGGCCGGGCGCGGCACCCCGACCGCGGGGCCCCGCCGCCCACCGCCCGGCTCCCGTCCGCAGGCGGCTACTACCCGGTGAGGATCGGCGACCTGTTCAATGGGCGGTACCACGTGGTGCGCAAGCTGGGCTGGGGCCACTTCTCCACCGTGTGGCTCTGCTGGGACATCCAGTAAGCACCCCCGCCCCCCGGCCCCGGGCCCGCCGCGAGGCCCCCGGGCTCTGGCCCGCCGGCAGCCGACGCAGGCCTTGGGGTTGCAGGCGCAAGCGCTTCGTGGCCCTGAAAGTGGTGAAGAGCGCGGGGCACTACACGGAGACGGCCGTGGATGAGATCAAGCTCCTGAAATGTGTGAGGCGCCTCCCTCCCCGCTCCCCGCTCCCCGCTCCGGCGGGGCGGAGTTCCCGGAGTTCCCGGAGGGGCAGGCTCCAGCTGGCAGGGGCAGGCCCCGAGGCCCAGACGAGGGCCCGAGGTGCCCCGGGGGTGCCCCAGGCGGCAGCTGGCGCGGGGCACGCCGGAGCCAGTAGTGTCCCCTTCGCTCCAGGTCCGAGACAGTGACCCCAGTGACCCCAAGAGAGAGACCATCGTCCAGCTCATCGATGACTTCAGGATCTCAGGGGTTAACGGGGTCCGTATCCTTCCCAGCGTGGCAACGGCAGGGCCAGCTCCTGCCATCCCAGCCACTAGGTCCTCAGTTTCCCGATCTGCGCTTCTCCCTTCCAGGGACACTAGTCCACAGAATAGCCCCAGCGCTTTGGGGGTTTGTGTTTATACGTGGGGGGAGGGGGAGCACATGGCCAGGTTGACACTGGTTGTTCATGGGCATTGCTGAGTTACCCCAAATGGCAGCAGCTGCCTCTGTGGCCTCACCCGGGCTCTGGGACGAGCACAGAAGGTACCATTCCAACTGGCACACCTGAGAGCGACAGGGACCCTCTAATGACATCAGGAGGGTGGTGACTGTGCACCCGCAGAGCCTCGGGTGGGTGGGGCCTGCGCCCCAGCTGTGCCTGCTGGCCGCCCTTCACTCCCAGCCCCAGATGTGTGCATGGTGCTGGAAGTCCTGGGCCACCAGCTCCTCAGGTGGATCATCAAGTCCAACTACCAGGGCCTGCCCGTGCCCTGCGTCAAGAGCATCGTGCGGCAGGTGAGCGTTGTGTGCTCCACGGGACAAGTGTGACAGGCAGACGGACGGGGCTGCTCGAGCTCACCTGGCCCTCCTCAGGTGCTGCACGGCCTGGACTACCTCCACACCAAGTGCAAGATCATCCACACCGACATCAAACCCGAGAACATCCTGCTGTGTGTGGGTGACGCCTACATCAGGCGCCTGGCCACTGAGGCCACCGAGTGGCAGCAGTCAGGGGCACCGCCCCCGTCCCGCTCCACAGGTAGCAGGAGCTGGTGGGCGGGGGGGGGGCCTGTGGGCCTCAGCCCCTGCCTGAGTCTCTGTTCCTCTCTCTCCCCCAACGCTCCCCTGCCCTCCCAGTCAGCACTGCCCCCCAGGAGGTCTTGGTAAGTTGGGGTGCCCCTCTCCCTGGGCTTCCTCTCCCTGCCTCCTCAGAGCTCCCTCCTTGGGTCTCTGGTCCCACCCCCCCACCTCTCCCCCCAGGATGAGGGTGACACACAGCGTGGGTCACAAACCCTAAACTGTCCTCGGGGGCTGCTGGGCTTGCCACTGCCTCAATGGAAGAACGCTGCGTCTAGGGCCAGGTGGGGCCCAGAGCATCCCCAGGGGAGCCCCCCCACCCCAGAGGCAGACCCATCAGCTCCTTTGCAAACTGCAGCTTTGGGGAGACCAGAGGGGGATGGAGACAGGAGGCAGGTGAAGGGCTGGTGCCAGGGGTGGGGGGCTGGAGTCTGGTGATGTTCGGTCACCCAAAGTAGCCCTGGGGCCCGGAGGCCTTGGCCCCTGCGAGGCATGCAGGCACCGGCAGAGGCTTGGGTTGGTCAGGGGGTGGGTGAAGGGAACCCGGGGGTGACCCTGGCTCTACTGGCAGACCGGTAAGCTGTCAAAGAACAAGAGGAAGAAGATGCGGCGCAAACGGAAGCAGCAGAAGCGGCTGCTGGAGGAGCGGCTGCGGGACTTGCAGAGGCTGGAGGCCATGGAGGCGGCGGCGCAGGCTGAGGGTGAGGGCCCCGAGGGTGAGGGCCCAAGGGCGTGCCCACCAAGCACAGCCACCAGGGCCTCTGCTCACACGCTGCCTCTGCCCATCTCCCCAGACGCCGGCTCCAGGCTAGAGGGGGGCAGCGGCTCCACCTCCTCTTCCGGCTGCCACCCTGGGGGGACCAGGGCTGGCCTCTCCCCTGCCTCCTCTTCCCCCGCTGGAGGGGGCGAGCGCAGCCTCAGCCCGGGCTCCCAGACCTCAGGCTTCTCCGGCTCCCTTTTCTCTCCTGCCTCGTGCTCCATCCTCTCAGGCTCCTCCAACCAACGGGAGACCGGGGGCCTCCTGTCACCCAGCAGTAAGTTGGGCAGGGCCTGTGGGTAGACTTGGTGGGTGGCCGGCGGGCAGGGCTGCCTGCCCCCACCCCAGGCCAGCTCAGTCTCTCCCCACTTCTCTTCCTTCTCCAGCACCGTTTGGTGCCTCAAACCTCCTGGTGAACCCCCTAGAGCCCCAAAACGCAGACAAGATCAAGATCAAGATCGCAGACCTGGGCAACGCCTGCTGGGTGGTATGAGCTGGCCTGGAGAGCAGAGCTGGGCACCCTGCTGAGGGCAGGGGCGCAGGCCCGCTCCCAAGGAGCCCGTTGGGGCCCACAGTGCCACTCGACCAGACCCCAGGGTCTGCCTCATGACTCAGACCCAGGACTGGGCCCAAACCAGCATCTGTCCCATCCAGTCAGCGGAACTGGACCCACTGCAAGGGGCGGGGAGGCCAGTCCCTCTCGGGACCTCTGGGGACCCTGAGGCTGAGCGAACCCCACTGGGCTCCTTGGGTTCATGGGCCCAGAGGCGGTGGGAGATGGTGGGGGCCAGTGGGGGCAGGCCGGCTGTGGCCCCGGCTGCTCCCCAGGGCTCCCCTTGCCTCCAGCACAAGCACTTCACCGAGGACATCCAGACTCGCCAGTACCGGGCTGTGGAAGTGCTGATCGGAGCGGAATACGGGCCCCCCGCCGACATCTGGAGCACGGCGTGCATGGTATGCCTCAGCTGGGGCTGCCCAGGGCCAGCCCACCGGCTGGCAGCCTCACCTTCTCCCCCTTCCAGGCCTTCGAGCTGGCCACCGGCGACTACCTATTCGAGCCTCACTCTGGAGAAGACTACAGTCGTGACGAGGGTAGGGGGAGGCCGGCCCTGGGCTCAGCCTCGGGGCCTCCCAGCCGCCCGGCTGCCCCCCAGCCTCCTCTCTGTCTACAGACCACATCGCCCACATTGTGGAGCTTCTGGGAGACATCCCCCCAGCCTTTGCCCTCTCAGGCCGCTACTCCCGGGAGTTCTTCAACCGGAGAGGTAGGACTGAGCAGGCTCCGTTCTCCTGGATGTCCAGGGTAGGGCAGGGCCCACAGGCTCCCAAGCAGGGGGAGTGCCGGGTCCCGGGGCCCTCCCGGCAGAGCCTCACCCAAGGCCACTGCCCCCCCACCCCCCAGGAGAGCTGCGGCACATCCACAACCTCAAGCACTGGGGCCTGTACGAGGTGCTCATGGAGAAGTACGAGTGGCCCCTGGAGCAGGCCACGCAGTTCAGCGCCTTCCTGCTGCCCATGATGGAATACATCCCCGAAAAGCGGGCCAGCGCCGCCGACTGCCTCCAGCACCCCTGGCTCAACCCCTAGGCCTCGACGGGCACTTTGTGCAGCTTGAGGCGGGCCTTGATCACCCTCATGCCCCTCCCAGTGCCTTCAGGGAAGGCGGGATGCCTCCTGCCACCCTCCTGGGTGCCAGCTTTCTCATAGCCCGTGGCAGGGCAGGAAGATGCTGGAGCCTGGCCCACCGTTTAGAATTCGTTCTGCCCCCAACCCTCACAAAGGGCCCTGAGTGGGAAGTGTGCGTATTTCTTTTCTTAATAAAGTGTGAGCTGAAACGTCAGCATCCTGGAGTGACAGGAGCGCGGCGGCCGAGAGAGGGGACAGAGGGTGGTTTATTCTCGGTCTGCCCACCCACCTGGCTGCAGTGCCGGCAGTGGGAAGGGGTAGCGGGTGGAGGCAGTCCCAGGGACCGCCTAGGCTTCCACGGCCCGGCCGTTGATGATGCGGATGTGGCGGATGATGTCCTGGATGGCTTCCGACGTAGTGCCTTGGCCTCCTATGTCGGGGGTGTGCATCTGCGGGAGACAGACAGGCTCGGGCACACACACCCGGGACCTGCCAACACCTGACCCCCACCCTGTAGGCAGCCCGAGGGCAGCCCACTATCTCCCATGGCTTGGAGGGGCAGCGGGACCAGCTCAGGTCCAGAAAGCCCTACCCTGCCTGGTTCCGCCCTCCCCTTGGGGGCAGTGGGAGGTGCCAGGTCACCACTTCCTGCCCCTCAGATGGCACACCAGCTCCAGCCCTCCTGGGGGAAGGGGCTGGGGGGAAGGCAGGGGAGGGGAGAAGCGGAGCCTCACATTTTCGTTGTCCATGGATGCCAACACGGCCTTACGGATGGAAGTGGCGTAGGAATGCAGCCTAAGGAGGGAGAGCAGCTTTCAAACCCTTGGGGCCGGGGGCTGCCAGGGGGGCTGCCAGTGGGGCATCGAGAAGTCACTTACTTGAGGTGGTCAAGCATCATGCAACTTGCCAGCAGCGTGGCTGTGGGGTTGGCGATGTTCTTATTGGCGATACTCTTGCCTGTGTTCCTTGTAGCCTAGAAGGGGTGAGACAGGGGAGGCGGTGGCGAAGGTCACAGTGTTTGGTATGTGACTGTGCTGGCACAAAGCCTCCACAACAGGCCAGCCCACAGAGACAGAGAGCAAGTCAGTGGGTGCCCTAGGCTGGGGCGGGGATGCTCGTGAATGTGGCCACAGTCCCCTCTCAGGGTGATGGAAATGCTCTGGAACTAGACAGAAGAGACGGTGGCCCAACACCATGTGTGCACTTAATACCGGAGTTGCTCATTTTAAATAGTTTCCCTCTGTTATGTCAATTTTGCCTCACTTTTTAAAAAAAGACTAAAAAATAGAAACTAATAGGTCCACTAAATGTGGTCTGTTTCTCCGTATAATGAAATGTGACTCAGCCATAAAAAAGAACAAAGCTCTGAGCTGTGCTACAGCGTGGATGGGCCTTAAAAACACTAGACTGGGGCAAAATAAAAAAACAAACTCCACTAAGGCAAAGAAACTAATCATAAAAGGCCACATGCCATAAGACTCCATTTGTAGGGGCACCTGAGTGGCTAGCGTCTGACTCTTGATTTCGGCTCAGGTCATGATCTCAGAGCCCCGTGTGGCTCAGCAGGGAGTCTGCTCCTTCGTCTCCTCTGCCCCTACTCATGTGCGCTTATGCTTCTCACTCTCTCAAATCAATCATCAATCTTAAAAAAAAACAAAATAAAAACCCACGTCCATTTGTAGGAGATGGCCAGAAGAGGCCAATGCACAGGGGCAGAAAGCAGATGAGTGGTGGCCAGGGGCGGGGGGGGGGGGTGTGGGTGACAGTGACAAATAACAAGTACGAGGCTTTCCTTTTTGGGGGGATGACGACGTCCTGGAACGAGTCAATGGTGATGGTTGCACAACTCTGAATAACCTAAAACCACTGAATCCTCACACTTCCAGTGAATTGAATGGTCTGCGAGCTATAGAGCACCCAGGGGCCAGCAGCCCTAGGCGCCACTCACCGTCTCAAACACAGCGTACACGTGGCCATAGTTGGCCCCGGCCACAAGGCCAGGGCCCCCCACCAGTCCCGCGCAGACATTGTTGACAATGTTACCGTAGAGATTAGGCATCACCATGACATCAAACTGCTGTGGCCTCGACACCAGCTACAGGAACGGAGGAGACAGACGGGAGCGTGAGCACGGGAAGCCCACGGTGCCCGAGGCAGGCGGCCATGGGGCCCGGCAGGCCAGCTACCTGCATGGTGGTGTTGTCCACGATCATATTCTCAAAGGTGATCTGCGGGTAGCGGGCTGCCACTTCCTTGCAGCACTGGAGGAAAAGCCCATCGCCCAGTTTCCTAGGAGGGGGACACAAGACACCAGCTTGGCCACTCTAACAGCCAGTTGGAGGAATGGGGTGTGCGGATGGCCACAGAAGCTGGGTTCCAACCTCCGACCAGCCCCCCGCCTGTGAGACAGGCATAATCCCGCTTGCCCTCCCCGAAGCATGCAGTGCGGTAGAGCCTCGCCTGGGAACCAGGCAAGGGGACACAGCCCTGAGTGTGGCCCCTCGGTGGGCGGCCAGGGCTCCGGGCTCCAAGTCCCTGAGAGCGGGCCCCAGGAGCGTGTTCGGTTCAGCGGTTTCCCAGGCGCCTGCAGAACGGGCAGGAGCACGGCAGCGGCGGGGCATACATGATGTTGGCCTTGTGCACAGCAGTCACTTTCTTGCGCCCGCTCTCCTGGGCCAGTTTGAAGGCATACTCAGCAATGCGCAGGGACTTGGCCTTGGTGATGATCTTCAGGCTCTCCACCACCCCAGCCACACTCTGGGACAGGGACAGGGAGAAGAGACCCTCTGGCCCAGGTTTCTCTTCGAGGCCTGGCCTTCGTTACTGTAGACCCCAGCCAGGCTTATCCCCAGCCCTGATGACCCGAGGGGAGAAGGGGACAGCCCGGGTCTCACCCACCTCGTGTTCCAGGCTGCTATACTCGCCCTCTGTGTTCTCCCGGACAATGAGGATATCGATGTCCCTGTGCCGGGTCACCACTCCTGGCAGGCTCTTGCAGTGGATGACATTGGCATAGAGGTCCAGGCTGGTGCTGGGGACACGGAGAGAAGAGGAGATGGCCAATTCCACAACTGTCTGCCAGCACGCTCCACACCTGCACTGAGCCCCAACCCTGTGCACCTGGTTCTCACCGAAGGATGTTGTTTCGGGATTTGTGGGATGGTGGCAGGTTATGGTTCGTTTCGATGTTGCCTGCAAGACAGACGAAGACAGGCTGGAGGGGGGCCCCAGGCTCAGCCATACCACCGTATTCCCCTCCCTGAACAAAGGAACGCATGCCAGAGGCAGCTCCAACCAGGAGAGAAGATGGCTTTCAACAGCAGAAATAGTTCACAGAACGCCAGAGTGTAACCTGCACCGTAAGCCCCGTGGGGGCAGAGGGTGTGCGTGTGTGCATGCGTTTGCTTCATGGATGGGTTCCGAGGACCTAGAGCAGCACCTGGCACATAGCAGGCACTTGATAAACACTCACTGACTGAATGAATGAACAAATGAATGAACAAGGGCTGGCAGTTAGCCAAGAGATCTTGCCAGACCCTGGGCAGGAAACGGCAAGATCAGGGTCTGGCTGGTTAGAAAGTGACCACTCCTGCTTACTAACAGGCTGGCTAGCCAGGCTGGCGCCAGCAATGTGACCTTGACCAGTGTCACTGTCAGGCCCTGTGTCGAGGTGCCACATGAGCCCCAGCTCAGGGGCACATGGGGGCTGCCTGGAGAAGACTATAGCTTGGCCCGGGCTGGACCCAGGGCAAAAGAGAACGGAGCAGCAGGGGGCCAGTTGCCACTGGGAAAAGGCGGTTCTCCCGAGGGTGCCGAGTAGGCTTTTCTCAGAGCCCACGGGGCCCATGGCCCCCTCCGAGTCACATCCTGCCCACGCTGCCTTCGCCCAGTGTCTTAGGCACCTTGCAGATGCCACGTCAGCTCCACCTCTTGACTGCCAGGGCCTGGGACTCTAGCCGGGTTTGGCTTTGCTCACACAGAGCAGGTGATGGGCTCTAGCTTACAAAATGAGTAATACAAAGAGTTTAAAGACATGTACCAAACCGAGGTGACCTCAGGAAGGGCTAGAATTCCCGTGTGTAACACCCACACGGTAGTGGTGGGTAGAGCCAAAGCAGCAGGCAGAGGGCTAACACTGCATCTCTGCGACATGTGGTTTGTGAAAAAGGTTCTGAGGGTCAAAGCTGACCCCAGCAGAGAGGGCCATCCCAGGAGGGAAGGGGGTGGGCAGAAGCCCTTGACTAAACAGGCCCCCACATAGTCTACAGCCACCAGGATCTCAGAACCGCAGGGTGGACAGGACCCTGGAAGCTTCTGTCCATTCTCCAAGCAGAAGGGTCTTCCCTAGCCAGAAAAACCCTGAGGTCAGAGTCGTGTGGTCCTAGGGACAAGTGTCAGCTTAAAAGTGAAAGGAATCAGGGGATCCCTGAGTGACCCATCAGTTTAGCGCCTGCCTTCAGCCCAGGGTGTGATCCTGGGGTCCCGGGATCAAGTCCCGCATCGGGCTCCCCTCGAGGAGCCTACTTCTCCCTCTGCCTGTGTCTCTGCCTCTCTGTGTGTGTGTCTCATAAATAATAATAAAAAAAGTGAAAGGAATCATGCATGGTATCACATTGTGCCCACCCCCAACCTGAACTCACCCTTCAGGGCCACGCGGTTCCGCCGGATGGCCATGATGGCGTTGCGGATATCTTCTTCATCAGCATTGGAGCTCACGTGCACCTCTTCAAAGTCCACTGGCACACACGCATGCCTGGAGCAGAAGCAGGTCAAGGGAGCTGGCCCCAGGCGAACGCCAGGCCCCCTCCCGGAAGCCTTCCCGGACCACTGGGTGCAGAGGCCTCTCCACTGCTGTTGCCCACCCTGACCTGGCTCTGGTTGAGAGGAGACTAGGCCCATCTGCACCAACTAACAGGGAGACACTCAAACTCCACAACACAGTGAGCAGGACTGCTGGCACTTTCCCCACGCCCAGGCCAGCCTGGCAGGATCACAGGCACTGGGATGAAAGGCCTGGGGTTACTGCCCCTCTTGGCACGGTTCTCAAGCCACCCCCAACCCGTGGCCCGGGATACAACCTCCCCTGGGGGTACAGGTCAAGGGGAAGTGGGCCCAGGGGCTGCTTACCTGAACACAGACTTGACATGCAACATGAGCTCTGGCCCAATGCCATCCCCTGGGATCATGGTCACTGTGTGCCGCCCACCATACTTAGCCGATGGAGGCTGGAAGGAGGGGAGGTTGAAGGTGGGACCAGGTGCCAGCTTGGGGTATCCTACCCCGCCACCCCACCCCACCCCAGACAGGGCTACTCCTGGGGGCTTCGCTGCTCAGGGGGACAGCAGCAGAAGCAGGCCCAACCCCCACCTGGACTTGGGTCAATCTGACAGCAATTAAAAGCCCCAAAACTTAAAAGGCAGATGAGAAGAATACTCACAATTGTTTGTTGCTAGAGAGAGAATAGGAAGGAAGAAGACACTAGTCAGCCAAGGTTGGAGGAACAAGGCTGTGCCCAGGGAACAGGGCCTTTTCCCTGGGGACACTGTGTAGTACAGTTCACGTGAGGAGGGGTGGGCGACCTCTGGAGACCACGCCTCCGAGGGAAGGAAACCGAGGGCCAGGGAACAGAGAGGAACAGCATGCACACACCTCCACACGCACAGATGGACGTACACGCATCAACAGCAGTCTGCGCGAATGCAAGCACACACCCTGGCGGGTACTTACCGAGACGCTCCTCCGGGGGACCTCATGGGCACCTAGAACCTGGGAAAGAGAACCCAGATGTCAGAGGTTGCTGCCGAGCCCAGAAAGTCAGTTTGGCAAAGGCCAACTGAACTCTTTGCAGGGGAGAGGGACCGTCCCCACCATCCCCAGACAGGCCCCACGTGTCATCCGCTCACCTCAACCACGCACCACCATCTGGTGAAGAGCACACAGTACGTGCCCACACAAATGGCTCCAGAGCCTCCATTTCCCAAGCACCAGCCCGTCAAAGCACCCGGGAGGCTCGCCGCAACCCTTTATGCCTCCTTGAGTTCCACAGTCAGTTAAGAAATGTGTCTCCCTCCCCCTTTTGTTGTGTGATTCTTTATCTGCCGATTATTCCTGCTCAGTGATGTGTGTTGTCTGTTAACGCGGGAAAGTTGGCACACTAAATGTGGAACGATAGGGAAATCATAACCAACCGCAAGGCCATCACAACAACCACTTTATCTTTTTTAAAATCTGTTTTCCTTATTATAAAATCAGCATACAGTCCTAACAGGAAGATCAAAAGAAAAAGAGAGCACCCAGCCCCCTGGCCGCCCAGAGACCATCACGGTTGGCACTGTGGCGAACGACCCTCCACAATCACAAGTCCAAAGCAAACACGCCACGGAAAACGTAACCATTTTTAGAAAAATCACAGACACCAAGCTTTCAGAAGGGTTTCATAAAGGATTGCAAAACTGCTTCGTAGCCTACATGCAAGATAAATGTTCCCAACCCCCTGACTCCGAAACAGCCACATTTAGCCACACCACTCCTGTCTGACAGCTTCAGAGTAAAAGCTATCTGGGCCAAAGGAGACAGGTGTTGAGAAATGATCCATCTAGAGTCCCCCACATTGTCTGGAGGCAGAAGCTTGTGTGCCAGGTCCCTCTACAGTGGGGCTACAGATCCTCACACTTTCCTCCCTGCTATGCCCCACCTGGGAACACACCCAGGTGTCCCTCAACCCAAATGGGAAGGGACAGAACCAAGGTCCCTTTTGTCCCTTGAGATGCCCTTGCCCCTTGCCTACTGGGAAAGCAGAGTGCTCCAGCCAATAGCATAATCCCCCGGCCATTCTGCAAAGAGCCATGCCCTCTTGCTAGAAGTCTAGAAAGCTCAGAGAGTGACCATCCCCTTGGGGTCTACCTGGCTGGTATTCACAAGCCATCCCCTTGCACAAGCTCCGGCAGCACTGGTGTGCCGGTCACCCACCCAAGCCAGAGGCCAGGAGGGCAGTGACCACTAAGACAAAAGGCTGCAGGTACCTGCTTATCCATGTGGCCCCTGGGCCTGCAGTGACAGGCACACTCGAGGCTTTCCTAGTTTTCTTTCCACCACTTGTCAGTATCTGAATTCATCTTATTTGTAGGCTCTTGATTCGACTTATAGAAGGAGGTTCCCACTGCCCTTCTTCCAGGAAGCCTTCCCTGATGTGTTAAGGCTGTGGAACTGGAGGTCCCTCTGGGCTCCCAAAGCCCTACCTACTCCCTCCCCCACCAACCACAATCTCCCTAGGCTGTCCCTATCAACTGCCTTGCTCCCTCCCCAACCCCTAAGCCCCTGAGGGCGGAAGCCATGTCTGTCCAGTTCCATACTGTCATCCCAAGACCTAGCAGAATGCCTGGTCCAGAGCTTGGACATAAGAAACATTTCCCAAATTAACAAGTACATGAGAAACTGAAGGAAAGGGTGGTGGGTTTGGGGGGGCCAGTGAGGCCTTGGTCCAAATCCACCATCCACTGCTTCTGGTAACAAACAGCTTAACCTGGCTGAACTTCCTGTCCTTACCTGAAACCTATGGAATAGAGATGCCCACTTTATGTGGTTGCTGGGAGGATGCAGCAAGCCATTTGGTTCCCAGCAGGGCACACCCGCCCCTTCACCCCACCAGTTCCTCAAGCCGGTGTTCAGCACTGGGTGGACCCCTGCAGCTCCCAGCAAGTAATTCCTCCTAGGAGTCCAACAGCACCAGGCAAGTAACTTGGCCATGGTGGTGAGCCACCATCTGCACCTAGCTCTGTATCTGGGTAACCACCCCCACCCCTACCCTCTCCCTTGGATGACATCACCACCTAAGCTAAACCTCTCCTTCACCTGGTCCCTATGCTAGATGTTTCTTCCAGGCTTTAGCCAAAGACCCAGAGAGCTCTCAAGACTGACTTCCCTATCTTGCTCTGGACAGATACAGGCACCTTCCTTCAGGGGGTTATACGAGTTCTGCCTCGCACCTACGCCGCCCTCTGAAGCCACTTGTCAAAGAAGCCCCGTTTAAAGCAGGATGGGATATATGCACAGGGCTACTGCTTGAGCATTAAGTGGGAGGGTGGGTTCTCAGTCATCCTCTGACAGTGCCACAGAAAGAAAGGAGCCCAGGGTGGTTATGTGTCCCTGCAAAAGGATTCCCACATTCCAAATCTTAGTGAGGCTTCATTCTTCAGCGTGTTCTGTTAGATCAAGTGCCAATGGTGGCTGCATGTTTTCCCACAAGACCCCAATTGGTGGGACCAAAGATCTGAGGTTCATCCCTAAAGCTTTCCATACCCAGGACGGTCTCAGGGCAAGGCACTGCCCAGCTACCCACTGCTGCCTTCCTCCATCCCCACCCCAACATGGGCACAAGCACACAAAGAGGAGATCAGGGAAGAGACAAATATCTTCACCAAGACCCCGTGGGAGCCTAACTGCCAGAGCCGCCAGGGCCTCTGGAAAACCCCTCCTCAGAGGGGTTTAAGTTAAGAGAAATCAGAATTTCATAAAGCATAAGCTATCACAGGATAGCTTTCCTGAGGGGTCAGACGGCAGAAGTATAGCAGATGTGTCCACAAGGTGTGTTAGCAAAGTCACAGGATTCTGGAAGGTCAAGGTTGGCTAGTTCCTTTGAGCCGGAGGGGAAACTGGAGTTCAGAGACAGGAGGGTGGCCATACTGTGGGTCAGTGCGGGGAGCCAGGCCTGGAGGTCATACGTCTTGACCCCTAGAGCCAGTCCGGGCTCTCTGATGCTTCCGATGGCTTCTGACTCACCCAGAGTAAACTACCCTCGCTTAAGTGTGAAAAGAAAGAGGAATGAGACCTGAATAACCAAGATCCTAAACGGAGAACTGAGGAAGCAAAGCCCCCACGGCTTCCCACCTCCCCAGTCTCAGAAAATCTAGCTCACTTCCATTTCAGGCGCCTGCGGGGAGAAGGCATCTGGGGCTATAAAGATGTCCAGGGGGAGGGTGTGGTATCAGGGATACCGGGAAAGTCCGGTTCTCCAACTCCACTGGGACAAGCGACAAAGCAGTCCGTAAGAGAAAATCCCGAGGAGGAACGGGGACTGGGAACGGGATTCCTAAGACGGCAAGAGTCCCGCGGGCCGGGACACGTGACCGCCTCGGGACCAAAGATCCCGAGGCTCCCACAATGACACTAGGAGGTGACACTTGGCCCGTTGCTGCCCACTCTCCTCGCCGGTCCGGAGCTCCCCCCGCCCAAGATGCAGACCCCTGGGAAAGCAGGACGAGGGCCAACTTTACCCAAGCCCCTCACTGACAGCAGAGGCAGCCAATCAAGTGCGGCGCCTAGCCCTCTCCCCGCCCCTCGCGGGGCCCACAGCCAATCGGGCTCCAAGACGCTCTGCAAGCCTGTGGCCTGCCAGCGAGCGCCGCAGCTGTCCCTTCTCACCTCCCAAGGACGGCAGAGGAGAGCGGGTCTGAGTACCGCCTTTGGAGCGCCGCGGACGACCGCCGCCACCTTCAGCGCCATGACGGAACGTGAGAGCCGTCGCACGTCCAGACACAGAGACACCGCTCTCGCGAGAGTTCGGCAGGGTGCGAAGTGCCGGAAGCGAGCACGGACCCGGCAGTGCGCACGCGCACGGCCGCGCCGGTTCCCACGCCCCCTTCCGGCGCGGACAGCGCCGCCGCCGCCGCCGCTGCCGCCGCCGCCGCCGCCATCTTGGTGGGGCGGCCACCTGGGCCTCTGGTCTGGGGAGGGGACACGTCAGTGCCGCCAGCGGCGTCACAGGCCCGCCCGGCCCGCGGGCGCCTGATTGGCTGCCGCTGCTGCTTACGCGTCGTGCTTCCTCGTCTGTCCCTCGTGTCGAGGGGAGTCGGTCTCTTTTTTCCCTCGGCAGAGAAGAGGCGATGGCGGCGCTGGCATCCCTCGGCGCCCTGGCGCTCCTCCTGCTGTCCAGCCTCTCCTGCTGCTCAGGTAGCGGCCTGGCCGGGGCTCCTTTCTGGCGAGCCTCTTTCCCACGACTGGTGGTGCGTGGGGGAGGAGGGGTGCGGGCGAAGCAGGGTTCTGGGCCTTCTTCCTCCGAGAGGCAGGTGGCCTCGGGGCGCGGCGACCGTTTAGCCAGCGGCCAGGCTGCGGGGGAAACAGCCAGAGATTCCTTCCGTCTCCTCCCGCGAGGAAGAGCCCCAGAGCCTGCCCTGTGCGCCCGCTTCCCAGCCCCAGCAAGGAAAGTGACACATGTCCCTGTTCCCCCTCGGAGCTCCCAGTCCCGGAGGGCGGGGGTGGGGGCGGACAAGAGCAAAACTCTGCCGCGCAGTGCGATCGGAGTGAGAAACTGGGCTGGGGGGAGAGGAGCCACTTGACCCGGTGAGGTGAGACCAGGCCTCCCCAGGCAGGGAGCTGTAAAGAGAGGAAGCAGGGACGGTCCAGGCAGAGGGACCGTGAGCATGGGCAAGTTAGATAGGAGCATCAGAAGAGGGGAAAAAGGTAGAAGAGATTGGGGGTGCGGCGCTGGGGTGCCAGGCCGGACTGTTGACTTTTTCCCTGAGGTCCTGGTGTATTGGTAAGGGGCTTTTCAGCAGAGCTGAGCCACAGTCAGATCAATGAACATTCTTGAGAGATTCTTAACACCTGGTGGCACGGTTGAGCTCAAACCGGAGTCCAGAAGTGTGTTTAGGAGGAGATCCTTGCCCGAACCACTGCTAAGCCTGGGGGGTGCTTAGACTCGGTTGGGGATGCCTTCTTCACATTCACTTCACCTGCCCTGCTCAGGCCAGAGCATTTGGTGCCTGGAGTGTTTCATCAGCCTAACTGGCATTCCTGCCTGCACCCCCCTCACCTTCCCCTTGGGGATTACCCACCGTGTAGCCTGCGATGTCTGGAAAGGACAAACCTGGCTGTGAAACTCTTGGATGTTCCTCAGGGTCCATAGGGCAAAGGCCAAGCTTAGTGGAAGCCACATATGTGGCTCCAGACAATCACTCCCTACTGATGTTCCCAGGCATCTTCCTCCAGCCCAGATTCAGGAGCTTCTCTGTCTCAGCCTAATGCATGGCTCTGCCAGGACACATTCCAAGAGCAGTTGGCTGACAACTTCCCCACTGGTTAGCATCTGCTTGGCACCCTGTGTTTTAGGCAGTGCCCTTCCTAACCTGTAGCAGTTCAGTCTCCAGCAATGTGGAGGTGGCTGAGGCAGCATCCTTTCTCTCCCGGCAGCCCTGTTAAAGGGGACAAACTGGGCCCATTTCCTTCCCTTGGGAAATGCTGGGTCCAGTCTTGGCCTTCTATCACCCGTGGCTGGAGCCAGAGACCCCTTCATCTCAAGCCTGCATGCATTGCAGGCAGCACCACGCTTGCTGTCTGCGGAGGATGCCTTCAGTAAACTGACCAGGGCCATGCGTGGCTCTGAATTGAGGTCTGTCTGCCCCTCCCCTAGGGCTTCTGGGGTGTTCCAGGGCAGGCTGCAGCCCAGAGTCATCGCATGGCTTCCCTGTCCATAGGTCGAGGCATAGGCACCAGTTGTCCAGTAAATCTATCCAGCTGCTGCTGCCCCTCTCCCCAATAAACACATAATCTTTTTCTCTTTCTCTTCCCTTCCTCCCTCTCTCTCTCTCCCTTGCTCTTCTTTTGAAAATAGCCTTTCTATCTGCCCCATCTGCCTAGCCTTCCTTCAAAACTGTCTCACCCTCCCCCCACTTACTGCTGCATTTCTGACTGAGCATTTGGATCTGTTGCCCACACCCCACCTGACAGATTGCAAAGGGCCCCATGTGCCAGCTGACAAGGTCTGGGAAGTGGGTCTGGGTGGTCCCTCCTGCCCCCCAGCCCATTACCCACGAGTTGGGCCTTACGTAGGTATGTCTACCTCCCCACAGCGGAGGCCTGCGTGGAGCCCCAGATCACCCCTTCCTACTACACCACCTCGGATGCCGTCATTTCCACTGAGACTGTTTTCATCGTGGAGATCTCCCTGACGTGCAAGAACAGGGTCCAGGTGAGGCAGTGGGGGTTCAGCCAGGAGAGTGTGGGGCAAAAGGTGGGCACTGAGCCTGGGACCTGGGGCATCAATTCCTCACTGGCAGCTGGTGGGGTCAGACCCATGTGAACAGACGGAGGGTGAGGAGAGAAAGGTCAGGGCACAGCCAGGCCAGGCTGGTTTTTTTTAAGAGATTTCATTTATTTATTCATGAGAGACACAGAGAGAGAGAGAGAGGCAGAGACACAGGCAGAGGGAGAAGCAGGCTCCACGCAGGGAGCATGACATGGGACTCGATCTTGGGTCTCCAGGATCACACCCTGGGCCAAAGTTGGCGCTAAACCTCTGAGCCACGGGGGCTGCTCCAGGCCAGGCTGTTTAAAGGAGGTGTTTAGCGCTGCCTTCAGTTCAGGGTGTGATCCTGGAGACCTGGGAGCCAGTCCCACGTCAGGCTCCCTGCGTGGAGCCTGCTCCTCCCTCTGCCTGTGTCTCTGCCTCTCTCTCTCTGTGTATCTCTCATAAAAAAATAAGTAAAATCTTTAAAAAAGGGGGGGACGCGTGGGTGGCTCAGCAGTTTAGTGCCTGCCTTTGGCCCAGGGCACGATCCTGGAGTCCTGGGATCGAGTCCCACGTTGGGCTCCTGGCGTGGAGCCTGCTTCTCCCTCCTCCTGTGCCTCTGCCTCTCTCTCTCTCTCTATGTCTATCATAAAAATAAATAAATATTTTTTAAAAAGTGTTGCTAAGAAAATTTAAAAAATAAAAATAAAAATAAAGGAGGTGTTAAGGGGATCCCTGGGTGGCTCAGCGGTTTGGTGCCTGCCTTTGGCCCAGGGCGCGGTCCTGGAGTCCTGGGATTGAGTCCCGCATCGGGCTCCCTGCATGGAGCCTGCTTCTCCCTCTGCCTGTGTCTCTGCCCCTCCTTGTCTCTCTCTCTCTCTCTCTCTTTCTTTCTCTATCATGAATAAATAAATAAATCTATAAAATAAATAAAATAAATAAAGGTGTTAAAAGAACATTTTCCTAATCTGATCGGCCTAGATGTGAAATACATAGGTAGACCTCTCGTTGTGCCTTATAACAGCAGACGCTGAAGTAAGAAACAGCAGGGGTATAGCCAGCTCCCAGGCTCCTGTATCCCTTTTCTGGTTGCGGTTTGCCAAGGTGGCCTTTCTGGGTACAACACTCCTCGGGTGGCTCATTGGGCACCCCTTGACCCTAACACCTGCTTCCAGGCTCAGGAATAACAAGTACGCTTCAGTCATCCTGCCTCTGTTCGCAGTTAACAGGCTTGCTGTGGGTTAGGGAGGCTAGGCCACGGTGGGGTATGTGCCCCCCACATAGGGGAGACATGCGGAGAGGCAGGAACAGCATCTGGGTGTTGGCTTCCTGGCATGTCTCTGGGTCATGGCAGGCTACCTCCATGGTTCTCACGTGCTGCCCCCTGCCAGACACATTCCAGTCCTTGACTGTGTGCAGCCTTGCTGCCCATCGGCCCCACATTGGGGGCTCCTGACCACCAGAGAGGGGAGAAGGTGACTCTCTCTTTGTTCCCTCTCCCAGAACATGGCTCTTTATGCTGACGTCAGTGGAAAACAGTTTCCTGTCACCCGGGGCCAGGACGTGGGGCGTTATCAGGTAAGGGATGCTGCAGTTGTCATTTTGAGGGGAGGCCATCTGCTCACAGGCACAACTTTGAAGGTGCAGGGGTGGCCCGGTGGAGGATTGAGGTTCTGTGACTCGTGATGCTGGTAGTGGTACTGTCACCACTAGCAGGGAACCTTGGTGTGTCCACTGTGCTCACCCCCTGCCGAACATACCCAACCCAGGTATCCTGGAGCCTAGACCACAAGAGCGCCCATGCAGGTACCTACGAGGTCAGATTCTTCGATGAGGAGTCCTACAGCCTCCTGAGGAAGGTGAGGATCAGTCACCCAGGGCCCCGCCCAGGCCTCCAGGAGGGAGAGCACACCCCACTACCACAGTCGTCTCCACCCTGCAGCCCCCTCTTAGCGGGGACCTCACTTTCACAGATTACAACGGCCGGGTGGGCACCTTCCTGACCGCCTGCCACACCTGTCTTTGCACCTCCCATGTTCGTCTCTTGCCTGGTTCTCCTCTCTTCCATGCGTCGGGTCAACGCTGCTGCCTGTCCGGCCCCTCCGTGCCCCACCTGGCAGCACCCCTGACACCAGCATCTCCCTTGCAGGCTCAGAGAAATAATGAGGACATTTCCATCATCCCACCCCTGTTCACGGTCAGTGTGGACCATCGGGTGAGTGGCCCAGTCTCGAGGGGAAGCAGGGAGCACACAGCAAGCCTTGCCATTTTTGAGGGGTGGGATCGGGCTTTGGTTGGCCAGTGTATCTTTGTGCCCTGGAGGGAGAGTGACTAGGGTGGGCTGGCTCCTTGCCCGGCTCTGCCCCGAGCTAACTCTGGTTTCCTCTCACAGGGCACCTGGAACGGGCCCTGGGTCTCTACGGAGGTGTTGGCTGCAGCCATCGGCCTAGTGATCTACTACCTGGCCTTCAGTGCCAAGAGTCACATCCAGGCCTGAAGGTGGCACCCCTGGGCTCTTGCTACTTTAAATAAACAGTTGCTGGCTCTAACCAGGACACGAGCTCCTGCCTCGCGTTGTCGTGTCATGTACACACCGGCAGGGGCTGGCAGCTGGCACCCGGCTCCACCTGGACTGCGCAGGCTCTTGAGTGGGGACGGGGCCGGAGTTCCCCTGCCTCGCGTGTGTGCTGCGTGCTCGGCCATCGCAGCCTCTCCTTCCTCGGCCCCCACTTCAGCCTGCCCTGCCTGCTGCCCCCGGTGCCTGCCTTGGTCTCTCCCAGCTGCCTGCGTGGGGCTGGGCAGGGTGTGGGTTCATCCTGCCACTGCCTTGGTCTGCCCCGACCTCCTGCTGCTGGAAGGGCAAGTGCCAGACAAGGTCGGGCCGCCCCCAGCTTCCCTGAGGTCCAGCAGTTGGCAACACGTGTGGATGCAGCCTGAGCTGCCTTCTGAGTGCCCCGTGTGGGGTTCTGGGCAGGGGCGACAACCTCTCTTGCTGGTTGTGTAGAGCGCCAGGGGTCCCCCTAGCTTACTCCTGTAGCTGAAGCTGTGACGTCTGGCGGCTGAGGAGTGCTCCTTCCACGCCCTCCACCCCACCTCTGTGTTGCCTCCCAGTGGGTTCTCACGGCATGGCGTCGGGTGGGACACGTGGAAGGCCCAGGACGTCGGAAAGATGACGTGGGCCCCCCCCCCCATCTCTGAAGAGCCAGCTTCCAGTTTGGCCTGGTGCCTTCTCTGTGTCCCCTCTCCTGAGCACCCACTGCTCTTAGCACTGAGAGGGGCCGGGTGTGTGGAGGGTGGCTTGTGAGCCGGCACTGCCTGGGGACCTCCTCCAGACTGGGGGAACACTAGCCTTTCCCGGTTCCTTGTCCCTTACTCCTCCGGAAGTGGGGTGGAGTGGGGAGGAGCTGGCTCCTTATTCCCCAAGGGAGGGCTGCAGCAGGACGCTTGGGGCTGAGTCCCCTAATAATCCGACCAGGCTACGACTCCTGGCGGGGAGAGCTTTCTGGAATCAGACCCACAGTGGTAATTAAGGGGTGCCTGCTGCTCCCCCTCCCTGCCAAGGAGTGAAAGGAGACTGGTCCTCCCGTTCTGCCAGCAGCCCGTGCAGGGCAGGCAGCGTGGACAATGGCAGCTGTTGGCCGCTCGGCAGCTCTTGATTCTGCTCAGCGGCCAGAGGGCCCCGATGTGAAGTCACTACTCCAGGGCAGCTGTAGCTAATGGCCCTCCTGGCGCCAGCGTCCCAGAGCCCCAGTGTCGGCTTCTAGGCGGCAGGGGACTGCAGGTTAGCCTCCTGTCGGCCCCCATCCCAGGAGCACTGGGCCTCCGGCCTCCCCTGTCCCCCGAGGCAGCCTCTAGTGCTGACCAGGTGAGCCTGCAGCAACGGCCAGCCAGTTTCACGCAGCAGGGATGGGCCCCTGGAGCCCCCACCTCCACAGGGCCTGCTCGGGGACCCAGGTACCCCTCCCGAGGAAGATGTGCCATCCTCCCGGTGCTGGGCTCCAGAGGCCTCCCAGGGCCCCCCGCAACCCCTTCGGCTCCCGTGGCTCCTTGTCACCAACAAGCGCTTTCGTCCCTCCCACTGTTCGGGCCTCCCCCCCCCCACGCCCAGCTGCTCCCACAGATGCGGCCTCCCTCAGGGCCCAGCCTGCCCTGCAGGGCCCAGGCTTCTGGGAACACTTGCTTGGATTTCTCGGATTTCTCACTCACGCCCATCTCAGCAAATTAGGGGAATTGATGAGAAGCCTGCACGGATGTTTCCTTAGAATCTTAATGCATCCTTGCCCGCTTCAGCTGCTGGCAGCCGCCCACCCCAGGAGGTACACCCACCCCACCCCCCCCGCAAGCTGGGGCTCCCGGAATGGCACTCTTTGGGGCCCCGGGGCCCCACCCAGCACCTAGCAGATGCCCAGTGGTTTGCTGCACTGAAGGGAACCTCGAGCATTTGGCTGCCCCGCTGGGAGTTCCTTCCCAGCACGGAAGGGTCCTCCGCGGCCACCCGGGTGTTCAGGCATCTGGCCACAAGGCGTCTACTCGGCAATCTCCGTGCTGGGCACCGTGCGGGTCCCCAGACAAGCAAGGGTAGTTTGTGCCTCCCAGAGGGTCCCAGCTCCGTGCCTCTTCTAGGGCTCTTCCTGAACTGGGGGGTGGAGGAGGCCAGAACCCGCTTCTCAAGGGTTGGCCTCGCGGGGCGGAGGCCTGCCTCGGGGTCACCCGTGTGACCACGGCACACTTCTAACATCATTCGGGTGGACTGTCTTGTGCTCTGGGTACTTCAGAAGGCCTTGCCGTCCCTCGAGGACAGGGGAAGCACAGAGGCGCGCCTTGGCCCCCCCGGCCCCCCCACCCCCGCCAAACCCGCCGGGTGAGAATGAACACAGACGCCAGGAGTCACCTCAAAAAGGCAGCTTGCTTTATTCTCTCAATGCCGATGGGGGGCAGGGGTGGGCAGCCTGTCTGCCTCCAGTCTGAGGCCCTCGGAGCCGCAGGGGCCCTGGGGGCTGGGCCTGGTCCACGCTTGCAGAGTGGGGTGCAGAGCATCTTCTCCCCAGTCAGCCCAGCTGGCCGGGCCCGTCTCTCTCGGGTCCAGGCCTCTCCCTCAGCTCGGCGTGGGTCTTGTCACCAAGGTCTTCCACTGCTGCTTCCGTCTTGGCTCTCCCTCGGTCATCGGGGAAGGAAGTGGCCCCCAGGGTGGGCCTCCCGAGCCACACAGAGGCTCCCCGTCCCCACGCCTCAGAGTGGAGACCACAGAGAAAGCTGCTTCCCATTGTCCCCTTCTTCCCCAACCCTTCCCTCCCCCTGCCCCAGCCCAGCCCTCCCTCTCTTCCTTCCCCCCACCCACCTCCTTCCCAGCCATCACCGGGGGTTCCACTTTTTTGTCAGGCTGCCTGAAGGAGCTGCCAGCCCCCAGAGCAGGTCCACGAAACAGAAAAACAACAATTGGCAAGCACAGAAAGGGAGAAAAACCACAAAACTCAGGGTTGCCTTTGTCTAACAAATAACCAAGGCTCCCGGCAGGGGGCGAGGCTGTGCTCAGCTTGGAAGCCAGGCCTTCTCTTGTGCTTAGGACAGTCCCCTCCGCCTCTCCTTTGCAGTCCGACGTTCCTGTCCCCAAGTACCCACGCTGAGAGCTCTGGGGGCCGGGGGTGGGGTGGGGGGTGTGTGTGCGCGCACACGGCCCGCACAGAGCTGGAGGGGTGCCTGTCACACGTCTGCCCCCTCCCCCCACCCCGTGCCAGGTGTCAACGTGGTGGCTGCACTTGGGGAGCAGGAAGTGGCCGATGGAGAGAAGTGTCCCTTCTCCTCGGGGGCCGCTGTCTGGTAACACAGTCCTGTGCACACACACGCAGACACACACTAGATGCTAAGGGAGGGTGGGGGCCGGGGTGTCGGGAGGGGCTCACACAGTGGTGACGGAGAGCAGAGGGTTGTAGACGCGCTTGCCGTCGGCGGAGCGAGTGCCGTGCGCCAGCATCTCCTGGATGGTGATCCAGTTGTCCAGGATCTTCTTGTTCCGCTTCTTCATGGTTTTGCGGTGGCTCAAGGCGATGATGTTGAGCTCGGCCTTGCTGTCGCCGTTCTGCTGCTCCCGCAGGCACTCCAGCCGGCTCTGCATCATGAACTCGCGCCGCTTCCGCTGCTCCCGGGCGCGGATCAGGTGCTGCTTGCGCTCCTCCTTGCTCCAGTAGCGGCCCATCTTCATCTCGCTCACCGCGTCGTCATCCGTGGTCATGCCGCTGCGCTCCTCCCGGATCTTCAGGGCCCGGGCCTTGAGGAGGCGATCGCGCACCGGCCGCTTGGCCACGTAGCGGGTCCCGTCGCTGCGCACCTTGACCTTCCACTCCATGCGGGGCGCCTCGGTGGCCGCCACGGCCCCGCCCACCCGGGGGCCGCCGGCCAGACCCAGGGGGCCGTGGCCCAGCTCCTCCAGGCCGCGCGGCGGGGCCAGCTGCACGCAGCTGTGGTAGTGCTCGGCCTCCTGGCCCTGGCCGCGGTGGCGCCGGGCCAGGTAGGGGCTGCCTTCGGGGCCCACGCGCTCCAGGGCGGCGCCCGTCTTGGGGCTTCGGCGGACGCGCTCCTCCGGGTGCGGTCTCCGGCCCACCTCGGGCTCGCGCGACAGGGAGCGGAACTTGGCGGGGCTCCCCTGCGGGGCGGCGGCGGCCTTGGGGTGGGCGGCCACGGCGGGGCCCGAGGGGGGCCGGTTCAGGTTGGAGTTGCCGGTGGCGGCGGCGGCCCGCCGCAGGGGGCTCTCGGGCAGGGGCTCCGCGAGCAGCGGG
Organism: Canis lupus familiaris; assembly: GCF_011100685.1. NCBI lineage: Eukaryota > Metazoa > Chordata > Mammalia > Carnivora > Canidae > Canis > Canis lupus. The sequence goes on from NC_049260.1 coordinate 122,805,837, forward strand.
GTGCTGCGGCAGCTCTCCCCCGTGTTGTAGGCGCTGGTGCTGTCCTTGTCCGACTTCTCGGGCAGCTCGGAGATGTCGGACAGCTCGTGCTTCTTGGGCTCGCCGGCCCCCAGGTCGTAGAGACTCTCCTCCTCCAGCAGCCAGGCCTTCATGCAGCGCTCCCGCAGCTGCTGCATCTTCTGCGCCCGCAGGATGTTCCGGCACTTGAACTCCAGGTGCCGCAGCTCCTCCTCCAGCATGGCCATCTCGTGGCCCAGGCTCTCGTTGCGGTTCACGTCCAGGGCGCCGTTGCCCGCCGACGCGCGGGGGAAGAGCAGGCCCAGCTGGTTGCCGTTCTCCAGGTGGCCCTTGATCTCCAGCAGCTCGCGGTAGCGCTCGTACTCCTCGTCGGTGAGGCCCGGGACGTCGCCGCCCCCCAGGCCGGCCCCCTCGGCCAGCAGGGAGTCCATGCTGAAGTGGAGGTCGCGGCTCTTGCGCAGGGCCCCGGGTGTGTTGGCCGCGCTGGCGGGCTCGTCGCCCAGCAGGTCGTGCTCGGAGCTCTCCTCCGTGCGGGTGCTCTCGTCCGTGCGGCCCACCCCACTGTCCAGCTCCTGGCTGTTGCTCAGGCCCGGGCCCGCATCGGGGACCCCTTTCTCCTCTTCGTTGCCAAGCTGGGGCAGAGAGACGAGCCGCGCTCAGTGTGGGTCCCGCGGGCAGGGGTCGGGATGGGAAGGGCCTCCGGCTCGCCCTCCCCGCCACCCACCCCGCTCCTTCCTCACCTGCTGGGCAGGGGGCGATTTCACCTTCCGTGCACGCAGGTCCCCCTCATGCTCGGAGCCAAAGTCATCCAGAAAGTCATCCCGGTCACTGTCCTTCCACCGCTTTGCCAGCTGCAGACACAGGGCTGTGCTGTCCCCACGGCTTTAAGGACCTTCCCGGGTACCACCCACCAGTGGGCCTCGAGGTCCCATACCCGGCCTCCTGGTCTCGATCAAGTTGAATGACCCAAGAGAGAGGGTGGTCCCAGCACACTCGGCCATCAGAGGCCGGAAGGGGAAATGGGCCCCAAAGACCCTACCCACCCTCCACCAGTGCCAGGTTGTTGGCATGTCTGTGCCCTGGTCACAGATCAGCAGCCCCCACAGAAAGCCCGCTGTCAGGGGTCCCAGAACATCCTGCCGGGCACACACACACACCTGGCTCTCAGGCCGGGCCACCAGCAGGGAGATGTTGGTGTTCTCCTCCTGGCTCAGAATGGCCACCGCCTCTTCCCGGTTCTGGACGTCCACACCATTTATCTGTGACAAGCCGAGGGACAATCAAAGAGAATGCCGGCACCGGCTCTGGGGTGGGCCCCGGCTGAACCGCAAGGACCCCGTCGTAGGGAGCTGCAAGCAGAGCACCCTGGGCTAGGAAGGGTTCTTGAGCTCTGACAGTATGGAAACCAAGTGGAAGTGCCCAGGGGGACGGGAGCCTGGCCTGTGCTCCTGTCTGGCACATGTGCCCCGGGAACAGTGTATAGTGGGACACATGCTCACATCTGGGGGATGGAGGGAGAGGCTGGCCAGGTGCCACCGCAGCACAGGCCCTTGACGCCAGCAGGTCTGACAACACGTGGGAGCCACCCGGGGCAGTTGTACCGGAGAGAGGAGACCCAGCCCTGGTTTCAGGCACGGCAGGACGCCGGGCCATCGGAGGAGGCTCTCAGCAGGAGAGAGCTGGACTGGCTACCGAGAGGTCGCTGGGCAGCCGGGGCGGTGGGGACCACGGTCAGGCCTGCCCACCCCACTCACCTGGATGATACGGTCTCCCTCACGGATCCGGCCGTCTTTGGCTGCAATGCTGTTGGGGTTCACCTGCAAGGCAGATGCATCATGGGGACCTGGCGCCCCTCACTCAGGTTCCCTTCTGGTGACAGGGGGCAGCCTCGCCTTGGGGGTTCCCGAAGCAAGCTAAGGTCTCCTTCTTGCTTGCTCCCTCTTCAGCTCAGACCAGAAGGTTCCGAGCTCCACGAGGCAGGGACAAAACGGTGGGTCTTGGGCTAATCACCTCTCCCCAGCCCCTGCCTATCACCCCCAGGCCCATGCCCACACCCCCCACTGGCACTCCTATACTCTTCTGCATGAAAAACCGTTCTTTTCCATTTCAGAGGCTGGGTAAATGGAGGAAGCTGGATGGACGGACACACACACACACACACACACAGACACACACAGATACACACACACCAGTCCTGGGGCTTGATCAAGGCTGTTAAGATATTCACAGAGAGGTTGACTTGGCCAGAGTTTGGGGGTTGGCTGGCGAGCCACCCACCCTCCTGTGGACACGTGTGTCCACCACAGACAAGTGGGGAAGCACAACCACCGCGAGTCCCAGGAGGGGCTGGCTGCAGGACGTGGGAGGGACCACGAAGCCTGGCCAGGACCTCAGCCTTGCTCACTGTCCCAGCCTGGGCACAAGTCTCCTGGATGAACACGCACTGAAGCCATTAACGGCCCTGTGCCATGCTGAGCAGGCCCCACCCCGGGCAGCCGGGCCTTTACGGGCAGCCGCAGAGCCCTGGGTGGCATGGAGAGGCCACAGGGATGAGACGGCGTGGGGACTCTCCGTGTGCCAGACCGCGCCTCAGCACCTGCCACCACGGTGCCCTCCCGTCCCCACTGCAGGTGCCAGACAGACAAACGCTGTCAAAGTCCAGCCTGGGTGTCCTCACACACGAGGAGGAGGCACCGAGCTCCCCCGCCTCCCAGAAGACCCCAGTCCCGCACCCCGCCTTCCTACCTCTCCAACATAGATGCCCAGGTCCTCCTCATCATCCGTACGGTAGCAGACCATGAGGCCTAGCTTGTCCCGGTGGCTGGTCTTGTACAGCTCCACCTCCTGCCACAGGGAGTGGGGGGAGAAGCAAAGGAAGAAAGCCCCCAAAACACGTGAGCAAGGAGGCACGCTACGGGGGCGGCAGCCACGGCCCGGCTCCGACCCCAGCAGCGCGTCACCGGAGCCCAGGTCGCAGCCTCCGGCTCGGAGGGTCTCTTACCATCCCAAGCGGCGCACGTGTGCCGTGGTCTCCCCTACCAGGACACGCCCGGGACACACCCGAGACTCACACGAGACACACGGGACACACGGGACACAGACATGCGTGGGACACAGACTCACCAACACAGACTGACTAAGGACCTCACCCACGCCCTCCCCGACGCGGCCCGGCTCGACCCAGTGCGGCCCGTGAGCCTGAGTAACGAGCTGCGCGTGGGCAAGGGCCACGGGACTCGGCCGCCTGGGGACAGCAGGAGCCAGGCCTGGGCTGGGCTACAGCCAGCCAGCGGGGGGCTGGCTCCTGAAGCTGGCGGGGGGCCCTGGCCTGGCCTGGCCGCCCGGCTCACCTCATACTCCAGCTCGTCCATACGGTCTGCCTCCTGCGGGCCGCCCTCCATGAACTCCGCCGGGTCATAATACTCATGGCTGATGGGGGGGCTGCCCAGGAGAAGGGGGGTCAGGCCAGCCATCTGCTCCTCTAACGCCCTAGCCCCGGCTCCCGGGCTGGCCGGTCCCAGTGAGCTCAGCGTGGAGCCCCTCCGTCTGAGCTACATGCATCCATGCAAAGACCAGGAATGCTTCCTGAACGGGGGTGTGCAGGGGGCTGCACGGAGGACACAGGCATGCCTAGCTCTCCCACCCCATCCCGCCCTGTCGCCCAGCCCGGCCGGCAGGGTACCGAGCTCTCCGAAGTGCAGGTGCCCCTCCCGCCCGGCACTGGCCCCACTCATGCAACGCCCCCAGGAGTTATCCAGGCCTCAGAGGACTGCTGGGGAGTAGAGGAGGACCCACGCTACCTCCAGGGCAGCCCTCCTTGCCCCACGGCTAAGCGTGGCTGCCGGCGGCCAGGGGCCTCACTCTCTGCGGAGGAGGGGATCCCGGGACCACCGCCCTGCAGCACGGGGTTTGGATTAGCAGAATGAGCCACCAGGCGTGGATGAGAGGCCCTTCTTCCGAGTGGGCCAAGGAAGCCGAAGAGATGGAGGAAGTTCAGAGCGGGGGGAGAGATGGGACAGACAAGGATGTGAGAAGATTCAAGGAAGGATGCTTGAGAGGCAGAAGACGATGGACGGCAGAGGAGGAGAGAGGATGGAGGAGGAGGAGCGGAGGCCCGCGACCTTCCAGAAGCCAGGTCCCGGGATGCTCCTCCCCCGGCCCTGGGGGGCAGATGCCCTAGGGAGCCTGTGTGGCAGCCTCCCCGGGCCCTTCAGCGGCTGCTGTCCAGCCGGAGGCTGCAGAGGGCCTAGAGATTTCGGAGCCCTGGGATGCCACGGTCAAGCTCTGGAGGCCAAGGAGCCTGCCGCTCGGGGTCTCCCCGCCACGCCCAGAGCTGCGGCAACGGAGCCTCTGGGTGGCGTGCCCTCTCTGGAGGCAGGGCCCGGGGCCCTCCTGAGGGCGACTCACAGCTCAGACAGGACGTACGGCTCCAGGATGGCCATGGGCGGGGTGGGCGGGCGCAGCTTGCCCAGCGCCATGAGATGCTCAAAGGTGATGTCGGTTTGGGTGCCACTGTCCACCAGCTGCAGGTCATGGCATGAGCTGTCCCCCCGGAGGCGGGGGCTGCGTCTCAGCACCTGGATCACCAGAGGCTCCTTGGAGGAGCGCAGGGCCTCCAGGGTTTGCTCCTGAGACAGCTTGGAGAGCTCCTTCCCGTTCACCTGTGGCAGAGACACGCCCCCGTGAGAACCCGCCCACCTGCACCCCGGTGAGCCCCACTCCTGAGCCCTGCCCCTACACAGGGCTGTCTGGGGATCAGGGCGCCCCCGTGACTATGCACCGGGTCTGGGGGCTCAGCCCCCACCCTAGAACATCCTCCAGCTCTCCTCCCTCGGGAGCCAGCCACGCTCCCATCCTCCTCGCTCCGGGACCAGCTCGTCGTTCAAGCAGCACTGAGGCCAGAGCTAGGGTCTAGAAGATCCACGGAGAGTGGCCCTCGGCAGCGACTGTGCACCAGTTGTGCTCATCTGCCGTCAGGGCTGGAGAAGATCTTGATTCCTCTCCCAATGGGAGTCAGTCAATAAATGGGTTCAGGCGGGAGGGTTGGAAAAAGTACGCAGACACAAAGGACAGGACCTCTGTCCTCAAGGCAACAACAGAATCGCTGAAGAGAAGGGGGACACGCACAGAGCGTCCTGACATGGTAAGGTGACCTGAGGGAGGGGCCGAGGAAGTGACCCTCATAAGACCACCACTATTTCTTGGGCACCCGACGTGCATCTCCCCTGAATCCTGACCCCAAGAACCCACTGTGCAGATGAGGAAAGCGAAGTTTAGCAAAAACGAAGGCAGTGAGTCAAGGTCATGAGCCGGACCAGGCTGCGTAGTGGTCAGAGCTGGGCAGAAGGCGGGCCTGGTGAAGCCTCCCGGGAAGAGCAGAACCACAATGGGTTGGGGGTGGAGGGTGCAGTGCTTTCCGGGCCCAGCTGGGTGGAGCAAGATGCGCCCTCAAGGGAACTGGGGACACAAGGCTGGCCCCAGTCCGGACACTGATTTCTGCAGCAGCCTATATGCACCGGGCCCTGGGATGGTCACTGTCGGGTGAGTGCGACCTCGAGGGGCTCGTTGGTGTGGACGCCAGTAGACTTAGGACCAAACACAGTCAGAATTTAGGGCATGTGCCAGGAGACCGTGAGGGGTGGGAGGTGGGAATCAGGAAGTGGGTCCTACAGGAGGGGGCATGGCAGGGTCTCCTGGTTCACTCAGCAGCTCGTGGAAGGGCTGTTCTGGGCCCGGGCAGGACACCCACCAGGGGATACTCCAAATGGCTACGCCCAGTGGGTAACCAAGGAACCGGACCTTCGGGAGGCCCCTAAGGAAGCAGAGGGCCGGCCACACCCCACCTAGGGGGCGGGTAGGAAAGGCTCCCTGAGTGGGGGGCACCTGGCCCGCATCAGGGGAAGGGAGAGAGGGAGGCTTGCTTGCAGGTGGAAGCGGAGTCCTCACCAGTCAGCACAGAGGATGCAGGGCCCGTGGACCCGGCACCTGCCACCCATCACCTGCCCGTGGACAGAGCTTCCGCAGGATGAGGGGAGAAGCGCCGCACTTGGGCACAGTGGCCGGGTCGTCCCAGTCTCCGAATTCCCACAGTGCCACCTCTGTCCCCGGGGGTCTCAGGGGGACGGGAGTTCTACATGGAGATGCCCGATCCAACTCGGCTTTCCTGGCCACCACTCAACAGACCAGCCCTGGATGTCATTCCGGGGAGATGGCTGTCTTAAGAGTCCCACGACCCCCTGGCCAACCGATGGCTCCTCCGAGGCATGGAACCCAAATATCTGCTACTTGATTATGTCTTTGTAGAAGAGAATCTCGGTATCCATGGCTCCCCTCCCTACAAACTTTCCCTGGTCAGAAAAGAATTTTTTTTTTTTTAACCAATGTGGTCTGATTATAAAAGAAACACAGGTTCATTGTTGAACCTTTGAAAAATACAGAAAACCATAAGGAAGAAAAGAAAAATCAGCCAAGAAGGTATTAGTTTCCAAGTAAAGGTTAAGTGTGACCGTGTGGTCGGGGGAGACGCAGGAGCTCGGTCCAGCCGGGGACCGGCGCGGGGGGGCCCAGGAGAAATCTGGAAAGCTGTGGGCAGGGCGCCGGGGGCAAGGCTGTAGAGAGGGAACGTGCGCAAAGGCCTCGAAGACCCCAGCAGAGCTGGCTGTGAAGCTGTCAGGAGATCTGCGAGCCAGCTGTTCAGCGCGGCCGTTACCAACATTTGATGGAATAATCTTCCAACGGCATGAATTATATTAAAAACAAAGGCAGTAAGTACTCCAAGCTCATGACTTTCTAATTATTTTACTCCACTCTCCTGTTTGCACTGTTAGGGTGACTTACGCCTCGTGTGTGTGGAGACAGGAGATACTGTACGATGGCGTGTGCCCGTGCATTTCTTTCCGTGCTGAGGGACACCATGCTGGTGGCCACAATGGGAGTATTTATTTCCACCACGGAAATCAGCAACTGCTCCAGACCAGGGCTTTTTGTCTCGGACATTCACCAGCTCCCCACCGCCCTTAACTCAAGGGCTTCCCTAAAACGCAGAAGGGCTGGGCTGTCCTCGAGATCTCCAAGGGCTAGGTGTCCCCCCGAAAGTCCTGGAGCAGAGCCACAAGTGTGCAAGGGGAGGCTCAGGTGACAGTGAGAAACGCAGGAATGTCTTTCTCCCTGGCATCTGTTGGCTCTCCTGCAGCCGCGTTGCTATGGAAACTGGGCCCAGACAGTGGGGGGGGGGGGGGATGCAGGGTGGGCTGGGACCTGAAGAGGAGGATGGGGTCATCACGGTGATGCCCAGGACGCCGGGCAACCTTTCCCTTGACCCATGTGCTCCTTCAGCTCCTCTTCCTCAGTCAGGGGGTGCTCCCAAGCTAATGAAGATAAGTGGGGCAGAGACAGGCCGTGACAAGTTGGAAGTGAGCCCCTGCCAGAGCCAATGAGCGCTACCGGCGCGGTGGGGAAGTGTGTGGGGTGATGAGCAAAGCAGCCGGGGTCCAGGGGCCAGGCACACAGTATCGACCCAGCGTTCTGCTAACACGTCTTCCTCGGAAGCCCTGCCCTCGTCCTGCCAAGACCCACCCCTGCTCACCACCTCCCTCCCCTGCCACCACCACTCCAAGCCCCCCACAAACAATCCGAAATGGAGCAAAGTCCTAAATGGACAAAGCAAAACTGCCTACCTTGGAGGTGAGAGAACAATGTCAATGATGTTGGAACAGAGAAGCAATTCTTAAGACGAACAGTGGGCAAGGAAGAATGGAAAAGACATAAATTTGACTATGTTAAAAGGTCAAACTTCTGAACAAAGGACATAAACACAGTGAAAAGGTAAGACAGGCGAGGAGACGATGCGTACAAGGCATAGAACTGATAAAGGATTATCCGGAATATTCTCTGAAGAATTCCAACCAAACAGTAAGAAAATGCAACCAATACGGTAGGAGAACCAGCGGTCACAGAAGAGGGAGCTGGGCTGTGAGCAGCAGCACCGCGACACCAACCCTGGAAACAGCCCAAGGGCCCACCTTCCGCAGAGGGATCCTAAGTCGGGCCCTGTTCCCACCTGGGCCCTGTTCCCACCTGCGGTATCCGGAAGCCCTCCCCGCTCGCTCAATGGCACGAACAGGAAAAAACAGGCATCAGAATGACAAAGCGAGGGAAGGGAAAGGAATGGGGTCAGGGATGAGTCTGCACAGGCGGCTCCAAATCCGCCTTTTTAAGGGAAAAATGCCGAGGCCCACAGGCCAGAACTGAGGTGGGTGGCTGTACGCCCCCGATGCCAAGATGATGTGATACTTTTTCTGGACTTGAGAAGTTTTGGGGGGGCCCAGCGGTTGAGCGTGTGCCTTCAGCTCAGGGCATGATCCGGGGACCCGGGATCGAGCCCCGCAGGGAGCCCGCTTCTCCCTCTGCCTGTGTCCCTGCCTCTCTCCGTGTGTCTCTCATGAATACATAAATAAAATCTTTAAAGGATAAAAAGTGTTTCACCACAGTTGCACCTGGAGGGGCAGCCGGGGCCAGGGAGGCCCGCTGCACAGCTCTTGGAGGAGAAGGGGGTTCCCTGGCGGCCTGCGTGGCCGGATCCGCGGGAGCACGGCCTGGGGGTGCTAAGCGTAGCCCCGGCCCACTCGCGAACTCGCGAACGGGCTGCTCTGCCCGGCGCTGCGGGGAGTGGGCTGCACAGGCGCATCGCGCAGTGGGAGCACAGGAAGTGGAGGCTGGAGGTGGAGGAACCAGCCCTGGTGGCGGTGGCGGTGGCGGTGGCGAGGGGAGAGGCGGGGCACGTCTTCTCGGGCCCAGGGGCCCAGGGGTTGGGGGTATGTGGGAGGGGTGAGGGCGGAGGGCATGAGCATGTGGGCTGGCGGAGGGGGGTGTGAGCACAGACGTGGGGGTAGGGTGATGTGTCAGGGTGGCCTTTGTGCATGGGGGTGGGGGCCTGGGGCTGGGTGGCTTGTGTGGGTGGTAATAGGGGCGGGTCTCTGACCCTGTGTTGAACCCCTTCTCCTTGGAGAGGGTCTCCTCTCCCCCTCCTTCCCCCTGCCACCTCCCGCTTCAGCTCGGTGGCCTAGATCAGCCGCTCTCCTTTGTCCCTTCCCTCACGGATCCCTCTTTCCTCCCTCAGTAGCTGCTCATCACTTCCTGCCCCCCTCCCGTCACCTACAGCCACGCGAGGACAGGTGCCAGGTGTACCCATTCCTGGGCACATGTCAAGGGAGTCACGAAAGGGCCAACGGCCACCCGGGGAGAAAGCGGAGCACAGAGGGGACCCGGGTAGTCCCAGCGTGTGGGCAGGGCTCCACAGCCCTGAGACTTGACCCGTCAGGCTGCCAAGGAGGCCGAGCGCGGGACTTATTCACCTTCCCACCCGAGAAGGCCCGAGAAGGCCCAGCGGAGCTCAAAGTCCCAGCAAGGGCCTGAGGGCAGACAGCACATCCTCATCCTCAGCAAGGAGGGGAAGCCAGGCCCCGAGGGGCCCCACCTGAGCTTCCAAGGTGGCCCTGTCTCTCCTACCAGGCCAGGGCGCCTTTTAAATTTTTTTTTAATTAAAAAACATTTTTAAAGATGTATCTATTTATATGAGAGAGAGAGAGAGAGAGAGAGAGGCCGAGTGGGGGGAAGGGCAGAGGGAGAATCTCCACGCAGACTCCTGAGAGCCAGACGCGGGCCTCGATCGGATGGATCGGATGACCCCTGAGATCACGGCCTGAGCTGAAACCAAGAGTGATGCCTCCCCGACTGAGCCACCCAGGCGCCCCCAGGGCACCTTCTCCCCAGGGCACCTTCTGATAGCCGGAAGGAATCCAGAATCAGGATCACATGGGGAATGTCATCTCCAGTTCCCAGAGAGCAATACTTGCAGGCCGAGCCCCTTGTCGGAAACCCTCATTAGTAGATGTTGCCCAAACCTCCCTCCTCTGAAGCAATCCAGAAGAAATCCACTTCGTCTTTCAACACTCCACATACGCCTGAAGGCCACTTGAACGTCCCACATCCGCGCTCGCCCCAGTTCCCGAGGACTCTCATGTCCTCGAGCACCCCGGGGCAGGCGCTGCCAGCCGTGCCAGGTGCCAGGCGTTATTATCCTTCGCCTTAGCTGGAGCGAGCTTTTGGCCGCCGGTCCTGCTGTTTCACAGCGAGCTCGCAGGGCAAACAAACCCTCAAGCACCGCCTCGCCTCACAGGCCTCGTGCTCTCCACTCAGGGGCTCTCCAGGCACGGATCCAGTCCTCTGCCCAGATGCGCCCAAGTGGGTTGACCTGACACCCACAGCTCTAACCCGAGGCCAGCGAGCTGGAAGTCGCTTCACTTCCACTGCGGGGAGAGGGGATCCAAGCCCTAGAGGCCCCCTTTGCTCAAATGGGGCCCAGGTGGCCCTCCCACTCCCCTGGCAGATGGCCCGGTCCCCGCATACACACGGGGAGGGCACTCGCTGCCCTGGGCCCGCAGGCACGGAAGCGCCTTGCAAGCCCAGTCTCCGCAGGTCTCAAGGGCACTGGCCACCACCAGGCCCCTGGGCACTAAGCATCCCTCATCCTGGCTAACCCTGCCACCCAGTCACACGGTCTCGGTCTCAGTCTGACGCCCTGTAAAGTGGCAAGCTTTCTGGAGGAATTTGTCAGTAATGATTAAGAATCTTGCAAATGGGGATCCCTGGGTGGCGCAGCCGTTTGGCGCCTGCCTTTGGCCCAGGGCGCGATCCTGGAGACTCGGGATCGAATCCCACGTCGGGCTCTCGGTGCATGGAGCCTGCTTCTCCCTCTGCCTGTGTCTCTGCCTCTCTCTCTCTCTCTCTGTATGACTATCATAAATAAAAAAAAAAAAAGAATCTTGCAAATGTTCACCATATCCCCCTGGATCCAATAAACTTGCTCTAAGCAAGAGATCCTAATTAATAATACTATTACGTGAATTACAAGGATGTTCAGAGCAGCTTTTTTTGTTGTGGTAAAATACACCACACATAACATTTGCCATTTGACCATCTTGCAAGTGGCATTCAGCTCCTTCACACTGTTCTCAGCCATCACCTCTGTCTCCTGGGACATTTTCATCCCCCAGGGACCCCTACCCATTCTCTCCACGTTACCCCCGCCCCCAACACTCTCTCTTCTGTCCAGATATAAATGGAATCGTGCAACATGTAGTATGATGTGTTTGGCATCGTTCCTTGACACATTTTCTAGGTTCATCCATATTGTAGTAAGTATTAGTGCTTCATGGCTTTTATGGCTGAATAATATCCCATTGTATTCCATAATATCCCTTTATATGGATGGACTACATTTGGTTTATCCATTCATCCGTCAATAGACACTGGGTTGTTTCCACTTTTTGCCCACTGTGAAGAAGGCTGCTATGAACATTTGTGTGCAAGTTTTTGAGACTGTTTGCAAATCTTTGGGATGTATACCTAGGAGGGGAACTGCCGGGCCCTATGCTCATTCTGCACTTAACTCAGTGAGGTATCAGCATTATTTTAAATGCCAACAAACTTACAACCATCTTAAGCATTAAGTGTCTACCTCATTAAAATGTACAGCTGACCCACCACAGAATCTTCCAGTAACAATCCTGTTTCTCAAAAAAGATAGAACGGGGCACCTGAGCGGCATACTCAATTAAGTGTCAGACTCCTGGTTTCAGCTCAGGTCAGGATCTCAGGGTCACGCTCCGTGCGCAGCACAGAGTCTGCCTGAGACTCTCTCCCTCTCCCTCTGCTCCTCCCCTCTCGAATAATCCTTTAAAATTATGATCTTTGGGCAGCCCGGGTGGCTCAGGGGTTTAGTGCCGCCTTCAGCCCAGGACTTGATCCTAGAGACCCGGGATCGAGTCCCACGTAGGACTCCCTGCATGGAGCCTGCTTCTCCCTCTGCCTGTGTCCCTGCCTCTCTCTCTCGGTCTCTCATGAATAAATAAATAAATAAAATCTTTAAAAAAATAAAATAAAATAAAATTATGATCTTTAAAATAATTATCTTGGGAACCCTGGGTGGCGCAGCGGGTTTAGCGCCTGCCTTTGGCCCAGGGCGCGATCCTGGAGATCCAGGATCGAATCCCACGTCGGGCTCCCGGTGCATGGAGCCTGCTTCTTCCTCTGCCTATGTCTCTGCCTCTCTCTCTCTCTCTGTGACTATCATAAATAATAAATAAATTTAAAAAATAAAATAAAATAATTATCTTTTTTTAATATTTTTTTTTATTTTTCAGACAGAAAGAGAGCACGAGCTGGAGGCGTAGAGGGAGAGGATCTCAAGCAGACTTTGTGCTGAGCACGGAGCACGAGGTGCTCAATCTCATGAGTGGAACTGAGATCCTGACCTGAGCCAAAACCAAGAGTCCAGCACTTAACTGACTGTGCCACTCAGGCGCCCCAGTAAATAAATCATTTTTTAAAAAAAGATATATTGGGCAGCCCCGGTGGTGCAGCGGTTTGGTGCCGCCTGCAGCCTATGGTGTGATCCTGGGGACCCAGGATCGAGTCCCACATCGGGCTCCCTGCATGGAGCCTGCTTCTCCCTCTGCCTGTGTCTCTGCCTCTCTCTCTCTCTCTCTCTCTCTGTGTCTATGAATAAATAAATCTTTAAAAAAAAGATATAAAAAGACACATTTGAACTAGGATGATTACCATATAAAATGTTTATGGAAAAAGCCTGGGAAACATATAAAAACATTGTGTGAGGGAAATCTGAGATTTTCCCCCCTTTCTTTCCAAACTTTACATAACATGGCTATACTTTTGAGAGGAAAAAAGCGTTTATGAACAAGAAAAAAAAAAAGACCATTGCTGGAAAATTCTCACAATAAAATTTAAGCACAAAGACCTGCTTAGACCAGTGTGATCCCAATTTTGCGAGCATGGAGCTGGGCGAGTGGGAGGCAGCCTGGCTCGGGCAGAGGTGTGGAGCGAGGGAGGCAGCTGGGACATCGTGCTGCCACAGATGTGCTAGTTTGGAGGGTGCACGGAGCTCACAGGCTTTTGAAAGACTTTTTCACAGATGGATGTGGACGTTACACATGTACAGTCATTGGTATGCGCGTGTGCATTCAGCACCACACAACACTTTCCTTAAAGACTTTTCTTTTCTTTCTTCCCTATCATATTTTCTCCAATGAACACTGCTTTTGTAATCGGAGAGAAAACACACAACAGCAATCTAGCCCATGATATATTCTGAGTTGCTCTCAGTTTCCCCAGACTCTGTGGCAGGCGACTGCTTTGTGCTCCTGGCTGCAGGGCAGCCCAGGCTGGGACTGTAGCCTCGGGGCTCGGGCCCCTTGGGTGCCCATGAAAGGGGAGCAGCGCTAATGAAGTCACATCACACTCCACATCCACACCCGATCTGAGGAGGCACTGCTGTCTCCCTCTACTGCTTTCCACTTCCCGCCTGGGTGTCCCCAAAAAAGGAGCTGGAGTCCCAGAGGGAGTGAAGGAGGCCCCGGGAAGCTCGGGCTGGGGGCTCCAGTTGAGGGGGGACAAATCGCAGTCACCCATCCCTAGAGGAGGTGGCCACGCGGGCCCCACGCCCACCCCCGGGGCCACTGGGAGACTGGCTCTGGGAGACGGAAGAAGGGCCCGGCCGTGTAGCCTCCAGGGGTCTCAGGCCCGGGGGACGCGGCGGAGCTGACACCCTCCCGCCCCCAGCATAGCCCCTCTACCTGCCTCCTACTGCTCCCTGGGAGGTGGGATTTCCAGAAGGCTTTCTTTTTTTTAAAAGATGTTATTTATTTATTCATGAGAGACACACAGAGAAAGGGAGAGAGAGGTGCAGGGACCCAGGCACAGGGAGAAACAGGCTCCATGCAGGGAGCCCAGCGTGGGACTCGATCCCGGGTCTCCAGGATCACGCCCTGGGCCGAAGGTGGCGCTAAACCGCTGAGCCACCCAGGCTGCCCTCCAGAAGGCCTTCTGTGCGTGATCAAGGTGTAGGCCCCAGCGTGTGAGCAGGGGACAGGAGATCCCTAGGGTCGGGGGAGCACTGACCCCATAAGCACCAGCCAATGAGGCAGGGAGGCAGAGCGGACATGCCCCAGGCCTGCCTTCAGAAGGAGCCCGTGCCCACCCCGGCCCCTCAATGCAAGCCAGGTCGCAGAGGTGGGACCCCTCCCCACCAGCGAACAGACAAGCCAATCTGGTAGTGGGCTGAGGAGACAAGACACAAGCTAGGGCAGGGACCTACCTCAACCCAGGCTCTAAAGGAAGGTGGAGAGGAAGTTGTAATAGGAGTGGGAAGAACTTTCTAGCAATCAGAGGTGTTGGGGGTGAGCAAGGAAGGTTAGATGGGGTGTCAGAGGCTGTAGTGGGGATGGACCTGGGCGACCGGGCCACTGCCCACTGGTCTCTCTTGTTCCCAGCGAGCTGAAGACAAGGGACTCCTGGGACAAACATGTCTGGTCTCCATGTGGCTTCCCCAGGATGCAGGGGGACAGTGGAGGACGAGCCCGCTCGGGGAGGGCTCCCTCCGCCCCAGGGCACCCTTCTGGAAGCTGAGAGGCAGACTGCTCCAAGCCTGGTCGGAAGGTGCAAGGGGGAGGGGGCAAAGCCGCATTTCAGAAGCCCGGTTGGCAGAGAGCCCAGCGGAAGAGGTGATGTGGGCGATGCGTGCACAGGTGACCCTCTGTGTCCCCGGTCAGCGGGGAACCACTGGAAGGCAGAAGGCACAGGCTCCTGAGCATGGCAGGCCCACTGCCTTCTCCAGCTGAGCGCTGGAAAAATGGGAAGAACAGCCATAAGTAAGACAGACGTGGGCACCCGGGTGGCTGGGCGGTTGGGCGGCTGCCTCCGGCTCAGGTCGTGACCCCGGGGTCCTGGGATCAAGTCCCGCGTCGGGTTCCCCGCAGGAAGCCTGCTTCTCCCTCTGCCTGTGTCTCTGCCCCTCTCTCTGTCTCTCATGAATAAATACATAAAATCTTTAAAAAAAAAAAAAAGACAGACGTGATCCTTGTGCTCGGGGAGGCTAGTGCCAGGAGCGGGACCCAGACAAGTCACAAGCCGTTTTGGATCGCATTAGAGCCCTGGGTTACGTGGTGGAAAATGCGAAAGTGGGGACTGTTTTACGAGTGTGCAGGGACAGCCTCCCAGGGGATACTTGACCTAAGACCTGAGTGATGACAAGGAGCCTGCCACGGTAGGGACTCTGAAGAACATTCCAGCCAGCGCTAAGCCCTTGGTGCCCGCTGGAGAGTAATGCGCACACACGGAAGAGGCCGGCCTTCACCCCGGCCTCTATGAAGAACGTGGAGGAGGGGACCAAGTGGAGGCAGAGGAAAGAGCAGCAGGCAACCAGTGGACCAGACCAGAGATCATGGTGGCCTGGCCCGGGATGGAGGTGGCAGCGGAGACGGGGACGCCAGGACCTGCTGCTGGGCCAGGGACAAGGACTAGGGAGGGAGGAAGGATGCCTGACAAGCACAGAGCGGACGCCTGACATCACTCACCATCAGGAAAGTGCACGTCAACACCACGGTGAGACCCCCCCCTCACCCCTACTAGGAATGGCTGGGATGACAAAGTGGAAGAGAAGTGCTGATGTGCTTGTGCAGGCGCAAGATGTGGCAGTGGGTATGGAAAAGTCTAGAGGTCCCGCAATACCCAGCAATGCCGCAGGAATTGACAACAGGCATCCACACAAAACCGTGCACACACCAGTTCGTGGCAGCACTATTCATCACAGCCCCAGTTTGGAAGCCACGTCAATGTCCACCAACAGATGGAGAGACGCAATGTGGTAACATCCACAAGGTGCATCATTCCACCGCATAAAGGGACGGGGACGGAGGCCCGACACATGCTACACACATGCGTGAAGACAGTGTAGCCAAGTGAAAGGCAGGCCCAGAAGGCCACGTACTGTATGATTCCAGAACAAGCAAATGCACAGGGAAAGAAAGCAGAGGGGTGGTTGTCAGGGTTTGGGGGAATGGGGAGAATGGGGAATGCCTACTTAATGGCTGCCATGTTCCCTTTTCAGGGTAATGAACATGTTCTGGAAATAGTGGTGATGGTTGCACAGCACTGAGAACGTACGTGTCACTAATGGTAAATCTAATGTCATATACTTTTTCCCCCACAATAAAAATATAGGGCTGCCGTGCCGATCCACAGAGACCACCAAGGTCAGGGTCAGTGGGGGCGAGGCAGGGGTTGGGGTACACATGGGCCATGGGCATGCTTTATTAATGGAATTTTTTCCTTCCAATTTGAAGTTCCCAAAACAAACACCTCCAATGCACCACTGCACTTAAATGTGTCCCAAACACACGCCACCAAATCACCTGTCATGTGACCATTGTCACCGAATTCCACTAGGGATTGTTCTTGATTGTAAAGCATGAGATTGGGGGGTAGCGGGGTGCCTGGGTGGTGCAGCAGGTTGAGACACTAGTATTGGTTTTGGGTCAGGTCTCATCTCAGGGTCGGAGGATCCAGCTCTGAGATGGGCTGTGCACTCAGCACGGAACCTGTTTGGGTTTCTCTCTCCGTCTTCCTCTCCCTACCTCTCTGTCTTCAAGATAAATAATCTTATTTTTCTTTAAGATTTTACTTATGCATTCATGAGAGAGACACACAGAGGCAGAGACACAGGCAGAGGGAGAACGTGGGGAACCCAAGGCGGGACTCGATCCTAGGACCCTGGGATCATGATCTGGGCCAAAGGCAGACGCTCAACCACCGAGCCACCCAAGAGTCCCAAAATAAGTAATTAAAAAATAAGCAAGCACCCACGCAAGCAGAGACCAGGCGCCTGGCCGTGTGTGCCGGTAGAGCCCGCGAACCTTGATGTCAGGGTGGTAGGTTCGAGCCCCACGCTGGGCCTAGGGTTTACTTTAATATAAAAAAATGTAAATAAAATCGTGAGATGGAGGAGATAAGGGGGGATGGAATGTCCCCCGAAGAGGCCCACGGAGCCCACGAGGCCGCCGACGCTGAGCCGCAGGAGAGCGAGACCCAGGGTTTCTCAGGCAGAGAGATGCTGGGGAGAAGGGCTGAACGAGACAGAGCATCGCGGGGACGGACGGGGGCGCGGCAGGCAGCACGCGTGGGCATCTGCTCGGGGTGGACGGGGGCACACGGCCCGGGGCGCTGGGCGGGGAGTGCGGCTCGGCCCGCATAGACGCCGCCTTCGGGAGCTTCCGCAGAGCACCGGTCGCGGAGGCGGGGCGGGGGGAGAACGCCGCCTTGGGGCTCTACCCGGACCGGCCCGGAGCCCGTGGGCGGCGCTGGCAGCAGGTGCGGGGCGCGGGGGCGGAGGAGAAGCCCCGCGGCAGGGTGCGGGGCACAGCGGCTTCGCGGGGAGCCCGCGGCGGGCCGCGATCTCGGGCGGGGGCGGGGCGGGGGCGCGGCCGGGTGGCGCCCCCTCCTCCCGCCTCCCCCCTCCCCCGCGAGGCGGCGGCGCCCCGGGTGGCGGAGGGCGGAGCCCCGGCGCGCTCGCCCCGCCCCCTCCCGGCCCGGAGCCGCAGACAAAGGCGACGGCGGCGGCGGCGGCGGCGGTGGCGGCGTGGGCAGGGCGGGCCGTGGGCGCCAGTCCTCCCCCACCCCCCGACCCAAGGAGGCGGGCGCAGCGGGTGGGGGCTCCGGGGAGGCGGGAGCAAGGGGCTGAGAAGAGAGCCCTGGCCGTCCGGGCGGGGCCTGCGCCCCACGGACGCCCGCGGAAGGCCCCTTCGCTCGAGCCCACCCGGCCACGAGGGGGTCAACTCCACAAACGTCTAGTGGGGGATCCCCGGGTGGCTCGGCGGTTTAGCGCCGCCTTCGGCCCAGGGCGGGATCCTGGGGTCCCGGGATCTAGTCCCGCGTCGGGCTCCCTGCGTGGAGCCTGCTGCTCCCTCTGCCTGGGTCTCTGCCTCTCTCGCTCTCTCTCTGTGTCTCCCACGAATAAATGAATAAAATCTTAAAAAAACAACCTAGTGGGGCCCACGGCTGCCACAGCACGACCGTCCTAACCCCACTCTGCGGACGGCCAAACACACCGAGGACACAACCGAAACTGGAAGTTGCCCTCTGCCCTGGCGCCCAGGTCCTGATCCACGGCTCTCAGCTCCGCTGACGGGCGTGTCCAAGGGACACCTAGGACGTACCTGTGTCTGGCTGCAGGGGCTCAGCCAAGTGTCAGGGGGCCCCCACACCCATAGGGGCAGAGAAAGCAGAGAAGGGAAGCCGCAGCCAAGGGCCGGCTGCAGTCCGCCTTTACAATGGCCCAGCACGGGTCGTCGCTCCTATTTTGCCCACCCTGGATCCTGGGAAGGGTCAACGCACAGGGCCCTTGCAACACGGGACAGGGGATACCTGCATGCCCTTCAGGCAGATCTCCCCCGGAGGGCCATGGTCACACCTGTTCTCTCCTTCCTACACACACGTGTTGGAAGCAAGATGCCAACACCAGGGCTCCCATTCCGGGGGAAACCACACCACCCTGATATGCTCGTGGACTCAGCACTGATGCCATCATCAGCCCCCCTACCCCCTCCACAAATGTACCACTAAGGCCCTTACAGCTTGTTTTTCTTTCTGCACCCAGGATGCAATCAAGGACCACACACATCACACGTGGTTGTTAGGTCTCTACTATCCTTTAGTCTAGAACAACCCACTTTTTTTTTTCTTAGACTTTCATGGCACTGACCTCTTGGCAGAGTCCAGGGCACCTGCCTTGCAAAATGCCCAAGTCTGGATCTGCCCTCATTAGATTTAGCTTAAGTGCTTTAACAAATTGCTGGGTCCTACCCCCTCCCCACGAACAGCATCAGGAGACACCGGGATCAGGCCATCCCACTGCTGGGGACCTTGATTTGGTTTGGTCACATGGTCCAAGTCATGGCTGCCAGGTCTCTCCTTTTGCCTTCCTAATTTACAAGACACCTGGGGTAACACCTTGAGACCCTGAGACTATCTTGTTCCCTAACAACCTCTACGTAATGGTTTTACCATCCCACGATGATCCTTGCCTAAATGAATGGCATCGGGCTACAAAATGCCTTAATTTGTAAGAATTGTAGCAGGGCCACCACAGTCTGTTCCATCATCACTAGACTGGCCCAGCCAATGGCTTGGCCCGAGCGGTGGCTGCCTGGACAAACTAGGCATCCAACCCCAGAACTGTGCCCACCCCTTCTTGCCCAGGGGCAGGAGAAATAAAAGGAAGCGTGGGAGGGCTTCATCTCCAAAGCCTTCTTAAGTAGTTCGGGAGTGGTATGCTGGTCCGGGTACCCAGGTGAGCTGTCTGCATGTCGGTGAGGGCGGGGGTGGCGGGAAAGGAGCTTTGCTTAAGCTGGAACACACTTTGTCCCTTGGGACCTTAGTGGTGCAATGACCCCTGGAAATCGAATCGGTAGGTCTCAGGTGATGCCTTGCCTCTTATTTGTAGGAAACTCACTTCCTAGGTGATGTTGATGTGATTCAGGGCTGCACTTCTTCATCCCAAGATCCCCCCGGACGTCCTTGCCCCTGGTGCGGGGGGTCCAAGGACCAGCAGCACAGACGCCGCCTGGGAGCTTGTGAGAAACGCAGACTCTCAGGCCCTGGACCTGCCCCAACCCTGCAGTTTAACAAGGGCCTTAGGGCGGAGGTGCGCTGGCCCAGAGCACCCCCTCAACGAACCAGGAAGGACGCACACATACCTGAATGGGGTTCAGACACCAGACAAGTGATTCAAAGGGTTTCTCCTTCCCTCTCAACCCTTCCCTCCCCAAAGCTGCTGAGTGGATGGTGCTGCCCACTCAGGGTCTGCTGAAATCTGGTCCAAGTGCCCTGGCCCCCCTGCCTTTGTAGGTGAGGGCAGGCCTGACGTGCTGCCTGGAAGTGGCTGACAAGGAATGGCACCCCAGAGGGCCTGTGTGAAAAAGCGAAGCAATTCCTAAGATCATCATCAAAATCAACCTTCAGGGGAGAAGGGGGGCACCTGGGGGGCTCAGTCGGTGAAGCGTCTGCCTTTGGCTTAGGTCGTGATCTCGGGGTCCTGGGATTGAGCCCCGCATCGGGATCCCTGCTCAGCGGGGAGCCTGCTTCTCCTCCTTCTGCTGCTCCCCTTGCTTGGGTTCACTCTCTCTCTGTCTCTCAAATAAATAAATAAAATCTTTTTTAAAAAGCATCCACCTCGGGGTGTAAGCTCCCGAGTGAAAACATCACCCGCCCACCTCTGGGCTAACCCGACTGGCCCGAGGGCATGAGCAGAGCGAGTCCAGGAGTCATCAGGATGAGAGTCTCTGTGAGGTGCCCTTCGTCCCCACCGCTCAAAGCAAGCCGAGCAAGAGGCAGGCTGCCCTGCGAGGGGCGATGCCTGGTCTCGGCCCCAAAGCAGCCCCCGGGCCCCAGCTCCTCAGTCTTTCCTCCTCTAGCTCCTAACTAGTCTGGGGCCTGACACTCCTTGGCAACTCAGGGCTCTCCTTCCTGGGTGTTTTCTCCCCTTTCATGTTACAGAAACCCTCGGAATCATACTGGTCCTCCGTCACTGGACACTAACTGTGTCCAGTCCGTGAGTAAGGCTGTCTCCATCCACCGCCACGCCTTGGCCACCCACCAAATGGCAGCAACTCCACCCTCTAGCCAAATGAGACCCCAGGGGACCAAGTGCCAGGAGCAAAGTTTGCGGATTTCCCCCAGCAGCGACCCTGGGGGGCAGGCACTCTTTATTCCCACATGGCACTGTCTTCCCCTGTGGGGACCCCGAAGTACAAGCAAGGGAAGACCCACCCAGGGGCGCCTGGGTGGCTCAGGGGTTGAGCATCTGCTTTCAGGGTCCTGGGACCAAGTCCCCCACCGGGCTCCCGGCAGGGAGCCTGCTTCCCCTCTGCCTGTGCCTCTGCCTCTCTCTGTGTGTCTCTCATGAATAAATAAATAAAATCTTGAAAGAGAAAGAAAGAAAGAAAGAAAGAAAGAAAGAAAGAAAGAAAGAAAGAAAGAAAGAAAGAAAGAAAGAAAGAAAGAAAGACCCACCCAACCCTACTAAGGCCCCCATGCTGGGCTAAGTGCTCTGATGTGTTTTTCCTTTGATGTGTGTGTTACACGTATTTCTTGTTGTTAAAGCTTTACTGAGGTGTAATTGCCATATGATCAAATGAACAT
Source organism: Canis lupus familiaris (assembly GCF_011100685.1). Lineage (NCBI taxonomy): Eukaryota > Metazoa > Chordata > Mammalia > Carnivora > Canidae > Canis > Canis lupus. Next base: position 122,826,906 of record NC_049260.1, read on the forward strand.
ATTTAGAGCAAACACTTTAAGGTTTTGTAAATATGTCTGTGCAACCATCATCACCATCAGGACAGTGACCATTTCCATCATCCTCAAGGATCCTCATGCCCCCTTTGTCATCACTGCCTTCAGCCCATCCCTGCAAATGCTGATCTGCTTTCCATCATATGCATTAGTTTGCATTTTCTAGAATTTTCTACTGATGCCTCAGCCAGCACTTGGAACTGAGGTAAGGAAGGAAGGGCATCTTAAAATTCTGAGACAATGGAAAAGCGTGGTGACCCCGTGCAGATGATAGCTATTGGAATTCAGGGCCCATTCACCACGGCACGATTATTTCCAGAGGGCCCACTTCAGGACAGGCAGGGCGCTCAGCAGCAAGGCACAAGGACAGAACCAAACCCTGCTCACAGGAAGCCCCCACTTGGGGGGCAGGGAGCATGTGGGGGGGCTTCCATGGAGGACGGAGGAAGATGGAGAGAGGGGACAAGTGTGGGCCCGCAGCCCCCCACCCTGCTCTCGCAGCACACTGGGCCCTGCTCTCCCCAGCCGTTGCCACTTTGTTCCTGACCAGTCTCTCCCATTATAAAAAGGCCCCAGGGAAGGAGGGGGCTGTGGATCCTCAGCGCACAGAATGCTGGCTGCCACAGGGGGGCTCAGCCGGCAGGAGCCGCAGGAAAGACCTGGGGGGCTGTGGTGTGGCCTCTCTGGATGAAGACAGACAGGAGACAATGGTGGTCCTGACTCACTAGGCCTCAAGGCTGAAACAAGAGGACAGGTCCGGCCGGACCTCGTTGGGAACAGGTGGAGTGGGCCGGAGGCCAGTTAGTTGCCTTTGTCACATAGGTCTCCTGTGCACCAGGCCTGCGAGCAAGCACGTGACGATGTCAGAGAGGGGGACCAAGATCTAGAAGACTAGGGTGGCAGGGCAAAGACGAAGAAGCAGAGAGAAGCCCAACAGAGTGGGGCGACACTAGATCTACAACAAAGGGGTTGAGGGACCCCAGGAAAGGATCCCGGTGAACAAGGGCACCGGGAAGGGCTCTCCGAAGGCACTGGGTGCCTTGGTGCTGACGCCCCTTCCTCCCCACCTTCCGCCCTCCGTAAGCCGTTCCTTCCTCTCCCTAACTCAATTTGCAAGACTGCCCCCCACCCTGGATCTTTCTACCTTTTGCAAGCTTGTCAGTGTGTCGCCCCACTGCCGCCCCCGCCCCCAGCCTGGCACCTGTGCCCGGCTAAAGCCGGTGGAGGACACGACTGACACGATGCCAGTGGAGCTGGAGCTCTGACAGGCCGCGCTGGGCGCCTGCGGGAGGCCGGCTCACCAGGATAAGGGGCCCAAACCAGCGAGCGCCTCAACAGCCACCCAGAAACCTGACGAAGTCTAACCACCCTGCATATCATAAAAACACTCAAACTAGGAATACAAGGGTCTTCCTTGGGGTGCCCGGGTGGCTCAGCAGTTGAGCGTCTGCCCTTGGCTCAGGGCATGATCGCGGGGTCCTGGGATGGAGTACCGTGTCGGGCTCCCTGCATGGAGCCTGCTTCTCCCTCCGCCTGTGTCTCTGCCTCTCTCTGTGTGTCTCTCATGAATAAATGAATAAAATCTTAAAAAATAAAATAAAATAAAACATAAAAGGTCTTCCTTGACTTGATAAAGAGCATCTATGAGAAATCTACAGCCAACTTCCAACTCACTGGTGAAAGACTGGAGGCTTCCGCTCTTAGATCAGGAGCAAGGGAAGGATGTCTGCTCTCACCACTTCTATTCAACACTGTACTGGAAATTTTAGCCCGAGCAAATAGGCAAGAGCAAGAAATAAAAGGCATCCGGATTGGAAAGGCAGACGTAAAACGGTCTCTGTTTGCCCATGACATAATCCCACATACAGAAGATCCTGAAGAATCCACTAAGAAGCAATCAGAGCTAATAAGCGAGGTGAGTAAGGTTGCAGCACACAGGATCAATATACAGAAATCAACTGCGCTTCTACACAGTGCCAATGAGCAAGATGAAAGGAAGCTGAACCGATTCCCAGGGCGAGTGGGTGGCTCAGTCAGGTAAGCACCCGACTCTTGGTTTCAGCTCAGGTCACGATCTCAGGGTCCTGGGATCGAGCCCCACTTAGGGCTCCACACTCAGCACGGACTCTGTTTCTCTCCCTTTCCCTTTGTGCCCTCCCCAAATAAAGAAACAAATCTTAAAAAAAAAAAAATTCCTGGCTCAGTCAGAAGAGCATGTGGCTCTTGATACCAGGATCATGTGTTTGAGCCCATGGTGGGTGAAGAGATTGCTTAAATAAATGAACTTCTAAAAAAAAAATCTTTAAAAATAATTTAAGGGGGCAGCCTGGTTGGCTCAGCAGTTTAGCGCCGCCTTCGGCCCAAGGTGTAGTCCTGGAGTCCCGGGATCAAGTCCCATGTCGGGCTCCCTGCGTGGGGCCTGCTTCTCCCTCTGCCTGTGTCTCTGCCTCTCTCTGTGTGTCTCTCATGAATAAATAAATTAAAATCCTTTAAAAATTTTAAAAAAAAGAGGGGTGTCTGGGTGGCTCAGTGGTTGAGCCTCTACCTTCGGCTCAAGGTATGATCCCAGGGTCCTGGGATTGAGTTCCGCATCGGGCTCCCTGCGGGGAGTCCGCTTCTCCCTCTGCCTGTGTCTCTGACTCTCTCTCTCTCTGCGTCTCTCATGAATAAATAAATAAATAAATAAAATCTTAAAAAAAAAAGAAAACAATTCCACTCACAATAGCACCATAAAAAATAAAATACTCAGGAATAAATGTAACAGGGACGCCTGGGTGGCTCAGTGGTTGAGCGCCTGCCTTTGGCTCAGGGCAATGATACTCGAGTCCCACGTCGAGCTCCCTGCATGGAGCCTCTTTCTCCCTCTGCCTGTGTCTCTGCTTATCTCTGTGTGTCTCTCATAAATAAATAAATAAATAAATAAATAAATAAATAAATAAAATATTTTTTTAAAACAGGAATAAATGTGAGCAGCCCAGGTGGCTCAGCGGTTTAGCGCCGCCTTCAGCCCAGGGCATAATCCTGGGGTCCCGGGATGGAGTCCCACGTTGGGCTCCCCGCATGGAGCCTGCTTCCCCCTCTGCCTGTGTCTCTCTCTTTCTCTCTACTCTCTGTGTCTCTCATGAATACATAAATAAAATCTTTTTTTTTTTAATTTTTATTTATTTATGATAGTCACACAGAGAGAGGCAGAGACATAGGCAGAGGGAGAAGCAGGCTCCATGCACCGGGAGCCCGACGTGGGATTCGATCCCGGGTCTCCAGGATCGCGCCCTGGGCCAAAGGCAGGCGCTAAACCGCTGCGCCACCCAGGGATCCCCATAAATAAAATCTTAAAAAAAGAAAAATCTTTATAAAAATAAATAAAAAAATAAAAATAAAAAATAAAAAAGGAATAAATGTAACAAAAGTACAAAACCTTGTTTAAAGAAATTGAAGACCCGTTTGGAAAGACATTCCATGTTCATGGGTAATACTCTACCTAAATCGATCTACAGATTGAATTCAATTCCTACAAAATTGCAGCTGGCTTCTTTTGAGAAACTGGCAAGCTGACCCAAAAATTCATATAGAAACTTAAGGGACCCAGAATAACCAGAACAATCTTGAAGAATACAAAATTGGAAGACTCACACTTGATTTTAAAATTTACTTACAGGGACACGTGGGTGGCTCAGTTGGTTAAAGCATCGGACTCTTGGTTTGTGCTCAGGTGGTGAGCTCAGGGTCATGAGGTGGAGCCCTGCATCAGGCTCCTCACCCAGCATGGAGGCTGATTGAGATTCTCTCCTTCTCCCTCTGCCCTTCCTCCTGCTCATGCTCTCATTCTCTCTCTCTCTCTCTGTCTCTCAAATAAATAAATAAATCTTTTTAAAGATCCTAAAAATAAAACTTACTTACAAATCCACAGTAAAAGCAGAGGGGTACTGGCATAAAGATAGGCATTTCTCCAGAAAAGATAAACAAATGGCCAATGGTGCATGAAAAAATACTCAGCATCACTTAGGCATCAGGAACTGCAAATCAAAACCACAATGAAAAAAAAAAAAACCACAATGATACCACCTCACGCACAGTAGGATGGCTCTAATCAAAAACGTGCATTGGGAGGATATGGGGAAAGTGGAACCCTGTGACATTCCAGGTAGGAATGTGAAGTGGCTTAGCCCCTGTGGGAAAGGGTTCGGCAGGTTCTCAAAAAATTAAACAGAATTTACCCTACGATCCAGCAATTCCATTTCAGGCTATATACCCAAAAGAATTAAAAGCAGGGACTCGGGGTGCCTGGCTGGCTCAGTCGGTGAAGTGTACTGCTCTTGATCTCAGGGTTGTGGGGCTGAGCCCCACGTTGGGTATAGAGATTACTTTTAAAAAATCTTTTAAAAAATAAATAAAAGCAGGGACTCAAACAGATATTTGTACACTCATGTTCACAGCATTATTCACAATAGTCAAAAGGTGGAAGCAACCCCCATGTCCACCAACGGGTGAATGGATACTGTGTGGTATAGTCACACAATGGAGTATTATCCAGCAATAAAAAGAAATTTAGGGGGAGCCTGGCTGGCTCAGTTGGAAAAGCATCTGACTCTTGATCTCAGGTTGTGGGTTTGAGCCCCACATTGGGTGTAGAGATTACTTTACAAAAACATTAAAAAAAAAACATGATAAAAGAAAGAAGCCACACATAAAAATCATATATTGTATGGTTCATACAGTTCATTAGATGAAATGTCTGGAACAGGTAAATCCATAGAAAGTAGATGATCGGTTGCCAGGGGCTGGGAGGTGTTGGGAGAAATGGGTACGGGAGTGCTAAAGGCGGGGTTTCTTTTTAAGGTAATGAGAATGTTCTGGAATGAGACAGTGGTGATGGTTGCACAAGTCTCTGAATCTATTAAAAACCACTGACTGCACACTTTACCGGGGTGTGCGAATTTTAGCTCAATAAAGCTGTAGGTTGTTTTGTGCCTGGGAGCCCTGAGGAGAAAAGGGCGTGGAACCCAAGGCTGAGACAGACACCTGGCGGTAACGTGGGGGTTGGAGAACCCAAGAAGAGGCCCCAGGGAGTCCGGGTCCTGGCCCAAGGAAGTCCCCTGGCAAAGTGATGCGGGTGTGCATGTGCATTTCCCTGGGCTGCACTGGACCCCACTGGGGTCCCCTTCTCTCACAGGGTGCAAGGCCGCAGGCACGTAGAGACCGGACAGGAGAAGCACCACTGACGCTAGGGGAGGACCAGTGTTGAGGGGAGGACGGGAGCCAGGCAAGGGGTCCGACTGGTCTTTTGGGACAAAAGCTTCTTTCTGCTCTGAGAAGAGGGTCGGATTGGGCCAGGAAACCCCTCCCTGCTCTGCCTGGGACTCCAGACCCCGGAAACGGGGTCTTCTCAGACTACTAATGGTTTTCCCTGCTTTCCAGCTCCTTTTTATTCACCCTTTCTTTTGTCTCCATTTTATTTTATTTTATTTTATTTTATTTTATTTTATTTTATTTTGGGAGGGACGGAGGTGCAGAGGGAGAGGGAGAGAATCTTAAGCAGGCTCCATGCCCAGGCACCACGCGGGGCTCAATGTCACCACCCTGAGATCAGGATCTGAGCTGAAATCAAGAGCCTGGGCCACCCAGGCGCCCCTCCCCTTCATTTTCACGGATAGTCCCGCTTTTAAAACTACATCCCAGGCTCTGATTCTGCCCAAACTTCAGCAGGAGCTTTAAAAGGGAGCGGTGTCCCCAGACACTGGCCTGTGATGGCTGCGGCTCAGAGCAGGAAACTGCAGAGGGCAGTTGGCATGTGTCCCCAAGAGCCTGGGGCTCTCTCTCAAGAACCTTCCTGCCCGGGGTTCATCTCAAGCCCTCCTCCAACAAGGAGCCTCCCTGAGGGCAGTCCCAGCCCAACTGTGGCAGCCCCCCCAACTCACTGCCAGGGGGAGCCCCGAGGATCGCCCCAGTGTGGCCCCTCAACCAAGGCTCCTTTCAAGCCTGTAGGGCAGCGCGGGGGGCTCTCCACGCCTCCCCACCAGGTCGGCCTTACACGAAATACTACCTCAATCCCTGTCTGAGGAAGTCAAGAGCGCACAGCTCTGGAATCGCTGGCCGTTGGGTGGAAGATTCCAAGAAAGAAAGCGGTGAGGCTGGGATCCCACGGCGGCACCAACCAACCAGTGCAGCCCGGGTGCCCACCACTGGGATTCCCGCGGGCTGCCTTTCGGTCCCTGCCCGGGTCATCACCGAGCCCGTTCCACGAGCGGGCAATGACAATGGCCAGGCAAGATTTCCAGGGAACAGGCCGAGAGGAACAGCCCGGGGGCGCACGGCGAGAATGGAAGAAAGGCGGAGGGCAGCGAGGGGCAGCGAGGGGCAGCGAGCGCCCCCGGGGACAGGGCCTCAGGGGAGCTGGGTGGCGCGGCCAGGGCAGAGCAAGGTTCCCCGTCCTGCCCCCGCCCGCTCCCGGCGGCCACAACGGGGCTCCCGCGGCCTCCCCCATCCCTCCCCAGACACCGATCCCGCCCCCCGCGCCCCCGCGCCCCCTTACAGGAGTTCCCCCCATTCTTCTAAGGAGACCTCATTGCCCCGGCCCACGCCGCGCCCAGCAGCGCCTGCTCCCCGGTCGTGACCCAGAAACCCGGAGTTGAAGTGCATACCTGTCTGCGCCCGGTCCGCCCCTGGGTCCCGACTGCCTCCGACCTTGAACTCCCGCCACTTGGCCCCGGGGGCGTCTCAGGCCACACCATCCGGGACATTTCCCTGGACACCTCTCTGAGCGCACACAGAAAGTACACACACGCGGGGCCGGAGGAGCCTCCGCGCACACACAGACGGGGCACAGGCACGCACTCACGAAGTCACGCCACGCACAGGCAAGGAAGCCCCGCTCCGGGCCACCGGGCTGGGCTTGGGTTCCGCGCGCGCGGCCGGGCGGATCCCCTCCCGCCCGAGCACCCCCCGGCCCACGCCCCTCGCGGCTCCGGACCCGAGGCCCCGCAGGGCGGAGAGCGAGCGGGGCACCGCTGCCCGCAGGCAGCCTCCCCGTCGCGGAGCCCGCGGCACCCGGCCTGGGCGCGCGCCGTTTGGGCAGGGCCGGAGCGGAGCGGCTGCCAGGAGGAGCGCCCCGGCCCCAGCGCCCCCGCGCGCTCCTGCGCCCCTCGCCCGCCCGCGGGGCCCTGGATTCGGCCGCCGCCCGCGCCGCGGGTGCCCAGCTCCCTCCCCCGCCCTGGGTCCAGCGGGGCGAGCGTGTGCAGGGAACGGAGCCCGTTGCTATGCAACCTCCATCCCGCGCCGGCGCCGGCAGCACCGCGCCTCCCCGCTCCCCGGCCGGGGTGCAAGCGCGCCGGCCCCGGGCCGAGCCCAACTTCCCGAACCAGGCCGATCCGGACCCAGGGTTCAGGCCCCCAGTGTACTCCGGGCGCCCGGGGGATGCGCGCGGCACCCCATCCCCACGCAGCCCCCCCGTTTGTGCGCGGTTCCCACGGAGCGCCAACACCCAGCAGCCCCCCGAATTGAGGGCGGGAATGGCTCCCTACCTCTTCCTCTCCGCGCCCTCCAGCCCTCCAGGGTAGGCGACCGGCTGCCTCCCCAGGTGGCGCCCGCGCCCACGCCCCCGCCGCGGCGGTCCCTACCTGAAGCATCACTTTGTACTGCTCCTCCGGTTTCTGAACCACGCACATATTACATCCCATGGTGCTGGCCAGCGAGGGGCGGAGGGCGGCCGCGGGAAGACGCCTTTCAGTGGCCGGAGTGCGGGACCGCGGGTCCCGGGCCGCGGCCGCGGGCCATACCCTAGCGCAGGGGGCGGGCCGCCGAGCGGGGGAGGGGAGGACGCCCCCCAGGGAGGGGCCGCTCCACGCCCCTCCGGTTACCTCGGCCGGCGGAGGCCAGGCGCGGGCATGCTCCCTCGCACCCGGCCAGGAGAAAAAGGGCAGCGGGGGATGGGCGGGCGCGCCGGGCGTTGCTGGGCGACGGCCCCCCAGGAGGCGCGGGGGCGCGCCGGGCCGCCGGGGGCCGTCAGGGGCCGTGGGCCGCGCGCCTCCCCGCCCGCGGGGCCCGCCGCTGCCGCTGCCGCTGCCGCTGCCGCTGCCGCCTCCGGTTCCCACCCATGGCCACCGGCCCCGGGAGCCCGGCCCTCGCGCTCGGCGCCGCGGCCCGGCCCGCCGAATGGGGGGCGGCGGCGCGGCGGCGGCCCCCGCCCGCGGCCAGGCCCGCGCCCACGCTCCCGCCTCGCCCGGCCGCGCTCACGGCGCTCCCGACGCCCGCTCTCCGGCCCGCAGTCGGCCCCGCAGTCTCCGGCTCCCGCCCGGGACGACGGGCACGCGCGCGGCGGCGGCGGGGGGGAGGGGCGCGGGGACGGGGCGCACGCGCGCGGGGAGGGGAGCGGGGCGGGGTGGCGGCGCGAGCGGCGGGGGCCGCGGGAGCCGGCGCGGAGGGCCGGGGGCGGGGCCTCGGCCGGGGTGCTAGGGGCTCCGGCGCCCCGCTCCGCGCTCCCCGCTCCCGACGGCGTCGGGTCTCCGGGCTCCCCGCTCCGGCCGCGCGGCCGCCGCGGGGCGGGCCCGGGAGACGGGGGGCCTGGCCCCGGCAAGGCGCCTCCGGGGTCCTCCGAGAGCTCGGGGCCGCGATCGCAGCCCGCGTGCCTCTACCCTCCCTCCGACCTCCCTTCAGTGACTGCTTCCCTCCCTCCGCTCGGCCCTCCCTCGCTGTCCTTTACACCGACACCTTTGTTAAAATAAGATAAAAAGAAGGGGGGGAGAGAGGGCGCAGAGCCCGCCACACGGCTTGGGGTGCCCTGGGAGCCCCGCGCGCGCGGGGCCGCCCCCCCGGTCCGCCGCCTACCTGTCTCCGCCGCAGCCCCGCGCTCGGGCTGTCCCCCCATCCCTTGCTCTTCTCTGCCACCGCCTGCCCTCTGCTCGGACCAGCCCGAGAGAAGGCCCTCGCCTGGGAAGCAGCGTGGGACTGGGGGCTCGCTTCCCAGGGGTGCCCGGGCAGAGCCGCTGCGCCCGAGCCCCCCGGCCGCGGAAGGTCGCTTGATTAAATTGCCGCACGCTTCATTTCCAGGCTTTGGCAAGTGATGGGATCATTAACCGCACGGAGCCGTTTAATTAGACGGCAGCGGTTGGGGAAGGCCCCTCCAAAGCCCTCTTCCTCCCCGACTCCTGGGTTAGAGGCTACAAATCGGGACGCGGGCCTGCTGCGGGGTCTGGAGAAGGGCAAGGAGTGTCCGGGAGAGCAGCCCCGGGGCAAGGGCTGGTGCACCGGTGGCCTACACTGACGGTGGTCTCAGGGGAGGAGAGCCGAGTGCCGGTACAAGGGTACATGCAGGTTGGAGGGGCTCAGAGCCGCCGGGACTTGACCCTGCGAGGAGGTGGACAGAGTGCATCTGAGAATTCTCGGCCCCAAACCCAAAGACGGTACTGCTGTGCTAGGACCACCACAACCCTGGTGGCTTACAACAACAGAAATGTGTTTTTTTCCAGTTCTGGAGGTTCCAAGTCCAAAATCAAGGTGTGGGCAGGGCCATGCTCCCGCTGAAGGCTCAGCGGAGGGTCCTTCCCTGCCCCTTCCTCCCTTCTTGGTGGCTCCCAGCAGCCTTTGCTGTTCCCTGGCTTGTAGCGGCATCACACCAGTCTCTGCATCTGTCCTCACCTGGCCTTCTTCCCCTCGTGTCTCCTCTGTGTCCATAAGGACACCGGTCGTTGCATTTAGGGCTCACCCTACTCCAGCATGACCTCCCCCTAACTTGATCACATGTTCAAGGGCTCTAATTCAAAATATGATCACGTTCACAGCTACCAGGGATTGGGACTTGAACTTTGTGGAGGGCATAATTGTACCCACCACACGGGGCAGAGGGGAGATTTAAGGACTACATAGACTGCTTCTTGATGAGTGGAGGGACGAAGTCACGTTGCCTCGGAATGTAAATGTCTGCGAACACGTGAATGGGAGGACTTTGTGGCCATTTTACCATTGACTGCACCTGCATCACCTGTTCTCGATTCCCCCATCCCTGGAAAGCCTCACTGCCAGGCTAGGTTTTCTTCCGGGAGGGCTGAACTGGATCTTCATCCTACGTAGGTCTGAACCTTTCATTGCTTTCCTCCTTGGCGGGCCACAGTTGTGCAATTGTCTATTTACAAAACACCCAGAGACACCCTATCGATGTCCTCAGTGGCAGGCATGCTTCTTGTCCTTAGAGAGCAGCAGCAGGGCTAGCTCCTGACGCACACGGGATCAACTGCCCCACCAATATGACAATCTTTTCTTGACTGGATGGTCCATGGGCATGAGGAACCTACGTTGACCAGATAATAGCTTTTGTTGTTGTCGTTAGGATTTTATTTATTGGGACACCTGGGTGGCTCAATGGTGGAGCATCTGCCTTCGGCCCAGGGCGTGATCCTAGAGTCCTGGGATCGAGTCCCACCTCGGGTTTCCTTCATGGAGGCTGCTTCTCGCTCTACCTGTCTCTGCCTGTCTCTCTCTCTCTCTCTCTCTCTCTGTCTCATGAATTTTATTTATTTATTCATGAAAGACACAGGGAGAGGCAGAGACACAGGCAGAGGGAGAGGGAAAAGCAGGCTTACCACGAGGAGCCTGATGCTGGGCTCGAGCCCAGGGCCCTGGGATCCCAACTGAAGCCAAAGCCAAAGGCAGACGCTCCACCACTGAGCCACCCAGGCAGCGCCCCCCCCCCCCCAGATTATAGCTTTTGTTTCAAGTTCAGCAGAGCCCTTACCATGACCCTTGATGGAAGCAGTACCCCTATCCCAAGAAGCAGGACCTCAAGCCCAGGAAGGCCTAAGGTTTCAGAAATGGGAAACCCTGATTCAAGTGGGTCACTGCAAATGATGGGGAGAGCAGCCAATCCTGCTGCCACTCCTAGGTTCACAGCACCACGTATGATTATTGATTCACTGCCTTTGTCACCTTGTGGAGTAAGGTCCCCCAATGCCATAAGGTGCTTTCCCTGAGCCAGAATCTTTGCTGAGCCTTCAATAGGCCCTGGGTGCTTCTGGGTGATGCAGTATAGGGCAGGGCCAGTGGCTCCCATGCACAAGTGCATATTGTCACACCATCTTTCTTGGAAAGAGTCCCTTACTCAGAAGTATTGTGTGGCATACCATGTCATTAGATCAGGTGTTGTGTAAGCCCTCGGATGGATTGCTAGCAAAGATGTTGTGCACGGGGAAGGCAAATCCAAATCCAATGCGTGAATTATTACTGCCCCCTCTGCGGGGAGAGGAATCCTGAGGTAACCTTCCTGCTACCAAACGGTTGGCTGGTCCTCTTGAGGAATGGCGCCATACCAAGAACTCAGCATTGGTCTCTGCTGCTGGTGGGTTGGGCATTGCGTAGTGGCAGTGTGGGGATCAGCCTTGCTGAGAGAGAACCCTTCCCTTTGGGTCCGTGCAGAACCTCCAGCCCTTCCCACCAAGGCCACTGCCTTCATGGATCCACTGCACCTTGGAGAGAAGCTGGTTGACCTCCACCATGGGGTTCCCTCTATTTGCCTGGTGGCGGAGTTTGAGTTCCTGCTGTGCTGAGGGCCATTGGTGGAGACACAGAAATCCACATAGCCTTCTTTTTTTAAAAGATTTTATTTATTTATTCACGAGAGACACGCAAAGAGAGGCAGAGACACAGGCAGAGGGAGAAGCGGGCTCCCTGCAGGGAGCCCCATGCAGGACTCAATCCCCGGACCCTGGGATCAGGCCCTGAGCTGAAGGCAGACGCTCAACCACTGAGCCACCCGGGCGTCCCTCCACATACCCTTCTTATGCACTCCCCGAGGTACATGAGATATATCCACACACCTCTCCTCCAAGTCTTCTGATCGCTGATTGTAACATTGTGGTTTATAAAGAAAAAAATATATATTATTTAGTCTTTGTCCGTTTTGTCCCAAAGATCCTAAAACTCTTGGAATTTCCTGTGATGAGAGCAATAAAGGTGTCTTTTGTTATGTGAATGAGGGGACTTTGGGACCACACCTAAGGATGGGGGATGGTTGCCTGGAGAAGCAACTGAATAATTAGAAGGTTGGGACTTTCAGGCCTCCTTCCCTGACCTCCAAGGAGGGAAGAGGGACTGGAGGTTGAATCTATGGCCAATGATCTGATCAATCATGCTTTTGTAACGAAGCCTCCTTTAGAATTCAAAAGGAGCAGGGTTTAGAGACCCGGATTGCAGGTACAGGAGAGCGGCCTGCTTGAAAAGAACATGGAAGCCCTGTGCCTTTTCCCCATACCTTGTCTTGCAGATCTCTTCTTTTTTTAAAAAAAAATATTTTATTCGGGATCCCTGGGTAGCTCAGCGGTTGAGCGCCTGCCTTTGGCCCAGGGCGTGACCCTGGGGTCCCAGGATCGAGTCCCACATTGGGATCCCTGCATGGAGCCTGCTTCTCCCTCTGCCTTTCTCTCTCTGTGTCATTCATGAAAAAATAAATCAATAAAATATTTTTTTAATATTTTATTTATTTATTCATGAGGGACACAGAGAGGCAGAGACAGGCAGAGGGAGAAGCAGGCTCCCCACAGGGAGCCTGATGCAGGACTCGATTCCTGAACCCTGGCATCATGACCTGAGCCAAAGGCTCAACCACTGAGTCACCCGGGTGCCCCTTACCTATCTCTTCAACGGGCTGTTACCGAGTTATAATAAACTGATGATCGAGTAAGTGTCTCTGCGTCCTGTGAGCTGCTCCAGCAAATTAATCCAACCCGCAGAGGGGGTCTTGGGAACCTCTGATTTATGGCCAGTCGGTAAAAGTACAGGTAGCAACCTGGACTTGGGGGACGCCTGGGTGGTTCAGTAAATTCAGCGTCTGCCTTCGGCTTGGGTCATGGTCTCGGGGTCCTGGGATGGAACCCTGCGTCAGGCTCTCTGTTCAGCAGGAAGCCCCCTTCTCCCTCTGCCTCTTCCCCTGCTTGTGTGCTCTTTCTCTGTGTCAAATAAATGAATAGACTCTTAAAAAATAAAAAAAAAAAAAAACACCTGGATTTGAGACTGGTGTCTGAAGTGGGGTGAGGTCTTAAAAGAATGACGGCTTAACCTGTGGGATCTGATGCTATCTCCAGGCAGAAATGAGCTAAATTATAGGGCACCACATGGTGGCCAGGAATTGCTTGGTGCCCTGGAAAAACTCCCACCACACATTGGGATTGGGTACAGGAGGCTTTTTACTGACCTTCGGATCTTTTTTATAAAAATTTTATTTATTTATTGGCTTGAGAGAGAGAGAGAGAGAGAGCACAAACAGGGGGAGCAGCAGAGGGAGAAGCAGACTCCCCGCTGAGCAGGGAGCCCGTCGAGGGGCTCAGTCCCAGGACCTTGGGATCCTGACCTGAGTGGAAGGCAGACACTTAACCAACTGAGCCACCCGGGTGTCCCATGACCTTCCATTCTTAATCCTCCTGGGCCCCTGACCAATCTTCCAAATCATTTTCCATGGACAGCTTTATCTCAGGCCATTTCTCTCTCTCTACCAAGTGGAAAACCAAGTGTACTGCTCACAGAGAGGGTTTCTCCTCATCACTGTCCCCAGGGCCACCCTGAGTGCGACTGTAGCTAGGCAGCAGTCCGTGTTGACTAGTACCAAGATGACCCATGGATGAACCAGGTTGAAGTGTTTCCCCATCACCTGTCAGACAGAGTGACCCCCCCTCCCACCGCTGAGGAGTCCACAGGTGTGAGCTACCGGAGAGGGAGTACCAGTGCAAGGGAGGCAGGTGACCTGGGGTCTGGACTTCCTGTCCATGTACCTGACTTTTTTTTCTTTTTTCTTTTTCCCCATGTACCTGACTTGAGCCTCTGGTTCCAGGTGGGCCTGGTCCTGAAGGTGCCATCTTCACTGTCTTGTTTCTGTGCCTGCCTGGCACATGGCTTGGTGACTCTGCCAATACCTAGCTCATGGGCAGCTCCTGTCAAACGGACACTTGATGCCCCACGGTCGGCTTCTTAGCCTGCACCAAAGCCCAGTAGCATGACAGCAGCTGCTTTTTGAATAGTAAGTAGCTCTGTAAGTAGCTCTGCCACAGAAGTCAGGGCCCAGCTCCAGACCTCTACGGGTCTGGGCTTGGATCCTTCCATGGGGGCTTCCCACGGACGCCCCACAACATCATGGTCTACCATGGACAGGTCCTCTCGCGCCACAGGTCTTGCGGGGGTCATGGCTGAGCAGCCCGCACCCCAGCCCAGACCTTCTGCAGGACCCTTTCTTGCTCTGCGCCCCACTCAAAACAGGTCACGCCTTTGCACCCCAAGACCTGCTTGATCAAACATTCCATCAATTCAGGGATCTACTCAGCGTCATGCCAAGTACATCCCCTTTCTTTCTTGAGTTAGTGTCGGTTGCTTTTTGCAATCAGAAAATCCTTATAGCCTTTTTCCTCCTTGCATCCGAGAACAAGATGGGTCACCAGCAGCTCTTCTGGAGCCATCTGAGGAAATCTGGCCAGGGTCTTGCCGTGTCTGCTCAACCTGGCACGATCTGATCCAGAAATAAGGCTTCAAAATGTGCCGCCAGTGTTTCCAACAATACTTGAAGGATACGGGATCCCTGGGTGGCGCAGCGGTTTGGCGCCTGCCTTTGGCCCAGGGCGCGATCCTGGAGACCCGGGATCGAATCCCACGTCGGGCTCCCGGTGCATGGAGCCTGCTTCTCCCTCTGCCTGTGTCTCTGCCTCTGTGTGTGTGTGTGTGTGTGACTATCATAAATAAATAAAAATTTAAAAAAAATACTTGAAGGATACAAGCTTCATTAAGGCGGATTAAGTGAGCTTCGTTGAATGGGTCATCCAAGATACCTACCTTAATGCTAAGTATCTCATTATACATAAAATAAAAATACTTGTTTTTTTCCCAAGATTTTATTTATTCCTGAGAGACACAGAGAGAGAGGCAGAGACACAGACACAGGGAGAAGCAGGCTCCCTGCGGGGAGCCAGATGTGAGACTCGATCCCAGGACTCTAGGATCACACCCTGGACCAAAGGCAGATGCTCAGCCGCTGAGCCACCCAGTCATCCCTAAAATAAAAATACTTCAACTAAGAAAAAAAAAAAGAAAACAAAATCCTAACAAATACAAAGCCTTCCAAGACGGTGGGGGAGGAAGAGATCAAGAGACAGTTGATTGAACCAGGGGTAGCTACTTTGATCTGTGCTCAGCAAGGAGGAGAGTGGAGGGACATCCCCGCACAGCAGGAGGGCTGTCATGGCCATTATCGCATTCCTTAGTGTGAATACAAATGCCAAGGGGAGCCTTACCGGAGTTCTTATCCAGACTGGTCCTGTCATGACTCTGTGCCCTTTTCCCTCCATGCCCTGAAGCTTGGATTTCCTGGGGACATTGTATCACCCTACATCACCCTATAGAAGAGTTCCACGTAAACCCAACATTGATTGCTGCAAGGGGGTCAGGAGCTAACTTATCATTTTCCCACTAGATATGGCTCCTGTTCCCATCCCTAATGTGCCAGATGCCCATCTGGGACACCCTGTTTCCCAGTAGTCACTCATGACCTTGCCCACTGGCTTCCCTAGAGGGGAACTCTCAGGAAAGCTGAGGCCAGACCCCAGCCCAGAAACTCTGTCCAGCTTCTCTTCAAGTGGTGAGAGGGCCCTCTCCAAAGGCAGCGGAAACTTCGTATCCAAAGAAGTCATCACCAAACCCAAGGTCGTCTTGGTCTTCCCCTTGGTTATCATCTTTTGGGATTTTGTTCTTTCGCATTCTGTGTTTTGGTCTATAATCTATTTTGAGTTTATTTTTGTGAAGGGTCTGTGTCTAGATTCATTTTATTTGCATGCGGATGTCCAAGGTGTTCCCAAAGCATTTGTTGAACAGATTATCCCTTCTCCACTGAATTGCTTTTGCTCTTCAAAGGTAAGTTGACAGCATTTGTAAGGGACTATTCCTGCTATCCCACTTGGCAAAACTGAAAACCCTGTTGATAGCGTGGAGGAAGCAAATGGGGGGCCCAGGGGGCTTCTCATGTTCTGTGTGAGAACATATCCTGGCTTATGGGAACATGGGTATTTCCTTTTCTTCTTCTTTTTTTAATCCAGATGCACAGAATCGGATTACTCACTATGCATCAAATTTGTTCACTCAAGGTGCACTTTCATTTTACTTTAAAAATAAGCTCATTGGGATGCCTGGGTGGCTCAGCGGTTAAGTGCCTGCCTTCAGCCCAGGGCATGATCCCAGGGTCCTGGGATCGAGTCCTGCATTGGGCTCCCTGTGGGGAGCCTGCTTCTCCCTCTGCTTGTGTCTCTGCCTCTCTCTCTCTGTCTCTCATGAATAAATAAATAAGATCTTTAAAAAAAAAGCAGGGATCCCTGGGTGGCTCAGCGGTTTAGCGCCTGCCTTGGGTGCAGGGCGTGATCCTGGAGTCCCGGGATCAAGTCCCACATCACGCTCCCTGCATGGAGCCTGCTTCTCCGTCTGCCTGTGTCTCTGCCTCTCTCTCTCTCTATATATATGCCTCTCATGAATAAATAAATAAAATCTTTTAAAAATTTAAAAAAAAGAAATCAAGAGTCAGATGCTTAACCAACTAAGCCACCCAGGTGGCCTTCCTATGACCTTACTTATCTCATAACTGGGAGCCTGTACCTCCTACTCCCTTTCACCCATGTTGCCCAACCTTTTAGTTTTATTTATTTTTTTTTAATTTTTATTTATTTATGATAGTCACACACACAGAGAGAGAGAGGCAGAGACATAGGCAGAGCAGGCTCCATGCACTGGGAGCCCGACGTGGGATTTGATCCCGGGTCTCCAGGATCGCGCCCTGGGCCAAAGGCAGGCGCTAAACCGCTGCGCCACCCAGGGATCCCTAGTTTTATTTTTTAATTTTAATCTTTTAAAAGAAATATTTATTTTTATTTTATTTTTTAAATGATTTTTAAAAGATTTTATTTATTTATTCATGAAAGACACACACACACACACACACACACACAGAGAGAGAGAGAGAGAGAGAGAGAGGCAGAGAGCCAGGCAGAGGGAGAAGCAGGCCCTATGCAGAGAGTCCAAGGCAGGACTCCATCCAGCATCCCAGGATCACACCCTGGGCCAAAGGCAGATGCTCAACCACTGAGCCACCCGGGCGTCCCTAAAAGAAAATTTTATTTTATTTTTTATTTATTTTTTTTTTAGAAAATTTTAAACTGCAGTAAAGTGACATACAATGTTATATTACTTTCAGGTATACAACATAGCTATTTGACAATTCTGTACATCACACTCGGCTCACTAAGTGTAGTTACTACCATCTACATTATTACATTATTATTGACTGTATTCCCTACGTTGTACTTTTCAACCCTGTGACTTATTTATGACTGGAAGTTTATTTATGCCTCTCAATCCCCTTCACCTATTTTTTTTTTAATTTATTTATGATAGTCACACACAGAGAGAGAGAGAGAGAGAGAGGCAGAGAGACAGGCAGAGGGAGAAGCAGGCTCCATGCATTGGGAGCCCGATGTGGGATTCGATCCCGAGTCTCCAGAATCGCGCCCTGGGCCAAAGGCAGGTGCCAAACCACTGCACCACCCAGGGATCCCCCCCTTCACCTATTTTTTAAGATTTTATTTATTTATTTGTTCATGAGAGACACACAGAGAGAGGCGGAGACACAGGCAGAGGGAGAAGCAGGCTCCATACAGGAAGCCCCATGTGGGGCTCGATCCCGGGACCCCAGGATCACGCCCTGAACTGAAGGCAAGACGCTCAACCGCTGAACCACCCAGGCGTCCCCACCCAACCTATTTTGCCCATCACCCCACCTCCTCCCCTCTGACAACCACCAGTTTTTCTGTACGAGTCTGTTACTGTTTGTCTGTTTTGCTTTTTAGATTCCATGCACAGGTGAACTTATGTGGCATTTATCTTTCTCTGTCTTGTTTTTTTTTCCAATATAGTTTATCATTTATTTCTGTTTTTAGAGAGAGAGAGTGAGCTGAGGGGAAGTGGGGAGAGGGAGAGGAAGAGAATCCCAAGCAGGCTCAACACCCAGCATGGAGCCCAATGCAGGGCTCAATCTAACAACAACCCTGAGATCATGATCTGAGCCGAAACCAAGAGTCAGATGCTCAACAGACTGAGCTACCCAAGTGTCCCTTGGTTACCTATTTTGGGACTTTATGGAAAAATAATTCTGTCTGTAGTCTTCTGGGACTTGCTTTTCTCTCCTCAACCTTATAGAACTAAGATTTTTGTCCATGATGTTTTTTGTAGCCGTAGTTCATTCATTTTTACTGATACATAATAGTCCATAATTTATTTACCCATTTTCCTGTTGAAGGGCACTTCAGTGGTTTCCAGTTTGGTGCTATTGCAATGCTGTGAACATTTGTCTGCACATCTCATAGTGCAACGTAGGGAAGTTTTTCTTCCCATATATGTCCAGGAGTGGAAAATCTGCATGTGTTCAGTGGGATAGGTGGGGCCCAGTTGCTTCCCAAAGTGGCCCTACCAATTTGTACTCCTAGCAAGAGGTAAAACATGCTTTGGAAGCTATATCTTCTTCAACTCTTGGTATTTTCAGACTGTTTCTGCCAGGTGGGTGGGTAGAAATGGTCTCTCTCTACAGTCTCGCATTTCCCTGATTACTAGTCAAGTGGTTCTTCAGGGGTTTCTTGGCCATATGTGTTTTCTGTTCTGTGTTATACCTGGCTTTGTCTTCTTCCAGTTTTTGTATTTTCTTCCCTTTGTTTATTGATTTGTGGGAATTGTTTACATACTCTGAATACTAATCCCTTGCCAGTTACAGGTACTGCAAATATTCCCTCAGTCTGTGGTTTGCCTTTTCACCTTAAGAAATCTTTGGTAAGTAGAAGTTCCCAATTCTAACATAGTTAAATGTACCAATTTTTTTTTTTCAGGGCATTACTATCTTTTATGTCTGGTTTCAGAGATCTTCTTGACCCCAAGGCCAGAAAGATACTTTTTCTTATACAAATTTTATGACTTTATGACAAGTCAGGTTATATGCTGGGCAAGCTTCTGTTCATTCATCTTCCTCAGGGGTGTATTACATAGTCCTTTTTTAAGTTTATGTATTTGCTTATTTTTTTAAAAGATTTTATTTATTTATTCATGACAGACACACACACAGAGAGAGGCAGAGACACAGGCAGAGGGAGAAGCAGGCTCCATGCAGGGAGCCCGACGCGGGACTCGATCTCAGGTCTCCAGGATCACGCCCTGGGCGGAAGGCAGGCACTAAACCACTGAGCCACCTGGGCTGCCCTATTTACTTATTTTTAAGTAATCTCTAAACCCAACATGGGGCTCGAAACCACGAGCCCAAGATCAAGAATAGGATCTCTTCTGACTGAGCCAACCGGGAGCCCCATGTATTGCCTAGTCTTGACCTTTGTTCTTCCATAAAGCCAACAATAAAAGTAACACTTAAACCTACTTAAGAGGGTTCGGAACAGGGCAGCCCCGGTGCCACAGTGGTTTAGTGCCACCTGCAGCCCGGGTGTGATCCTGGGGACCCGGGATCGAGTCCCGCATCAGGCTTCCTGCATGGAGCCTGCTAATCCCTCTGCCTGTGTCTCTGCCTCTCTCTTCTCTCTCTCTCTCTGAAAAAATAAATAAATCTTTAAAAAAAAAAAAGAGGGTTCAGAACATGGACACATGGATGGCCCAGTTGGTTAAGCATCTGACTCTTGATTTCAGCTCAAGTCATGTTTGAGGGTCTTAGGATCAAGCCCCAAGACCAGCTCTGTGCTCTGTGTGGAGTCTGCTTGAGGATTCTCTTGTCTCTAATAAAAATAAATAAATCTTTTTTAAAAAGAGAGTACAGGGATCCCGGGTGGCGCAGCGGTTTAGCGCCTGCCTTTGGCCCAGGGCGCGATCCTGGAGACCCGGGATCGAATCCCACGTCGGGCTCCCGGTGCATGGAGCCTGCTTCTCCCTCTGCCTATGTCTCTGCCTCTCTCTCTCTCTCTCTCTCTCTCTCACTATCATAAATAAATAAAAATTAAAAAATTAAAAAAAAGAGTACAAAACAAAATCTATGGACAACTCTCACTTTTGAATACAAATGCAAACATTCTAAAGATAAGCAAGACTTCAGCAATATAGAAAAATAAGATACTACATATGACCAAGTAGGGTCTACTTCATAAATACAGGGATAGCTCAACCTTGGGAAGTCATTACTCAGGAAAACAGAGGAAACTATTTGATCACAATAGTAGGTGCTGATAAAGCATTTCGTAAAATTCAACATTCACTTGTTAAAACCGAGTACAAACGTGAACGTGGGGGAGAGAGACAGTGCTTTGACCCTTCTGGTGATGTCACAAAACCAGTGAGGTGCATGGAAACCCCCTACCAACTCCATTTTCGGCAAAATGGAGCCCCAAGCAGAATGTAAGGGGTTCCCAAAGCAGCTAGAATTTGCATGGAAGCCACAGGGGACAGGGATGCCGAGGAAACAGCGGGCCTGTCTCAGGATAGCATAGCCCAGATATGACCAGCGCACTTTGTCTAAGTACAGGGTTTACTGTAAGGGGGTAAACCTAGTCCCTTGCATAGAGCAAGAGCTATAGGACCTCGGGAACAGCAGGAGATAGAACAGAAGCCACTTAGGGGATATATGCAGTTAAAAAGCAAATATAGCAAACCAGGGGCGCTTGGGGTGGTTCAGTTGGCTAAGTGTCCAGACTCTTTTTTTTTTTTTTAATTTTTTTTTTTTTTTTAGTGTCCAGATTCTTGATTTCAACTCAGGTCATGGTCTCACGGTTGTGATGATGTAGTTCTGGAACACAGGTGAGGTTGGGGGGTGGTGAGGTCCAGAGCCTATGACCATGAAAGAATTCTTGCGACATCTTTGGTGCACAAAGGTGGTTTCTATTAAAGCTTGGGGACAGGACCCCTGGGCAGAAAGAGCTGCTGCACTGGGGGTTGTGAGAGGTGGCTGATTATATCCTTGGGGGTGGGGACAGGTAAGGAAAAGGGAGGTTTTCAAAACAACTTTCATATGCTAACGAGCACCTACGAGATACTGGGGGGGAGGTGCTTGCCATTGTCCAGGTAAGGTTGTTTTTCCCTCTAGCGGGGCATTAACACCGAGACAGTTGGGAGCTTCCTGGAGGAATGTCACACGCGTCGTACCCAGGAGTGTGGAAAGGGGAGGCAGTGGGGTGTCAGCCTGTGCTTTGTCCTCAGCTCGCCTTCTGCCCCCTCGTCATTTCTCCCCTGAGCAGTTTTGACCCTTAAATCTCTAAGGCTGCTGAGGATGGAAGGTCTTACCTTCTGTGGCTTCTTTCTGCTGCACTGGGGTATAGAGCTGTCCCTACTTATGCATCAGTATTGGTCAGTTGGGGGACATATAAGGGAGTTATGAAAGGGCAGGCAGCTGAATCCAAAGCGGACAACATATACGAAAGTCCTTGAGAAGAAAAGATCATCTGTCAGCTGCAAGGTATGGCAGTGAAGAGGTCTTGGCACCAGGCAGGGAGACACGGGAAATGACAACAAAGATGAATATTATTATGAGAAATAGGAATTGAATAGGCTTGAACATTTCCTCCAGTCCAGGACTTTCAACCAAGTATTAAAGGAAAAAGAGATCATTTAAAGGGCCAATCTGAGCATTGATGGAAGGTGGAAACCCAGAAGTATTTTGTGGTAATCTGGAATGTATGCACAGCATTCTCTTTTTATGATAGCCCAAGGCCCACCTTGTGTAACTGTTAAAACATCGAGAAAGCCATTCTATTTGGTAAAACTGCTTGACACATATGTATTACTTTAGTATTTAATAGGGAAAGGCTTCTTTGAGTATCATTTAGGGCTTTGACTGGGTACTGATTAAGAGCTTCCGCGTGCCAAATGCCATTGTCCAATCTCAAAGAGGGAACAAGGATGGCCAAAGAGGGAACTAGGTGGCCATACCAATGAAACACAGAATGACTCTATTGTTGTTTTTTAAAGATTTTATTTATTTATTAATGAGAGACACAGAAAGAGAGGCAGAGACACAGGCAGAGGGAGAAGCAGGCTCCACGCAGGGAGCCCGACGTGGGACTCGATCCCAGGACCCTGGGGTCACACCCTGGGCTGAAGGCTGATGCTCAACCGCTGAGCCACCCAGGCGCCCCTTACCCAGCTTTTCTTCCTCCCTTTTCCACGAAACTACCGCCATCGGTAAACCAACTGTCATCTGCATTTTCAATAGGGACATCTTTTAAATGTGCTCAACTAGAATAAAGATCAATAATCTCTGAACACTTGGGCTCTATGGAAGTACCCTTACCCAGGCATAAGGGCACCTGGGTTTAAAGTTTGACTGGGGGTGGCTCCTGGGTGGCTCCTGGGTGGCTTCTGGGTGAGGTGAGCGGTTTTGGGTGGCTCAGCCAAGTAAGCGTCTGATTCTTGATTTCGACTCCGGTCGTGATCTCAGGGTTGTGAGATTGAGACCCGCATTGGACTCTGCACTTAGTGAGGAGTTTGCTTCAGATTCTCTGTCCCTCTGTTCCTCCCTCCCATTGCTCTCTCGTGCTCTATCTCTAAATAAAGAAATAAAATATTTTTTTAAAAAGTGAAGTTTGACAGATTTTAAGTATTTTTCAGGTATATCTATAAGCATTGCCTGGCATTTAATAAGTCGGCCTTCCATCATCCATTGGTGGCCTCTGGTCTCTAAAACATTCCAGACGTGATGTGAAGTCATTACAGTCAGGGATTGTTCTGTGGTGAGCTTTGAGCCTCCTTTCACCAGGAGGGCTGTTGTGTGCTTGGCTAAAGCCTTTGTCTGCAATTGTAACTCAAGAGAGGTGGCTTCACAAAAAAAAAAGAAAGAAAGAAAAGAAAAGAAAGAAAGAGAGAGAGAGGTGGCTTCTAGGATAAATATGGCTATGAGGGATGAATCCATCAAGAAGCCCTTTTTGTTAGCGGTCCAGCCTTAACAATATCCTAATTACAAGGATTCATTGGCAAGTGGGAGATTTGTCTCAGGGGATAAGGGCATCCCCAAAGTGCATTATCCAATCCAATCATAAAGAAAGTGGGGTCATCCATTATCTCCACAAGTACATATTTAACCCCATGAAGTGGGGTGAGGTATGCTCTGGTTTTTAAGGAGCGATTTTGTCATCCCAGCCACACAGACTTGGCCAAGGTGATGGCTGAACTATAGGTTATTCAATTGTTGGGGAATCAATCCCATTTTTTTTTAGCTGTTCAAATAATTATATGCCCATGGGGTCCTGTTATTATCCCCGCAGAATAAAAAGCACAAAATCTGTCCCTATGTGAGCTATTGTGTCAATCTCTCTGAAATTCACCCCAGTTGTCTAACTTAGGTAAATAACATTTAAGGGCAATCAAACCAGGATTTAACATCTGCCAAGGTGCTGTTGCCAATTGCAAAGCACAGGTGGGTGTTTGAAACATTTTCTATCTATAAAACCTCTCATTAAATCAGAGATAGCCAAATTAGGGCTAAATCATTTGTAAAACAAGTCCAGTTTTATTTATTTTTTTTAACAAGTCCAGTTTTAACAAACTGGTCCTAAGGACTTCCATAAGCTCAGCAAGAATAATGATTGATCGTATAGATCTTTTAGAATCTGCTTTGCTGGAATTTTTTTATGAGGAATCTCTAGGTTGAACTTTTAGCAGCCCCTCCAGGCCAGAAGCCCAGCTTCCCGAAAGGAGCTTTTCAGGAACAGCAGAATAACCATAAATGGGGCGCCTGGGTGGCTCAATGGTTGAGCACTGCCTTTAGCCCAGGGTGTGATCCTAGAGACCCGGGATCGAGTCCCGCATTGGGCTCCATGCATGGAGCCTGCTTCTCCCTCTGCCTGTGTCCCTGCCTCTCTGTGTCTCTCATGAATAAATAAAATCTTTAAAAAAAAATTTTAAAAAAACCACGTTTCATCTTCAAGGAGATTCATTAAAAGGACTTTTAGGACAAATACAAGTTTTTGATATCTTTAAAATCCTAAAACTGAAATGGGTAAGAATTTCCAGAACTAACTAAAGTTGCATTCAAACTGAACAAGAATTAGTAACATGGGATGAACTGAGGAAGATGATTAGAGTTCTGTGACTCTTGTTTAAAACATCGCTGGTTTTGTAAGGTTTGCTTTTCCAGACTAAGGAAACTTTCTCTTAAGGTATCTCTGACTTATAGAAACATGATAGGGACGCCTGGGTGGCTCAGTGGTTGAGCATCTGCCTTTGGCTCAGGGTGTGATCTTGGGGTCCTGGGATCAAGTCCTGTATGGGGCTCCCCTCCCTCCCCCGGGAGCCTGCTTCTCCCTCAGCCTGGGTCTCTGCCTCTCTCTGTGTGTGTCCCTCATGAATAAATAAATAAAATCTTTAAAAAAACACTAAAACCAAAAAAAAAAAAATAAAAATAAAAATAAAAAAAAAAAAAAAAACACTAAAACCTTAGGAATTGCATATGACCTCCAGAATACTTCTAGCATTTACCCAAATGTAACTGAAGGCTTATTATTTTACAGTGCTTCTAGACTAACACACCAAATAAAAGGCCTAATGTGTCAGAGACTTCATTTACAATTTAAATCTTGGGATGTTTGTGTTTTTTTTTTTTTTTTAAACTCAGAAAGTTATAGCACACACCTAAATAGGATTACAGATCATTACAAAACTCAAAATGTGTTTAATCAGGGTGACAATAAGAGACTCCAAAGGCAAATGTGTTCGCTTATATAGTTGCTAGCAAAACTTAGCTCCTTTAATAGTTTTAGCCAATGGAAGACCTGATAATTGACAAAACTGAGAAACTGGTTTTCTGGGCAGAAAAAAAAAACAGACCTTTGTTTACATTTTCTTATCAGGAGCAGATCAAGGATCCAAGAAAACTTTCTTTTGAACACAGAGAGAAGCATAATTTCAATCTTAACCAATGTACTTTTTAAAAAATCCCTTCACTTCAATTTTAGTCTGTCCTGACCACATCTAAAATTCCTTTCCAAGGATTTCCCTTCACAAACCTACTACAGCCTTTTTTTTTTTTTTTTTTTTTGCATTCACATTTTGTCCCAAGCCATGTCTCTCCAACCCACCAGTCTCATTTAGGACAAAATTACCTTTTTTTACCTTCAACAAAAATGCATTCACTTTCCTTATGTCTGTCTTCCACATAGAGTTGCTTCCTTTATTTCCATCAGTCTTAATTACATTTAGCAGAAATATTAACTCCTTAGGAACCTTAATCTCAGGACGCCTGGGTGGCTCAGTAGTTGAGCATCTGTCTTTGGCTCAGGTCGTGATCCTGGGGTCCTGGGATCGAGTCCCGCATCGGGCTCCCTGCATGGAGCCTGCTTCTCCCTCTGCCTGTGTCCCTGCCTCTCTCTCTGGGTCTCTCAAGAATAAATAAATAAAATCTTAAAAAAAGGAAACCTTAATCTCCAGTGAAAGCTAAGTAGTAAGCGATTTTGAACTGCTGCACCAGAATTCTTTAGATGGCAGACTTAGGAACTGATTAAGCACAAAGCATGTTTACCAAAAGGCCTAAATATTCTTAGTTTTTTTTGCAATAAGAAGTCAAAAGCACAAGTCTATGTCTAGCAATCAATGATTTAGCACTTTATCCTATTAGAAAAGACCTAGATGTCCAATGAATCAAATCCCATTTATCATCCAAACAAAACTTTAAAATTTCAGGCTACTGAAGACTTTGAAAGCTGTCTTAACAATTACCCATGGGTGGCTCAGCAGTTTAGCACCTGCCTTCGGCCCAGGATGTGATCCTGGGGACCTGGGATCAAGTCCCACATCGGGCTCCCTGCATGGAGCTTGCTTCTCCCTCTGCCCGTGTCTCTCATAAATAAATAAGATTTAAAAAAAAAAGCAATTATCCATGGAAACTTTGAGACGGAAAATTAACACAATTTGAGTCATCTTTTTACTAACAAATTGCTACAGAGGTAACATGAGCTTATTTGACCTTTAGCAAATCTTGGTAGAGGAAGTTTCACGTTTAATCCCAAGAACTGTAAAGAACATGTCTACCTTAAGCCAACGAAGTTAACTTAGTTTAAATACTGAATTATGTTCCGGCTGGGTCCACTTAAAACTCAATTTGTTTAACCCCATTGTCAATTTTTTTTAATTTTTATTTATTTATGATAGTCACAGAGAGAGAGAGAGAGGCAGAGACACAGGCAGAGGGAGAAGCAGGCTCCATGCACCGGGAGCCTGATGTGGGATTTGATCCCGGGTCTCCAGGATCGGGCCCTGGGCCAAAGGCCAGGTGCCAAACCGCTGTGCCACCCAGGGATCCCCCATTGTCAATTTTTTACCTGAGACACTGGTGGGCAGGCGGCTGTGTTAAATCCAGGGTGATATAGGAAAGTTAGGGTTTGAAACCAATGGCCAAGAAAGAATTTTTGAGATGTCTTTGAGGCTAAAAGGTCGTGTTATTAGAGCACCGGGACAGGACTATTGGACAGAAAGAGCTGCACTGGGGTCATGAGAGGTGGCCCGTTACATTCTTTCAAGTTGGGAGGGGGTTAGGGAGAGCTTAAGTCTCTAAGGAATCTGGAAGGCAGGTTTCCAGGACCTTGAGGGGCTAGCTAGTGTTGGGCCGAGACCCTTCAGATGTATATGGGCGGGTCATATGCTTGGGAGATGATTGCCAACATGTATCTTGGGGGGTTTAGAGATAAGGGAACTTCTAAAGGAATTTTTATATGTTAAAGTGGACCCACAGGATCCTGGGGGTTGGGCTAAGATTGCCTTTTGCCCTTAGCAAAGTATAAAGTATAAACATCGAGGCAGTTGAGTTCCTAGAGGAAGGTTACTGCCCGTTTCAAGGACTTGTCAATGGGCTCTAGGGAGTAAGGAAACTTAATGATTTCTTTTCTGCCTGTTTCCCACATCACAGGGGGTGGGTGCTGTTCTTTGCTGCTTGAAAGAGAGGATAGGAGGAGTCAATGGCGCTAGAAGCACTGAGAATGGTCTAGAAGCCAGCTATGCAGGCCGCACCAAGGTGGTGCCAGAACAGGAACAGGGGGAGAGGGGAGGTGCTGCCAGAAGGCAGAGCAAGGGTTCCCAGTTCCAGAGCTCATCAGCTCCAACAGAGGATCCGATGCCATGTTTTCCCACCAGCAAGGCGAATTGGGCCGTCCAGGTCAGGCCCGAGAAGACAGGGAATTGCCCCAAAACAAAGGGATTTGCTGCGGCTGCTTGGAAATATTCCTTAAAGTCCCCGTCCCGAGTAGACTAACCTCAGTTGGCTCCAATTATAGCCATTAACCCAGGAGATAAGTGAGGAAGAAGCCCCACATCTATTAGGAGGAGGAACAGTGAGAGAGAGGCAGAGTCAGCATCCCCTTTGCTAGGGAGGGCCTACGGTTCCTCCGGGAACCTGGGTTTATTATCATCCAATGTTCCAGGAGGGGCGTCTACTGGTCGAGTTACCACCAAACGTGTTCTGCAAGAGGCCCTTAGGTTGGGGTCCTGGTGTAGAGTAATGAGGGCCTGGGGATGAGCAATGAAGGTACCCTAGGTCCATTTGCCCTGTTTCCTGCAGAAGAGATCTAGCAGATAGATCCCACTGAGGCCATGCCCCTTACAGGAGCTCAGTCTTTTCCTACATTTTGCAATCCAAATGGTTTCCAGTGGGTGAAAAAGGCATCCCAAGGGACAGTCCTTGGGGACTGAAGAAGCCTACTGAGACCATAGTCCTAGAAAAGGAGAGAAGGCCCATTACCTAAATCCACCCCCCCCCACACTCCCGAGTGGCATCCCGCGCAGGGTATGTCAGAGGTTCCGCGTGTCAAAAGCCACTGGAAGTGTCCCTCAAACGAAAAATCGCTGTTGATCACCATCCTACCTTACCATGAAGGCATTCCTAGGGTAAAGGCCCCGTAGGAGGGATGCCAACTTCCCTCCCCTTCCACATCACAGCCTAGGCTACAAATGGGTGCCTCGGGGATGGATTAAAATACCCTACTGGGGGATCCCTGGGTGGCTCAGAGGTTCAGCCCAGAGCCTGATCCTGGAGACCCGGGATCGAGTCCCACTTCGGGCTCCCTGCATGGAGCCTGCTTCTCCCTCGGCCTGTGTCTCTGCCTCTCTCTGTGTCTCTCATGAATAAAGAAATAAATAAAATATTTTAAAGATAATAAAATAAAATACCATACTGGGCTGTCCCGTTCCCTGAAAGCCACATTATCACCCTGCCACAAGGATCACGCCTTATTTCCTATGCCTTGCAGGTTGCGACATCACTTTGCCATTTTTAACCCACAGAAAACACTAGAAAAGTTTTATAAGGGGAAATGACCGAATTTTGCAATTTAAGTAGTTAGCAGAGGAAAGCAGTAAGGATAGGGAATCCATCACGGTCTAAACGGTCCCCAGTTGGGTTTTAATTCCCTTGGGTACTGGTTTGGGATGGCTCCCAGTGGAGGTCTCTTGGCCAGGGCCAGACGTGGCCAGAACAGGGATGTAGAGGGGATCATACTAGACCAGTGAGGAGGAAAGCTCACGCGGGGGTCCTAAGATTGGCAGCCGTCCTGGTGACTTAGGTGGCTGTCCTGTGCCCAAGACAGACAGCTTTGTAGGGGGACAGGAATAAAGAGAGGGCATCGAGTCTGTAGGTCTTTTTTTTTTTTTTTTTTTGAGTCTGTAGGTCTTATTACCATTCCAACCAGGGTACTAACTTCCAGCCAAAAGGCAGGCCTTCTCCTCCCCGTAGAGTAGCCACAGGCTAGAGAATTGCAGCCCGAGCCACTGGCATCAGGTGCTCCAATAAGACTGTGCTCCTTGAAAAGCCCCTGGAATGAAAGTAAAGAAAGAGGAGAGGAAAGACTCACCAGCTTTGCACCGAAGCTCAGAGTCCAGATTTAAAGACTCAAAGGCCCGAGTCCGAGCGCCATACGACGTAGTTTTGGAACACAGGTGAGGCTTGGTGGGGTGAGGTCCGGAGCCGATGCCCATGAAAGAACTGTTGCCACATCTTTGGTGCACAAAGGTGGTTCCTATTAAAGCTCGGGGACAGGACCCCTGGGCAGAAAGAGCTGCTGCACTGGGGTTGTGCGAGGTGGCTGATTATATACTCGGGGGTGGGGACACGTAAGGTCAAGCGAGGTTTTCAAAACAACTTTCATATGCTAACGAGGACCTGCGAGATACTGGGGGCCTTGCCTTTGTCGGGGTGAGGTTGTTTTTCCCTCTAGCGAGGCATTAACGTTGAGACGGTTGGGAGCTTCCTGGAGGAATGTCACCCGCGTCGCACCCAGGAGTGTGGGAGGGGGAGGCAGGTGGGGTGTCAGCCTGTGCTTTGTCCTCAGCTCGCCTTCTGCCCCCTCGTCGGTGAGATCGAGCCCCAAGTTAGGCTCCATGGTGGGCGTGGAGCTTGCCTGAGCTTCTCTCTCCCTCTGCCCCTCCCTCCCATCTTTATTTTTTTTAAGATTTTATTCATTTATTCATGAGAGACAGAGAGAGAGAGGGAGAGAGAGGCAGAGACCCAGGCAGAGGGAGAAGCAGGCTCCATGCGGGGAGCCCGACGTGGGACTCGATCCTTGGACTCCAAGATCACACTCTGGGCCGAAGGCAGGCTCCAAACCGCTGAGCCACCCAGGGATCCCTCCCTCCCATCTTTAAAAAAAAAAAAAAAGAATATAGCAAAACAGCCAAGGGGCAACATTTCTCAGAAAACACCAGAAATTAAAAAAAAGAAAAGAAAAGAAAAGAAAACACCAGAAATGAAGTACACTTCTGTAGCTGAGGGACTCGCCCCGACGTGGGAAATCTCCATGTCTTGCAGAAAACAGCAGCTTGGAGAACTGAGGCAGAGAGGATGGAGACGGAGAATCCACACTGCGGGGTGGGGGGCGGTCTACACCGAGGAGCACCAAGTTGGCCCAGTGCTATGGAGCTCAGAAGACGCTAAATTATCAACATTTTCCCTGGGGCTAGTGCTTTCGGTGTCTTAAGACGTCTCTCCCAACCCCGAGATCTCTAAGATGCTCTCTCATCGTCTTCTACAAGCGTTGTTGTTGTGTCCTTTTTTTTCTTTCTTTTTTTTTTTTTTTTTTTGATTTTCAATACAATTGGAATTGGTTTCATGTATAGTGTCAGGCAGCAGTCAAGTTTTTTTTTTTTCTTTTTTTTTTTTCTAAGAAAGAAAGGAAAGGAGAGAAAAAGACTTTCCCAGGCTGAAGATGCTCAGGAGGGCTCTATAGAGGCTCGTCACCAGGCCCAGGGTGGCTGTTTGGATTGTTGTTCTAACAATGCCAGGAAGCCAACCAAAGTACTCCCTTCCTTTAAAAGGACGTTGCAAGGAGATGCAAGTCCCTTTGGGGACCTGGGGGCATTTGCTTCTCCACGAGGGTCTTAGGTACGTTTAAATTTTAAGAGAAGCTCCTGGAAATTCTTAGGGTCAGATCACAATTGCCTCCAGGAGTAAATGCAAACGAGGAGCTCCCGCCGAGGGGATATTGTCCTTCTCTCTCTTTTGCAACCTTCCACTCCTCTTAAAAACCAAAGTTCATTGAAATGCAAGTCCCCTTGAGGGCAGAGGCATTTGCTTATCCATACGGGGTCTGGGCTACTTTTAAATTGTAAGGGGGCCCCTGGAAGTTCTCAGGGCCAGGTCTTGGTTGCTTCCTGAAACACAGGCATCCTGTGAGTTCCTGCGGAGTGGATGTTGTGAGTAGATCCCGCTGCCAATTCTCCCATGGGCCCATCCTCTCCTCTGTGCCTTGGGCCCCACCAGCTCCGCACAGACCTGGCTGTGGCCTCCGAGAACAACTTTCTTTTTTTTTTTTTTTCCAGAACAACTTGCTGTATTTACTTTCTTTATTTTTTATTTTTTTATTTTTATTTTTATTTTTATTTTTTTATTGGTGTTCAATTTGCCAACATATAGCATAACACCCAGCGCTCATCCCATCAAGTGCCCCCCTCAGTGCCCGTCACCCAGTTTTTTCCACCCTTCTCACCCATCTTTCCTGCGGCTCTTGGAGGGGGCTTTTGCAAATGCATCTGTGCCCTTCGGAAGGGGTGGTGACCCGGATGGGAGTGCGTAGGGGATTGTGTTCTACTCTCCTTGGGTCTCTAGCTGGGCCTACGAAAGAAACTGATGTAAGGCAGATGCACAGGAGAGAAAGCACCGATTTTGTTGAATTTTTGAAGGTACCCGGGGAAGCATGAAGACCCGAGGAAGTGACCGGAACAAGCACCTATTTCTACCTTATATACAAAGAAAAAAAATGCATCTGAAAAATTGACAAGACATGGGTAAAGGTGAGTTTAACAAGGTTTGTTTGTACAGATTTCTGGGCCCCTAGCTCCCCACATACATTTGATATTAACACACATTTTTAAATAAATTCATTTTACACTTAGTCGACTTGATCACACATTAAAATTCCCTGTCAAAAAATAATAATAATAATAAAAATAAAAAAATAAAATTCCCTGTCAAAGATTCCTTTCCACATTCTGATTGTACCCTATGTTTTCTTCTTCATTTTATTATTTTGGATTTTTTTTTTAATGATAGTCACAGAGAGGCAGAGACACAGGCAGAGGGAGAAGCAGACTCCATGCACCGGGAGCCCGAGGTGGGATTCGATCCCGGGTCTCCAGGATCGCGCCCTGGGCCAAAGGCAGGCGCCAAACCGCTGCGCCACCCAGGGATCCCTATTTTAGATTTTTTTTAAAGTAATCTCTATACTCCATGTGGGGCCCGACCTTAAAACCCTAAGATCGAGTCACATGCTCTATACCCACTGAGCCAGTTGGGTACCCTTGTTTTTTCTTCCTTAAACAATCAATCTCACTTTAGGACAAAATCGCTTTCTTTTCCCTCAATAAAAAATATATACATCTTCATTCCTTATACCTTCTCTTACCAAAAGCATATCTACTCTCGTGGCATTCAAAGCTGTTTCCCTTATTATTTCTAGTAGCTTTAATTACTTATATTACTTAGAATTCTTAAATCTTAGAGACCTTGATTTCTAGTGAAAACAAGAAAGAATCATGAAATACACCAGGATTCTTTTGATTTGCAAGTTTGAGTACATCTTATGATTTTTAGAAGCCTATACCTTTTTTAAGGTATTTATTTATTTATTTATTTATTTATTTATTTATTATTTATTTATTTGAGAGAAAGAGGGCCCAAGCAGGGGGAGGGACAGAGGGAAATGGAGAGAATTTGGAGCAGATTCCTTGCTGAGAGGGGAGCCTAACCTGGGGCTTAATCTCACAATCCTGAGATCCTGACCTGAGCCACAATCAAGAATCAGTCACTTAGGGGTCTCCTGGGTGGCTCAGTCAGTTAAGCTCTGGCTCTTGTATTGGTTTTGGGTTGTGGTCTCAGGATCCTGGAATCAGCTCCATGATGGGCTCCCCGCTCAGTGCAGAGTCTGCTTGAGGATTATTTCTCTCTCTCCTTCCTCTGCCCTACCCCACTCGAGTCCCCCCACCCCCAAAAAGATAAATAATCTTAAAAAAAAGAGTCGGGGGGCCTGGGCGGCTCCGAGATTGAGCATCTGCCTTCAGCTCAGGTCATGATCCCAGGGTCCTGAGATCAAGTCCCACGTCGGGCTCCCTGCATGGAGCCTGCTTCTCCCTCTGCCTGTGTCTCTGCCTCTCTGTGTGTGTGTCTCTCATGAATATATAAATAAAATATTGAACAACAAAAAAAAGAGTCAGACTCTTAACCAGCTGAGCTACCCAGGCTCCCCACAAGCAGCTTTTTTGCCCATCTCTACACACGGTGTCAAGGCTTCCCCATCTAAATATTCATCCTAACCCCTAAAGGAAAGGAACCCACTCACCCTTGCTTGAGGAATCATGGGTTTGGAAGGTCTTCCCCTTCAACTCCTTATTTCTTACCAGTAAAGTTTCCTTTATGCCACAGCTACACCTGGTGTGTCTGTGATGGCCCAAGGAGTGGACTCATGTTGGTTTGGTTACATGAAGACACATCTGTTAAAAAAAAAAATGGCTCTTCACTGCCTGACTTTTTTTTTAAGATTTTATTTATTCATTCATGAAACACACACACACACACACACACACACACAGAGGCAGGGAGAAGCAGGCTCCATGCAGGGAGCCCAATGTGGGACTCGATCCCGGGTCTCCAGGATCACACCCTGGGTCAAAGGCAGGCGCTAAACTGCTGAGCCACCCAGGGATCCCCGCCTGACTTTTTCCTTTTCTTTTTTTTAAGATTTTATAAAGATAGTAGTGGAAAGACTTCTATAAAGTCATAAAAACAATCTACCAGCTGTGTCTGAACTGTTAGACCCATCATCCTGGAAGAGCTGGCTTTGTTGTCTGAGGCTTCAGGTCTCCTTCTGGCCGCTTAAAACACCTGCAGCTGGACTTCATTCAGCTGCCACTTAGCCTGGGTTGTCAATATGTTCTTGTTCTTATATCTGTGTTTTCCAGACAGGTGGAAGCTTTCTGCTGCTGCAAAGCTCTCCCTCTGTGATCGCTCTCGCTCTCGCTCAAATAAATAAATCTTTAAAAAAAATGAAACCCTTTCTCCTTTTCCTCTCCTTTACTCTAGCATTAGTGGAGAAAGATAATGTCCTAATATGTATCTCCCAGGCCATTGCTAAGTGGGAAAGTCAATTCTGGAAATTAGACCAACCTTTTATTTCAACCGAAGAGAAATTGTAACTGTCCCAATTTTTTTCTAAAGATGTTATTTATTTATTTGAAATCCAGAGCACAAGCAAGGGGCTCAGCAGAGGGAGAGGGAGAAGGAGGCTCCCTGCCGAGCAGGGCTCAATCCCAGGACCCTGGGATCAGGACCTGAGTTGAAGGCAGAGCTTAACCGGCTGAGCCACCCAGATGTCCCCCAACTTTTCACAAGCAAAATGACATCTCATTGGTTGACTCCCCTGAATTTACATTGTTGAGTTAGAAAGGACCTACCAGGAGGTGTTCGTGAACTAGGATTCATTGCTTTGGCCTATCCCGACTTCCCTAAGTAGGGATAAATGTAAATGAGGCTGTAACCAGGGGTTTTTCCTTAATTCTTGAAATTATTGCAGAATCTGCTGCTAAATGGACACCTCGGGAGGCTCAGTGGTTGAACATCTGCCCTCGGCTCAGGGCGTGATCCTGGGGACCTGGGATCCAGTTCCATGTTGGGCTCCCTGTGGGGAGCCTGTTTTCCCTCTGTCTGTGTCTCTGCCTCTCTGTGTGTGTCTCTTGTGAATAAATAAATAAATATTTAGGGGATCCTTGGGTGGCTCAGTGGTTTAGCACCCACCTTCGACCAAGGCATGATCCTGGAGTCCCAGGATCGAGTCCTGCGTTGGGCTCCCTGCATGGAGCCTGCTTCTCACTCTGCCTGTGTCTCTCCCTCTCTCTCTCTCTATCTCTGTGTGTGTCTCTCTTGAACAAATAAATAAAATCTTTAAATAAATAAATAAATATTTAAAAAAAGAACCTGGTGCTAAGGATCCTTAGATTCTCTAGCCCAAGTAGTTGTTGTTAATAGGATAGCCTCTCATTATTTTTCAGCTGAGCAAGGAGGTGTCTGTACTGTGGCTAACGTCACCTGTTATATCTGGATTAACACTTCCAGGGAAGCTGAAATCCAGTTACGTACAATCACTGAGCAAGCCACTTGGCTTAAAAACGTGATTCCTTCAGTGAGTTTTTCTTTGATTGGTTTGGGTCTTGCAGACCGTGGCTCTGAAGTGCACTCAACATTAGGAATTATCCTGCTTATAGTTACCATAATCTCCCTGGTGTATTGTATCCTCTCAAAAGCGGTAAATGCCTGTCCACAGCTAGTAACTACCAAGCAAATGATCTCCCTGAGACTGAAACCTCAGAGGAAAAGTGAAGAGAATGGCTGACTAAAGGGTTGTGGACCCGAACTCGTGGCCTGTGAAGATCACAGGGGTTTAGCAACAACCCGGACCTCTGAGTGTCACACAGAGGCTCAGTGAAAGCTCGAGGAGCTACAGAGCCATAGTTGAAAGAAGCGCTAACGACTTACATTTCTTTCTTTTTCTTTTAATTTTTTAAAGATGTTATTTATTTATTCATGAGAGACCCAGAGAGACAGGCAGAGACACAGGCAGAGGGAGAAGCAGGCTCCATGCAGGGAGCCCGATGCGGGACTCGATCCCAGGACCCCAGGATCATGACCTGAGCCAAAGGAAGACGCTCAACCATGGATCCACCCAGACATCCCATGCCTTAAATTTCAATCACATCTCTCAGATAAGCTGAGTTCATCAAAGGCTTAATACGTTATCTGATTGCAGTTTCAACCTCCCCTAGAAATGTTAGTCTTAACAGTCAGTGGGGAATTTTCTCACCAGTGCCTATAAGGGAGTCCGTCCGTGGGGTTTCTCCTTCCTGGGAAGGAAGACTAGGCAATCCACCTAATAAGACTCCTTGTCCTTCCACCTAAGGGAAGGTGACCCTATCTGGAATAATCTTTCTCTTCTTTTGCTAATAACTTTTGGGGCCTACCTTCCTTCCTACAAAAACTTTCCGTTTTGTACAGTTCCTTAGAGCCTCTACTGGCTAGACAGCATGCTGCCCGAATCATGAATCAATAAAGCCAAGTGCACCCTCGAATTTACTCAGTTGAATTTTTCTGCTTTAACAATATGGTAAAAAAAAATAAAAATAAAAAACAATATGGTGAAGCTCTAATCCCCAGTGGGATGATATTTGGAGGTGGGGACATTGGCAGATAATTAAGTTTAGAAGCGGTCAGGAGAGTGAGCCCTTAGAAGGGATTAACACTATTATGAGAAGAGGAAGAGAGAGATCCGGTTCTTCCATCTGGAGGAAAGGCTGTTGGGGCACACAGCAAGAAGGCAGCTGTCTACAGGAACTGGGGCTCTCACTAGGAACTGAATCTGCCAGCACCTTGATCTTGGACTTCCAACCTCCCAAATTGTGAGAAATAAATGTCTGTTGTTAAAAAATCCCCCAGTCTTTGGTATTTTTTCATAGCAGCCGAAGCTGATTAAAGCATGTTTTTCTTTTTTTATTGGAAGTGTGGACGTATTAGAGGGTGAGTGTCTTTTCAAAGTGTTCTCTTGTTTTTGTAATTCTTTTTTTTAAAGATTTTATTTATTTATTCATGAGAGACACAGAGAGAGAGAGAGGCAGAGACACAGGCAGAGGGAGAAGCAGGCTCCCTGCAGGGAGTCCGATGTGGGACTCGATCCCGGGTCCCCAAGATCATGCCCTGGGCTGAAGGCGGCACTAAACCACTGAGCCACTCAGGCTGCCCTGTAATTCTTTTATAATGGATTTTATTTCTTCTATTTGAGATTTTGACAAAGGATATTGTTTTACACATGATTATGGCTCATCTCTTCAGTAAAGTATTTTTTTTATTGGTTCTATATCTCAAAGTCAACCACCAAAGGCCCAAAAGTATGCAATAATTTGTTTCAGCGTGGGGATCTTTTCCAGCGTGGTGTGAGGTGGCCACTCTCTACCATCCCCTTTTTCTTTCAGAAGGCGCAGAGTAAGGAAGCAAGCATCTTCCTCTAGGAGCTCTTCAGACATCCCCTCTGGGAGGAGAGTAGGGCAGCCTCTCCCCAGCAAGTTTCTGGGCAATTAGGAAGAAAGTAAGAACACACAACCCCAGTCAGAGAACCTATCTTGTGGGAAACACAGAGGAAGAGGAAGAGTAGGAAGCTAATTCAAGATACCAGCAACCTGGGATGCCTGGGTGGCTCAGCTGTTGAGCGTCTGCCTTCAACTCAGGGTGTGATTCCAGGATCGAGTCCCACAGCGGGCTCCCTGGGAGGAGCCTGCTTCTCCCTCTGCCTGTGTCTCTGTGTGTCTATCTCTCATGAATAAATAAATCTTACAAAAAAGATACCAGCAACCTGTACCTAACCAAAAAGGCAAGGATGAATTACCCTAGGAAGCACTGTTGAAACATAGATTCCTCAGCTCTCACCTCTGAGATTCCCTCACCCTTTGAGTTTTCAGCTGTTTTCGTTGTTGTTTTTTGTTTTGTTTTGTTTTGTTTTAGATTTTACTTTAAAGTGATCTCTACACCCAATGTGGGGCTCAAACTCACAACCCAGAGATCAACAGTTGCATGCTCCACCGGCTGAGCCAGCCAAGTGCCCGAGTGTGGAGCCTTTTGTTTCTTAGCTGAGCCTCTTGTCCCTGTAGGCTCCTGATCTCCTGTCCTTGTGATTCCTGCCTCCTCCAGTCTCTTTCTACAATCCCTCTTCCAGCATCCTTGTTTCTTCAGATAAGAACATGCAGTGTCTTTCTTCCTTTTTCCTCCTTATAGGTCGGCCAAAGGAGAAGTCACCGTCTTTAGAAAATAGTTCCAACTGAGCAACTAACAGCAGTTTTTAGTTTCTCTTTTCTTCCTTGTCTTCTCAATTTGAGTTTCAAGAGTCAAGACAAAGGTGGTCAGGGCCAGAGAGTGATTTTGACTTACCCTTGGAACCATGACAATAAATTTTGAGAAACAGGGGCCCCTGGTGGTTCAGTAGGTTGGGAATTTGCCTTGGGCTCAGGTCATGACCTCAGGGTCCTGGGATCTATCCTGTGGCAGGCTTCCTGTTCCACAGGGAGTCTGCTTCTCCCTCTCCCTCTGTCCCTCCTCTCCTGCTTGTGCACACACTCTCTCTCTCTCTTTCTCTCTCAAGTGAATAAATAAAATCTTCTTAGAAATAAATAAAATAAATAAATAAAAATTAATTTTGAGAGACAAAAATAAACAAGGGACTCACTATCTTCTGAGTATGCTACTGCAGCTTCTCTTACCTCACCTTTTACGTATGGCTGTCAGCAACCCCTCTCAATGGGTCTCTGAATGCCTTTAGTTCTTCCAGAGTTATAGAGAGTGGTTGCTAGTTGGCTTCCCCTGCTCACTACACCCCTTGATGTCGTGTCCAGAAGCCAACATGCTTGTTCCATCAAATGAGCAACATCTTCTGGTTGCAGAATCCACGTGTGGGGTTGTAAATTGAAAACACACTACTAAGTGCTTTTGCAAACTTCTGGGGCACAGTAAAAAGAAGGATTTATTTTTTTCATCTTTCTTTTCTTTTTCTTTTTCTTTTTTTTTTTTTTTTTTGAGAGAGAGAGAGCAAGCAAGGAAGGGAGGGGCAGAGGGAGAGAAAGAATCCTAAGCAAGCTTCACGCCCAGCATGGATCCCAATGCAGGGCTTGATCTCAGGACTTTGAGATGATGATCTAAGCTGAAAGTAAGAGTCAGAGGCTTAACTGATTGAGACACTCAGGCACCCCAAGGCTTTATTTTTTTATAGGGGGGAGGGGCAGAGGGAGAGGCAGAGAGAAAATCTTAAGCAGGCTCCATGCCCAGCACAGAGCCTGATGGGGGGCTTGATCTCACAACCCTGAAATCATGACCTGAGCCAAAATCAAGAGTTGAATGCTTAACCCACTGACCCACCCAAGTGCCTCCAGAAGAAGGCCTTAAACGGGTAATATCAGATGACAAAAAAGACAAGTGGATGACCTCAGAGTACCAAGTAGCTACTCAATGACATCAGCTTTCTGGCCATCCAAATAGGAAAGGCTGGTTTTCCTTGCATTCAGGCAAGAAAAATGTAGGATTGTATGGCATTTTGGTCTCCTTTCCAGTATTGACACCCATCAGCTTAACACTTTTTTTTAATAACAGAGAAACAACAGGAAAACCTCCAAACACATAGAACCTAAATCACACACTTCTAAACAATCCATACGTCAAAGAAGAAGTGTCAAGGAAATTTTTTTAAATACACTGAACTGAATGAAAATGAAAATGGAGCATAGCAAAATGTGTGGGAAACAACTAAAGCAGTGCTGAGAGGGAAATTTATATACTAAATGCACACATTAGAAAAAAGGTAAGTCTCAAATGAATAACTTGAGCTCCCACCTCAAAGAACTAGAAAAAGAAGAGCAGGGGATCCCTGGGTGGCTTAGCAGTTAAGTGTCTGCCTTCCGCCCAGGACGTGATCCTGGAGACTCGGGATCGAGTCCCACGTCGGGCTCCTGGCATGGAGCCTGCCTCTCCCTCCTGTGTCTCTGCCTCTCTCTCTCTCTCTCTCTCTCTCTCTCTCTCTCTATTTCTGTCACAAATAAATAAATAAATAAATCTTAAAAAAAAAAACGAAAAAGAAGAGCAGAATGGACATAGGGCAAGCTGAAGGAAACAGTAAAGATGAGAGGACATACGTGGTGCCTTGCTGGCTCAGTCAGTAATGCATGCAACTCCTGATCTCAGGATTGCAAGTTCAAGCCGCACATTGGGTATACAGCTTAAAAAATAAAATAAAAAATAAAAAAGAGGATACCCAAAGCAAAAAAAAAAAAAAAAACAAAAACAAGAGAAAATCAATAAGACAAAGAGCTGGTTGTTTTAAAAGATCAATAAAATTGATAAACCTCTAGAAGACTAGCAAAGAAAAAAGAGAGAAGACACAAATGACCACTATCAAGAATGAAATAGAGGATGTCAACGCAGACCCTCCAGGCATCAAAAGGATAATAAGGAATTCTACCAAAAACTCATACACATAGATTTGACAAAAATATAAATGGAAATGGACTCATTCCTCAAAAATGACTACCATAATTCACCCAATATAAAATAATATGAATAACCCAATAACTATTAAGGAAATAGAGTTGATTTAAAATCTCTCTCCACCAAAAAAAGAAACTTCTAGACTAGACCCAGAAAAATTTTTTTAAAGATTTTATTTATTTATTCATGAGAGACTCACACTGAGAGAGAGAGGCAGAGACACAGGCAAAGAGAGAAGCAGGCTCCATGCAAGGAGCCCAACGTGGGACTTGATCCTGGGACTCCAGGATCACGCCCTGGGCCAAAGGCAGGTGCTAAACCACTGAGCCACCTAGGCGTCCCAAAATAGAAATCTTTAATGAAATATTAGTGTATAGAATTCAGCAAAATATAGAATTATACACCAAGACCAAAGAGGGTCTATTCCAGTGATGCAGGTGGTTCAATATTTGAAAATTAATCAATGCCATCCACCATATTAAGAGCTTTAAAAAAAGAAAAACCACATAATAGTATTAATTGAAAATATTTGACAAAATTCAACACCTATTCATGATTAAAAACTCTTAGAAAAATAGGAACAGAGGGGGAACACCTCAACTTGATTACAAGCATCTACAAAAATTCTACTGTTTACATTACACTTAAAAGTGAAAGACTGATAGATCATATCAACAAGAGAAAAAACAAAAACAAAAAAAAAAGAGAGAAAAAACAAGAACCATATGATCTTCTTAATAGAGGCAGAGAAAGCATTTGACAAAATACAGCCTCCATTCCTGATCAAGACTCTTGAGAGTGTAGGGGTAGAGGGAACAATCCTCAGCATCTTAAAAGCCATTTACGAAAAGCCCACAGCAAATGTCATTCTCAATGGGGAAGCACTGGGAGCCTTTCCCCTAAGATCAGGAACACGACAGGGATGTCCACTCTCACCACTGCTATTCAACATAGTACTGGAAGTCCTAGCCTCAGCAATCAGACAACAAAAAGACATTAAAGGCATTCAAATTGGCAAAGAAGAAGTCAAACTCTCCGTCTTCGCAGATGACACGATACTGGACATAGAAAACCCAAAAGACTTCACCCCAAGATTGCTGGAACTCATACAGCACTTTGGCAGTGTGGCGGGATACAAAATCAATGCCCAGAAGTCAGTGGCATTTCTATACACTAACAATGAGACTGAAGAAAGAGAAATCAAGGAGTCAATCCCATTTACAATTGCACCCAAAAACATAAGATACCTAGGAATAAACCTAACCAAAGAGGTAAAGGATCTATACCCTAAAAACTATAGAACACTTCTGAAAGAAATTGAGGAGGACACAAAAAGATGGAAAAATATTCCATGCTCATGGATTGGAAGAATTAATATTGTGAAAATGTCAATGTTACCCAGGGCAGTTTACACGTTTAATGCAATCCCTATCAAAATACCATGGACTTTCTGCAGAGAGTTGGAACAAATCATCTTAAGATTTGTGTGGAATCAGAAAAGACCCCGAATAGCCAGGGGAATATTAAAAAAGAAAACCATAGCTGAGGGCCTCACAATGCCAGATTTCAGGTTGTACTACAAAGCTGTGGTCATCAAGACAGTGTGGTCCTGGCACAAAAACAGACACATAGATCAGTGGAACAGAATAGAGAACCCAGAGGTGGACCCTGAACTTTATGGTCAACTAATATTTGATAAAGTAGGAAAGACTATCCATTGGAAGAAAGACAGTCTCTTCAATAAATGGTGCTGGGGAAATTGGACATCCACATGCAGAAGAATGAAACTAGACCACTCTCTTGCACCATACACAAAGATAAACTCAAAATGGATGAAAGATCTAAATGTGAGACAAGATTCCATCAAAATCCTAGAGGAGAACACAGGCAACACCCTTTTTGAACTTGGCCACAGCAACTTCTTGCAAGATACATCCACAAAAGCAAGAGAAACAAAAGCAAAAATGAATTATTGGGACTTCATCAAGATAAAAAGCTTCTGCACAACCAAAGAAGCAGTCAACAAAACTCAAAGACAACCTACAGAATGGGAGAAGATATTTGCAAATGACCCATCAGATAAAGGGCTAGTTTCCAACATCTATAAAGAACTTAGTAAACTAAACACCCAGGAAACAAACAATCCAGTCATGAAATGGGCAAAAGACATGAAGAGAAATCTCACAGAGGAAGACATAGACATGGCCAACATGCACATGAGAAAATGCTCCGCATCACTGGCCATCAGGGAAATACAAATCAAAACCACAATGAGATACCACCTCACACCAGTGAGAATGGGGAAAATTAACAAGGCAGGAATCCGCAAATGTTGGAGAGGATGCGGAGAAAGGGGAACCCTCCGCACTGTTGGTGGGAATGTGACCTGGTGCAGCCACTCTGGAAAACTGTGTGCAGGTTCCTCAAACAGTTAAAAATAGAGCTGCCCTACGACCCAGCAATTGCACTGCTGGGGATTTACCCCAAAGATACAGATGCAGTGAAACGCCGGGACACCTGCACCCCGATGTTTCTAGCAGCAATGTCCACAATAGCCACACTGTGGAAGGAGCCTCGGTGTCCATCGACAGATGAATGGATAAAGAAGATGTGGTTTATGTATACAATGGAATATTCCTCAGCCATTAGAAACAACAAGTACCCACCATTTGCTTCAACATGGATGGAACTGGAAGGTATTATGCTGAGTGAAGTAAGTCAATCGGGGAAGGACAAACATATGGTCTCATTCATTTGGGGAATATAAAAAATAGTGAAAGGGAATAAACGGGAAAGGAGAGAAAATGAGTC
Source organism: Canis lupus familiaris (assembly GCF_011100685.1). Lineage (NCBI taxonomy): Eukaryota > Metazoa > Chordata > Mammalia > Carnivora > Canidae > Canis > Canis lupus. Next base: position 122,869,249 of record NC_049260.1, read on the forward strand.
GGAAATATCAGTGACGGAGACAGAACATGAGAGACACCTAACTCAGGGAAATAATCAAGGGGGGGTTGAAAGGGAGGTGGGCGGGGGGTTGGGGTGACTGCGGGACAGGCACTGAGGGGGGCACTTGACGAGATGGGCACTGGGTGTTATGCTATATGTTGGCAAATTGAACTCCAATAAAAAAAAAAAGTGAAAGACTGCTATCCCCCTAAGATCTAGAGGGAACAAATCAAGGATGTCTGCTTTTATTCAAAATAGTGCTAGAAGTTCTAGCCAATGCATTAAGGCAAGAAAAGGAAATAAAAGGCACACAGATCAGAAAGGAAGAAATAAAACTGTCTGTATTTGTAGATAACAGATATATTTGTAGATGGCATGTTTATGTGGAAATTTCAAAGACTACAAAAAACTCCTAGGACTATTACAGGAATTCATCAAGGCTGCAGTATACAAGATCAGTATACAAAAATCAGTATACTACAAATGAACATAAGGACACCAAAATTAAAATACAATATCATTTACAAGAACCCAAAAAATACTAGGTGTAAATCTAACAAAATATGTATAGGACTTTTATGCTGAAAATTATAAAAAGCTTAGGAAAGATCTAAACAAATGTAGAGACATAACCTATTCATGGGTTGGAAGACGCAACATAGAAAAGATCAATTCTCCTCAAATCGACATGCAGATTTAATGCAGTTCCTATAAAAATCCCAGCAACATTTTTATAGATATAGAGAATATTATTCTAAAATCTATATTGAAAGCCAAAGAAATTAAAATAACTAAAACAACTTTTTTAAAAGAGTAAAGTGGGAAGAATCAGTTTTCCCAATTTAAAGATTTACTATATTTACACCAGTTGAGATGGTTTGTTATTGGTACAGGAAAGACACACAAATCAATGAAACAGAATGGAGAAAAAAAAAAGAAAAAAAGAAACAGAATGGAGAACCCAGAAATAGACACACACAAATATTCCCAAATGATTTTTTTTTAATTTTTATTTATTTATGATAGTCACAGAGAGAGAGAGAGAGGCAGAGACATAGGCAGAGGGAGAAGCAGGCTCCATGCACCAGGAGCCCGATGTGGGATTCGATCCCGGGTCTCCAGGATCGCGCCCTGGGCCAAAGGCAGGCGCCAAACCGCTGCGCCACCCAGGGATCCCCCCAAATGATTTTTGATCAAGATGCAAAAGCAATTCCATGGAGTAAGGATAGACTTTCAAGGAATTGTCCTTGAGCAACTGCGTATCCACAGGCCAAAAAACGAACGTTGATCTAAGTCTCACACATCCTACAAAAATTAACTCAGGACACCTGGATGGCTCAGTTGGTTAAGTGTTTGCCTTCAGTTCTTATGATCTTAGGGTCCTGGGATCGAGCCCCACATTGGGCTCCCTGCTCAGCAGGGAGTCTACTCCTCCCTCTCCCTCTGTCCCTCCCTCCACTCGTTCTGTCTCTTTCTCTCTCAAATAAATAAATGAAATCTTAAAATTTTAACTGCAAATGGATCACGGACATAAATGTAAAACTTTTAGAAAAAAATAGAAGAGAAAACTTTTGGAACATAGGGCTAGGCAAAGAGTTCCTAGGTTTGACCCATAACCATGATCCATACAAGGAAACACTGATAAATTAGACTCCATTAGAATTAAAAAAAAAATACAAAACAAAACAAAACAAAAAGACTCCATTAGAATTAAAAGCTTTTGCTTTCTGAAAGATTCTGCTAAGTAGGAAGATGAAAAGACAAGCTACAGGCTGGGTGAAAGTACTAACAAACCACATATCTGACAAAGGACTGATATCTTGAATACATAAAGAACTCAAAACCCGACAATAAAAAACCAATGATCCAATTAGGAAATGGGCAAAACAGATGAACAGACATTTCATCCAAGAAGATACACAGTTGGCCAAGAAGCACATAAAGAGATGTTCAACGTTATTATCCACTTGGGAAATGCAAACTAAAACCGTAATGAGGCATCAAAATGGCTAAAATAAAAAATAGTGATAACACCAAATGTTGGTGAGGATGCAGAGACCTGGATCACTCTTCTATCGTTTGGTGGGAATACAAAATTGAGCTGCTCCTCTGGAAAACAGTTGGACAGTTTCAGAACTAAGCATGCATCCATCACATGACCCAGCAATTGTAATCTGGGACATTTATCCTAGAGAAATGAAGTGTTACGTTCACACAGAGGCCTGTACGGGGGGATCCCTGGGTGGCTCAGTGGTTGGGCGCCTGCCTTTGGCCCAGGGTGCGATCCTGGAGACGCGGGATCGAGTCCCACGTAGGGCTCCCGGTGCATGGAGCCTGCTTCTCCCTCTGCCTGTGTCTCTGCCCCTCTCTCTCTGTGTCTTTCATGAACAAATAAATAAAATCTTTAAGAAAAAAAAAAAAAGGAAGGCAGATTGCCCTCCCCGATGTGGGCACCTGTGGTTCAATCCCTTGAGGGGCTGCACAAAACCAAAAGACGGAGAAAGGAGAATCTGCTCTCTCTGCCTGACTGTGGAAGCTGGGCGACCGATGGTCTTCTCCTGCCCCTGGCCTGGGATTTACACCATCCGCTGCCCTGGTTCTCGGGCCTTTGACGCCAGACTGGAATACATACCGCTAGCTCTCCTGCGTCTCCAGCTTGCTGACCTCAAATCATGGGATTTCTCAGCCTCTATAATTGCAGGAGCCAATTTCTTATAATAAATCTCATGGTATGTATAAAATCGCCTGTATTCTAGACACAGTCTTTTTCACCTCCCCTGTGGGGCAGCAGTCCAATTTCCCCTTAGTAGTCGAGATCCATCACCCCAGCCAGTGCAGGAACCCCCTTCTCGGCCTGTTGATTCGCAGGCACGAGGAGTCCAAGTGGCCGGGTGGCAGTCTTAGCTTCCAGTTCAATGGAATCAGTGTTGTGCTTCCTGTTGGAAATAAGACCTTCCTCCCTTTGGAACTTCTAGGACAGCAGAGCATAAGGTCACAGGAACAAGAAGCAAAAGTTTTGCCAGTGGGTCGCTAGGGGTACCCCCCTAGGGGTTTGCTGGGGGTCAGTGGGTCGTTGGTGCCACTTCCGTCTCCACCTCTTAATTCCTGGACCCGTGAATCCTGGCTGTGAGACAAAGAGTGCCGTTTACTGGATGTTGATTCAGAGCACGTAAGCTCTCTGGGGAACCTTGCTCCAGCCCTGCAAGGTGTGGCCACGTAGCCAGGCCTGGAACGGAGTCTTCGGAAGCCCGTGCCACTCTTCAATAACGCAGCTGCCTCAGGATGGTGGGGAACATGGTAAGGCCCGTGAGTTCGGGGAGCACAGGCCCAGGGACACACTTCTTTGGCTGTGAAGTGACTTCCTGGATCAGAAGCAATGCTGTGTGGAGGACCACGAGGGGGGATAAGGCACTCTGTACGTCCACAGGTGGTGCTTGGGGTAGGAGCGTTGTGTGCTGGGAAGGCACATCCATGTCCTGAGCAGCGTGTGTTCCAGTAAAGACAAACCACTACCCCTTCCATGGTGGAATGAATACCATATGTACTAATATTTTTTTTTTAATTTTTATTTATTTATGATAGTCACAGAGAGAGAGAGAGAGAGAGAGAGAGGCAGAGACACAGGCAGAGGGAGAAGCAGGCTCCATGCACCGGGAGCCCGACGTGGGATTCGATCCCGGGTCTCCAGGATCACGCCCTGGGCCAAAGGCAGGTGCTAAACCGCTGCGCCACCCAGGGATCCCTATTTATTTATTTTTTAAAGATTTTATTTATTCATTCATGAGAGACACACAGAGAAAGGCAGATACAGGCAGAGGGAGAAGCAGGCTCCATGCAGGGAGCCCGATGTGGGACTCGATCCCGGGACTCCAGGATCAGGCCCTGGACTGAAGGCAGGAGCTAAACCGTGAAGCTACCCAGGGATACCATATACTAATATTTTAAATTTTAAAATTTGATATACGGGATCCTGGGGTGGCTCAGCGGTTTGGTATCTGCCTTTGGCCCAGGGTGTGATCCTGGAGTCCCCGGATTGAGTCCCACGTCGGGGTCCCTGCATGGAGCCTGCTTCTCCCTCTGCCTGTGTCTCTGCCCTCCCCCGAATAAATAAATAAAATAATCTTTAAAAATATAAATAAATAAATAAATAAATAAATAAATAAATAAATAAATAAATAAATTTTGATATATTATCTTGCTTCTTGCATGTTATCTTATTGAATTTAGGTCAGATTGATGAGAATTTACTTGCAAATGATAATATACATCTCGATTGTTTTAGTGTTTTATTTCTATTTTTTTTCCAAAGATTTTTACTTATTTGAGAGAGAGAGAAAGAGAATGAGTGGGGAGGGACAGAGGCAGAGGGAGAAGCAGATTCCCATTGACCAAGGAGGCCGAACTAGGGCTGTTCCAGGACCCTGAGATCATGACTGGAGCCAAAGGCAGACACTTAACCGACTGAGCCACCCAGGCGCCCCTAATGTTTTATTTTTTTAAATGTCATGATTTAAGAGACACTGAGCTGTAGGAAACAAAGAGGGTTACTGGAGGGGAGGTGGGGGGGAATTAAGTAACTGGGTGATGGGCATTAAGGAGAGCACTTGATGCAATGAGCACTGGTGTTATATGCAACTGATGAATCACTAAATTCTACCTTTGAAACTAATAAAAAAAAATCCAAAATCAAAACAAAATGTCATGTTAGGTGGACAAGGAGGATATATTGTCAGGAATGGAAAAGGAGTTTTTATTTTATTTTAGTTTAGTTTAGTTTATTTATTCATGAAAGACACAGAGAGAGAGGCAGAGACACAGGCAGAGGGAGAAGCAGGCTCCCTGCGGGGAACCCAATGTGGGACTCGATCCTGGGTCCCCAGGATCACGCCCTCAGCCCAAGGCAGATGGTCAACCGCTGAGCCACCCAGACGTCCCAGGAAAAGGAGTTCTTAAAGTGATTTTCATAAACTAAAGATATTCATTTTATAATTTATTTTTTTTTAATTTTTTATTTATTTATTTATGATAGTCACAGAGAGAGAGAGAGAGAGGCAGAGACACAGGCAGAGGGAGAAGCAGGCTCCATGCACCGGGAGCCCGATGTGGGATTCGATCCCGGGTCTCCAGGATCACGCCCTGGGCCAAAGGCAGGCGCCAAACCGCTGCGCCACCCAGGGATCCCAAGATATTCATTTTAAAGTTTTACCTAGGGCAGCCCGGGGGGCTCAGCAGTTTAGCGCCGCCTTTGGCCCAGGGCGTGATCCTGGAGACCCGGGATCGAGTCCCATGTCTCGTGAGACATGCAGGGAGCCCGATGTGGGACTCGATTCCCGGTCCCCAGGATCACACCCTGAGCTGAAGGCAGACGCTCAACCACTGAGCCACCCAGGCGCCCCTAGATTTCAGATTTTATATACTTTAAGGTTTACAGTTGACAAAGTATATTAAGACGCACCTTGTAACTTGGTCCTGCTGTGCATCCCTAACATTCCGCATGGGATTCACCACCGAGTTGGACAGCATCACAACTGACCTACATCCTATTCCACAAGGCAAGGCCACTGATCATGCTATTTCGATGTCTCAGCATTGTTGAGTTGCCGTTAATGTTTCAAAAGCTTAGGATTGGGGATCCCTGGGTGGCTCAGCGGTTGAGCGCCTGCCTTCGGCCCGGGGCGTGATCCTGGATTCCCGGGATCGAGTCCCATGTCTGGCTCCCTGCTTGGGGCCTCTTTCTCCCTCTGCCTGTCTCTCTCCCAGTGTCTCTCATGAATAAAGAAATAAAATCTTTAAAAAAAGAAAAAGCATAGGATTTTCCTTAGCAAAGTTGTACTAATAAGGAATTCACTCAGGTGTTTTCTTCCTGAAAGTGTCCATTTCACTTCCTCCTCAAAGTTTATTTTTTTAAGATTTATTTATTTATTTTAAATTTTTATTTATTTATGATAGTCACACACACAGAGAGAGAGAGAGGCAGAGACACAGGCAGAGGGAGAAGCAGGCTCCATGCACCGGGAGCCCGATGTGGGATTCGATCCCGGGTCTCCAGGATCGTGCCCTGGGCCAAAGGCAGGTGCTAAACCGCCGCGCCACCCAGGGATCCCAAGATTTATTTATTTTTAAAAAAAGATTTGTTTATTTATTTGAGAGAGACAGACAGGAAGGGGGAGGGGCAGAGGGAGAGAGTCTTCAGGCGGCCTCCCCCCTCCAGTGCAGAGCCTGAGTCAGGGGTCGATTTCATGACCCATGAAATCATGACGTGGACCGAAACCAAGAGTCGGACGCCCCACTGACTGAGCCCCCTAGGTGTGCTACGTAGTGAACCTCCACCGAACAATAATCTATCCACTCACAACTGTGTGTCAGCGATTTAGGGCAGGCTCAGCTGCGTGCTTCTTCTTTTGTCTCCCCCAGGCTCACTGGTGTGATGACTGCCAGCTGACAGGTCGGCTGGAGCGATGGCGTGACTGGGGCCTGCGTCTCCACTGGACCAGCCCAGGCATATTCACGTGGTAGCGGTCACAGCGTCCCAGAGAGCAGCAAGGGAGAAGGTCCTGACGTACAAACACTTCTTAAGCTTCCCACTTGTTAGTGTCCCGTTGACCAAAGCACATCACATGGCCAAGGCCATATTCGAACCTGCGGGAATGGACTCCATGTCTTCAAGGGAGGAGCTGCAAAGTCATGGCACAAAAGGCTATGAATACGGAATAAGAAGAATTTTTGTGATCCATCACAGATATTTTCTCTCACTCGAGTAGTCATTTTTGTCAGCAAATCGGGGATCCTGTTACCTTGCTTTGCTCTCTGGTTTCTGTAGTTTGTACTGAGACGTTGGCGTCAGGCTAATGGCATGACGGTGAAGGTAATCCAGCTCCCCCTCTCCTACTGCTTTGCCTGTTCTCTCTTTGTCTTCGCTTTTCCTAGACTTTACTCTGATGTCCCTGGGTGTGGTTTTGTTTTGTTTTATCTTGCTCCGGATTCATAGGATTTCTAGAAACTGTAAGTGGATGTCTGTCGTCAATTTTGGAAATGTGGTTTATGCCCCATTTTTCCTCTCCTTTCATTCCAGGACTCCAATTAAACATACAGTAGACTTTCTTTCTGTGTTCCCTCCGTCTCTCACCTCCTTTTACCTTGTCTTTTACTATCCTTATACCTCACCGGGCTTTGTTCTGGTTGTTTTCTTCTCACATAGACTCCAGTTCACGGATTTTCTCTTCAGACCATGTTTAACCACCCATTGAACTCTTTTTTTTTTTTTAAGATTTTATTTATTTATTTGAGAGAGTGACAGAGCAAGCATGAACAAGGTGGTGGGGGGATGGGCAGAGGGAGAGGGAGAAGCAGACTCCCCTCTGAGCAGGGAGCTGATGCGGGGCTTGATCCCAGGACCCTGAGATCATGACCTGAGCCGAAGGCAGACGCTTAACCACCTGAGCCACCCAGGCGCCCCCCATTGAACTCTTAATGTTGGTGGTTGTACTCTACATTTCTAGAATTTTTATTTTATTCTTTTCGTAGTTTCTTTTTTTTTCTTAATTTTTATTTATTTATGATAGTCACACACACACACACAGAGAGAGAGAGAGAGGCAGAGACACAGGCAGAGGGAGAAGCAGGCTCCATGCACCAGGAGCCCGACATGGGATTCGATCCCAGGTCTCCAGGATCACGCCTTGGGCTGGAGGCAGGCGCTAAACCTCTGAGCCACCCAGGGATCCCTTTTTCGTAGTTTCAAACTGTCTACTAGTTTCTCAATTTTGTCTTTTTATTTCCTTGAATGTATTGGATTTCATTATTTTACAGTCTGCATTGGATGATTCCATTATTGGAGTCTCTGTAGCTCTGTTACCGTGACTTTGTTTGTCTGTTTTTTTTTTCTTTTGAAGATTTTATTTATTTATTCATGAGAGACACGCAGAGACAGAAGCAGAGGGAAAAAAAAAAAAAAAAAAAAAAGAAGCAGAGGGAGAAGCAGGCTCCTGACATGAAGTCTGATGTGGGACTTGATCCTGGAACTCCAGGATCATGCCCTGAGCCAAAGGCAGCTGCTTAACCGCTGAGCCACCCAGGCGTCCCTGTTGGTTTTAATGAGCACTACCCCTAATGTGGGGCTTGAACTCACAACCCCAAGATCAAGAGTTGCACGCTCTACTTACTGAGCCAGCCAAGTGCCCCTCTGCTACTCTTATCTGCTGCTTTTCTAACTTTATTTTTATTACAATTTCTTCCCCCCCTATAGCCTGGTTGTTTTTAAGTGAGTGTTGGATATTGTCTATGGGAAACTGCATCAATAAATTGAGGCCAAGGATGATACTATCTTCCTCCAGAAAAGATATTATATTATATTATATTATATTATATTATATTATATTATTATATTTGCTTCCAGCAGGCAACTAGGACAATGGAAATCCTGGATTTCCTTAATCCAGTTTCCAGGTATTGAAATGGCTCAGATCTTGGACTACAGTCCCATAAGGGACAGGCTACAGTCCTTTCAGAGGGCTTATCTATTTATACTTTATGTTTACTCCTAGACCTTTGGGTTTTCAACCTAAAGCAAGAGATGCCACCTTTTTGGAGGGCCCTGAACTCCAAGTCTTGATCCCTTGCCGCAGAAGTCAACTGCTCAGCTTCTCGTGCTCTCAGCCACATCTTCTGGAATCAGTAAGTAAGCTCACCTTTCTCTGTTTCCCCTTTCTCCCATATGTTGGCCTCATAATGCTTCACTACCTGATATTACTTGAATATTTTCTCTCTCTCTCTCTCTCTCTTTAAGATTTTTTTTCTTTTTTAAGATTTTTAGAGTAATCCCTACACCCAATGTGGGGCTCGAACTCACAACCCCGAATCAAGAGTCACATGCTCTATCAACAGAGCCAGTTGGGTACCCCTATCACTTGGATATTTTTAAGCAAATGTTTTTCATATCTTGTCGAGCTTATTTGGTTGTTCTCAGTGAGAACGGTTTTTTTTTTTTAATTATTTATTTATTTGTGATAGTCACAGAGAGAGAGAGAGGCAGAGACACAGTCAGAGGGAGAAGCAGGCTCCATGCACCGGGAGCCCGATGTGGGACTTGATCCCGGGTCTCCGGGATCGCGCCCTGGGCCAAAGGCAGGCGCCCAACCGCTGTGCCACCCGGGATCCCTGTTCTCAGTGAGAACTGTTAACTCAAATTACTTACTCTGTCCTTACTGGCCACAGAAGTTATTCAGCACCACGCTTTTAGGCTTTCTTTAGATTGCTGGATCTACATATAATATTGCTTGCAAATACTGCATAGTGCTCCCTAATGTCCTATTTGCTTCCTCAGTGATGGATGTCCAGATTGCCTGTACTTCCCAGTCGCTGCAAATGAAGCTGCAACGAGCTTCCTCACACATGCCACCTTACATCTCGTGTAAAAATTACTTTGTGATGTATACCCGAAAGTGGGATTATTAGATATATAGGCCAGGTAGATGCTTCACTAAATACTCCTAAGTTATTCTCCAGAACGGCTGTGCCCGTCTACCTTCCCAGCAGCACTGTACAAGTGCTCCTCTATCCCTATATCTCTGCCAGCATTTACTGTCATATATGTTTCTAGGTGTGGATGTGCATTTGCCAACTAATGGGTATAAAGTGACATCTCTGGGCAGCCCGGGTGGCTCAGCGGTTTAGCACCATCTTCAGCCCAGGGTGTGATCCTGGAGACCCGGGATCGAGTCCCGCGTCGGGCTCCCTGCGTGGGGCCTGCTTCTCCCTCTGCCTGTGTCTCTGCCAGTCTCTCTGTGTATCTCTCATGAATAAATAAATAAAATCTTTTTTTTAATAAATAAAACCTTTAAAAAAAAAAAAAAGGAAATCAGACTCTGAGGGAGAGTGCTGAATGGGTGCTGCCTGTCCTGCCAAGGCTTAGGGGAAGGGCCGCATAGGTTTGGGACTTCAACCTCTAAGGAGGGTGACCTCTGACTAGTTCTGAGAATGCTGAAATTAGCTGGCAATCAACTGATGCTCCCAGGCTGAGGACCAAGGCTGGGGGACAGCAACAGGAACAGAGAGCAAATAGGAAGGAACAGATCCTTGTCCCCTTTCTCCGGGCTTGCCGTCTTCCTCTCCTGTCCCTGCTGGTGGAACCTAACAGAGAGCCAGAAGACAAGGAAGACATGTGGTTGCTGAGTTCCAGTGCGAGCATCACAAAGCCAAATGTGGTGTATTTACCATCCCCAAGCCCCTTTGGCATCTCAGCATCAGTACAAACCCTTCTATGTGTGTTTGAACTTCTATCAGCGACGGTGACAACTTTTTGTTTCTGTCTGACAAAATGCCAGCATTATTGATAAAAATATGCTCACACCCTGTCTTCAAGGTCGACAGACACAAAGTCCTGACTGCCTTTGCAATCATCTCCCAATCACAGCCACAGTATTGATGATGTTGATTTCTGCTCAAAGTAAGTCAGAGCCCTGCTTGAATATTCTGTGACCCAGAGATTAAATTGTAAAATTACTCATCAAAACAATTGCTATATAAAGTACTAAAGGGAAAGGAGAGGAAGCAGAAAAGAGATTAGTCTATACCATACTATATTATAATATAATAGAGGAAGAAATTGTGCACAGCTGTAACACTTATTTCTATCAATGGTCAGTCCAAAATTGATTTTTTAAAAGATTTTATTTCTTTATTCATGAGAGACATAGAGAGAGAGAGAGAGAGAGAGGCAGAGACACAGGAGGAGGGAGAAGCAGGCTCCATGCAAGGAGCCTGACGTGGGACTCGATCCTGGGACCCCAGGATCACACCCTGGGCTGAAGGCTGCGCTAAACCGCTGAGCCACCCGGGCTGCCCCAATTTTTTTTTTAAGATTTTATGATTTTTATAACTTCCTTCTTCTGCTATCTTTTTCATATTTCTCTTACTATCAGCTGGCACTTTGGCTGCTTGCAGTTCTATATGTGGAGTTTCTCCAACTTTAATTCCTGAGGGTCTGAACACCTTTCAGACTGCTGTCTCCACCAGAAGTTGGCTGCTCTCAAATGGTGCCACGAATGGGGCGGTGTGAGCCTCTGCTGTTAGTGGATTAGGGCCCCGGCAGCAGTGAGGGCCAGGTTGGCCTTGGCAAGGGAGAGTCTATATTGTTGAAGTCCTATACATAAGCCCTCCAGTCACCATGGTCACTTTGTTCATGGGCCCATTGAGAAAATACTGGGGTGGCTGGGAAACTGGTTGACTGGCATTCACAAAGCGTGTCATTTTACTCATCTGGGTATTGAGAGTCTCCCCAGCAGTGGATGCCCTCTGAGAGGTCCATCCACATTCTTCTTCCCCAAACGTCTGTCACCAAATTTCCAACCCTATTCTTTCCAAGTCGTGATCGTTCACCCAAATCATTAGCAGTTTCCAGTGTAGACCCACACTTCTAGCCTTCTCTCAGGCCGTCAGAATGAGCAATCAACTACAGCAAATTCAATACTTACTGCAGGGGCACGTGGGTGGCTCAGTTGGTGAAGCATCTGCTTTGGACTCACATCATGAGCCCAGTCAGGCTCCCTGCTCAGCGGGGAGTCTGCTTCTGCCTCTGCCCCCCCATCCCCGCTCCTGCGTGCTTATGTTCTCTCTCAAATAAATAAATTCTTTTTTTAAAAAAAGAATTTATTTATTCATAGAGACACTGAGAGAGAGAGAGGCAGAGACACAGGCAGAGGGAGAAACGGGCTCCATGCAGGGAGCCTGACGTGGGACTCGATCCCGGGTCTTCAGGATCAGGCCCTGGGCCACAGGTGGTGCTAAACCACTGCGCTACCAGGGCTGCCCAAATAATTCTTTTTTCTTTTTTCAAATAATTATTTTTAAAAATAAATAAATAGCTACTGCATGGGGCACCTGACTGAGTTGGTAGAGCATGTAACTCTTGGTGTCAGGGTTGTGAGTTCAAGCTTCATGTTTGGGCATGAAACCTACTTTTAAATGAATGAATGAATGAATTAATGAATAGCTACTGCACAGCCAAGGAAACAATCGACACGACCAAAAAGCAACCTACAAAATAGAAGAAAATATTTGCAAACCATATATAAGATAAACGGTTAGTATTCAAAATATATTTTTTGGAAAAACCCCCACAACTCAATAGCAAAACCCCCAAATAATCCAATTTAAAAATGGGCAGAGGATCTCAATGGACATTTTCCTGAAGAAGACATACAGATGGCGACCAGACACATGTAAAGATGCTCAACACCGCTCATCATCAGGGAAATGCAAATCAAAATCACAATGAGATATCACGTCACACACATTAGAATAGGTATCATGGGGGGGGGGCACCTGGCTGGCTCAGTCAGAAGAGCGTGGGACTCTTGATCTCAGGGTTATGAGTTTGAGTGCCACATTGGGTGTAGAGATTACTAAAAAAAAATACACTTAAAAAAAAATAAGGAGGGCCTGTGCGGCTCAGGGGGTTAAGCATCTGCCTTCCGCTCATGTCATGATCCCAGGGCCCTGGGATCAAGCCCAGGTCAGGCTCCCTGCTCAGTGGGGAGTGTGCTTCTCCCTCTCCTACTGTCCCTCCCCCCTGCTCATGCATTCTCTATCTCAAGTAAATAAATAATTTTTTTTTTTGGCTGGGTACAGTATACTTTATTGATGGTACAAATAAATAAATTCTTTAAAAAAAAAGAATAGGTATCATCCAAACGACAAGAGATAACAAGCGTTGGCAAGGATCTAGAGAAAAGGGAACCCTCTTACACTCTCTGTAGAAATGCAAATTGGTGCTGCCCCTGTGGAAAAGAGTATGGAGGTTCCTCAAGAAAACAAAACAAAACAAAACTAAACTAAACTAAACTAAACCTACTACATGGATATATGGATATACCACTTCTGGGTATATATCCAGAGGATGTGAAATCACTATTTGAAAGAGACAACTGGGGACACCTGGATGGCTCAGCAGTTGAGGGTCTGCTTTCAGCTCAGGGCGTGATCCCAGAATCTGGGATCGAGTCCCACATCGGGCTCTCTGCGAGGAGCCTGCTTCTCTCTCTTCCCACCCCCCCCCCGTGTGTCTCTCATGAATAAATAAATAAAATCTTTTAAAAAAAAATGAAAGAGACAACTGCGCTCTCGTGTTCATTGCAGCACTATTCACAGTAGCCAAGACATGGAAACAACCTAAGTGTTCGTTAATGAATGGTCGGATAAAGATGATATTATGTGTGGGTGTGTGTATATATATATTAATATATTATTCAGCCATAAAAAGAAGGAAATGCTGTCATTTCAGACAACATGGATGGACCTTGAGAGCATCATGTTAAATGAAATAAGTCAGAGAAAGACAAATACTGTATGACCTTATTTATTTTATTTTATTTTATTATTTTCTATTTTTTATTTTATTTTTTATTTTTTATTTTTGTATGACCTTATTTGCATGTGGAATCTTAAAAAGCTGAACTCATAGAGGCAGAGAATACAATGATGGTTGTCAGGGCCTAGGGGACGAGTCCTGAGATGTTGGTCAAGAGTACAAACTTCCAGTTATAAGATAATAAGTTCTGGGACTCAAATGCACAACGTGGTGACTATGGTTAAAAATACTGTGTTGTGGGGATCCCTGGGTGGCGCAGCGGTTTGGCGCCTGCCTTTGGCCCAGGGCGCGATCCTGGAGACCCGGGATCGAATCCCACGTCGGCCTCCCGGTGCATGGAGCCTGCTTCTCCCTCTGCCTGTGTCTCTGCCTCTCTCTCTCTCTCTGTGACTATCATGAATAAATAAAAATTAAAAAAAAAAAAATACTGTGTTGTGGGGATCCCTGGGTGGCGCAGCGGTTTGGCGCCTGCCTTTGGCCCAGGGCGCGATCCTGGAGACCCCGGATCGAATCCCACGTCAGGCTCCCGGTGCATGGAGCCTGCTTCTCCCTCTGCCTATGTCTCTGCCTCTCTCTCTCTCTCTCTCTATGTGACTATCATAAATAAATAAAATTAAAAAAAAAATACTGTGTTGTGGGATCCCTGGGTGGCTCAGTGGTTTAGCGCCTGCCTTTGGCCCAGGGTGTGATCCTGGGGACCCAGGATCGAGTCTTGCGTCGGGCTCCCTGCATGGAGCCTGCTTCTCCCTCCTCCTGTGTCTCTGCCTCTCTCTCTCTCTATGTCTATCATAAATAAATAAATAAATAAATAAATAAATCTTAAAAAAAATACTGTTGTATACTTCAATGTTTTTTAAAATTCAATTTGCCAACATATAGCATAACACCCAGCGCTCATCCCATGAAGTGCCCTCCTCAGTGCCCGTCACCCAGTCACCCATCCCCTCCACCTCCCCTTCCACTACCCTTAGTGTGTTTCCTAGAGTTAGGAGTCTCTCATGGTTTGTCCCCCTCTCTAATTTTTCCCACTCAGTTCCCCTCCTTTCCCTTATAATCCCTGTCACTATTTCTTAAATTCCCTGAATGAGTGAAACCATATAATGTTTGTCCTTCTCCGATTGACTTACTTCACTCAACATAATACCCTCCAGTTCCATCCACATTGAAGCAAATGGTGGGTATCTGTCATTTCTAATGGCTGAGGAATATTCCAGTGTATACACAGACCACAGCTTCTTTATCTATCATCTTTCGATGGACACCGAGGCTCCTTCCACAGTGTGGCTACTGTGGACATTGTTGCTAGAAACATCGGGGTGCAGGTGTCCCGGCGTTTCACTGCACCTGTATCTTTGGGGTAAATCCCCAGCAGTGCAATTGCTGGGTCTAGGGCAGGTCTATTTTTAACTCTCTGAGGAACCTCCACACGGTTTCCCAGAGCGGCTGCACCAGGTCACCTTCCCACCCACAGTGCAGGAGGGTTCCCCTCTCTCCACATCCTCTCCAACATGTGTTGTTTCCTGCCTTGTTAACTTTCCCCATTCTTGTATACTTGAAAGTTGCTATGACGATAGATTTTAAATGTTTTCATAATAACAACAACATGGTAATTTTATTTTTTTAAAGAATTTTTATTTATTCATTTGAGAGAGAGAGAGAGAATGAGCACTAGCAGGAGGAAGGGCAGAGGGAGAAGGAGAAGAAGCCTCCCCGCTGAGCTGGGAGCCTGATGTGAGGCTCAATCCCAGGACCTGTTGATTATGACCTGAGCTGAAGGCAGATGCTTAACCATCTGAGCCACCCAAGCACCCCAAAATGGTAATTTTAGGAAATAAAGGCTATGTTACCTTAGTGTGATAAACATTCTGCAAATTTGGCACATATGCATGTACCAAATTATCACATTGTACATCTTAAATTTTTTAAAGATTTTATTTATTTATCCATGAGAGACAGAGAGAGGCAGAGACCCAGGCAGAGGGAGAAGCAGGCTCCACGCAGGGAACCCAACGTGGGACTCAATCCCGGGTCCCCAGGATCCCACCCTGGGCTGAAGGCGGCGCTAAACCGCTGAGCCACCCGGGCTGCCCGTACATTTTAAATTTACACAATGGTATATGTCAATTATATCTCAATAAGGCTGGCAAAGATTGATTGATTCATGCCTACCTTCTATCCCCTGGAAAACAATTTTTTTAAGTTTTTATTTTTTTATTTGAGAAAAAGATGCACACAAGCAGATGGAGGGGCAGAGAGAGAGGGAGAAACAGACCCACTGCTGAGTAGGAAGCCTGACTCAGGGCTTGATCCTAGTACCCTGGGATAATGACCTGAGCCAAAGGCAGATGCTCAACCAACTGAGCTGCCCAGGTGCCTCTGGAAAACAGGTTTTTTTAAAGATTTTATTTATTTATTCATGAGAGACACACAGAGAGAGGTAGAGACCCAGGCAGAGGGAGAAGCAGGTTCCACGCAGGGAGCCCGATGTGGGACTCGATCCCGGGTCCCCAGGATCACACCCTGGGCCCAAGGCAGGCGTTCAACCACTGAGCCACCCGGGCGTCCCTGGAAAACAATTTTTAAAAAAGAATGGACAAGGTGCTCTACTGCTCAAGAGTCTGTCCGTGTGGAGAATTGTCCTTTGCCACTGTCCTTAGGGTCACCGCGAGTGGTGCTGTAACACTGCAGCCATCTACTTTCGGCAGATTGTGCAGAACCATCTATAAAGCAGGTTTGAATTTCTTTCCTCCTCAGTGAGCTGATCATACGAATCATTTCCAGGGCGCCAGGGTGGCTCAGTGGCTGAGCATCTGCCTTCGGCCCAGGGCACGATCCCAGAGTTCCGGGATCGAGTCCCACGTTGGGCTCCCGGCATGGACCTGCTCCTCCCTCTGCCTGTGTCTCTGCGTCTCTCTCTGTGTCTCTCATGGATAAATAAATAAAATATTTTTTTGAAAAAAGCAACACTTCTTCCTTTTGAAGTATAGACATGGAAGGGGCGAGGAAGTCATGCTGCTCGAGGTGGTTGCCAAGGGAATCAGAAGCACTTGCTCACGCAGCTTTTTGTACTTTCTGAAACCACCTGAGTTTCCATCTCTAAAATTCCATTTCCGCTCACTGCGGTTCGCTGCTGCACATGCTCAACCTACGGCTGGATGGGTTAGGCAAACACCTAGCTCCTGATGGAAAACTCAGGGCATATGGTCACCCATAGTTTTAAGAATTCATCCTCTACCAGGGCCCAGGAGGAAGCCAAATCTGTTTCTCTGAAGGACAGTGGTTATCCGAAAAAGGCGTGGACTTTCTACAGAACCCTAGACGTCTGCGCAGTGATCTCATTGTTGGTGTTAGCCAGAGGCTCCGTGCAATATCACTACTTTCCACAGGCGTTTCAATTATTCCGAGATCTGCTGGGTCACAAAGTCCAGTTGGAAGAGTAGCTTGCCCTGAAGTCTGGACTCACAGAGTTGTCTCTTGCTCCCCCACGCCAAACTGGTAGCCTTGAATTACACAGTAAATGAGTCATCATATCACACTCACTTGTGATATATATTCCACAATCCCAAAGGGTCCACCGGACATTATTTTTAGAGGTAGTTGGTGCAGGCGTAGCATCTAGCCTTTCACCTCGAAGAGGATATCGTTATGTGCTTTAGAGCAGTAAATTTCCAGAAACTCTACGAAGGCTTTACTACCCTAAACGTTCATGGGGGTTTATCTCCCACCTTCTAGTTTGTCCATGTCCCCCTAAGACATCTATAGTATTTTCTGCTTCTTACTCATCAGATTTTATCAGGATGATGTCATCAATGTACTGCACCGTGGATATTGTGAGAAATGGGAAGACCATCGAAGTCCCGAAGTACTGCGTCAGAGAGGAAAGGTAACTTGGGCAACACTGGGAAAATGCATCGTTGGCCCTACCAGGTGAAAATAAAGTGCTTCCGGTGGACTTCGCGAATTGGTATGGGGTAAACTGTCGGATAGGGCAAAGGCTATCAGGGCAGACTACAAGCCACGAGTTGTGATGCTCTGTCTCGGTGGAGAGACTACATCTGGGATAGCAGCTGCAGCTGGAGTCACTGCCTGATTAAGTTTGCGTTAATTCACAGTCATTCTCCAAGATCCATCCACCTTCTGCACAGGGTCAAGGAGACCAATGGAGATACATCATCACAATCGCAGTTCAGGTTCAAGGCACTAATCTTTGTAATTCCCCCTAGGAGTTATACCTTTGGGTTCCTGTCTCTATATCAAGCCAGGGATGTTCTGACATCTTTGGGGTTTTGTTTTGGGGGGGGTTGTTTTGACATCAACTTGTTTGGTTTTATTTGTTTTTTTTAAAAGATTTTATTTATTTATTAAAAATAAATAATTTTATTATTTTATTTATTTATTTATTTATTATTTATTTTATTTATATTTATTTATTTATTTGTTTGTTTATTTATTTATTTATTTATTTATTTATTAAAGAGACATAGAGAGAGAGAGAGGCAGAGACACAGGCAGAGGGAGAAGCAGGCCCCGTGCAGGGAGCCCGACGACGTGGGACTCGATCCCGGGTCCCTAGGATCATGCCCTGGGCCGAAGGCGGCGCTAAACCGCTGAGAGACCCGGGCTGCCCGTCATTGTAGTTTTGATTTGCATTTCCCTGGTGATTGGTGATGTTGAGCATCTTTCCATGCGTCTGTTGGCCATTTGGATGTCTTTTGGAGAAAAGTCGCTCATGTCTTCTGTGCATTTTTAACAAAGATTTTATTTTGGGACACCTGGGTGGCTCAGTGGTTGAACATCTGCTTTCGGGCTGGAGTGTGATCCTGGAGTCCCAGGATCCAGTCCCACATCAGGCTCCCTGCATGGAGCCTGCTTCCTCTCTGCCTCTCACTGTGTCTCTCAGGAATAAATAAATAAAATAAAATAAAAAGATTTTATTTATTTCTTTAAGAGAGAGAGAGAGCATGAGCAGGGGGAGGGGCAGAGGGAGAGGGAGAAGCAGATTCCCCATTGAGCAGGGAGCCTGACATGGGGCTCAGTCCCAGGACCTCGAGATCATGACCTGATTCAAAGGCAGGCACTTAACCTACTGACCCACCCAGGCACCCCATTCTGTCCATTTTAAATTGGATTATTTGTGTTTTGGGTGTTGGATTTTATAAGTTCTTTATATTTTTTGGATACTAATCCTTTATCAGATACATCATTTGCAAATACCTTCTCCCAACCAGTAGGTTGTCTTTTAGTTTTGTTGGTTATTTCCTTCCCTGTGCAGAAGCTTTTTTTTTTTAAGATTTTATTTATTTATTCATGAGAGACACAGGGAGAGGGGCAGAGACACAGGCAGAGAGAAAAGCAGGCTCCCTGCGGGGACCCCCATGTGGCACTCAATCCCCAGACCCTGGGATCACGCCCTCAGCTAAAAGCAGGCGCTCAACCACTGAGCCACCCAGGTGTCCCAGAAGCTTTTAATTTTGATGCAATCCCAATAGTTTTGATTTTTGCTTTTTTTCCCCTTGCCTCAGGAGACATCTCGAAAAATGTTGCTATGGCTGATGTTAGAGAAATAATTACTTGTGCTCTCTTCTAGGATTTTTATGTTTTCAGATTTCACATTTAGGTTTTTAACCCATTTTGAGTTTATTTTTGTGCCTGGTGTCAGAAAGTTGTCCAATTTCATTCTTTTTTTTTTAAGATTTTATTTATTTATTCATGAGAGACACAGATAGAGGAGAAGTAGGCTCCATGCAGGAAGCCTGATATGGGACTCAATCCAGGGTCTCCAGGATCACGCCCTGGGCCGAAGGCAGACGCTCAGCCACTGAGCCACCCAGACATCCCCTTTATTTGGTTTTTAATCCCAGTAGAGTTAACATACAGTGTTATATTAGTTTCAGGTATATAATATAGTGATTCGACAGTTCCCATCCATCACCCAGTGCGCATCATGAGTGCACTCCTTAATTCCCATCACCTATTTCACCCTGACCCACCCCTGCACTCCCTGGCCCCAGTAACCATCACTTTGTTCTCTATAGTTAAGAGTCTGTTTCTTGGTTTGCCCTTCTCTCTCTCTCTTCCTTTGCTCATTTGTTTTGTTTCTTAAACCCCACATGTGAGTGAAATCATATGGTATTTGTCTTTTTCTCAGTTATTTCTTTTTTTTAAAGATTTTTATTTATTTATTCATGAAAGACACACACAGAGAGAGAGAGAGAGAGAGAGGCAGAGACACAGGCAGAGGGAGAAGCAGGCCCCGTGCAGGGAGCCCGACGACGTGGGACTCGATCCCGGGTCCCTAGGATCATGCCCTGGACCAAAGGCGGCGCTAAACCGCTGAGCGACCCGGGCTGCCCGTCATTGTAGTTTTGATTTGCATTTCCCTGGTGATTGGTGATGTTGAGCATCTTTCCATGCGTCTGTTGGCCATTTGGATGTCTTTTGGAGAAATGTCGCTCATGTCTTCTGTGTATTTTTAACAAAGATTTTATTTTGGGACACCTGGGTGGCTCAGTGGTTGAACATCTGCTTTCGGGCTGGAGTGTGATCCTGGAGTCCCAGGATCGAGTCCCACATCAGGCTTCCTGCATGGAGCCTGCTTCCTCTCTGCCTCTCACTGTGTCTCTCAGGAATAAATAAATAAAATAAAATAAAAAGATTTTATTTATTTCTTTAAGAGAGAGAGAGAGCATGAGCAGGGGGAGGGGCAGAGGGAGAGGGAGAAGCAGATTCCCCATTGAGCAGGGAGCCTGACATGGGGCTCAGTCCCAGGACCTCGAGATCATGACCTGATTCAAAGGCAGGCACTTAACCTACTGACCCACCCAGGCACCCCATTCTGTCCATTTTAAATTGGATTATTTGTGTTTTGGGTGTTGGATTTTATAAGTTCTTTATATTTTTTGGATACTAATCCTTTATCAGATACATCATTTGCAAATACCTTCTCCCAACCAGTAGGTTGTCTTTTAGTTTTGTTGGTTATTTCCTTCCCTGTGCAGAAGCTTTTATTTTTTTTTTAAGATTTTATTTATTTATTCATGAGAGACACAGGGAGAGGGGCAGAGACACAGGCAGAGGGAAAAGCAGGCTCCCTGCAGAGACCCCCATGTGGCACTCAATCCCCAGACCCTGGGATCACGCCCTCAGCTAAAAGCAGGCGCTCAACCACTGAGCCACCCAGGTGTCCCAGAAGCTTTTAATTTTGATGCAATCCCAATAGTTTTGATTTTTGCTTTTTTTTCCCTTGCCTCAGGAGACATCTCGAAAAATGTTGCTATGGCTGATGTTAGAGAAATAACTACTTGTGCTCTCTTCTAGGATTTTTATGTTTTCAGATTTCACATTTAGGTTTTTAACCCATTTTGAGTTTATTTTTGTGCCTGGTGTCAGAAAGTTGTCCAATTTCATTCTTTTTTTTTTAAGATTTTATTTATTTATTCATGAGAGACACAGATAGAGGAGAAGTAGGCTCCATGCAGGAAGCCTGATGTGGGACTCGATCCAGGGTCTCCAGGATCACGCCCTGGGCTGAAGGCGGCGCTAAACCGCTGAGCCACCCGGGCTGCCCCCACATTGGGCTTCTTGCATGGAGCCTGCTTCTCCCTCTGCCTGTGTCTCTGCCTCTCTCTCTCTCTCTGTATCTCTCACTAATAAACAATCTTTAAAAAAGGGACGCCTGAAATAAAAAAATTAAAAAATAAATAAATATAAATAAATAAATAAATAAATAAATAAATAAATAAATAAGGGACGCCTGGGTGGCTCAGTGGTTGAGCATCTGCCTCTGGTTCAGGGAGTGATCCCCGGGCCCTGGGATCGAGTCCCGCATCGGGCTCTCCTCGAGGAGCCTGCTTCTCCCTCTGCCAGCGTCTCTGCCTCTCTCTGTGTCTCATGAATAAATAAATCAAAATTTTAAAACAATCTTAAAAAAAATAAACCTACCTTGTTGAGTTTTTTTAAATCATGAATGGATGTTGTATTTTGTCAAATGCTTTTTCTGCAACTCTTGAAAATATCATGCGGTTTGTATCCTTTTCTTAGTAATGTGATGTATGATGCTGATTGATTGGTGACTATTGAACCACACTTGCGTCCCAGGAATAAATTCCACTTGATTGTGGCGAATGATCTTTTTAATGTATTGTTGATTTGGCTTGCCAGTATTTTATTGAGTGTTTTTACATCTCTGTTAATCAGAGATTTTCGCCTGTGGTTCTCTTTTTTGTGGTATCTTTATCTGGTTTTGGTGTCAGGGTGATACTGGTCTCATAGAATGAATTTGGAAGTTTTCCTTCTTCTTATATTTTTTGGAATAGTTTGAGAAGAATAGGTACACTAACTCTTCTTTAAATGTTTGATAGAATTTGCCTGTAAAGCCATCTGTCTGGTCCTGAAATTTTGTTTGTTGGGATTTTTTTTATTATTATTATTGATTCAATCTCCTTGCTGGTGATTGGCCTGTTCAAAAAATTTTTTTAAGATTTTATTTATTTATTCACGAGAGACACAGAGAGAGGCAGAGACCCAGGCAGAGGGAGAAGCAGGCTCCACGCAGGGAGCCCGACGTGGGACTCGATCCTGGGACCCCGGGATTATGCCCTGAGCCAAACAAAGGCAGCCGCTCAACGGCTAAGCCATCCGGGCGTCCCAGTCTGTTCAAATTTTCTATTGTTCTGACATCATGATATCACTGGAATGAGGCCAGGATTGAGTTCAAGTTTAAGTTACCCATCCAAGTAGGCTGTTGCATTCCCTCCTAGCTGCATGACCTAACATTAAATACAGACTCTGGTAAATGCATCCAGCTCAATAAATTACATCTAAGTCGGGAATCTCTGGGTGGCTCAGCTGTTTAAGTGCCTGCCTTCAGCCCAGGGCATGATCCTGGCGTCCTGGGATCGGGTCCCGTGTCGGGCTCCCTGCTTAGAGCCTTTTTCTCTCTGCCTCTTTCTCTCTCTGTGTGTGTCTCTCATGAATAAATAAATAAAGCCTTTTAAAAAGAAAATTATGTCTAACTCAATGTTCCATTCCATCCTCTTTGGTATAACATTTCTAGAGCTCACTCCCACACATATTCTCCAAGCTTTCTGCCAGTACTTGGAAAAATCTTGCTATTCTTTTGGTGTGTAAGCTGTTTCCCCCTGGGTCTCAGTGTGTGCCTGTCCTCCTGGAGCTTGCTGAGGGCAGGTCCTAGCTATGGGTTTAATGGTAACAGGGGATGGTGTCTTGAGGCGTGGCGTGTCTTGAGAAGAATGGGCACCCCCTTGCAAGGCACCAGAAAACTTGCATGAAAGCCCTAAACATTCTTTCACCTGGCTGGCTCAGTCGGTAGAGCACGCAACTCTTGATTTCCGGGTTGTAAGTTCGAGCCCCACGTTGGATGCAGAGATTACTCAAGAATAAAATCTTCAAAGAAATAAATAACATAAAAAAAAAAAAGAAAATGAAAAAAGGGCAGCCCCGGTGGCTCAGCGGTTTAGTGCCACCTTCAGCCCAGGGCCTGATCCTGGAGACCTGGGGTCGAGTCCCACGTGGGATCCCTGCATGGAGCCTGCTTCTCCCTCTGCCTCTGTCTCTGCCTCTCTCTCTCTCTCTCTGTCTCTCTCTCTGTGCCTCTCATGAGTAAATAAATTTAAAAAAAGAAATAAATAACAATTCTCTTCCTTTTTGTAGCCACAGGGCTGCTGGGGCTGAAAATCAGGCACAAAGTTCAGTTGTGCAGGTTCAGAATCCCAATGTCATTTGAATTCCTAGGTTCTTCACGTTTCTTATGTGGAAGGCAGAGTAATGGGTGGGAGGAGTGGCACCCTCAAACTCAGTGGTGCTTTCAAGCCTGAAGATGCAAGCAAACCAATCCACAGGGCCCCCCTTTTGGGATAGGATTCCTGACACCACTCTTGTTACCAGTTTCTCCATCAGCCTGGATCTCCAGGAAGCTGAAACCATGACAGACACTTCCCTAGCGTCTTCAGAGGGAGCACAACTCGGCCAACACCTTGATCCCAAGATGGGATCCAGAACTAGGAGACAATACATTTCTGTTGTTCAAGCCCCCTGCTTGGAGGTCCTTTGTTCCAGCGGCCCCTGCAGATTCATGGAACAATGGGTAGGAGCTACAATTCCTCAAACTTCACAACTTAGAGACGGGGGCAGGGTCTAGCTAGTGCTGGGGTTCCTGAGCTCAGAAGAGGGCTCCGTAGGGCTGGGACCCAGATTTCTGAGCAGAAGGGCGCTGCTTGCCTGGTGATGGTGCCTCAGAGTTGGGATGCACCAAAGCTGTTTTTGGAAGCATTGGGAAATTTGAAAATTTGGTTTGGCTGGTGCCATGGGACTAAACTTCTCGCTACTAGCGCAGAGAAGACATGCAGAAAGGGGCATGTCCCCTCCTTCTCCTCCAGCCTTGCAGTGTCCCTCTAACAACCCCCTCTGGTAGCAGAGCCTAAGATGGAGCCAGCTGGCAAAGCACGAATGTGGTTTGCACAATCCCCACTCTGGCATCACAAAGCAGATGACAACAAAGTAGGTTGAGACCCAAAAGACAAGAAGCTTATTAACGGGCACACTCACTCTCTGGGTCAGCCCCTCTCGTCCCAAGGCACGCACCTCTCGGAGGGACTGCGTGCACCCATTTTATCCATAAGCCAGAACAGGAAACCGCCCAAATGTCTACCAACAGGAAGATGGATAAGTAAGCTGTGGTGTAGCCATACAACGGACACCGCTCTTGGCAGTGAAGAAGAGGGAAGAGCTGACACAGACAGCCGCACGGGTGATGTTGCAGGACAGGTTGTCTCTGGAGCAGCATATTGGATGGGCGGAGGCACGCAGGGGCTTTCCCCAGTGATGCAAATGTTCTTTTCTTTTAAGATTTTATTTATTTATTCATGAGAGACACAGAGAGAGAGAGAGGCAGAGACACAGGCAGAGGGAGAAGCAGGCTCCACGCAGGGAGCCCGACGTGGGACTCGATCCCGGGTCTCCAGGATCACGCTTGGGCCAAAGGCAGGCGCCAAACCACTCAGCCCCCCAGGGTTCCCTGATGCGAATGTTCCATAGCTTGATCTGAGCGGCGGATTTGCAGGCAAACAATGGAGGTGTGCACTGTATTTCAAGCATGCTAGGTCTCAACGAAGACCTCTTTAGGAGCTTTTCAGGACAGCAAAATAATTTTGCATGATAATGTAAAGGTGGATCGATGTCATTATATGTTTGTGCAAATGCACTGAACGCACAACAGAGTGAAGCCTAATGTGAGCTGTGGACTCCAGTTAATGGCAGACGGTTACTGGCTCTTTGTGGAAAGGAGCGTCCCACACCAACACAGGATGGGAACTGCGAGGTTGGGCAGCGAGGGACTCTGTAGGAACTCTACTCGGCTCAGTGTTTCTGTAAATTTAAACTTGATTTAAAAAAAAAATTTTAAGGAGGCTCCACACACAATGTGGGGCTTGAACTCACAACCCAAAGATCAAGAGTCGCACCTCTACTGAATAAGCCCTCCAGGCGCCCCCCTAAACTTGCTTGAAAAACCAAACTCTGGTGCGCCTGGGTGGCTCAGTCGGTTGAGGGTCCGACCCTTGATCTCAGCTCGGGTCTCCATCTCAGGGTCCTGAGTTCAAGCCCTGCGTTGGGCTCCGTGCCGGGCATGGGGCCTACTTAAGCAACAAGAACAACATCTAGGGAGGCAGCCCAGGGCCGGTGCAGCAGTTCCACGGGCTCCTCAGGACCCCAGGCTCCCTTCACGTTGCTGCTCGGCCAACCCCATAGTGGGTCCGAGCTCTAGGATGGCTCCTCCCAGGCCACCAGGGCATTTGTGTTGCAGTGAGGAGCCAGTGGGGCAGGGACGGGCACGCTCTGCTTCTCTGAGGGCGCGGCCTAGAGGCTACCCATCCACTCACAATCCAGGGCCCACCTAGGTGCAAAACGGACGGGAAATGGACCTTCAGCTGAGCAAAATCCTATTGTGATGTCAAAATAAGCAGATCCTGCGGACAAGAAGCAGACGCTGACTGCTACGGCTGGAGATTAAGCGGGATGACGAGTGTGGACAAGTCTCCAGGGGATTTGCCGTCAACCGGAGCACAGACGCGGGCAAAGCTGGAGGGCTGTGGTGAGAGGGGCGGGTGCTTTTCGGGTGGAAGCTGTGATGGCACAGGACTGATCAACAGGGACAGATAAATTAGAGATGCAGAAGAGACAGCGACCACCCCTGAGCAGGTCACGGGGGTGGGAGCCCGGGCCGGGCACAGGGACTGAGCTCCGTGGCCTGCGGCTCAGCCCCGGGGCCCGGGAGGGTGAAGCGCCCAGGGCAGGGGACTGATCTGACCGTGGGCAGGTGGGAATCTGGGGTAAAAAATGCTCTTCTCATGCTTTCCGTGCTCAGTTAGAGACGAAGCACAGACTGCACAGGATCTCACCTTGGAGAGCCGGGGCGCAGGTGGGCTCGGGAATCCCCGAGGCGGGCCGCCCAGCCCTGTGGGTCCAACTAAGGTGGTCATCCATTTATTTTTTTATTTTTATTTTTAAAGATTAAAAAAATTTTTTTTTAATTTATTTATGATAGTCACAGAGGGAGAGAGAGAGAGAGAGGCAGAGACACAGGCAGAGGGAGAAGCAGGCTCCATGCACTGGGAGCCCGATGTGGGATTCGATCCCGGGTCTCCAGGATCACGCCCTGGGCCAAAGGCAGGCGCCAAACCGCTGCGCCACCCAGGGATCCCCTATTTTTAAAGATTTTATTTATTCATTCATGATAGACAGAGAGACAGAGATAGAGACAGAGATAGAGACAGAGACAGAGACACAGGCAGGTGCAGGCTCCATGCAGGGAGCCCGATGCAGGACTCGATCCCGGGACTCCAGGATCATGCCCTGGGCCAAAGGCAGGTGCTAATCCGCTGAACAACCCAGGGATCCCCAAGGTGGTCATTCATTTAAAGTGTGTTTTAGGGGACGCCTGGGTGGCTCAGCGGTTGGGCCTCTGCCTTTGGCTCTAGGACTCTCAGGATCGAGTCCCACATTGGGCTCCCCGCAGGGAGCCTGCTTCTCCCTCTGCCTGTGTCTCTGCCTCTCTCTCTCTCTCATGAATAAATAAATAAAATCATTTAAAAAATGTGTTTTACTGGCATAGGAGACGGGCACCCCAGGAAGGACGGCTCCACTGGGGGGGCGCTGAAGCAGGCAGCCAGGCACAGGTAGGCTCCATCCTATTACACAGGGAAGAGAGGCTCCTGCATCTGCCCCACGGCAGGGCGCGCCCACGGGTGACCCGGAGGCCAGGGTAGAGGCCACGAATGGGTCTTGGGCTGCCCTCCTTGGCTCCGGCACCCACCGGTGGGAGACCCGGCCCGGGAGATGGTGCTCAGTAAAACGACCACAGTTCCTCTTCATTCGCAGGTTTTTATTTGCCTGTCATAATTCTGATATTTATGTACATATATATATATTTCTTTTGTTTTTTTTTTTTTGTTTTTGTTTTTTGTAAAGGGCTCATCAACAGACCAAGCAAAGGCAAACAGGGAGACCTTGGCTGCCAGGCAGGAGCGCAGCGGAGCTGGGAGACCAATCTTTCCTTCTTCCTTTTTCTTTTTTTTTTTTTTTCCGCGTCTGTTTTTATTTTTCCTAGGATGGGATCATCAAAGCTAATTGCTATAAAACCTAGAAACCACCTAGAGACTCAGACATCTGCCTACACACTAGCGGCATATGGGGAAAGGCAAGAGCACACACTTTCAAAGTCACGGTGTATTTACATTCCCGAGGTTGAGGGGCAGGGGGGCGAGGGAGGGCACTACTCGGGCCGGCGGGGGGGCGGCTGGAGGGTCCTGGGCTGCGGGCGGTGGCCGGGGCAGCGGGGAGATGTGCCTGTCCCCCACCCCCTGGCGGTGCCGGAGGCCACTTGGATGTTGTCTGGTGGGCACCGAAGGCAGCGTGTGTATGGAGCTCCTGGAAGCCGGCCGCGGGGTGGGACGCAGGGGGGCAAGGTGCCGGCGACCGTGGCACCGGCAGGTGGGGACCCTGGGCTCTCCAGATGGCCTCCTCTGCAGCCGCGGCCAGCTCGCCCAGCTCCCGACCTGGCTGGAGCAGATGGTGGGGCGCCCAGTCCCGTCCCCAGTCCCGGCCGGGCCGTCCGCGGAGCGGCCACCCCTACGTCCTCTCGGCCCAACCGCGGCTCAAAGGCTGACGAGGCGGCCCCCGAAGGCTCCTGTGTGGGCGATCGGCCCCCAAGCTGGAACAAAGCAGTGCGTGCCCAAGAAGGGGTGCAGCTGGGTTTTGGCAATAAAGTGGGGACCAGGGAGTCAGAAGGGGTTTGGAGGCAGCGAGTTCCTCTCCTCTGCCCCCAACTTCAAGCCTTCCCCAGGCCCAGGGCCGGAGGCCGGGGCCCGGGCCTGGTACAGAGAATGGACGGAGCCTCAGTCCCAAGGTGAGCGCAGGTGCTGGGCTTGGAGGTCTCGGCCTCGGACCCTCCGTAGCCTGGCCCTGGCCTTGGCCCTGCCTGGCCTTGCCTGGAGCCGCTACTCTAGGGCCCCGGCAGGGTTGATGGGGGAGGCGGCCCCTGAGCTGTCGTTGCCGCCTGCTGCCTCCTTCTCCTTCTTGCCGCTGTACTGGCCGATGAAGGAGCCGTCCTCGTTGAACTGCACGTCCACGCTGCCCCCGTAGTCGGCCAGGCTGTCGTCACTGCCCAGGGGCTTGATGTCCCCATTGAGGGACGGCTGGCTGCTGCCAAAGGCCTTCTCCTCGTTGTCACTGCGGGGGCAGAGGGCAGGAGGGAGTGGGAGGCTGCCCGGTGGAGCCCGGCGGGAGCTGGCGTGTGCCGGCTGGAGGGAGGAGGCCGGGGCCCCGGGTTCCACCTGCCTTTCATTCGCTCTGAACGCACTGGGGAACCAGTTCCCCCCTTGACACGCACCCCAGGATCCCGGGGGCCGTGAGGAAGCAAGTGGGTGCTCAGCCTGTAGGTGAGCCAGACAGGGGCCCCGGTCCAGCTGTCACCCCTTGCCCAGCCCGCAGAGGGGTGGAGCTGGGAAGGTGACAGGCAGGCCCAGAAATGGGGTGTCAGTGTGGGGACCAGGTGGAGCATGCTGGCTTCTCCCTGAAACGGGGCGCTGCCAGGCCAGAAGGCTGGGGGAGCCCCGAGCTCCAGTGAGCAGGGCCCAGTGGCACTCCAGGCACCCGCAGGAGGGTCCCTGCCATCAGGCTCTGACAGGATCTTCCCACCACCCCGGTCTTACCTCTCCAGGGACCTGACAACACCCAGCAGCACAAAGAAGAGAGAGAGACAGGGTCAGACATAAAAGCGAGGGGGTGCAGGGCGGCCGGGCGGCACGTGCTCTCACCCCCAGCTCACCTGTACTCGCCGAAGGTCTCGTCCTTCATCGGCCGGGCCTCGGAGTCCACCTGGGTGTCCTCCTTATCCTTCACTGCAGACACAGAAGGCCCCGCTTTGTCTCCCACCCCCGCCTGACTCCGGACACTGGGCCCCATCCCCAGCTCAGAGACACGGGGGAGGCGCCCCCTCTGTCCTCTGAGCGGCCCCCGCGCCCCGGAAGCCTTCAAGGCACAGCACTCACCCGGCGCGGGCCTCGGTGCCACCTGCCGCTGCCCGGCTCAGAAGCCCCGTCGGGCCCCCGCCCGCCCCCACACGCCCGCGCCACCCTGCCAGAGGTGGGGGGACCCAGGAGGGCTTGTAGCTCCACCCCCCTCGCCCGAGCCCCAGGCCAGGGCTTACCTGAGTATTTGCCCCCTTTGCTGCGCTTGATAAAGCAGAGGATGAGCAGGATGAGCAGCAAGAGAATGATGGCGCTGATGAAGCCGATGAACCAGCCCTCCGTGGCGAAGCCGGCGGGCGGGAGCCTCACGCGGCCTGCGGGAGGTCGGGGAGCAAGGCCCTGAGCGGGGCCCGGGACACACGCGCTCTCAGGCCTCTGGCCCTGGGGACTGGCAGGGCGGGGAGGGCCAGCCCGCAGCCAGCCCGGGGCCGGGGGGGGCCGCGATGACCTGGGGCTGAAGCAGGCTTGAAAGGGACACCTGGGGGGTCCCTGGGGGGCTCAGGGGTTTAGCTCCACCTTCGGCCCAGGGTGTGATCCTGGGGACCCGGGATCGAGTCCCACATCGGGCTCCCTGCATGGGGCCTGCTTCTCCCTCTGCCTGGGTCTCTGCCTGCTTCTCTCTCTGTCTCATGAATAAATAAATAAAATCTTAAAAAAAAAACAACGAAAGGGACACCTGGGGGGACCCTCTGGGTGGCGGGGGGCAGGACCTTTGGCGAAGATGACTACTCCGGAAGCAGTTCGAACGGAAGGATCCGCTAGGGGCCACTTAGGCCCGGCTGCTCCGGCCTGGGGCCCAGCGCCCGTCCCGCCCGCGCCGCCGGAGCCTCACCGGTGCCGTTGGTCTTCACGGCCATCTTCAGCAGCACCCGCTCCTTGAGCAGGTGGATCTCATAGTCGGTGTCGGGCTGCAGGTCCCACTGCGTGTAGGAGCTCTGGTTGTAGCTGACGTACTGCGGCGGCAGGTGAGGGCCCATCTTCTCGTCTGCGGGGGCGCGGGCGGCAGGGGTAAGCAGGCCGGCCGTGCAGCACCCCGGCCCCCCCCCCCGGGGCCCTGCGAGCTCACCCCCCAGGGCTTTGAACCAGATCTGGAAGCCGAAGTTGCACTGGCCCTCCTTGGGGACCCAGGAGACCACGCTGTAGTTCTCGCCAGCCATGGCCGAGATGTTGCCAAAATCCGGGGTCCCTGGGGAGCGAGAAGAGGTTGTGGGACCCCGAGGCCGCGCGGGGCCACCCCCCCACCCCCCGCCGCGGGCCCTGCGGCTCACCGGACAAGGCCATGGTGCCTCCCTCGCGCACGATGGCCTCCCCGGGGCCCTCCTTGGTGGTGGCCTGCAGCTGGAAGCGGTAGCGCAGGTGGGGGCTCAGATTGGTCAGGTTGTGTGTCCGCAGCTCGGGGTCCGGAAGGTCGAAGGACAGCTGCTCCTTGTCCCCGTCGTCCACTGCGGGGAGATGCGGGGAGTGGGCCTTCGGGCTCTGCGCACCCGCCCAGCTCCCCTGCACCCGTCAGGCCAGCGGGGGCTCGAGTCGGGGCCGCGACCCACATACGGGGGTGGTAGGAGAGCACGTAGCCGGTGAGCACGCCGTTGTGGCTGAGCGGGGGCTGCCAGTGCAGCAGCAGGCTGGTATCCGACTGGCACTCCAGGTGCAGCGCCTCAGGGTGGCCCGGCACTGTGGGGCACAGACACGGGTGGGGGCCTTGCCCGGGCCTGCCCTGCGGTGGGGGAGGGCGGGCGCAGGGGCGGGGGGCCCAGGGCTCACCTCCCTCCGGGGTGCTGAAGGTCATCTCGCTGGCGGGCCCCAGTCCTCGGCCATTGAAGGCCCTCAACTCCAGACGGTAGGAGCTGTAGGGCCTCAGGCCCCCCAGGACGGCGCTGGTGGTGTTGGCGGCCACCACCACGTGGCCTCTGTGGACATGCCTTTTGCTGTGCCTCCTCTGACTGCCCTCCCACCAGTACGTCACCTGCGGGGGGTGGGGGACAGGAGACTCCACAGGGGCGGAAGGCATCCGGCACCGCTCACCTCGGTGCGGGCCTCACATTGCCCTCCGTGGGGACCCCTTCCTCACACCCTGAGGACTCCTGGGAGAGCACTTCACAGGCGGCACAGGCCCACCCCAGATCCTGCTACTCCTGGCGGCCTCACACCTCACCCTGGGGATCCCCCACCGCCACGCCTTGAACGCTTCCTTACGTTGTATCCTCGGAGGTGGCCCTTGACCTGGGCTGGGTCCACAGGCCACCACCGGACCAGCACGGCGCTCGAATTGAGGATCTTGATGCCTTCCATCTCAGGGCTTGCCTGCGGGTCTGGAAACAGCCGGTGACATGGACGTCGGCCTGCGGCAGCCGGAGGCCAGCCCACAACCCTCCCGCAGGAGGAAGATGGATTTGGATGCCGTGTGTGGGGCAGGCAGTTTGATGAGCAGGGCATGTGCATGGGGTCAGGGTCTCTCCTCGCAGACGGTTTATTGGTTGCAAGGGAGAAAGCATCTCGGCCAGGCGATCAAAATTAGTATGGGGTAGTGTTCCAGATGCAAGGAAAGGAAAGGAGCCGGACGACCAGACTTGAGGGGGGATCCCGGGCTGGATCCCCACTGACGCGGTTGGCACATCGGCTGCCCGCTACATAACCACGGGGTGTCAACGCTTAACCTCTGTACTTTCACGAGGGCACTTGGTTATAGAAGAAACTGTCCTGACTCCTGGGAAGTGCTCTACCAAGAGCCCCGGCGTGGAGGGAGGGCCGTGGGCCACCCCAATACTCACAATCTTCCCCAGAGTAGCCGATGGTAATCTGGGGCTCAGGGCCCTTGCCCTGGCTGTTGACGGCCTGGACTTTGATCTCATAAGGCACGAAGGTGGAGGTGTTGGACACGACCAGGAGGGGGTCGCTCACGATCTGTTCCTGCCAGGCACCCCGTGTCCCCTGAGGGCGCCATTGGACGCGGTACTGAACCTGGGGGGCATTCCAGTCCATCCACCTAAGCGGCTAGAGGGGGGTGGGCGGAAGAAGAACTGGTTGGCCAGGAGCACCCCCTCTCTGGCCCGCTCCCGAGCCCAGCCTCATGTCCTGTCATCCTCTGGTCGCCAGCACAGCCGCGGGGAGCGGCCAACGCCTGGATCCTGGCCTGATGTCCCGGGGCATGCTCGGCCCAGGGCCCCTCACCTTCCAAGTGATGACCATGTTGCTGGTCTCGTTCCCTTCCCCCTTCACGTCCACAGGGTTCTTCTCTGGGGCTGGAAAGTAATGTGTTAACACATCAAAGCTGTGGGCTCCTGCCGAGGCTGTGAAGGCCAAGGACGGAGGAAGGAATGGCCTGGAAGTCAAGGGCCAGCAGCTCTGGGGGAACCCTGCCTCCCAGCTCCCGCTGGGAGCCTAGAAGCAGAGGGGCTCAGTCATCTCTTCCCCTTGTGCCCCACGTGGCTCACCTGCCTCGGGTGTGACCACAGTCTCAGAGGCTGGGCTGGGCTCCCCGGGGCCGTATTTGTTGATGGCCGTCACTCTAAAGGTGTAGTGGATGTAGGGCGACAGCTTGAGGGTGGTGGAGGTCTGGTTCCCGGGCACCTTGCCCAAACTGTACCATTTCTCAGGCGCCATCTCCTTGTCTTCAAATTCAATGTCATACTCTGCCAAGAAGGGAACCGGCGATTGGGCGGGTGGCACGTGGGGGAGGGCTCGATGGGGGTATGAGTCCGGCTCTCCCCGCGGAAGGCATTCCCAGAGTCCCGCGAGGAACTGCGCGCCCCAAACACAGGCGTTTGCCCCAGTGAGGTGGCCAGTCCCGGGCCGCGGTCGTGGGAGGAGGGAGGCCCCAGGAGGAGGAAGGCTAGCAGGGGCGGCCGTAGGGAGGTGGGGGGCCTCTTACTCTCGATGGGGGCGTTGTGGTCCTCGGCGGGTCTCCAGGACAGGCGCACCTGGCTCTGCTTCAGCAGGTGGCGATCGGACAGCTCCAGGTGAGGCACCGGCCCGGGGCTCCCTGAGGGTCACGGAGGGTGGGTTCCCCGGCCCACACGCCGGCTGAGCACCCCACTCCCCAGCTCGAGAGGACCCCGTGCCCCCCGTGCCACTGGTCCCGGGACTCACCCACCACCAGCAGCTCCGCCCTGCCCTCCACCATGTCCAGCTCGGTGCCGGCCACACAGCTGTAGTTGCCCTGGTCACTGTAGTCCACGCTGTGGATGACCAGGCGCCCGTCCTCTATGAAGTACCTGCCGGGGGGGGCATGCTTGCCCGTTTGTTCTGCTGCCCACCCCTCCCCTCCCCTCCCTCTCTTGCCAGACCATCCCTGCTCAAAGCAGGGGTGCTCCCCCATGGATGAGGCCAGGAGGCTTGGACATCCCGCTTTCCCCACTCTGCCCCCTTCTACCAGGCCCGCACTTGTCACTGTCCCCAAACTCCTGGAGGTTTCGACCGTCCCCTCGCCAGGTGATGCTGTGCTGCAAGGAAGGGTCAAAGGAGGCCTGGCACGTGAAAGTCACTTTTGAGCCTTTTTTCTCGATTGCACTCTGTGGCCCCTGTGTGATCTGAGTGGCATCTGAGGACAATGATGGAAAGGGAGGGTCACTCCTGTGTCCTCCAGAGGCCTTAACCCTCCCTCCCGGAGGTGTTGCCGATCACATGGCGGGGGGTATCACCTGACCTTTGACCTGCAGGTTAGCCACAATGGTCACGTTGTTCTGGTCGTTGGCAGCCTGGCAGAAGTAGTGGCCAGTGTCATTGGCCTGGAGGTCCCGGATGCCCAGGGTCCCGTTGGTGTAGGGGAAGAAGCGTTCATCCTGTAGCACGGTCTTCCCTTCCTTGTCGAGCCTAGTGTGGGCAGGGCAGGCCGGGCTCAGACCCCATCCGGCTGGTCGCCTCACCCCCCAGCTCCCCGGGAGGCCGGATGGCTTGGAGGTGCCCCTTCGGGGAGGGGTCACTCACCACTGGACACTGGGCACAGGAGCTCCAAAGGCCTTGCACAGAAGATAGGCCGTGCTGCCCTCGACCGCCATGTACGTCTCGTTGTCAGGGGTCAGGATCTTGGCCGGAAGCTCTGGGGGAGAAGCAGTTACAGAGGACAGGGCAGGACTCAGGCCAGGCGCAGGGCTCAGGGCAGCCTCTCCCAGGCGGGCTCTGGGCATCCTCGGGTCCCCAAGAGCCCTGCCCGTCTGGCTTCCCTCTGCCCTCCGACATGCCTCAGATACGCCTCCCACCCCAAGCACCCAGGTTTTCCCGATTACTTGACGCCCCAGTGACCGTCCACCTGTTCCTGAAGGCCCTCCTGGCCCATCTCCGGGAGAGGAGCCACCAGGCCGGCCTCGGCACATCCGGGCCAGGGTGAGCCTCCACTCGGCCATGTGGTGGCCAGAGCACTCTCCGAAGCCACCTTTTCATCTGTAAATGGTGTGCACCCCCCACCCCCCACCCGGCACCGCTGAGGAAGGCGGGCGAGATTTGGGGCGAAGGGCCCCGGCGTGGCGAGAGGCAGCCACGGTAGACAAAGCAGCCGCGGGCTGAGTCAGTCCGGTGGCCTCGCCGGGTGGGCTGCAGGACGGACAGACAGACAGACGGGTTACTCACGAACGACATAGATGTAGGCATTGGCCAGCAGGAGCCCGTGCCTGTTGCGAGCCTCGCACTGCGTCACCATCGTGTCGCTGGGCTGCACGTTGCTCAGGATCAGGGCCCCACGCTGGATCCGGTACTTCTGGTCCTTGGCCAGCTCTGCGGGGGCAGCGGGTGGCCGGGGTGGGGGGCGGCACAGGGCAGAGCAGTGAGGCAGCTGAGGCCCCTCCTCGCCGTGCCCCCCTCCCGGGGCTCCCGTGGTCCCTGCCCCTGCCTGGGGCCGCACTCACCCTCCACAGGAATCCCGTTGATCCTCCAGGTGACCTCGGGTTGGGGCCTCCCCTGCACTTGGCAGTCCAGGCGGGCAGTCTCTCCGGGGCCGTACAGGTGGCTCTGGGGCTTGTGCAGCCAGTAGGGGGCAGCTGCGGGGGGCAGGAGCGCTGCCCTGAGCCAGCGCTCCCCCAGCCCCAGCCCCTGCGCCCACCCAGCCCCGGGACAGTGGGCGTCGCGGACGGCTGTCCCCCGAGGCCACTCCGGGAGCCCGTGCCACCCAGCGGAGGCAGCGTACCCTCCACCGTGACGTAGTAGGTGTGCCGGTCGCTGCCCAGCGAGTTCTCGGCCAGGCACCGGTACTCGCCGTCGTCCTCCTCTGCCACGTTCAGCAGCTGCAGGGTCTTGTTGTGGTTCTGGTAGGTGACTCGGTCGGCTGGCATGGGGCCACTGGGGCGCAGCCACTTGATGCTGGGTGTGGGGCTGCGGGGGGCCGACGTGGAGGAAGGCCAGGCGGGAGAGCACAAGGCTGCTCAGCCCGGTGCTGCGACACCGGCCCCAGGGTCTGCCCCCCCCACCCGGGGCACCCCGACTCACAAGCCCTCGGCGATGCACTCCAGGACCAGTGGCTGCCCCTGCAGGGCTACCAGGTGGCTGCTGGAGTTGGTGGGGAAGAGCAGGCGAGGCTTCCTGTCGATCATGCTGTTGGCTGCGGGGAGAAAGGGAGTGGGTGGCGTGGCCCATGCTCTCTCACGGTCGAAGTTACCAAGCAGGGGACTCCCCTGGGAGGCCCTGGGGCCCGTGTCCCCTCCTCTGCTCAAGGGAGGGCCCCATCTGGCCTGGGAGGAAGACTGAGGTCATTTGATCTTTGGGGTGGACAGTGCCTGAGGGTCAGAGAGAAGGGGGGGAGGTGCATGAGTCTTTGGGACTCACTGGCCTTGACCCGGAGGTCAATGGGTTCCTTCTGGATGATGGTCCGGGTGCCAGGAAAGTGGGCATGGCAGATGTAGTCTGAGTGGTTGTCCGAGGTGAGCACGTTGGCGAAGTAGAGATTGCCGTTCTGGCCCATTGTCACCCGCTCATCCTGTTTGATGTGCAAGATCTCTGTGGGGCGGGCGGGGGGCAAGAAGGCGAGGGTCAGGCCCCATCCGGGAAGGTCTACCCCCTGACACCTCCGCCCCGTCGGCGGCCCCTGGCGGGCACCCACTGCTATTCATCCAGTAGATGCGCAGCGGCTCGGCGCTGGGTGGCGGGTGGCAAGGCAAAATGACCGACTCCCCTTCCTCCACCTCCACGGGTTTCACCATCTCTTTCGGCCACTTGGGGGCACCTAGAAGGGACAGGGAAGCTGGCACTGGGTCCCAACTCTCCTCCGGGGCGGGGCGGGGCGGGGCCCGGGGAGAGGCGGAGGGAGAGCCGCTGAGGGAGTCCCCGCATCGGGAGGCAGCCGCTCTGGGGGGGCCTTCTGGGCTCGAGGCTGAGGCCGGCTGCGTGCAGAGCGGAGGCTGGGCAGGGGACCAGATGGCTGCGAAGGGTTAACCCTTCACAATTCTCAGCTCCCACCCAGAGGCCTAGCATGGGCGGGGGGTGGGGAGGCTGTGGTGCGGTGATGGGGGAGGGGAGCCGGGGAAGGATGTGGGAGTCACAGACCCTTCCATCATCCTGACACGGAAACCATGGCAACAGTTCCCAAGGTAACCAGAGGGGTGGAGAGGAGAGAGGAGCATGCTCGGGAGGCAGAAAGCTCAGGGAGGATGGGATGCAGAGGGAAAACCCCAGGGAGAGCGCGGCGCAGATAAAGACAGAGCTGCAGAGCGCGAGGAGGGAGAAGGAGGGCCAGGCTGGAGGTGGAGACGGGGCAGCAGGGAGGAGGGAGAGCGGAGGAAAGAGGCCACGGAGTGATGGGGGAGGTGGACATGACCGGAGGACTGCAGAGGCGCAGAGGGGATGGGAGGCCAAGCCCAGGCGGTGACTCAGACAGACACAGGGAGGGACGAGGCAGGCCCCGAGGCCAAGACGGGGCAAAGGCCAGAGGAAGAAGCAGCGACAGAAGGGGAGCTAGAGGTGACCGGGAAGACAGTGGAGAAAGGGACAAAGCACGGGAGGGGGCCACCGCTGGGGAGCAAAGGAGGAAGGTGGCTGGGCTGGCAGGGCACCCGGTCTCCCCCCCCACACTCAGCCACCAGCTGGGGGTGCAGGGCTCCCTGAGACCTGTCGGGGACCCTCTCATGTGCCCCGGGCCCTCCCAGGCCCCTGCAGCGCCTCGCACCCTCGGCCATGAGCTGGATCTCATGGGACATGGCCGTGCCCAGCTTATTGCTGGCAAAGCAGCGGTAGGTGCCCTGGAACCTCTGGGCAAAGTTGCTGTTGTTGCCCGTGATGGTGAAGGAGCCAGAATGTGGCGCCTGGTGCACGGTCACACCCAGCTCTTCCTTGGGTTTGAAGTGGACGCCATCCCGAGTCCAGCGGAACCTGCGGGCAGAAAAGGGCTCAGAGGCCCAAGGCGCTGGACCCCAGGACGGGGCTGGAACAGGCCAGGGCAAGGACCAAGGGTGATGAGCGAGAGCGCGGGGCTGGGGGACGCCTGGGCGCAGAAGTTGGTGGCCCTGGGGGGCGTGAGCACTAGAAGCCGAGCTCAGCAGCCAACGCCGGGGCTCGGGAGGTGAAGGTCACTCACTGCACTTCCGGTTTGCCACTGGCCTCACACTTGAGGCTGATGTCATCTGTGGGGAAGACGACCAGGCGCCGTGGGGACTGTTCCGTGATGACAGGTGGCTCCATCACTGGGGACAGGATAGGCAGACACGTGGTAAGGATGGTGTCTGGCTGGCTTCACGGCCGCGACCCCTGTCCCACCGCGAGGGAAGCAGGGCTTGAAACCCCTAGAGGCCCCGAGGCTAAGGGGGTGTGTGTGTGCGAAGAACCAGGCTGGGCCTCGAACAGAGGGAGAGATGGGGACACGGTGCACAGGTAGAGAGAGATGCAACAGGGAGAACCAGGAGCAAGAAGTACAAGGAGAGACACCTGAGAGAGAGACGAAGCCAGAGACAGAAAGCGGGGAGTCACAGGGAGAGAGGGGAGCAGAGGACAGGAGAGGGAGCAAGAAAACCCCGGCCAGGGCGGAGACAGAGCAAAGATGGCCCACGGGTCAGGGAGCCCGACAGGGAGCCAAGAGCCAGAAACGACGGGCGACCCGCGCAGGGCACAGGGCTTACGGGGAGAGGGGGCCCGCTGCACCCCTCTTTCCCTGGCCTGCTGGGAAGCACTCCCACCCACCCGGCCCCAACTTACCGCGGTATCCTTCATCTAAGAAATCCAGGCAGCAAGGGAGAGAGCGGAGAGAAATGCTGACACTAGGCCCCAGGGGGCCTGAGCCCCCCCGCAGGCCCCCTGCGGACGGGGAGGGAGGGACCCCTCCCAACGTGGGGGCTCCATGCCAGGCTGGAGCTGTGGCGGGCGGAGGCCCAGAGGACGGGCCGCAGCCTGATGGCTGGTCTCCCGGTGGGTAATGCCCACAGGGAGCCAAGACTGGAGACACCTGTGCCTCTTATGAGGCTGCCCTTTGGACCGGCCCTTGAATCCCCCCCACACCCCACCCCGCAAGGCCTTCGGAACTGACCCCCCTTCCACCTAGGGTGCTTGTGGGGGGGCAGGCAGCCCAGCATGCAGGGCACCCTCCCCTGCTGCAGCCCACTTCCCTCCTAATCCAATTAGCACAGCTCAGTGTTTTCAATTACCCAGGCCCAGCCCTCCGAGCCGGCGGCCCCTCCCCCCGAAGCCTCCCAAAGGCCCGGCTGCCTCCGACTTTCCGTCGCCCGCAGGGCTGACGCCAGCCCCCTTTCTCCCCTTCCTTCCTCCCCGCCTGCCTGCCACCGAGCTCCCCGGAGCGGAGGCCAGAGCTGCTGCCTCCCTGCCCCAGGACTCGGCCGGGGCCCGGGGCGGCTGTGAGGACGGGAGAGGAGGCGGGGAGGCACTCGTGCGCTTTGTCTCTGCAGAGTGACCTCCACTAAGGGCCCCCAGGAGAGAGGGGGCGGCTTCCTGGGGACACTGCAGCGGGAGCCCTGAACTGGGGAGGGGCCAGTGCAGGCAGCCCAAGAGCAAGAGATAGTGACTGGGATGGGGAACGGGATGGGGGAAATCGCCTGGGTGGAGGAAGCAGGAAAAGAGACAAAGGGGCCTGGAGGGGCAGGGAGGGAGACAGCTCTAGCTGGAGGACAGATTCCAACAGGGAGGCACCAGGCCACCCATCATATTGCACTGGGGTCAGTCACAAGCGCCAGCCAGTGCCCAGGGCAGCCTCCTTCTCTCTCCTCACTCCTTTCTCCAAATCCTCCCTGCCCTGCACACGCAGACACACGGGGCCAGATGGCCCAGCCTGCGGCGAGGTAGCAGGGCAGGCCAGACTGGTGCCCAGGGTCAGGCCTGAGAAGCAACCAAGAGGAGACAGAGGGGAAGGAGGACGAGTACATGTGTGTGAGTGTGCAAAAGTGTGACTCCAGGCAGGCAAGTGAATGCTCCTGGGTGTACTGCATGCGGTATGTTTGCCTCCCAGCGTGTTTGTACATGGGTGTGTCTTGCCACAGTATATCTGAAGGCTATGTGCGCGTGTGCTTGCATTCAGTATTGCACACCTGCCTCCGTCTGTGTGGATGGCTCTGCTCCTTTGTGTCTAAACCCCTCGCCTGTGTGTGACTGTGTGTGTGTGTGTGTGTGTGTGTGTGTGTGTGCCGCCTATGCATCCTCTGAGGGTCTCTGCTCCTTCTGTACATCTGTGCCTGGTTGGATACAGGTGGCTTGTCTGTGTCTACCCACACGTGCATCTGCGTGCATCTGTAACGGGAGTCTGCATAGGCATGACTTCGTGGATCTCCATGTGCGTATGGAAGGGGACATCCCCACTCTTTGTCCCGTCGCTCCCTCTCCACCTCCTCCACACCCTCGGCTGCCTTCCTCCAAAGCCAGGCACCTTCCAAGCCCACCTCCCTCGGCCCCTGTCCCATTCGTGGCACAGACAGTCCTCCCCACTGCCAGCCCCCAGCTCATCTCTCGGTGACACTGGCCTGCTCCAGGTCCAGACTCAAGAGACAAAGGTGGCAAGGTGAGGGAGAAAGGACTCGAACTACCAAGGAGCAGGCTCAGGATAAACATCATCACAGTAACACACACCCCACACACAAACGGGTACTCACACATGGCCCCAAGTCACATGCAGCCACTATGATCAAATGCTAACAAATACCTGCAGACCTTCACACACCTGACCAGTAGGTACAATAAGTAACAGTTATAGCGACTCACAAACTTACGCATATAGAAAATCGAAGTCACACTCAAGAAAATCCACATTTAGTCAATCACAACCACCCCCGGCCACACACACAAAATACACAGCCTGTGCGACTCACAAGCACACGCAAACATTCATGTTTTGTCACAAGCCTCCAGCCATACTCCGCAACCTCCACACACTTACCCACGTACACACTCCACAAATGAAGGGTTCCAGCAGTCCCACCCCTCGGCCCCACAGAATCCTAAGGATCCAGAAAGTGGCTGGGCCTTTGTAAGGAGTTTTGTCCCATCTCCGTTCACAGACAGGGCTACCGAAGGCCCGAGACGGGATTACCCGCGTCAGGAGGGCGAAACTTGAATGCAGGCCTTTCACAAGCCAGCGGGGACCCGGGCCGCCCCCCACCTCCGGCCGCCCCCACCCCGGCGCCAGGTGGGGGAGGGCGGGCCCGGGCGCGCC
Organism: Canis lupus familiaris; assembly: GCF_011100685.1. Lineage (NCBI taxonomy): Eukaryota > Metazoa > Chordata > Mammalia > Carnivora > Canidae > Canis > Canis lupus. The sequence continues at coordinate 122,909,726 of NC_049260.1, forward strand.
GAGCCCGCTGTCCGTGGTCCTGAAACCGCCCGTCCCCTGTCCGTGGTGCTGACGCGCCGCGCGCCCGCCGCCCCCCTCTCCGGGGCCGGGGACCGTGCGCCCAGTCCGTGCCCAGGAAAGTGGGAGCCAGCAGAGGCGAGGAGGCAGATGATAACGAGGAGGCCGGCGCGGCGGCGAAGGGAGGTGTGAAGGCTCCCTCGAGCTACTCACATTCGTCGGGGATCTGGATGAGCAGGCAGGGGCTGCAGAGAAGGAGAGGCCACAAGTACCGCAGCGACACGGCCATCTTCCCGGCGGCGCCGGCGGCTCGGCACGGCACAGCCGGCCGGGCTCGGCTCAGGCTCCGGCCGGAGAGAAGGGGGCCGGTGGGCGGCTTGGGGCGGGAACCGGGGGTGGGGGCGCTGGAAGAGGGAAGAGGGAAAGGAAAGGTGGGGGAGGAGAGAGGAGAGAACGGACGACTTTAGTGACTAACATCTGGGCGAGCCCGGGCTCCTGGCCCCGCCCCCCGCCCCGCCCCCAGCTGGCCGGTTCCCCCACCTCTCCCTCCCCCGCACTTTGGAGGGAGAAACCTAGAAGAGTCTTAGCGCTGGCTAGGCCTCCAGGTGCTCTTCCATTCCCTTTCTCCTGTCTGTGCCTTCCGCACCAGCTGCCTCTCCAGCATCAACTTGTTGCCCCAATCAGCTCCCCCGGGCATGCCACAGGCCACTCTGCATGAGTGTGGATGTGGATGGGCACGTAGCCAAATACGCACATGTGTATTTATGCAGCTGTGTGTGTGTGTGTGCAGGAGCACATTTGTGTATGTCTTCTCCGAAAGGTAGCGCACTCACGAGTGGGTATGTGGGAGAATCAATGCATGCGTCTAGATAGCTGTGTGTGCACACAGGAGCATGTGTGTGTCTTGTCATGTGTAGGGGGATGAACCCTCACGTTTGCCATCTCTGTGTGTGCACACAAGCGCGGTTGCACATGTAAGTAGAGAACTCGAACTCTTCTCGGTCCCGTTGCTGTGGGTTTCAGAGCCAACTGATCTCTGGGTGCTCTTCAGGGCTAAAAAGCTGGTGGGGGGCAGTGGGATCTTGGGAAGTGGGGACAAGGAAGGGAAGAAAGGAGCCCAGGAAGGTGGCATTTCACAGAGCAGTTTGAGGAAATGGAAGAAGGGGGAAGGAAGCCTGACGTCAAGAACTGACAGGACAAAGAGAAGTAGGAAAACACCTCTCAGGGGCAGCCCGGGTGGCTCAAGAGGTTTAGCACCACCTTCAGCCCAGGGCGTGATCCTGGAGACCCGGGATCAAGTCCTGCGTCAGGCTCCTTGCATGGAGCCTGCTTCTCCCTCTGCCTCTGTCTCTGCCTCTCTCAATCTCTCTCTCTCGGTCTCTCTCATGAATAAATAAATAAAATCTTAAAAAAAAGCACCTCTCAGAAAAAAAAAAAAAAGGAAAGCACCTCTCTGTCCCTCAGGCCCCTGGGGGGCAAGAGAAGTGACTGTGGCTTCTCTCCTTCCAGATGCTGCAAGCCAGGGTCAGGGCGGGGATCAGGGGAGCTTGGGTCAGTGTTTCTATAACCTCCCAAGTGTCTGGCAGGCCCAGGTCTTTTTCTGAGTTTTCAGGGCTCAGCTGCAAGATATGTCCACCCAAGCCCAAGGACACCACCACACCCACATCCACCTGTATGCAAGAAGCCCCGAAGACTGGAGGCCCAGGGAAGGGGGATTTCTCTGCCAACGACTAGAAGAGGAAACACACTCCCAAGCACACAGCTGACTCTGACTCCAAACAGGAAGTGGTGTGAGAAAGAGATAAACAGAGAAAGTGCAAGAGGGTTGTAAAAGTAGGTTGCTGGTCTCTGGTCTGTCAAGAGAGCTTGAGGCTGGAGCTGGGGTCCAGATGCCCTCCCCAAGACCGTATTGGACAGCTTCATTGTGCCCAGCAAACACCTTAAGAAGCAGGTAGGCAGGCCTGGAATGCCATGCTAAGGCATCTAGACTCGGTCAGGAGGCAACCGGGAGCCATGAATTGGTCTTGTGTAAGGTGACCCAATAATGGTAGGTGATTCAACAGACTGCCTAGGGAGTAGGTAGGGAAGATGGATGGTGGTGAAGAGCAGTCAGCTTGGAGCTCTCCCACATCCAGAGCTGGAGGGCCAGGAGGAGAAGCACCAGGATAGGCCAACATCGATGGGCTGAAGGCCAAGAGAATGACTTGGGAGGGCAGGGAGTGGTGAACACATGGCCAATTCCCAACTTGCAAGAACTGAGCTGGGGCCCAGAAGGGTGGAGCAACAGCAGACCTGTTCTGCCCCCACCTTCCCCCACAAAGCCAGTACAAGCAGGGTGGGCCCCAGGCAGCCTTGGCCTCCACTTCAAGGCCTGTAGGAAACAGTAGGAGACTCAGATCAGAGGGCAGGCGATCAAACAACAACCTTGGGAGCTCTGAGCACTCTAGTCTGAGGAGGGGGAGGGGAGAGAAACCAGGGAAGGGAAGCTCAAAGAAGGGCCTTCCTGCTTGGAGGAGACCTGAGTGTTCCCTTCGCAGGAATGACGATCACTGTGGCTCCTCTTTGTCCTCAAAATCCAGGCTCCCAGAATGGGGCTCAGGCATACATACTGTGGGTGCATATGCAGGATCAATACAATACTTCGGAGCCCCTGGTCCCCATGCTCCGCCCTGTCCCAACGCGCCACAGTCTCCTGGCATTTGCCATCCGGCTTGCCACTGGCCCGGGCACACAGACAGGCGGGAGCCAGAAGGTTGAGGCCCCTGACAGCTGGGAGGGGGTTGCCTCCTCCACTCCCACTGCTGCTGGATCTCTGATCTCTCATCATTCCTCAGGCAATTACGGAGCAAGCAGCTCAGGTTGTCAGCTCAGCAGGCCCCCCAACCCCCATCAGCACCTCCAGGGGCACGGAGGCAAAGAGAGTGTTCCACAAGCTGGTGTACAGATGGAGCCAAGGCCGTGTCTGCGAGGGGTGGGGCCGGGCTGGGGAAGACTGAAGGGTGACAGACAGGGTGAGAAAGAGGCAGGAGGGAGCAGGAGAGGCTGAGAAGTGGGGCTGGGGGAGGGAGGACAGGGAATGGGAGACAAAGGATGCTGGACCACCACCACAGTAGCCAAGATGGAGAAATCCAGCAACAGAGACTGGCCCTGGGGAAGGGGTGGGGGGGGAGAAAAGGGGGTACAAAGGGTGAGAGACGGCTGCAGAGAGCCCAGATGGGAAATGGTCCAGAGACCAAGAAGGGTGAGTGGTGTGTGTGTGCACATGTGCATGGGCCCGAGTGCTGCCTCCTTGGGCATCCCTGTGCCTTGGGGGGTGTGCCAGGCAAGGGACAGAGGATGAGGAGGGAGATGGGCCTGAGGACGGGGGCTTCATGGGCTTGCAGCTCAGGCTGGACAGACAGACAAATGGCAGAGATGCTGCTGAGCCAGGGCCACAGAGACAAAGCCCACGACAACAGACAGAGCAGCAGGTCCCTGGCCACTTGTGGCACTGGGGCTAGGAGACGGTTGTGGGCAAGATGAGTGAGTCCCAGAGGAGGCGGGGACCCCCGCAGTGGGGAGGGAGAAGCTCTCAGAGGATCCCAGTGGGGTCCTTCCAAGATTTCTGCCAGGGCAGAGTGCCCGCGCAGGCCCAACGGCGACTGCGTGCACGCCTGCACCCTGGGCAGGGGGGACGCACAAAGGCAGGCTGCTCAGAAGGGGGTCCAGCCGGGAACCCCTCCCCCGGGCCCCCCTGCGCAGGCAGGAAGAAAGGGCGCGGCAGGCACCGAGGCAGACTGCGGTCCACTGGAGGCCGCGGAGCTCCGGACTCCACGGGAGCTCCGCCCCTTGCCACACCCTGGCTGGATCCTGGCCCTCGGTCGGGTCCCCTGGGGAGTCCTCTCCTCGGGCCTCCTGTCCTCTCTGACTGTCCCGTCCTCTCTGCCCCTTCCATCTGATAAAAATGCACCTGCTCCAGGGACACGTGGCGAGAGGGCCCTCCAGCCCAGGGTCTGCTGAGACGGGCAGTGTCCCCAGGCCGCGAGGCCCGAGCAGGGGCAGGGCTGGGGGCTCAGGGTGCCAGGTGCGTGAGATGCTCTGAGAGCGCGCACCGGGTCCGCGCGGCCTGGGCCTGGGGAACGGCTGCGTGCAGGGACGGGATGGTCCCTGCGCCGGGTCCTGAGCAGGGCTGCGGGGGGCCTGGGAGCCTGTGGGCGTGTGCGAGAGGGCGTGGGTGTCACCTGCACCCCGTACACCGTGTTCCTTTAAGGCTCCTCCTCACCCTCCCCCCCAGGCTGTGGCTGGCGGGTTTCCATGGAGATGGAGCCCAACTCCCTCCACTGGCAGCGAGAGGAAAGCCTGCCTGCCTGCCGCAGCCTAATGGCTTATTTAGATAATAAAGGAGGCTGCTGAGTGGGCGCCCCCACACGTACCTGGGGGCCTGGGAGTCTTAAAGGATTGCCACCTTGTCCTTGTGGTCCCCCCTGCCTCGCCCCTCCCCAAGGCGCTCCCCAGAGTGAGCCCTCAGCCCCCTCAAGGCTGCAGTCTCCAAGGCAACAGCAGCTCACCTGTAATGGACCATTCTCCTTAAAGGATGAGGAAGGGGTGGGACAGAGGTTAACCCTTCAAGGGAGAGCAGGGAAAAGAGACAGTCTCCAGTGGGGGGGGGGGGGGGCTCAGGGCCGCGGCCAGGACAGGTTTCCTCCACCCCCTCACGTGTGTCTCAGTCAGGTGCCCTATTTTATTAAATAAATTCACGTATACCACTTACCACACGCCAGGGACTCTTCCACGCACTTTTACATACGTCACGCAATTAATCCTTCAAATCCCCCCGGGGAAGGAGGTGCTATCCTGATCCCAATTTTACAGATGACAAAACTGAGGCTTAGAGAAAGGTCATGGTCGCCAGGGCTGAGCTTCGAGACAGGGTGGAGGTTCCCAGAGCCACCAAACACCACTGGCGGGGGCGGGGGGGTCAGCTCACCTCTCAGACACTGGGCACCCCAACATGTGTACCTGCTTGTGTTCCCAGGGGGCCTGGACGAGGATGGCCTCTGAGCCTCCAAGCCGTCCTGCCCCCTAGGGAAGGGCTTATTTGCTAGGCAGATGGCAGGCAAATGCGGGGGGCAGGGAGGGAAATCTTGGGAGGAGGCCACGTGGAAGTAGGATGTGACCCATATCACGCCTCAGCACAGAGCAGAAACCATCCCATGGCTAGGCCCTGGGATTTACACGACCCCCCCCCACCAAGGACTCCATCCAAGAGAAGGCACATTCCTTTCCCTGTTAGGCCTGGGGACAGCCGTGCAGAAGGGGAAACTGAGGCCCAGTGGAGCAGGGGCCAAGACTCCAGCCTCCCAGACTCCGAGAATGCCAGGGCTACAGCCAAGGTTCCCATGCGCAGTTGGGGAAACTGATGCCCGCGGCCTAAAAGCTGCCCCCCTTTGCTCCCCCCTCCAAGCCTTCCCTTCAGCTCTGGCAAGCGGGCTAAGAACGAGACCAGACTAGCCCCCACACACACACCTGAGAAGTGAACCTGCCACTAGAGGGGGCTTTGGGGGCCCTGCTAGGGGCCTGGCATACGTGCCACTGCTGTGGGCTGGCAGGGCCGGCCTGGGGAACCCGAGGGACGAGAAGGTAGCAGAGCGGGCAGCGGTGCAGGGAAGGTGCCAGGCGAAGAGGCGAGGCAAGGAGCCCCAGGCTGCTGCTCAGATCTGCCAGTACTGGGACACCTGGCCCGAGGAGCGGGGAGGAGGCGGGGAGGGGGTGCCTAAAAATGGCTCAGAGACTGCCAGGCCCCTCCAGCCCCTCAGGGCTCCCCGCTCCCAAAGGGCTAAAGAGCAGAGGGGGCACAGGAAGCCTGGGGTGGACAATGAAGCCTCTGTTGTCTCCAGGGCCTCAGCATTCCTAAGGCATGAACGCAGGAGGCAGGGGGAGGGGTCAGAGGGCGCCCCCCTCCACAACGGGAAGCCCCATATCATGTGTGTCGTGCGTCGAGGCATGCCAGCCTCTGCTGCCACCGCCATCCGCCCCGCCCCTTCCCGGCACAGGCCCATGGGGCATCTGAGGGGACCCATTCGTGTCCAGAAGGACGCGTGTGCCCATGCTCCCTCACGAACACACAGATGCGCACGTGCAACCAGATATACGATCCCCACACATGCAAAGAGGACTACTGGAAGCTACGCACACACCCGGGCCCAACACCACCCCCATGCAAACGTCCAGCCTGGCTGCCCCCTCCCAATCGGCCTGGCTCCGAATGCTCTGGACTGGCGAGCTAGGGAGGGGCTCCTGGGACGCATCTTCTCCCGTCCAGCTCCTCGGGCAGAGTGACATCAAGATGGACAGGCTCACAAGGCACCCTTGGCTGAACGCACAAAGCCCAGGCCGCTGTCCCCTCCTGCTCCACCCAATCCAAGGCTGACAAAGCCATCCCTGGTGGGTTTAGGGCCAGAGGTTGGCATGGGCTGGTGAGAGGCGGGACAGCAGCTGGGCGCTCCCTCTGAGTTTTCCTGACGTGGGGAGAACATGAAGGGGCCCGGGCAAGCTCCTGAGGCCCGGCGTACTGGGGCATTGGACAAAGAAAGCTTCCAGAAAGGCCAGGGGTCTAGACCCTTCCCCTGCAGAGGGACTCCCCCCAATACACCATAGCCTTCAGGAGCCACAAAGATCCTGTTGATATGTGGGGGGAAGGCAGACTGGCCTTGCTAACTGCCTGTCCCCCAGTCCTCTGGCCGGTGGCCAGCAGGCGCCTCCTGCCCACCGTCCAGGTCAGATGAGGCCCCTGCAGGCGGTCTGGGCCCAACCCAAAGGCCTGGAGCCCACTGGAGGAGTGCTGGGGACTGCAGCGCTGTCTCCCCAGGGCCGAGGCTCAGAGCTGGGGCCAAGCTCAGGGCGACTGCAAGTGGGGCAGGGGAGGAGTGGAGAGAGGAGACAGACAAAAGGGGAAGCAAAGAGACAGAGACAGAGCCCAGGGCACCAGCGGGGAGGGGTGGGGCAGGCAGAGGCAGGGGGAGGGGAGGAGGGAAGTAGTGCACTCCCCTCGGCGAAACTCAACTGAGCGGGGAGAAAGGCGATACCTTGGTGGGGGAGCGCGTTAGAGCTGGGTGGCTGGCCCGGAGAGAGCAAGGGGGGGCAGGGGAAGCAGAAGGGAGGCGTTCAGGATGGGCCGGGCCGGGTCGGGTCGGAGCAAGCCCGAGGGTGAAAGACTGGAGGGCAGGGCCTGCTGAAGGCCCATCCCGGCGGGGGCCCCACCCAGGGACCCAAAGCTCGCGGGAGGAGCAGGCAGGGAAAGGCAGCCGCCTGCTTGGGACCCTAAAGGGAAGGATCAGACCCCCTGCGTGCCCCATTGTCTGAATCACAGGCTGGGGCGGGGCCCCTGGGACTGCACTCGGCTTGTCATCTCCCCACCTCACACCTGCAGAGGGGAGCCTGCAGAGCAGGGTGGCTGGCCGAGATGCCCGTCTCGGCCCACCTCTGCACAGGACCCCCGTCTCTACTCCATTCTCCCCTACCGCCTCCCCGCCAAGCCCAGGACAACCCTACAAACCCATCCCCCTCGCCCCAGAACTGTTTAATCTTTTGCTCAAGAAGGGGGTCCAGGAAAAGCTGCCATCACCTTTGCCCTGGCTCTCCTGGCAGCTGGCCTGGCACGGTGGGCCACGACTGGCATGGCCTGGCTGGGCCTCTCGGCGAGGCCACGCAGCCCCCGCTGGCCGCAAGAGCGCCCCGAGACGTTCTTACAGCTGCGGCCATTTAGAGTGGCACAGAGGCTGCCTCGGAAGGAACCCTGGAGATGGACGAGTCTGCGCCCTCCTGTGCAGCCAAGAGGGCTGAGACCAAGCAGGGAAGGGACCGGGGGCCCAAGTCACTGGGCTGGGGAATGGCAGGTATGGCACGTGGGTCGCCTCGTCCATGCTCCCCAGCCGGTTCTGCCCAAGTGCGTGCCACGGAAGCCACCCTCCACGGCCGCAGGACGAGGCCACTGGGAGAGGAGCCCACGCCCCACCCGCCGGAGGAGACCTCGGACCGGGCCCCCCGTCACTCCTTGCCTCCCTCTTCCCTTCAGAGTCACAAAGGAAAAAAGAAAACCAATTCACTCCCTCTGAGGACAAAGACGGTGTCGGCGTGGTCTGTGCCCGGCTTTCCCATCGGTAGCACGGAGCCCGGCCCAAGTGGGCGCTTGGCAGTGAGCAGCTGCCCGGCCGAGGGCCGCCCGCGCCGGCCGGAGCTCCTGGGCAGGGAGGGGCTCATCGGTGTGCAGAAAGGGGAGCCGGCCGCCTCGGGGCGCTGTGCACCCACCCGGGGCTCTGCAGGGGGGGCTGGAGGCTGGGCACTGGGGGAGGAGCCTCTGGGGAGCGGGCGGTAGCAAACCGGGGAGACTGAGGCTGGCTGTGCTGAGCGGCGATCAGATCGCCAGCAATCCTTAATTTCTTTTGTTCTTTTCCGTGTATTTGAAGGGTACCACGCAGACACAGGTATGAAGGGAAAGGGGGAGACCAGAATGCAGCAAAGAGAAAGGACGAGGAGCCGGAGGACCTTCCGGGTCTCAGCCCTGACCCCAACTTGCCTTGTGGCCACAGCTAGCCGAGAGCCCCTGAAGGCTGGGGAGCCCGTGGGTGCACGTGTGGGTGCTGCACGGGTGCGGTGCCAGGAGGGAGGCTGGGCCAGACTGAGTGCCACCACCTGCAGCAAGGAGCTGGTCAGGAGTGAGAGGCCCCAGACAGGGCTGTGCCCCAGTCGCCCCACAAGGGACAAGAAAGATGATGCTGGGCAGCCGTTCATGAGAAGAAAGGCTGACTGGCTTATTCACTGTCAGGGCCACGTGAGTCAGCAGAGATGACACTGGGCTGCCCAGAAGCCCCTGCCCGTTGGGTGGAGTTAACTGGAAGCGGGGCACCTACTTGGAGGGAGTGTCAGGCCTCCAACTCCTCGGGGCTGGCAGATGGCCCCGGGGCTGCCTCCTAAGACCGGCAGGGATGAGCGGGGCTCCAGATCCCTGTAGGGGGCAGCAGGTTGTACTAGGTGCTCTGTGCAACCCTTGCCAAGCAAGAGATCCCAAAAGTCTGCCCTGAGGAGGGGGAAAGCAGAATTACAGGCCCCTCCCGGCGGTTACGCTCGGGACCGGCTGGGGGACCGGCTCGGGGACCGGCTCGGGGACCGGCTCGGGGAAGGAGGCGGCGGGCAGGGACAGCGCCCTGGGCAGCTCGCCTCCCGCAGCCTGGCCCGGAGCCACTGAGACCCTCCCTGCCTCGCCTCCAGCGACCCACCTTCTGCACCCCAGTGCACTGCCGCACACCCACGGGCGCCCAGGCTGACCTCACGCAGCGCACCCTTTCTTGGCCACGAGAGCCTATCAGGAATTAAGGCTCCAGACACACCCTGCGCCTCCGCAGGGGACCCCGGTCCCGGAGCAGGCGTGCGGGGGAGCCCCGGGGAGTCCGGGCCGGGGTTTGGAACGGAGGAGGAGGAGAACAAAGCCCCCCTACCCCCTCCACCCTGCCTTGGGGCGGAGGGCCGGGCAGCGCCCAGCCCCGTCCCCACCCCTCCCCCACGGCAGGGGCGGCCCGGCCACCCCCACGACGCCGGCGGCCGGATCCTCAGCCCAACGGAGCCCCGGGCTGGGGGAGAGGGGCAGCCACGCCCAGGGCCACACCCCGCGGCGGCCGATGGGGGGTCACCGGTCCCCACCGCGCTCCCTTCCTCACCCCCGCGCACACCCGCAGGGACGTGCCAACTTCAGCCCCCACCTGCCCGCACAGGCCCTGCCTGGCTCCCCGCGTGGCGTCCCTCTCCCGGTCGGCCTTCTGGGCGTCGCCCAGGTACCCCTCACCTGTCGGGCTCCGGCCCCCGGTCTCCTTCCCCCGCCCGGCTCCCGTGCGCGGGGCCCGGAGCCCGGTGCCCGGCCTGGGTGGGGCTCCGGCCACCCCGCCCGCAAGTGCGGGCAGCCGCCCGGGCAGGGCCGAGCGGGGGGCCGGGGGCGTCGCAGCCGCAGCCGCAGCCGGGGCGCGAGGGCAGGCCTGGCCCGCTTACCTGCGCTGCGGCTGCCGCTCGGGCCGCCCGCCCAGCCTCCGCGCACGCCGGCCTCGGACCCGCTGCCCGAGCGCGTCTGCGATGCCGATGCTGCGGCGGCAGCGGCGGCGGGGCGGGGCGGGCGTGCGCGCCGGGGAGGGGGAGGGGAGCGCAGGGGAGGCGGGGGAGGAGGGAGTGAGATCACCTCCCCCGCCGCCCGCCCCGCCCCGCCGCGCCCTCGCCCCTCGTCCCCGCGGACCCCGGCTGCGGACCCCGGCTGCTGAGCCGCGCGCGGCCCGGGACTCGCCTGTGGCCCCCCGCGGGAGCTCGGTGCGACCCCCGCCGCCAGGTCCCCCCGGACCTGCGCCCGCGGCCCCGGAGTCCCCGGCCCGGGAGCGCCCGCGCCGCAGTCTTGGCTCGGGGCAGCAATCGCGGGCCTGGGGTGCCCCCGGGGCGCGGGGCTGGGCGGTGGGGAGACATCCCCGGGCCTCCCCCGGCCCTCGAGGGCGGTGGCGAGCGGTGGGCGCCTCCACGCAACGCAGTCCCCGGCCGCGCCCTGTCGCGGGGTGTTTGCGCGCCCCCTCACCCAGGGACAAGATTCCCGAGTCCCCGGGGTGTCTCCCCGAATCCCTCCCATCCTGGCCACCCGGTCCGGTAGGGCGCGCGGGCCTCGAGTTCAGCCCACCCTAACGACGCTCCGGGGGCGCAGGGGGCCCGGAGCCGGGGGCGGGGAGGTCCCGGGAAGGGAGCCCCTCGAGCTGCCACTCTCCATTCCTAGATCCCCCTCCAGCTCCCTGCCAGCTTCCCCGGCCCGCGTTTTCTTTCTTTGTCGCGGGGGTTGGCCCCATCTCGACCTTTCCCGGAGGCCCCGCTGCCCCCGGCAGCCTGGCACTGGGAGCCTGGAAGGAGCTCCTCCCCAGAGCGCCCCCCAAGCCCCCGCCCCTCCCCCACCCCCACCCCGGCCGTGACCTCCGTCGGGAGGCGGAGGGCGCAGCTATTCCGGACTGAGCCGAGCCGGCCGCAGGGCAAGGAAGGCCTAGGGCCCAGATGGCAGATTGCAGCCCTGGTGGCCACGGTATTTTTATGAGCATGCCTGTTGCCCAGTGAAGCATTCCGGGGCCTTCCACTCAGCCTCTGAGACCCTCCGAGCCCGCAGGAGGCCCAGGTGGGAGGGCCCCGGGCATCCTGGCCTGGACCTCCCTCCCGCTGGCCCAGGCGCCAGCTTCCCTTTCCCCTGGAAGGGGACCCTCAGTGGGGTCTGGAGGCGAAGTTCCAAGGGGCCTTTAGGAGCCTCGCTGAGGGGTCCAGGCTCCTGAGTGAGGATGGAGGGCTGGGGAGCAGGACAAGCCAAGGGAGCCCTGCCCCGCCCCCAGGGCTGCCAGTGCCTCCCCACCCCCACCCCCTTTGGTTCCAGTACACCCAGCGTGGGAGTGCTGGCAGCGCGCCTGTGCCCGGGGCGCAGCCCTTTCAGGAGCAGGGCAGACGCTGGGGCGCCGGAGGCCAGCGGGGATCGCTCAGAGGGCCCCCCTGGGCGCGGGAGGGGAGCATCTTCCACGGGCCCTGAGCTGCTAGCTGCTCCCCGCCTGCTCTGATCCCACCTCTGAGAGGCCTAGCCTCTCTCCGCTCTGGCCTCCTCTGCCTCCCGCTCACCCCACAGAGATCCCGGCCTCCCCCTCCACCCCCGACCCCACAGCTCCTTTACTCCTTTCGGGAATCCAGGGTCGGGTGGGAGGCTGATGGCTGGGACAGCAATGACAGGAGGGAGGAAACGCGGAGCCCTGAGCTCGCACCCCCTAAACGCATATGATGGCTTCAGCCCCCCTGATTAGCCGAGCACTCCTTCCTATGATGACGCTCAGTCACATTTCTTTTCTTTTTTTTTTTTTTTTACAGATTTTATTTATTTATTCATGAGAGACACGGGGGGGGGGGGGGCAGAGACCCAGGCAGAGGGAGAAGCAGGCTCCATGCAGGGAGCCCACACAGGACTCGATCCCGGGTCCCCAGGATCATGCCCGAGCTGAAGGCGCCGCTGAACCGCTGGGCCCCCCGGGCTGCCCTCAATCACATTTCTTGAGCCGTCGCCATCCGTGGTTCGGAGCATGGTTCAAGTCATTTACCGAGCACAGCAGTCGGGGACCTCGGTCGCTCAGTAGCCCATGTGACAGGTGAGGAGACCAAAGTGCCCAGAGCTCAAGGAATGTGCCCGGGAGCACAGCCGGAAAGGGCCTGTCTTTCTCCGCCACATGGTCGCACCTGCGCGTGTCCCTGTGACGGAGGTTGTCATCCTGTCTCCAGGCCGGGACCCCGAGGTCCAGGGAGGCCGGCCGGCAGCTGGGAGCGGCGCTGCTGAGCCGGCCACGCGCGGCCGCTCACCCCTCGTGGAGCAGGTGCAGTGTTGCCCCCGTTTCACAGACGAGGAAGCTGAGGTTCAGACGGCTCAGGTGACTGACCCAAGGTCGGCCAGAAGGCAAAGGGCAGAGCCGGGATTTGCACCCGCTTCTCGAAGCCCTTCCTCCCACTTCTGAGCGCCCAGATGGGGGCCGGTGGGGGTGCGAGCAGGAATGAGAGCGCCCCGAACACGGGCCCCGAACACGGGGCGAACCACACCTTCACTGCCACGCGCTCGCCGCGGAGCCCGACGGCTGGGTGTCGCCCCCTCAGCCCCGTGCACCCCCAGAGCTCCTCGCAGCCACCGTGGGTGCCTGGGCTCGGGCAGCCACCCAGGGTCTGGCCAGACCTTCCCCCACCCCCACATGACGGAGGCCTTGTGCTGAGGGAGGGGGTCCCCGAAGCCAGGGGAGCAGGAAGACGGTGCCAGCAGGTTAAGGGCGGGGGACTGGGAAGTCTGACATCTTTCTCTCTTTTTCTCCTTTCAATTTTTCTGTGTCGTCCTGCCTCAGGTGTGTCTCTTAAAACAGCACACAGCTGGGTTTAGTTTGATCCAGCCTAACCACACTTGGCTTTTTTTCTTTTTAAATCAGCTTTATTGAAGCATAATATACATACAGTAAAACTTGTCCTTTGGAGGGGTACGGCTCAATGATTTTTGATAAATGTCCTGTAACAATCACTGAAATCAAGATATAGAACATTTCCGGGCGCCTGGGGGGCTCCGCAGTTGAGCATCTGCCTTCGGCCCAGGGCGTGACTCCGGGGTCCCGGGATCGAGTCCCACATCGGGCTCCCTGCATGGGGCCTGCTGCTCCCTCTGCCTGGGTCTCTACCTCTCTCGGTGCCTCTCATGAGTAAATAAATAAAATCTTTATTTTTTTACTTTTTTAAAAGATTTTATTTATTTAATCATGAAAGACAGAGAGAGAGAGAGAGAGAGGCAGAGACCCAGGTAGAGGGAGAAGCAGGCTCCATGCAGGGACCCCGATGCGGGACTCGATCCAGGGTCTCCAGGATCAGGCCTTGGGCCGAAGCCAGGTGCTAAACGGCTGAACCACCCAGGGATCCCCTAAAAATCTTTAAAAAAGATAAAGGATATAGGTTTCCATCACATCCCCAAATTCCCTCATACCCTGTTGAAGGCAAGCACGCGGTGTGGCCCTGGGCCCTGGGCCCCACCGGTCTGCGGCGCAGTTTTTGAGGTTCAGTCATCCATGTCGCTGCGCATGTGTATGTGTCAGCAGCTCGTTCTGTTTTATTACCGAGTAGGATGCCAGTGTTTGGATGGATCCCAGTTTGTTTAGCCACACACCCGCTGGGCGGTTTCCAGCTTTTGGCCACTTTGAATAGAGGGCTCTAGACATCAACATACAGGTTTTTGTGTCGACGGGCTCGCGTTTCTGTCCCGACCAACGAGTGGGATTGCTGGCGGATTCGGTGCCTTTTTCTACCATCGTTTTTTACCCGTAGGGTTGACCTGATCATGGTGGTGGTGTGTGCTGGGGGCTTGGGCTTGTTCTTGCCCGCTCTTTTTTTTTTAAGATTTTATTTATTTATGAGAGACACAGAGGAGAGAGAGAGAGAGAGAGAGAGGCAGAGACGCAGGCAGAGGGAGAAGCAGGCTCCATGCAGGGAGCCCGAGGTGGGACTCGATCCCGGGACCCCAGGACCATGCCCTGGGCTGAAGGCGGTGCTCAACTGCTGGGCCACCCGAGCTGCCCCTTGCCTGCTCATTAAGTGCTTGCTTTCTTTCTTTCTTTCTTTTTGTAGAAAATGTGGTTTTATTCTCGGGGAGGCCAATGTTCCCATCCCAGCCTCCCCCTATGACGTGCTTTCTATTTGCCCTGCTTTCCAGATGTCTCTTTCTCCACCCCCACCTTCCATCAGCAAAAGTTCAGGGCGGGAAGCAGAAATCAAGGGATTTCAAGGGACCAGAAAAGGATTTTGTAAGCCTAAGAACGGGAACATAACCACTGGAGGGGCCCGAGGGGGGTGATCGGGCGGGATCCACGGAACAGCACCTCAAATCCAGCTCCCCGGAGGAGCTGCCCCCGCCACCGTCAGCAAGGTGGGGAATAGGCGGCCCCCCGGTGTAAATGCGGGGTTCAGGAAGACCCCACCACGGCCGAGAGTCAGGGGCCAGCGAGCCGGGCCCAGGAGGTCACTGGTGCCACAAGAAGGGGAGGCCCGACGAAGGAGCCACGCAGCTGAAGCCCCGAGCTTCCTCGTCCTGGGAACCGAGCGGGACAGCTCTGCGCGGCGGACTTGGTGGCCTCTTCCTCAGCCTTCCAGATTGCAGGGGAGTGTGCCTGACTGGGGACCGCCAGCCTGCCTCCCAGAGCCTGGCCCGCGGGGACCAGCCCCAAATGGCGCTTGCACAGGAAGGTCAAAGACACATTAAGGGCCACCTGGGTGGCTCAGTGGTTGAGCACCTGCGTTTGGCTCAGGGGTGATCCCCAGAGTCCTGGGATCGAGTCCCGCTTCTCCCTCTGCCTGTGTCTCTGCCGCTCTCTGTGTCTCTCATGGACAAAAAAATAAAATATTTTTTAAAAAAGACATTAAAAGACGATCCCAGCCCCTCCCTCTGCTCTTGGTCATCATTAAACAGATTGAATTTGTCTTCTCGTTTCATTTTCCTTTCTGTTTAGAAGCACTGTATGAATTTTTTAGTAGTTACTGTAGGTATTTCAGCGGGCATTCCTAATAAAGCCTAAAGCCAATCAATATCTCTGCTCTGGTGGTTTTAACCTATGGCCACAAATTCTTTGATTCTCCTCACTTCGAGAGGTCCTGCCTCCTTTCCTCCTCTTGAGTGTGGGATGGACCTGATGACTCATTTTTTTTTTTTAAAGATTGATGCATGTATGTGTGTATTTGAGGAGGTGGGGAGGGGCAGAGGGAGAGAGAACCCCCAAGCAGACTCCTTGCAGAGCTGGGAGCCCGCCCTTGGGGCTCAGTCTCACGAGCCTGGGATCATGACCCGAACCAGAGTCAAGAGTCAGATGCTCGACCGAGTGCGCCACCCAGGCACCCCTTGATGACTCGTTTCTAAGGAATAGAATGAAACAAAAGTGGCGGTGGGCAACCTTGGGGAATCATAAAAGGTCCTGCTGCTTCCTCCTTGTTCTCTTTCCCGGATTGCTCTGTCTGGGGCAAGTCGTGGCCGTGTTGTGAGGGCACCCAGCAGCCCTATGGCGAGGCTCCGTTGAGGCTCTTGTCCGTGGGCCTGGCCACCCGCTGCCCCTCCTTGTGCCATCACCCTGCCTCACCCACCAATGGCTCGCCACCTTCCCCTCACCCACAGAGCATGCCTATGCCTACCCCTCTGTTTCCTGCTCTTCTTATCTCCAAAGACCTCGACCTCACCTCAGCCTCCCCCTCTCACAGTTATGCCCTAAAGAGATCGTCATCATCCACAGAATTGCTGTGACGCGTTACGTTCCAAATGCCGAGTCTCTGGGCCTGGCTTCCAGGGCGTTCCTTCCTGTTCTCCAAAGTTCTCCAATGTCCACCCTTGTACCGCCCCTGCATTTGGCCTTCACTAGATCCTTCCAGTCCCTTGACCCCTGTACCCAGTCTATCAGATCCCACCGGGCCTCCTTCTCTTCCACATCCCACTCATGCCTCACGGTGTACGTCTTCGACACGCTCCAGTCTCTCCATTAGTGGGGAATGAGGAATACCATTTGCATTAGTCAGGGCCCTCCTGACAAACAGAACCAACAGGATACGTGTGTGTGTGTGTGTGTGTGTGTGTGAAGAGATTTATTATAAGGAATTGGCTCGAGGGACCATGGAGCCTGTAAAGTCCCAAGATCTAGACAGCAAGCTGGGGAAAGTTCCAGTCCAAGGGCAGGAAGAGGCCAGTGTCCCGGCTAGAGCAGGCTCCTTGTTCTCTGCAGGTCCTCAGTGGGTTGGAGGAGACGCACCCACATTACGGAGGGTGATCTGCTTTACTCACTCTATTTATTGAAAGGTCATCTCATCCAGAAACATCTTCACAGACACACCAGGGTGATGCTTGACCAAATCTCTGGGCACCCCGTGGCCTGGTCACGTTGACACATAAAATCCAACTATCATAATGGTAAGCTCAGATGTGTGGGGCCGCCTGGGTGGCTCAGCGGGGGAGCGTCTGCCTTGGGCCCAGGGCGTGATCCCGAGGTCCCGAGATCAAGCCTCATATGGGGCTCCCCGCAGGGACCCTGCTTCTCCCTCTGGCTGCGTCTCTGTCTCTCTCTGTGTCTCTCATGAATAAATAAATTAAAAATCTTTTTTAAAAATCTTTAAAAAAAATCTCATGGGATCCCTGCGTGGCTCAGCGGTTTAGCGCCTGCCTTTGGCCCAGGGCGTGATCCTGGAGACCCGGATCGAGTCCCACATTGGGCTCCCTGCGTGGAGCCTGCTTCTCCCTCCTCCTGTGTCTCTGCCTCTCTCTCTCTCTATGTCTATCATAAATAAATAAATAAATAAATAAATAAATAAATAAATAAATAAATAAATAAATCTTTAAAAAAAATCTCAGACGTGTGGACGGGAGCCCAGGCAGAGTCATACACCTGAGCTCTGGGGAGTCGGAAGTGGGGTTTTAAGCAGCTCTAGGGACCAGGTGATCCTATCTGCAGGGCACACCTCCCACCGCTCAGCTGCTCTCCCGGTGATTCAGCTCCTGCTGCTTCTACCACCGTCAGCCAACTCCCTCCCACCCTCCTGTGTGTCTCTCTTTTCATCGTTTTTTTTTTTTTAGATTTATTTATTTATGGGGGGGGGGCATGGGCTAGGGGAGGGGCAGAGGGAGAGGGAGAAGCAGGCTTCCCATAGAGCAGGGAGCCCAACGTGGGGCTCGATCCCAGGACCCCAAGTTCTCAACCTGAGCCAAAGGCAGATGCCCAACCCACGGAGCCACCCAGGCACCCCTGCTTCATCTTTTTGCTTCTGCCTAATCCTAATTTCTTTTTTTAAAAAGATCGTATGGGACTCCTGAGTGGCCCAGTGGTTGAGCGTCTGCCTTCAGCCCAGGGCATGATCCTGGAGTTCCAGGATCGAGTCCCGCAGGGAGCCTGCTTCTCCTTCTGCCTGTGTCTCTGCCTCTCTCTCGGTGTCTCTCATGAATAAATGCATAAAATCTTTAAAATAAAAAAAATAAAGATTTTATTTATTCATTTATTTGAGGGGAGCCGTGTGTACAAGCAGGGGGAGCAGCAGGCAGAGGGAGAGGGAGAAGCAGGCTCCCCGCTGAGCAGGGACTCAATCCCAGGACCCCAAGATCATGACCTGTGCCCAAGGCCTAGCCGACAAGGAGCCCCCCAGGTGCCCCTGCCTGATCCTAATTTCTGCCTCCACTTGGCTTCTGCTGCTTCGGGTCGGTTAGAGGCTCCCTTTTCTCCCAAGGTCGGTTGGCTTCTGACCTCACTGCAGTTTAAGTAAGAAAGAAGCTGATTGGCCCCACTAGTCACCATCCTTAGGTGGGAGGAGCTTCATGTGCAGGTAGACTGATGGATGGGCAGGGCCCCGGGGAAACTCCAGTTGTGCTTGGCCAGGTGCTTGCTCGTGGTCCAAGCAGCTGGGGCCACAGTTGGGGGAGGCCACGGGGTATACAGTGGGGCCATCTGTTATGGACTGAATTTTGTGCACTCCCCCCATTCTTTTTTTTAAAGGTTTTATTTATTTATTCATGAGAGACCCAGAGAGAGAGGCAGAGACCCAGGCAGAGGGAGAAGCAGGCTCTCTGCGGGGAACCCGATGCGGGGACTGGATCCCAGGACCCGGGGTCACGCCCTGAGCCAAAGGCACACGCTCACCCGCTGAGCCACCCGGGCATCCCACACTCCCTCCATTAATGTGTTGAAGCCCTAACCCCTCATGTGAGTATATCCGGAGATGGGGCCTCTAGGAAAGTAAGGTTAAATGACGTCCTAAAGGTGGGGCCTTGATCCCACAGGACTAGTGTCCTTGTGAGAAGAGATAGCAGAGACTCCTCTCTGTCTCTCTGTCTCTCATTGCCACGTGAGGGCACAGCAAGGAGACAACCATCTACCAGCCAGGAAAAGAGCTTTCACCAGGAAAGCAACCTTGTCAGAACCTGCTTCCAGGGCTGTGATAAAGCAAATGTCTGTTGTTCACGCCACACGGTCTAGGGTATTCGCTGCGGCGGCTCGAGCCGGCTGAGAGCACCCATGTGCCAGCCGCTGGTTAGAGGTGCTTCCGCGGCAGGGAGCCTCGGTGCTCCTAGGTCACCTCTGCTCTTGTGGCTCTTGTGATTCTTCGAACCCAACTGCCCATTGGACGCGTGCGGTCGCCCCCCCCACCCCGCAGAGTGCCGCGTCGGGACGGGTGTCACTCGGGCTCCCCGCAGAGCTGCCGCGGGCCCCCTCCAACCTGCTGCCCGGACCTAAGTTAAGCACAGGCACTGACTTTCTCCTAAAATGACAGCGAATGACTTTTTTTAAAAAAAGATTTTATTTATTGATTCATGACAGACAGAGAGGCAGAGACACAGGCAGAGGGAGAAGCAGGCTCCATGCAGGGAGCCCGACACGGGACTCGATCCCGGGTCTCCAGGATCACACTCCGGGGCCGAAGGCGGCGCTAAACTGCTGAGCCACCTGGACTGCCCTGAAAGACTCTTTAAAAGCAAACATTGCCGAGGACAGAAGCAAAGGAGATGACACAGCAGCCGCAGGCCGGAGGCGCAGAGTCCCAGGGCAGGGCTCACATGCGACTGAGGGGTCACAGTGACGACGGGGGCCAAAATCTGTTCAAAGGGCAGCCAGTCTCCCCCACGCTGTCCTCCGTCCCAGCAGAAGGGGAAGTTCCTTGTCTGGAGACGAGGAGACAAAGGGTGCCTCGGCTGGCCAGCCCCGGGGACAGCTGAGGCACACCATGCTGGGGACAGGAGCTGGGGCAGGCGAGCACTGACCCCTCTGCCCTCCCAGCTCCCGCGCCCACAGCCACCCCGCCATGTGGGCTGGAGAGGAGTCCCCAGCTAAGGGCCGTGCGGCCGCCTCCCTGCCCAGCGGAGGAAAGGGGGACGGAGGTGGCCGACAGGCTCCTGGGCCGCAGCGACCCGACAGCCGCGCCGTCAAGCTGTGTGGCCGGAGCGTGGACCCGGCCTCGTCCAGCCGATCTGCGGGGCCTGCGGATGCCCCGAGCCCGAATGTGGCCCAGCTCACCCCGCTGCCCCCGCCCCACGATGGGAGTTCAGGGGTCACCAACAGCAGGACTCGAGAGGCCTACAAGCTGCCTCCACCCCCAGCGCCCGGACCACCTGGAGATGTTTGTGCGACCCGAATCCCGCGCGCCGCAGGCCGAGCCCCGGGCTGCCCCAGGAGGAGCCGCCCGAGCCCGAGCCCGAGCCCTCGCCACGCGCGCTTGGCCGCTGCAACGTGCAGCACCTGCCAACGCACCCACAGGTGGAAGGAAGCAGTGTCATCGGAAGCAGCCTCGGGACTCAGGAAGCATAAGATCCTGAGGGGGACGTGTGGGTGACAGTGATCTTCCCCTGCCCCCCTACCCGCTCCCCCATAAGCACTCCCTCCTTCACATCTTCAAAAAAAAAAAAACATACTAAAGACAGTGACATTGGGATTTTCCACTAAAACACCTCAAGCACATCATCCTACCTTGGAGGCCATAGGTGGCAACCCACTGCTCCCAACAAGCAGTCTTAATTTTTTTTTTTTTTATTCATGAGACACAGAGAGAGAGAGGCACAGACACAGGCAGAGGGAGAAGCAGGCTCCATGCAGGGAGCCCCATGCGGGACTCGAACCCGGGACCCCGGGATCACGCCCTGGGCCCAAGGCAGGTGCTCAACAACTGAGCCCCCCGGGGGGCCCCCAACACGCATTCTTAAAGATAAGAGGATGAGAAGGATCATTCCGAGGAAGCCTCTAACTGAGATCAAAACGAAGACGAGATAATCAGTGGGAAACAGGACCCTGAGGGATAACAAGTATTTGCTTAAAATTCCTTAAGGAGATTTCTTAAAAACTCCTTCGCATCCTCAGGGAGATAATAGAATGTGAGTATTCACGAAGAGCAGGGTGCTCCGAGAGGGCACATTCGAAGAACAAGTAAGAGCTTCCTGCGGTAGGATGAATTAGGAAGTCGGTGTACGCGGATCTCCTGCTTCTCCCCAGGATGCGGAAGGTTCCATTCCTAGATATTAGAAGCACAGATTTTGTTGTTGTTGTTGTTGTTTGTTTTTGTCTTAAGCCTATCAGGGAGCTGAAGTTGCCAAAAAGAAAAAAAAAAAGTGGGCTCAAATCTATAAAAACAGCAGGCCCGGGGATCCCTGGGTGGCGCAGCGGTTTGGCGCCTGCCTTTGGCCGAGGGCGCGATCCTGGAGACCCGGGATTGAATCCCACGTCAGGCTCCCGGTGCATGGAGCCTGCTTCTCCCTCTGCCTGTGTCTCTGCCTCTCTCTCTCTCTGTGTGACTATCATAAATAAATAAAATTAAAAAAAAAAAAAAAACAGCAGGCCCTTCCTAGGAAAAAGCCCCATTGGCACTTTTGTTCCTGGCAGCGGCGGCAGCAGCAGGAGGAAGCTGCCATAGGCTCGGGTAAAAAGAAAACAGGAACTAGTAACACATTTGTAGAGGCCACATAGGGGATGGCATGACATTTTGAGTCCCCAGGGGCCTCAGACACAAAGAGCTGGCATTCGCCCACCGACTCTTCTCCGTGGGCTTCACCAAGAAAGTCTGCAGGCGGCCCAGGGGGGCTGCCCTATTGTCTCTGGGGCACCCACGTGCTAGGGGTGCTGAAGCCTGCGTGCAGGGCAGGAGATCTGGGAGGAAGGCCACCGCAGGCCTTCCAGGGGCGTTGGCAGGGGACAGGTCACGCCGGGGCTGAGGAAATACAGGACTCAAGGCAGGTGGGAGGCCTGGCGCAAACCTGCCAGGCGCCCGAAGTCCTACCCCGAAGCCTGGCAGGACTCGAGCCGGAAGACCCGAAACACGCTCTGGGGCCCAAGTTCCTGGATCCCCTGAAGTCTAGGGGTGAGGCGGAGCTGGAAGAAAGATATCCCCAGGCACTACGATCACAAATGCACAATTTTTTAAAAAAATGATTTATTTGTTTAAGAGAGAGGAAGCAGGGCAGCCCGGGTGGCTCAGCGGTTTGGCTCCTGCCTTCGGCCCAGGGCATGATCCTGGAGACCCGGGATGGAGTCCCACGTCGGGCTCCCTGCGTGGAGCCTGCTTCTCCCTCTACCTGTGTCTCTGCCTCTCTCTCTCTCTCTCTCTCTATCATAAATAAATAAATAAATAAATAAATAAATAAATAAATAAATAAATCTTAAAAAAAAAAAAAGAAGAAGAAGAATTGAGGAAGGGCTCAACCCCGGGCAGCCCTGCCTGAGTGTTTCTTGTGGTTGCGGTAGCTGAAGCCGGGACGGCGCGGAGCCGGGCACCTTAGAGCTGCCTGGGCATCTCCCTCTCTTCACGTCTCAGAGCCCTTGCGTGCAGTCTCTCACGAGGCCTACCGTGGGCCTCTTCACAGCCCGGCAGCCTCGGGGAAGCTGGACTGCGGTGGCTAAAGGCTGCTAACGAGGCAGGAGCTGCACCCCCTTTTCTGACCCAGCCTCAGAGATCCAGCAGCATCACTCACATCATGTTACGTTGATGACAAACAAGTCACAAGCTTGCGAATTATAGGGAGAGGGAGGCTTAATTCCACCTGTTTTTTTTTTTAAGATTTTAAATTATCAAGAAGAAAAAAAGATTTTAAGTCATCCCAACACCCAATGTGAGGCTCGAACCCACAACCCCGAGGTCCATAGTTGCGTGCTCCACCGACTGAGCCAGCCAGGTGCCCCAAATTCCACCTTCTGATGGCAAAATGGCAAGGACCCAGAACAGAAGAATGGTAGATATTGTCGGGGATGCCTTTGACAAACACGGTCTGCCACACACACCGGTTAAAAGGCGGAGACTGTCGGGCCACATAAAATGTCTCTATGTTACTACAAGAAGCCTACTGTTAAGAAAAAAAAAGAAGAAGAAGAAGCCAACCGTTAGCATAAAGACACAGACAAGTTGAAAGTAAAAGGATGGAAAAAGATACATCACGCCAACTCAGCATGAGAAAGCTGGTATGACGATATTCATATCAGAGTTGAATTTAAGACAAAGAATATTACCGGAGATAAAGAGGAACAATCAAAAAGACATAATAATCTTAAATTTTAATTTTAAATATTTATGTCAGAAAATCATAAATAATGTTAAATAGGATCTGCCTTTGGGTCAGGGCAAGACCCCAGGGTCCTGGCATCCAGTCCCACGTCCGGCTCCTTGCTCAGCAGGGAATCTGTTTCTCCCTCTGCCCCTCCTCCTGCTCATGCTTGTGTGTCCTCGCTCTTTCTCTCTCGGAAATAAATAAATAAAATCTTTAAAAGGAAAAAGAAATAGGCAAATCTCCAAACATAGTTGGAGACTAAAACATCCCTTTCTCAATAATTAGTAAAACAGAGAGGGAAAAAATCAGTAAGAATGTAGGTTTTTTTTAAAGATTTTATTTATTTATTCACGAGAGACACACACACAGAGAGAGGCAGAGACCCAGGCAGAGGGAGAAGCAGGTTCCACGCAGGGAGCCCGACGTGGGACTCGATCCCGGGTCCCCAGGATCACACCCTGGGCCGAAGACGGCACTAAACTGCTGAGCCACCCGGGCTGCCCCAAGAATGTAGGTTTGAACAACACTATCAACCAAAGTGACTTAATTGATATTTATAAATCAAGAAAATAACAAGAAAATATACATTCTGGGGCACCTGGGTGATTCAGTGGTTAAGCGTCTGCCTTTAGCTCAGGTCATGATCCCGGGGTCCTGGGATCGAGTCCCACATTGGGCTCCTCACAGGGAGCCTGCTTCTCCCTCTGCCTGGGTCTCTGCCTCTCTTTGTATCTCTCATGAATAAATAAATAAAATCTTAAAAAAAATAGAAAACAGGAAAACAATATAGTAAATAAATGAAACCAAAAGCTGTCTTTGAAAAGATTAATGAAATTGATAAACCTCTAGCCAGTCTGATCAGAAAAAATGGAGAGAAGATACAAATTACCAATATCAAAAAATGAAAGAGAGAAGAAAAATGAAAGGGAAGCTATCACTACACATTACAAATATTAAAAGGATAATAAGGGAACACCGGGAAAAACCTATGCCAGGTAATCAACCATATTAACAGATTAACATATTAACAACAGGGCAGCCCAGGTGGCTCAGCGGTTTAGAGCTGCCTTCAGCCCAGGGCCTGATCGTGGAGTCCCAGGATCGAGTCCCACCTCGGGCTCCCTGCATGGAGCCTGCTTCTCCCTCTGCCTGTGTCTCTGCCTCTCTCTGTGTCTCTCATGGATAAATAAATAAAATTAAAAAAAAAAACAGAGCAACAACAAAAATGAAAAAGCACATGATCATCTTAATAGATTCAGGAAAAATATTTGACTAAATTCAATGCCTACTTGTGATAAAAGTTCTCAGTAAAGTAGGAATAGAGGGAAACTTCCTCAGCCTGATAAAGGGCATCTATGAAAAACCCACAGCTAACATCATATTTAATGGTGACACACTCACTGCCTTTCTCTTTTGATCAGGAACAAAGGATATCTTTCATCACTTTTACTCACTGGAGATCTTAGCTAGTGCGATAAGGCAAGGAAAAGAAACAGAGGCACATAGATTAGAAAGAAATGTGTTTTTATTCAGGATGACATTGTTATCCCTATAAAAAAAAATCCTAAGAAATCTACAGAAACCAACAGAACTGTTGAGTAGGTTTAGCAAAGTCACGGGATAAACAGTCAATATGCAAAAATCAGTAGTATTTCAATATACTAGCAACAACCAATCACAGATTATGACATTTATTTTTTTTCGAAGGTTTTATTTATTCATGAGAGACACAGAGACAGAGACAGAGACACAGGCAGAGGGAGAAGCAGGCTCCCTGCAGGGAGCCCGACGTGGGACTCGATCCCAGAACCCTGAGATCATGACCTGAGCCAAAGGCAGGCGCTCAACCACTGAGCCCCCCAGGTGCCCAGAAATTATGCCATTAAAAGTACCATTGGCAGGGGTTCCTGGGGGGCTCAGTCAATTGAGCGGCTCACTCTTGATTTTGGCTCGGGTCGTGATACCAGGGTCATGAGACCGAGCTCAGTACAGAGTGTGCTTGTCCCTGTACCCGCCCCTCCCACTGCTCATGCACTCCCTCCTCCCTCCTCAAATAAATAAATAAATAAACAAACAAATAAATAAGTAAATAAAATCTTTAAAGAAAAAAAATAAAGACGCACGTGGTTTCACCATTTCTTCAAGTCTTCCTTTATTTACAAGGGTTCCTGTGTCTTGTAAAACTTACATAAATGTATGTGCTTAAAAAAAAAAAAGAGGAAGAAGAAGGGGGATCCCTGGGTGGCTCAGTGGTTTAGCACCTGCCTTCGGCCCAGGGCGTGATCCTGGAGACCCGGGATCAAGTCCCACGTCGGCCTCCTTGCATGGAGCCTGCTCCTCCCTCTGCCTGGGTCTCTACCTCTCTCTCTCTCTGGGTCTCTCATGAATAAATTAATAAAAATCTTAAAAAAAATTAAAAAATAAAGAGGCAAGTGGTGGCACAGCTGCAAAGCAACAGAGCTAGCAGCCTCAGTGCTAAGGACGTACAACACGCACACATGAAGGCCTGTACTCAAGATTCAGAGTAGCCTTATTCATAACCGCCTCAAACTAGAAACAACCCGTGTGTTCAGCAACTAGTAAGGGAATCAATTATCTGTGGCCCATCCCCACAACAGAACCCTACTTAGCACACGAGAGGAACAAAATCCTAATACACACACCAGCAGATGTGAACTCAAAGGCATTCTGCTAAGTAAAAGACGTCAGGCACAAAATACTACATAGTCTATGACTCTATTTATAGAAAATTCGAGAAAAGACCAATGTATAGTGATGGATGGTGGTTGCCAGGCTCCAGGTGGGGAGAGGAGATGGCAAAGAGCCACGAGGCAACTTTCCGGAGTGAGGCAAATGTTCCGCATCATGATTATGCTGGTGGGCACGCCTCCGTAGACGCGGGCCAGATCTCATGAAACAATTTGTGCATTTTCCTGGCTACGAATCATACCTCAAAAAGTCTGGTTTTAAGAAGCAGGCGGGACAAGGAGAGAAATCATTGCCCGGGTGGTGGCCGTAAGAAGAGTGGAAGCGGGCAGCCCGGGTGGCCCAGAGGTTTGGCGCCGCCTTCGGTCCAGGGCCTGACCCTGGAGTCTCAGGATCGGGTCCCGCGTCGGGCTCCCTGCGTGGGGCCTGCTTCCCCCTCGGCCTGGGTCTCTGTCCCTCTCTCTGTCTGTGTCTCTCATGAATGAATAAATAAATAAAAATCTTTAAGAAAAAGGGAAAAAAAGAATGGTGGAAGCGCTGAGCAACGCTGAAGTGGCCCTAGCCGCAGCCATGCATGGAAGGCTGGCAGGAGGAGGGCCTGCGCGTGGCGGTGGCCCTTTCGACCGCAGGCCGGGACAACCCTGACCAAAAAGGAGGCGCCTCTGTCAGGCTGCCTTCCCGCCAGATGAGGACCTCCTGGTCATCTGGGGGCACAGCCGTCAATAGCTCCCCGGCCTCTGCCCCCGGGTCCTCAGCCCAGGAGAGAGGATGCTCCCAGTGGCTGCTGGGGACCCCCCGCTCCCAAGCCTCGGGGTCTTAATCCAAGGACCAGTCTCCTCCCTCCCAAAGCTTGCAAGCAGGCTTTGTCTAATTTTCAAAATTATTATTTACTCGAATTTGGACCTCAGGTGAGTGGACATCCCGTCTTGGGGTCAGCGTTGGCGCGTGCACGTCCCCGCGCGTGCGCACACACACATTTTTTTGTGTATTTTTTTATATCACACACGCATTTTTATTCAATGTATTTTGCCCCTTTGGGTCCCACCCTGTGCCCCAGTGCCCTGTCACCCCACTGGAGCCCCTCCTGGGTGTTTGGTTGACATCAGGCTCTCCTCATTCCGCTCCTTGCTCATCACTTCAGGCTGCCATGCAGCGCCAGCCGTCTGCAGCGAGGACCCCACTGGGAGGGATGCGTAGCCGGAGTCCCCCCATCGCCCGATACCCCCCAGCGGCTCTGCTTGCGCCCTTCCCGTAGGATGCCCACCTCTGCCCCCGGCCTCCTGGGCAGATCCTCTCCTGGCTCTATCACCTCTTCTCCATGCGTCTAGCTGCCCCCTCTTCCTCTCTCATCCCCGAAATGTCCCTTGAGCATTTGTTCAGGAGCCCGACAAATGTCTTTCCTCGCCGTGGCATCCACCAGCTAGCGGCGTGTCACCATTTCTCTGCCAGGCGATGCCTCCCCGCGCAGCCCGCTCGGCCCAGACCCGCACAGGGCCCCGCACGGGGGCAGGGACTGGCTCCTTCCGGGGCCTGCGGCACTTGCTGTTCGCTGAGCAAAGGGTCCTTTTTTTTTTTTTAAGATTTTATTTATTAATTCGCGGGAGAGAGAGGACAGTAGCAGGGGCGAGAGGGAGAACGGGCTGGATCCCAGGACCCGGGACCATGACCTGACCTGAAGGCAGACGCGTCACCGCCCGAGCCCCCGGGGGGCCCTGAGCCAGGGATTGTGGGGACAGAGAGCCACTGCTAGGGGAAGACAGGGTGGCCTCTGATGCCCTGCCCTGGTGCTGGCGCCTGGGATGGTCGGTGCCCCCCCAGGCCTCGTGTCTTCTGCCGCGCAGGCTCGTCTGGGGGTGTGCTCCGCCCTGCGCCCCGGCCCTTGCTCTGGCCTTTCCCAACCAGCCTCCGGTGCTCCCTGCGGGGAGTGCGGGTGCCTCCGGCCGCCCCCTGAAACTCTGGTCGGGGATCCCTCTCTGCCGTCTCCGGGGTCCCCTGCCACCTGCGTGTCTTGCAGGGCCCCCAGCCGTGCCCTGTTCACGAGCCCCCTGTGGCCCTGCCGGTGAGTGCGCCCGTCAGCCTTCTTCCCCATGAACTGCTGCCCAGCCCCATTTTAGTCCCCTGGGGGTGGCGGGGGGCCTGCGACAGGCCTGTCACCTCTGATCAGCTCCTCGCTGCAGGCGATGTGACTCAGCCGGCCTGGCCCAGTGCCCACGGGCACCTGCGCCTGCACCGTGGGTCCCCCAGGCCCGGGGGCTCTGGGCGAAGGCCCCAGCCTCTCTCTTGCCTTGGTGGCCTCTCGGTTCTTCCGGGAGTCGCCAGCAGCCACTCCGCGTGCCCAATGTCCCTGGAGCATGTGGTGGCCTTGGGCGCCGCCGCCTCCCCTTGCCTCAGGGATACAGCACCGAGGAGGGCAGGGGCTTCCCGCAGAGGTTGCCCCGGACTCGGCAACAGGAAACAAGGAGTGCGGGGAGCAGGGCCGGCGACAGATGCCAGCTCTCCGCTGGGAGCTGGGCGGGGACGCGGTGCGGGGGCTCGGCCTCTGGCTTCCGGCCGGGCCCCGGGCGCCGTGAAAGTGGGCTCTTCCGTGGGCTCGGCTCCAGGCCTTCGCCCGTCCTGTCCCCGGCAGCCTTCAGCGGGGGGCTCCCCGTTTCAGAGACCCCAGTGGAGCTGGGCCTAGGCTGTCCAGGGTCACGCAGCTGTAGAGGGGCAAGGTGAGCATGTGTGGTGCGCAGGTGCCTCAGTTTCTCCGGCAGACGAGGGAGGTCCCATCTCACCGGCCAGGCTAGCACCGGGGGGGGGGGGGGGGGTGTGTGACAAAGGCTGCTGGGTATGCTGTGACTTTTTACCAGCGGCTCAAAACTTTCCCTTGAATAATCTGTTTTAGAGTCTTCCCAGGAGCTCCCCTTCTGACCATTCCTGTCCACCCGGACAGTGGCAGAAAGTGGTTCCTAGGACGCCCGGGGGCTCAGCGGTTGAGCATCTGCCTTCAGTTCAGGGCGTGACCCCGGGGTCCCGGGATCGAGTTCCCCACCGGGTCCCCCACAGGGACCCGCTTCTCCTTCTGCCTGGGTCTCTGTCTGGGTCTCTCATGAATAAATAAAATCTTTAAAAATAAAAAAAAAAAAAGAAATTTGTTTCTACGCTGCTAGGTCAATAACGGCAAGTGGTTACAGGGGAGAGAGTGACGATGCTCTAGGTCTCAGGAGGTGTGAGTGAAGGGTTCCGATGCCGGGTGTCAGCATTCTGCAACCTGCGTCCAAATGGTGCAGCGGAAACCACTGGAATATGCGTGTGCACTGTGCGGGGGGGGGGGGGAGCGGGGTAGAGTGTGTGTGTGTGATTGTAGTGAATGTGCAGCACGTGTGGATGCGGTACGTGTGCCCCCTGCAGGGGTGGGTGCGTGTGAGTGTGCGAGACGCCGCCCCCCCCCCCGGCTGCCCCCCCCCCCCCGGCTCTCTGGCCAGGAAGGCGAGGCCCGAGTCTTGGCCATACTTGGGCCTGGTCAGCGCGAAGCTGTCTTGGCCTCCGGCCTTGCAGGTCATTAGAGAAGACGGACAAACAGGAAAACAGGGCCAAGTGGGCCCAGGGCCTGGCACTCGAGGCGAGCGGGCCACGGCGCGGGGCTGGGCTGCACCAGCCTTGGCGGAGCGAGGCCAGGCTCTGCGGCGAGAGCAGGGTCGGCGGGCAGAGGGCGCCCGGAACAGCAGGGAGAGGGTGGGCTGCAGGGGCAGCCCTGGTGGGTGGGTGGGTGGGCTGCAGGCCCCGCCCTGGAGCCCCCGGAGGGAAGCCCCTCCACACGCGTGCCCGGACGTGAGCCCATCCGTGCCTGTGTGGGTGCCGAGTGCGTGCGCCCCTGTGGCCGTCCGGCGGTGCGGGAGGGAGACAGAGGCCTGCAGCCCGCCCCCTCCTAGGGCAGGTAGCTGCAGGTGGGGGGGGAGGAAGAGGGTGGGGGTGTCCCTGGCTCCCACAGGATCCTGGGGAGGAAGCTGGCTGTCACAGGGGTGCATTAAGC
Source organism: Canis lupus familiaris (assembly GCF_011100685.1). Classification (NCBI taxonomy): domain Eukaryota; kingdom Metazoa; phylum Chordata; class Mammalia; order Carnivora; family Canidae; genus Canis; species Canis lupus. The sequence continues at coordinate 122,939,014 of NC_049260.1, forward strand.
CCTGGCTTGAACCCGCCCCACCCCCTCCCTTCCTGTCCCTCATCTCCGGTGGCCCTAATTGAGGAGGGGCGGGCACCAGCACTCACGTAGTGGGGATTCCACGAGCTCTCACCCCTTCCTCCCCGGGGCCCAGCAGGGACAGAAGGAACCTGGCTGGGAAAGGAGTCGCGCCGTGCCACCAAGAAGCTGTGTGGCCTTCAGTCAGCCTCAGCCATCTCTGGCCTCAGTTTCCCCACTTTTACAGCAGAGCTGCTGAGTTGAGCGATCTCCCAGAACCCCGCCGGACCTGACCTCCCAATAAGGTGGACCCCGTGAGGACGGAATGGGGGGACAGGCGGCGGCTGGGGGTGTCGGTTGCCTGCCGGTCACAGCCAGGCCTAGCCGGGGACCAGCCTGGGAGGGCTCAGGCACCCGGGGCGGGGGGGACAAGGCGTCCTGGGGACAGACCCAGGAGGGCCCGGACAGGAAGGGCAGCGCAGGAGGCCAGGAGCCTACTTCCCGGTGCCCCAGGCAGGAGGCCAGGAGAGGCACGTGGGGGCGGGGAGGGAGAGGAAGTCCCCTCCTGGGCAGGTCACTCCCAGAGGCCGGGCTGGGGCGGGGCAGGGGATGGGGAGCAGATCTGAGCTCCTGGGCCACCTTCGCAGCCGCCACTGCCCAGCTGCCCGGAGCCCAGAGAGCCGAGCCAGGTAAGGGGCTTCGGGGGGCCCCGGGGACAGTGGCCTCTCCTGCCCAGCCCCAGCCCTCCGCCGGCCGCCTCTCCCGGGCTGTGCGAGGGTGCGTGGGGGGAGGCGGTCTGGACGTGTGCTCCGGATCTGCGGGCTGCAACGTGGGTCCTAGGACACGCTCACGCATCTGCGCGACAGCTCCTTTCTATCTTAACCTGCTCGGTACTGGGGAGCACAGCGGGGCCCGGGATCCATGACCTCACCGACCTCCATCCGACCGAGCGTGCCTCCCCACCGCTGGGACCCCCCCACACACAGGCACCCCGCCACCCTGGCACCCAGTCTCTAGGGGCGCCTGTCGAGAGACTAGGCCCCTCGGTTGGGAGGCTGAGCCCGATACCCTGTGTCCCCCAGGCGCTCGAGACACCTGCCCCGGCCCCACCATGCTCCTGGCATCCACCACCTCGGGTAAGGTTCCAGCCCCCGGGCCCCAACCTGTCCCCCCACCAATCCCTCCTCGGGGACGAGCCAGGTAGGCCGAGTGGGCTTGCAGAAGCAGAGAAGCCCCCCTTTCGGAGACTCCTTCACCCTCCCTGTCGGGGCTGCCAGTGCGGGGAGGCGCGGGCACGGCCCTGCGTGCTCATGGGGGGGGCTGCCCCCCCACACGGGCCAGGAGTGGTGAGCGCTCCGCTTCGGGCCGGGGCCTGGGAGGCGGCAGGGAAGCGGGGGCCCAGGTTGACGCGGCTCAGCCACTGGCCCTGCCATCGGGCCCAGGGCCCCCCGCAGAGCACATACCCTAACGGGGCCTCTTCCTCCACCCGCCCAGCTGTGCCCCGGACCCTCTCTCCACCTACTCCAGCTGGCAACGGCAGCAGGGAGCTGCTGGACACCCGGGACCCGCTGCTTGTCCAGGCCGAGCTAGCCCTGCTCTCCACGGTCTTCGTGGCTGTGGCCCTGAGCAACGGCCTGGTGCTGGGGGCCCTGGCGCGCCGGGTCCGGCGGGGTCGCTGGGCACCCATGCACGTCTTCATTGGCCACTTGTGCCTGGCCGACCTGGCTGTGGCTCTGTTCCAAGTACTGCCCCAGCTGGCGTGGGATGCCACGGACCGCTTCCGTGGGCCTGATGCCCTGTGCCGGGCAGTCAAGTACCTGCAGATGGTGGGCATGTATGCCTCCTCCTACATGATCCTGGCCATGACGCTGGACCGCCACCGCGCCATCTGCCGCCCCATGCTGGCATACCGCCACGGAGGTGGAGCTCGCTGGAACCGGCCGGTGCTGGTGGCCTGGGCCTTCTCGCTCATTCTCAGCCTGCCCCAGCTCTTCATCTTTGCCCAGCGTGACGTGGGAAATGGCAGTGGGGTCCTTGACTGCTGGGCCCACTTCGCTGAGCCCTGGGGCCTCCGAGCCTATGTCACCTGGATCGCCCTAATGGTCTTTGTGGCACCTGCCCTGGGCATCGCGGCCTGCCAGGTGCTCATCTTCCGGGAGATTCACTCCAGCCTGGTGCCGGGGCCAGCAGAGAGGGCTGGGGGGTGCCGTGGAGGGCACCGGACCGGCAGCCCCAGCGAGGGGGCCCGGGTGTCCGCAGCCATGGCCAAGACGGTGAGGATGACGCTGGTCATTGTGATCGTCTACGTGTTGTGCTGGGCGCCCTTCTTCCTCGTGCAGCTGTGGGCAGCGTGGGACCCGCAGGCGCCCCTGGAAGGTGGGTGTGGCTGCGGCCAGGGCGGTGGGGGACCTTCGGGCTGGGCCGCGCACGCGCCCTCACCCCGCAGACATATGCCCCAGTGAGCAGACGGGGTCACTGCACCTCTGCGCGGACACCCTCAGCCCCAGCCCGGACTCTCCCCACCCACAGGGGCCCCCTTCGTGCTGCTTATGTTGCTGGCCAGCCTCAACAGCTGCACCAACCCCTGGATCTACGCCTTCTTCAGCAGCAGCGTCTCCTCCGAGCTGCGCAGCCTGTTCTGCTGGGCCCGGAGTCGGGCCCCACCCAGCCTGGGGCCCCAAGAGGAGTCCTGCGCCACGGCCAGCTCCTTCCTGGCCAAGGACACTTCCTCCTGAGGAGCCAAGGGGCGCCTTCCTTCCAGAGGCTCTGCGAGGCCCGGCTGCCTACCTGGGGCTGGCCCTCGGACCCCTGGGGGGAGGAGACCCTCTGGGAGGGGGCTCTGGGACTAGGAGCCAGAGGTCAGCTCCTTGGGGCCTAGCGTGGGGGGGCTAGGGCGGCAGCCGGGGGCCTCGTCTGGGGGGCGCACAAGGCCTCCACGCAGCGGGTGCCTGCCCCTGACATGGAGGCTCCCCGGAGCCCGGGAGGAAGGAAAGGGGTAGGGGGCCTCTCTGCTCCCCCTCTGCCCTCCCCTCTCACTCTGTCCCTAATAAAAGATCCAGCACTTTTTCCACCCAGCGGGTCTCCTTGGATCAGGGTAAGGGCGCTTGTCGGGCAGCGTGCAACGGCATTCTCGGACCCCCACCGGACACCGGACCCCCGCTTGGACGGCCGTGTGCCGAGACCCCCGCCGCCTTTGCCGAGCGCCCCGCATCTGGCCGTGCCCCCGCCTGCCCCCCGAGACAGAGGACTGGCTTGCACGGGGGTCAACACGCAGGCCTTTATAAACGGCAGCCAGCACCTGCCGGCCGCCACCGGGCTCGCACCCAGCGCCCGGCAGCCACCGCCAAGCCCTCACAGCAAAGCCAGGGTCGGGGCAGGCAGGGGCGCGTCGGGGCAGCCGTCTCCTCCTCTGCGAAGGGGCAAGAGCAGGAGCCCGGCACCGGCCACACAGGGCCAGGGAGATGCCACAGGTGGCCACGTCGGGGGGGGGGGGGACGGCTGCAGAGCGGCCGGCAGCGCCTCAGTGCTTAAGTGGAGAGTCCAGGCCCTGGGGATGGGACGCCGAGGGGGACGCCGGGGCCCCGGAGCCGCGGGAGAAGCCTTTGCTCCTACCCAGGCGGCCGGAGGCCGGAGGCTTCAGGCTGCAGGGCCCGGGGCCGGGGGAGCCGGTGGACGCGGGCCCCGCGCCCTGGCGGGCGGAGGTCTTTCCCAGGAGCTCCTTAAACACGGAATCCATGGTCTGTGCCACAGCCTAGAGGACAGAAGACGAGGGACAGCATCTGCAGAGCCCCCTCTCCCACCCTCCGGTCAGGCTGTCGCCACCCGAGCCACACGTGGGGCCTTCCTCCCTCTGCTGCCCAAGCGTCCGCTGGAACTCGTTCTCATTCCACAACCGAGGTCCTTGGCCACCTTCCTGTCACCACACCCCTCCTACCCACCGGTCCCGAAGCCGCCGCCCCTCCTCCCTGCCTGGTTTCCCTCCTGCCGCTTTTGGTGGGGGGGTGGGTCACAGCCACCTCTGGGGACGGCAATTCTCAGCCCAGCCCTGACGTGGGGGTCCCTCTGGCTGAGTCCCAGGTCCCCTCTCTCCTCCTACCTACTCTCTCCCTGGCTGAGGTCACAGCCACCCCCGACCCCCGGGAGCACCACTGTGCTGGAGCCTCACGGGTCAGCGTCCACCCGCACCCCACCTGGCGCTGCCTGCTGCCTGCACCCCCCTTCCATGTCCTGGCTGCCCACCCCTCCCCTACGCCTGACTCTGGCTTCTCTGGCATTAGCGGCCATGTGACCTAGCTCGCCCCCTGGTCCCCGACTCCTGGCCGGGCCACTGGGCCTCCGCCGGCACACCGCGTGCTCTTGGGCTCTCTCCCTGGCGCATGTCCCCAGGGCTTCTGTCTTAGCCCAGCGGTGCTCACTGGGAGCCCACAGGTGGGCACGCTCCCCAGAGCAGAAAGCCGTGTCTCCCCAGGGTGCCCCCTGGCCGGGGCCATGTTCAACACCCACGGTCTCCCGCACTGAGAACCAGCACCCTGCCGGGCTTCCCAGGCGGCCACCCACTCCGGCATCTCTTCCCCCGGTCCCTTTCATCCTCCTCGGGCACCAAACACCTGCTGGGTGACTGCCTGTCACCCGCCCTGGCTCTAGATGCCATGCCTGCCTGCGAGTCCCACTTGCCACTCCCCACTCCAGAACGTGAAGCCCAACCGCAGGAGCCCCCGTGTGCCCCTCAACCCTGCTTCTGGGCTCGTCCTTCCCCTCTGGCCTCACCCCCTTACTGGCCTGCCCCTCCCTGGGCTGGGCTCAGCCAGCAGGTGTGGAGCCAGGAAGGGTAGACCCGAGCATCAGGAGGAAAAAGTCTGGTTTCTAAAGTGACGCAGACTCCCCGGGAGAGGTGTCCCCCGCCCCCCCCACCTGCCACACAGCCAGTCCCGGCTCTCACCTTGTCCACCTCCACGTATCGCTCCGGGGAGGTGGGGACCAAGCAGTGTCGTCTGTGCCCGAAGGGCCCCCCGGGTATGCCCAGGGGGGCCTCAGGCGGGGTGCATGGCTCTGGCCTGCAGGGTACAGACAGTGAGCCCACAGGGGCCCCTCCCGGGGCAGGGCACTGCCAAGGTAGGGGGAAGAGCGAGGCCGGCCCAGCGGGTCCCTCACCTGGACGGCTCTCCCCCACCTGGGCCCCTCTGCACGTGGCCAAAGTCAGAGCCCACCCCTTGTGACCTGGCCCAGCACCTGCTGCCTGGGACAGGTTTCACTCCCCAACAGCAGTGCTCAGGCCGAGGTGGGCAAGTGGGGCCACCAATATGAGTCTCCCCCTCGCTCACCGATGGCCAAGTTCCACGGCCAGGAGGACCTCTGGACTGCTCACCAGCTCCGCTGCGACCTGTGGCCCCTGGCCCGCCGAGTGCTTCTCTGCACTAGGGTCAGAGGGACAGCCTGCTGAAAGCGCGCCTTCCGGGCCAGGCTCTGGGGGCCGGCGGGCCCAGTGTTGGCCAGAAGGGGTCTGGGGCGCCCAGGCCTAGGGAGGCTAGGACTCGGGCAGGGGAAGGGCCAGAGGCCCGGGTGAACGAGAAGCAGCTCACTCACCCCACGGGCAGCGTGATGTACTTGTGGGGAATGAGCCCCCGGGCGCCCGCGCACTCGCCCCGCCACCAGTCGCCCGACGCCCGCTCGTACAGCCGCAGCACATCCCCGCGCTGGAAGCTCAGCTCCTGGGCCGTGCGGCCCGTGTAGGAAAAGCAGGCCACGGCCTCCACGCCGCCGTCCAGGTCTGGGGAGAGAAGGGGGTCCGAGCTGGGAGGGGGAGTGGGCACCCAGGGCGGGGACAGGACGGGGCCCTCCTCCTCTCCCCCTCACCATCCTCCTGGGCCGAGGTCCCGGCTTCCAGCTCCGGCTCGTTCTCCCCAACCAGGCCCTCCAGCTGGGCGTCCCTGAGGTCAGAGCGAGGCATCTGAGTAGACGAGAGGGCTCCCCCTGCTGGACCCCCCACCCTGGCACGCGACGGGCATACCCCAAGCAGCCGGTGGAAGGCGGTGCCATGCACTTCTCATAGATGGGGCCGGGCAGCAGGGTCGGGGGTGGGAAAACCCGCGCGGGCTGCACGATGAGAGTCTGTACCAGCTGGTTCACCCGACCCTGCAAGGCCACTGGGTCCTGGCCGGCGGGCACGGGCAGCAGGGTCGGCCCAAAGCACACGGCCAGGTTGTAGGGATCCATCATGTTCTCATCGCTGTACTGAGCCAGGCTGTGGGCACACGCGGGTCACAGGCAGGGGACTCCCCAGCTGGGGTCCCCTGCACCCCCAGCGCCAGCCCCCCTCGCCCCCAAGAAGCACTCACTGGTTGAGGAAGGCGAAGAGGTAGCGCAGGACCACCAGCACCGGTCCGGGCAGCTGGGCCAGGAGGCGGCTAACGTGCTCCACCCGCTCGGCCACGGCCTCCAGCTCTGCGGCCCCGGGCCGCCCCCCGTGGGGAGAGAAGCCCGTGAGTGTGGCCACGGCCACAGGGAAGCGGCCCCTCCCACCCGGCCAGCCTCAGGCCCCGGCCTCACCGGCCGAAGCCAGCAGCTCTTTGAACAGGTCCGGTGGGAAGAGCGGGGGATCCAGGCTCCGGAAGTAGAGCTTCAGCACCCCTGCCACCGAGTCCAGGTCGTGGGCCGTACAACCCTCCACCAGTGGGTCCTCCCCTGAGGGCGGCACGGGGCGCAGGAGGCGATCGCGCCGGCTCTGGCGATGCCCCCGCCCCTGCCCCATCCTGCCTGTCCCTACCTCTCTCGAAGGCTTCACGGATTTCAGAGACCCGGGGCTGGGCGCCCGACACCCGGAAGATGCCCTCGTGCTGCAGGCCTGAGGGAGGATGAGAGCCGGTGGGTGCCGGGTCCCCTCTCCAGCCGGTCCGGGGCCGGTGCCAGGGCCAAGGGCCAGGCCGGCAGCAGGAGGGCCTGGGTCTGGCTTACCATTGAGGTTGATGAAGCGGACGCAGCTCTCCACCACCAGGGGCACGGGCTGGCCTGAGCTCTGCGGACAGAGGGGGTTCACTCACTGTCCCTCCGTGTCACTCACTGTCCCTCCGTGTCACTCGCTCCCTTGTATCTTTCTCTTACAAGCCATGGGTATCGGCAACAAGGTTGGCGTGTGGTTTGTGACATCCGCCAGTTTGGGCAGCGCCTGACATTGTTTGCTGTCTGTCTACTGCAAGCAACTTCTGCGTGTTGACCTCGAATCGAGTGACACTGCAAATCTCAAATTTGTTCATTTAAATCGTCCGTTGGCTCTTTTGAATACGGACGGACTGCATAGTCGCTTCATAACAAAGGCTAGCGCTATTTCTTCTTGGACCTTTCTCGCCCCCCGCACCCTGACCTCTAGGACCCCCCCTCCACACCACGTCAGCCAGAAGCGGGGCTTGTGGGTTCCACGTCGCACATGCGCCTGCCTGAGGCTTGCTCTAGATGCCTGTTACTAGCTAAGGACGTTCCCTTCCATCAGTGGAGACCTGACAAAGGCCCATCCAGGAAGGACGGTTGACCAGTTGTTGGCAATGGAGGCGACACTGGGGTCACAAGCACCGGGCTGGACAGAAACCAAAATGCGGGGTAGCGCCCGCACTCAGCTGGAGCGTGAGGCAAAGCCAGTACCTGGATAAACTTCTCCATGTCTCCCCCGAAGAGTTTCTGGTTATACTGGGAGCTGGGGCGGGGGTGGCGGCTCTTCTGCAGTTTTCTCTGTGTGTACTGGGTCCTGTGGTGAACGGAAGTTGGCTCTGAGGGGAGCGGGCATGGAGTAAAGGCTGTCCCACCCCGAGTCCTGGAGCCCGCGATGTGGTTCCAGAACCCACGGGGCCAAGTGACAAATTTAAGAGATAGAACCGTGAGCAGCAGAGCTGGGCCCCGAGGAGGGGTGGGCTGGTGACACTGCAGCTTGGCCCCCGCGGAACAACCACTGCAAAGAACACACCGGCCCTGGGGCAGCCCAGGGTGTGATCCTAGAGACCCGGGATCGAGTCCCACGTGCTTCTCCCTCTGCCTGTGTCTCTGCCTCTCTCTCTCTCTCTCTCTCTCCCTCTGTGTCTCTCATGAATAAATAAATCAAAAAAAAAAAAAAAAAGAGCACACCGGCCCTGCACGACGCACTCACCAAGACACCTCCCGCTCCTCCTTGTCACCTGGGGAGTAGAAAACATTGGTGAGCTTTTCAGGCCAGGAGGTGAGCACCGCCCTGGGCAGCACCAAGGGGCCGGGCTCACAGGGTAGGGGCCGGGACCCTTGCTGGGGTATTGCCAGCATGCCCGCCAAGCTCTCCGGGCGGAGAGGAGCATGGGCCGCATGGGGTCCCCACGCAGGAGGGTCGAGGGCCAGAGGCAGGGCCCACCTCGCTCAATGGCCTCCTGCAGTTTCTCATGCTTGGCCTGCAGCTTGGCAAGGATGCTCCGTCCGCTCAGGTACTCCTGCAGCTTCTGCGAAGCCCCGAGAAGTGTCCGAAGTTTTAATCCCAGCTCTGGCCCCTCCCTGTGGCCTGCCCCCCACCCCCACTCCCCCTTCCCACCATGATGTAGAAAGTCTCGGTCTCCTGCTGCTGGCCTCGTCTCCGGCCAGCCTGCCGAGCCCCCGGGTCCGAGCTGGTGGACTTGAGGGACTCGGTGGAGGGGCTGGCTTGGAGGGAGTCGAGCACGTCCCCGTCTTCCGATGCCACCACCTCCAGCAGGGCCTGCAGTGTGGCCTTCAGAGTCTTGCTCACCTGGGGAGAGGACAGCACCAGGGCCGGAAGAAATGGGGCAGGAGCGAGGGACAGGAAGGCCTAGTCGGGAGGAAGGGGGCGTGGAGGCCGCTGCCCCCTGGCTCCAGGGGTCCGGGTCTGTGTCCCCGCCCCGAGCCAGGGTGCTCATACCTCCTCCGTCTCGATGGTCTGTCGGTCCAGGCGGCTCTGGATATTCTGGGCTCTGGGCAGAATCTCATCCCGCAGCTCCATCTCCACCCGGATCTCGGCCACCTGTGCAGGGCAGCATGCAGGGCGCCGAGGCTGAGCCCGGGCCCAGAGGCGGGGGCGCGTGGCGGGGGGCGGCCCCGCGCGGGACCCCAGCACTTCTCGCCCACTGACATTCGCGCCCTGACACCCACGGCAGCGCTACTCATAAGGGCCCGGGGACGGAAGCGAGCCGAGTGTCTAGCAGCTGATGAGTGGAAAAGCAAGAGCAGCACGTCCATACGAGGGGATGTCACTCAGCCACAAAAACGAGTGGCCCCCCGGCTGATGGGCGCTACACGGGGGGCTGGGGGGGACCTAGAAAACATTCTGCTCAGTGAAAGGAGCCGGCCACAGAAGGCACACATCACACGAGCCCATTGCCACGGAAGGTCCAGGAGAGGCAAAGCGAGACACAGAAAGGAGACGAGCGGGTGCGGGGGGCTGGGGCAGGGGGTGCGTGGGGGCTGCTTCATGGGCCCAGGGTTTCTTTCGGGGGGTAGACGTGTTTTGCCACGAGCTCATGGTGATGGTTGCATAACTCGGCGAATAGTGCAAAACACATGGGATGGTGCGCTTCAACTTGGCGAATTACACGGCAGGTGATTCAGACCTCAACAACGCTGTTGATTATTTTTGAAAACATAATCAGGAGGACTGGGGCCTGAGACAGAAGAACGGCCCCCTCTCATCAGGCAGAAATAGATTCCCGAGGCAAAACGTGAGTGGCTCGGCGGGGTGGGGAGAGTGGAGGATGGGGGAGAAGGCCCCCAGAATCGAGAAATTCGTCTCCTCTGAACATTTAAGGATCCAGAGAGCCCTGGCATCAGGTGAAAATTGAGAGTGAAGACGTGGCTTATCCACGGGAGGCTAAACACACCCCGCTCTGTTCTCTGCAGGCCCCACCTACAGGGGTGCGGGAAGGCCCAGGTCACGGTGACGCAGGGGCACGCAGGGAGCCGCAGGGGGCCGCAGGGGGCCGGGAGCGGCTCAAGTCTGTCTGGGAAACGATACTGTAGCTCCTCTAAAAACCGCACCTACACCTGCCACACGAGCCGGCAATGCCACTGCTGGGTGTATCCTCCAAAGAAGTGAAAGCAGGGGCTCAAAGAGAGATTTGCACACTCGTGTTCACAGCAGCCCAAGGCGGGAAGCAACCCAAGTGCCCATCAAGGGATGAATGGATAAGCAAAATGTGCTCTGTCCAGACACCGGAACGTTATTCAGCCTTAAAAAGAAGATCGAGGTGCCCGGGTGGCTCAGCAGTTGAGCATCTGCCTTTGGCTCAGGTCGTGATCCCGGGGTCCTGGGATTGAGTCCTATATTGGGCTCCCCACAGGGAGCCTGCTTTTCTCTCTGCCTCTCTCTCTGTCTCTCATGAATAAATAAATAAAATCTTAAAAAAAAAAAAAAAGACAGACAGACGTGGTCCCTGTGCTCGGGGAGGCTAGTGCCAGGAGGGCGGCCCAGGCAATAGAGAAGCACATAAGGCTATTTCAGATTGCATTCAGAGCACTGAGGTACATGGTGACTCAATACAATCTTAAAAAAAAAAATAGGAAGGAGATCCTCTCACAGGCTACAACTTGGATAAACCTCGAGGACACTATGCGGAGCAAAACCAGCAAATCACAGATGATTCCACTCATATGAGTGACCCAGAGTAGTCTTGATATAGATTCATAGAGACAGGAAGTAGGTTGGTGGGCGCTGGGGGGCTGGGGGAAAGGGAGGGGGCGTGAGTGTCTCCTGGGGACAGAGTTTCAGTCTGGGAAGATGGAAGAGTCCTGGAGATGGAGGGTTCCACAACAGTGTGAATGTGCTTAGTGCCACCGAACAACACACTTAAAAATGGTAAAAATGGCTTAAATGGGGGCACCTGGTTGGCTCAGTGATCCGAGCATGTGACTCTTGGTCTTGGGGTCTTGAGTTCCAGCCCCACATTGGCTACAGTAATTACTAAAAAAAAAAAAAAAAAAAAAAAAAAAAAAAAAAAAACAAAGAAACCCAACACACACACACACACACACACACACACACATATATACAATCAGCTGTACATATAGAGTTAAAATGGTAAATCTTATATATGCTTTACCAGAATCATAAAAAAAAATAAAAGTCTCTCCAGGTCCTAGGGAACATTAACATTAGAAGAACCTCCCCTCAACCCATACAGTTAGCAGAAAACTAGAGATGTAGCCTCTGGAAAGGATAAATCAGAGGGCTTCTGGACTTGGGGACACTAGTCACAGCTAAAGAAGGAGAAACAAATTCCTATTGACGCGAAGGAAGCAAGCAGCCGCTGCCATCTGGAGCTGTCCAGACGGGACTTGGTGTTATCCTACTGAACATAAGGAATGTCACAGAGCATCAGCATCAGACAAGGTCACTCGGTGGCCATGAGAGGTGAAGACAAAAACAAGAACTTTATCCAAGCCACAAAAATAACCAAACCTCCCCCTGTTCAGGTAACAGGAGTGACTGCTGCTTTAGCGTCCCTCATCTCCCCCCCCACCTCCTGCCTTCTAGACAAGATTTATGAAGACATCCAATCAGAGTTACCCCTGCTTCCCCACAGTATCTAGGCCAGAGCTGGAGCTGGGTCCCTCCCCCAAATCCTCTAGTCTCAGCCCAGGTCCTACTAGTCCTTTCTAGCACCCTTTTACCAGGATGCCCCACGCTCCCCACCATGGGGGTCTCCCTCAAAGCAATGGTCCAAGTCCCCGAGGGGAAGTCTCCTGTTGACAAGCTCTGCTCAAGCACATCGGATATCTAATCCACCACTCAGCACCTCCTCTGAAATATGACCTGATGGCCAAGAATTGCCAGCCATTTGAGGGAAGCTCTAAAATGAAAGAGAAAGGCGAAAGCAAGCTTTTCTTTCTTTCTTTTTTAACTGCAAAGAAACTAGAAAATGCAGGGAGCAGAGAAAAATGTCCAGAAAACAAAAATGAACATTTCAGAATGATTTGAGATGATATGCCCACAAAACAAGAACAAAGGGTTATTTTAAGATTTTTATTTATTTATTTGAGAGAGAGAGAGAGAGAATGAGCATGGGGGACAGCAGAGGTGGAGGGAGAAGCAGACTCCTCACTGAGGAGGGAGCCCACGTGGGGCTCCCTCCCAAGATCTCAGGATCTTGACCTGAGGCAAAGCAGATGCTTAACTGACTGAGCCACCCAGGCAGGGACCCCCAAAGCATCATTTTAAATAGGAACCTGGAAAACAAAACCGAACTTTCAGAAACAAAAACTACAAAAGTAAATTTTTTAGAATATTCAACAAAGGGTTGAAAGAGATAGTTGAAGAAATCTCTAAAAAAGCAGAACTAAAAGGCCTAGAGGTGAGGGAATAGGAAAGGGAAAAGAGGAAAATTAGAGAATCAATCCATGAGGTCCAACATCCAATTATAAGCATTCCTAAAAGTGAGAGAAAAGAAAATTAAGAGGAGGAAATTATCAAAGCAATAATATGATCCCCAAACCTAGGGCCACACCACTCCAGACAATGCCCACCGGCTGCCCAGCACCGTGAAGGAAAAAGGATCTCCCGAGGAGCATCATCATAAAATTTCACCAGGCAGGAAAGAGACTCCTGAAAACTTTAGGGAGAAAATGTGCAGGTCGCACACCAAGGATCAGAAATCAGAAGGGCATTGGAGCGATGCCCAACGGTCGAAAGGGAAACCGATTTTCAACTCTGAATTCGATATCCAGCTAAACTATCAATCAATTTGAAGGCTAGAATCCAGGCATTTTCAGACAAGAGAAGTCACAGATGAGGAGCCGGGGGCCGGGCTGCGCTAGGGTTAGCCCTGAGTGGAAGGAAGTCAGTTGAAAAGCAACTAGCCACGTGCTATGCAATTTGAACCCAGGGAGGGAAGCACCAGAAGCAGCAGCTAGGAGACTAGGAAGTAGCGTTTGTGAGGAGCGGAATCGAGAACAGAAAAGGTGAATCAGAGAACTGCCATGTGCCATCGTGAGCCTTGAGTAACACTTGACTCTTTCAAATATGACTCGGATCAAAATAATAGATTAATGCTTCTCTCTCTGCCTCTCTCTCTCTCTCATGAATAAATAAATAAATCTTAAAAAAAAAATAGGGCAGCCCTGGTGGCGCAGTGGTTTAGCTGCGACCCGGGATCAAGGCCCACGTCAGGCTCCCTGCATGGAGCCTGCTTCTCCCTCCACCTGTGTCTCTGCCTCTCTCTGTGTCTCTCATGAATAAATAAATAAAATCTTAAGAAAAAAGAAAAGCTAAAAAAAAAAACAAAATATAGATTAAAAAGCTAAAAGCTCCATGAAACCCCTGTCCACTCACAATGCCCATGTGGACAAACTGGGAAAAGAAAAGGAATAATTGTAAACAAGTAAAAGGATGCCAGCTACATTCTACTGCTTGTATGGTTTATTTCCCCTCAACTTGGCATGATGAAATGTCTAAACATGCAGAACATTTGGATGAAAAATGTATGAACAGCTAGATGCCCACCTACTATCTGGCGTCCACCTGGCGGTATTTTTACTGTGTTTGCTGTGGTGGGGGAGGGGTGCATTCATTGGCAGTACTGCAGGTTGCTTGTTTCAAATGCCAGTGGAGAAACTTCTAGACAGCCTCATTCGCCTCCAGGCCATTGAATGAGGGTCGGAGAAATAAGCTGCTTTCAGGAGTCTCCACTCCTTTGCAAAGTGGCATTCATTGGACTTAAGGAGGGTCACAATGAAGGCCAGAGAGCTGCAAAGACCTTTGTGCCGATGCCTGGGGCATTAGGGGCCGGGGCAGTGACCCTCACCTCATCTCCTTCGTGGGGGTGGTAGTCAAAACGCAGTGGGGGGCAGAAGGCGACTGCATGCACCTCCAACACCTTGGCCTTGTCCCCTGGAGGATCCAGGGCCTCCACGGCCTCTTCCAGGCTGCCCAGGCCCTGCATCTGGGAGGCTTGGGTCCGGCTCTCAGCAGCCGTGTAGCTCCGGAGCACCTGCCCCAGGGCTAAGTGGAATCCTGTGTCGCAGCACTGGGGAGGAGGCAAGCACGTGGCTCGGGTGGGCCCCCGGAGTACGGGCCCAAGCCCCTGCCTGCCCACCCAGTACTCACGTCCATGAGGTCCAAGACGTCACGCAGGTAGTAGTTGCTGACAGCAGCATTGACACTGGCCAGGCTGAGCAGGTACTCGTTGCGCGCCTTTGTGCACTTGAGTTTGTGCTCCAAGAACTTGGCCTGACGCTGCTCAAGGCCACACAAGTACAGCAGGGTCACCTACTCGGCCAGCAGGCCAGCCCCCATCTGCGGCCTTCCACAGAATCTCCACCTCCACGGGGACACCTGCAGCCGACGTCCCACAGGCCCCTCCCACCACATGGCCCAGAAGTCCCAATGTCTTCTTCCCTTGCCCCACTCTGCCGCACCCTGCCACGGACACACACCCCACAACCCGGGCCGGTAGCCCCAGTTCTGCATCAACTCCTCCTGGCTTGGTACCTCCCCAACCTCTGGGGGCAACCTCCAGCCTCCTCTCCGTGCACATCACCCAATCGCCCATCCTATGTGCCTTGCTGCCCCTCTGACACCTGAGAGCACTGCGTGAGGCAGGGGTGGTGGGGGGCGGGGAAGGCTTCCTAACTTGGGAGCACGGAAGTTCTCTTCCGGCTGGTGGGGGAGAGCTAGGAGCACGTAGGAGCGTGGGGGGAGACTGTTCCACCACACACCCCCCCTCCCGTCGCGTCACCCACCCCGCTAGGGGAGCACTCCAAAGCCAGCAGAGTTGACTAGGCCCAGCCTTACCAGAGGGCCGGGGCTCTCCTCTCCCCAGCCCTGCCTTCTGCCTCCAAGCCCCACCTCCCAGCAGGCCCCGACAGGCGAGGGCTGGGGATTCCAGGGACAAAGGCTGGAACCAGAACCTTCGAAGACAGATAGGTGCCCCAGGCCCACCTTTTCCACCAGCCGTCCTCCCTTCTTGAGGGAGCTCTTGCGCAGGGGCCCCGCCTCGGTGGCGGTGGCGGTGGCGGCGGCGGCAGCGGCGGCGGCAGCGACCGCAGAGGCGGCACTGCGGCCCGCCCGCTTCTCCTCCTGCCGCTCGGCTTCCCGGAGCTTGGCCTCAGCATTCACGCTCTCCATGTGGTACACCTGGTACGTCTTCTTGGCCTGCAGGGAGCACCGGGGCCAGGCTGCCCTCCTGAAGTCCAAGGCCGCGGCCAGCCCGCCCCCCCCCCCCCCAGCGCATCTGGGGCTCGGAGCCGACGGCTGGCCCATCCCCACCGCGTGCCCAGAGCAGGGAGAGGGGCTGTGCTTGCCGTGCCCCCACCCAGGCCTCTCCCGGGCGCTCGGTCCTCGTGCGCCGGCCTTGGGGAGTTTGGGGAGCCGGGATGGGCGGGCGGGCCCTGTCCTCACCGTCTGAAGCTCCGACACCACCTCCAGCAGCTCGTCCTGCAGCTGTTGCTCCAGATCCTTACTCTGACGAGGAGGCCGAGCGTGAGCCCCAGTGCGGCTGCCCCCGCTGCCACCCATCGGCCCTCGAGGCTCCGCCAGCTCCCTGTGCCCGACACCCACGGGCCTCCCTGGACCCCAACGCCGTGCACGCCTCCCGCGCCCAGGGCGAAGGCGGCCTTACCCTCTTGACTATGCGGCCCACATCCTCTGCGATGTGACTCAGGCGCTGGGCCAGGGGCCCGGCCAGCACCTCGCTGAGGGTCGCGCTCTCCCGGCTCTGCTGCCGCGTCTGCTGCAGCAACACGGCCCAGCAGTGCAAGGGCGACAGGAGGGACGGCTCCTTCCTGGGGCAGAGGGGCGCTCAGGGCGGGAGCGGGGTCCCGCAGCCTGCCGGGCCACCCTGCCCCGCGAGCACCTACCGGAAGCTCTGGTGCTCGCGGCTGCTGCCCCCGAGGCGGCCGCCCCGGCCGGAGAAGCGCTCGGCCAGCTTGTCCAAGCCCCGGGAGTACTCCAGCTCCACCTCGGCGCGCCGCCGCATGAACTCGGCCAGCTCCTGCAGCAGCTCCCGCCGCAGCTCGCCCTGCAGCTCCAGGCAGCGCAGCTGCTCGCTCAGCTGCCAGCGCATCTCTGCGGGGGACGGCGGCTCAGGCCCGCGACCGGCCCAGGACCAGGCCCGAGGCCGGGGACGCGTGCTGGGCACAGCCCTCGGGGAAAGGGAGCTCTGGGCTACGGCTAACGGCCGGGCCGGACCCAGCCGGGGAAGACGGGAAGGCTGCTGTTCCAGGGGCAGAGGGAGGGCTGGGGCCTGCGCTGGCGGCGGGAACCCAGAGCGGCCCCGGCCCCGCGTCGCCCTGTCCCCGGCCAGGTGCCTTTCAGTTCGGCTTCCCATCACTCCCTGGTTCCTGGAAAGCCCCTGAGCTGTTTGCCCTGCCACTTCCTGCCTTTCGGGTGCCCACGACCCCAGGCAGGGTGGCCTCTCCTGCAAACACACACAGGCTGCCACGGCACCCTGCCGAACCCGCAGCGAACTCGTGGCCTTAGTAGCTAGGGAACCCTGCCCCCGGCCCCCCAAGGAGAAAGGGCAGCCCCACAGTGAGGGCCGATGGCCAGAGCAGGCTGGTTGGAGCTGGCAAGCCAAGGGACAGACAGGGCAGGCCTGTTTTCTGTCCCCCATTTCCACTCGGCATCACCCATCCACAGGGCACCCCCACCCCCCGCCAGAGACAGCCACACCCGGGGCCCCCACACTGCTGGCTTTTGACACCTTATCGCTGGCTCGATTTGGCAACACTGCTTTCCCCACCAAAGCAAAGAACCGCCTGAATGGCAGGTTTAAGCAACCTGCTACAAACACTTCTGCCGCCCACTGGGTGCCCAGGTGCGCACGGGGGATCCCGGGGAATAATGCACTGTCTGGATTTCCGGCAAACAGGTCGCCTGCTTACTAACCCCATCCACGTCCCCAGGGAGGCACACTGATTGCTTTCCCCATCTTGCAGACTGTTGATGACATACCCAGTCTGGCCGGGCATGTTCCACATGAGGAGACACAGCGGCAAAGAGGGCCGACCAGCAGCTTGTGCCCGTGAAGCTGGGATGGGATTGGGGGTGCCGACCACAAGTGGGGGTGCCTGGGTGGCTCTCTTGGTTAAGCGTCTGAGTTCAGCTCAGGTCATGCTCTCGGGGTCCTGGGACCGAGCCCTGAGTTGGGCTCTGCACTCATGGCGGGGGCAGGGGGGGCTGCCTCTCTGGCTCCCTCTGCCCCTCCTCTCACTCAGGCACACATGCACATGCTCTCTCTCCCTCTCTCTCCAATAAATAAATATCTTTAAAAAAAAACAGACGGGGATCTTTGCGTGGCTCAGCGGTTTAGCTCCTGCCTTTGGCCCAGGGCATGATCGGGGGGTCCCAGGATGGAGTCCCGCATCGGGCTCCCCGCATGGAGCCTGCTTCTCCCTCTGCCTGGGTCTCTGCCTCTCTCTCTGTGTCTCTCATGAATAAATAAATTAAATCTTAAAAAAAAAACAGATCACAAGCGGACACATATACACTAGAATGTCCAGGAGCAAGGGGCGCTGAGGAGGCGAACAGCAAGGTGAGGTCAGAGTGGCAGGTGGGGGCGGGGAGGAGTTCTCTTAGAACAGGTGGCCAGGAAGTGAGCAGGTGACAGAGGGGCCACGGGGCCACTCGGGAAGAGTGTTCTGGCCGAGAGAACAGAGAAGGCTGTTGGAAGCAGTGTGGCTGCAGGGGGAAAGCGGAGTCCTGCGAGAGGCCCGTGGTCAGGGGAGGATGTGCAGCGGGTCGCCGAGGGAAGGAGGAGCCCCAGCAGCTGGGCCACACGGTGGGGCTTCCCTCGGGCTGCTGCGGGGAGGCCAGGCAGAGGGCGGGTGACACACAGAAAGCGCCCGGCCAGGCTGGCACCTCCTGAACCAGTCTAGGCAGAAGTCAGCGAGGGCTCAGAGCAGGGAGCGGGCCTGGGAGGGGGTGACAAATGGCATTTCTGTGCTGCCAGCGACTTCCCAGGGGCGGTGGGTGCGGGGCAGCCTCCCCGGGGTGCACCTGCCCGGCATCCCCATCGCCCCCTCTGCTCTCCGTTTGGAGAAGGCATCCTTCCTCCTGCCCGGCCCTCTCTCCAATTTGGCCTTGGCTGCACCCACATACAGTCCTCCAGCCCCTGCCCCCGCCCCCAGCAGTGCTCAGGGATGGGCCAGGGCCACAGCGCTCGCGCCTTCCGGGGGATTACTGAGGGAGTGCTCCTTCCAGGGCGGGGTGGAGCTGGGTGAAGAGGAGCCAGAGGTGGCCGGTGGCAGCTGCTCCCTTCCCTTCCGACAGTGAAAGCAGCGCAGGGGAGGGCAGCGCCAAGCGACCCAGAGCCTCTTTGTCCCCTCCGGGGCCGGCTCCGGCGCTCAGCTCCCCGGCCAGGTGAGTGGGCTCTATGCCCCTCGCAGTCTGGACATTCGTCACCGAATCAGGGTACCATTTGGGGGCTAAAAGGACCTCGCATTTCATTCTCAGGAAGACCTGAGAGGTCCCAGCTCACCTCACCTTCCTCTGGTGTTTGCCCCGCCCTCCCAAGCAATCTGTCCCTGGAGACCAATGGCAGCTGAGCGCTGTGAAGACAACAGCTCCCGGGGAGGGGGGGGGGGGGGCTCTTCCTTCTGCGAGGCCTGCCCTCCAACCCTCCAACCCGGACTCCCACACTGGCTGGTGTCAAGAACACCCGTGACGGAGCTTCCCCGGAGTGCAGTGAGCTGGTGCACGGCCCCCAGCCCCTGGGCCGTCACCCTCAAGCTGTCAGATCTCAGCTCCCATGCACCCCGTCATCAACCCTTCCCGGACCTCCCCTGCAACTGGGTCTGGCCCTCCTCCCTCCTTTCTTGACATCCGTGCTTTCCCTTTACAGGGGGTGTCATCATACAGGAGCCTAACCGTCAGGGGTCGTTTGCTACGTGTCTCCCTCCGTCACAGGACCTGCGAGCCGGACGAGGGCAGGGCCTGGGTCTTTTGCTCAGGGTTGTATTCCCAGGGCCTGGGAGAGAATAGACGCGCGCAGAACATCTGTGAAAAGGAAGGATGGAAGCCTTCTACATCTGCTTCAGTTGCGCGGCTGGGTCTTGGGCCCCACCAACACTTCCTGTGAGCAAGGCGTACGGTCTCACTTCTGCTGACAAATAAAGCAGAAGAGAAGATGGCCACCCAAACCGCGACTGTGCTGACCTTTCAGAATTTAGGGTGTCAAGACAGTGGTCCTGGGTTTTTTGTTTGTTTGTTTGTTTTAGCATGGTAAGAAGTTTCTTTGGGGAGAGGAAGGGTTCAGGAGCTAAAGTCACTGGCGGTCCGGAGCAGGCAAGAAACTTTTTAAAGACAGCCTTGCTCGGATCCCCAGTTTTTCAGTGTGAATTAACTGATCCATATCTGCCGACTGAAGAGTTTCCAAAGTCCTCCAGCTTCTTGACATTTGGGGGAAGCAGGGATGGGGGGCAGTGTCTTCACCTGTGAAAGGATGAGGGCAAGGCTTGGAGGGGCAGCTCGGCCCGCACAGAGCCACCGCAGGCCACCTGAGGCCGGCTCCGGGCAGCAGGCCACCTTTCCCAGACGGGGAGGACTCAGGCATACTTTGGTGTAAATGGCTTGAACTGGGAAATTACGTTAGAACCCGCATCTGTGGGTCGGGCAGGCACCTCGAGGGTCATTTCCTTCTCCCTCGAAGGGGCTGTGCTGGGTGACCGAGCGCAAGGCCCTTCTCGCTGAGCTTTGGCTTCCTTCACTGGTAAACCGGAGCGAATGACACTGACATATGGGGTCACACATCTGAAGACTCAGGGAAACTTTAGGGCCCCAACTGCGGGCACTTGGATGCCACCTTCTTTCGTTTGCAAGAGTTAGCACGTCCTGGATAAGAGGGGCAGAAGCTGTCGCCCAAGGGTTTGCGAAGCTGATTTGCATGTGATTTGCACAGTGTTTATCAGAACCCAAGGAGGTCGGCGCCCCGCAGGCTTTGAAGCTGGCCCGCTGAATCTCTAAGCGGCGACCCGAGACCCCGAGACCCCGAGACCCCGAGACCCTGAGACCCCGACACGGCGGCCCTCAGCTCCCAGCCACCTCAGTGCCCAAGAGAGGGCAAAGGAACCGGTTTCCAGGCCAAGCTATCCCCAATCCAGGCGCTCGAGGCGCTCAGGCTCCCCTACCTGGACCTCCTCAGCAAAAGCAAGGTGCTCCATTTCACTCTGGCTAGAATGTCACTTTCTGGGGGGCAGCGGGTGCCCCCTTCCCTCCCTGGGTGAGGTGCAGGGAGCAGCAAGGAGGGCAGAGCGACCAAAGGAAGGGGGGAGGGAGCGGGGGGGGGAGGAAAGGGAAACAGCCCGCGGCTGAGGGGCCCGGCGGGGCTCGGGGTGCGGGGAGGGCGAGCAGCGGCCGGGCGCGGCGGGCCTGGGGGGGCCCCCCCGACGCCGGGTCTCCGCAGGCACCCGCGCCCTCTCACCTTTCACTTGCGCCTCGTACTCCGCCTGCAGCCCTCGCTCCCGGCGCAGCTTCCCGTGCGCGGCCATGGCTTCCGGGCGGCCGCGCCGTCGAGCCCCGCTGCTCCCACGCGGCCGCGAGCGCGCCGGGCCGGCCCTGGGGCTCTGCCGCCCGCACCCCCGCCCCGCCGGCCCCGCCCCGCCCCGCCCCGCCTCCGCCGCGGGCCCCGGGGCGGGGCGCCCCCCAGCCTGGCACCGCCGGGAGGGGTTTCCGGCGGGGTCCCCGGCGGCCGGACCTTGCCGCCCCCTCGCGCCCAGCGCCCGGCGTCCAGCAGGCTGGCACCCTCCGGCCCGCCCCCGCCCCGAGCCGCACGCTTCCCGCGCCGCCCCGGGCCCTGGATGCCAGCGGACACTGATGCCACAGCTGCTCCAGGCCCTGGGCGCCCCGGGCCACCTGCTTCCCCCCGGACATCGCGCCGGACCTCCCGATCGCAACGCACCCCGCCCCACCCGAGCGAGCCAAGTGCTAGGAGCCTGGGGAGCCTGCTGGGACGCCCGGGGTGGGAAGGGAAGGAAGGGCACCACCAGGGATCAGAACCTCAGCCACTGTTCCCTCAGGCCCCCTCATGGTGGGGAGCCCAGGCCATGGCTGAGGTTCCCCTTCTGCTCAACCCCATAGGGAGGAACAAGCCTCATTTCCCCATAGGTAGTTACCACTTCCTACCACTTCCTGCTGCCGGAAGAGCCTCTTCTGCCTTCTTTGGCCTGCCCTTGCACCTGCCTTCTTTGGCCTGCCCTGTCTTAGGCTTGGGGCTGGGGGTTCAGCCTTCGTCCTCCCCCCCTCAGCCATCGCAAAGCTGTAGCAAGCCTGGGGGCCAATCTGGGGGCCTCCCTCATCCGGGGGTGCTGGAGTCGCCCTCCACCCCTCTCTGCCAACCTGAAGCCAAAGGGCAATGGATCTGGTCCAGTAAACTGGGAAGGCAGGATGCAGGTGGCAGTTGACAAAGCAGACCAGACAACGGTCTTCAGTTGGGTGGGAGGGAATCCCTGGGGTACAGATGGTGGGCGGGGGGCGAGGCGCCAGGCAATTGAACTTCAGACTTGTGCCCCTGGAGGTGAGGCAAGCCTATAAGCACTAGTGCAAGGACTCCATGTAGACACGTGTGTGCAAGGATGTCAAAGTCAGTCTCAGTGCAAATGTGGGCACATGGGACCTCGACCCGCAGCTTAGGGGGAGGGAGAGTGGGGGAGACTGTGCAGGCACTTCCTGCCTGTAAGCTACGAGCAATCCTCTTGCTCAGAAGGGGAAAACAGACCTCCCCACCTCCCTGCCCTACAACCCTAACTCCCACCCAGGACCAAGGCCCTTCTCTAAGACACCACGCGTCCAAGGCGCCTGGGGTTGGAAGGCTCCGGGGCTGGCAAGACACCAGCAGGCCCAGGACCTGGGCTTCCAGGAGCTGACGTCAGCACTACCACTGTTGGGAGTCCTCCAGCAAGGCAGGCGAGCCTCCTACCCCTTCCCGAAGCATGTCCAGGCACTCCCGCCCCCAAACCTGTTCCTGTGTCAGGAACCCATGCCCCATACCTCATAAGCTAACCCCAACATGCCTTGGCCCCTACCCTCCAACTGTGCCCTGACCGGCCCCCTTTAGTCCCTCGCCCACCCAGCAGAGCCATGCACGGAGGGCAAGCCCACAGGAAACTGCTGCTGAACTCGCCTCAGCCCCTACTTTCAAATGCTCTCTTCTATCCTTTTATGGCTCCAGAAATACTCATGCGATGCCCCATTTGGCCGCTGCTTTAAAACTGACTTAAAAAAAAGGAGGAGGGGGATCCCTGGGTGGCTCAGCGGTTTGGTGCCTGCGTTCGGCCCTGGGCGTGATCCTGGAGTCCTGGATCGAGTCCCACATCGGGCTCCCTGCATGGAGCCTGCTTCTCTCTCTGCCTGTGTCTCTGCTTCTGTGTGTGTGTGTGTCTCATGAATAAATAAAATCTTTTTAAAAAGGGGGGGCATCTGGGTGGGTCAGCGGTTGAGCATCTGCCTTCAGCCCAGGGCATGATCCTGGGGTCCCGAGATCGAATCCTAATCGGGCTCCCCGCAGGGAGCCTGCTTCTCCCTCTGTGTCTCTGCCTCTCCTTTGTGTCTCTCATGAACAAATAAATAAAATCTTTAAAAATAAAACTGACATAAAAAGCCCTGGCTTTAAGGACACTTGTTTGGGGATCCCTGGGTGGCTCAGCGGTTTAGCGCCTGCCTTCAGCCCAGGTTGTGATCCTGTAGTCCTGGGTCGAGTCCCACATTGGGCTCCCAGCGTGGAGCCTGCTTCTCCCTCTGCCTATCTCTCTCTTTCCCTCTGTCTCTCATGACTATTTTTATTTTTTATAAATTTATTTTTTATTGGTGTTCAATTTGCCAACATATGGAATAACACCCAGTGCTCATCCCATCAAGTGCCCCCCCAGTGCCCCACCCAGTCACCCCCACCTCCCGACCTCCTCCCCTTCCCCCACCCCTAGTTCGTTTCCCAGAGTTAGGAGTCTCTCGTGTTCTGTCTCCCTTTCTGATATTTCCCACTCGATTTTTCTCCTTCCCTTCTATTCCCTTTCACTATTATTTATATTCCCTAAGTGTATGAGACCATACAATGTTTGACCTTCTCCGACTGACTTATTTCACTCCGCATAATACCCTCCAGTTCCATCCCCGTGTCTCATGACTAAATAAAAAAAAAAAAAAAAAAGGACGCTTGTTTGGCCTTTGAGGGCCTAGCGCTTTCTCCATCCTCACGCCCCTCCATTCCCGTTCAAAGAATCCCAAAGCCCATTATCCTGCAGAGGGCGAGGACCCGATGGGACCTCTGGGACCTCGGTCCAGGAGCTGAGGAGCGGAGTAAACACTGGGTCCTGAGGGCGACCTCGGGGCCGCCGTGGTCAGGTGTGCGGCGCGGAGGATGGGCCAGAGGGACACGAGCTCCACGTTAAGCCTGGGCGTCAGAGCGAGAAGGGGGGGAGCATTAAGCGGGCAGGGAAGGTCCCACGGGAGACGCCGCGGGGCCCCTATTTTCCCACGAGCTCTCTAGGAGGCGCCAGCGATGGGGCTTCAGGCGCACGGGCGCTCCGCCTGCGGGGCCGTCCCCGGAGCCCCCCAGCCCCGCGGCGAGGAGGGAGGGGCGGGCCCGCCTCCCCGCCGCGCCGCGCCGCCCCGCCCCGGAGCCGCTCCTCCCACGGGCGGCGGCCGCAGAGGCGCGGGAAGCGCTGGGCCCCAGGGGCCGGCGGCCTGCGGCTTCCCCCGCCCGCCCCGCCCCCGCCGCGGCCCCCACCTCCGCCCAGGAAACCCGGCCGCGGGAAGCCGCCCAGCCGCCCCAGGCCGCGGGGCACGCGGGGCACGCAGGGCAGGGGGCGGGCCGGGCCCCGGGCGGCCGCGGCGGGGGAGGGTGCGGCCGGGCGCCGTGGGAGCGACCGCGGGCCCCCGCCCCGCGCTGGGGCGCGGCCGAGGCAGTGCGCATGCCCGCCCCGCGCGGGAAGGCCCGCCCCGCCGCCGCCCGGCCACTCAGAGCCTGGGAAAGGAGGCGGCCGCGCGGGCGACGCGGGCGGCCCTGACGTCAGGCGCAGGGGCGGGGCGGGGCGGGGCGGGGCGGGGCGCCGCGGGCGGGCGGGCTGGCGCAGGCGCAGCTTTGCGCCCCGCCCCCTCGGCTTTGGGCTCCGGCTGCGCGGCGGTCACGTGGCGTGGCGGGCGGCGCCGGAGAGGGCAGCGAGCTGCCGCCGGGGGCGGGGGGGGCCTAGCGGGCCTCGCCGGGGAGCCGCGCACCGTCTGCACGGGCAGCCGCAGCGAGCACAGGGGCAGCTCCGGGGCGCTGAGCCCCGCCGCGGCGGGCAGCCCAGGCAGAGCCTGCCCGAGCCTAACCGCCGCGGGGGACGCTGTGCAGCCCCGGGCGGGGACGGGGACGGGGACAAAGGCGCGGGAGCAAATCTCCGGGCTGGAGTAAAGCCACGGAAAACGGACGGCTTACAGAAGCCCGCCCACGGAGAGCGCGGGGCGCCTGGCGAAGCGTCTGCCTCGGGCTCAGGTCGTGATGCCAGGGTCCTGGGCTCGAGCCCCGCTTGCACCCGCCCTGGGCGGGGAGCCTGCCACTCCCCCTGCGTGTGGCCGCTCCCGCTGTCAATAAATAAAAAATTAAATACCGAGCACAAACTGGTTGCCAGAGGGGAAGGGGGATGGGCAAACTGGGTTAAGAGGAGGGGGAGATACAGGCTTCCGGTTGTGGGATGAGTGTATGGGGAATAAAAGGCACAGCACCGGGAATACAAGGACACCGTAACAGCAGCGCGTGGTGACAGATGGGAGCTCCACCTGTGCTGAGCGTAGCATCACCTATAGACGTGGCGCAGCACTGTTTACACCTGAAATTGATCTAACATTGTTATGCCGACCAATCCAATTAAAAAAAAACAGGGCTCATGTTCTGTATGAAATGACCCTGTGCAGGGCACTTGAGTGGCTCAGTAGGTAAAGCATCTACCTTCGGCTCGGGTCAAGACCCTGGGATTCTTGGACCCAGCCCCACATGGGGCTCCCTGCTCAGCAGGAAGTCTGCTTCTCCCTCTCCCTCTGCTCCTCCCTCTGCTCATGCTCACACTCTCCCAAATCAATCTTTCAAAAGAATTTTTTAAAAATGACATTAAAATCTTTAAACAAACAAAAAAAAAGGGCAGGCCAGATAGCTCAGCCGTTTAGCGTCTGCCTTCGGCCCAGGACATGAACCTGGACACCCGGGATCGAGTCCCACATCGGGCTCCCGCATGGAGCCTGCTCTTCCCTCTGCCTGGGTCTCTGCCTGCCTCTCTCTCTCTGTCTCTCATGAATAAATAAAATCTTTTTTAAAAAAGGAAATGACTTTATGCCTTTGTCCAAAACCAGAATGTGCAACAGAAAAAGGAACCATCAGTCCTGGACTAGGGCTAATAATGTATCAATGTTGGCTCATGTAACATTTGATACAAAATATAACATTTGATACAAAGTAACTCAGGGATGGTGAAGGAGGCCGGAGGGAGGTTCCAGGGAACTATCCAATGGCTCAGTTCTGTAAACCTAAGGCTGTACTAAAAATAAAGTTTATCAACTATTTCCAAATGAAGGCTTAGGTTAGGGGGCAGATTCCATGGGTATTACGGTAGTCGAACACACCAGACTTCCCGATCTTCTGGATGGCAGGGGAGGGAGGAATCAAGGACAGCTGCCAGGACTTGAGCAACTGGGTGGCTGCTTGGGCCATGACAAGACAGGACGGCACCAGATAAGCCCAGTGAGCAGCTGGACTCTAGGCATCAGGAGCCCAGCAAGGCAGCAGCAGAGCATCTGCCTCCCGGCAGGGACCAGCCTCCAGAACTCCAGGGTGTCCCTCTCCCGGGCCCAAAGGTGCCGAAAGCCATCAGACATGGGAGCCCCACCTCCAAATCCCCTCTACTTGGCTCTGGAGGGCATGCGGTGCTGAAAGGCTGTGATGTCCATAACCACAGGGACACAGAGTGGCTGGAGAGAGGTGGCCCCCTGCCCGCCCCCCATGTGCATACTCGCACACACACACTCCCCAAGGCCACTGGGGGAAGTTTATTGGGAAACCTCGAGGGGCGAGCACAGGATGGGCAGGCCAGGGTGGGGTGAGGAGCAAGTGCGGGCTCTAGGAGGCAGAGTCAGAGGCCTCTGAGCTGTCCTTGACGTCGGTGCTCTCTGTGGTCTCGCTGACCTCGCTGAGATCCTTGCTGTCGCCCCCGCTATCGTCAGCAGCCAGGCCTCTCTCGTCACGACAGGCGTCTCCAGAGCTCGGAAGCGAGCTGCCCCTGCCCTCCACCTTGTTCTCGATGGCGCCCAGCACCACGTGTCTGCCTTTGTCCTTCAGCTCCAGATGCCTTCGCAGCTGCCGCCAGGAGCCCGGGGGGACGGAAGGGGAGACGGGACCTAAGTCTCCTGAGCACGCAGGCCCTCCGCCGCCCCCCACACCGGGGATGAAGGGCGGCAGGCCTGGGGCAGGAGACCTCTTGGGCCCTGCAATCTCCTCTGAGTGAGCGTGCACATGCCTCCCTCACACGGGCTGCCACCAAGCCCTCAGAACGGCCCTGGCCCCTGACGAGCCTGGGGCAGGACCCTGACTTTCTCCTCTGCCCAGCCGAGTCTCACCCCTGAGACCAGGGGACCAAGTTCTGGGCGCTTCCAAGAGCCTCCTCCCTCTCCTCTGCCATCACGCCTCAGACAGGACAGGCTTTGGCAGAGAAGGGAACATTGGGGTGATACCTCCTTTCCAGCCCGGCCATGGCCTGCTCCCTGCCTGGCAGCTGAGAACGTGAGGGGAAGGGGCGCCGACTGGGCAGCACAGCCTCTGAGGGCCTCCGACAGCCTCAGGCACCCCAAGGGACACTCACCTCGTCAGCCATCTGGGTGAGGTCCCGCTTCATTGCGTACGCGTCTTCCCCATCGGCGTAGTACTTGGGCTCCACTTCGCTGATCCTGGGGGCAGGAGGAGCAGAAAAGAACGACCCAAATCAGAGTTTCAAGTCTCCTCAGTCTTCTGGCATCCTGCGCTAGTGCGGCGGCACGTCTGTCTTCCCCGACGGAGACAGCAAGCCCATTCCGACGCGGCCTGCCCTTTGCGCTCGCCAGCAGTAGGCAGCAAGTAGCACCCAGCGCCTTGCACCCTCTGGGGGTTCCCACTGTCCTGTGTCCCTAAGCTGGCTCCCACACATCTGTTTCTGTGGTTTGCTGTGAGCCCAAGCCCTGAATTAGCTGTTCCCTTCCCTCCATGCCCTGTTCCCTGTCACTCACTGAGCAACCAAGGCTGACTCCTGGGCCTAGCCACTGGAATGGAGGAGGACGGGAGCTGGGACCTCTGGTTCCTGACAGTCACTGCCAGGCCCTGTGACCCCTGCTCTGAGGACCTTAGGGGCCAAGCCTGCAGTGGAGGGTGGATGCACACACTCGGGTACCCTGCCACTGGAAGGGTGTTGGACTTGATGGCCTAGGAGAGCTGGCCAGCCCCGAGACCCCACAACTGTTGGCCACCAGAGACTCTATATCCAGATCAGGACCCCTCCCTGAATGCCTTTCCTGGCGGTCCCTCTTCACCCCCAGCAAACTGAAGCTGAAGCTGTCTCTGGGGGTCCTCCACCCCCAGCCTCCCCTTCGAGCAGCTTCCACCACATCACTTCCCTGCCAGGTTTTCTCTGTTCTGCGCCAGGCACACAGAGACTCCCATGTCCTCAAGTGGGCTTGCCCTCATCCACCAGGATACCCCAGGGCTCTGCATCCCTCCACTGCTCTTGCCGATGACTCTACCTGCCTGGACGTGCTTAGGTTTCCATAGCACCACACTCTCCTTTCTCCTGGTTGCTCTCAGATGCTTCTAGGTGCCAGGCCACCTTGAGCCCTGCTTCTGCTCATGTCCCGGGCCCTCACCTCTACTCCCGAACCTCTACTGAGAAGACTGCGCTTCACCACATGGCCCTCCACCTAGCCCTAGCCGGCATCGAGGGACACAACCAGCCACACCAAACGCTCCTGCATCACAACGTGCTTTGAGCAGACTGCAGCAGGCAGCTGTCGTCCCCACAGAGCCTGAAGGAGACATTCTGGTAATGTCTGGAAGTCCATGGCCTGCTCGCCATCTCAGCTGAGCCCAGGTCTCTCCCCAGTCGCCCACATCCTTCCACCTGGAAGGCAGCTCAGCCTGTCTCAGATGCCTGGATGTGCCAGACTTGGGACCACCCCATTCCATTAGAAAAATCTTGATCTACTTACTGAAAGTTGAGGGTGTTGGAATAGAGGTGCAGGGCGGCCCGGTTACTGCAGGGGAACAAGGCGCTGCTGAGCTGCACAGACTGGGCCAGACAGGGACGGCACGTCCAGGCCTGGCCCCCCCTCCCTGTGCCCCCCTCCCCACTAGTCCCAGATCTTCTCCAAGAGCCAAGGCACCCCAGGACCCACATGAAGACAGTACCTCCTCCCCCCACCCCTCCCTTCCTCCCTCAGCCTGGCTTCCACCTCTTCCTGACATGCAGGGAGACGTATTTGGCATTGAAGTTCTCGATCATGGCTCGGGAGGCCTGGTCCATCAGCTTCTGAGCCAGGCCAAGGCGCCGGTGGGAACGCTTTACAGCCTGGTGGGAGAAGAGTGGGACCTTGAGGGCTGCCTCAACTAAGCCCACCTCCACCCATGCCAGGACCTGGGCAGGCCTCATGTACCAGGGAGGTGATATGTCCATGGGGCACATCATCCGGGTCCTCTTCCCTAGAACAAGAAGAAAGGAGAGGCTAGAAAGGAGCCTGGTGCAGATGCAGTCACCACCCCACATTCCCGGGGCGCGTGCCAAGCAGGAGCACAAAGTCCTCTGGTGGCTCCGAAGTCCCTCGCTCCCTGGACCCCAGAGGGAGGAGAGCTGGGACGCTCACAAGCCCACACAGTGGCCCAAAGACAAATGCAGCGTCTGGGGGGGTACAATGGGAATGCTGATCGTGCCATAAAGAACTGACCTACGAAGCCATGAAAAGACCTGGGGGAACTTTTGATGCACAAGACTTAAGCGAAAGGAGCCAACGTGAAAGGGCCACATACTGTAGGATTCCCATCCTATGACATTCTGGAGAAGAGAAACTACAGACGTGGTAAGTGACTATGTCTGTGGTTCCCGTGGGGTGTGGGGAGAGGAGAAGTGAAGTAACCCGGAAGGTTTTTAGGACACTGAAGCTCCTGCGTGTGGAACAGCAGATACGCGTTCCTAGACACACGCCCCAATCCACAGAAAGTACAACACAAAGCACATCTCCGTCATGTGGCAATACCGGTTCATCCACGGTCACAAACGTACTGCAAGATGTTAACGATCGAGAAAACTAGGGGGCAAAGGGTAAGGAGTACCCAGGAAGTCTATCCTTCCCACCCAGTTTTTTGTAAATTGGAAAGTGAAGTGAAGACTAGTATATTAATCCCTTAAAACAGAAAGTAGCGAGGCAGGGCAGCATCCAGCAGACACACGTGGTGTTGGCGTTCACCCTCCCGCCATCCACTCCCAACTCTGGCACCAGGCTTCTGTCTCCGTCCTTGGTGACTCACATTTTGGCCAGCACGTACCCCACAATCTTCCCGTTCTCATCCTCTGCGATGTAAGAGAGCTGGGTGACAAGGAAGAGAAAGAAGTCAGAAAATAACTTCCTGTCAGAGCTGGACGAGCCCGTGGCAGACCCCTGGTCCCGCTGCTGGCCTGTCACTGGGTGCATGACAGAAACGGGTCAAGGGGTGGCTTTAGTGACAGCTCCCGACCCCTAGGTCCACTAGCTGGCTTGCCTGCCGCACAGCCCACTGCTGCTCCTCCCACGTGGATCTTCCTTGGCCTGGTTTCTGCCCCCTCCCGAAATTCCGAGCTGCCCACCTGGGGCCAGGAAAGGCCGTGGTAGAAGTAGTATTTCATCTGGTAGTTCTCGGGCAGGCACAGGAGATTGCAGTGCTGCATGTTCATCAGGTCCTCCGGCTGCGGGAAGGCGGGCAGGGAGCGCGGTCGGGCCAGGGGCCGTGGTGACCGAGTAGGCCTCAGCCGCCCTAGCAGCCAGCTCCCCGTCGCTCTCCTCCCCGACCCCCGCCCCCGCGGGGCCGGGCGGGCGCCGTCACCGTCTGCACAGCCGCCGTGCAGAGCTCCTCGGTCCCAGGGACGGCCGGGAGCCCCGGGAGGCTCCGGGACACCGTGCACGGGCGCCCCGACATCCCCGTTGCGGCACGTCCACGCCGCGGGGACGGGGGCCCTCACCTGTCCGTGCCCCGAGGCCGCAGGCGTGCGGGGCGAGCCGCCCGGGGCCCGGCCGGGTCCCTCGGGAGCATGCGCACGCGGCCCCGGGCCCCGCACCCACGCGGCGCGGACAGCCTCCCGCCCCCGCCCCTCACCCTCGCATTGCGGATGTTCATAACGGCGGCGGGGCTCGCGGCTCCCAGCGGGTCTAGACGCAGTCAGCTGCTGCCGCCGCGCTCCAAGGCGACGCCGGGGCGGCCGGGCCGGGGCTGGGGCCGGGGCTGGAGCTGGGTCTCGGGACTCGCGGGGGCGGCGGCGGAAGGGGCGGTGCGCGCCGGGCCCCGCCACCGGCCGGAAGTGCGCGCCTCCGAGCCCGCCCCCGCGGCTGACCGGGGGTGGGACCCGTCCGCGGGGCGGGGCGGAGCGGGGCCGAGCCAATGGCCGCGGCGCGGGGCGGGCGCCCGGGGGCGGGGCCGGGCCGGGGGCGGGGCCGGGCGGGGGCCGCAGGTACCCTGCCGCCAGGTGGGCGGCCGCCCCCTCCCCGCGACCCCACAGACGCGCGCACACGGCCAGTGGAGCAGGCTCAGCTTTATTTCGCGGCTTGGCGGGCGGGGACGGCGGCGGGGGAGCCGGGGCCGGGGCTCGGGGCCGGGGCGAGACGGCCCAGCAGAGCGCCCAGCATCTCCTCGCACATGGCCAGGCACCTCGGCACGTGGAAGCAGCCTGCGGGGAGAGGCAGGACAGCGGGTCGCAGGCCGAGGGGCAGCCGACGGCCCCAAGCCCCTGCGGCGCCACCCTTGCCGTCCCCCACTCACCTTTGAAAGGACCCCCTTTGATGGTGAGCGCGACCTTCCCCTCTCGGGTCAAGTAGCCAAACCACTCCCCGTGCTCAGGATCGCGAAACTGCAATCACAAGACGGTGACAGCCAGGGTCTGCAGGAGTCTCCCTGGGGCCACAAGGCCAGGGAAAGGGGCGTTCACCGTCCCCACCGCACCGCTCCCCCGCGGTCACGGCTCAGGAAGGTGGCTCCAGAATCAGCGCTTTTCAAGGCGAGACCGCGTCCAGGGCCGAGATGAAGGCGTGGGGCTTTCCCCTTTCTGCCCAGGGATGTGAGTGTGCAGCTACATAACCCTGGGGGGGGGGGGGGCACGGGCTCGGACTCGACACCCCACAAGTGGGACTGGGAAGCACCCTGTTTGGGGATGACCAAAATGTTCCAGACCTGGTGGTTACAAATGCATACATTGTCCCCTCTGCTGAGCTGAGTGCGTGGACACAGTTCATGTCGATAAATTGTATTTAAATAAAAAATGATTTAAAGAAACAGAACCCTGGTGGAGGCGGGGACCTCCATGTAACTTTGAAGCAAGTTGCTCCCCCACAGAGGCCTGGGCTGGAGATTCTCCCTCTGGCCCTCCCTCGCTCAAATTCATAGATACATCTTAAAAAAAAAAAAAAAGTATTCCTTAAATCCCCTTTCATGCAGTTAAAACTGGTGCTGTTTAACACATGCTCTTTAGCAGTGCATTCGATATGAACAGCCTCAGGTCTCCGGATTCCTGTGTTTGGAAGCAGTGATGTGTGTCTGTGCAATGCTTGTAATGTGAACACACTGGGGACCTCTACTGATGGCAAAGTCTGGCACCACTGGCACCACTGTGGAAGCAAACGCTGGGTTCCAATTTGGTGCAAATGGAGGTATAATTTTCTCCCAGGTTTCGAAGCCCACACACCCCAGAATAACAGCGTCCCTACTGTACTGGGATTGACCAGCCAGGGGATCACGGCGTTAGAAACACATGAAGAGTCTTCGTCGGCAGGCGCTGCACCCAAGGTGACCCCTGAGCACCAGCTGGTACATCACTCCGCTCACAGGGCTTTGCTTCTGGGAGACCCCTGGCTTCCTTCCTACCTCACAGCTGATCCTTGTCTCCTATTCTCTCTTCTCTTCCCCTTCTGTACCCAAAAGCTTACTTTGCCTCCCGGCTCACAGTATCCTCTACCTCCTTCTAACACCCAAGTGAGGGAAGGCTCAGCTGTTTAGCGCCTGCCTTTGGCCCAGGGCATGATCCTGGAGTCCCGGGATTGAGTCCCGCATCGGGCTCCCTGCATGGAGCCTGCTTCTCCCTCTGCCTCTGTCTCTGCCCCTCTCTCTCTGTGTATGTCTCATGAATAAATAAATAGAATCTTAAAAAAAAAAAAACACCCAAGTGACCGTGGCCAGTGCAGACTCTGACCCCTCTGCCCACTGCAGCTCACACCCCAGGCCAGGCCCCCATCCTCACTGGCCTCCTGTCTCCTTGCCTTTGCCCATGTTCTATAGACTCCCCTCCCGAAGCCCCAGGACCCAGTAATGCCTAAATCCCACAAGGTAACTCCTCTGTGCAGGGCAACCCCCTCTGCCTTTGCTGCCTCCTGCTCATCCCCCAGTCCCCTGACCTTGATCTGTTTTCCAAAGCTGTCATTACCGTCTATATGTTTGTTTACTTGTTTATAGTCTGCCCCCACCCCCCCCACACACACACCCCGCAACCAAAACATCAGCTCCAGAGGAGCAGAGGCCGGACCTCCAGGAACTCAGGCCAGCTGAGGGACCGTGCCCAGTGAGGGAGAGAAGAAGGGGGTGTGGGATGAGCGTCCCCCTCGGGGCCTAGCCTCCTCCCACAGCCCAAGGAAGCCTGGCTGAGGCCCACCTGGAGAGGAGTGGCTGCCTGCCGTCTCATCCACACCCACCCTGAGCCCATAGAGGGCTCTGGACCAGGAAGCAGCACCTACCTGGCGGAAGGTGTACTCAGCCACCTGGTAGAAGAGGTGCAGCAAGGTGGGGTCCCCGCTGTCACTGTAGCCCATGAGGAAGGCAATCATGGCTTCACTGTGTGGCCACCAGAGCTTCATAGCCCACTCCAGCTGAGAGCAGAGCAGGGGCAGGTGTCTGAGAACCCGCCGCCCCCCACCCCGCCCGCCACCACTCTCAGCCCATCCTCCAGATCATGGCTCAGACTCCGCGCGGCCCAAGCACTTGGAGCTTCGTCATGGGATGGATGTCCCTGAGGGTCTGAATGGCCCGTCTGAATGGGACTAGCTTCTTGACCAGATGCCCCTTCCAAAGGGCCAGGGCGGGGTGACCTCCCCTTTAACCCTGGACTCGAAACCATGTCTTGTCTGTCTAAAGCCCGTTGGACACCAGCTCCTGCCGGTGGCAGGGTCAGTCACCCCCGCGGATCTCAGCAGGATCAAAACGCGATCAGAGGCAACAGACATAAGGGAGCGATCTGCCCCCGCCACTGACACCTTGCAGTCACCCACCCGAGAGCCTTTCACAGATGAAGGGGACACATGTCTCAGAACTGGCATTGTCTGCCTTCCCTAACAGCCTCCCTATGCACAGGAGGTCGAGGGCCGCTGGTGGCTGGTGTCGAAGTCAGGAGTTTACCCCCAGGGTCTCACTGGGCAAGTTCCTCGCTCTGAGACCCAGGCCGCCTCTATGACCCACCCGGGTGATGACGGCACCCACCTCCCAGGGAAGAAAGCCTTGAACAGGCCGGTACCGTGTGGCCCTGGGCACATCCCCACCTGGGTTGGGCAGAGGCCATCGGCGTCCTGGAAGTAGAAGAGGCCTCCGTGGTCAGGGTCCCATCCAGAGCGGAAAGGCAACAACAGGAACTTGTCGATAACACGGGCTCGAAGTTCGGGGTCACCCTTCCTGATGGCGTGACGGAGCAGGAACCAGCCGGCTTCCAGCGCATGGCCTGGTGAGTGCTCCAGATAAGGCAGGCAGCAGATGCTCCCGGGCGGGGGCTCAACCTCCCGTGCTGAGCACTGTGCCTCCCTCCCTCCTCCTCCACTGGGAGCTGCTCGGAGCTCACACGATAGCCACCGCCCCGCAGGAAGTTTGCCCTCCGGGTCTGTCCCTGCTGGGGACACCCCAGCCTAGGAGGCCTGTCCCGGCTTCCCTGCCTGGTCCTCAGCAGCAGGTGGAGGGTGCGGGGAGGAAGGCAGACCCCAGGCACTCCCCACAGCTAAAGCACAGAACCCCAGACCGAGCATTCCCTTCCTCCTGGGCCAGCCCCAGCCCACTTTACTCCTCACCTGGGTTCTGGTGCCTCCCCAGGCAACCAGAAAGTTCCCCGCCATCCTCTGACACGTTCTCCAGCACAGCCTGTCCGTCCCTCTGCCAAGAGAGGAACAGAAGGTAAATCTGCCTTCAGCTCCTGCCCGTCCAACCAGGAAGGCAGGCCCTCCGTCCCTCTGTCCCTCCGTCCCCCCGCCCTCGCCTCCACCCCGGGATCTGCAGTCTTGGGCAGGCCTGGCTCAGAGGGGTTACTTGAGAAGGGGCCCGAGGACCTGGTTGAGTTCTGACCCTTGCCTGGGCCCCCGAGGTGAGAAGAGTGGCACACCCAATGGGGGCTTCGGGGGTGCCTGGGTGGGGCTCGGTTGGTTGGGGGTCTTTGGTTCGGGTCACGGTCCCAGGGTCCAGGGGTGGCTCAGCCGGGAGACTGCTTCTTTCTCTGCCCTGCCCCCTACCCATTCCCTCTCTGTCTCTCTCTCAAATAAATAAAATCTTTTAAAAAATGAATGAAGACAGATTTGGTCAGCTGGGCTGCCCCCAGAGGCCCAGAAGGCCTTGGATCTGGCTGGGATTCCTGCTCTCTAAGGTGCCAGAGGCCCTTTACCGGGCTCCCCGGGGTCCCCACCTTTCCCAGGGTCTAGGCCGAGCTCTCCCCTCCCGCCGTGTCTCCCCATCTGTAAAGGGGGCCGTCAGGACCCAGCTGGGGGTGTGGGTGTGGGCACAGGAGGTGCCCCAGAGAGTGGGGACTGGGGTCACCCCACTCCCCAGCTCCCAGGCCCCGTCCAGCAGGCGAGTGTCAGCCTCCTATCCACGCCCCCCCCCCCGGTGTGCCCCCCACCTGGACATGCTGCAGGATCCTCTGGGCACACCAGTCCCCCAGCTCCGCGTAGGTGCCCGCCAGCTCCTCGTCCGCCTCCCCGAGCTGGTCCACCAGGTTGAGCAGCATCATGGGCACCGCCATGGACTCAGAGGCGGGGGCCCCCGGGAGACAGGGCCGGCCCAGCCCCGAGGGGTCCTCCCGCACCCAGTACACGATCTGATCCATCATCTCCACCGCTTCGTTCTGGGTGGGGAGAAAGGAGGCGAGGGGAGGCCCAGGCCGAGGCTGCGTTCCGTGCAGTGTGGTCCCTCGGGTCCTGACCTGGGCTGGGAGAGCCTCGTCCTCCCACCCATGCACAGGGAGACACCTCCACCAAGGGCCTACTCCGGGCCCGGCCCTGGGTTGGGTGCTGGCCCACTCGCCCCCGAGGGGTTCTGCTCCACCCTGCCTCGGGCTCCCAGTGTGTGGCTGCAGGCCACTCCCAGGCAGCGAGGCCAGAAAGCAGGGGGGGCTTCAGGGCGGAGGGAGCGCTCCCTTCCAGCCAGGGCCCTGCAAGGACTGGTCCCTCTGTGCTCCTGTGCTCTACCCTCTACCGTGGGTTCAGAGGTAGAGACGGCAGGGAGGGGACACCCATGACAACACAGCACAGCGGGGCTGGGGTGGGGGCGTTGCCAGCAGCCCTGGGGCCACAGAGGCCCAGAGACAGGACGGGCAGCAACCCAGCCTGCGGCCAGAGCCCAGGAAGGTGGCTTGCGCAGATCGGGGACGCATCAGGTGGCCCCTTCCGGCTCGAGTGAGGGCACGGAGACCCACGGGGCCGCCCTCCTTCCGCACACCTGGTAACGCGCCTCCCCAGTCACCCTCCACAGCTCGTTCATGGCCATGGTGTAGAAACACTCGCTGAAGATGGTTCGCTGCACCTTGATGGGCTGGCCGTCCCGCGTCAGCACAAAGGCGCACTTCTTGCCAGGAGGTGCCACTCGGGCAAAACGCAGCAAAAATTCGCCACCTGGTGGTTGGAAGTCAGCTCGCTAGAACCCAGGTGAGGACACCCCACCTTCCCCTGCCTTCGTTCCGCTCGCGAGTGCCCCCAGGCCCTGGACAGCTTCCGGACCTCTCTAGGAACTAGAGTAAACTGGGAGGCGCCTCTGCGGAGGTGGGCGCGGGGGGGGGGGGGAGAGGGCACCTGCTTTAGCTGAATCCAGAAGTTCGGGGCTGCGGAAACGCTCAAATTTTCGGTACAGGCGACAGTACATCCACACCTGTGCGCAAGTGGAGGGAATAAGGCTAAAGTGGGAGCTGCGGGGGTTCTCAGGGCTGGGATGAGAGGGAGTCCCAAGGGGCCCCCGTCATGGGGGGGACAGTGTGGACATGACCGGCCTTGTGTGTGCACACTGAGGACAGGCCAGGCGGCCTCCGGCTTCTGCCTCTGGGAGAGCTTCCGGGCTGGGCACACCCCTACCTGCCTCCCCTGCAGCCAGACGTACTTGAGATCATCATACACCTGCCCGTCTCGACCCAGGCACGTGAAGAAACCCCTGTGGGATGCACGGTATTGAAAGGCGGGAAGGGGCCTTGCATCCAGCCCTCGGTCCACTGCTCTGCTGGGCTCAGCAGATCTGAGTCAGCTGAGAGTGAGGTGCAGGCTCAGGAGGGGCAAGGACCCCTGCTCAGGGCGGCGGAAGGGCGAGGCGCACCCATGCTCCTGGTCGTGCGAGTGCTCCATCCAGAAGGCCACCACTCGGTCCAGCTCCTGCTCCACGCGCTCCTTCCAGGCCTGCAGAGCCTCCCGCTCCTTGTCCATGTCCTGGGGGGGACTCGGGACTTGGAAGCGCAGCTTCCCCACAGCCCTCCCCATCTTCCCAGGTCCCAACCTCCCGAACAGGCTCCTCTGTGCTCCAGGTCACCCCAAGGCTGCCTGAGCCGTCTCCCCTCGGCCCCCAGGCCTCGGAGCCCAGACCTCAGGGTTCCCCACACCGTTGCACGGGGCTGTCCTCCGACCCGGGACCGCCCCGGGATGACCCCACCGTCCTGGGAGTCCTCCAGGACAACACCCTCCCCACTAGGCCCCCCCCCACTGGCCTGCCACACTCGGAGACCCCCGCTCATCCTTCCTTCTCCTCCAGGAAGCCAGACCGAGCTGGTCTGGGTCCCGTGACTGTCACTCAGCTGACCCAGCCGCGCCCCGCCCGCCCCCTCCTCCGGGAGGTTCCGTAGGGCCTGGGGGCGGGGCTCGGCGGTCCGCAGGCCCCGCCCCCTCGCTCGCCGGCCCCGCCCCTCGGGCCCGATGCTGGGCGGAGCGCAGCAGGCTGGAGATCCTGCTGATGGGAAACGCTGGCTGAGCCGGGACGGTCTGGGGCGGGTCTGGGGCGGGACGGCGGGACTGGCTCCCCGACACCCGCTCCTCCAAGCCACCTCTCCCCACCGTCGAACTGAGTTGAGGGGGCAGTGGGCAGGGGACTGTGGGCTCACCCGCCCTGCTCACAGATGCGTGTCCTTATTTACGGTAAACCCCTTCCCGACCGGCCTCTCCCTGCTTTCCTTGGACTCTGTCCCCTTCATGCCTAGCCAGGGACAAGCCTTGGTATGTGGAAGGTTCTAAGGTTCCTGTGGGTGAGCACCCTGGCCTTGGGTCCAGTGGATGGGGCCTTGGCCAGTCCTGAGGCAGAGAACTGGTACCGCTGCTCTCCCCACGCACAGGCCTCTCCCCGGGAGACCGCGGCCCCAAAGCTGCTACACTGGCCTGGCCCCAAGTGCCCTGCGGGCCACCGCGGGGCAGGGGGCAGGCAAGCGGAGGGATGGTGTAGGGGGGAGGCAGGAATCCTTGCAGCCCTCCAACAGCCGGCAGACCTGCACAGGCCCCTCCCCTCCTGGGGCCAGCCCCCCACGGGCCCCTTGCACCAGCTGGCCGGCGTGTGTGTGTGTGTGTGTGTGTGTGTGTGTGTGTGTGTGTGCGCCCTCCCCTCCCCCTGGGCCCATGTCCGCACCCCCTCCCCACCAGACCTGGGCTCCGAATCAGATGAGAACTGGTGCTGTGGGGATGACAGAGCCCACGGCTCCTGGTATCAAGATCAACAGGGCAGGACCCCACACGGGACACTGTGAGCCCACTGGAGTGAGCACCAGGGAGAGAGAAGCTTGCCCTCAGAGGCTTTCCGAGAGGTGGCCGTGCGCTGGCACTGCATGGGTACACGCACCCAAAGAGTGGAGATGGAGCGACTGGATGAGAGGGTAACAAGGCCCTTGGGTCCCTAGCACGAGTGCCAGAGTGCCAGGCTAGAGCGCTGCTCCTCCCGACCAGGTGGCGCTAGGCACTAAGCCCATCCGTTTCACCCTGGCTGTACCACCCGCATCAATGATGCCGCCGCCAACAGTTGAAAGTTCTGCTCCTTCTCTTTTGGGGGCCTGACTCGTGTGTGCATGGTATTCGGTCCTACAGAGCCTGCTAATAAGCCTCAGACCCAAGAGCCACCCCGTAGGCGATCCAGGTCTATCCTACGGAACAGACGCTCCAGGGGACCTGAGCTCTCAGTGGAAAGAGCCCAGGTCAGCCCTCCCCACTTGTCCAGGGTGGCTGGTGGCTAGTGACCTGCCAGTCCTTTATCCCAGTCCTCCGTCCTCTGGGTGCAGGAGGGAAGGTGATCCAGTCTCTAGGCAAGGAATGGGCAGCAGCTGGCCAGAGTCCCTTGACCTCACTGGAGCCTTGAAGCTTGGGAGGCAATCGGGAACCCTGCTCACTGCCCTTCGGAGCAAGAAGCTCCTGGGCGGGGGGGTGTCGGTGAGCCACGGGGGTGGACGGCTGTGTCACACCTCTAGCCTCCTCCCCGGGAGCCCTAGACACAGTCAAAGAGTAGGTAGTTATTTCAAAAAAAGTCTTTTAATTGTTCAAAATAGCACAAAACGACATCGCACTATGGTAATATTGAGTCACGGGGGTTACTCTACAATAGATGAACGGATGTACTGTTCTCAGAAACGAGAGAAATCAAAGGGCGCTCAAGAGAAGGGCAGGGAAACAACGGGACCAGGCGAGTGGGCTCCAAGGTGACTGACTAAACGTGACATTTTCCACAGCGAAGTATACTATAGTACAACAGACCAGAGGCCCCAGGAGCTGTGGGCCAGTGGCAGGGGTCTGCGGAGGCCGGGCCCCTCACTGCAGCTGCATCTCCAGGGCAGAGATGGGGGATCTGGAAAGATTGGCTGCTCGCTTGAATTCCTTTTGCACAACCTGCTGGCAAGCCTTGCTCAGCTCCTAAAGCTTGGGCGTGGGGCAAAAAGCTGACTCAGGAGCCACGCTAAGCAGAGCCCGAGCCTCCCAGGTTTGGTCCTGGGAACATGGGCACAGCCCTGCAAATTCACAGAACTGGTGACTGGTGCTACTAGCCCGCTTCTCCAGGGTCCGTGTCTTTCCCAGGGGCCGCGTCTTCCCCAGGGTCCATCAGGAATGACACCACACATATCTGCTCTCCGAAACCCAGTTCCCCTCCATCCCCTCGCCCCACCCCTTTTGACACAAGGCTGCCTGAAGTGGGTGGCTGCAGGAAGCAGCAGTTGAG
This sequence comes from Canis lupus familiaris, assembly GCF_011100685.1. NCBI lineage: Eukaryota > Metazoa > Chordata > Mammalia > Carnivora > Canidae > Canis > Canis lupus. The sequence goes on from NC_049260.1 coordinate 122,978,580, forward strand.
GGTGGCGATACTATAAGCCAATTGGCCAAGGAGGGACCCTGGGGGCGGGGGTGTTGAGAGCACGTGGACCCAGGACCAGCTCCTTAAAAACCTGACTTTAGGCTCCAACAGACTCAAGTTCAATCTTACAGGTAAAGAGCAATCACCCATGGGGAGTGAGGTTTGACAGCTCACCCCTCCTTTGTCCCAGAAGCCCAGGGACAAGCGAAGGGGCGGATGGCAGGGGCCATCAAGAGGAGACTGGGCCAGGCAGCAAATGCCAGGCCCGCAGGGAAGATCCCACGCCTCTCCTGTCCCGGCTGCCCCCAGCTTTTCTTCCAGAAAGGTCCCTGCCAAGGCTTAGCCAAGGAGAAAAAAGTAAAAGTTAGGGGGGGGAGGGGCAAGGGGGGAGGAAAAAAAAAGATACACATTCTGTACACAGCTAACAACAACAACAACAAAAAAAAGGGACAAAACCCCACACGCTAAGGCTAAAATTACAATAAAAATGTTAACTTCATCAATTCCAACTTAAAAAAAATACAACAAATGCAGCAGTTGGTGGTGTGGCCCCTGGCCCCGACCCAGGGGCCAAAGCCAGGCTCGGCGGGGGCTGCTCTGCACCCCGCTGGGAGTCAGGAGATTTGCACGGAACGCTGCTCAGGCCACCGTGGGCTCATTCTTCCCCCTTTCTTTCTTTTTCTTCTCATTTTCTAGCTCTCTAATGGGGAAAGAAGGAAGGGGAATCGGGTCGGAGTACGAAGGCCGCCGAGGCGGGGTTGCACAAAGCTGAAGCCCGGGGCCAAGAGGTGGTGGGATATGTAAAGGTAACAAAGTAAAACGGAACCAGGTGGACATCTAGTGCGCGGGCGCCCCGCCAACGTTCTCGGAGCAGAGGCAGGGGAGGGGGGCCAGGGGCGCCTCTCTTCTGCTTCCATGCTGCAGCCCCTCCCACCCTTGGCTGCCCCCTCGGAACCAAGGTGACAAACTGCAAGAGGCGTGCGGGTACTGGAGGCGCGTGCTTCCCGTTCTCTGCGTCGTGTCTGCTTCATCTGAAGTGTCTGTCTAGCTCCCTCAAGGGCCTCGGAGTTCCGGGCTCGCTCGGCTCCCAGTGGACGGCACTGGTAGGGAGAAGAGAGGAGGAGGGCACACTGTTGTCTCACTTGCTCACTGCTCTTCCAGATCGGCGTTCTGCTTCCTCCCACAGCAATGGTAAGATGTGCTTTCTTGAGAGTATTTTAAAAACAGAGAGAGAGAGAGAATGAGTGGCGGCCAGTGGCTCCTGAGGGTGAAGTGTGAGCGCCGGGTGGGTAGGATGGGTGGGCCCTGGCAGGTGGCGTTCTTGAAGCAGAAGGGGGGGTCTGGCGAAGAATCCAGGTGCAGGGGAGCTGCCTCTCACTGACCATCTGCCTTAGATTTCTTTGGAGCGGATTTCCTTGGGAGAAGAGAAGAAAAAGGAAGGATCAGCGTGGATCTTGACAACGCGGGGAAAGCACAGGTGGGCCTCGCGTGGGCCTCCCCCGGGCCGGTACCTCACACCCCGTTAGCAGCCCCCTCCGATGCTGCTTCTTCCCAGGAGCTGTCTACCCCCAGCCTCAGAAGGCTCCCGAAAGGGGTTTCCTGCTTACATTTCCGGAGAGGACATGGGCCGCTTGCTGGCTGGCTTGGCGCCAGAGCTGTCTTTACTGGTTTCTGCAAGGAAAGTGGAGCCATGGGCAGGTCAGCGAGGTGGGCAGGCAGGACGACTTCGGCCACACAGCAGTCCACCAGCCAAGAGGACGAGAGCAGACATGATGTGGCCACCCTGCCTGCACCCTAGAGAAGCCTCTTGGCCCCGCCGTCACCGGCAGGCACATGGAGACTGATGTGTGCCACCTGCATGTGCCACCTCCTGCGGTCGTCCTGGGCCCAGGTCAGAGGCCTTCACTGTTCTCCCCAGTCAGCGTCATGGGAACTGGCACAAAGCCCGACGGGGCATGCCACGATGTCCGTTCCACACCCTGCCCCCTGGACTTGGGCCTCACCCTGTACCTCCTTCCCTTCAAGTTCTTGCAATCCCTCATCTCGCCTCAAACATCCCTGGAAAACTTTCCCTGAACCCACGGATGAGGCAAGGTGCCCCCCGCCAGGCTCCTCCACCATGGAGCACCCACCTCAGGCTATCTCCCTTAACTCCTGCAACGGTAAAGCTCCAAGTCCGGGCACCCCACCCTATGTCGTGACGCCCAAGGAGCCAGACGAATGACACCCACCTTGCAACCACCTCACTTGAGTAGCCGGGCCATAGCCCTTCTCGTTGCGGGCGGCGATGCGGAAGATGATGGCGGGCTTGGTGGTGTAGTCGATGTGAGCATTGGAGAGGCTGGAGGATTGCACCAGGCAGGAGGGGCTGGGCCCACAGTACACCCGCATGAAGGCCAGCTGGGCCGGGGTGGAACTCTTGGGCTCGCCACCCGCCTGCGAGCTCTGGATGGCCAGGTACACCGAGTACTCGATGATCTTGCCGGAGGTCACAGACGGCGGCTCCCAGGTGAGGTGAGCACCATCCGGACTCTAGAACCAAGGGGCCAGAGGTCAAGCCATGCTGCCTGTGGCCTTTGTGACTATCTCACTCTGCTTGTCCAGGAACAGGAGCGAGAACGCTTCACAGCTTCCAGAACCGACTGCTCATACCTCACCCCCCTTCCTGACACAACAGAGCTATTTCACAGCAGACGTACGGAGCTCTGAGGACATGGCCTCGCCTGCCCTGACCCAGAAGGCGGCCTGACGGAACGGCGAAATACAATGAACAGGGACTGAAAGCATAGCCTTCCTTCACCTGCTCTGCCACCGACCATGCGACTTGGCACTTAGTCTCCTGGCGCCTCAGTTTCCTCATGAGATCCCAGACCTCTTCAAGATGATGAAGGATTGCATAAAAAAACACGTGCAACATGGCAGGTGACAGACCCTCACTGAACACTAGCAGCTCGGACTAGTGTCCGAGACGGGGAGGGGGACGGCCAGAAGCTGCACCTCAGACGGGCACTCCCAGCGCACGGACTCAGCCTAGGCCTGCTCTACTCCGGCTGGGCACACGGTCATCCCACAGCACACTCACTTTGCTGATTTTAATGGCACAGGGGGCCCCTGGGAAACCAGGCAGACACGTCTTAAAGGCCGAGATCTCGCTGAAGGGCCCTCGGCCACAGGCATTGATCCCGGCAACACGGAACTTATAGGCTGTGCCCGGCTGCAGCTCCTGCTTCTTTAGCTGGTTGTAGTCGGGGACGGTGCCCGAGTCATCCTGGGGAAAGGGACACAGGCAAAGGAAGCATATGGAGCACGCTCTCCACGTGGCTGTCGTCGGGCTGGCCTCAAACTGGAAGACGGTCCTGGGGAACTTTAGAAGTTCCCACAAGTCCCAATACCTGCCTCACAGCCACGACCCCCCCCCCCCGCCCCCAGGGCATCAGCTCCCAGGAAAACTTACGTCTGAAGGAACAGCATCATCTGGTGGCAGGAAATAGTGTGTCACCATTACGTTGGTACCCTTAATGACCCCCACATCAAACCACTGATTCTCCTTCTTCACGGGGGCTTTGCTGGGCGGGGGCGGTAGGTCTGGCTTCTGGAAGGTGGGAAGGAAAGATCAAACCCTCAGCCTTTGGGGCCCAGAGGCAGCACCCCCTGAAACCTCATCATAGCACACTCACCACGCCCAGAGACTCAATGCCGTTGGCCACCTCGGTCAGGGTGGCCGCAGCCTGCAGCTTTGCGGGGCTTGCTACCACGACGGGCTGGGGGGCCACAAAGGTGTTGGAGGGGGCCAGGCCTGTGAGGAAGGAAAACGTCAGCGGGAGCCACCCTGGACACCTGGCTTCTGCGGGGGAGCCCTTCTATGGGGCCGGACCACACTTGTCATCTCTGCGGGGAAGGCCCAGCCGCCCGCCCGCAGACCTTCTCTCCCCGGGAAGGGCGCACTAGGCCAGCCCCCACCCCTGCTTACTCTCGGTGCCCGTGGAGGGCAGCAGGGCCACAGTGCTGGGGACAGCCGCGGCCAGCTCATTGAGGCAGTTGCTCTCGATGGTCGGGTCGTTGAGGCTGTCAGCGGGCGCCAGAGCCTCAGTGGGGAGGTGGTGGTGCTGCTGTTGGGCCTGCGCCTCCTGCAGCTGCTGCTGCTGCTGCACCAGGGCCGCCAGTTCCTGCTGTGTCAGTACGATGGGAATGGTGGTGGCCTGGCCCTCCTGGCCCTCAGCCGACAGGTGGCCCAGCTCCGCCTGCGTCACAGCTGCTGCTGCCTCGGACGTGTCCATGGGCTCCCCGGTGCCTGCTCCAGTGGGGAGAGCGGGGGGCAAGGAGTGCTACTCAAGAGGTGTGCCACACGGCATGGCCCAGCCCCACTTCCTGCCACCGCTCCACTCCCCTCCTAGCCTCGAGTCCCTGGGGGCAGCTGTGATGGCCGTGGGCCCCACCTCCTGGCCCTCCCTGGACTGAGGCGCTCTGCCTACTTCTTGGGTGCCAAGCCCAACCCACTCGCTGGGCCCATCCTCCTGTTCATATCCAACTCCTGCCACTCTGGCAGGGAGCGAGCCTCCTCTTCTGGGGCTGCCCATCACTGTAGCCACCCAGCCAGGGCGGTCAGCAAGAGGCTCCAGAACCCCAAGTCCTTGCTCCTCCTGAGGGACCCATCTTCCCCTTGGGGCTCCCATCTGGCCCAGACTGAAGATGCTGTGGTTAGCTCTTCCATGCCCCCACCCCACCCCCACCCCGACCAGCACCTACCCATGACGGCCTGTTGTGCAGCCTGGAGCACCGCCTGGATGGCCAGGGCCTGGGCCTCCTCTGTGGCTGCGGCCTGGGCAGCCGCTTCAGCGGCGGCAGTCACCGCCAGCTCCTCAGGGGTGAGGCCCGTCACCATGAGGGTGGTGGTGCCCGCCTGGGCCTCAGCCATCAGCTCTTGAGGAAGGGACAACTGGTCTACTTCGGACTGTGTGGGCGGGGGCGGCTGGACCACCACGGTGGCCACCACAGCTGAGCTGGTGGGCTCCTGGCCCGAAGACGGGTCCCCTGTACTGCTCAGATCCACGGCGGCTTGGAGCTCAGGGGTCTGGGAAGCTGACAGGACCTCGGCGGACTCCCCCATCAGGGGTGTGGAGGCAGGCTGCAGGAGTTGCCGTGGCGGCAGCTGCTGGCGAGGCCCTGGCGAGGCCTGGAGTTCCTCTGGGGGCTGCAGGATGTCAACAGCAGAGAAGGGCATGTCAGAAGTTTCTGTGTTGGCTATGGTCACTGTTATCGTGGCCGGGATGGGGACTTCGGTGGTCAGAGCCCCTGGGGTAGCCTCAGTCATTGATGAGATCTTCTAGAAAGGGAGAGAAGCCCCCGTCAGAGGGGAGGAGAGGGCGGCCAGAACCAGGCAGCCTTCATCTTTCCCTGGAGACCTGGATTTGCACTCTCCGTGGGCCAGCGTAACCCCATTCGATGGGAAGGGGCAGCAGGTGACAAGAGAAGCGAGGGGCGCAGCAAGGGAGACCCTTGGGACCTGCTGGCCGATTTTCGCCCATCCTCAGAGAGGCTTCCTGGTCTAGCCAAAAGGGCACTCCAGCTCCCGCCGCGTCACTCGTACAGGTTACAGCCAAACGACAAGCGATGGGAAACAGCCACGGAAATCAAAGCGTCTCAGAGACGCTGGGGCCTGGGAGACCCCCGCCTCCTGGCCCAGGGAGCGCGTGCGCCGCAGGCTGCCCTTTTATGGTCAGGAAGAAGGCCCAGGAGCAGCCCGTGCCTGGTGCAAGAGCGACACCTGGTGTCCAATTCGGGAACAGCACAGGCCGAAAGCAGTGGGTGGCAGGGAGGTGGCACAGGGGATCCTGGGGCTCTTACCGGCACCGAGGGACCTGGGACCGGTGTGGACTGTGTCACAGTGGTCACAGCCCGCGTCAGTGTGGAGGACACGGTCGTTGTAACGGCACTGGAGCTGGTGATGTTCACGCTGTCACCCTGGGTGCTCTCCACCTCTCCCTGGTCACTGGCCGCTGGTGGGGGATCTGTAGGGAAAGGAGGCAAATGGGAGGGTGACGAGTACTAGGCCAGCAGGAGCCCCAGAGCCTCCAGGTACTCGGTTGCCTGGATCTGTGCTGGAACACCGAGCCCCAAGAAATCTGACTACTGGCCTCTACCTAGGTGGATCCTGGTCACCTCCCTCAGCCTTTGAGCCCTGGGCTCTGGGAGACAACCAACGCCAAGCCAGTCTTCACTCACCTTGGTTTGAGCTCATGTTGGAGGTGACTGTGGTGGCTGTGTGCGTGGTGCCCGTCTCGTGCGTCTCACAAGGGGGGTTGGAGCAGACCCTCTGTGTCGGGAAAGGAGCCAGCAACGAAGCACCAGCCTGGGGGGTGATGGTGGGTGGTGCCGCTACTTCCAAGCCCGACTCTAGGGTCCTGTGGGAGGGGACGGTATCGGGGAGCAGGGCACCCACACTGACTGACATGGTGGTACCGGTGGAAGTGGTCTGGTGTGTTTCACAGGGGCGGCCGGCAGGGGGCTGCTGCCCACCCTCGGGCTGGCCCGCACCCCCACTGGACGTGGCGGTGGTGGGTGTATGGGTGGTGCCTGTCTCATGGGTCTCGCAGGGTGGGTTGGAGCAGACCCGCTGGGTGCTGCCTGCGTTCGAGGTAGTGGCGGTGTTGGTGGTGCCCGTCTCGTGGGTCTCGCAGGGTGGGTTGGAGCAGACTTGGGTGACGGTGGCCGAGGGGCACAGCAGCGCCTCCAGGGCTGTCACAGTCACAGCAGGACCAGGTGAGCTCTCATACGCGGGCATGGGGGTCCCCCGGGCCTCGCTGGGCTCCCCGGAACCCATGGTGGAGCGGACTGTGGTGGGGGTGTTGGTTGTGTGGGTGTGATGGGCCTCCAGTTGGCGCCCCACGGACACCAGCTGACTCAGGCTGGCCACGGGGGTGTCCTTGCCACCAGGAACGCTGGGTCTGACCTGGCCGCTCACGGGAGCCAGCTGCACAAAAGTGGTGCCGCGGCCACCAGACTCCACGGCCAGACCTGGCCCAAGGAGTGGGCCAGCTGAGCATGGGGCTCCCGTGGCCATCACAGTCATTGTGGTGCTGGTCACACTGGTCTGGCGGGTTTGGCACAAGGGCTTGACAAAACCCTGGGCTCCCTCTGACGCCCCAGGGGCCACGCCAATCCGGACCACAGCGGGAGTGCTGCCAGCCACGTAGGCACGCCGGGCGTCTGGCTGTGGGTTGGTGCCGATGCTGGACATAGCGGTGGTGGCGGTGCTGGTGGTGCCCGTCTCGTGGGTCTCGCACGGCGGGTTGGAGCAGCTGTGCTGGCCGGCCATGTTGGACGTGGCGGTGGTGGCCGTGTGCGTGGTGCCCGTCTCATGGGTCTCGCACGGCGGGTTGGAGCAGACGCGAACCACGCTGCCGTTCTGTGGCCCGACCGTTGAGGTCACGAGAGAAGCGGCTGCCTCCTGTCTGTCACAGACGAACTGCACTTGGGTGGGCTGGGGTTGCCCCCCGAGATTAGCCACAACGGTGGTGGTGGCCGTGTTGGTGGTGCCCGTCTCGTGGGTCTCGCAGGGCGGGTTGGAGCACACCAGCGTCACGGTGCCTGGCTGCACCTCCCCCTGGCCTGAATCGGCAATGGTGACTGTGGCCGTGGGCTGCTCTGTAGTAGGTGAGGCCAGAATGGACACGGGGAGGTCATGCACGGGCTGGGCCTCAACGCCACTGGGCGCCGTGATGAGAGTCACCTGTGTAGGCTGAGAGACAGGCTAGGGCAGGAGACAGAAGAGAAGAGTTACCTGTACACCTCTGCAGCTTGTCATGTGTCTGGCCTTCCCACCATCCTATCATGTCACCCGTGCTGGCTCCTAAAGCCACAGCCCTAGTACATGCAGGACCTGCTCGCCCTGTCGCCCAGCTCAGAGACCAGGGAAGAGGCATGGCTTCACCTCCAAGGCCATGAGGACTGGGAAGGGGCTGTGGGGTCAAGTCAGAGGCAGAGGCTGAGGCTAGTGCCTGGCCAGGGAGGGAGGGAGGGAGGGAGGGAGGGAGGGAGGGAGGGAGGGAGCCCCACCCACCCTGCACCACACAAAGGCCAGCAACAGCCACTTTTGCCATCCACCAGTTCAGCTTAAGATGCACAAAAGAGAGAAAAACGCTATACACGCACGAAGATGAACTATCGATTGCATCCTCTACGCCGTAAGAAAAAACACTTGGCCAGTGTTCAAAACCTGTAACCGCCTGAGACCTGATGTCTCACCGCAACAGACTATCGGATGGTGACTAAGAATCGCAGTGGCGCAACAGGGAAGGAAAAGGAGCCACACAGGGGAGGAAAAGAGGGACAGCCTCGGGCTGGGGCTCATCCGCACGCTCACGCACGCAGGCACCCTACCTGCATGGTGATGGTGGGGGTGGTCAGCCCACCGGCCGCCGTCAGTGTGGTCTGCGCGGCCGAAACTGTGATGGCAGTGGGGTTGATCACTTGGCTTGAGAGGGTGGCAATGGTACCCAAGGTGGTGATGGGTGTGGCCAGGGAGGCGCTGGTACTGTGGCCCCCAGCTCCGGCCAGGCTGGTGGAAACGGTGCCTGTCACTGTACCGAGGGTTGTGACACCTGGAAGGGGAGGGGCCACGGGGAGGGTTAGGCCCTCAGCTGGGGCCTTACCCCTGCCCGCAACTTTTCACCTGGTGGGGCCAGGGCACTGGGGGCTCTGGAACACACTCCATGGGAACAGAAGGCTGGGAGAAGGCACCTCTCCCGTGGGGAGGCGGGCCCAGAAATCTAGGCTACACACCTGTGGTGCCCTTCACAACCAACGTGGTGACAGCTGGCTTGACGGCAGAGACAGTGACAGGGGTGACCAGGCGGACACCCCCCATGGGCACGGTGCGGAGGATGGTGCCTGGCTGTCCAGGGGCCCCCTTTAGCACCACCTGGAATGCCAGAGGAAAGCACCCCCATGTCACTCCAACGTTGCCCAGACCCCGTGCCACCCCCACCCCCGGGCCCCTCAGGAGGACACATGTGGCCTGCTGGGGTCCTGGACTGGACACTGGGGTGAGGGGAGAGGCAGGCATGCCTCACCTGAGTCACTCCTTGCTGCCCATGGCCAGTGGCGATTTTGGGGACAGCTGTGATGATTTTGGCAGGTGCTCCAGTTCCAGAAGTCATCACCTTGGTGGTGATAATGGTGATGGGGGACTTGATGCCAGGACTGCTGGTCACACCTGGGCGAGAGGGACAGCTTGGCTTCTGGGGCTCCTCTCCACGTCAGTGCCCATTCCCCATTTCCCTTGAGCCCTCTCGAAAGTAGTTCCTTCTACCACCCCTTGATTCAAACCAAGTACCAATTACAGCCGCACCCCTGCTGCCTCCCTACAAAGGTGAAATAAAAGGCAAAGAGAGGGGGATCCCTGGGTGGCTCAGTGGTTTAACGCCTGCCTTCGGCCCAGGGTGTGATCCATGGAGTCCCAGGATCAAGTCCCTTATCAGGCTCTCTACATGGAACCTGCTTCTCCCTCTGCCTTGTCTCTCTCATGAATAAATACATAAAATCTTAAAAAAAAAAAAAAAAAAAAGGCAGAGAGAGGAAGAGAGGAAACGCAGAACCAAACCAAAAGCACGCCCTAACCCAGCATCCAGCATCCACTCGCCTGTCCAGCGTCAGCCTCCCAACACCCTCTGTCATCAGGGGAGGCCCCTACCTGTGGCGCCAGCCTGTGTGATGATGGCTGACATGGGGATGGTCTTGATGATGGTGGTCGTGCCAGGTTTGGTGGTGCTTGGGGACACGCTGCTGATGCCCAGAATGGTGGGCTTTGTCCCAGCCCCACTGGCCTGCGTGGTGGTGATGATGGTGGTGGGCTTGCCATCTGCTGAGGTCACTAGCTTCAGGATGGTCCCGGCTGGCAGGGGCCCTTTGGTCTGCAAGAGTCAAACAGGTAGAAGGCAAGGGGAACTGGCATCACTGCCAACATGGAAAGTCTGGCACAAAGTCTGTTGTGCCTCCTCTCTACTGGTGGCCTGAGCACTCAGGGAATGTTTGGAGACCATGAGTGACGGGACCAAGCCATGGGACTCTGTGCCACACGTGCTTGAGAGACCTGCTCTAGGCAGGGATACAAGCCCCTCTTGCAGCCCGGGGCCCACGAGCTCACCTGGATGATCTGAGTCACCGGGCCCGTAGATGCCTGGCCTGTGACCGCTGACGTTTGAACTGGTTTGGTCTGAACCACTGACATCACTTTGCCAAGGTTGGAAATCTAAAAGGGAAAGGATGGAGCAAGGAGTGATCTGGAAACCAATCAACAGTATGGCTTGGGTTCGGGCTCTCCTGGCATAGGCCCAGGGCAGTGCCACGACCTGGTAGCTGTCACATGCAGCAGAGTGGAACCTGTCACTCACCAGAGCGCTGCCTCCTGGGACAGAGATGGGGCTCTTCACCAGGGTGATGGTCTTGGTGACTCCACCCACCACCGTGGTCACCACCTGGGCTTGCTGGGCCACAGTCACAGTCCCTGATTTGTGGACTGTGATGATGGGGCGAGTGGATGTGTTGGCAGCAGAGGAGACGGATGTCCCCACCTGGGCGGCTGCAGTCTTCAGCATTCGAGTGGCTGGGTTGCTCACCTTGAAGGGGCAGAGAAGAGCTGATGAGCGGGACAGAGAGGCCGAGCCTCCACCCAGAAAGTCCCGGCAGGCCGACAGCTCCCACCTGCCTGTTCTCCTACCTGCCCCCACCAAGCCACCTGAACAACGGCTCAATTTGCTTTGCCTTTTCTTTAGTAAAGCAAGGGAGGATACGGACCGCACATCTAGCCTAAGGCCAGCACACCCCCAAAAGTAACCACTGACGCCGCAGCCCACGGCAAGCAGCCATGTGGGCCAACAGCCCTGCAGGTTGGTCCAAAGCCCGAAAGGAGTGAGCCCTGTCTTATTAGTGCCCAGGAGGCCCTCACCCCAAGGCTGCTGGCTCAGAAGCAGGCCCAAGTAATGCTCACCATGACTGGTGAGGAGGCCACCTTTACAGTAGCCGGGAGGGTCGTGGTGCCAGGTGTCACAGCCACGGTCTTGACGATGGTGGTGCCCGCCGGGACGCTCAGCACAGTGGGTGCTGAGGAAGGAGGGATCTTCTGGGTGGCGGCAGCTGCAGCTGCCAGCGCAGCCATGCCACTCATCTGTGGGCTGCTGCCAATCACCTGTGGTGGGCACGGGGAGTGTGAGCCCACAGAGAGCAGCAGTGGTGGGTTCTGCTGAAGTCCCCATAGCAGGGAACCCCATCAAGCAGCTCAGCCCTGCCAGCTTAGCATTCATCTCAGCAGCATCTCTTGGCCCCAACCTGGCCTCCTGCACTGACCAGGTGCGGCAACCCAGCAGCCAGAGTCTGCCAGAAACTCTAGATCTTTTCTAAAGACCACGGAGTCAGATACAGCGCTCTCCTCCTGAGCCTGGGTCAAACCCTACCTGGCTAGATTCTCCCCTCAGGCTTCCTAACAAGAAAGTTCACGTTTTAAGACGCCTTCATCGGAATAGATTCAGACAACAGGGAAGTCTTTCTCAGGCAACAGCTTACAAACTTGTATTAACTCGGTAACAACGGGTTGCCTCATCAGTGCTTTGCAGCCAAGAAAAGCCCAGGCTGCACGGTGCTGGGGCTGGGTAAAGTCTAAGCCCAGTCGGCACCACGGATCACCAAGAAGTCCCACCCTACTCAATGGATCCTCACCGTCCCCTGGGCGCTCTGCGTTGGCACAACCATTCGCACGCCTGCAGGAAGGGAGGTCACGGTGACGGGGGCTTTCCCAGCCTGGCTGGCAGGTCGCATGGTGACCAATGGGGTTCCTGTTGTAGCCTGAGGACCGGTGACTTTGAGAACAGCAGGGACACCTGGTAAGGTAAGTAAGCGGCCACATCAGCAGAGTCCCAGGCCTCTGCCCGGTTCAGCGTGCAAACGTGAAGTGCCTGCTCGTGCTTCATGTCTGCTCCTTCCAGACACCCTCAGTGAGTGTGTCCGTAGGCACAACTGACCTTTCTCCCAGCCCTGGTGCTAACGACCGCCAGGTGTGCTGTCTCGAGCAGCCCTCACTCAGGGACACCAACTCCTGGTGGGCTAGCCCCTACCCTCAGGTAAACTGCCAGGCCCCCAGCTCACCTTGAGTCCTGGCTGCAGCGGGCACGGAAATCGAGCTGCCAGGCACTGTCGGCAAGACCTGGATGGTGGTGGTGGTCGGGGGCGCGGTGGCAGCCTGGGGCAGGAGCGTGATGCCTACTTGGGTCAGCGGCTGCACAGCAGGTGCGGCTGCTGCTGGGGCAGGGCTCTTGGGAGGGTTGGCAGGCACAGACGGGACTGGATTGGGTGTGGGGGAGGTGGCAGTAGCAGCCGTGGCAGGAATGTCATATTTCTGGAGCTGCAGAAGGTAACTGTCGGCTGTCGCCACTGCCCCCCAGCTCACCTCCAGGGAGTTGGTGTTGGCTCGCACCAGCTGTACCCGGGCGGGGGGCGGTGGCTTTTCTGCAATAGAGCACAGCTGGTGAGAAGGGGCCTCAGCATAAGACCCCTACCTGTGGCGCAGCTGTGCTGGGGCGGCCTATGACCCCGATCCAGCTGCCTTACCTGTTTCCAGGTACCAGAGATCCTTGCAGCAGACCTGGTTGTTCCAGGCCTTTCGGTAGCCGTCGCGCCCACTCCATATGTATAGGCGGGTATTGATGGCTACGGCACAGTGGCCAGCTCGGGCCCGGGGAATATTGTCCTCCAGCGTGTCCATCAGGATGGTCTCCCAGGCCATGGTATCTGGGGAGGGCAGGAGGGGGGAGGTCAGCAAGGGGGCAGAGGAACCCATAACCCCCAGTGGCCCTTTGGCCTTTCGCTGTCAGGGATGGGGAATTAAAAACAGGAAGTCATCAAAGATTACTAAATTAAAAACAAACAAACGAACGAAAAATAACTCAGTATGGCAAAAAGACCATAAAAGATAAAATTATAAACCACAAACTACAAACTGGGAAAACTATTTGAAACGCACAGCCAAAGGTTTCACTTCTTGCACATCAAACAACACAAGAGCCTCTAGAAAGAGATGGGCAAAGAGGAACGCGAGTTACAGAACAGGCGACAGAAGGATCTAGAGAGAGATACATACCCTCACTCAAAATAAGAGAAATGCACTTAAACCGTAAGGCGCCTGGCATTGATTCCCGAGCCTGTTGCAGCCGGGGCTCAAGGTGAGCAGGGGGCGGGGGGCGGGGGCTGGCCCGGGGGGCGGGGGGAGAGTCGATCACCTATCCGACTCACTGAAGTGCAGTCTGACGGTTGCCGGGCCCGCACTGCCAGGGACATCTACGTGGGCACAAGCTCTGCACACGATGGCTGGGCAACAGCCTTCGACAGTGATTCTACCTCTAGGTTTTTGCCCTTCAAATGCACTTGCACGTAGGCGAGAATGGTGCAAGAATACTCACGGAGTAGCGTCTGTGCAAGTTTCAACACCTTGATAGCAATTCAAAAGAATGAGGCCGCTCGCCGTGCGGGGATGGGATGGGATGGTCTCCAAGACAGAGTAAACGGAAAAGGCCAGGCGCAGCGCCGCGGAGAGCAGGCTGCCGTGGTGTGGGTTTGTTTATAGGGGAACCTATAGACGGTGCTTGTATATGTAGAAAAGTCCCTGCCGGGTGGACGAGAAGCCACCAATGTGGCTGTCTCTGCAGAATGGGAGGCAGGAGGGAGGCTCTGCACAGTTAAGCTTTCGTGCTTTCAGATGCCGGACCATGTGTAGGGAAAGAGCCTATTCAAAAAATGAAAGCGAGGAGCATCCTCAGAGTGCTCTGACCAGTGGCTACTGCTCGTGGATTCTAGAGGCACAGGCCTTAGAAGCAGCTTCACTCCCTGCACACCCCACACAGCTCTCGGGACTGAGGAGGGCCAGCCTCCCGCAGCCCTCCGCAGGCCACTCCAAGCCCGAGGAGGCCATACCCAGGTTGAGACAAGCCAGTGTGTTGGTACACTTCCACTCCTTCTCGTGTGTGGCCACTTTGACGTCATCCATGACGAGAGGCACCCAGCCACCAAACACGTACATTCTGGGACGAGGGAGGGAAGAGTAGGAGAGGGTTGTAGAGGAGGTGCCAAGCTAGAGGCCACCTCTTCCATCCAGAAAGTTCTAAACACGCTTGGTCCTCCAGCTCTCCCCAGGAGAGTCCCCCAGGACGCATGAAAGGTCTCGATGCAGCCCTCTCCTAGGTGGCTCAGCCCTCACAAGAACTGTGTCACCTCCACCATGTGGCACCGTTCCTTAGCTCACCTAAAGCTCACCTCAGTCCCCATCATTCTCATATGTGCTTTGGGACCTTGGTGTTGACAAAGACACCCACCTGCTCGTGGAGAGTATCTAGAACAGTCTGCGCCCCTCTACCCTGAGTCTGTCTTGGTCTCCCAGGGTCGTAATGTAAAGACGGGGCTGCGGAATGCTAGCCCAGCCAGGAAGAGGCCTCCTCGGGCCTTAGGAATTGCAGGAACGAACACTGAGAGCCCTTTTGGAGCGGGGGTGGGCTGGGAAGAGAGGAGCCATGGCCAGCTACTCACTTGTTTCCTATGGTCGTGGCTGAGTGAAGACTTCGAGGAAGAGGTGCCACCCCACTGAGACTGGGTTTATTCCACGTCAGGGTCTCTGCAGAGCAATGGAGAAGGGAGGATTAGCTACACTAGGTCAGAACCAGGCCCTCCACCCCAGAAGATGGTCCCCAGATGCAGGGAAGGCTCTGGAAGGTGGGTGCCCACCCAGTTCAAGAATTCCATGCCTGGCCTCCCTACAGCGCACAAGAGGCCCTCTAGTGACCAGGTTCCAGCATTTCCCAAGCTCGGTTCACTATCCTGGCAACTGCATCTCTTCCAACACTTACTGAGCACCTGCTATGAGCCAGTGTTGCTCTCAGGGATTGGGGTAGGAGCGGAAAGCACATCCTCAAAAGGCACCGCACTTCATACGCCCTACTCTCCATAAAATGCGTTCACCCCCATTCCACCTCCACTGTCTAAGACCGAGTTCTGGGAAGCGCCGTGCTGCTAGGAATCTCACGGTAAATGGTTTGAGTGCCAACACTGACCTACAGGACGACGTAACCCTATAGAGATGTGTCATCAGCCATCTCGTCCCCTCAGCTTTCCTTCAGGCCAAAAACCTGAACTTCTCTCAACCACTCCTGACACCCACTCTGGTTACGATCCCAAGTAGCCCCTGCAGGTCTCATGGTCTCTCAACATCCGGTCTAACTGTGAGAGACCAAGGTGTGTCATTCCCGTTAGTCTGACCTCTGACGAATGGAGAGAGACGAACGCTACCTCACCCAGCCAATACCACCCTAGAGAGAGCTTTATCTCCTCCCTTATCCTCCTCTAAGATAGTCACCAACTCCGTCAATGAAGCCTTACTCTTTCTGAAAAGCAATGCCACAAGCTCAAGGCAAAGATGACAGCCGCAAACAGGGTCCCGCTCCTACTCTGCCACGAAGAGGAGGAGCAGCTAAGTGGTATGCTCACTCCATCTCCGCACAAACCCACCCTACGCCCACCACCCCATAGACTAGCTGTGCTCCAAGGCTCCTGGGACAGGTGCACCCATGTCTTACCAATATCCAGGGTCCAGAGGTCCCCCAGCCTGCAGCCACTCATCCCTCCGTAGATCACCAGCTTGGACTTCTTATTGTCTTTCTCAGTATAGACCACAGCCGTATGTGACTCCCGGGGTGGAGGCAGGACGCCGTAAGTGATGGGGATGTCCCAGGCTACGACTCCGGAGCCTGGCCGCAATTCCAGGATATATAAGTCATTCAGGTACCTGGAGAAGAAAAGTCAGTTATGGCAAGCCCTGACTGCCTGCACCAGAGGCCTCACCAGCTTCTAGGGGTGAACAGCAGAGTCCGCAGGAGATAAAGAGGGGCTAGGTCCACATGGACTGCAAGTTCTTCTACCCTTGGTCCTAAGAAGGGGCTGCCAGAAGCTCCCAAGGATGAGTGGGAGTCCAAGAGGAGCAGTGGGATGGGGTGTGCAGGGCTGCCTCGCACACAAAACGGGCGTTATGCTAAGGCCTCCTGGGGTAAAGAGGGGTGCTGGTTTCGGACTACCTTCAGACTTCAGAAAGGCACTCGGCCACCGGCCTTGGAAAATATCATCGCTAAGTCTGCAGGCAGCAAAAGCTAGGAAGGAAAGCACCAGCTCTAACTTGGTCTGAGGAGCAGGGGTCAGCCAAAGGCAAGATGAGTTTCTACCTCTTGGCCCAGCCCTCCTGCCATGCCACCTCCTCTGCGTTAGAGACCTCTGAGACAGAAAGCTCCTTATGGGGCACCTACTGTCACCCTCTCATTTCTCAGAAGAAAGGGACTTGGCACGGTGGGGTTGGTTGGCACGTAGCTAAGAACACCCACCCCCATGATTCCACATGAAGAGGACAAAGCCTCACCTTGGAATGTTGTTCTTGGGGTCCTCACTATCGTTGGCCAGACCCCCAAACAGGTAGCATTTGTTGCCCACAAGGGAGAAGCTGTGCCCAAGCCGAGGACATGGAGGGGGCCCATTTTTGGGCGTCTTGGCTTTGAGTCTCTTCCATTCCCACCGGCTTGCCTGTAAAATCAAGATTTGGATTGTATCAGGGATGAACTGGCCCCCATTGGGGCCTGGGCCATTTGTCCTAGAGGGAGAAACCAGGCAGGAGGAGGTAGGCACCCGAATGGAATAGGAAGGTCCTGGGCAGCGCAGGGTCGCCCCCTCTCCTGAGGGTGGGGTGTTCAGGGCAGCCTCACCTCCCCCTCAAACACTGAGAACACAGTGTGGGCCGTTACCTGGAGCTCATAGAGGTCGTTGCTGTATTTCCCATACTCCACCATCCCACCAAACACTAGCAGGCGGGTCCCGTCACACACGAAGCCATAGGCTGCACACCCAGGGGGGATGTCCCCTCTCACGGCTGGGATGAACCACTGGTTAGTTGCTGGGGAACGAAAGGAAGCAGAAGTCAGAACACTTCAGGAACTCCTAAGAACCAGAGTCCCCACTCCTCTTACTCCCCGAATCCAGCAGCCTGCCAAACATAGTCTGAGAAAGAAGGGGCTGGCCCTCCCTCCAAGCCACCTAGAGTTCTAAGCCCCCTGACCTCAGAGGCCACCTCAAAACAGCCTGCAATCACCCGTTTCTCATCAAGCCTGTCTTAATAAGCAGGAAGTCACTAACCAAGATAATTTATTAGCTTCTGGGAATGTGGCCACTGACTTCCTTTCCGCACTGCTCAGTAGGACCCATATTGGAAAGAAATGTCTAATACCCAAAACACCCTTCAGTGGCTGTGTGAACCTCTTTATGGGAGCGCAGGGCTACACCTCTAAGTGGCTCAAAGAGTGACTGTGGCCAGCCAGGGCCCTCCCTCCCTGCAGGTGCTAGTGGCAGGAGGGGGGGGAGCAGGTGAGGGAGACCAATCACAGCAGCCCAGCCTGCTGGCTGAGGGTGGGGGGGCAGCGGCAAGAATCAATCTCTGCTGGCGTCTCCTAGGTGATGGTCCACAACCAGCCACCCCTCCCCTCGTGCCACACCCATACTGATCTAGAATATTCTTGAAAGCCAGAAGTGGTGGCAGCAGCATTAGCTTCTATGGCAGCCTTACAGCTTCTGCTGGCTGTGGAAGCTTCCCCCAAATCCATCATCTCTAAATGGGGGTGGAGTGGAGAGGCCACCACCGAAGAAGGTGAATGAGAAGTCCTCCCTTGCCCCACCCATCACCCCACTCTTCCCCTCCACTCCAGGCTTGTGTCCTGGTTTCAGCTCCCTGTACACCTGCCAAGCCAGGGCCTCCCAGAAAAGTCAGAGTACACATCCTCCTCTTTTGAGGGGTCCTTTTCATTACATGTTAATTATTTAAAGAACCGTCCCTAAACAACAAACCACATTCTCTCCAAAAACTGGGTGCCTGACACACATTTGATCCTACGTCCCTAAACAGGCTGTGGTCAAATGAGAGTGACTTGAGACTGAGGTGCCTGGGGGGGTGCGCAAGGGACCCGAGCATGAAAGGAGCAGCCCTTGCGTCCAAATGGGGGTTAGGATCCTCCCATGGAGAGGGCCCTGAGAGCCCCCAGCTGCTCATCTGCTTCTCAGCCTTTCTCTATAGGCACGTACCGGGTCTCTAGCAGCTCTCTCCTGCATGCTAGGTGACAAGTCCTATGTCACCACCCCAAATCCCCATGTACACTTGGGCCTCCTGCCCTCATCTAAAAGCACACTGTACCTCCTGAGACTCTGACAGCCTTTCCTGGGGTAGAAGTGCCCCTACACTCACCGCTACCCAAAATCTCCAAGTCAGTTTGGAACAGGCTGTTGATCCTCCTCCGCAGCACCCCCATCCCTCCTCCACGGTTCAGTGGAGTCACCAGGACTCCAGGATACCCAGGAGCAAGCCGCCCCCACCCTCCGCCTGCCATTCTCCTGGTGGGGGTGCAGCGCTGTAGTGCCTGTGGCACACGCATGCGCCCAGGCCCCAGTCCCCCCCCCCCACCTTGCTGTCACCCCTACTGCATGTGAAAAGCAACAATGGTGGAGCCGCCGAGGCAGACCCCCATGCACACATCGGAAGAGGTGGGGTTCCACCCAAGTTACCAAGATAACAGCTGAAAGAAGCCTTGGAGACCACCTCAGCCAAGACCCCGCGGTTGATAAAGGAACAGGGCCAGGAGGGCAAGTGACTTACCTGAGGTCATAGAGCAAAATAGACAGACAAGAGCCTTGTCACCAACTTCAAAGTCATCACTATGTGCCCACCCAAGGGCCCCATGTACCCAGACCCATCGGCCGCCCTCACTCACCTGAGCACCCTCACAGCTGCTGCACAGAGCTCTGGGGCCATTAGGGGCCCAGTATTCAGGGCTGGGACAAAGCCACATGGCAAACAGGATCAACCCACAGCTTTCCATCACGCTCTAATCACTGATCCAGCTGGCCAGCTTGGAAGTGACCTGCGACGTCCCAAGAGCTCACAATCGCCAGCTCATTTAAGAGGAGCTGATGCTCTAGAACACTCAGGGCCGGGACCCTCCACGCCAATGTCAAGAACAGTCTTGTCAGCGAGCACTGTTTCTGGTGTGAAGCCACACGCCCGGTTCTGCCCGCGAGATGGCACAGCCGCCGTCTCAAACACACCTGCTGCTCAGCTGTCCCGTAATCATATTATCTCTAGCTCATCGAGCAGGGCATCTCGTAACCCCCTCTGGATCCCGCATTCTCCATTCAGTCTGGCTTGTCAGTGCTCTCAGCTGGGGGGGGGGGGGGTTTGAGGAGACGAGGCCACCTGCATGCAGGACCCTTCATGGGATGACCAGAAACATGACTCCACCCTTTCTTTCCTCAGCAAGCCTGAAACCACAGTTTCTGGGTTTTATCAGCTGCCGCACCCCTTTCCACACTCGCCAAAACCCATCTGTAGTAGCTCCTGTCAACCTCTACGCATCACCCCCTAGAGACCGTACCACCCAGTTGGGGAGACAGTCCACAGGTGCCCGTTTTGCTCGCTCTGTCATGCCGGGGCGCTTCCTGTGTGGCAGACGCAATGCCAAACGTGGGGAGGGACAGAGAAGACCACTCCCATCCTCGAACTCCCAACCTAGTAGGAAGGCTGCCATGCCCTCCACTTGCAAGGGGAACAGCAGCCTGGGAGAGGTCTCTCTGCACCACACCCAAACCTTGGGAGCACAGAACAGGGCATCTGGCAGGGGGGGCTTCTCAGAAAAGGTGAATTTGGAGCCAGGCCTTGAAGGGTGAACAGGATTTCCTGACAAATGAAACTAACAGGGCCAATCAGGAAGTGACTGCAAGAGCCAAGTGAGAAGAGAGGAGGTCTCGGAATAGAGGGCAAACAGATTTGACACAAACCTAACTTAGCGGCCAATTAGTTACAGGGACAGAGGCACAGGGAGGTACTGCCAAGGTGGTGGCCTGTGCCTGTTAACTGAAGGAAGAGACAGCCCAACGGTCTTCATGAAGATCTGTACCCCAAGCGTTTCCGCGTGACCCTACCGCCAGCTGGTAGGGTGACCCTAGACCTGTCACTTCCCCTCTGGGACCCCGATTTCCTCATGTGCAAAAACAAGGAAGTTATACTACATGTTTTCCAAGGCTCCTTGCAGCTGTCACAGTCACCAGATGTTAGAGGACCACTGAGGTAGACCAGCCTTGGGCAACTGGTTCGGTGGCCAGCCACACCCTCCCCTTGCCAGGGCGCACCCCACTGTCAGTACCAGGTCCTCTCGGTAATCCACTTGGCTACGATGAAATAAAATTCCCTAAGGCCAAGCACAGTAGCTACCCTAAGACCTCCCAAAGGCCAAACAAGTGTCCCCCAGCCGCTGTGATAGCTGTCGCGAAAGAGGAAGCACACACACTTCAAGTGTCACCCCCAGATCGCTGAGCTAACCAAGGCAGCAAAGTGCTCACATACACCCGAAAGCGCCCCCTGGAGCCCTTAATCTTAGCAACAGGGAATGTTTCCAGGCAGATCAGCTCTCTCTCCAAAAGGTCTTTCATCCCACAGAAAGCAAAGTAGAAGAGGCCTAAGGAATACGTGCTCTGACCCGCCTGGAAACAGTAACGGTAAGCAGAAGGGCATCTGTCAAGGCAACAGCTCGGGCTGACGGGCACGTGCATCTGTGCCACCACAGGGGGAAGAGGGGCAACACTGAGCCCGGTGTCTCCCAAGAACTCAAAAACCTTCCACTACCAGAACCAGGAGCAGACACCAAACACAGGCCAAATTCCTGCTCCGTTCAAATAACGGGTAAACACCTGGCGAGGAACGGGGAGCTGGGTCAGCTAGCGGCTCTCCTGAGAAGTCGCCTAAGGAGTTGATTAGCGCAGTTTCCAAACTGCTAACCTGAAGGAATCCAGGGCCGCAGCCCTTTGGAAGCTGCCTACCCTTTAGTACATGACATGCCCTAGCAGATGGGGAACGAATTAATGCCAAAGTGGCCAATTCATTTTAATAAACTAATGAATATGCACAAGCCCCTGGAAGCAGTGGACTTTAGAGCGGATGGTAATTAGGCCCCTGCCCTACTTTCTAAAATTGTATTTCCCTGTTAAGGAGGCTGCTCCAGGCCTTATGAGAATAAAGTCAGTCCAAGGAGTTTAGAAGGTTCTGCTCAGGGCAGTGGCCTCTCTAAAAACAGCCCTGCCCCTCGGCCTTACCTTACCGAGCTAACTGCTGCCACAGCAGCTGTCTGAGCTGGCATGGAGCACCACCAAGCAGCACAGCCTTGCTGGAGGCAACAGGTGCTGAGTCCCGGAATGCAAAGGGTCACCAGCACCCCACCAGCCTCTGAAAGTCAACTTGGTAGGGGCAACAACCTACCGGGAGCACAGAGAGCTGCCCTCTCTGCCTCAGGGGAGGGAGAAGGAGCACCCAGTTCTCACCATGCTAACCACCTTCTCCCTTGGGCGCCAGGTCCCCACGCCAGAGCAACCTCAAAGCTGGGAGGAGGTGCTCGGGTTCGAGAACCTGGTATTGCCAGAGCCGTGGGAAAGAATGGATCTGGAGCAAGTGGACTGTGCTAGGTGTCATGTCAGGAGGAAGAGCTGGAAAACAGCTCCTGGCCACCACCAACCCGAACGCATCCCCCTGCTGCAGAGGGGAACTTCCTAAAAGACCGCTGACAGGCGTGTGGGTGTGCGTGCACGCGCGCCAGCCATCCTGTGCTTTCCCCTCAGGGTGTCTTGGTCTGTCAGGCTCTCCTCAGAAAGACGGCCTGCAAGCCCAGTGGCCTCAGGGAGAGTGCCTAGCCCTCCTTCCAAGCGAGGCAAGGTGCGGTGGGCCAACGTGCCTACAACAGGCAGCAACATGGTGCGCAAACCAGGCCAAGAGGCCACTACAGGCCAGTGGCCGCAGGAAGAGGGGAATATGCGGCCCAGTCCCAGACCTAGCAAGGACGCTAGGTCTTTCCGTGTCCGACAATCCCACTCCTCCCAATCAACAACGCCTCGGGTTTGAGGGAGAAATGAAAATGGAGAGGATAACGTCAAGCCCAGAAGCAGAAGAGCTAAGGGCCCACCTAGCGCACTACGGATCCCTGGAATGCAGCTCCTACACTGGAGCCCCCAGATGAAGAAAAGAAGCAACCCGAAAAGAAGAATAGTACAGAAGTAAATGGCGAAGGGGGGAGCCAGCAATGCCGCCCTATCTTCCAGTCCCCAGGGCTCCCCAGCCGGGCACACAATCCCTCCCCGCCCCCTACCCAGTCGGGATTAGGCTGCTCAACTCTGCCCCTAATCCGTAATCTAGAAGCTGTCATTTCTCCCGAATAAGCATCAAAGATGAAGAAGAGCCGAGCAGGCGCAGGAGGGAGGAAAGGGGTGGGACTCCCTGCGCCAAAGGGACGCATCCGCCAGCCTGCCCGGCGGGTAACGGTGTGGGTCTCAAGTCAACGCCGGCAACGCCCCCGCCCCCTCACCAAGCGGACTAGAGAATTTCTGATAATGAAAAGCGCCCCTCAAATGCAGGGGAGCGGGAGGGGGGCGAGAGCGGGGGGGGTACGGGGAGACGGGGGGGGGGCAGGGAAGCCGGGCTGAGCAAAGGGTCGCAGAACAGAGGAGAGAGCAGATCGGTGCAGAGGGAGAGGGAGGAAAGGGAGGAGGGAGAGAAGGCAGGAGGGGAGGGGAAGAGAAAGGAGGGGAGGGAGGGGGAGAGGAGGGAGGGGAGGAGGGTGGGGGAAGAGGAGGAGGAGGAGAGGGAGGGAGGGAGGGAAGGAGAGGGAGAGGGAGAGGGAGGAGATGGAGGGAGGGAAAGATCCCAGGACCCAGCGGGCTTTGCACTCACCCGTGTTGTACACGTGCAGTTCGTCCACTATCCCCTCGTTGCCGCCGCCAAACACCACGATGAGTTCCTTGATGGCCACGGCGCGGTGGCCGTGGCGGGGCCGGGGCACTGGACCCGACCAGCCCACCACTCGCTTCCAGCGAGGCTGCAGGAGCACCGCTGGCGAGTTGGCGGGCGACACGGCCGAAGCCATAGTTGCGGGAAAGGCCGCGGTGGAAAAAAGTCACCAGGCGGGAAAGGAGCCCCCCAACTGCTCTCACACACACCCCCTTCAGTCTAAGGTAGCTCTCACGGAGAAGCGCTCCTCACACAGCGGTGGACGGCTCCATGGAGGCCGCCATCTTAACTACCCTCCTTCCCTTTGGCTCTTCCCCTGCTTCTAGCTCACCCCGTCTCTTCAAGAGCCTCCCGAAACTTTCGAGCGCCTAGCCCCGAGAAGCTGGAGGCCGCCAAGTCCCGCCGCCCTGACTACTCGCCCGGGCGCTCCCGCTTACAAGCTCGGGCGGGAGGCCCTGGGAGCCGCCATCTTGAGCCGCCTCTCTCTCCTCCCTTCCTCAGTCGTAGCCCTCCCCCGCCGGAAATGGCGGAGCCCCGGCCCGGTTCCCACACCCCCCAAGTCCCCTGCACTGGCCGGCTTCCGGGGCGGGTGGAAAGGAGCCACAAGCACCGCGGTTGTCCCAGCCCCGCCGGCGCTCACACCACAATTGTGGGAGCCGCCATCTTGAGACCGTCCCGCTTCCCCGCCCAGCGCTTAGTGCAGCCGCCGCTCCCGAAACAGCCTCGACACTCGTAAGGGACAGAGGCGCGCCGGAGGCCGGTGGAACGAACTCGAACTCTCGGGGGCTGCTCGGAGACTCGCGCCGTACAGCTTGTGAGGTCTCGAACCTCTTCCCCGAGCCCGCCTCAGCTGCTCAGACTGCGCCTGCCGCCCTGGGAGCCGCCATCTTGAGACTAACTCCCCCTTCCCCCCTATTCTCTTCCTCCTGGGTCAGTTCTTCCACTGCAAACCAAACGCAAGGCAGCGTCCGATCCTCGCTTCCCTCCTTATGACTCCTTCCCACAGGAGCCGCTTCAAAGAGCCAGAGTTAGGCCCCGAAGTGGCAACTGTACGGCAGGAGGAGCGGTAACGGCAGGGCGCTCATGCCTCCTCCCTGGGAGCCGCCATCTTGTGTGAAGAAGTAACAACTAAACATGGCGGCAGCGACGGTCGGGCGAGGGGGCGGAGTCTGGCTACGTCACTGTTTCCCCCCCCACACCCGCCCCCGCCCTCGCACGGCAGCTTCTGTGAGCCGAGGCTTCTTAAAGAACCCCCGCGCTGCCCCGCGGCGAGGGCCCTGGGCCGCCGCACACTTAGCTTGGGTTCTGGCCGCTCTCGGGTCTGGCGCAGGCGCGCCCAGCCCCGCGGCCCACCCCCCCCATTGCGCCCTCACGCCTCCGCCCTGGGAGCCGCCATCTTGCCACTTCCCCTCGCCCGGCCGTTCACGGGCGTCAATAGCGACTTTCAGCACAAAACAAAGATGGCGGTCGAGGCATCTGCTGAGTGCCCGGATGCGAAAGCCTCAAACGAGCTCGGCCCCGCCCCCCTGGGAACAGTCCCCCGGGTCGCTGAAGGAACACACGCGCGAGGGGCTGCCGTTCACTAGCCGTGGGCTCGGGGCACGGACTGCCGGGGGAGGCCGGCGGGAGACATGCGCTGCGCCTCGGGCCCGGGGGCGGGCACCTTCGCAGTCCCCACACCCAGCGGCCGCGGGAGAGGCGGCCCGAGACGCGCCGCGGGGGAGCCGGGGGCGGGGCGGGGGGCGGAGACGCGCCGGCTCCCAGGCTCGCGGGCCCCGCCCCCGGGAGCCGGCGGCGCCGTCCGCTGCGCGCCGAGGGGAGCCGGGCCGAGCGCCCGCGCCGCTCCCCGGTCCCCGCGCCGCCGCCTGCAGGGCGGGCAGCCGGGCCGGCGGTCCCCGGGCGGCGCAGGCGGGCGCGGGAGAGCTCCGCGTCGCCTCGCGTCACCTCGCGTCACCCTGCCCCGCCTGCTTCCCAGACCCGCGTCCCGCCCCTGCGCGCAGGCGCGGGGCCGCCCTTCGGGTCCGCCCTTTTCCGAGATTTGAATTTTCCCCAGCAGATACAGAGAGGCAAGTACCCGGATGGTGATCCCTGGCCTTTCGCGCCAATACTGTAAGTTGTCGCAGCCGCCTGGAGAGGTGGGTGCCCGCGCGGATCCCGCGGGCCAGGCCGTGCGGGACGCCTCCGTGCGCTGTCACCTCGGGCCGCCTGCGGGCGGCCTGCGCCCGGGTCTCGGAGCTTGCAGGCGCAACCCCGGCTTTCTTCCACTTTTGCTCAGCTTTATTGTACCTTTTTTTTTACACCAACTGCTGATGAAAATGTGGCCTTTCCCGCAATTACCACCGTAGGCTTCAAAGTAGAGCGTGTTAGCCTTGTGACTGTTACCAGTGCAAGTGACACATCCTTGACTGTTGCAGGTGCGCTGTAGATAACCAAAGTAGCAGGATCTGCCCGGAGGGCAGAGTAGCTACTTTGCAAAGGCTGTAGTTACTCTTCTTCCGAGATGCTCTCCGAGCAGCGCATGTTACGTAGTCATGTTCAAAGACATTTTGGGGGGTTTTTTTGTTTGTTTTTTGTTTTAAAGCATTTTATTTATTTATTCATGAGAGACACAGAGAGAGAGAGGCAGAGACCCAGGCAGAGGGAGAAGCAGGCTCCATGCAGGGAGCTCGATGTGGGACTCGATCCCAGGGTCTCCAGGATCACGCCCTGGGCCAAAGGCATTCGCTCAACCACTGAGCCACCCAGGTGTCCCTCAAAGACATTTTTGTATCACCTTTCCATGTACTAAGTTTATGGTGTACTTCTATGTTTTTATGTATTTGGAAGGATTTCTTTGACAAAAGCCAAAGATACCTAGGACTGCCAAAGGACAAGAGCCCTCTCCTATAAATAGCCGTGCCACCAACCGCCCTAAATGACCTTGGGCATCCACCTCACCTCTGTGGCCCCAAGGCCCTCCCCGGTAAAATAAAGAAGAAAAGCTGCTGGTTTCCAAGGGTCTTGCCCGAATTCAGCTATTCGCTCCCTAGAGTTCAGGGATCACTGCAGTTGCTCCAGGCTTCTTAGGTATCCAGGTGGCCCAGATTGGCCTCACCCACTGGGGGTGCCACACATTACACCCTTCGGGCTGGCATCCCCTCATGTGCAGGAAGGGGACACGACTTGCTATTGTCATAAACACTACAGGAAAGAAGCCACCACTGTGATGGGTGACAGTGACTCCTGCTTAAAGGCATATAGCTGCAGGAATCAGGGAACTCTTTTTTTAAGATTTGTTTATTTATTTATGATACACCTAGAGAGAGAGAGGCAGAGACACAGGAGGAGGGAGAAGCAGGCTCCATGCCAGGAGCTGGACACAGGACTCGATCCCGGGACTCCAGGATCGTGCCCTGGGCCAAAGGCAGGTGCCAAACCGCTGAGCCACCCAGGGATCCCAGGAATCAGGAGACTCTAAGGAACCCCTGAGCCAGGTGATTGTCATGCTTTGCAGAACTTCCCCCAAAACTTCAAGCCAATGCTGTTGTGCCTTTGGCCTTCGTGTGCCAGGTGCTGAGGAAATCTGTGAAGAACTTGTAGTGTCACATAACAAGCATCGTGGCACTTCAGGTAGACGGAGGAGCTAGGTCAGAAAGTACCCAGACTGGTCTTCTTGGTGAACTTGGTGAGTTGGTTTCATAACATGTCACTCTCAGCTTGCACAAGGGCTCAGGTGGACTCTGCCCCACAGCCAGAGAGAGGACTCACTCTCCACGCCCTTCCTGCCCTCCTTCTCTATCAAGTTGACACTGTTTGACTCCTGTCCCCGGCTCCCATCCATACTGGCTGGCAGACAGGAGGTCCCAAAGGCCCGGCACTTCATGCCACAGAGCCAGGCCCCAGATACGTGCAGGTAAGGTGTCCCAGCTGGAGCCAGGAGCTCAATGGGGAAGCCAAGTTCAAGGTGTTAGCCGACCCGAGGCAGGAGGGAATGACGACTGCAGAGTCTCATCGCAGCTGAAGGACAGCCTGGGCCTAGGGAGCTTTCAGGGCTCCCTGGGGATGGTACTTTGATGTGTGGCCAAGAGATTGGGGTGTGCTCGTGCATGGCGTGGAGAGCCAGCCACTGAACCGTGTTGAGCGGGACCTGGCACGAACCCGTCGGAGATACTTGAGGACGATACTGGGGGCTGTTGTGCGCAGACCACGTTGACAGTGGCCAGCCTGGAAATGGGAACCCCAGGGCAGGGGCAGCCCCCTGGACCTGGAAACTCCTTAGAGAGGGGGTTGGGGGAGGTGTGTGACAGTGCCACAAGCTGCGATGGAGGCTTATGGTCAGTGAGATGCAGAGTCGAGGTTAGGGCTTTAGTTCACTGGTGGAAATGCGGGGCCTTGTGGCCCTCCTCCACAGTGGACCCCCAAGGCATGATGGGAACGGCCGTGGGAGGCGCAGCCGCTCCCTCCCCAGAGGATATAGGGGGATGCCCAGGGCCCGCGTGGGAAGCGAAATGGTAATGTGCCAGTGGAAGCTTCGATTGGATTGGACTGGAGTTGAGCAGGGGTCCGCTGAGCGCCGGGGAAGTAGAGCAGAGTCAGAGCCCGCCCTGCCCTTTCCAGGCCTAAGTGGCAGGAGGGGACATGGGCATTGTAATGCCTCCAAAATAGACACTGCTCTGTGGTCTTCACGTCTGAGAACTGACTTAATCCACACGATGACTCCACTGGGAGGCACTGGCGGCGTCGCCGCCGTCCGGGTGTGCAAACTGAGGCCCAGACCAGTTGAGGCCCGAGGGCACATGATCGGTAGGTGGCGGGAGCCGGAGTTGGAGCGCCGCAGTCCCTCTCGTCCCCACCTGGCACCACCTTGGCTTCTGAGCCAATTTCAGAGCATTGGACCTTTTCTCTCTACGACGGTGACACATTTCTCGGCCACTAGGCCAACTCACACCACAGCTGGTCCCAAAGCAGTTGACAGCGAATGATAAGTGCACGCCGCTTTCACACCTTCTGCTTCTGTAGCTGCAGGAAATGGAAGGTTCTGTCGTGGGCCAAGGAAAGAAGGTGATTTGGGACAGTGTGGCACCTCAGGGGAGGGCAGGAGGGCTGGCCGAGGTGGCAGGCCTGGGGACCAGCTGCCTGCGCTGCCTGGCCTCGCACCTGAGAAGCAGAGGGGTGATGCCCCTCCTCTGTCTGCCGCTGAGGCGGGAAAGCCCGTTCTGCAGTGTAACGACAGACCTAGGAAAGGTCTGAGTCTCCAAAAGCAGTGGCTCTAAGGGGACTAGTGCAATGAGCAGGCTGGCAGGGGAGAGAGGCGTGAAGCCCCTAGGGGACAGACGATTCTAGAAGCTTCCAGAAGGTGAACGCGCTGTGGGTATCGCTTCACTCTTACGTCTGTTTTCTTCTGATGAAAACTGTTGGCGGCTCCTGAGGCCGAGGGGGGGAAGACGGGGCCTGTCTTTAGGATGCTTTGCTTTCTAACCACACTCTCTTGGTAACCACAGAGGAAAAAGGCAGCGCGCTCTTCCACTCTTGCCAGCCAATCAGCAGGACCACGACGTCTCTCTCGCGGGCGTCCGCCGCCCTGGGGCAAGGCCGCGGCATCTGCATCGGAAATCACGGGGACGTCTTCCTGCCGGAGAAGCTGGCTCGCAGCAGCGGTTTCTCTCAGCTCTGAACCAGCAGTGGTGGCCGCCTCGAGCCATACCCGGGGTTGCACATGCAGCCCGAGTCCAGGCAGGCCCTCTTGCATGTCGCTGTGGCCAGCTGCCTCTGCACGGCCACCGTCTACGCCGGGGTGTTCGATGGCATCTTCATCCAAGTGGGCTACGAGCACTATGCCGAAGCGCCGGTGGCCAGCCTCCCCGCCTTCCTGGCCATGCCCTTCAACTCCCTCATTAACGTGGCCTACGTCCTCCTGGGGATGTACTGGCTACGGAGACGTGCCAGGGCCCCGGGGCGCGCCGTGGAGGTGTGGAGGGCTCGTTACCTGAAGGACGTCTTTGCCAGCATGGCCCTGGTCTACGGCCCGGTTCAGTGGCTGCGGATCGCGACGCAGCTGCACCACGCCGCCGTGCTTGACCAGTGGCTCACCCTGCCCATCTTCGCATGGCCGGTGGCCTGGTGCCTCTCCCTCGACAGGGGTTGGGAGCCCTGGTTGCTCCTTGCCATCGAGTGTCTCTCTCTGGGCAGTTACGGCCTCGCCTTGCTGCACCCCTATGGCTTTGAGGTCGCGCTGGGCGCCCACATCATAGCTGTCGTGGGCCAGGCCCTGCGTACTCACAGGCGCTATGGCAGTGCCACCTCAGGAACCTCTTTGGCTCTGGGCACGCTCTCCTGCTTGGGCTTCGTGGTCCTCAAGCTGTGTGACCATCGGCTCGCGCGCTGGTACCCCTTCCAGCGGCTCACGGGCCACTTCTGGTCCAAAGTCTGTGACGTGCTCCAGTTCCACTTTGCATTTTTGTTTCTGACAAATTTAAACACTGGCCAAAGACTTCCTCCTGAGGGGAAGGTGCACTAAAGTGTGGAGAGGAAAACCTAAAGAAGAAAAACAAAAGAAAGAAGAAGGAGAAGGAGAAGAAGGAAGAGGAGGAGGAGGAGGAAGAAGAAGGCGAAGGAGAAGAAGAAGGAAAAGAAGGAGGAGGAGGAGGAAAAAGGAGAAGAAGAAGAAGAAGAAAAGGGGCACCCAGTTATCGGGCTCCCTGCGTGGAGCCTGCTTCTCCCTCTGCATGTGTCTCGGCCCCTCTCTGTGTCTCTCATGAATAAATAAAATAAAAATTCTTAAAAAAAAAAAGACATGTGGCTTACATGAAAGACTGTCCCTCCCCTCGAAGTTACGGGCTTCGATATTTAGGGGTGAAATGTTATGCTGTCGGCAACTTTCAAAGACCTAGAGCAGGTATCCAAGTGCAGGGGATGTGGGGGGCATTGTACTAATCTTGTAACTTTTCTGTAGTTTGACATTTTTTCAAAATAAAATGTTGGGGGCAAATGACCCCCAAGAAATCTATCGCTGTCACAGTTGGAGAGAAATGGTGACCCGCAATAGCTCCAGGCTGTAGGTCACGCACGTGGGCTGCTGACCACTATGCAGGGTAGCTTCTGGCCCGCATGCCAGGCCAGGCAGCGGGGATGCCAGCGGGCGTCCCCAGAGGCGAGTGGGTTCAGGGAGACCGAGTCACATCAGACACATGGTGAGCAGACTGATGGGGAAATCAACAGTGCGACTGCCAAGCTGACAGCAGGTCACGCAGAAGAAGCCACACCACGTCAGCTCCTTTGTGGGGCAGGGCACGGTGGGTCTAGATGAAGGAAACACAAACGTCAAAAGTTGAATGCTCAACAGAGGGGCGCCTGGGTGGCTCAGGGGGTTCAGTGTCTACCTTCAGCTCGGGTCATGGTCTCAGGGCCCTGGGATTGAGTCCTGCATCGGCTCTCTTGCTCTCTCTCTGTCAAATGGATAAATAAAAATCTTTAAAAGAATAAAAGTTTAGGGGCAGCCCAGGTGGCTCAGCGGTTTGGCGCCGCCTTCAGCCCAGGGCGTGATCCTGGAGACCCTGGATCGAGTCCCACGTCGGGCTCCCTGCGTGGGGACCTGCTTCTCCCTCTGCCTGTGTCTCTCATGAATAAATAAATAAAATCTTAAAAAAATAAAAGAATAAAAATTTAAAGAATGAGTTCTCAACGGAACGTCGCCCCCAGAACCAGGCGGTGGCTGAGATGTTCTTAGCGACAGGGGTCACTGAAGCGTCGTGTGGCTGTTTCCATTGGAGAGAGACCCAGAGCATGGTCTGAGCAAGCCCTGCCTCCCTGTCACCCCAGGCCCTTAGGGTTTTGTTTTTTTTTTTAAGATTTTATTTATTTATTCACGAGAGACACCGAGAGAGAGAGAGAGAGAGAGAGAGAGAGAGAGAGAGAGAGAGGCAGAGACCCAGGCAGAGGGAGAAGCAGGCTCCATGCAGGGAGCCCGATGCGGGACTCGATCCCGGGTCTTCAGGATCACGCCCTGGGCCCAAGGCAGATGCTAAACCGCTGAGCCCCCCGGGGATCCCCAACCCTAGGCCCTTAGGAGCCATGGTGTCCGGATGGCGTCTTGAAACCCCCTGCCGTGCTTGCCATGCAGGTGACAATATTTGAAGCAGCAAGCGCAGGGGTGACGCCGTGGCTGAAGACATGCTGAGGATCTCTGCCCTCTACAGACCCCTGGGGGCCACCCGCGCCGTGTTCCTTCTTCTCGCCATGTTCCTTCTTCCCGCGTGTTACTACGCCCTTACACGCTCTTTCCATCCCGTCTTCAGAAGGGCATCTGGTTTGGGGGATCCCTCGGTGCCTCAGCGGTTTAGCGCCTGCCTTCGGCCCAGGGTGTGATCCTGGAGACCGGGGATCGAGTCCCACGTCGGGCTCCCTGCGTGGGTCCTGCTTCTCCCTCTGCCTCTCTCTGTCTCTCTCCCTCTCTCTCTCATGAATAAATAAATAAAATCTTAAAAATATATATATCCTTTAAAAAAAAGTTTGGAAGACAAAGGCGGAGGTAAGGAGGACGCCGTCTGTGCCCAGTGGCATCTCAGGACGGGCTGCCCACATGCACCTGCTCCGTGTCCCCCGAGGCCCCTCCCCCTGGAGCCTGCAGGTTGGCCCGCAGACCGTTGCCATGAGCGTTGAGAAGCTTTTGGGACTGGACGTCCTGCCCCACCCGAGCACCTCTCAAGGGGGGTGGGGAGTGAACCAAGCCTCGCCTGAGGAACCCCGCAGGGGAAGGCCCGTGAGCCGCGCCTCCGCTTGGGCAGCAGCCAAGCAGCGTCTGCCCGGCCCACGAAGCCTGGGCGCATGGCGTGGCCCGGCTCAGGGTGTGGGGCCCGGGGGCG
This sequence comes from Canis lupus familiaris, assembly GCF_011100685.1. Classification (NCBI taxonomy): domain Eukaryota; kingdom Metazoa; phylum Chordata; class Mammalia; order Carnivora; family Canidae; genus Canis; species Canis lupus. Next base: position 123,010,305 of record NC_049260.1, read on the forward strand.
AGGCATGCTAGTGGGTGAGGAGCAGGGCGGCATTTGCTCGGGGAAGCAGCTCTGAAGTCTCCGCATGCTTCAGAAGAGGAAAAGGGGATCCCTGGGGGGCTCAGCGGTTTGGTGCCTGCCTTGGGCCCAGGGCACGATCCCAGAGTTCCTGGATCGAGTCCCGCGTCGGGCTCCCTGCATGGGGCCTGCTTCTCCCTCTGCCTGGGTCTCTGCCTCTCTCTCTCTCTCTCTCTCTCTCTCTCTCTCTCTGTCTATCGTGAATGAATAAATAAAACCTTTAAAAAAAAAGAAGAGGGGGATCCCTGGGTGGCGCAGTGGTTTAGCGCCTGCCTTTGGCCCAGGGCGCGATCCTGGAGACCCGGGATCGAATCCCACGTCAGGCTCCCGGTGCATGGAGCCTGCTTCTCCCTCTGCCTGTGTCTCTGCCTCTCTCTCTCTCTCTCTCTGTGACTATCATAAATAAATAAAAATTTAAAAAAAGTTTAAAAAAAAAAAAAAGAAGAGGAAAAAGGCTATGGGTGTCCGTAGGGAGGCCACCCTGACCTCAGCGAGGCCGGCGGGAGCGAGGGGAAGACTCACCCGCTTGGGGGGCTCAGCTAGGGATGAGGATGGGGGTGCAGGCAGAGGGCCCCGGGGTCTTACACGGGGTGGGCTCTCCACCTAATAGCTGGTGATTCCCCCCTTGGGCTGTTTCTGTCGCAGCTGCTGTCTGCCTCATCGAGGAGTAGGTCCCCTGAGGGCGGCTGGGGTTCCGCCCGGCCTTGTTCATTGAGCAATGACTTTTCATTCGACTTCATTTCATTTCTTACCAATACTGAATAAATAAGCTCGAGAACCTTCTGGTTTTCATTCCACCCCTGTGTCAGGCTGGGTCCCCACAGGAAACAGGTGGCATGCTCAGATTAGGGTGACTCAGGACGGTTTCATGGAGAAGTATGCACGCCACTGTGGGGGTGGGGGAGCGCCGGGGCCCGGGGAGCCCCTGGGCAGGGTGGACGGCACCCGAAGTGTACACTGCTGTGGAAGGCACACGGGGCGGGGGCGAGACCTCCCGAAGGCCAGACCCTCCGTCCTCCCATCTCCCATCCGGGTTGGCAGATAAAGTGCAGCTCCACGAAGGAAGCGTGTCCCAAATACCACCAGACGCACTTATACTAAGAAACTGTTGCATTAAAAAAAAAGAAAAGAAAAGAAAAAAGAAACTGTTCCGTTGTTTATCTTAAATTCGGATTTAGGGCAGCCCAGGCGGCTCAGCGGCTCAGCACCGCCTTCGGCCCAGGGCGTGATCCTGGGGACCCGGGATCGAGTCCCACGTCCAGCTCCTGCATGGAGCCTGCTTCTCCCCCTGCCTGGGTCTCTGCCTCTCTCTCTCTCTCTCTGTCTCTGTCTCTCTTGGATAAATAAATAAAATCTTTAAAATAAATAAATAAATTCAGATTTAACTGGGTGCACTCAAAAAAGACACTTTTATTTGCTCAATCAGCTAACCCAACCGAACCCGGAGGCCCAGAACCTTCTCTCCCTGCCCCCTGTTTCCTCAAAGTGTGACCAGCATGGGCCACGCGGCTTCCTGCATCCCCTCCGGGGCTGACCGCCCCCACCCAGCCCCTGGGCTCCAGGGTGCGAGCAACGTTGGAGGCGCTAGAGGAAGAAGGCTGGTGGCGGTGCCACCCCCGCCCGTCCCCACCCCGTCCCCCACCCCCTCTGGGCCCTGCGGCACTTTCATGTCCTCCCCGCCCCGTGTGCTCGCTTCTCCGTCTTACCACCGCCCGCCCCTGCCCGAGAAGCCCGAGAAGCCCCTGGGCACCAGCGGGGCCCCCTCCCTGCTTTGGGCCCTAGCGGTTCAGAGGTCCCTAAGCTGGGAGGGATCTGCAGAGCTGTCCGCCCCCCCCCCCCACCGAGTTTCAGAGAAACGGAAACTCTAGAAGTTGGACTTGGCCGACAGTTGCACCAGAAACCCCACATCCCACCCCTGCCCGGGGTCCTGCCCGCTGCGCCCCCACCTGTCCCTGGCGCCGCGGCCTCGCCCTCCCAGCCCACAGCCCGGGCACTTGCCCCCCAGTGAAAGTAGTTGGGGTGCTTTTGCTGACCGTGGAGGTAACACGGGCTTGTTGGGGTGAGGTTGCATGTTGGGGGGGGGGGACTAGCCCCCTGGGAGGCCTGTCAGGATTCCAGGGGCCCTGCCACGGGGCCGCGCGCCCCTGCACCTGCGTGCTGGGTGCAGATGCTGCCCCAGGCCCCTTCGTGCTTGAGTGATGAGGTGTCGGTGGCCAGGGCTGCTCCGGGCGCCTTCCCCCGACGTCGCACCCTCACGCAGGGCCCTGGCTCCGTCCCCGCTCAGCGCGTGTCAGCCGTGTGGCTGGAGGCAGCCAGGGCTCAGGCCTCTGTCTGTTGGAAGTTTGGGTCTGTTCCTCCTCATTATTGATCTTTTTCTTCTTCTTCTTTTTTTTAAAGATTATTTATTTATTTATTCATCAGAATACACAGAGAGGAGAGAGAGAGAGGCAGAGACCCAGGCAGAGGGAGAAGCAGGCTCCACGCAGGGAGCCTGACGTGGGACTCGATCCCAGGTCTCCAGGATCAGGCCCTGATCTTTTTTCTTCTTGATTTGTAGGAACTCTGTTTTATATTATAAACATTAACCGTTCACCTGGCGTGCAGATGATGAATATGTTTTCTTGATCATCTGTCTTTGGACTTTGTGGATATTTCAAAGTCACGGGGTTGGAGGTTCCCATGGCCCTCTACGTGTCCACGGCTGTGTTTCTCTACATAGCTTTTGTTTCTGGTCTCACTTCGGACGCTTTCCCAGGTGCCTACTGTCTACTCATCAGGCAGCTTTGTCAAATCTTAACATCTCCTACAGCTGCTTCCGATCCTTTTCAGTATAAAATCTGCCCTATAATACCGGGAGAGGCAGGGGCGCCCGGCTGGCTCTGTTGGTGGAGTCTGCGACTCTTGATCTCAGGGTCGTGAAAGTCATCTCCCCAACGTGGGGCATAGAGAGTACGCTCAAAAATCATTTAAAGCGGTAATCATAAATAAAAAATCCTTAAAACGGGGGCGCCTGGGTGGCTCAGCGCTTTAGCACCTGCCTTCGGCCCAGGGCATGATCCTGGAGTCCCAGGATCGAGTCCCGCATCAGGCTCCCTGTATGGAGCCTGCTTCTCCCTCTGCCTGGGTCTCTGCCTCTCTCTCTGAATAAATTTAAAAAATCTTAAAAAAAAAATTTAAAAAGTACATTTAGAAATAACACCGTTCAGCTGTTCTTGTCTACGTGACAGTTTGCCGGACGGTAGTAGTCAGCCGGCGCTCCTTGGGGTCACGTCCCGTCGAGGCGAGGCGATCCCAAAGCTCTGTGCCCGGGGTTTCCGCGAAGCCTGGGGGGACGCAGCCCTTCCAACAGGTAGAGCAGCCCCCTGCCCCGGGAGATCTCCAGCAGGTGAAATCTTAGGATGAGCGGAACCGGGCGGTTTATGAGCCCCCAAACACCAACGTGGCTGGGGCGCACCTCCCCGCCTCTCGGTGGAGGCGGGGCCCCTGGTCCTGCCGGAACCCCCGTGCCCGGTGCCCAGAGGCGGTGTGCTCCCCCCACCCCACCCCCACCCCCGGCGGCCCTGGGCCCGCTGCCTTTCCACCGGCCGCCTGACTTCCAGGGCCTGCTCAGTTTGCGGCCCGGGCCACGGTCGCATGGCAGGTCCTTCACCCGTGGTCGTGTTTTTCTAGTCTTTTCTTCCACTTCCTGCCCCTCGCTTTGATCTTTGCCCTCTGTTTCTCTTCAGAATCGCTGACTTCTGGTTTTACTTCTGTGTCTTCTTTCTGGGCCCCGCCTGACTTCCACCGGGGCCTCCGCCACGGCGTGTGGGCGGCCTGCGCCCCGGCCAGCTCAGCCCTCTGCCCCGACACCACGAAACCGTGGGGCGCCTGGGGGGCTCCGCGGGTGAGTGTCTCCCTTCGGCCCAGGGCGTGATCTTGGGGTCCTGGGATCAAGTCCCGCGTCGGGCTCCCTGCGAGGGGCCTGCTTCTCCCTCTGCCTGGGTCTCTGCCTCTCTCTCTCTCTCTCTCTGTGTCTCTCATGAATAAATAACTACAATATTTTTTTAAAAAGACATGAAACCTGGCCGATTCGGTTGGAGCCCCAGGCCTGCCTTCCTGCCCCGCAGGTGACCCCCATCCAGGCTGCTCCCCACGTGCCCTGGCCCCTTCCCGTGTCTGGGGCCGCGCACTGGCGATGTTTGCAACTGTCTACACACGCACCGCATGGTCCACACCCCTTCTCTCGCAGGCTGCAGATGTGGATCGCCGGCAGGCTCCCCCCGGGGCTCCCGGGGTGCCCACCCAGGGGGTTCCTCCTCTGGTGCCACGTCCACGCCTCTCTTCTCACGTGCAAGCCCTTCGCAAGCCGCGCGTGACTCGGAGGAGCCAAATCCATCGCCGAAGAGGTTGCTGGAATGACTGCCCCGCACAGGTCCCGCCGCTCCCCGTCCACACCCGCACGGGGTGCTGTCAGAGGCCTTACCGTGGGCCGATCTAACGCGGGGGGGCCTGGAATGTCATTTCCTTCTTGGTTGCCTCTCCCGGCTTAAAATTGAGGCTGCCTGCGTCAATGAAACCTAGCATAGGAGCCGGCAATGGCACTTCTAGGTGTCTCCCCAAAAAAAGAGAAAGTGGGGGGTTGAAGAGAGGCTTGCACACTCGTGTTCATGCTCCACGCAGTGCAGTCCAATTCACAGAAACCAAAAGGCAGGAGCAGCCCCAGGGCCCCGGGGGCACGGGGGGATAAGCCCGATGTGGCCGGCGGTGCAATGGCACGCCGTGCGGTCCCCCAGAGGGAGGACTTTCAGACACCTGCTACGACACGACACGCGTGAACGCGGGAGACATCCTGCTGAGCCTGAGAAGCCAGACACAAAAGGACAGATGCGCGGGAGTCCGCGTCTACGAGGTGCCCGGAGCAGTCGGATTCGGAGGGACGGGACGTGGGACGGTGGGCGCGCTGGTGGGGGGGGCGGAGGGGGCGTCCGTGTCTCACGGGACAGGGTTTCAGTGGGGACGTCCGAAAGGTGCCGGGGCAGGGTGGCAGGGGCGGCTGCACAAAATAGGGACCCTCTTGGTGCCACCGCGCCGTGCACATGGTTAACATGGTGAATTTGAGGTCCTCGGGGTTTAACCACATTTTTATTTTAGACACAGAGTGAGCGTTGCGTGGGGGAGTCGAGGAGGGGAGAGCCTCCAGCAGGCTGCACGACCGGCCCGGAGCCCGATGCGGGGCTCGATCCTAGGACCCTGAGATGGTGACCTGAGCCGAAACCAGGAGCCAGACGCTCAACCGACGAGCCCCCCAGACGCCCCCTAACCACATTTAAAAAAATCAGTGTTGATTTTTGCCTTTCACGAGTGTGGGTGGGCTCTGTGAGCTCTGTGTGCCTCACCTGCCGCTCCTGTGCGGCCGCGGGCTTGCAGGCCCTTAGGCAGCGTCTACACCTGGCGAGGCGACCACGCCATCAGCCCGGCACACGCTGCGGCACCGCTGCGGCTGCCCCGGGACGGGAGACAGGGGTCCGACCGGCGGAGCTAACAGCTCTGAATCAAGGGCTTACTGTCCAGGAAGGTGAGTTACAGACGTCGAAGGACCGTCAAGTTCCTGGAGGTGGGAAGTAGTCCAGGTGGGCTTTGCTCCGGGGCTTTATTTTTTTTTTAAAGATTTATTTATTTATTCATGATAGACAGAGAGAGAGAGAGAGAGAGAGAGGCAGAGACACAGGCAGGGGGAGAAGCAAGCTCCATGCAGGGAGCCTGACGCGGGACTTGATCCCGGGACCCCAGGATCACGCCCTGAGCCAAAGGCAGACACTCAACCGCTGAGCCACCCTGGTGCCCCCCATTCGCCTTTTTAAAGGGTACGGTTCAATGGCTTTTAGTATAGTCACAGGGTTGTACAACGGTCACCACTGTCTCATTCCAGAACGTTGTCACCATCCTGAAAAGAATCCCAGGACCCATGAGCGGTCACTCCTCGTTCCCTCCCCCCCACCCGTGACACCGCTCAGCTGCGCTCTGCGCCTGTGCACTTGCCGGTCACGGACACCTGATAGGAACGGGACCGCTCAGTGTGTTTGGAGTCAGGCTCCCTTCACCCAGCGTGGGCGCGAGGTCTGTTCCTTCTGTAGCGCGTCCCTATTCCCCTGGCCGTAGGGCCCTATCGTACCCCAGTACGTGCACAGGCCACTTTCACTTATCTGCTCGTCAGACACACTGTTTCCACCTCTTGGCTCTTAGGAGGAACGCGGCTTGAACCTTTCTGGATACATGTCTTTGAGCACAGAAGTTGTCCCTTCCCTTGGTGTCTGGCTGCGAGTGGAAGTCCCAGCCGTCACACTGTCTCCAACAGGCGCAGCCCATTTAGCTTCCTACCAGCCACCAAGGCCATTCCGTCCCGGCTTTTGTTACTATTGCTTCATTATGGCCATTCTAGTGGGTGTGAAGCTTTGAAAACACTATCTGAGTTTTTTTTTTAATTTTAAGATTTTATTTATTTATTCATGAGACACACAGAGAGAGAGGCAGAGACTCAGGCAGAGGGAGAAGCAGGCTCCATGCAGGGAGCCCGACGTGGGACTCGATCCCGGGACCCCGAGGTCACGACCTGAGCCAAAGGCAGATGCTCAACTGCTGAGCCCCCCGGGTGCCCCTCATTCTGAAATTTCCAAAGCCTCTAATCAGAACCTCCACAGTAGGTGCCCTAGCAAGAGCTGGGGGCCAGGAGTGGACACGGGAGTCCTCCAACGTCGCTTCCACTGGAGACAACCCTGCCCTGGCCGGGCGAGTTAGTCAGAGATGTTTCCCCATGAAACTCATCTCTGCATTGGGATGGGCTGTTTTCCCAGATGATTGTTGCTTATATGGCACATCCCAAACAGGTAGAGGAGCCGAGCCTGTGACGCCCCCAAGGGACTGAGCCACAGCCACCACTTACAACAGATGTCACCTCTGAGGGGACTTCAGACGGGGACACTGTCAGACATTGTCAGACTGTATCAAAACCATGATGTCCAGGCATATGCTGTTTACTCGAGACACACCTACAACATGACTGTGCAAGATTACACGCGGACGAGTGAGAAAGAAGATCTACCTCGGCGCCTGCTAACCCAGAGAGCTGGCACAGCTATGGGATAAAATGCGCTGCAAGAACATTTTAGGGATCCCGTTAACATACTTTCAAAACACACAAAGCAAAAATTGACAGGACTCCAGGGAGAAGTAGACAGATGTAGCATCCCAGATGGAAGTTTCTATGGGCTTCCCTCAAAGGTGTGCGGGTCAAGGAGACAAGAGCTCTGTGGAGTTGCAGCAAATGTGAACAAGCCTGTGACTCAGGGCGCTCTGACGGGCAGGCGGCCTCCCACGTCCCCCCACATCCACGAGTGGCATTGAAACCCAAGAATAGCATCGTGGCCACAAAGCAAGAAGCAAGTAAGTTTGAAGACTTGGTGTTAGACCGGGACGCCTGGGGCGTGGGGGGGTGTCCCGGGATCGAGTCCTGCATCGGGCTCCCCGCAGGGAGCCTGCTTCTCCCTCTGCCTGTGTCTCTGCCTCTCCCCCTATGTCTCTCATGAATAAATAAATCAAATCTTAAAAAAAAAAACATAAAAGAAAGACTTGGTGTTAGACCACATTCTTGGAGCTCAGCGCAATTAGGTCGGAGGCGCATAGCATGCGCACATGCAATTGCCATACATGGCAAAGTTTTAAAAGTCGTGATGAGAATTTTAAGATTCTTAGAACCACCTTAATAGGAACAAGTACATAATGACACTGGAGGCTGATGGCGCGTCAAGTGAGTCCTACGGCCTTAGAAGCTGACAGAAATTCTTTCTATGAGCATATTAGGGGGACGACCGGAACTCTCCACATATGCACACTGAAGGCCCCATCAAACCAACCCCCGACGGTAAACACTAGGGTGACCTCCATCACTACAGATTGGTTTTTGTTTTTTTTTTTAAGATTTATTTATTTATTCATGATAGAGAGAGAGAGAGAGACAGGAAGAGGGAGAAGCAGGCTCCATGCAGGGAGCCCAACGCGGGATTTGATCCCAGGTCTCCAGGATCGCGCCCTGGGCCGAAGGCAGGCGCCAAACCGCTGAGCCCCCCAGGGATCCCCTACAGATTGGTTTTGCATGTTCTGGAACTTCACAGAAATGGCAGCGTGTCCCGAGCGACCGTCATACTCATAACAGCACGTACATTCCTTTCTATCACCGAGTGTCATTCCACCGTATTGACACAGGGAAACTAAAGGGACCCCATGAAAAACTGCCTTTCCCGCTGGTTTTCCTGCTCCTGTTCTTGCTAGGACCTATACCTGCCCCTCACACACGCTTTACGGAACAGATAGTCTATGTCTTCCTTGTGAAGGTCAAGGAGGTGGTGATGTTTTGGAGTCTTCCAGTGCAACGGATAGCGCGTAAGGGGGGACTGGGCAGGGCTGTCGAGAACGTTCTCCAAGCCCACCGAGTCATCAAGACCCCTGGCTCCAGTGCGTACGAGACTTAAGGAGGACACCTAAACACTCCTCTTTGTTCCCTGATTACTGCAAAGACCCGTGCTCCAGCCTACCGTCCTCAATAAAAATCCCGGCCCCAAGCAAGCATGAGACTCATTCCCTTTTCCTTTCTGAGTCTCCTGGACACTACCTGTATCTAGACTCTCTTAGGTCTTTTTTTTTTTTTTTAGTAATAATCATTTTATTTTTTTAAATAATAAATTTACTTTTTATTGGTGTTCAATTTGCCAACATACAGAATAACACCCAGTGCTCATCCCGTCAAGTGCCCCCCTCAGTGCCCGTCACCCAGTCACCCCCAACCCCCTCTCTTAGGTCTTCAATGAACTCTACCCTCACTTTCTCTTGGCTCGCATTGGGTTTCTATCCTGCGTAAAGCCGAGGACCCTCCTGGCTGGTCTTAGGGCCCCTGACTGGGTTCTCAGATCCACCCGGCCCACATCAGTGTGGGTACTGGGCAGTTCTGTGGATTTGTTCCTTTTGTTGGGCATTTGGGTTGTTTCCAAGTGCTCCGGACACTTACGCACACGTCTTTGTGTGGACATATGCTTCCATTCTTTTTTTGGTATAAAAATTTGAAGTGGAATTGCTTGCTTGGGGTGAAGGTCAAGATCGTAAGAAACTGCCAAGCAACAGAGAGCCCCTGCTCTGCTGTCCTGCCCTCTGCTCCTCTGTGGTCTATTCAATAAACTTCTAGGTCTGAAGGAAAGAAAGAAAGAAAAAGAAAGAAAGAAAGAAAGAAAGAAAGAAAGAAAGAAAGAAAGAAAGAAAGAAAGAAGAAAGGAAAGGAAAGAAAGAAAGAAAGGAAAGGAAAGGAAAGAAGAAAAGAAAAAAAGAAAAGAAAAGAAAGAAAAGAAAAGAAAAGAAGAAAAGAAAAGAAAAGAAAGAAAAGAAAAGAAGAAAAGAAAAGAAAAGAAAAGAAAAGAAAAGAAAAGAAAAGAAAAGAAAAGAAAAGAAAAGAGGGCAGCCCTGGTGGCTCTGCGATTTAGAGCTGCCTTGGGCCCAGGGCGTGATCCTGGAGACCTGGGATCGAGTCCTGCATCGGGCTCCCTGCATGGAGCCTGCTTCTCCCTCTGCCTGTGTCTCTGCCTCTCTCTGTGTCTCATAATAAATAAAATATTTTAAAAAATAAATAAAATAAAAAGATTTTATTGGGACACCTGGGTGGCTCAGGGCATGATCCCGGGGTCCTGGGGTTGAGTCCCACACCCGGTTCCCCACAGGGAGCCTGCTTCTCCCTCTGCCTGTGTCTCTGCCTCTCTCTCTCTGATGAATAAATAAATAAAATCTTAAAAAAAATAAGAAAAAAGCAAAAAAAGAGAAACTTCCCAACAGTTATCCGTGGTATCCGTAGTGACTGTCTCAATTTACCCTTCCCCTGGCTCCAGGTCCTCACCGATACTTAGTATGACCAGTCTTTTTACTGGAATCATTCTGGGGTGTGTGTGTGTGTCTGTGTCTGTGTGTGTGTCACTGTCCCCTGCTTTTCTCTTGCATGTCCCCTTGACTGATGAGGAGGTCGGGCATCTCTTCCTCTCTGTCCGCCCTAGTGGGGAGGGCCGGAGGCAAGGACAGCAGAGAAGGAGAGGGCCGGGGGGCCGAGAGCCCCGCAGGGAGAAGCACGGGGGCCTCGGGCGGGCTCCCCACTCTGGATCCGCAGTAACTGGAGGCGAGCTGCCTTCTGGGTCCGTGGCCCTGAGCCAGGGGAGAGCCACGGGCTCTGGGTGGGGCCCCTGCCGCCCTCGCTCCAGGCTTCCTGGCTGGGGGTGGGGAGGCCCCGTGGGCCGCAGGGCTTTCAGGCTCACTCCCACTCCGTCGTGGGACAGCCAGGAGAGCAGGGAAGCTGCGTGGCCAAAACTGACCCTGGAAGAAAGAGAACAGCTGAACAGAGAGGAAACAGGGGAGAGACACCAGACAGCCACCCCTGCAACAGCCTCAGGCCCTTCAGAAACAGGTCGTTCTAGTGCATTAAAGAAAATAAAGAAAAGCTTCCAAATGTGCTTTATGAAACCAGAAGAGCCTTCCCCTCCCAGAACACCAGCAGCCACAGTTACTCTCTGTGGGTTCGTCCCAGGAGTCCAGGCCGACCGAATAAGGGAAACTGCTTTCCACACCTGACAAGGATAACAGCCCCCTGCACAGACCCCACAAAGAAAGCTGCAGATCACTGTCACCCGTGAGCATTGATGCACGTTTTGAAAATAAAAATATTCGTTAAAAAAAAATATATTCGTTAATATGATCCAAAAGCAGATTAAGAAATGAATATATCTTGCCGTACGGTCATGAATAAGACCAGCCTCGTTCGGACTCCCTTGGGGCTGCTGATCTAATAGAGGAGAGGATTTAATAAACACACACACACACACACACGTGCAAATATCAAGCGTGGGATTGTGTCGTGGGTGGGAGGAGAGGGACTACTCCAGGCAGAAGTAACACTTGGCCTGCTACGCACCTTTATTTTAACTGGCTAAATTCTGCGCACTTAGCAGCGTGGCCTTGAGCAGGTCACCTAACCTCTCTGAACCTTCCCCTTTCACCTATAGAGTAGAAATAACCACTGTAGCTCCCCTGTATTGAACTATGCCCAGATAATTTATCATCTACAGAAGGACACTTCCTTTTTTTTAAGATTTTTATTTTTATTTATTTATTTTTTTAAAGATTTTTATTTTTTTTTTATTTTTTTTTTAAATTTATTTATGATAGTCATACAGAGAGAGAGAGAGAGAGAGAGAGAGAGGCAGAGACACAACAGGCAGAGGGAGAAGCAGGCTCCATGCACCGGGAGCCTGATGTGGGATTCGATCCCGGGTCTCCAGGATCGCACCCTGGGCCAAAGGCAGGCGCCAAACCGCTGCGCCACCCAGGGATCCCCAGATTTTTAAATTAAAAAAAGATTTTTAAATTTATTTATTCATGAGAGACACAGAGACAGAGAGAGAGAGGCAGAGGCCCAGGCAGAGGGAGAAGCAGGCCCCATGCAGGGAGCCCGATGCAGGACTCGATCCCGGGACCCCAGGATCACGCCCTGGGCCGAAGGCGGGCGCTGAACCGCTGAGCCACCCGGGCTGCCCCAGAAGGACACTTCTAAAAATGATAAAAGGGCACGATTGCAAGCGAGCGAGCAAGCACAATCAGAGTTCACTCCGACAGTGCCCGGATGATTCAATGAGGCATGATGTTACTATCATTAGTAATATTAATGTGTCGGAGGAGGAAAACATGACATCAGGAGATGTCAAAGGTATTTGAAGCAATTCCACTTCGGGGTGTAGATTGGAACGAGTTGCAGGCAGGGCCTGGGACAGAGACTTAGACAGCAGTGTTCGCAGCAGCGTGACTCACAGCTGCCGAGAGGTGGAAGCCACCCAAGTGTCCATCAACTGATGAATAGATAAACAAAATGGGATAGAGACAGACAATGGAATGTGATTCAGCCTTAAAAGGGAATAAAATTCCCTTTTTAAAAAAAGACTTTATCTTGGGGATGCTTTTCCTGATTTCAGTTCGGGTCCTGATCTCAGGGTCCTGGGATTGAGCCCTCCGTCAGGCTCCATGCGTAGCCAGGGGTCTGCTCGAGATTTTCCCTTTCCCTCTCCCTCTGCTCCTCCCCCTTCTCTGTCTCGCTTTCAAATAAATAAATAAATAAATAAATAAATAAATAAATAAATAAGGCTTTTTAACTAGATAGATTTTATTTTTATTTTATTTTTTAAAAATATTTTATTTATTTATTCATGAGAGACCCAGGCAGAGGGAGAAGTAGGCTCCCTGCGGGGAGCCCGATGTGGGACTCCATCCTGGGACTCTGGGACCACACCATGAGCCGAAGGCAGACACTCAACTGCTGAGCCACCCAGGCATCCCCTGATAGATTTCATATTTTTTTAAGATTTTATTTATTTATTCATGAGAGAGAGAGAGAGAAGCAAGGACCCAGGCAGAGGGAGAAGTGGGATCCACACAGGGAGCCCGACGTGGGACTCAATCCCGGGACTCCAGGATCACGCCCTGGGCCGAAGGCGGGCACTCAACCACTGAGCCACCCAGGGATCCCCTAGATTTTATTTTATTTTATTTTATTTTATTTTATTTTATTTATTTATTTTATTTTATTTTTTATTTTTTAGATTTTATTTTATTATTATTATTTTTTTAGATTTTATTTTAAAGTAATCTCTACACCCAATGTGGGGCTCGAACTCCCAAGCCGGAGATCAAGAGTCATGTGCTCTACGGACTGAGCCAACAAGGGCCCCCAAAAAGGAATAGAATTCTGATACACGTTTCAACAGGGATGAGCCTCGAAAACGTACTAAGTGAAAGAAGCCAAGATACCGAAGGACGCGCAGTGTGCGCTTGCATTCTGTGAGGTGCCTGCAGTAGGCAACCTAGGACGGTGGGTGCCCGGCTGGGGCGGGGGCCGGGGGTGGGGAGCAGATGTCTAATGGGGCCAGATTTCAGTTTGGGAAGATGCAAGCATTGAGGGAATGGATGGTGGGGATGGTCACGCGACCAGGTGAATGACCCGAACTTCAATGCCGCTGACCCGTACAGCTCCACATGGTGCAAGTAGGCAATTTTACATGCATATTTTCTCCCAATAACAAAGCAGAAGAAAAAGGTATTTGATGAAATTCGCTTCTCTTAACAATGTAGGAATCAGTGATGTGACTATTGCTGCAACAATCCCCCCCAAACAGCGGCTTAAAACAACGCCAAGTCTTTGTTACGCTTGCGAATGTACAGAGTGAGCAGGGCTCCTGTTGCCGTGGGTGGCACAGCCGGGCCCAGCTCCCAGAGGGCCGCAGCTGCCGTCGCCAAGAAGTGCTGGATGTCGGCCGGCGCTCAGCCGGGGCTCAAGGTGGGGGGCACATGCGCCTTTCCATGTGGCCTTCCTCACAGCACCGTGTTCCCCTCCAAGGGAGAGCGGCCCGTGAGAGGATCCGGCCTTGGAAGTCACTAGTGTCCCTTTGGCCAGACTCCATGTAGCCAAGGCACGGAGAGGCCCGCCCAGGGTCAAGGAGACTCCACCTCCTGGTGGGGGGGGGGTGGAAATGTTCTAGAAGAGCAAGTGGGACGGGAAATATTTACTCCAACCATATATTTTGTAAAGATTTTATTTATTTACTCATGAGAGACACAGAGAGAGAAAGAGGCAGAGACCCAGGCAGAGGGAGAAGCAGGCTCCCTGCGGGGAGGCCGATGTGGGACTCGATCCCAGGACCCCGGGGTCATGCCCTGAGCCGAAGGCAGATGCTCAACCACGGAGCCACCCAGGCGTCCCAGCCATATTTTTTTCAGGAATATATATTTTGGGGCCCCTGGGTGGCTCCGCGGTTGAGCGCCTGCCTTCGGCTCAGGGCGTGACCCCGGGGTCCTGGGATCGAGTCCCGCGTCGGGCTCCCTGCATGGGGCCTCTTCTCCCTCTGCCTGGGTCTCTGCCTCTCTCTCTCTCTCTCTCTGTGTGTCTCATGAATAAATAAATAAATTCTTTAAAAAAAGTTAGAAAATGTAGCGGAGGACCCCATTCTGTACCCATTTCCTGTAGCAACACCACCAACGAGAAAAACCAACCAGTACGCAAGAGAGCTGAGGTTTGTATGTGATCAAGTGCCATTGGGTGAGATGTCAGTCGGTGACCCCGTGGAAGGGGCTCGTCCCCTGCCCCAGCTCTGACTGTGGTGGCACTGAGCCCGGCGGGCGCCCCTTATCAGCCAGGGCAGGGTCCCGTGGTCCCATGTGCTAGAACCATCTTGCCAGCCTGGGCTCCCATCTCTCCACTGGGCCTAACTTGAGACTGGGCCCCACTTGCTCTCCAGGGTTGTGGGATGGTGGCACCGGGTTGGCCCCTTTACCCAGTCTTGGGAGGACTCTCAACTCTGTAGAAGCAGACACATGTGATGATTTAAGTTTTACCGGCGATTAATTGCCCCTCCCTTCGGTTATGATCCCTCCTAAGATAACAGAGGCCACATCCACTGCTTTTCAGGATCCTGTAGTTATTCTCATTCTGGTTCTTAATTGCAGTGGTGTTCTTTTTTTTTTTTTTTTTTTTTTTTTTTTGGTGTTTGTTTTCAAACATGACCCTTGTACCCAGTGCAAAGCACTCCCCTGCCTCACCCCTCGGCCCTGCCTACCCCACAGTCCTTGCTGCTGGTGGCCCTTCAGTAGGGGATCCTCGTGGGTAGGAGCCGGCGAGACAAGCACTTGAAACCCACCACCTCCTGCCAAACGGGGGCTGGGCCCTCCGGGGCCGCTGATGGCTGCAGCCCCCTGGCCCTGGGAGCTCTCCCACGCCTGCATGAGTCAGGGGGACTCGAGCAGGGGGCAAGCTCCCCGTTCACTCCCCTCAAAGTCACACCAGCTGACGCCCCTCATTGTCAGGACGCGCGTGTGACAGCTGGTGGTGTCGGGAGGGCCAGTTCTGCTCCGTTACACCCCTCAGCTAGCTCCAAGCAGAGGTGCCCCCCCAAACGCAGCAGCTTTTGACCTCAGAATGTGAGCTACCCGGCCGAGAACTGAAACCGTAGATGATCACCCAGCCTCTGGTCTCCCAGTACTCACATGCCTTCACCAGGCCAGGAAATTCTCGTCTGGGAAGAGGAAGTTGAAAATAACTTGATTGTTTATTTCAGGAACTTCCCCAAAATCCATTTATCCAAACATGAAATTATTCAACTAGCCCTCATCAGGGTAATACCCTGGCGTCCCACAGGAGAACACGGGCTCGCCCAGTGGGGTTTTCAGAGGGCCCGTGCCTTGAAGCGTCCACCCATCTGGGACAGCTTCTCCCAGTGCCCATCACGTGCGCTCATGGAAGCTGCCACCTTAAACCAGGCCCAACAGCCCTAATTAGAGACACCCCACCCTTGACCTCACACTTCCAAGAAGCTTGATTTTGCTTGGCCTCTAGGGGAGCGGGAGCCAGCACTGGCCCAGGGGGCTCAGTTGAGAGATCTGAAACCACCATCCTCTCCTAGGCCTGTGTTAAACCACGGTGGCAGCAGACGTGGCTTCCTGTCCCCGTGAGGAACACGTCCAGGACAGGTGTCCCTTCTCATGCCGTCGTCAAAATGGGTGAGAGCAAAGTAAACTGGCTTCTGGCGCCAGGACACGCTCATTCCCGGAAGATAAGCCTGCGGCCCAACGCTTCTGGAGCGCCTGCTGACTCATGCTCTAGGCTGCGTCCACCAAGCCACTGTGATGATGTCATAACCCCGGACTCTACGGCTCTGAGCGTTTCTTGTCCTTCCCTCTGTCGAGGCGGTGTTCTTCCTCATTGCAGAGAGTCCGAGAAACTCAGCCTGGCTTGATCAACAGGTTTTTCCGGTGGTCATTTCAGGGGCCCCATGGCCAATAGGTACAACCGGAAAATGAGGCGGGGACCCCCTTTATGACCTCTGATGGCTCTGGTGGCTCTGGTGGCTGCGCACAAGGTAGAAAGACACCATATACGTCCTCAAAGTCGGTTGTGTTTGGTTCCCAAGTTAATTAGCCAAAGATGCAGAGTAAGGTCCAAAGCCAGGGCAGGGCCTCCGGGTGTCGGAAGAGTCGGTTCTTCTAACACTCGAGGCTTCCCGGGCTCGCCACCTGGAGTCACTGCCTCTCTGCAAGCCGAGAACCATTTATTTAACTCGACCATGGGTTGTGCCTGTCTGGCCCTTTATTTTTTTATTTTTTATTTTTATTTTTTTAAGATTTTATTTATTTATTCATGAGAGACACAGAGAGAGAGGCAGAGACACTGGCAGAGGGAGAAGCAGGCTCCGTGCACGTAACCCGGGTCCCCAGGATCACGCCCTGGGCCGAAGGCATGTGCTCAACCGCTGCGCCACCCAGGGATCCCTTATTTGAATTTCTTCCTCAACCCAAACTTTATTTACAAGGATGTTTTAAAAGTTCCAGTTGAAGGGGTGCCTGGTTGCCTGAGTGGGAAGAGCATGCCACTCTTCACCTCGAGGTTGTGAGTTTGAGCATCCCCACTGGATGCAGAGCCTACTTAAAGTAAATAAAATATTTTTAAAAAAATTTCCAGTTGGAGATTCCGCAGGAAGGAGGTACTATCTTTTCCCGGTTCATCCTAATTTCTTTGCATTGCAGTCGGTGACATGTCGCATTTCCATATCTTGGAATCGGGTAACATTTTCTCGGTGGCAAACAGCGTGGTATTTTTCCGACTGTTATGCGTATGCTTGAAAAGCGTGTATTCTCTGTTCGTTGGGTACAATTCTCTGTGTATCGGATCAACGTTGGTCTTTTTTTTTTTTTCAACGTTAGTCTTTTACCTAAAACATTTAAACGTTAAAAGATAAACTCATAACAAAACACGGATGACCTTTCAAAATGATCTTGAACTGGGAAAAGCCTTTTGAAGCCTGATATCGCAAGCCAGAAGCCGTAAAGAAACAGATTAGTAAATTTTTGCATGGAAACCACCACAACCAAAGTCAAAGACACATCACAAGCCGGGATAGAATATGCACAACCCATGTGTGCACAAATCAAGGTTATGCTCCCGAGTATGGAAAGAACTCTCCCTACCAATAAGGAAAAGTTGTGGAGGGGCAGCTGGGGGCTCAGTGGTGGGGCATCTGCCTTTGACTCAGGGTGTGATCCTGGGGTCCCAGGATCGAGTCCCACATCTGGCTCCCTGCATGGGGCCTGCTTCTCCCTCTGCCTGTGTCTCTGCCTCTCTCTCTCTCTGTGTGTCTCTCATGAATAAATTTTAAGAATCTTAAAAAAAAAAAAAAAGAAAATGTTGTGGAAATCTGACCACAGAAATGACTAGATTGTGCCCAGAAAGGAACTTCGGGGCTCCCGGGTGACTTAGTCGGTTGAATGTCTGACTCTTTGCTTCGGCTCAGGATATGATCTCAGGGTCATGAGATCGAGCTCCACGTCATGCTCCGTGCTGAGCGGGGAACCTGCTTGAGTTTCTCCCTCTGCACCCCGCCCCCTTGCATGTGTGCACACGTGCTCTTTCTCAAATAAATAATTCTTTACAAAGAGAGAAAGCAGCTTCGAAGTCCGGTGAAGACAGTGAAGGCGTGCATAACCTCTTTCGTACTGAAAGAAATGCAAGTAAAAAGCAAACTATGCTTTTTCATGGATTCGAGTTACAAAGGTGAAACTTTGGCCCAAACCCAGTGTTTCAGAGGCCTTTTCGGCTACATCCAGCAAAATGACCGAGTAATCCGGCTTCTAGAATTCTCAGCTAGAGATGCCCTTGCTTAAGTGTGCAAAAATACACGCCCGGAGCTCCTGGATGGTTTAGGATGGCAAAAGCACAAACAGAAAAACTGGAAAGGGGGCAGCCCTGGTGTCCTGGTTTAGCGCTGCCTTCAGCCCAGGGCGTGACCCTGGAGACCCAGGATCGAGTCCTGCATGGGGCCTGCTTCTCCCTCTGCCTGTGTGTCTGCCTCTCTCTCTCTCTCTGTGTGTCTCTCATGAACAAATAAATAAAATCTTTAAAAATTAAAAAAAAAAAGAAAAACTGAAAAGGACCTGACCCTCCGCAGGGTACCGGTCGAATCTATATATGCTGCATTCACACAGCGTCTGCTCTGCGGGAGGACAAAAGTAAGGTTCATCTGTGCCACGGGGAACAGCCTCAGTAGAGCCTGGAAGGTGCAGGATTGTGAGTGTGGCCTGAGTCATGGGAGGCGACGGTGAAGGCTCGTGTGGCCACTCTTGCTGGGGGAGAGTCCAGGCTGGGAAAGGGAGAGAGGGTTTTTCTTCTTCTGTACTGTTTGGACGTCTTTGTAATGCACAGGTATTTTTAAAAGGAAAAGTTGTTGTTTTTTTTTAAAAAAAGGACTCTAAAAATGTTCTGGCTAGAAAAAACAAATGGCCACATGGTGGCCGGGAATGGGACTCCCTGTGATCCCAGGTTGGCTTCGCTCCCAGCCTGCTCACTGGTTGCCTTAGAAACCAGCTAAAAGTGGGGGAGTCAGTTATCTCGGGTAGCCATGAAGGCAGTGACTCAGCAGAACAGCCAACCCAAGAGGGAGGTCTCCATTCACTGCTGACTTTCGTTCTCTTCTGCAAAAACAACAGCGGGGGAGGACTTGTGGCGTCACATTTGAAGCCTGGTGAGGTCATGCAAGATGCAGGGGGGAGAGCAGTCGACCCCCTCCCCAGGTGCTCCCAAGGCGAGCACCGTTTCTCTGTCGTCCTGTGCCGAGGACACCACGGTCCCCGTCTCTGTGCCAGCCTGTCCTTTGGCTCTGCTTAGTACACAGCCTTCATTCGAGACCCTCCTGCTGCCAGTGTAAAGCTTCCCCAAGGTTGCTACAGCAACTGGTGGCGGATCCACCAGGAGCTTGGCTCTGGGAGATATTTAGAAAAAAACGAAAGCAAACCAAAACAACCCACCCGCCACTAGTGGTGGAACCGAATATGGCTCGTTAACCAGGCGAGAGAGAGGCTAAGGGACACAGGTGGGAAGCGACTTCTTTCACGGCCTGGGCACACATCTGTCCTAAACGAGGGTGAACCAATGGCACCGATCAACATCTTATTATTATTTTTGCGTGTGAAGCGCCCCTGCTGTGCTCATGTTGACAGAACCGAGGGCCCAGAGGCTGCACCGTGCGGAGCTCCCTGCAGGGCCGCAGAGGAGGCCGCAGGGCGAGGCAGGGGTGGGTGCCTGCGGTGCGATGACAGATGACAGTGGCCTGGGCCCAGTACGGGCCGCGCAGATGGCACCGGGCAAATGGGAGAGAGATACGCAAGGAAGAAGGCAAGATGTGTTGGTTCTTTGGTGTTGGCTGTGCGTGGGGTGGGGGGGAGAATCGGATTCTGGCCCCGAGAGGGCACAGGAGACTAATCCTTAGAGAAAATAGCTCTAAAAAGTTGGACAAAATGTACATTTTGGAGAACAGGAAGCGAAGGCATGACCCGAGGTGAGGGCGGAAGAAATACTTGGAGAGATCGTGGCCGAGGATATTCCGAAACCCCAGATTCGAGGAGGTCACAGCATTACAGACATTGAACAGCACAGCCGTGGAGCAAATGACAGGCAGGCACCTCGCAGGTAAGGCGCGGAGAGTCTCGGACGGGGAAGGACCGGCCAAGGGAGCCGGTGACAGGCCGGTGAGCCCCGACCGCCCTCCCAGCGCAAAGGCCAACAGGTGATGGACGGCACAGTGTCCCTCAGGGGCTGGAACAGAAAGGCGCCAGCGTGGACGTCTGTACCCAGAGGAGTGGCCTCTCCAAATGAAGGCAAAAATAATAAAAAAAATAAGTGAATAAATACATGCATACATAGAAGCAAAAGAAATAGGTTTCCGGCCAAGGATGGGGCAACTCGACGCTAGCGGGCCTGCCCGGATTGTGGGATGCTGCGGGTGTTCCTCAGGATGAGGGGAATGGCCCTACACCTGAAAGGATGCTGCACCATCGGTCCCTAGGGCCGTGCACTAGGTGGCTGTCATCAGTCGGATGCACAGTGCCGAGCGGCGGTGACAACAGGGGAAGTCGGGCCTCTTCGCGGTGCTGGTGGGACGGAGCATATCTTCATGGAGCTGCTCAACAGCCTCGCAGGTGCCCCCGGCCCTCCTGAGGAATTCAGGAAGGACACGCACGTTTGCCCCGGAGCGCGCTCGTCACGCACGTGTGACTTGAAATACGCTGATGTCCACGTGGTGGGACCCGGAGAGGGGCTCTGGCAGAGTCCACAGGGCAGCCGAGGTCAGAAGGTTCGTTAAGGTCTCCTAGAGCGGTGCTGCTTTTCTTGACCCAATTTTCTGCCAAGAAATGAAGCGATCTGGGGATGAAAGGGGGGGAAGGAGGGAGGGACCCAGGATGGAAGAACCGACCCGAGGAATATATGTGAGTAAATGGAAGTAAAAATGGACTGTTTAAAATAACAGGGGTAAAAAAAATAAAAAATAAAAAATAAAAAATAAATAAATAAATAAATAAATAAAATAAAATAACAGGGTAACGCCTCTGGGGGTTTGAAATATATGAAAAGAACAGTGTCAAAGGCAAGGGGGAGAGGGAAACGCAGGGCTGCATGATGGTCACCCTGCAGTCATCACACAGGGACACTGAGACGGGAAAAGGAGGAAGGCGGGGAACCAGGAGCAGATGGGGCCCAGAGCTCCTGCTGGGAGGACGGAAAAGTTCTGGGGTGGAGGGTGCTGGTGGCTGTGCCGCACTGTGAATATTTAGTGCTGCTGAATTGTATCCAAAACATTCCAATGATGGGTATTGTCATGTGTATTTGGCTACAATAGGCACACACGCGCGTACACGCGCACACACCCATATTGGTAAATACATTAAAATGTCAATGGACAAACGAGGATCGCAAGGCTGGATTGAAGGGGGAAAAAAACCCCAACAAAATGCTGCTTAGAAGATGCGGCCTATTTTTTTGAGATACTGTATTTTTCAAAAACAGTTGATGGAGGGACAGCCTGGGGGGCTCAGCGTTTAGCGCCGCCTTCGGCCCAGGGCGTGATCCCGGAGACCCGGGATCGAGTCCCACATCGGGCTCCCTGCATGGAGCCTGCTTCTCCCTCTGCCTGTGTCACTGTCTTTCTCTCTGTGTGTCTCTCATGAATAAATATATAAATCTTTTTTTTAAAGATGATTTTATTTATTTTTTTAAGACTTTTTAATTTATTTATTCATAGAGACAGAGAGAGAGAGGCAGAGACACGGGCAGAGGGAGAAGCAGGTTCCCTGGGGGGAACCGGGTGTGGGACTCGATCCCGTGTCTCCGGGATCAGGCCCTGGGCTGCAGGCGGCGCTAAACCGCTGCACCACCGGGGCTGCCCAATAAATAAATAAATCTTAAACAAACAAACAAACAAAAACAGTTGCTCGAGGTAGAACTGATATAGAAAAACCGCGCTGGTGCTTAAAGTGCACACTGTGAGGGGGGGTCTGGGAAAGCATCATCCCCCCAAGTTTCCTCCTGGTTTCCTCCTGGCTCCGGGGAGCCCCTCCCTGCAGCCCCCGACCCCCCCAGGCGGCTGCTGAGCAGCTTTGTGTCCCAAGAGAGAAGTCTGCACAGCCCAGAGCTGCGGGTGGGGACGCGCTGCTGTCACCCTGAGTGGTCACTGTGACCGCGGGGCGTCCCCCCCCACTGCTGAGTGGTCCTCCGCTGTGCGGACACATCCTTGCTCGTCCGGGCGCCTCCTGTGCACTGGGGTGGCTGCCGCCGTCTGGTGTTGTGCCCAGAGCCCCTGCGACCACTTTGTGTGGATGGCGAGGTGCGTCCTACAGGCCGGTCGCCGCCCGGGGTACTGCGCTGCCCCACGGTCTCCGGAGCGGGGAACCACCTGACACGGGGCGCGTGGGGGGGGTGTCCAGGGGCCCAGGTCTATAGGGCAGCATGTAAGTCTGTCCACCCGAACTGCCCGAGGTGGTCATGGGGAAGACCCCAGACCTCCCGTAGGGTCACAGTACCAAAGCTCGTGGTGTGCGTGCGGCAGGACTGAGCCCAGAAGGTTCTCTGGTTCGTGGGGCAAGACAGTGTTGCCCACCCGCTGTGGCACGTGGAGGAGGGCGTCCGATGTGAGCCTGCGCCCGAGACAGAAGTCACTTGGACACCTAGCATAGACCTACATTTAAAAGCTCAAGCAGCGAAGCATCTAGAAGTCAAAGGACACTATCTTCAAGACGTTGGCGTAGGCAAACATCTTTTTTTAAAAAAATTTTATTTATTTATTCATTTGTTAAAATATTTTATTTATTTATTCACAAAGAGACATAAAGAGAGAGGCAGGGACCCAGGCAGAGGGAGAAGCAGGCTCCCTGCAGGGAGCCCGAAGGGGGACTCGATCCCGGGACCCCAGGATCACGGCCTGGGCTGAAGGCAGCACCAAACCGCTGGGCCGCCCGGGCCGCCCGGCAAACCTCTCTTAAATGGGGGGCAGAAGGCTGGTAGGGTGGGCCCCACTGAAATCAAGGACGATTCATCGGAAGGCCGCGCTAGGAGAGGGAAAAGGCGAAATCTGGCGTCCGTGGCACACGGGTCACCCAGGAGCCATGTCCTGGCCACTCACTGAGGTCCGACCCGCTAACAAGAGGGACGACCCCCCCCACCCCCGTGCAGCGTCAGGGACGTGCACGCGCCTCCCGCACACACAGGGCCAGTGAGCAAAGGATGCGGCATTCAATGTCATCGGTCGTGGCGGAAATGTAGGGTCACCGCGGTGACACGGCCTGTCACCCTGTCTGAGTGGCCGCAGGTCGAACACGCTGACCAGGTCAAGTGTTGCCGAGGACGTGCAGCATCTAGAGCTCCGCACACCGCCGGGGGAGGAAAGGGGCCCAGCCGCTTCCGATACCGTCCGGGAGGCCACCCCGGTGACCGCTGACCCGGCGTGCCCACTCCTGCCACGTACACAGCTGCCCATGTCCGGCCACAGGACTAACGTGCGTGGGGTCTGGTGAGTGGGAGTGAGGTAGTAGGCACTTGTTATGCCCTGATGGCTGCTGGGGGCCACGTGCCCACCAGGAGCAGGGGCCAACCTCCTCGTTCCAGGCCAGGTGTCCTACGAGTTCGTGATGAAGGGCGCACCCTGGCTCTGCAGACCACCCATGCCATCAGCTCATGGATATGGTGACACAGGTGTCACCTGCACGATTACCCTCTGCCCTGTGGCGGGTCTACCTCGCAGACCGAGGCCGGTGCAACACCCAAGAGGAATGGGGGCTCACGTCACCAGGGCATGCGTGTCCATGGCAGCTTTATTGACCCCAGCCCCAAACTGAATGCAACCCTGACGTCCATTGACGGGAGAAGGGACAGGGCCGCCCGGGTGGCCCAGTGGTTTAGCACCACCTTCGGCCCAGGGCCTGATCCTGGAGACCCGGGATCGAGTCCCGCATTGGGCTCCCTGCATGGACCCTGCTTCTCCCTCTGCCTGGGTCTCTCTCTCAAGAATAAATAAATAAAATCTTTTAAAAAACCATGCAAAACTGATGTATGTATGTGGCTCTTTTGTGTGAGGGATCTTTCTGGAATGTCAGAAGTGCCCTTGTACTGGTTTTAAACATGCCCATGTGTTCTCTGGCACGCCTCCCACCAAGAGTTGGACTGTACTGCCTTTCCCCTAGAGTACGGACTGGCCTGAGCAGCCAGCTTCTAAGGAAGAGCGCGGCAGAATGCAGGCCACGAAAGGTGACACAGCCCCTCCCAGGCTCTCTTAAGACACCCTTAGAACCAGCTCCCGTGCTGGGAAGAGGCCACCTGGTATGTTTAGGTGTCTTAGCCCCAGCAGGGTCCTCAGCTGACAGCCAGCATCAACTACCAGACATGTGTGGGGAGCTTCTGGATGGTTCCAGCCCCCAGCCTTCAGACCACCCCAGCCGCCATGGAGTGGAACCGATGAGCCATCCTTTTAATTTTTTTTTAAATTTATTTTTATTTATTTTTATTTTTTATTTTTTTTAGCCGATGAGCCATCCTGTCCGAGCCCTGCCCACATTGCAGGTTTGTGGGCCAAATAAACGTCATTGTTTCAGCCCCTAAGTTTTGGGGCGGAGTGGTACATAGCGATAGACAACTGCGCAGTCTACCCAGTGCCTGCCGACGGCTGTCTACGCACAGGAAAAGTCACTGAGCTGTGCAGGTACAGTTTGTGAACTTCTCGACTTTTCAGTTGTACCTGCTTAATGACGTCTATCGCAAAAGCCTAACTTCTGAGGATCTGGCTTGGATGGGAAGGTGGACCGTGACGGTGCTGCCACCCACTGAGACAGGAAGCTTCCGGCGACTGGGAATCCAACTTTCCATTGTCTCATTTCGGCTTGTGATAGCTGCGGGACATCGAAGAGGACGTGTCTGGTACGCAGCTGGAAGTCTGGGAGGAAAGCTCAGGGGAGAGTTCATTGTTGGGGATGTCATTTGGGAATGACCCAAACAGGTGGTGTTTAGAGCCCTGAGAATGAGTGAGGTCAGCACAGGGCTGAGTGGGCCCAGGGTGCTCCCCCGGGGACTCCTCTACAAACAGGGGGGACTGTTGCAGAGGTCGCAAGAGGAGGGCCGGCTGACCCCCATTTTGACCATGAAGTCAAAGGGGCCACTTGATTTGGCAACATGATTACTGGTGTCCTTGACATACCACTCTGGTGGAGGGGTGGGGTGGAGCCAGACTGGAAGGAGTTGAAGAGGGGCACGTGGCTGGCTCAGTCAGTTAAGTGTCGCTTTGGGCTCAAGTCATGATCCCGGGCACTGGGCCCCACATTGGGCCCCCTGCTCAGTGGGGAGTCTGCTTTTCCCTCTCCCTCTGCCCCTCCTCTCCACTCATGCTCTCACTCTCAAATAAATAAATAAATAAATAAATAAATAAATAAATAAATCTTTATGTGTGTATGTGTTTTTTTTTTTTTAAATGAGTTGAAGAGACAATGTGGAGAAGGAAACAACTATTTTGAGAAATTTAGCTATAAAGAGGGACGGGGTGCCTGGGTAGCTCAGTCCGTTAAGCATCCAACACTTTTTTTTTAAAGATTTTATTTATTTATTCATGAGAGACACACACACACACACAGAGGCAGAGACACAGGCAGAGGGAGCAGCAGGCTCCACACAAGGAGCCCGATGAGGGGCTTGATCCAGGGACTCCAGGCAGATGCTTAACCACAGAGCCACCAGGCGTCCCTCTTTTTTAAGATTTTATTTATTTATTTGAGAGAGAGAGAGAATGAGTGAGAGAGAGCAACTGCACAGGTGTGGGGAGGGGCAGAGGGAGAAGCAGACTCTCCATTGAGTGTGGAGCCTTACATGGGGCTCGATCCCAGGATCATGGTCTGAGCCAAAGTTAGACGCCTAACCCTCTGAGCCACCCAGGTGCCCCTAGTATCCAACTCTTGATTTTGGCTCAGGTCATGATCTCAAGGTCGTGAGATAGAGCCCCACGTTGGGCATCATACTGGGCATAGAGTCCGCTTGAGAGTCTCTCTGTCTCCCTTTCCCTCTGCCCCTCCCTCTCCCCCAAAATAAAATAAAACAGTTTCAAGAGGAACAAAGAATCGGGGTTGTGACTGGGGAGAGGTATTGGGTCAAAGGAGTTCTTCAAGAATGGATGCTACTGGGACATGCCTGATGATGCAGGAGAAAGATGAAGTGACCTGAGGAGTGAAGAATCGCTCAGAACAGACAAACCTGGCATTCTGGCCACGGTGGGATAACAAATACCAGAATAGCCTTCTGCTTGTGAACAACTCAAATACTAGGCAAAATTTTGAAAACAACTGGCAGTGCCAGGCTGTGATGAGAAGGAAAGTAAATGTAGTGACCCCAGTGAGCAGCCTGGACTTCTGCCTCAAGGCACTTTTCAGATCATGGTGCAGGAAGGAGTCTCCTGAGGAGAATCAGTGGTCTCCGTTATTAGAGCTAACAAGCCAATAGTGGAGGAAACAAATAGAAGACCAGAAACATGTGATTAACCCAGAAGAAGTCAGGGATGGAGGAGAAAAGGAACAGAGAACAGATGGGATGAACAGAAAACAAATAGCAAGATGGTAGACTTAAACCCAACCATTAAATGTAAATGAATTAAAGAGACCAATTAAAAGGCAGAGATTAAAAAAGACCAAACCTCATGCTGTCGATAGATGCATTTCAGATAAAGACACAGACAAAGGTCCGCCTGGGGGGCTCAGCGGTTGAGCGTCTGCCTTCGGCCCAGGGTGTGACCCCGGGGTCCCTGGATCGAGTCCTGCATCGGGCTCCCCACAGAGCCTGCTTCTCCCTCTGCCTGGGTCTCTGCCTCTCTCATGGATAAATGCATTTAAAAAATCTTTAAAAAAAGGCACAGACCAGTTAAAAGAACAGAATGGAAAAAAGTTCCATCAAGAAATAAACTAAGCATAAGGAAGTTGGAGTGGCTGTACCAGACAAAGCAGATGTCAAAAGAAGGATCATTACCCGAGATAGAGAGAAATATTTCCAGATAAAAAAAGACTCAATCTATGAAGAAAACGCAATGGTCCAGGGCACTTGGGTGGTAGAGTCAGTCAGTTAGATGTGGGACTTCAGCTCGGGTCGTGACCTCAGGGTCCTGGGATCGAGCCCAGCGTTGTGCTTCCCCACTCAG
Organism: Canis lupus familiaris; assembly: GCF_011100685.1. Lineage (NCBI taxonomy): Eukaryota > Metazoa > Chordata > Mammalia > Carnivora > Canidae > Canis > Canis lupus. The sequence goes on from NC_049260.1 coordinate 123,036,947, forward strand.
CGGGGAGCCTGCTTCTCCCTCTTCCCCTGCCACTCCCCCTGCTTGTGCTCTCTCACCCTCTCTCTTCCTAATTAATAAAATCTTTAAAAAAAAAAGCCACACAACAGTCCCAAATGTGTATGCACACACGAGATCTTCAAATTTGATGCAGCAAAATCTGACAGGATCAGAAGGAGAAAGACAAATCCACAACCACATTTGGAGACTGTGATACTTCTCTCTCAGTCTGCCAGAGAGACCTGGAAGAGAAAATCAGTAAAGATACCGAAGACGTGAACAACTCTCTCAACCACCTTGAGCAAATCGACTTTTATAGAATACGCCACCCAACTCAGAATACCCACTCTTTTCCAATAAACATGGAACATCCACCAAGCCAGACCATATGCTAAGCCATAAAACAAGTCTCAATAATTTTAAAAGAAATGAAATCAGACCAAGTAAATTCCCTGTACTACAATATAAAAAAAACAACAACACACATACACACAGCAGAAAGATAGAGGCAAAATCTACAAATATTTGGAAATTAAATGCACTTCTAAGGAAGTCATTGCTTAAAGACGTCATCACAAGGGAAATCAGAAAACATTATGAACTCAATGATAATGAAAATAGAACATATCCAAATGCATAGAATGAAGCTAAAGATGTTCTCAAAAGCGATTTATAGCTTTAAATGCTTATGTTAGAAAAAGAAAGGTTTATTTTTTTAGATTTTAAGTTGTCTCCATGCCCAATGTGGGGCTTGAGCTCATGACCCTGAGCTCAAGAGTCACATGCTCCCCTGCCCGAGGCAGCCAGGCACCCCAAGAAAAAGATTTAAAATAAATGATTTGGGAACACCTGGGTGGCTCAGCGGTTGAGCGTCTGCCTTCAGCTCAGGGCGTGATCCTGAGGTCCCAGGATCGTGTCCCACATCAGGCTCCCTGCATGGAGCCTGCCTCTCCTTCTGCCTGGGTCTCTGCCTCTCTCTGTGTGTCTCTCATGAATAAATAAGTAAAATATCCTTAAAAAAGTAAAATAAAATAAATGATTTAAGGTTATACTTTAAGAAGTTGGAAAAAATAAGGAAATTAAGCCCCAAATAAGTTTTATTTTTTTTATTTAAATATTTTATTTATTTATTCATGACAGACAGAAAGGAGAGAGAGAGAGAGAGAGAGAGAGAGAGTCAGAGACCCAGGCAGAGGGAGAAGCAGGCACCATGCAGGGAGCCCAATGTGGGACTCGATCCTGGGACTCCAGGATCACGCCCTGGGCCAAAGGCAGGTGCTAAAGCACTGAGCCACCCAGGGATCCCCTTTATGTATTTTTATTTTAAAGTAAAATCTTTAAAAAATGCATGACTTCTCTTTTTTTAATGGTTTTATTTATTCATGAGAGACAGAGAAAGAGGTAGAGACACAGGCAGAGGGAGAAGCAGGCTCCCTGCAGGGAGTCCAATGTGGGACTGGATCCCAGGACCCCGGGGTCACACCCTGAGCCAAAGGCAGATGCTCAACCACTGAGCCACCCAGATGCCCCGCAAATAAGTTTTATTACTCCAAAATAAGTAAAGGATAAAGGGTGGAAACCATCAATAGAAAAATGGATAAATGATGGAGAAAAATCAGTGAAACAAAAACTTGATTCTTGGGATCTGTGGGTGGCTCAGCGGTTTGGCACCTGTCTTTGGCCCAGGGCTTGATCCTGGAGTTCCGGGATCGAGTCCCACATCGGGCTCCCTGCGTGGAGCCTGCTTCTCCCTCTGCCTGTGTCTCTGCCTCTCTCTCTCTCTCTCTCTCTCTCTCTCTGTGTCTCTCATGAATAAATAAATAAAATCTTAAAAAAAACTTGATTCTTTAGAACAACCAATAAAGTCGATAAGCCTCTATCTAGGCTGATCAAGACAAAAGGAAAGACAGAAAATACCAATAGAAGGAATGACAGGGGACAGGAGTGCAGATCCTATAAAGGGATGATAAAGGGGTATTATTAACTTTATGTCAACTTAGATACAACAGGCAAATTCCTTGAAAGACACAAATTACTGAAACAGACACATGAAGAGAGAAAATCCAAATGGCCCAAATATCTGAAAGAATTTACTTTAAAATTTTTATTTTTACATAGTTTCTGAACCGAACACGGGGCTCAAACTTAGAACCAGGATCAACAGTTGCATGCACTACCAACTGAGCCAGGCAGGCATCCCTAAAGGTACTGAATTTGTAACTAAACATCTTCCCCCAAAGAAAACTCCGACTCGAAGTGGCTTCACTGGTGAACTCATCAAATATTAAAAGTGATGCCAAGCATACAAAAGTCCTATAAGAACATAAGAGAAGGGAAAAATTCCCAATTTGTTTCATGGGGGCCCTGATACCAAAACCAGATAGACATTACCAGAAACCTGTAGGTCAACACCCCTCATGGACACAGATGCAAAAATCCCCAAGAGATATTAGCAATGGCGAAAGACAGCATGAAAGACAATTTTGCATCCAAGTTTGAGAACAAGGCAAGGATGTGCATTCTCACCGCTTCTAGTCAACATTTGGTTAGAGGCTCTAGCCATCGCTATAAAGCAAGAAAAAGGGGGATCCCTGGGTGGCTCAGCGGTTTGGCGCCTGCCTTTGGCCCAGGGCATGATCCTGGAGTCCCGGGATCGAGTCCCACGTCGGGCTCCCTGCATGGAGCCTGCTTCTCCCTCTGCCTGTGTCCCTGCCTCTGTCCCTCTCTCTGTGTCCCTCATGAATAATAATTTAAAAAAAGCAAGAAAAAGAACTGAAGGGCATACAGATTGGAGAAGTGGTAACTGCCTTTATTTCCAGAAGAAATGACCGTGTATGTAAACTATTCCAAGGTGTTAACCCCAAACAAACAAAACCCAAAGAAACAAAAGTGAAAAACCACCAGAGCTTGGTTCATTCCTTGATTTTGGCACCAAACCCTGAAAACAAAAACCTGCTGGAGCTAACAAAGGAATCTAAGGGAAGCTACCGCATGCAAAGCCGTTATTAAAAACTCAGTTGCAGGGGCGCCTGGGTGGCTCAGTCAGGTAGGCATCTGCCTTCTGCTCATGTCATGATCTCATGGTCCTGGGATCGAGCCCTGTTGGGCGTCCCCACTCTGCGGGGAGCCTGCCTCTGCTTCTCCCTCTGACTGCCGCCCCCCCGCCCCACTTGTGGTCCGTCAAATAAATAAAATCTTCATAGAAAAATAAATAAATTTTAAAAACTCAATTACATTTCCAGAAACTATCGATGATCAATTAGAAAATGAAATAGGGGCACCTGGGTGGCTCAGTCAGTCGAGCGTTGGACTCTTGATCTTGGCTCAGGTCACGATCTCAGGGTTGTGAGATCGAGCCTCGAGTTGGGCTCACGCGCTGGGCACGGGGCCTGCTTAAGACTCTCTCTCTCCCTCTCCTCCTGCCCCCCCTACCCAGAAAGAAGGAAAGAAAATGGAATAAAGATCCCATTCACCATAGCATCAAAGCCCGTAAAATACATGGGGGTGGAAACAAGAGCCTCCAGAGGACTTTTTTTTTCAGTTGTGTGCGGGTGGGGGTGGCTGGGGCCCCGTGGTTAAGGACCCCGAGCTGAAAAGCATCGGAAACACTCAGGCCTTTCAGTGCAACAAACTCCAAAAGCACAGCCGCAGATTGAAACGTAAGCTTTTATTCCTCTAGGACAACTTGGACTTCACCAACGCCTAGCTTCGTGGGCATGTAGTGTGACTCATGACTGCGGACATGAAATCATCGTAAGCCTGTGCTACCTTCGAACACGCTCAATTGCACAAAAGTGGACTTGCTTTGCACGCGTGAGTCCCGTCTTGTTTCCTGCCCCCCCCCCCCCCGCCCCATCCAGCTTTCCACCTGCCCGACTTCCTGGGACTTCGCGCGGTCTGGGTAGCACGAGGTCTGGGCCTAGCCCCACCTTGGGTCGTGGCTCCTCTGTCACAATCAGTGCCTGGGCCTGACACCGAGCCAGTGGCCTCCGGGGCCTACCCTGGCTTGGCGGCCGTCGGTGGGCGCACCCAGGGGTGGCCTGGCCAGCAGGCGGTCACGTTAGCCTTAGCTCCCGGGTCCCTGGTGCAGCCCGCAGACAGTGGCCTGGTGAGAGGGGACGGGGCACTGCTGGCCTCTCTGTGGTGTCCTACAACTGTCACTCGAGCCGGTGAGCTGAACCACGGGATGGCCACACCTTACTTTTCCAAATTATGAGGGGCCGGGAGGGCCCCGGGCCTCGTTTGCTCTGCTCTACAGAGCGGCCACTTGTCCCCAGGGCTCCGGCCAAGTGCAAAGAGAAGGGCAAAGGTGGGCCCCGCGCAGCTCTTGGGGGAGCCAGCTCCCTGCTCCGCCCCGCGCCGGCAACCCCGCTCACGTCTCCTCCCCGGCCGGGCGGCCCACAGCCCCACACGTGCATTCCTCCCACACCCCGGCACCCCTCCGACGATCACGGCTTTCCTGTCCCCCAAATGATGGAATGACGGCGGGCCTTACGACCTGTCCTGCCCTACTGACAGCTTCCAGCAGCCGGCCAGGGTGGCTCCGAGCCCGGCCCGTGCCCACGCCCCTGGAGCAGCTGGGGGGCTCCAGCACCTGCTCTCCCTGTGAGGAGGCGGCCCCCACCCCCCACCGCCCACGGGCTGCTGAGGATTCGAGAGCCATGAGAACTTCCGACTATGAGAACTTTGACTTCCAGGTTTAGGGAATGTGCCAGGTGCGCAGATCAGCTCTGGAATTCATCACTCTCCTCGGGCCGCGGCCTGTGCTGGTGCTCCCCTCCTAGGTCTGCAAAGGGGGGAAATGCCAGTTAGGAAACGGGGGCGCCCCCGGCTGCCGGGAGGCCTGGCTCGAGGGCCGGCCGCGCTTCCTTCTCAGCTCCTGGGCATTCTCGGGAATTAGGGCTTTCTCTTCCTAAGCAGCACTGCTTCCACTAGTCCCCGGGAGGGAAAATACCCGCTGGGGCTTTGTGTGTTCTGGAAGCAGGGGGCGGGGGCAGCTGGCAGCCCCAGGCTAAGGGGAGGCGTTGCTGTCAGGGGGACGTGAGGGCGCTCGCACAAGGCCTCGTCCAGAATACACAGCTTCCCGAAGGGAGGCGTGGGGGGCAGGCTGGGCTTCTAGCCATCGTTAGATGGGGTGGCCTGCCTCTGAGCCATCCCACACCCTCGGGGAGCAGGGGCCTTGTGCAGGCCCGGCTGGAACAAACCCTCCGCTGTTTGGGGCTGGCACGAGGACGCATGCCTGAGCGGCCCTGGAGGCCGGCCATCCAGCTGCAGCACGTCGCAGCAGCAGGGGCCCCAGAGGGGCCGGGGCCAGCTACCTGGGAGGGAGCTAGAGGACAGCAGCTGCAGGCTGTCCAGGACCCCGTCCTCGTACAAGGCCAGCTTCTGCACCATCTTCTGTCGGGCCGGGTTGATGACGATCTGCGGTGGCTGCGATGACGCGGAGCTGCTCAACAGTGATCCTGGCGGGGGGGGGGGGGTAGCCCTCTCAGCTGCAGCAGCCACTGTCCCTGGGAAGTCCTCAGTGACGCTTCTGGCCTCAGCACTCTTCCCACCCCCAGCTTAGCTCCTGGCCCCCTTGGGACAGGAGTCCTCAGTGCCATCGGTGAAGGAAGGGCCTGGGAGGGGCCGGGCTGTCGCCCCAGCTCCTGGCTAGGCCAGGAAGCCAGTCCCGCATAAAGCCTTCCTTGTTCCCGGCTTTCAGGAAGTCAGCTCCTGGCCTCGTCTCACCCACCTGGAGGTCAGGGCTGGGAACCGACTAAGGACAGAGTGAGATGGAGAGTGGGCGCCTGGGGCTCTCCTCCCGAAAGGCTGGGGGGTCCCTCTCCCGGGTCCCCGCACCCAGGTACCTTCCACAGCTGTCAGCTGGGGCCCTGGGCCACCGCCCCAGCTCGGCTCCTGGCTGGCGCCCCCCCGAGCACTGCCGGCCTGCCCGAGGGGGGCCGCGGCCCCCAGGGTGGCCCCCTGCGCAGGGCTGCCCGGCAAGGCCAGGCCCGGGGGGCAGCTGGGGCTCATGTGCCAGGAACACAGGGCGGCGGACAGGCCGGACACACTCTCGTCACTCTCCACGGGCTGGTTGGGGCCTTTCTGGAGCCACTCCGTGGCCTGGGCCGGTGCTCCCGACGGAGCCGCCAGGGGCTGCCGTGGGCTGGCGCCGCTGCTGGGGACGGACACGTACGAGTTCTCCTGCGGGGATGGGGGGCCGTGGTGGGCAGCCTCTGCTCCTGCCACTGCCACCGCCACCTGCAGCTTCTCCAGACGCTCGTACACCTGCAGGGGGAGACGGGGCTCTCAGGGCGCCAGGCCCAAGCGGGGCTCCCCCGGCACCCCCGGTCGGGGCACAGGGCCGCTCCGGGTCACCTGTGGCCTGTGTCGGGGCTTGGGCTTCCGGGGGCCCCAGGGACCGCGCGGCCGGCCTACCCTGCAGCCGGGGAAGCTCCATCCCTCGCCTGTTTAGCCCTGTCACGAGGAATGCCGAGCAGTCACGGCTGCTCAAACCAGGGCCGGAGAAGGGCTCTTCTCTGTCCCCTGGGAAGCTAAGCTCACGGCCCTGCTGCCCTCACAGGGGCCTCTGCATTCTCGACGGCAGGGGACAGAGGTGAGGGGCAGGAGACGCAGGTGCAGTGGCGCAGCGCACCCAGCACGGGGCGCCGTCGAGGCCCTTTCCCTGCGCGCCCCGCCGGGTGGGCTCGGGCCGCCCCAGCAGAACTGAAGGGCAAGTGGAAAAACGTCTGGAGACGCTGTCCCCAGAAAGAGGCCTGGCAGGTGCCACGCAGGGCTCGCTGCAGGGCGGCGCCGTGTCTGATGGGCCACCCCCCGCCCCGGGGGCCGCCAGCCAGTCACCAGTGCTCCCCCCGGGCTACCTGGGTCATGGGGGGCCTCCTCTTGGCCCGGCGGTGCAGGCAGCAGCAAGCCAGCTGGCCCAGGACCAAGCCCAGCTCCGGCGGGCACGGCCCGGGCCTGGGGTCCAGGTGCTTCTTACAGATCTGGCTGGCAATCGGGGCGGCCCAGGCATCCGTGGCCAGGCCTGCTTGGAGTGTGCTCTGGGTGCTTCTGAGGGTCACCCCGGCCTCCTCGGCCTCCTCTTCCACCAGGTCCTTCTGTGGGACAGACACTGTGAGCGTGGCCGCTGACGGGGCCGCGCCTTCACCCCATTCCCCGGGCTCTCATCACTGACTCCTGAGGGCTTTTTGGACACTGATTAAGCACCCATGGCGTGCCCAGCACTGCCCCAGGCCTGAGGGATGCAGCGACGGAGCACCCTGGGCCCACCTTCACGGAGCTGACCTCCTGGAGCGGAAGAGACACCAACAAGCCTGGAAACCAACGGGAAGCTTCGAGGAAGGGGCGCCTGGGCGGCTGCCTTCGATGCTGGGATCGAGGCCCACGCCCGGCTCCCTGCTCAGCGGGAAGTCCGCTTCTCTCTGCCTCCCCCTGCTCATCACCCTGCCCCTCTCTCGCTCACTCTCCCTCTCAAATAAATCGATAAAATCTCAAAAAGAAAAAGAAAGAAAACTTCCATGGAGAGGCCCACGGTGCTTTGACCAGGGCCTGAGCAAGTAGCACGTAGGAACCTGGGCGCCGGGATCTGAAGGCACAAATTGGCCAGAGGTCAGAGGCGAGCGGCAGGGGGGGCGGGGGGGAGCACCCCACAGAGAGGTACCCAGGGGTGCAGCTGGGACTGCAGGCCATCTTGTGTTTTGAGACTGGAAGGACCAGGAGGAAGCACCTGGGTGGGAAGGGACCTTTTGGGCAGGAGGAAAGGCTCGAACCAAGGCGCTGGGGCAGGCAGCAGGGCTAGCTGAGCTTGGAGGACAGAGGACACTGGTGATGGCGGGACCCAGGGAGTTGTGGTTAAGGGATTGGGCCTCCGCCCCAAGCCCAGGGGGAAGGCAAAGAGCCTTCCACACTATCTCTTGTTTGTTTTGCAACTTCGCTTAGGCCCTGGCACGGAGAACAAAGAGGAAGGGTCCAAAGAAGACCAGAGAAGGATCCCCGGGGAGCCTGCCTGGCTCCACCCACTGTGCCAATGGGATGTGCTGATGGATGGAGAAGGTGAAGGAAGCGCTCCCGAGGGGCTCCCCAGTTCCAGCCCTGACCCTCCGAGCCTCGCTAACGGACAGAGACAGCCCCAAGCCCGGATCAGGGGCAGCAGGAGGTAAACCAGCCCCAAAACGTAAAGAACAAACGTTGACCGAACGCATTCCGGGCCCTGGAATCATCTGAGCACGGCAGGTGCATGAAGCCTCTTAGCATGTGGGGCCATGGGCCCCGCGACGACCAGCAGGGCTCTGCTCCAAGACCACTGTCGGGCCGGGACCGGAACCCAGGCCTCCCGCCTCCTGGCCCCGTCCCAGCGCACAGTGAGCCAGACAGAGCCAGACAGAACCGGGCAGCTCCCTCCCAGTATGCAGCGCTCCTCAGCTCGCCTGACTTCCCACCGCAGCCTCCCCCAGGGCCCTGTGTTCTCTTCTCCCCTGCGCTTCTGGCCCCACTGGGATCTCCCCTTCCCCACTCCCAGCCCAGGTGGGAGCTGGAAAGGCCCATAGCATCTGCAGAAGAAAGACAGGTTTTTCCTCAGCAAGGTCAAGGGAAGCTGTCTGGAGCCCTGCCTACTTCCAGAGATGAGTCAGCAGTAGCAGGGGCTGGCTTCTGTGGGGCACTGCACTCCAGATCATTCCACCCTCCAGGGCTGCACCTGTTGGTTATCAGGAGTGGCGCTTCCCTGCCTCCCCTCTGCCTCTCTCCGTCCCTCCCTGCCCCAGCTCAGAACGCTCACCAGATACTTGGTCTTGGCACCCTGCGTCCTCACAGCCCTCTGGCCAGCCAGGGTCTCCAGCACAACCTGGAGAGGGCAGGATGGAGAGTGTCGCAGTGCCTCCTGGGATGGTGCTGCCCCAGGGCCTTGGCAGGGACGGCCATGTGCGGCGGGGCTTGTGGGGTGGACGGGGGCGCCCAGCCCAACGAGGCGGCCGAGGCTGACGGGGGCCCGGCCCTCGGACGGGCCGCCGAGGACTGGCTGCCAGCAAAGATGAAGCCACGCGTCATGGGGCTGACGCTTCGGCGGTTTGGAGGGCCACTTGCAGGGAAGGGCCGAGATGTGGGGCCGCGGTGGGGGCCGGTGTCGGGGACGGAGGGGCCCTGGAGCTGACGCCACGGTCAGCTTCCTGCCAGCTCGCTCTCTGGCCTCGGAGGGCACCACCCGGGCCCTCCTGCCTTTGCTTGGCCACAGCGCCCGCACCCCAAGCCAGGAAAGGGGCCGGTGGCTCACCACGCCGAAGCTGAAGGTATCCGTGTCCACGGCCAGTCTCCCCGTCTTGACGTACTCCTCGGGCAGGTAGGCCAGGGTGCCGCGCACCGTCCGCGTCCGGGCCACTGTGCTGCTCTGGCCGGGGTTGGCCCCTGCAAAACGGCTGAGACGGGCCAGGCCAAAGTCTCCCAGTTTGGGCATCAGTCTGTCATCCAGGAGGACGTTGGAACTTGCGGAGGGAAGGAGCGGTGTCGGGTGGGCCCGGGCCAGCGCCGCACCCCACAGTCGCCTGGCACCGACAAAACTGGACTTGGGGCTGCAGCCGGCCTGCACCTGGCCCATGGAAAGTGGCTGGCGCCGCCTGGTGGCCCGGCCGCAGGGTGCGGTGGGGGGGCTCCCTCACACAGTCTGGTCCCCGCTCATCAGCGGGGCCCACCTTGGCCTCTACTTCCACACCTGTCCCAGCGGGCCAGGTACTCAGTGACCCAGGGCCCCTTGGGCCTCAGAGAGCAAGTGGCACTGCTGCCTGCTGGCAGAAGATTCAGGAACATCATTCCCTTGCCAGAGTCTCTGCTCTTACCGCTCTTGGAGGCCCCAGGGGCCTGGCTGTGTCCCGCCCTCACCTTTTTTTTTTTTAAAGATTTTATTTATTTATTCATAGATGCAGAGAGAGAAAGAAGCAGAGACCCAGGCAGAGGGAGAAGCAGGCTTCATGCAGGGAGCCCGACGCAGGACTCGACCCAGGGTCTCCAGGATCACGCCCTGGGCTGCAGGCGGCGCTAAACCGCTGCGCCACTGGGGCTGACCCTGCCCTCACCTTTTGATGTCTCCGTGGATGAGGCTGGGGCTGTCCTGATGTAAAAACTGAATGGCCCGTGCTGTGCCCAGAAGGATGTTCAGTCGCTGAGGCCAGGAGAGAGGGGCGCAGGCCTCGGTCTAGAGAGGCAGAGGGAGCAAAGGGGCACAGGAGAGGCTGGGAGGCCACTGTGCCTTGACCCCAAGCGCCCCTCCGCCTGTCACTGTGGCATCTAGAGAAGCCACTCCACTCTCTGGGCCTGTGTCCCCTTCTGGAAAACAAGGAGCAAAATCTCCACGAGGTACTTCACCAGAAGGTCGAGACTAAGCTATTCTAGTGCTTTGTAAGGCACGCCGAGGAGGGGCCCGTGGCCGGGGACGTGCTTCCCGGAGCCATCATCCAACTGGGCGCTCCTCCGTGCTTGGCGTTCACCCCTCGTTCCTGGGGTGACCGGGATGTGGTCAGGGGCACTGGCCCCACCTCCCCCAGCACGGCGTGCTCGTCCTGGGAGCGGACGTGCCCCGTGTGTCCTGGGGGTGTCACAAGAGGAGGGCCAGCTGCAGATCCAGACGGTGCAGTCTGCCGCCCCAGGCCGCCTTTATTCAAGGGCGATGCTGACCAGACCCTTCAGCCACTCTGCTTGCAACAGGGACAAGCGTGAGTCAGGGCACTGGGTCAGTCACCCCCTTCTTAGAGGCGCCATGACCCAGGCGCCCTGGCCCGCAGGAACGGCCAGGGACAGAGCACAGGGAGGGGTGCCAGGGAAACTGGGGGCCCGCCAGGGCCCACAGCCTGAGCCCAGACCTCGCCTGCTGGTGGGACCTGCCCAGAGAGCCTGGGGCTGTGTGCCCCCTGCTTCGCCCGGGTGCTCCGGGTGCCGCGGGTCCGGGGAGGCGTGCCGGGCCAGGGAAGTCTACCTGGAAGTGCAGGCGGTCTTCCAGGGAGCCATTGGGCAGGAAGCCGTAGACGAGGCAGTAGAAGCCACTCTCGGCACAGTAGCCAGCAAAGTCCACAATGTTTGGGTGACGAAACCTGCTTGAAAGAGTGGGACCCGCTCTGGCCCCCGGCCTCCACCACGCTTTCCATGTGGACGTCGTGGGGGTGGGCTGGGCCTGACAAGCTCTGAGGGCCTGAGGGAGCCTGGTAGCATGCTCGGTGGTCCTGGAGGCCACTGGAACCCCCAGCTGACTCTCCCCGCGCCCCCAGCCAGGAGGGGTGCCCCCGGCTCACCGTGACAGTTGTTCCACTTCGGTCAGGAAGCTCTGCTTCACTGTGGTCCACTCCAGGTCTGCCCCCTGCAGCCCCCAAGGAAAACGAGGGCGGGGAGGCAGCGTGAAGCTCGTGCGGCCAGGCTCGATGGCCACTCTCGCTGCCACCCGTCCTGGGCCCAGCGCAACCAAGGTGCTGGGAGACCCTGAACTGGAGAATCAGAGGGCTGAAGGAGGGCCACGGGGAGGTGAGGGTGTGCGGACAAGCTGCCAGGGCCTCCGTGGGCGTGTGGGGGGCACTGCTACACCCACCTCCTTCAGCCTCTTCACCGCGTACAGCGTGTTCCTCATCACCGCCCGGTACACGCAGCCGAAGCCGCCCTCCCCGATCTTCAGCTTGTCCGAGAAGTTGTGGGTGCCCTGGGAGATCTCACTGAGGGGCCAGCAGAACGGAGAGGGGTGGGCTCCCTGCAGGAGCGACGCTGGGCTCTCTGCGCTGGGCTGTGGGAGGAGATGGAGGAGCAGGCGGGGGCCTCTGTGCCCGTCCCGGAGAGTCACAAGCGCCCCCTGCCCAGCTGCCTCCTGGCCGGCCCTCCTGAGCTGCCTGGGGTCCCCAGCAGCATTTTTTTGCTCGTGTTGACTGTCCCCTGGGGGTGGGACCCACTTACCTTGGTAGAGGAAGGGGCTGGACGTGGCGGTGGCGGCTGCAGGATGCCAGGGCTGTGGACAGGACCGAGCTCAGCCCCAGAATGGGTCTGGGAGCCTGGAAAAGCTTCACAAACACACCAGTGAGAGGCAGGCGGGCCGCGACGGTCTCCGGCAGCGGCGACGGTCAGGGCGGCCCTTCGCGAAGGTCCGTCAAGCCCGACACCCGGGCCCTCTGACCTGGGGACGGGAGTGTGGACGCGACACCCGGGCCCTCTTACCTGGGGACGGGAGTGTGGACGCCGACGCCGTCGGCAGCTTCCGGGGGCGGGGGACGTCGGCCTCACAGGGCGCAGGGGGGCTGCTGGGCCTCGGGGCGCTGGTGCTGGGGGGCAGGAGGGGGGCGGGCGGGTGCCCTGGGACGCCGGGGAGGGAAAGGGCGGTTAGGCCCGGGCGGCGGGAGGAGGAGGAGCCCCGTGGGAGGCGCCCGGGGGCCGGGGTCGCGGGGGCCGGGCCGCGCGCTCACAGGCCGTGATGATGTCCCGGGCGCGGAGCAGCTGCAGGTGCGTGAGGATGCTCACGAGGTCGGCCACGCGGGCGTTGCGGTTGATCCAGGGCCACAGGACGCTGGCCGTGCGCTGCCCGGAGCGCTCGCACAGCCGCAGCTCGGTCTGGTCGCGCACGATCAGGGCGGCTGCGGGGCGGCAGGCGTCAGGCCCGGCGCCCGGGGCCCGCGCGCCTCCCGCCCCGGCGTCGCCCGCCCGCCGCCACCCACCGAACTGGCACCAGTCGGCGGGCTCCAGCGCGTCCATCACTTTGTAGAAGCGGCACATGACCCAGGGCGGCACCTCGTACAAGAAGTGCTGGGCGCCGGGGGCCGCGGGGTCCCCCGGGCCCGGCCCACCGGCCATGGCCGCCGCCGCCGCCGCCGCCGCCGGCCGGGCCTCCTGGGGCCTCTTGAGGCCGCGGCGGGCGCGGGCCTTGGCCGGCGGGTCCGCGGACACTGACTCACTTCCCCTTTAAGCCGGCCTCGTGCGGCGCCCGGCGGGGCGGAAGGGGCGGGGCCCGGGCCCGCCGCCATCTTGCCCGCCGCCGCCGCCGCCGCCGCCTCGGGCCTCGGCCACACGGGGGCGCCGCGGGCAGGCCGTGCGCGGGGCGGCCGCGCCCCTGGGCCAAGAGGCGGCGAGGCGGGCTTCCCGGAGGCGGGGGCGGCGGCCGCCCGAGTGGGGCCCCGAGGGGTGCAGGGCCGTGCCGGGGCCCTGGCGAGGGGCTAGCGCCGGCGCTCGGGAGCGGCACGGGAGGGCCCCTTGGGGACGTGTGGCCGCAGTGGGGCGGCGGGCTCCGAGCGCCCCCTCCCGCTGCCGCCGTGCTTCCGGCCCACCGGGCAGGCCCCCGAGTGACGAGGCCACGGCGCAGCGTCCCCGGGCGCCCGGCTCGGTCCGGCCGCGCGCAGGTCTCCCCGCGGGACTCGGGCCCGTGCCCCCGTGCCCCCGGGCTCCGCAGCTGCGCACTCCCTCGGCTGTGCCGCGCGCCCCCGTTCCGGCCGCCCCTGCTCCCTGCTCATTTCCCTGAAGGCGCCCGCAGGCCACTTCGGCCCCCAGGCCCGCCGCCTCCCCGGGGAGCCCCGCGCCCTGGGGCATGCCCTTGTCTGCCTCCCCGCTACGTGGGGGAAGACCCCCCAGGCAGCAGCGCCGCCTTCCTCCTTTGTCTCTCCAGTTGCAGGACCGCTGGCCAGGCAACGGGTCACCGGCCTGCCCCCCTCCGTCCTGACACCAGAGGGCTCCCCTCCAGGCTGTGCTCCCAACTGGGGCCTCCACGGGCCCCCCCCCCCCCGCCAAGAAGCCACAGCCATTGCCAGCCACACCCTGGGCCCCAGTGGCTTCTCACGACGACGGCCGTCACAGAGGCTGCGGACTGGTATGGGAAGTTAGCATGCACGCACACACCGAGCTCGGGAACAGCCTGGTCCTCCTCGCGCTGCTGGACAGCGGCTCCCAGGCCAGGCCCGGCACACGAGATGCTCAACACGCACAGGTCGAATTTCAGCCCTTCGTTTGAACCTTCAAGGCCAGGACATTCGAATGCACCTTCTAGCAGCTGCGCCCACATTTACGTGCATGTGAAGCTGGACTCTGAGCAGTTGTTCCCTCCAGCCCAGCAACAGCCCGGCGACAACAGCTGTGGTGGGGCAGACAGCTCCTGAGTGCCAGGTTTGCAGAAGGCCTGCAGACCCCACGGTGATGACAGTGGCAGGGAGCCGGGTGAGCAGAGCCCATGCGAAGAAGGTCTCGGGCCACAGGCCCAGGAGGAGCCACAGCTGGGGGATGGCTGCTGTTTCCAAAAGCACCTGGACAGAAGACAGACGACGTGCCCCTGCCATGGCCCACGGGAGCAGGGAATTCGGGCTGCTGTGTGGAAGGCCTGCGGCCCGCTGGCCTCTGGACCTGGGGCACGGCGGGCAGACCCGGGCCGGCTCCGGGCCTGCCTGCCCCCCACAGCTCCCCATCGCACGCTGCAGCAGTGCGCCTAGAAAGTGTACCTTGCAACCCAAGAGGAGGCCCTGTGTGCAGCAGGCTGGTCTTTCCTCCCCAGGCAGTCCTGAAAGCGGCTGGCTATTTGCGTTCAGGGACAGCCAGACGGAATCAGGAAACACAGCACCGTGCTGTCCTGTGAGCTGTCTGATAATGAAAGCCCAGACCTTGAGTCACTTTCACAGAGAGATTTATCGAGAATGCTAACAGCACAGGATACAGTACTTCCCAACAAAAGGTGCAAACGCGTCACTTAGAAAGGCATGCTGAGTATTCTTTGCTTTCACACGTATTAAAAAACTTACAAAAATAAAATAAAACTGCGTGCTGCCCATCTTTTCAAATAGTAAAAGAACCTTATGAAAAAATCACTTGATTTTACAACAAAAGACACAAACGGACATTTTTATGTAAATTTATAAGGCAAACTCTTTATATAATAAATAGGTTACAGGGATTCAGTGGGGGGGTGTTTTTGAAACGTATACAGGTACATTCAGACAGGTTTACTGAAATGGTACAAATTTCCTTAATAAATTGCCTTTTGTTTTTAAATATATCAGTGCTTTCAGTCATTTGGCTATACACAAAGAACCTTTTTTTTGAACACTACAAAAAAGCAATCAATATTTTTTGTTTTTAAAACGACCTACTTATTTTCTAAAGTAATTGTCCCAAAACACAAAAACTGAAGGTGAATGTGATGGAGGGCTTTGGAGACATCTCTAGCCAAGTCTGTCCTGGGCTGCTCCCTGTCCCACACACGCCTCTCTCCCACCCTCGGTCCAGGGTGGCCGGGGTCACTGTGACTCAGGAGGGGACAGCTACCCTGCCTGGTTCCTTCCTGATACTAAACCCATGTGCAAATAGTCATGACACTCAGCATTGTCTTCGCCTTTTGGGGGGGGGGCTGGGTGCTAAGGGAGCACACATCTGTCCCTGTTCTGTGAGCCCAAAACAATGTCTGGTGGGGGTAACGGCTTTGCTCAGAAGTATCTGGTTTTGCTAAGGGAAGGGATGGGGGGTTTCTCACGCTCAGATTTTCCTGGGGGTCAGAGGACGGCAAAGAGAGTGCACCTCCTCCACCGTCGTCCTATCACCCAGGATGGTGAAGAATCTAGAGGTCATGTCAATGTTGGATGTACTCTGGGATGGTACTGGGTGGGATGTGATGGGCGTGTGCTGAACGGTAATGCCCACCACCTGGCCTGTCCAGGAAGCGCTGCGTCAGGTGGAGAGGGGCCAGTCTGCCCTGTCAACATACACTGACCTGTGGCCACAGCAGAGGTCTCCAGGGAGATGACCACCCTTCGTCTGAGCTCTGCTCCTCAGGCCTGCCCTATCTTCCTCCCGCGGACACAAGGTCGGCTCTGCTTGCACCCCTCCTGTCTCCCTTCAAAGGAACATCAACCTGGTCTGGCTTTAAAAAGAAGGATGATGCTAATAATCTCGGGGGGGGGGTGGGAAAGGCAACAGAATCCACTGGGTGGAACCAAACCTGGTTTTGCTCTGACTTTGAAAATGGCAACACATCAGCTATTTGGTCCGTTGGCTTAGGCTTAACTTCTTTGGGTGGCATCTGGTTGGTCTGGGCAGGGGTCATCTCTTCGAATCTCCCCTCCTGGGGAAAAAGGACAGCCCCTCTCATCTTGGTCACCATCCCCTCCCTCCAAATTCGTTTGTTTGTAAAGAAAAGGTGTCTAGAAGCATTTGTCTCTGGAACAATTACTTTAAACATGGTTACAATACAGACTTCAGTTCAAACACAGAAGAGATTTACTTAGCAAATTTCCTTTCACCCACCAAAAATTACACAAATATAAGCCTCAACACCACAGTTAAGAGGACCAGTAGAGAGAACCTCATGTTTGGAACACAAAAGGAGAAATAAAAAACCAAACCAAACCCAAACAGAAAAACCCCAGAAAAACGATGGAAGGATGAGGGAGAAGGGGAGGAGAGCAAACACAGCACACGTTACAGTGTCCGGGTACACGGGAGCCCAGCGCGAGGAACGGGCTCGGCACACATTGAGTAACAGTCCTGGTGATATTTGGTCATATATTCATCAACTACTGACTCTGGAGCGGCCGTTATTGATTGAAGCAGTGACAAATCAAACGGAAAAGGAGGCCTTGGTAGCAAGGGAAGGAGCAGGCTTCAAGTTCTGCAAGCCTTTCGCACTCCACCGTCCAGCTCCCCAGAAACACTCAACTGGGTGGGCCCTGCTCCGTCCAGGCGGGCGAGAGGTCACTGGGTGAGGCTAACTTGGGCGCTGATTTCACACTTCCGTCAGAAAGCACGCACGTGGACACATGTGGACACCCACCTGTTAGTGGCAAACAGCAGCAGCAACAGCCTCCTCGCCTCCTCTGCCCCCGTCCCAGGCTGGGTGGGAAAGGACGACGTGACCCATCGCTAATACTGAGCGCAGGCTGGAGCGGGCCCCACGCTGGGCCCAGAGGCTGCCCCAGCCCAGGTCCTCCGAGGGGCCCACGGGTAGCCTGGCCACCCAAAGGGCTTATGAGCGTTTCTCTTTTGGTTCAGGCCTCAGAAGTAATGATGCAGGGAGGGAAGCTTTTGGCCCTGGTGATTATAATGCTCTCTGCTTTGGAAGAACAAGTTTCTGGGTTTTTTTTTTTTTTTGGTGTTTTTTTTAATTACTTAAAAAAAACGATCGAAAAGAACTGTTACGGCTAAACTCTAGCAGATATTGCTCATTAAGAATTACAAAAGCAAATGCAGTTACTCGTAGGACGGGGAGGAGAGAAAGGGAGGTTTCTGGAGTCTTTGCTACCTCCTAGAGGGGACCCAGTGGACTGTTGTATGTGGTTCTGGGGTCCCTGGGGTCTACCTGTGCAGCTCACACATTCTGAGATGTGAGATGTGACAGGCCTCCCATCTGCCCTCCAGCCTCAGCCAAGTGGAAGCCCTACTGGTGGGGAGGCCTGCTGAGCTGACTCTCCATACATGAGCACTGTGACTGGGTCACTGGGAGGGCTGGGGGTGGGGTCAGGCCATCCCCCTCCCCCGTGGACTCCAGCTGCCCCACCCAGAGGTCGAAGGGGGCCAGGTGGTACCAACTACATTCCAGACTTTGCCAGGGCAAGGAAGCGCTCTTCAACCCACCCGTTGAGGTGAACTGTCTTGCACCAGCATCCTGGGACCTCTCTCACAAGCATGGGAGAAACAGTGCAAAACCCGGATGCTGTCTGGAGCCTCCTTCGCTTGGCACAGGGAAGCCCTTGAGAGAAGCGAGGAAAGACCACGGATCTGCTTGGACAGAAGAAGTGACCAGCAGACAGGTTTGTAGTTTTTTTTGTTTTTTGTTTTTTTGTGTTTTTTTGTTTTTGTTTTTTTTTGTTTTTTTATTTTCCCTTGTCCTATGCTATGGTTATCAGAAATATTGTAATTAAGCAACAGGTATAATTTTAACAGATCTTTTGTGTGTGTGTGTGGAGCCACAAGCAAAATGAGTTTATAATTGTGCAATATACAGATATATATATAAAAATTCAACTGCTCTGTGTGTCTAGTTGGTGCATTAAATAAAAGGGACAGAGAAACTAAAAGCAAAGCTAAAAAGCAAAATCAAAGCCCAGGAGAGAGGAGACCAAGCAGGCCTACGCGTACAGTCTAGAAGATACTGGGTATGCTCAGGGTCACCAGGAAGAACACCTTTGTCACTGGACACACAAACACTGAAAGGAGAGGGACTAGCAGTGAGCAGGAGCCAAACCTCTTGGCCTTTTCATCTCATTGTCTCTCGCTGCTGAGGACCTGAGGAAACGTAAGCTAGGAGGGGGGGCTAGGGGAGCAAAGGCAATTTGCAGGTTTCCCTAATGCTCTCAGACTCAAAGGCCGGGCTTCCCCTCGTGAGGGTCTCGGTTCTGCCCAGCACCCTTCCTTGTGCCTGCCCTCCCTCTGGCCCAGGGGCTCTCGCTGGTGAGGGGCGAGGGGGACACACACCACAGTGAGTGCTCGGGCCTCTGTCTTCACCCCTGAGCGCAGACGGGAGCACCACTTCACCCAGGCCCTGGGCCCCTAGGAGAGCAGAGCAGGGGATGTCCTCGGGGGACCGGCAAAGGCCAAAAGGGGGACTTTACCCTCACCTTCCTAGTTGCCTGGGCCCTAGTTAGAACTCCCTTTTTCCCGAAAAAAAAAAAAAATCAGCACTTGGGGAATGTCCTGTCGAGATGTGAAAGGAGCAAGAAACAGGTGGTGCTGGGTAGTGAGAACGTCGCAGATCTTGGGAGCCACTGGTTGATGCTACTTCCCACACCAAGCGCTGGGCTCCTACAGCTTGGGGACCAGGCAGGCGGCCCCACAGGACAGGGGGCTCGCCAATGCTAGGATGGCCCCGAGTCTCAGATCCAGCAGCTTCAGGCTGGATTCCCCTTTTCCTGTACCACTCACCACATGTCAGGCCAAACTCCAAATATTTTTAGATCAGCATTTTTGCAAAAGCTTGCTCTTATTCATTCAGAAACATTGAAATGTAATTTTCTGCCAAATGTTTTCTAGGTTTTCCTTCTGAATTGTTGAGAACGGGTTTCAGTGTTCACTTTTTTTCTTCTTTAATATGTAACTTGAGACCCTGGGGGAGGCAGTATCCTAGCTATATATAACAATTAGACTATGCCTTTTCTAAAGATTGATACGGTATCTAAAAGACAAAGACGCAAAAATGGAGACTCAACAAACCCCTCCAGAGTGGACGAGTTTACTGATGAAGAGAGCAAAGGTGGGGGCCCTTACAGAGGACAGAGTAAGAGCAGGAACGCGACATGGTGGGGCCACAGGGGCACGGGAGCGGGGCTCTACCACAGGCTGGGCGACGCTGCCATGCTTGCCCCCCGCCCCCAACACCATGAGCCCGGACTCTGGGATCTGGCTACGCAAACGCCCACAGGGCTCTTAGACACAGCTTGCTTCCTGAGGTCCGGGCCATCAGTCCTAAAATCTGTGCGTAAAACTCCCATCAGGGAACAACAATTTGGGGCTACTGGCTGGGAAAGGAGGTGAAAAAGGCTTCTCCAAGACCGGCACCTGTGACCCTCCCTGGCTCCATCAGCCCAGAGAGCTGGAAGGAAATGCTCTGGAAATGGGGCACAGAGCTCGGCTGCCAGGCCCCACTTCGGCTCTGCAAGATCCAGTGGGCCCCACCTGGTGAGTTCACGTCATACCTTCTGCTCCCTCATGCGCTTCGGCTGCTTATTAAGTTACTTAGATCCAGAGGTCCTGTCAGCTAAAGAAACTCCTTCCCCATCAAACATGGCAGTTTGTTTCAGGCTAGTCCCTTCTTTCATGATCCCCATCACAGCAATGAAAAGCTGGGCAGAGGGACAGGGAACAACTTGGGGCTGCTCTGGGTGCTGGTGCCACAGTCTGTGGCCTCTCACCTGGAATGGTGCCCCTGAACAGTGTTGCCCGCACCTGCATGGGACCTCAAGGGTAGAAGCCAGGTGCTGACTGTAGCCAGTGTTGCTGGGCCGCCACCATGGCTTTCACCTTCCAGGGAGTGGAGGGGGCTGAGGTCCTTGGGTAGTTTGGCACTGATGGACTGGGGAACGGGGCATTTCTAGGTGTCGCCTGTGCCTTCTGACACGGGAATGCAGCAGCAGCAGCAGAAGGGAGCGGTCTGAGAGCCTGGCTGTGGCTTAGTGCCCTGATTCACTGCCATGTCAAGGCCAGCAACTGCACTGGTTAGGGCAGGCCCACCAATGGGCAGGGCAGAGCAGGGCATTGTGAGAGGAGCTCGAGGACATACAGCATTCTGTTGGGAGAGGAGGTAGTGACTACCAACTAGAACGAGGGCTGGAGAGACTGAAAGGGACTGTGTGACCTAGGCGAACAGGTGTCTGAGAGCTGTGGGTCAATTTCTATATTCTTCACACAGTCCCTAAAAGATGCCCGCCATCTTCGTGATGTTCAAGTACACACAAAATCGAGGTCACACCCCCAAACTGGGCTGGATACAGCTGGTGAGAACCCCACTGCCTGGCTTTCACTCCAAACTCCTGTCAACCCGACCCAGGACACGGGTGGCACGGCAGCTGCAGAGCCCCTGCCTGCCAGGGGAACAAACCACCAAGGCGACCTGCTTAATGGTGACTTACTTGTGATGCCTTTATTAGGTGAAGAAGAGGGAATGTGGAAGAAAGGGCGTAAGGAGAGAAAACCCTATGGAGCCTCAGGGGCTGCAGGTCAGGACAGGCCGAGAGAAAATGACACTTGAAATGATGTGCTCAACCACCAATGCCCGGTCAGCCCCTGAATGGTCACAGGTGAAAGGGGGGCATGGAGGGCCCTGCACTCCTCTTCCCAGGACCAGATGGTACTGAGCTTATGGAGAGGCCAGCTCTTGACACCGGTTCCGGGAGTCACATTCCATTGGGCTAAGTGTAATGGATAAAAACCCAACAGACCAAAACGGCCGGTGTCTCCATGGCAAACTGGCCGGACACTGTACTCGTGTGGCTAGGCATCCTTTGTGGGTGCCAGGAGTGACAGGCCACTTTGGGGTCAGGAGCCTTTTGTCCTTGAAGGAAGAGGGGTCCTGAAGGACTCGCCCCCTCCTCCGACCCCCCTTTCCTTTCCTGGGGAGGAGTCAGCAGTGAAGCCCAGAGGGTCAACAGCAGAGCAGGTCTGGTGTGGGACTTGCTTTTGCAGCATAAGGAAATGGGTACAAAAATGCTACAAAGGCCAACTATGATTCTGCAAACAGAATGGGGGCAAACTCCCTTGCTTCTAACCATTCCGGAAGAGACAAACGCGTTTTTTTTTTTCTTAAGCTACTGATTGGAACTGTCAACTATGGTTCCTGATCACTAAGGACTGGCAAGGAAGTGCTAGACGGTTTTTAGGATGTTTCACTCCTTCATGGTTACACCGCAATAAGGAAGCCAGGGGACAATAACTGAAATACACGAGACAACACGCACTTGACAGTTCATGGCAGCAGCTCGCATGGGACGTGCTTGTGGGTGTTTCTGGAAGCATAAGACTGCTGTCTCATTTGCTACTTTGATAAGGTACTTCTCAGTTGGACAGATTTAGATATAAGAGACATCTCTGTAAACACAGAAAAGGATATACCAATATGATGAAGATATGCAGCTAGATAAGGACTTCCTGAACACAGAATGACAGGATGGGGTCCTAAGTGGAGATTGATCAATGAACACCCATAGCAAACCCAAGCCTCTCGGCCCCCACACCATTCCCCTGGCACAGATGTGGAGATGTGTGATATGCTGGCCTCACCCAGTCTCCAGCAAGCAAAAGCCAGGCATTTTCCATCAGAAAAGAACTCATGGTTAACTTATAGGAGGAGCCGAGGGGCCAGGGGTCTAGGTGCCCGTCCCAGCTCAGGTCTGGGGCGTCTGCATTTCTTCCCACCTGCCGCCCCATTGCACTGCACTATGCTGGCTGGGCCTGGCGAGGTCAAGGTCAGGGCTGGGCTACTCGGTGACTATGGCAGGCCATGGGGGCCTCTGTGCTACCCTCAGCTTCCAAATCCAAATCTGTCCAACTTCTCCTGCTTGCTTTTCTTGGATAGAAGGTCGAGAAGGCCCAGAATCCAGGGTCTGACCAGGGAAGGGAGCTCCCTCAGAGAGCAAGATCTTGCTGCTCTCTTGCCCTTCGGAGAGGCCAGGGTGCTAGGGCCAGGTGGACTCAGCAGAGCCCGGGTTTTCCTCAGGCCTCAGAATGGGCTGGGTCGGGGCTAGGGCTGGCAGTGGGAAGGCCAAGGGCAGGGTGAGATCTGGGGGCCTGAGCTGACCAGCATCAGCTCAGGTAAAGCTTGGAACTGTGGGTGCCTGGTACAGAAGGGATGAACGAGGAGGGGAAGAAATGAAAGGATGGATGAAAGAAGGCAGAGATGGAAGGACAGAAGAGAAACCAATCAGGAAGTCCTTATAAAATTGCAGCAAACACTTAGAGTTTCGGAGCTTCGTGGGAACCCTATGTGCTGAGCCCACTTTAAAACAAGCGCAGGTATATACAGATCCAGGTAGTTCTAAACACCGTCATGTCTGGTGGCTTGAGGGACAAAGTGTCACCAATTCAAGCCAGTTTGCTCTCAGAGCATGTTTGTTTTGAAGTGGGAACATGAAGACTCAATAGTGCAAATAGTTCTAAGCTGTCCCTAAAGGAGTAGAATTGGAAAGTTTTGGAAGAACATTTTCCCCTACTTCCCCCTGGCCCCCCAACCTGTCCACTAGGCCTCTACCTACCAGTCACAGACTGCTCTGAGCAACTAGGAATTCCATGAGCCCCACTGCTCTGTGCCACCCGGAGGAGCCCAGGAGCCCGGGGCCAGCCTGCCTACGCCTTGTCCCGTTGCTTCCACGGCCTCTCTCTCTCTCTCTCTCTCTCTCTCTCTCTCTCGCCACCCACTGGAGAACGGCCCTCGGCCATCCTCTCCTCTGGCTCAGGCCAGTCTACACCCAGCAGCTCAAAGGACTGACTCCCTCCTAGCCATGCCAGAACTGGAGTGAACAGGTACTACTTCCCTGTCCTGTGAAATGTCCTAGTCAGTTTTGGATTGGGGCTGGCGTGGGGCCAGATTTGTGCCACCATGGGTGAGATCACACAGGCTGTAGCCACTGGCCATCTCTGTCTTTTTCTCTAAAGAATCCAACTGTCTCTCCTGCCTCACACCTCCTTGTCCCAATGTGGGTAGGGATGGGGAAGGTGGAGGAGCTGGGGGGATGGGGGTGGGGCAGGGCGGGAGGAGAGGAGAGCTGAGACTGGGAGTGTCCTCTCAACCACTCTCTGTCCCTAATGAGCACATGGGGGGTGGGGGGAGGTCTGGGTGGGAGGGGAGGTGCAGGCATACCCTAAGAAGCCTGGTCAACAGCTTGTCTGGTCAGTAGTATCTGCAGCAAGCCTTGTTGAAGGAGCCTAGTTTAGAAAAGTGCAAAGCTACTTCTGGCCCTGGTTAGGTCTTCAACCTGACTGTGCTTGTCGGTAAGAAAAACATCCCAATGCTCCAACTACTCCCACCCTGAAGCCACGAAACTCTAAGTTTACTGAAAGAAAAAAAAATATTTTTTATTTCAGTTAATCGGGAAGCTTTGTCAGAGCCCTACCCATAAGGAGAAGAGACAACAGCTGCCTTTATTCTTGTTGGTTTGCTTTGCAATCCGCTCTGTGTAAAGTCAGCTAACTCTCTCGGTCACGGGCGTCCGGCTGTCCACAGGCTCCTCTCTGTTTGGCCTTGGCATGGAGGATGAAACAATGTCTTTGCGCTCTCCCTCCCCTCGGTGTTTGTACTTGTCTGCGGCCGTGGCGGCGGTCGCGACCGTGGGCTGAGTCTTAGCTGGCTCCTTGGGGCAGCCGTCGCTCTCCAGCGAGCCTCCTCTCGCCATCTTCTCCTCTTTGCAGACGCCGCTGCTCAAGTCCTGGGGCTCAGGGGGGCTGGCGGGGTCCTCGGAGCTCTGGGGCTCAGGTGGGGGAGGGGGCGGGGGCGGAAGCAGCGGCGCGGGTGCCTTCGGGGGCTCTGAGTGGTGGTGATGGTGGTGGTGCTCCTTCTTGGGGGGTGAGGAGGCGCTGCTGCTGCGCCCCTTCGGGCTGCTCTCCTTGCTTTTCCGTCCGGGGCTCTTGCAGGTCTTCAGTCCCTTTCCACTCTTCTCGCCGAGGGTGGACACCAGCAGGGGCTTCACCACCTCCTTCACCTCAATGCTGACCGTCTCCCGAGTCTTGCGCTTCTTGATGGGGAGCACAGTCTCCTGCACGGACCGGATGGAAGACTCCTTCACGGCTTTCTTTTTGGCCTCTGCGGCGGCAGCTGCCACCACACTGCCTGGCTTTCGGCCCCGCTTCTTGGGAATGGCCTGGGGGTCAGCCTCGGCTTTTCGCTTCCGGCCTGGGCGTTTGATAACCATGACCTGGGCTGACGTGGTGGCCCCGCCCCCTTCAGCCTTGCTCCCGGGCGAAGCTTGAAAAGGCATCTTGACGAGCAGCTTCCCGGGACTTTTCTCCAGGACCCTTTTCACCTGCACACCCTCTGATGTTGCTGCCTTGGGTCTCGCAGTGCCGCTCCCTTTGGGGCGTCCCCGACCTCTGCCAGTTCCTGGAGCTTTGGGAGATTTGGGCTTCTTAGGTGGTTTCTGCTCTCGCCGGGAGGGGCTCCCTCTCCCAGTTACCGTGAAGTCAAAATCATTAGGGTCCAGGGAGGTGTCGCCTACCTTTTCGAAGTACGCAATCAACTCCACTTTAGAGCGAAAGGCTTTTCCCTGGGGACTGTGGGAACAAATGGAGAGACACAAAGAACGATTAGAAGCTTCCCCGCTAATGTACAAAGATGGGGCAGGAAGAATGTGCTGAATTCTGTGACAGGACGTTCTGCAATTGACCTGCCTGATGATACTATTCAATGAGAGTCACATTAGAGAAAAGCCAAAATGGGCTGAAATTAGAGGGGCATGGTCACACACAAAGCAACTGGGTTGCTGGGCGGCGGAGAGCACCCACAGGGTGTGCTCCAGTGACAAGAACAGCTGGGTGTCAGCTGCTCTGCAGCTATTGCCCCTGAGGATCCGCCTACCACCAAGGCCCCTCCTCTGGCTCCCAAAGGGGCCTGGCCTGGAGACCCGCTTGAGCCAGAAGGCTGAGGGGCAGGCATTCTGCTGGTTGGTGCCTGGGCCCAGTCAGTAAGTAAAGCACTCCTCTCTGTCTGAACCTGGGCATGCTGCTTAGCCTCTCTGGGATCGGTTTCCTCATCTGTCAGTAGGATAATGCTTTTTGTTCACCCTTCTCAGAGTTGTTGCGATCAAATGAGGATGTCTGCAAATAAACTGTTTATCTTTTCTGGATCATCTAAGGGCCAGAACTGAAATGTATTTATTCAGTCCTTCTCTGAAGCTCTGGCTTGGGAATTACACTGTTTCTTTTTTTTTTTTTTTTTTTTTTTTTTTTTTAAATTTTTATTTATTTATGATAGTCACACAGAGAGAGAGAGAGAGGCAGAGACATAGGCAGAGGGAGAAGCAGGCTCCATGCACTGAGAGCCCAACGTGGGATTCGATCCCGGGTCTCCAAGATCGCGCCCTCTGCCAAAGGCAGGCGCCAAACCGCTGCGCCACCCAGGGATCCCTGAATTACACTGTTTCAATAGAAAATGCCCAATGACCAGCTCAAAGCTGGACAAATGCACCAATGACAGTTGGAAAGGCACATGAAGAGACACCAATGTGTCCCCAGAGGCCCTGTCAGAGAGCTCACCTTTCCCAACATGATTCAGAGAGTAGACTGAGCCCTCTGAACTCCTACTTCTTCTGGGTCATGCAGCCAAGTCACGGAATGACTGACAGAAAGAAGAGTTGTTTAACAGGTTCTGAGAAGAGCCCATCAGCTGGATGTTTCCCAGCTGGGAAATGAGAGGAACCCAGAGAGCCCTGCTTGCCTTCCAAGCACAGGCCACTACACATGGCAGGTCCTGTGGCCTCTGGGACCAGCCTGGGCAGGGCCTTGTGTCCTCAATGTTTCTCAGGCGACCTCTCTTTCTTGTGTCCTCACTGTGGCCCTGGGTAGGCCCTACTGCGATGCCATCTCCAGACAAGACCTCAAGGGCTGGTGGGGTAAAGTCACACTCAGGGCGGTGAACTCTGTACACAGTCATTTGAAACATACCTGGAGGGGTCTGCAAGTGGTGTTCATTATTGAAGCCACCCCCAGCCCAAGATGGGTGATATACACACATTTTCCTGATCATCGAGTAAAAAAAGAGCTGCCACTCTAAGGGATCCCCATTAGTTTCTCAGCACCTGGCCCCAGCCTCCTGCCCACCCAGCCTTCCCTGCTTTGTAGAGACAGGAGTTGCCCTTACTTACTTGATCAAATACACATCATACTTCCCAGCGGAGCGGCCAGATTTCCTTTGTTTAAGCTTTCGGGTCCAACCTTCAGGCAGAGTGGGGTCGTCATACATGGGTCCCCGGTCACGAATGATAGAGCGTCGCTGTTTGGGGGAGGCAGAAGCTTCCGGGACAGCTGGGGCTGAGCCTGACCCTTCTGAGGTCTCCGCTTTGCCTGCCTCTGCTGGTTCAGCAGAGTGGTGAGCCGGTGGCTGCAGGGGCTCATGCTTGCCCTCTTTGTCTTCTTTCTTCTCTTTCTTCACCTTTTTAAATTTCAGGGGTTTGTCCTTGAGGCCCTGGAGATCCTGGTCTTCTGACTTTTCTTCCCTGAAGTGTTAAATAAGTATGTAAGTATCACAGGGAACACACCGATTTGTAGAAAAAGTAAGCAATGGCGGGTTTGGGGCACCCCAGCACAGGCAGGGCTCTGAGAGACAGGGCTGCCCCACCGATGCTCACCCAGATCCTGATGCCTTTCTCCTTCAAAGATTTCTTTGGGGGCTTTGGGCTTTACCCTACCTGCACTGTGACCACTCTGAGTCCTTCTGTCCCAAGTCCCACTCCTAACAAGCAGGAGAATGAGCGGCATTTTTCTGGGTAGAAACACTAGGTGGCTTCTCAGTGTACTGCCTCGGAAGAGGCCACTTTACAAGCTGTGCCCAACAGTCTCTAGACTTCATGGCTGACAAGAGGCCCTTGACTACTGGAGAGGGAGCTGCCCACCCAAAATGTGGCCAGGGCTCCTCTTCACGAAAGACCTGGCTTGGGTGTTAGTATAGCTTCTGTATTGTAAGTTTTCTCAAATGTGTGCTTGATAAAACAGTCAGGGAGCACGATGCAACTTACTGATGGTGGCAGAGCCTAGCACTACCCCCTTGGGAGATAAGGCACAGCACAGTGCTGTGGAGAAAACACACAGGTTTGGAGCCAGCCCAACCTGAGCTCAAATTCTGACTTGGCAACTTCTAAACATGGACCTGAGCAAGTGACCTCAACATTCCGTGCCTTAGTTTCCTCATCTTGGTAATAGGCACCAACACCCCAGAGGAAGAAAAGTCACAAAAGCACCATATAAACACTAGCCAACTCGGGCAACCAGAAACTGCTGCCCAGGGTTCTGGAGTGAGGAGAAGGCACCCCAGGTCTGCTAAACTTTTATTATCAGACATTCCTTTACAAGCCATGACTGCCTTACACTCAACCAGTAGAAGGGGAGAGCAAGGACAAAGGCACAGAAGAGCACCCTCCCCACTCCAGGGTGGGCACCTCCTTATGCTTTCACACTGACAGAGCAGCTCCTTCCTGCTATTTTGGCTCCACCTGGTAGGGTCCCTTCCTTGTGTGCACTGGAAAGGCCCTGGACCCTGGAATCAGTCCGCCCGTGGTGTTCTTAAAGCAGGGCTAAGAGGGCAGGAACACCACCCACGCTGGGGAGGCTTGGAACCAGCCATCTGCTGGTCTCTCAGCAATTCAGTCTAGAAGAGAATGAGACTATTCCTGCCCTTGATATCTAAGCCCTAGAGCTGCCCTGTCCCATGTGGCTCGTGTCAGCACTGGTCACTGCCTCATGGCCAGTCTACCCCAAGCAACCCCCTTGTTCACACTGTGGAGACTCCAATGGAGGCACTGTGGTATGTACTGGAAACCAGACTCAAATGATGTCAGTAAGCTGCCAAAGGTGGGTTAGTATCAGGACTCTTGGCACCATGAGAACATGCCTTTTCTGAACAGCTCAGGTCAGGGGTTGGGAGACAGGCTTGTCCCTGAGTTCCTCCCTATCCTGGGTCATCCTTTAGCAGCTCAGGACTCTAAAGCATGGCTGCCATGGTGACCCTGATTTAGCCCACGGCCCACAGGAGATCTTCTCTTGCTGTAAAGTGAGGGTCTCTAATCTGTTGCAGCACAGAGCTTAGTTTTCAATTATCACAGTCTTATTAGCCTTTCAGCAGGAATTGAGGAAGAATCCTGAGAAGCTTGGTGTGGCCTATAGCCTGTAGTCCCCCAACACAGAGGGGAGAAGGGGAGCTTGCCAGCAGCAGAGTGGCAGATGAACTGGAATGACCACTCCCACACAGTCCACGGGCCACCGCTGAAGGCCAGGGCTACTCCCTGGAACCTGGATAGTCCTGGAGTCGGCAGACAACACTGCACCCATGGGAAAGGTTTGGTTTCTCCAGAACACTCATTTATATTCCCCAAATAGTTTAACCATCCATGAGGTCAAGTACAAACCACATATCCCAGGAATGCCTCTTAGATACAATCAAGGGTGTCGATGCCATCAAGGTCAATCCCTTCTAGAACTCTACCCTAAAAAGACACACCCCCAGAAATGCCAAACAGTTAAGTCTATGATATTATTTGTTAACGGCATCATTTTTCCTGACCCAGTACTGCATACAACTCATAGAGCTACCAACAAAGACGTACTGAATGGACGATGCCATGCCTATAGCATGGAGAGCCATGCAGCCTGAGAGGGCTGAGAAGGAGCACCTCTGGATCTCCTACAGATCACAGGATGCCTTTCACGTGAGAAACAAGGGAAGAAGTACTTCCTAGTCCCAGGATGGGTGGGAACGAGCTAAGGTATAGGCGCAAGGCAAGACCTCTCTGAATCATATAAAAGTTTACATAACCAAAATGAGAAAGTAAACAGTACCAAAACCCTACTGTATTGAATGCAAACACAAACAAACTGAACCATGTATCAAACTGATACCACACCAAAGAGAAAATTTATTTCAAATACCTCTGACCACACTGCTCTGCATATCCTTGGTGGGACATATTTTAAGGCCTGATATGGCACCCAGGGTTAGGGAACATGTCCAGCATCCATGGAGGGAACCAGGCTGGCCCTGGGAGAAGTGGGTGGTTGTGGTTCTACGGTGGCCTGTGAGGGCAGAAAGGCAGGGGAGTGCTTGGACAGAGGAGGGGAAAGTCAAAGGACATAGGAGGTGGCTAAAAGGACTCCTTGCACTAGATGACACCATGACAAGGTGAGTATCTGAAAGAACAAACTGACTGGATCACAATGAGGGAGAAAAGAGAGAAAATCCTACAAGAAGCAAGGGGTGAATCATGCAGCTGTGTGCCAGAAGGTGGTTCTGGGCAGCAGAGCGGCCTCAAGGGGGATGTGGAGGGCTTTGTCAGATTGCTACTGGGGAGTCTTGGGCAGGGGAAGGGACAAGAGCTCTTATCTTTAAAGGATCACTACTTGCTGTGTGGAAATCAGGGGGCACCTGTGAGAAGCCTCTTCAGTGGTCTCCCATGGCCCAGGGTGGGGACAGTGGAGGATTTGGGAAATGACCAGGAGGTAGAGTGACAGAGCTGAGGAAAGCCTGGTGTGGGTGAGGGGATGGGATGAGTTAAGCACTATCACCAATGCCTGGAAGGATGGTGGTACCACTGAGGACAGGAAAGCCTGGGCCAGGAACACATGGGGGTTATAGCCACATCCATGGCTAGAAGTTCAAGGAGAGAAGAACATAGTTTTTTGATACTAGCCACAGAGGAGACCCAGCTGCGCTCAGAGTTTGACTTGGGCCTGAATGAACTGTTTTGGTTTTTTTTTTTTTTTTTAAGTTTTTCATTGTGATAAAACATTCATAACAAAATTTGCCTTTTAAACCCTAAGTGTCTAACAAATGAATTTTTAATAGCACCTAAGATGAAGAATAAAAGGGCCTTTAATTCAATCTGTAATATTTTAGTTCTTTTATTTTATTTATTTGAGAGACAGAGAGAGAGAGACAGACAGAGAGCGAGCGCATGCGAGCACGAAGCAGTGGGAGTGGCAGGCAGAGGGAGAGGAAGAAACAGATTCCCCGCTGAACAGGAAGCCCAATGCGGGGCTCGATCACAACTTAGGCCAAAGGCAGACTTTCAACTGACTGAGCCACCCACCCAGGCGCCCTAGTTCTTTTTTTTTTTTAAAAGATTTATTTATTTACTCATCAGAGAGACAGAGAGAGAGAGAGGCAGAGACACAGGCAGAGGGAGAAGCAGGCCCCCCGAGAACAACCTGATGTGGGACTTGATCCCAGGACCCAGGGATCATGCTTAAGTCAAAGGCAGACACTCAACCGCTGAGCCATCCAGGTGTCCTGTCCCTAGTTCTTTTATTTTATTTTTTTAGTTTTTTTTTAAAAAAGATTTATTTATTTATTTATTCATGAGAGACACGGAGAGAGGCAGAGACACAGGCAGAGGGAGAAGCAGGCTCCATGCAGGGAGCCCAATGTGGGACTTGATCCTGGGTCTCCAGGATCATGCCCTGGGCCGAAGGCAGGCACTCAGCCACTGAGACACCCGGGCTGCCCTAGTTCTTTTAAATTAAAATTACTTGAAGCAGCTACGACAATATGGTGATGTTCAATTCTGTGCATTGAGGGGCACACAGGTTTGTTACTTTGACTGCTACTTCTCTGCAAAAACAAATGACAAATGCCCACAAAGAAGCCTGGAAACCATGCCACTGGCTGTGGACTGGAGGTAAAAATGATGCAAAACAGGTAATCCACCTACTCGGTCCCAAGGTGACCCAACTCCCTAAGAGGCCTCCTCACCAGGGCATTATGGAGTTAGCTGAAACACACACTTTTTCAAAGAAATCAAAGTCTTCTTCATCCTGCCTTGAATGAGACCATATATGTATATGTTTTATATATATATATATATTTCGTGCACACTCTATCTTCAAATGAGTAGCAGAACTGAACGAGTTCATATATTCTGGAGTTGAGAGGATCTCCAGAAAAACCACCCATCCAACTCTTCAGGGTTACAGATGAAAAGAGAAGGAAGCACACAAAGTTCCCTTGTGTGGTCACATGAGGGAACTCGTCTGAGGTCACGGCTGAGTTGATGTGTGTTCATCTACCGCCCTGAGCCAGACTCTGCTGGGGGCTGGGAAAATGGGGCAGAATTAGCATCATCACTCTTTGGTCTTCACGAGCTCCCAGTTTCGTCAGGGAAACAAAGAAGTAATGAAAAAAACAGTGACACCCTTCCCAGTGATAGTAGGCAGTGATACCAATAGTTCTAGCCCTAGAGGGAGGAGTGACTAATGACACCTACCTTGTGCAACCAATGGTTCTGGGCTGGCCCTCTCGCCCATCTTCTTTTGGGTTAAGATAGCACTTCTGAGGAGACTTCCCAGCTCCTGCCTTCTCCAACCCCATGAGCAAGGGCACCCTATGCCCCCGCGAGTGTACTTGGAACACACCACTATGTAGGTCAGCTTCCCCACCCCACGACGGTGCATGCCTTCTTTATTGTCATCTCTCCACTCGCACATCGCCAAGCAGAGGAGTGCCAAACAACAATCACAACCCAGAGGTTGTACTACTTTTGCTTCTTTTGATGACTGTATGCCTCTGACCAGTAACTTTGAGGACCAAGGGCCAGCTTAGCACCCAAAGCAGACACGGTCTGAGTAAGTGAATAAATGAGTCTAGGTGCTACCATAGCCTACTAAGCACTGGTGGGTTGGGTTGGCAAGAGACAAGACTGGGGCAGTCAGTGAGGGCCTGGGAGAACAGGCAGTGACAATCTACAGCGACAGGGAGGGCAGGGTCATGGGGGTAGAAGTATGGAGGATGGCTATGCTGCAAGGGCGGGTTCCAGGGATCAGCATCAGGTCTGCAGACACTCCTCCTGTGGAAACTACGAAAAATGCTAGACTGAACATCTTGTAGAAGATACTACAGAAGACGCTGTTTAAAAAGTTTTGCTTGCACTTGACTTGTAAGCTAGTGAAAAAGTAAGGAATATACAGTTTCAAGAGTAAGGGAAGGAAGGTAGGGGGTCCTGTTCTATGGAGAAATTTGGCAGGTGACCCATTAACAAGTGGTCAAACTGATCACCACCGACCAAGACCGAAGTGCTATGAATGAGGAGCATCAGCACTGTCCCATCCTGCAAGAAGGGGTAAATGAGGCCACATAAGGAAACAACTGGAGGAGCATTCCCCTCAACTGTGAGACTGGAGTCTTCAAAACTGTCTGCAGCATGAGAAAAGGTTTGCAAACTGCTCCTGGTGAAAGAGAACAGCAGAAGGCAACAAGTAATCATGTGCTGGCTTCTGGTTCAAAGGCACTAAAGGGGTGCTCATGGGGCATTGGCGGAATGTGAATTCCCCCATGTGAATTCGTGGAACTTGGTTCCATGTTGGCATGGTGCTAAGCTCCTTGAGGGTCAAAAGTGCAGCATAATGCTCTTAGGAGAGCCAGGCTCAAGCAGCACTTAGGAGTGTAAAGGAGCAACAATGACTTGGGGAAGCATATGGTACTAAAATGGCAGCATGTTTGAAAAGGAGGTTATGACATCAAATATAACTGGAAGCTGTGCAGGTTGAGAGTAATATTTTGAAGCAGTTTCAGATGAGTTTTCTAACAAAGAGAATACCATCACAGTACACGAATACATTAAGAGGGAAACCTGGAAATCTTATAAAGTACCTTCTTTTAGTGGCTCAAAGAACTATAATGTTTTCCAGTGTTATGCTTTATTTGAAGCTGTGAGTGCGAATGAAGGGAAGGTGTCAAAGCTATATATACACACACACAAACAGATATACATATATGTATATACATATATAAAAGGTGTCAAGGCTATATATGTGTGTATACATATACACACACGGATACATAAACATATATATATGTATATGTACGTGTGTGTGTGTGTGTGTATATACGTTCATATAAAAATCATCACAAGGGGCACCTGGCTGGCTCAGTGGGAAAAGCATCTGCTGCTTGGTCTCGGGGTTGTGAGTTCCAGCCCCACGTTGGGGTGTAGAGGTTACTTAAATTAAAAAAAAAAAAAAAGATCATTGCTGAAGGCAGCCCTGCCTAGGACCCCACTTTAAATGTCAAAGGAACTGTGTAATATAATCTGTACATCATATGGAAGGAAGCACAAATCTGGGGGTTGCAGCGAAAAAGGGTTGGCTGATGGCAATACTGGGTACAAATACCAACAGACACTTCAGTGTGACCCTGTTACATCTTTTTTTTAAGATTTTTAAAAAATTTATTTATTCATGAGAGATACAGAGATACAGGCAGAGGGAGAAGCAGACTCTCTGCGAAAGCCCGATGTGGGACTCAATCCCTGGACCTGAGATCACGTCCTAGGCCAAAGGCAGACGCTCAACCACTGACCCACCCAGGCATCCCTGTGTTAGGTCTCTTAACCAGAATTTTAACCAGACTTGTCACTGGTTTTGTTAATGAGCTCTGATTACCAAATCACATAGGTTTGGCATGGTCTACCCCTCACATTTTTCCCATAATGACTCTTACTTTTTATTGTGTGATTTGTAGAACACAGGGATTTTTTTTCAGAAATACACGTATCACATTGAAACAGAAAGGCCTTCACAAACCTTAAATATCTACCAGGAAGGAAAGGCGGCTCTTGAGTAATAAAACACCATCTAGCAATTTTTCTGCTAGAACACAAACATTAGATCAAATCTTTTCTTTGATCTAGCGAAGGAAAACCAGAGTTTGCAGGAATCTTGTTTTTGAGCCAAATTACTGTATCCCAAGGGGTT
Source organism: Canis lupus familiaris (assembly GCF_011100685.1). Lineage (NCBI taxonomy): Eukaryota > Metazoa > Chordata > Mammalia > Carnivora > Canidae > Canis > Canis lupus. The sequence goes on from NC_049260.1 coordinate 123,070,802, forward strand.
TGATGGAAAGAACTGCCTGTACTTTCATAATGAAAGTAACCTATAGTAATTGTGCAGAAGGCTGCCTTGAGAAGCTGTACCTGGCACTCCTGTGACCCCAGGCTCCTGTACACTACAGGGGGGCAGGCAACCAACAGCTGGCAGGTACAGCTGGCCAGACAATGTCGACTGAGGAGGGACTACTCAATCCCTGAGGCTTTCAGATTAAAGAAGAAAGACTACAAAGCCAGTTGAAAGCAGCAGAAAGGTGTTTTTCCCTTGAATCAGAATCCAGCCCCCTCCAAAGTGAGCTCCAGCAATATCCTCGGCCCCATTTCAGTCATGTTTGCATGAAGCCAATTTCAGGATATAGCATTTCTCAGCACCGTTCATTTCAAGTCACCCATTCCACTGAGCTGCAGAAGGAGCCTACGTCCCACGATAAGGCCATGACACATCAGGCCAAGGTGGTAGCCACTTCCCCAGGTGAATGGTCAGGGACCAGAGGAGAGAAATGGCCTTTTTGCAGTGGCTCTTTCCATCCTGCAATGTCATTCCCTCAGTGCTTCCAATTCTTTCTACCTTTAGTATGAGCTGCAGAATCTCAGAATCAAGGAGGCTCTTCTGCACGAATCAATAAAGGCAGCCACACTCTGAGATGCCAGCTTCAGCCCCTTTAAAGATCTGAGAGAAATCAAACTGGCACTGGAAGAGAGTCTCAGTGGTCTCCGGGGAGCAAAAGAGCAAATGGGGTTCAGCTCAAAGGCTATAGCAGTAGAACCTGAAGTTCAGAGGCTCTGACCTCAGTGTATTTTTTAATACCCCAGTTTTCAGAAGATGCAAGAGAAACTATCTGTGTTTTGAAAAGCTAAATAAAATACAGCTCTTGACAGGTAGATCTTTCCCCAAATGAAGGCACCCGGTGCCATACAGTCTTCATGAGTCCATCACACGTGAGCTAAGAAAAGCAGGTTTAAACAAACACTGCCACTGTGGAGAACAGTCAGACAATTCCTCAAAAGGTTAAACATGGAGTTCCCACAGGACCCAGTATTTCCACTCTAGATGTAGACCCAAGAGAACTGAAAACAGGGACCAGAACAGATATCTGTACACCCATATTCATAGTGCCATGATTCACAGTAGCCAAAAGGTAGAAGCAACCCAAGGTCCACTGACAGATGAACAGATAAGGAAAATACAGTCCATCCACCAATGGAATGTTACTCAGCTTTAAAAAGGAAGGAAAGGAAATTCTGACACAGGCTACAACACGCATGATCCTTGGGGACACTATGCTGAGTGACATGAGCCAGCCACAAAAAGACAAATACCATATAATTCCATTTATATGAAATGTTCGAATAGGCAAATCCAGAGACAGAAAGTAGATTAGTCATCACCATGGGCTGGGGGGAGTGGGTAATAGGGAGTGACTCCTAATGAGGTTAGGATTTTTTTTTTTTTATTGGTGATAATGTCCTGGGACCAGATAGTGATGGTTGCACAACACTGTGAATGTTCTAAATGCCACTGAATTGTACACTTTAAATGCGTGAATTTCATGGTATGTGAATTATATCTCAATTTTTATAACACCCCACTAAAACGACAGCTGACTTTGCCTATTACGCCAAATTGTAAAGGTAGGATTTATGATGCCCAAGCAGTGCTCAGAACCCACAGCTGTCTCCAAGCAACCCCGTCTGGGTACAGACAGAGCCCAGGCAGGCAGCTCTGCCGTCCATCTGAGAGAAAAAGGCCAGCGTGGGGCTGAGGGTGATATGCTAGACCAGACCAAGCCGATGTGAATGCCATCTCTGAAACCCAGGACATAGTAACCATGACAGTTGGAAAGAATTTAGTTCAAGAAGCTTAATGACATAAAAAAAGTTTAATGACCAGGCATTTAGCCAAGTTGAGGGTTGCTGGCTAAATATTCTGAGGGCATTTGATCAATCTTTTTTTATTGCGGTAAATGCACAGAACATAAAATTTACCATTAGCAACACTTAGTACATTCCCAATGTTGTACAACCATCATGACCACCTAGTTCCAGAACATTTCAGCACCCCCTGAGGAAACCCCATCCCCATTAAGCAGTTATTCCTCCAGGTGGCCTTACTCCCAGCACTCAGCAGCTACTAATCTGTTTTCTATGTCTATGGAATAGCCTACTCTGGACATTTCATATGAATGGCATCATACAATATATAGCCTTCTGGGACTGGCTCCTTCCACTCAGCATCATGTTTTCTAGGTTCATTCATGTTGTAGTATGTATCAGAACTTAATCCCGTTTTATGGCTGAAAAACATCCATTGTAAGGACACAGCACACTTTGCTTATCCATACATCTGTTGACGAATAGCTGGGTGGTTTCCACCTTCTAGCTGCTATGAACATTTGTGTACAAGTTTTTGCATGGATATATGTTTTCAATTCTCTTGGGTCTATGCCCAGAGTGGCAATACTGGGTCAAATGGGAATTCTATGATTAACCTTTAGAGGAACTGGCAGGCTGTTTTCCACAGGGTTTCCTTTGGGGTTGATGAAAACGGTCTGGAACTAGATAGGAGTAAAGTATGGCAGCAGAAACTGCTTCCTTTCTGGAATGCTTAGCCGGCAGGGTCAAGCTTTAAACAGAAGTCATCACAGCAAGACCACAGGCAGTGGCACAAGGCAATGTCTCACCTACTCACTCATTCAGTAGCTAACATTCTTTAAGCACATTGTAGGTACTGAGGATGAGTTGTGCTAGGGCCAGGAATGCTACAGCAAGAACACAAGCTTTCTACCTGCATACATTTCTCTTTTTTTAAAGATTTTACTTGAGAACAAGAGTGATAGAGTACACGCGCACACACACGAGCAGGAGGAGCAGAGGGAGAGGGAGATAATCTCCAGCAGACTTCACACTGAGTGTGGAGCAATGCAGGGGTGGAGGGGGGATCCCAAGACCCTGAGATTATGACCTGAACCTAAACAGAGTCAGATGCTTAACCAACTGAGCCACCCAGGCACCCCCCTACCTGCATCCATTTATCTTCTCCTGGTGCTGACCATCTTCTGGGCAGAGTCAATATTGAAATCATAGCAATTTTGATGAATGTTGTAAAAGGGGAGCTACTGAGAGGTAGGGGAAGAACTCCAGAATATAGATGCAATGGCAACACTATGGCCTGACAATGTGAAAGTGCTTGAGGCGGTGGGGGGTGGGGTGGGGGAGGAAAGGGTCCAAGGCGGTAAAGGTGGTGAAGCTGTGGATCATGACTGAAACCCAAGCAGGTTGGCTTCCCCACCACCTGTCCCCATGAAGGCAACTGTAGAGGGAACTGGCCAGATGAGATAAGAACCGGAGAAAACCAAGAACCCAATCCTTATTACTGATGTTTCTGCTATTTTCTCTCTTCCCCTGGAAAGCCTATACTGTTAGAATTTGCTCTCCATTCTTGAGCTTCCACATCTAGCAACTTCTCTCCCATCCTATTCCCCAATGCCTCTGCTTCTACACACCATGGGCACTCATGTTTATCCTCTGCATGAGTGGTTGGACACCTGGCCTGCAGTGCCCCCATGACACTGTCCAGTCCTCACGATACCAACAGCCAGTCTGCATAGGCACTTACATTATACTTGCCTTTTTGGTCCCCAGCAATACATTCCCACAGCTGCTGCTTCTCCCACTTTTCTGCTGATATTGTTTTCTTCTTACCTCCATTCTTTATGTAGTTAAGTTTTACAAGCTTTTATCAAAGCGTTGGCTGCTTTTATCGAAGAACAGAATATTTGCCAAAATAAATTTTCAAGAGAGGCACTGTGTTTTTTGGGGGAAAAGGGGTGGAAAAGAAATCTCTAGTAATGGGAAAGAAATCTCTGTAAGAGCTCACTTTGTGTTTTCCTTATTGTACCTCTCACTAGTGTAGGGCACCTATATGGATTCCTAACAAACAACTTTTTTCCCAGCGATGACACCTGAGCCCACTGAAATGGCCAACAAAATATAAAAAATAGCGGGCGGGGGGGGATCTCTGTCGGCACTAGCAAATAAGGGTGCCTCCAACAGCTGAAGCGCTCTGAGAGTGCTGTAGAAACCCTGCGGCTTCACTCAATGTGAGTGAAGTACTGTTTGTGCAATTCTGCCCTACTCAAACATGGGAGCACAGGAGGGACCCAGCAGGGATGACTGCAGATAGGATTCCCCTAAAGAGCCCTAGGAAGTCTTCAAGAACAACAGGACCTTAGAGCCAGACTAGCTGAAGTGCAGCTTAGTTTACTGGTGGCAAATGGAAGGGCCTGAAATAGTGCCTTACCTGGAAGGGCCAGTAAGGGCTGAGAGGTTTCCCAGGGCACTGATTAGAAGGGGGCCAGCAGAGAAGGGCTGCAGTGCTCCAGTGAGCCTGCATGGCTGGAACATCCAGAGATACACAGATATGGATGGAGATCCTACCAACCTCTCCAGCAGCACCCTGGGCCTCTATACTACACCACCCTGGCTTTGGATGACAGGGATTCTTTTTTTAAAAAAAGATATTTATTTATTTGTTTGTTTGTTTGTTTGTTTATTTATTTATTTGAGGTGAGGAGGGGGCAGAGAGAGGCAGAGACACAGGCAGAGGGAGAAGCAGGCTCCATACAGGGAGCCTGATGTGGGACTCGATCCCGGGGCTCCAGGATCACTCCCTGGGCCGAAGGCAGTGTTAAACCGCTGGGCCACTGGGGCTGCCCGGATGACAGGGATTCAAAGCCATGGGGAAGCTTTGGACAAGCAGGAGGGACTAAATCTCTACCCCGTCAACAACTCTGGGGACTGGGTAAAAAAGTAACACATCTGGTGACAAGACAAATATCAGCAAATTCAGTTACTTCCCTATGTCTAAACACTAACCAGGGAGAAAATACAGTGGGAAGACTGAATACTGTTCTTCCAGTCCAGAGCCTACTGGAACTCCCTTCGGAGCCTGACATTTACCTAGAATAAGAATCTGTGAACAACCAGAGGAAGTATAGAGAACAGGGCCGTTACAGAGAACAGGGCCGACCATTGCATCACACGCCACACAACAGAGTCGATTCCACGAGGATTAGAGAATTAGCTTTAAATGGCTGGTTAAAACCTCCCACAGACTTGCCCTCTCCCAGTCCCTAATAAAACCAGGAAACAAAGGTGTGAGGAGGTGTGAAGGGAAGACTCCATCAAACAAAGGCAAAGGACATAAAACCTACCCAGCAGCCTACTGGTGCTCCTGCCCGTGTCTCACCCCAGAAGCCATGCTGGGGAGCCAAAAATACCCAAAGACCTTAGCCAATAAGCTGGAGAGAAGCAACTGAGTGGGAGTCTATCACTTTTTCCATTTAGACCCAGGAACTATAGAATCTCCTGCTGGGAGGTGCCCAGCAAGCCAGGTGGGCTCTGTGGGAGGTGACCGCTTTTGAGTACATAAAGACCCAGGGAACCACCCAGAGCCTGGGGCCTGCCCTTTCCTGCATCCCGTGGGAATGGCATATATGTCCCTCAGGCAGCTCGAATGAACCTTGGTATAAGACATTTAACACAATTAATTCTTGGGACAGGAAAGAATCCAGATACTGCCAAAGACTACCCAAGGGTGCAGCTCCCCCAGTGTGCAACTTCTCTCTGACCACACAATACCAAGTTCATGATAGCCCAGAGGAGAAAGCAGTTAGATAGGATGCCAAGAGACTAGGAAGAAAAAGCCAAGAACGCCCCCGCTGTACCAAAGCAAACAGAGTATCTGGAAATGACATGGTAACTCTGCAAACATATTATGGCCAAAAGAAAAAAAGGGGCGGGGGAATGGTTCAGGAAAGGCAGTCTTCCACCAAGAAGAGAATATGCTACAAGGAAGAGAAGGAAATTCTTTGCAACCTTTGTAAGAGCATAATAAGTTCTCAATAAGAACTCAAAGATGAGATGATAAAACACAGTATGATGAAAGGGACAAATTCTCAACTTAGACAAACAAATTGCAGACCAAAACACATCATTATGGAACCGATAAGTACATTTAAAAACAGCCAGAAACAGAATACATATAGCTGAAAATCAAATCAGACAGTGAATGCAGATGAAAAAAACAAAAAAACAAAAAAACAAAAGCTAAAGCAATTAGAGGAAAGCTAATAGCATTGGAAGAGACACAAAGACAATCCAACATAAGGATAATTTGTGTCCCTGTAGTAGGGAACCCAAAAAATGGAACAGAAGATGCTATCAAAAACATAAGAGAACAGACCTGAAACAAAGATGAGCTACATTTGCACCTTGAAAGAACACAATGTGTTCCCAGGAAAATGTGATAAGGAACACTTAACAGTGAGACAGACTCTGGTCAACCTCCTCAACTTCAAGGATAAGAGAAAGAATGCTTCAGGCACTTTGAAGGAAAATGCAAATGTAAACAACTTCTAAGAGGGGAAACAGCAGAAGACCAGTACTGTGTAGCATCTACACAGTTCCAGGGCAGCTCAGCACAGCAGTGAGGGGCACAGGCTTGGCAGTCAGCCTGCGATGAGTTCAAATCCTGACAGGGCTATTTGTGCTGCATTCATGTGTGCGCGCACACACACTGAGCAGAGATGTCAGAGAGACGGGCAGGAGTCTGATTCCTGGGGGAAGCCTCTCCAAGGGGAGTCTGAACCCAGATCTGAAGAAGTGGGGAGTGAGGGAGTGGGTCATATAAAGTAGGGCTCAGGTATAAGGTGCACCAAGAACCAAGGCCCTGGCCTAGGAACAACCTGGCATGTTCTAGGGAAGGCAAGAGTGGTGGGTTGGACCCAAGTGAGCAAGGAAGGGAAGATGAATTCAAAATGAAGCAGGCCAGCCCAGGTCATCTGCGGGACCCAGTACAAAATGAAAATGCAGGACCTCTTGTTAAAAAATGGAGGATTCTGAGATAGCCCCAGTAAAGCATTAAACCAAGCCTGGTTCTTCTAAGGCCCGGACATTGTATAGGCTACATGCCCAGGGAGCTGGCTTTGCTTCGCGGTAATGAACTTTGGATTTCATTTTGAGAGGGCTAAGAGGCCCCCAGAGGGTTTTACTCCCAAGAGTGACATGACCAGCTGAACAGTTTTAAAAAACCCATCCTAATGATGAAGTTATAGCATGTAAGGGGAGTGAGGGGGCAGAGATAGCAGGTGCTGCAGGGTGAGCTCATGGTTTGGGGTACTAAATGTTTATTAGGGATTGACATCGGTGAAAAAAGGAGCAGGAAGCAGACCTGAGCAGAGGAAGAAACTGAAGTGTCAAGCCCAATAAAGGTCCTGTGCACCTTGGACAGAGATGGCAGGGCGGGGGGAGGTTGTATCCCCACCTCACTCAGTCACCTGAGTGCTGCCCTGGAATCGGGAGTCTGACCTTGGGGAGGTTTTTGCAGCTGAGGCCCAGCAGAGCCCAAAGGAACTGGAGGCTGTCTGCTGACTGCACTCCCAGCACAGCGACCTCCACACCTGCCATACGGGGCCACTGCAGAGTCTATCTAGGCGGATAATTAGGTGGTGTAGGTGCTGGCAGTAGAGGGCATATGTGTACTGTGGGCAGGGGTGGCACAGATCAAGGGTTCTGCTTTCCAAATGAGATGTTTTCAACACTGAGACAGTTTACCTTCTGAAGATCTAAAGGGAAGCTGGATAGGAGTTTGCAGTTCAGGGGAGAGTTCTGGGCTAGACACAGACATCCAGGGGTCCTCAGCACAGATGTCCGAAGAGGCAGGTGAGTGAAAGAGGGCCCCATGGACGCCAAGTGTGGACAGTCCTCCCCCCACTATCTGTAGCTGCGATGAGAATAAGTCAGCAAAGGAGACAGGAAGAGAAGCGAGGAAGAAGCACAATCAGGTATATCTGCCCTGAGTATTGGTGGCAAGTGAGAGAGACCAACTCTAGCTGATTTATGCAGGCAAAGCCTTGATTAATAGGCTACTGGAAGGCAGAAAGTGGTGATGTTTCCACAATATGAATGGACTGTAAACTTAAAAATCGTTCAAACAGTACATTCTGTTATGTATATTTTACCACAATAAAAAAAATTAAGGAAAATAGGCTACTGGTGGCCAGATTATCCTTAGAGGGCTGGAGGAACAGGTTTGAGTTTAGTTGGCCAGAAACAATATTTCAATCCTGCTGCCAGGCTGACATAGGGCAGCTAGCATTGCCTCTGCCACTCTGCAGGGGGCAGCAGTGACCACCAGCACCATGGCCACTACGTAGCTCAGCAACTTGTGTTTTCTGCAGCCCAGATGCCGAGCAAGGGCTCCTCTGTTGTTCCTGATCCCCTCTGAGGATGGGTCTGACCAGCATATGGGGCACACACCCATACCCTTGTGTAGGACTCAGGCAATTTTTTTCTGTTAAGGGCCAGACAGCAAATATTTTCTGTTTTGCAGACCACATGATCTCTGTCAGACACTGAACTTGCCAGCTTTAGTGGGAGAGCAGCTACAGATAATGCATAAAGGAAGGAGTAGAGCTGGGTTGCAATAAAACTTTATTTACAAAAACAGGCAGTAGGCCAGGTTTGGCCTTGGGATATAGTTTGCTGACTGCTGCCCTGGCTAAAAGAGAAATTAAAAAGGGAAGCATCTAGTGTTTAAGCAACTGGTCAGGTCACCTGGCCTCCCATCAAATTCTTTTTTTTTTTTTTAAGATTTTACTTATTTATTCATGAGAGAGACAGAGAGAAAGAGAGGCAGAGACACAGGCAGAGGGAGAAGCAGGCTCCATGCAGGGAGCCCGATGTGGGAATCCATCCCAGGTCTCCAGGATCACGCCCTGGGCTGAAGGCAGGTGCTAAACCGCTGAGCCACCCAGGTTGCCCCTCTCCCATCAAATTCTTAAGGTGTGGAGAGAGTTCCTTCAAACACAGAAGGGGGCTTAGATGTGAGGTGAGGTGTCCAAAGAAAATAAAATTAAGCAAGTGACGCTGCACCAGGAAAGGGCGGTATCCCCAAACAGACACAAGGAAGGAAGGGTTTCCAGAAGGGAACAACCAGTGTCAAGAGGAAGACTCACCACTGGCCATGGCAACATGGACATCCACAGGAGGCTAACAAGACTGCTCTGTGGACTGTGAGGGAAGAAAACTTCCATGAACTGGGCTGAGCAGAGTAGGAGGTTAAAAAGGGGGAAGGTGAGTAGCCAAGTCTTGAAGAGCTTGGCCAAAGGGCTAACAGAAAACTGGGTGGGAGCTGAGGAAAGAGTGCTCAGTGAAGATGGGAAATTCTAAAATACGTTCGTATGATGATGGGCATGAGTCATGAGAGAGAAAACTGACAGGGTCCCAGGGAGGGTGGAATCTGTGAGCTAGGAGCACAGGAAGTCTTTGTCACCAGTGGAGCTGTCTGTTAGAACTCTGTGGGTAGAGTGGTTTCCAGTGATGACAAATTCCAGGCTGTGATTAAGGCAGTGGGTGGTAGAAGTCACTGGAACAGAGGAGGGGTTAAGGGCCATCTACATGCACACTTAAGTCACCTGTGGGATGGAAGGGACTGGGACAGAGAGACAAAGACGTGGGCCTGGCATCAAATTCTCAGCAGAGGAGGATGGTCTGGGCAGTGAACAAGTCTGCAACAGGGAGTATGTGGGCTTGGAAAGCCGAGCGGCATGAGTCTTACAGCATGCTTTTTATGAGAACATGGATCCTGAACAGAGGACACAGCTTCTCCTCCTGTCTGAGGTCCATGGGCTGTGACAGTCAGCAGGCTGCTCTCTCAGCATGGGTACTGGCAGTGAACCAGGAGTGCACGAGGATAGGGCCTGGGGGCTTAGTAAGGGTTCTCTTCAGGAAGAGATACCTGAACTGAATCTTCAACAGTAAGAGGGGTAAGTGTGGCAAGGGAATGATGGGCATAGCCAGGAGTATGAGAGCAGTTCTGTGTAGCCGAGGGGCACACATATGAGAAAAAGAATAGCAACAGAAGATGACAGAAAGAAGCAAGGGTCATAGCAGGGGCCCCGATGCCATTTGAAGACAGGGGTACCATTCTTGGGGTTAAAGCAGGAGAGTGAGACTTGACTCTAGGGACCTCATGGAAGAGAGAAACGTGTAGGAGTGTTGGCAAGTTACTGCAGGAGTCCTGGAGATGAAGACTTGAACTAGGTTCAGGGAGGAAGGGACATAGAAGACAGAGGTGGGAGAAATAAAGGATTGTGGGCAGTGAAGGCTGAGGCAGGTTCCCAGCTTGCATGACTGCTGCTGCTACCAAATGCGACAGAGACCGGAGGACATGGGTTTTAGCTGTTCGGTCTTCTGATCTATCCACCTTATTTTGGGGGAGGCAGTGGGTTGAGAATAGGAGGGAGCAAAAAGGGCAAAAAAAAAAAAACCTTCCAATGCCTTGTGTGGTTAAATCTGACTAATGTGCACGGAGACCTCATGTGCCTTTTCCAACATGAACAAAACAAGTTTTATTTCCTTCAAACTTGCTTTTAGTGCTCTCTGTCGCCACCTAATGGGATGTCAGCTGAAACCCAAAGACTTACCTGGGGACTGAACAGTGGGCAACGGGAGGCTCCTCAGGCGGGGGGTGGGGCAGGGGCAACATCTGGGTGGAAAAGGACCTGCCCAGCTAACTTCGGATGTCTGACAACACATCGACAGTCCATGGGACCACCTTCTGGAAGATCAAAGGTTCCTGAAGCTTACAGAAATATTCGTTCATTAATAATACCACGTTCAGGGGTACCTGGGTGGCTCAGTCGGTTAAGTGTCTGACGCTTGATTTCGGGGTCTTGAGACTGATCCGCATCTCAGGCTCTGTGCTCAGCAGGGCAGGGCATCTGCTTCAGATTTTTTCCTCTCCCTCTCCATTCCTCCCCTGTTCCCACATGTTCACGCTCTCTCTCGCTCGCTCTCTCTCTCAAAAAAAAAAGGAAGCCTCAATCTGAGAGACAGTAGCACAATAATGAGAATGTATTTCATGCCACTGAACTGTACACTTAGAAACGATCGAGATGGGGTGTGTGGGTGGCATAGTCAGCTAAGTGTCTGACTCTTGGTTTTGGCTCAGGTCATAATCTCAGGGTCCTGGAATCAAGCCCCACGTCGGGCTCCATGTTCAGTATAAAGTATGCTTGGGGTTCTTTATCCCTCTGCCCCTCCTGCTCATGTGGTCTCTGTCTCTTTTTTTTTTCTGTCTCTTTTTAATAAATAAATAAACCTTTTTTTAAAAAAATAGTCAAAACGGTAAATATTATGTGTATCTTTACACAATTTTAAAAAAAACTTCAATCCAAGAGAAGGCAAGAAAGAAGAAAAAATAAAGAACAGAAAGTGTGGAAAAACAGAGCATACAAAATAAAATGGTATGAACAATCTAAACACATTAGCAATTAAATGGATGTAAACAGAACAAATTTTTTAAAAATCCAGCTATTTGCCATTTTCAAGAGCCATTTCTAACCCATAAAAACACAAGAAGAAAATGAAAAGTGGCAGTGCTGACCAAAAACACAGGTGGTGCAGTGCTACTAACCATCAGATGAAGTAAAATTCAAGGCAAAAGCACATACAGTCACTTCATAATGCCAAAGGGTTCAATTCACCAGGAAGATAAAACTGTTTCAAAAACTGAAAATCTGGCCTCAAAATAAATACAGCCCAAATTAACAAAGCCCATGAAGAAACTGACGTGTCCAGCAGCACAGAATACTGAGACATGTGTTCTCCCACAGTGAGTAAATCAAATAGACAAAATGACAGTAAGAAGAGAGAATACTTTCATAACCCAGTGAACAAGATTGAGGTGATGAGCTTGTATGGGCTCCTGCACTTCCACCTGGCGGCTGCACATTCCATTCAGGCAGCCATGCACTTTTCAACATGCTACAAGGGCTGCTGTCACACAGATCACCTTCTCAGTTTAGCTGGAACTTGATTTTTCTACAATAGTAACAAAAACAAACCACAAAGCCACATGCTTGGAAATTTAAAACACATTTCTAAATAATTGGGGGGGGGTGTCAAAGAAAGAAGCATAAAGGGAACTGAAAAACCCTTTTAGATGACTTAAAGTGATGATACTACACATCAAAACTTGATGCATACAGCTGAAATAGTTTGCAGGTCAGCTTTAAATGGCTGTATTTGGAAAGGAGGTTGGAAATCAATGAGCTAAGTTTACAATTTTAGGAGAGAGAAAAAGAAAACCAGAGAATGTACTCCAAGAAAGTAGAAGACATGACAAAAATAAAAGCAGAGTATAATGAGTTGTAGATGCATAGTAAATACAGGACAATAATGCCCACAAGTTCGCTCTTTGAAAAGGTAATAAAACCAACAAAATTCTACCAAGACAAGGAAAACAGAGAAGGTACAAGTAAACAATACTAAAACGAAAAAGGAGACATAAATACAGATGTTGCAGAAGTTTATAAAAGTTATGCACAACTTCATGCTAGTATATTTAGTAACACAGACAAAATGGACAAAAATATACCTTAGCCACACTGACCCAAGCAGGTGCAGGGAACATAAAATTAGGTTTCAAATTGTGTGTACGTGTATAGGACACCTCACAGGAAATCTATCAGACCCCAGAAGCAGCTGCTCCCTGCAGAGGGGCCAGGGTGGCACAGACCAAGGGTTACCCTATGGTGTGCACTTTGAGTTAAGAACCATGTGCATGGCTCATCCACTCAATAGCAGATCCAAGCACACCTGCAGACAAGGAAGGACGTCACCTGGCTGGGTGTGCAAGCCAGCCCTGGAGGTGGGGAGTGAGCTGTGTGGCAGGAGCAAACCCCAGTATTAGCAGGCACTAGGTCTTCTCTTTCCTTCTTCCTTTATTACTTTTTACAAATTTGGTAAGTGAAAATGGCATCTTCTTTGTTTTCATTTGTGTCTCTGTTCACTGAGGCAGAATTCTTTTCCTGTCTTCACTGGCCACCTATATCTCTTCTCTTCTAAATTTCCTGTTCTCACTCTTTGTTCATTAGTGTTACTAGTGGTAAGTTAGCAATAAAAACTGTTGTATGCAAGTCTAGACTGAAAAGGAAATTTAAAAATATCCCCAACTCACAATAAACAACTGTGCAACAGCCCAAGATCATTGTTCCCAGTGACCAGTCAGAAGCATTAAGTCTAGGATGATTCATTGGATGGGGATCTGCAGCTGCAATATTCAAACACTTCAGACTCACCCAAGTCCCATGAAATTGCACCCAGTATGCATGCATTCACTCACTCACCAGATAGCCTCTGTTTGTCGAGCACGGTGCTCTGACGGAGGCTGGGGTCTGCAAGAGCCCTGCTCAAAGCGGGCACTAGTGGTGCTTCCTGCCCTTCCTCGTCCGCTTTCCAGAAGGACCCTCTGAGGCACTACCAGCACTCCTACATTACAAGCCCATGACCCAAACACAATATAGTTCATCCAAAAGTTCAGAGCAGGACATTTTCCCAACGCTCTCATAATCATCACTTTACAATCTCACTCAGTGCTCAGCAACACTGCAAAGCAATGTTACTGAAGGCAACACTGAGGCTCAAAGAGGGAAAAGTGACTTGACAGCTAGTAGGTGAGAGCTGGGATTTAATCGTAAAGTTCAAAAACCTATGCCTGTCTACTATACTTAAGATAAAACTGTGAAAGTAGCATGTTTTTACCTTGCCTAGACCCCATGCACTGCAGCAAGGTCTTCGGTTGCAAGCAACAGAAACCACCTCTAGTTAACTTCAATCACAAAGGAGTTCTTTGGCAGATCTGAAAATGGAGAGACGACTAGTGAACTAAGCCCAGAAAAGCAGCTGCACAACTGAAAACACAGCCACAGTTGTACTAAAGGGGCCCCATTGCTGGATCAGCTGCTACTGTTGGCTTCCTGATGCATGTGCCACTACCATGACTTATCTCTCACTGCCCTTCAAGAGTCAGAGTGCCTGAGTGCAGCATGGGTTTGGCTGAGCCTAAGTCTCGCTACCAACCCCTAGTTTCCAGGGAGCAAGGAGAGGGAATATCTGTCACAGCAGGCCCTACCAGCTACCCCTCAATGCCGAGGTTCACTGTAGGCCTTTGTAACAAGACCCTAAGCTCAGCTAAGAAAAGGTATTTTCCAGCTTCCCAGCAGAGCTGGGATGACATTCTGGCCAATGAGACAGTGGCCGAGGGCACTGCCTTTCCTATTTTTCATGCCTGCTCTTGCCCCATGGACCATGGGCAGAGCTCATGTCCCTGCCTGCTGGCTCTGCACTTGCTCACATGTCTGGCTTCCATTGATGAGACTGAGGACGAAGAGACTTTAAGTGGCTTCTGTGTCTCTGCTCATTCCTTTTGGGGATGACATTCGCCTAAGAAGAGATTGTCCCTAGCAGCTGTTTCTCCCTCCTGGTTCCTGGAATGATGGGCTTGGGACCAGATCTGAAGCCCATTTGGCAGTTGACCTAGACCTATGAGTATGAAATAAATGATTGCTGTTCTAACCACTGTTCATTCCTCAGTAAAAACTAACAGATGTGGAGACAGAAATGGAAGTTACTAAGTGGGACTGGACAGTAAGCCCACAAGTGCTTTTCTGCCCTTCCTCCATGCCTCCTTCTTCCTACCTGGAAAGGAGGATGCAATGGCTAGACCTGCAAATGCCATCCTGTGACCATGGGCAACTTTTGAGGATAGAAGGCACCTGCTTTAGGTGATGGAGGAAAAAGATGGGAGGGGCCCTGGATCCCAGATACTTCTGGAGCCACTGCAATGGGCACGAACACCCTACCTCCAGACTTCAGGGCACAGGACAATCCCATCTTAGGCTTTCTTAAGTAGAAGCTAAGGTCCACCTCTACCCAAGATCCACAAAACGAGGATTCGACACCAAAAAAGGTATCAAGGAGTTTAGAAATAAACAAATACCACACCAAAATGTTCACAATAAACCACATGTGAGGTTTACTTGTTACATGGCTTTTTCATCAAGTTTATCACAATCACTATAATTCAAGCTATTGAAAAATGACGATATTCTGAAATTCTTCCTATTTCTCTTGGCTAAAAGTGCAGCTTTTGATTTGTTTATAAGTGAATCTGAGAGACAAAAATAAACTCAGATAATTCAGAATGTATTGAGGACAACACATATGCCTTCTGTGTGATAAGCTCCCAGTATTATTTATTCAAAGAAAATTTGCTTTACTGAAAGAAATATAAAAAGCTTGAAAGTGAAACAATTAATGACATAACACACTACCTCTTACAACACCAGAGTCCTTTCCTTGCCTTCATAGTAGTGGGTGCCATAACCTGACCAGAAGGAAAACAAAAACATTGTTCGAATTGCTGAGACTCCAAAAGTTCAATTAACCAGAGCATTTTGCTCTCCCAAACTATAGCCACCAAGTAGGAAAAGGAGCAGCCCAAGCCTGCTGAGTGAGCCTGGACACGAGGCCCAGGTAGCAGGCATACATATATGTGGCTTGGAGGCCATGTGGTGAGCCAGAAATTCTGCCCCTTACCGGTCTTGGGACACTCAGAAGTGAGTCCATCAGCCGCTCATGTTGGGCACTGTACTACAGAGGGGAAGGTCCCAAGGAGTTGCATGGGCTCTCTGCTCCAGAAGCTCAACATCCACTAGGGAAAGAGCCACATGCCAGAAGACCGTCATCCTTTTTGGCTATGGGGGCTGCACCAGATGTCTGTAGGGGTCGCTAAGGGCCCAAGAAGAGGAGTGGTCAGGCTCCTGAGGCCTGAGAGCTGGGGTGGGCAGTGTCAGCCTCCTCTCAGGAATCAGTTCCTGAGCTTCCGTCCAGTCAGGCGGAAAACCATAAAGGCCATTCTCATGGGTACTTTAGGCAGCACATCTGTTGGTAAAACACAAATGTTGTTACACAAATACAAAGCCACAGATTGCAAAGACACCTGACCGTCTTTAAAATTCATTTCCCCTGTTTTGCAAAGCTGCATTGGAAAAGCATGCTGTTAAATCATACACTCATAGAGGACGTATGTTTAAAAAGTGGGGGGACTGTGTGGGTGTTATTTAGACTTTCATCAATTTGTTCCATGTTTTTGGATAACTGCAAATCCTCAAAAAGTAAATCAAACTAACCAATCCACATATCTGCCCTTTATATGTACCTTCTGACTCCAGACTGTAGGTTTGATTAACCCATAAACAAAACTGTTCCTCTTGGCCACAGAGAAGCTAATGAGTCTAGAGCAGAGCAGGCTACGTTCTATTCTATCCCTTTCAGCATAAAACAAAATCTTAGGGCCAGGTCCCACTACAAAATTCATTCATCCATCTATCCATGCAACAAGTAAGTATGCATGATTCTAGGCATGGAGATACAGCAGGAAAAAGGTTAGAAAATCCCTGCCCTCATGGAGCTTAGATTCTTGTGGGTGGGTGGGGGGGGGGGAGAGAGAGAGAGAGAGAGAGAGAGAGAGAGAGAGAACACAAATAAAACCAATGAGTAAAAGACAGCATATAGCAGACAGTGACAAGTGTGAGGCTGGAAAGAGGAACTGGTGGCAGTAGAGTCAGATGTCAGCTTTCAGGGAGTGGAAGGTGACACTTGAGCAGACTTGAAGGAGACAAAAAGGGAGCTGTGTGATACCTGGGGGAAGATGTTCCCAAGAGAGGGAAGGGCAGGGTATACTCAGAGGGTCCAGGAAGGGAGGCTAGGGAGGCCACAGTGGATGAGTAACAGGAGAGTGGCAGGAGAGGTGATCACACCAGACCTTGTGGGCCACTGTAAGAACCTTGGCTCTAATTCTGAGTTGGAGGGGGCGGTCCAGCGAGGGTCCTGATCAAAAGAGTGCTATACTACTCCAGCCTGCATGCTGCAGCACTGGACAGAGATGCAGGCAAAAGGAAGCGAGGCTGGGAGCTTAGACCAGGATGGGACCAGGTGAGATGAGGAGAGTTGTCAGGGAGAACAGGGCCTGTGGATAAATGGGATATGGTGTAGAAGCTATGTGGGTAACTAGCACCAGGCTTTTGGCACAGGAGCAAGGAGATGGAGTTGCTGTTTATTGCGAAGGGAAAGACCAGGGAAAGAGAAGGCACTGCGTGCGGAGGGGGTGTCGAAGCCCAGGTTTGAAGAGGTACAGTTGGAGAAGCCTGTTAGAAGATAAGCAGATATTAAGTTGGCACTAGGAGCATGGGTCTGGAGCTCAGCACGCCTGGTCAGCCTGGAGACAAAAATTTGGTAGCCAGAGGTTTGCAAATGGATAGAGAGCCATGAGGGCTAGATAAGATCACCTTAGGAGTGAAGGTGGAGAAGTGCAAGCCCGAAGGCCTCCAACATCACTTGGGGACACACTCATGAAGGACCTCTTGAGGACTACGAAGGATCTCTGAATACAATGGACAATCTTGCCCTGCAGAGTTCTGTCCCAGTAAGGATGACAGACAATTAAGATAAATATGGTCAGTCACCTATTCTGTTAGAAAGGGACCAAAGCTGTGGTTTGGAAGAAACAGGGTGGTCAGAGTAGGCCTCACTGAGCAAAAAGCCTCGAGGGAGGAAAGGGACTGACTCACATGGATAACCAAGATCGCTGATACTGACATGTCAGGAAAGAGAAGTAACAACTAACTCCTGGGTTTATTAAAGACACAAAGGTCATCATTCCTGTCAGCAAAGAGCCAACTACAGACAGCTCAAGAAAGTGTGTGGAGAGAGAGGAGTCCTGCCGGTAAAGGGAGGCAAAGAAGGTGGAAGGGTGGTGGGGTCAAGAGCCACTTTTGTCAAAATTGGAGAAGTAGCAGCAGGCTTCAAGGGATATGGGAAGGATCCAGCATCAAGGAAACAATCAATCTCTGACACAGAAGAGGGCTGCAGAGATGGCCTGGAACAGAAATAGGAGCAAGGGCCCAGGAGAGGAGTGAGGGTATGGGGTGGAAAGGTGGATGCTAGTGAGGAGATGCAGGACCTGCTGATGTTCTCCTTTGGATTGCTTTCCTGCTCTCCAGGAACTGGGAAACGATGTATCAGAAGGTGTGATGGCTGATGAGGAGGTTGGGAGAGGCAAGGAGAAACTGGCGAACTGCAGTATGCTGGCCAGCGAAGTCAGGGGGCTCTATTCAGCTGTGTGGCAGGTGATAACTGAATTTCATCAGTGTTAAGGCTTCAACAACAGAATATGACAAAGCATGAAATTGGTGAAGCTGTCGAGGTGGCATGCCTGGGGATTACGACGACTCCCCATGCCATTCACATAGGGAAGGAGATGAGCGAGGATACGAGGGAGGTCTGGGCCAGGGAGCAGATGGAACCTTCACTGGCATCTGAGTGCCTCCAAGGACAAAAAAGGCTTATTGAAGCTGGGTATGGAGGCACTCAGCTGGACGCAAAGAAGGAGCTCTGCTTTTGCAGATGATAGAAACGATCAGGGCTACATTTTCGGGCACCAGCAGCAGCTACTGTAAAAGTTGTCTGACTTTAAGAAAGAACAAAAAGTTGTGGCTAGGCTTCAGAGTATGTGCATCTTCAAAAAGTCATTTTTAAAGGAGCAAAATTGTAAGCACTTTCACCTTTTTAAAAAGTGTTACACCCAACGTGGGGCTTGAACTCACAACCCCAAGATCAAGAGTCACATGTTCTACCCACTAAGCCAGCCAGGCACTCCAGCACTTTCACTTAAACAGACAAAAAAAGATTTTACTGATTTGAGACACGGAGAGAGCACAGAGTGGGGAGGGACAGAGGGAGAAGGAGAAGCAGACTCCCCACCGAGTTGGGATCCTGAAATGGGGCTTGATCCCAGGACCCTGAGATTGTGACCTGAGCTGAAGGCAGATGCTTAACCCACTGAGCCACACAGGTGCCCTGCACTTTCACTTTTTAATGTTTTACTTCCACATCTACTCATGGCCCAAAGTACAGGAGTAGGAGCACAGACTTAAAGGAACTCTTGATTTTACCTACACAAACTTTCCAGTGAATAAGGTTGTTCTGTTACAGTTCCCAAACTGTGGCAGCCAGACACCCAGGAGTTACAGGGGTGCTGTATAAAGACCACTCCGGGACAGCCTCGGTGGTGCAGCAGTTTAACGCCACCTGCAACCCAGGGTGTGATCCTGGAGTCCCGGGATTGAGTCCCACATTGGGCTCCCTGCACGGAGCCTGCTTTTCCCTCTGCCTGTGTCTCTGCCTCTCTCTCTGTGTCTCTCATGAATGAATAAAGACTTTTTTTTAATCTTTAAAAATGTTTTTAAAAAGACCACTCAGGCAAGATAAATAGCTCATTAAGTCTACCATGAGCTCTGTTAGCTAAAATACTGTGGTCATGCTACACAAAATAGAACTGAATGGCTGGCTACTGTCCCTCTGCTTATAGCCTGGATTCCACTGAAAACTGTTCTGTGGGGGACTCCTGGCCTTCCCTAGGACCTTCTACCCTGGTGATGGACAGGTGGGTTCAATGGTAGCCACAAAAAGGTACATACATGTCTTAAACCTGGACCGCTGAATGTGACCTTATCTGGGAAAAGGGTCTTTGCTGATGTGGTGAAGTGAAAGATCTCAAAATGAGCTCCTCCTGGATTAGGGTGAGAAGCCAAGTGCAGATAGAAGCACCAGATGCGGGCAGCCCGGGTGGCTCAGCAGTTTAGCGCTGCCTTCAGCCCAGGGCCTGATCCTGGAGACCCGGGATCAAGTCCCACATCGGGCTCCTTGTATGGAGCCTGCTTCTCCCTCTGCCTGTGTCTCTGCCTCTCTGCCTCTCTCTCTCCCCCATGAATAAATAAATAAAATCTTAAAAAAAAGAAGCATCAGATGCAGTGATGTGACCATTAGCCAAGGAACATCCAGGACTGCCAGGTAGCTGCCAGCCACTGGAAGAGCAGGAAGGATCCTCTGCTAACTAGAGCCTCCTGAAAGAGTGGGGCCCTGTGACACCTGAATTTTGGACCTCTGGCCTCCAGCACTATACAAGTTCTAATTCTCAACAGACTAGTGAACCTTAAACCAAGGATCCATATGACTTCTACCCTCCCCACCCTTACCAAAGAGGAAGTTCCCACCTAAAGCCCACCCTCCATGCAAGGACTCTGCTCTTCTAGGGCTCTGTCTCCCCCACTGCCCCCCACATAAACATGCTCTCATAGCCACCCATCTGAAAAAGACCCTCTGTAACACCATCGACCTCGACCCTACACTCATTTCTCTGGTCCTCATCATGGCACAACTTCTCAAAAAGAGTTGTATATACCTGGTCTCTACTCTCTCACCTCCCACTCACTCTGATCTGGCTTCTGTCCCTATCGCCTCTGATGAAGTTCACCACATTACAGCTAGGTCCTTGCTAAAAATCCTTCACTAGACAAAGACCAAATATATACATGTATTTGCTACCTAGCCCTTCAAATCTTGAAGAAACAAAGTACAGATGTATAAAGAGGAAGAAACCTCCAACAGAGATGATACCACAAGGAGACTTCTGAACGGATATATTTCACAAATTTCTAGATGCTAGAAGTAGGAGGAATATGTTGACTAATGGAACAGTGCACAATGTACTACAAAGGAAATGGGAGCCCGTGTGCCAGTGAGAACCCAAAAGAGGCTCTTAGAGCAGCGCAGACCAGGGACAAGCAGTGCGCCTCAAACTTCCATGGATCACTTGGGTGAGCATCATATTGTCATTGAGAAGGTTGCAGCAGCGCAGTTCCAGAAAGCTCCAAAGTGAGGCTAATGATACTGGGGCTGGTCGGTGGAGCACCCTTTGAGTGGCTAGGTGCCACTTTCTGGTATTCAAGAAACCAAGGGGTCTTTTCTAAATCTATGGCTGGAACTTTCCTTTCCTCCCTGCAAAGCTCCTGGTGGACAGCAGCCCAGGTGAAGCCCACTTCTATCTGGCCTCTGAGGGTCCATGGCAGAAAGGCTGACTCCTGTCTGCTTACCTTGCAAATGCAACTCTGGTTAACCTGTTCTGTCCCGAACAGAACTCCTAATTCCAAATCCCTCTTAGGTGAGAGACCCCACAGGAAATGGGACTCCACCAGAGCAGAGGCAGTGCGCCAACTACCCAGGCTTCTTGTCCCCAACCTGAATGGCTCTCCAGGGCCAGGGGAAGAGATCCAGCAACATGGAAGAGGGACCAATTCTGTCCCTAGAGGAAATATAATATTCTGGGAAAAATTCTAGAAGACAATATAGCTATAAAACCATAACAGAAGTGTTCACAAACAAGAAAGAAACAAACAATACAAGGGTTCAGAGATTAAAAATGGATTAGCTACAAATACATAACAACAGTGTGGCATTGTTTACAATAGGAAAAGGCTGAAAAGGATCCATATGTCCATCCACAGAGAGCTGCTCAGCTAAAGCACAGTTCATCTATACAACGGAGTCTATGTAGCAGGAATACGAAGAATGAGGAAGGGAAAACTCCATATTGCCATAAAAGAGGAGGGAATGGACACTGACAGGGAATGATCTCCAGGACAGACCAAGTGGAAACAAACTAAAAACAAAATGTGAAGCAGTATATCCATCATGCTAACTTCCTGAGTAAGGAAGAAGGAGAAATAAGAATACAGGTCTATTGGCTTATCTTTGTAAGAGGAAACACTTAGAAGGATGAGCAAAAAACTAATAAAGTGATCACCTACAAGGGAATCAAGGGGGTAGAAACAGAAATGCGGCTTCTGAGTATTTCTTTTCAAGATTTTATTTATTTATTTGAGAGAGAGAGCGAGCATGAGCAGAGGGAGGGGCAGAGGAGGAGGGAGAAGCAGATTCCCCACTGAGTGGGAGCCCAACGTAGGACTCGATCCCAGGACCCGGTGATCATGACCTGAGCAAAAGGTGGACACTTAACTGACGGAGCCACCCAGGTGGCCTTGCGTATATATTTCTTATATGGGTTGGCTTAAAAAAATTCAAGTCTGTTATACTAGATTCAACAGACATCAACTTGCATTTTAATGTTGCTTACATATACATAAAATGTGGGCACATAAGCCATTAATATAAAGAACCATTATTACAATTGTAACTTGTTATTCTATGATCACAACTAAACAAGATTCAGTGAAGTAGCAATTCCCCATATTAAATTAGGCTTGACTTTTGAACCATTAAATACTTTACATATTCTAAAAATAGAGGAAAAAAGTAAACAATGCTGAAAACAAATAAACCTGGCTGTATATCAAATCAATAATAAAACCACACAGGAAAGAACTGTTCCAAGTGACTTTCCTCCAACATATTATAAAGAAAAATTCAAACATACAGAAAAATTGAGTAAACCACACAAAGAACACCCACATACTCAATCACCTAGATTTTGCCATCGTTGACATCATTCATTTATCCAGCAATCCATCTTATTTTCTTTTTTATTTTTAAAGATTTTATTCATTTATTCATTAGAGACAGAGAGACAGAGAGAGAGGCAGAGACACAGGCAGAGGGAGAACCAGGCTCCATGCAGGGAGCCAGACGTGGGACTCAATCCCGGGTCCCCAGGATCACACCCTGGGCTGAAGGCAGCGCTAAACCGCTGAGCCCCCCAGCGATCCCCTCCATCTTATTTTCAATGCATTTCAAAGTTTGCACACAAGTATACCCAAATACTTTGGCACACATACCATTAACTAGAGTTGAGAACTCATTTTCGGTTTTTTAGATAAAATTTACAACCAGTGAAATGACAAATCTTTCATGTGTATCATTTGATGAGCTCTGTCAAGTGCATGCATCTGTAGAAGCCAAACCTCTATTAAGATAGAAAACATCACTATGACCACAGAAAGTTCCCTGCTACCATTTCTCATTCAGTCATACTCAACATTCTCATCAATATTTGCTATTGTCAATTTTCAATTTTGGCCATTCTGGTGGATGTGTAGTAGTATTTCATTGTGGTTTTAATTTGCATTTCTCTGATGGATAGTGTTAAGCACTTTCTCATGGTCATCATTCATATGCCCTCCTTTGTGAAGTATCTATTAAAAATTTTCCTCTATTATTGAACCGTAGGAGTTCTTTATATAGTCTAAATACAAGTACTTTGTCAAATATATGATTTTCTATTTTCTCTATTACTTGTCTCAACTATTTTCTCAGTGATTTGTCTTTTCAATTTAACGGTATTCTTTAAAGAGCAAAAAATTTTAATTTTAATGTTGAAGTTTCCTAACCCCGGTACCTAAGAATGTGACCTTATTTGGAAATAGGGTCGTTGCAGATCTGTTTAGTTAAGATGAGGTCATCCTGGAATAGGGTGGGCCCCTAATCCACTAAGACTGGTGTCCTTATTATAAGACAACTATGTGAAGACACAGACACATGAGGAAAACACCATGTGATGAGGAAGGCAGACACTGCAGTTATGCAGCTGCAAATCAAGAAACATCAAAGAGTGCCAGCATGCCACCAGAAACTAGCAAGATGCAAGGAAGGATTTCTCTACAGGTTTCAGAGGGTGCATGGCCTTGCTGACACCTTGAGTTTTAAGCCATCCTGTCTGTGGTATTTTGTTATAGCAGTTCTAGAAAACTAACATGGATAGGGTCAAGGTTCATTTTTGTCTGGTATAAACATTATTTGCTATGATTCAGAACCATCTGGTGGAAAGGTTGTCCTTTCTCCCACTGAACTGCTCTGGTGCCTGTGTTAAAAATAAAATGATCATTGGGGCATCTAGTGGCTCAATCAGTTAAGCATTCAACTCTTGATTTCAGCTCAGGTCATGATCTCGGGGATGTGAGATCAAACCTCGCATGAGGCTCTGCACCGGGCATGGAGCCTGCTTAAGATTCTTGCTCTCTGAGCAGCCTGGGTAGCTCAGTGGTTTAAGCGCCTACCTTAGGCCCAGGGTGTGGTCCTGGAGTCCCGGGATCGAGTCCCACATCAGGCTCCCTGCATGGAGCCTGCTTCTCCCTCTGCCTGGGTCTCTGCCCTCCTCCCCATCATGAATAAATAAATAAAATCTAAAAAAAAAAGATGCTTGCTCTCCCTCTCCAACCCCACCCCCTTTGTTCTCTCTCTCTAACAAAAAAAGGTCACAGAACTTTGGAAAATTTCTGGGCTCTTTATTTCTACTCCAGTGAACTATGTGTTTATGCTTTTGCAAGTATCAAGTAGTCATGATTACTGCAGATTTATAGGAAGTCAGAGCCAGGTAGGGTAAATGTTCCAATTTTGTTGTTTTCAAGATTGCTTTGAATGTTCTAGTACTTTGCATTTCTATATACATTTTAGAATCTGCTTGTCAATTTCTACAAAAAGACTGTAGTTATTACTGGAATTATGTCTAATCTATAGGTCAAGATGGGGGAACTAACATACAGTCAACCACTCAATTCATGAACATGGTATTTAGGTCATTAATTTATTATATCCATGTTTTCGGTTTCAGTGTATAGACCATGTACATTTTCATTAAATTATTCCTAATGGTTCTGCATTATTATTTTCACCTTTCAATTAACTTTTGCATAATTGATCTTATGTCCTGAGACCTTGCTGAATTCATTTTTTAGTTTTAGTTGCTTTTTCTCTCCTCTATAGGTTCTCAAATTTCCTACATTACCCCCAAAAAGAATAGTTTTATTTCCTTTTAACATTAATGCTATTTATCTTTTCTTGCCTTATCATACTGGCTAAAACATCTAGTACAATACTAAACATAAGTATTAAGTGTTGACACACTTTTGCCTTTTCTCTGATTTTAGGGGTAACATGTTCAATATTTTACTATTAAATACAGTGTATCTGTAGCTTTCATAAATGCATCATAACAAATGATCAAGTTCCCTTCCATTCCTAATCTGGTAAGTTTCTATTATGAAAGGGCATTGAATTTTGTCAAATGCTTTTTCTATGTTTATTGAGATAATTATGTTTTTATTCCTCTATTCTTTTTAAAAAGATTTATTGGGATGCCTGGGTGGCTCAGCAGTTTAGCGCCTGCCTTCGGCCCAGGGCGTGATCCTGGAGTCCAGGGATCGAGTCCCACATTGGGCTCCCTGCATGGACCCTGCTTCTCTGCCTATGTCTCTGCCTCTCTCTGTGTCTCTCATGAATAAATAAATAAAATCTTAAAAAATAAAATAAAAAGATTATTTATTTATTTGAGAACTTGTGTGCACATGCATGCACAAATGGTGGGGAGGGACAGAGGAGGGAGAGAAACAAGCAGACTCCATGCCCAGTGTGGAACTCAACACAGGACTTGATCTCATGACCCTGAGATCATGAGATGAAATCCAGATCAAATCAAGAGCTGACCAGTTAACCAACTGAGCCACCCAGGTGTCCCCTCCTTATTTTCTTAATATGGTGAACTACAGAGTGGCTTTTGAATGTTAAATCACATTTTTATTTCTGAGAAAAATATCACCTGGTTGTGATCCATTATCTTCTTATATATTAATTTGACTTACTAATATTTTATTAGGATTTTGACATTATGTTAAGGATGGATATTGGTCTATAATTTTCTTGTTAGGTAATCATTTTGTAAGATTTGGTATCAGGGTTATGGCAGAATCATAAACTATGAAGTGTTTCTCCTTAAATCTTCTAAAAGCTTATGTTTATGTAAGATTGGTGTTATTTCTTCAATGTTTGATAAGATTCACCAGTGAGACAAACCATGAGAGACTCCTAACTCTGGGAAATAAACCAAAAGTGGCATAAGGGGAAGTGGAGGGGGATAGGGTAACTGGGTGATGGGCATTATGGAGGGCACATGATGCGATGAGCACTGGGTGTTATACTATATGTTGGCAAATTGAATTTAAATTAAAAAAAAATAGGGATGCCTGGGTGGCTCAGCAGTTGGGCGTCTGCCTTCTGGCTCGGGGCTTGATCCTGGAGTCCCGGGGTCGAGTCCCACATCAGGCTCCATGCATGGAGGCTGCTTCTCCCTCTGCCTGTGTCTCTGTCTCTGTCTCTCTCTCTGTCTCTCATGAATAAATAAATAAAATCTTTGAAAAATAAAAAAATAAATTTAAAAAGCCAAAAAAAAATTCAGCAGTGAAACCATTTAGGCTTAGAATTTTCTTTTTTACTTTTTTTTGGGGGGAATCTTTTTTGAAGTAGGCTCCATCCCCTACATGGAGCTTGAATGCACAACCCCAAGATCAAGAGTCCCATGTTCTACCTACCAACTTAGCCAGCCAAGCACCCTGATAATGAATTAAATCTTTTTACTTGATAAATGGCTATTAAGTATTTTCTATTTCAAATTATGTCAGTTTTGACATGTCCTTTTCTTCAAGGAATTTGTCCATTTCATATGCCAACTTTAGCTTATAACATTCCCTTAGGATTCTTTTAATGTCTGAAGAAGTTTCAGCAACATTCCTTTCACGCTTGATATAGGTAACTCACGAGCTTCTCTTTTCATCTTGATTTGCCTGGCCAGGGGATTATCTGTTGATATATTCAAAGATCCAACTTTTGGCTATGTTAATTATCTCTATGGCTGTTTCTACTTCATAAATTCCTGCTCTTACCTTTATCACTTCCTTCCCTCTATTTACTTTGCTTTTTCTTTTACTAGCTTCTTTTTTTTATTTTTAAGATTTATTTTTATTTATTTATGATAGACACACACACACACACAGAGAGAGAGAGAGAGAGAAAGAGAGAGGCAGAGACACAAGCAGAGGGAGAAGCAGGCTCCATGCCGGGAGCCCGACGCGGGACTCGATCCCGGGACTCTAGGATTGCGCCCTGGGCCAAAGGCAGGCGCCAAACCGCTGAGCCACCCAGGGATCCCCTCTTTTACTAGCTTCTTAAAGTAGAATCTTCGATCACTAATTTTATACCTTTCTTCTTTTCTAGTAAATGCATTTAAGGTTATAAATTTCACGGAGTACTCCTTTAACTGCATCCTATCAATCTTAATGTTTTATTTTCATTATAATTCATTGTTACTTGAAATATTCTCTAATTTTTCTTTTGACTTCTTTGACCCATGGGCTGTTCAGAAATGTATTAATTTTTAAATAGTTGGGGTTTTTCTTCTAGATCTTGTTATAATTTAATCCCATTCTGATCAAAGAACATAAATCAAACTTCTGGAATTTACTGAGACTTGTGTTATCATCTAGCAAATGATATAGTGTTGAACTGTATTATGTACATTTGAAAAGAATGTGTTCTGCAATTGTTGAGTGTTATTCCATAAATGTCGATTAAGTCAATGTGGCTGGTAATGTTCAGATCTGCATCCGGATTTTTGTCTAGTTCTAATAATTACTCAGTATTAAAATTTCCCAAGTATGATTACAAATTTATCTATTTCTCTCTTTAATTTTGCCAATTATTCTTCATGTACTTGGCAGCTTTATAACTAGTTTTATAACTAGGCATATACACATTTGTGATTGTCAATGCTTTCCTGATGAGCTGATCCTTTTCTCACTATGAAGTGTGTCTCTTTATCTCTGGTAATATCCTTTGTTTTGAAGTCTGCTTTTTTTGATATTAGTATTGCTACTCCAGCTTTCCTATGCTTACTGTTTGCACAGTATACCTTTCCCCATTCTTTTATTTTCAACCTAGCTGTGTCTTTATATTAAAACCACTTCTCTCACAGACAACATATAGTTGGGCCTTGATTTTAAGTAGGCTGCACTCCCAGCATAGAGCCCAACATGGGACTTGAACTCATGACCCTGAGATCAAGACCTGAACTGAGATCAAGAGTCAGATGCTTTTAACAGACTGAGCCACCCAGAGGTCCTGGGCCTTGATTTTTCAATTAGCAATAATCGCGCTTCAGATAAACCTCATTGGCTACAATACTGCCACTGCGCAAAGCTCTGGGCCTTGATTTTTTTTAAGATTTATTTATTTATTCACGATAGACATAGAGAGAGAGAGAGAGAGAGAGAGAGAGAGACAAAGGCAGAGAGAGAAGCAGGCTCCATGTCGGGAGCCCGACTCGGGACTCAATCCCGGGACTCCAGGATCGCGCCCTGGGCCAAAGGCAGGCGCCAAACCGCTGAGCCACCCAGGGATCCCCTGGGCCTTGATTTTTAATCCAGCTTACAATCTCTGCTGTTTTAACTGAAATGTCGAGTCTGTTTTCATCCAATGTAATTATCAATATGAGTGGATTTAGGACTACTGATTTGTGTTTTCATTATGAGCTATTTTCTTTTATGTACTTGAGCATCGTTACAACAGCTGCTTTAAAAATTTGTCTATGCTAATTCCAACACGGGTCATCTTGGAGTACGTTGCCATTGATTGCCTGTTCTCTTGAACAGGGAGGGGTAGGCAAAGTATGACCTGCAGGCCCAATCTGACCTACTATCTATAAATAAAATTCTACTGGAATGCAATCATGCCTATTCACTTATGTACTATCTATGGCTGCTTTCACACTATAACAGCAGAGTTGCATAGTTGTGACAGAGACTACATGGCCAGCAAAGCCTAAAATAGCTACTGTGTACAGAAAAAATTTGCTTACCCCTGGTTCCTGAGTAAGGATCACATTTTCCAATTTTTCAAATGTCCAGACATTGTGAATGATAGACTGACAGATTTTGGATTCTGTTATAGTCCAATAAACAGTACCAATTTATTTTAGCAGACAGTCAAATTGGTAGAATTCAAACTCCAAACTATCTTCCCCTATGGTGGGAGGCATCTGAAGTTCTGTTCATTTATTTTGCCATAGCTGGAATTTGGTCAAGTTTATATGAAAAATTTGGGCCCCCTGCCTGTGTCTATCTGCTTTCCAGGATTTCTGTCCTTGGTTTCCAGCTGCTGTTGTTGCTGTGAACTCTGTCCTGTGATTCTTCAATCACTGAGACTGCAGGTTAGTGGTAATATTGGTATTATAATTTTATAACTATTTTATGTATATTATTTGATAAAGCAAGTATGTTAAGAATCAACATCTTTGGGGCGCTTGTGTGGCTTAGCTGGTTAAGCACCCAACTCTTGGTTTAGGGTAAGATCATGATCTTGGGGTCCTGAGATCAGGTCCTGCATTGCCGGGTTCCCTTGCTCAGCAGGGTCTGCTTCCCCCCTCTCGACCTCTCCCCCAACTTGTACACTCTGTCTCTTTCTCTCAAATCTTTATTTTTTTAATTTTTTTTCTTTCTCTCAAATCTTCAAAAAAATTTTTTTTTCTGTTTATTAGAGACAGAGAGAGAGAGAGAGAGAGACAGACAGACAGACAGGCAGAGGGAGAAGCAGGCTCCATGCAGGGAGCCTAACATGGGACTCGATCCCGGGCCTCTAGGATCACGCCCTGGGCTGAAGGCAGCGCTAAACCGCTAAGCTACCAGGGCTGCCCTCAAATAAATAAATCTTAAAAAATGAATCAACATTTTCAGTGTAAGAAAAAGATATGAAAGAATAAAAGTTAAAGACAAGCCCTCAAATGTTAAATTTCCAATATTAGTTTAAAATCCTTTTCAGTATATTTTGCAGCTTTATCCACTGAGAGAACCTAGAGAGAATGTCACCCCTGTAAGAACGAGCACATCTAGCACCCAAATCTTGGCTACTAAATACCATTCTCCACTAAAAGGAATCAGAGCTCTTGGAACCAGTTCTGGGGCAGGAAAAGCACACATGGAAAAAGAACACATGCTTTCTTACTGTACCAGAAAGCAAAGAATCACTCAAAGATTCATTAATGAGAGTATGCCAAAGGACCCAGGTGCCAGCATGAAGGGGTTCTCATTGACCAAATCTGGAATAATTGGATAAAAAAATAGTGACTATAGCTGAATTGTAAAACATTCAATAAACAAAAATCTGTGAGTCCACAATGACATGAAAGAGAAGAGAAAACACAACAGCAGACAGTTTGCCACCATCTGAGGGTGACTATTACAGCAACTCCTTACTTTGGAATTTAGTAATTAATTTAGTAATTAAAGGCAAAGATTTAGTACTTATGGTATCTTTTTAGGAGGAAATACAGTTCTTCCTTACTTGATTGAGGGAAAGTTCTTTACAGAAGCATGCCAATATTAAATGTAGAAGAGGTGACAGAATCAGAAAATCCATCATTTTCTAATTCCCAGTGAAATAACAGATTAAAGCAAGAAAGGATCATCAATGAATGCTAAAATCATTGCGTGAATGGTTGTTGGGCCACAGAACCTCTGTACGGTGCCAAAGCATCATACCACACATTACTTATCAATTACAACAGGAAAATTGTGCAGCTGCATCTGGAGAGACCTGGTAGTCATCTGCTTCCTCAACCAAATGGTAAAACAGAACATCAGGAGCCACAGGATACCTATCCAGTGTGTGTCTCCTGATCTGATACTAACACTAAATAATCTTGCCCAATATGTTTACCTAAGCAAGCCCTCTAATCTAACCTTTCATTTATAATTAATTATAAGGGAGAAACAGGAAAAGAGACACATTTAGAATATGAGCCTTCTGTAAAACAACTGGGCAGGTTGATTCAAAAAGTCAATGTCACAGGTGGAATGGGTGGGGCTGTTTTTATTAAAAGAGAAAAAGGAGGGCAGCCCAGGTGGCTCAGTGGTTTAGTGCCGCCTTCAGCCCAGGGCCTGATCCTGGAGACCAGGGATCAAGTCCCACGTCGGGCTCCTTGCATGGAGACTGCTTCTCCCTCTGCCTGTGTCTCTGCCTCTCTCTCTCTCTCACTGTGTGCCTATCATAAATAAATAAAATTAAAAAAAAACATTTAAAAAAATAAAAGAGAAAAAAGAAACATACTCAAATGTAAGGTATAAATTTTAATCGCTTTCCAGTTTCCTCTTCCCAAACAGCGGTAAGAATCATTTGGGAGAAATTAGAATTTAGAATGACTGTCTGATGATAACATTAGAGAACTGTTAATGTTCTTAGATGTGCTCTGGGCATTGTGTTATATTGGAAAATGTCCTTATTTTCAGGAGATGTATGCTGAAGTACTTAGGGATGAAATGTCATGATATCTACAAATTCCTTGCAAATGGTCAGCAAAAAGATATAAAAATGCACATATCTAAACAGACCAAGCAAGTATGTCAAAATGTTAACAATTATTGAATCTAGGCAGTGGGCACACAAGATTCACAGTAAGTAGAGAAAAAGATTTGGCTGAAATAAAGAATTTAACAGAAGGGATGGAAATAGAGTCTAGGAGATCTTCCAAAATTCAGAGTGAAAGAAAACAAAAGGAAAATATGAGAAGATTAAGACAGAGGACCAATATAAGAAGTCCAAAATTAAGCTAAAAGGAATCTCCATAAAAAAAAGAGAAAATGGAAAAATGAAACATTTTTTTAAAAGAATTGACAATAGACAAAAAGTATTTTGACTGAATGACCCCAGTACAATGAATGAAAAAGACACAATTCCAGACACATTCTCCTGAAATTTCAAGACACTGAAGAAAAAAAAATCCTAAAAATTTTCCAGGGAAGAAGAAAAAAGGCCACCTACCAAAGAACCACAATCAGATTAACATCAGATGTTTCTTTCATCAGTGACTTTGCACACTAGAAGACAATGGAAGTAGTGCCTTCAAAATCAGGGGTGAATCCTATGCTCAATCGAGAAGAGCATAAGTAAAGCATTTCAGACATGCAGTGACTCAGAAGACTTGTCTCTTATAATGCTTTTGGCTGCAAGTAACAGAAAAGCCAACTCAAACCGGCTTACACAATAAGAAAATATATTCTCACATAACTGGAAGCCCAGAGCTGGGGCAGACACCAGGTTCCTCCTGTCCCTCTGCTCCACCAACCTTGGTGAGGAAGTGCTGTCCTCAAGCTTGGTAGTACCTCAGCCTGAGGTTACACCAGAGCTGCCAACAGCACTTTCCTGATTTATATCCAGTGAAGGAAAGAGAGTCTACCCTGAATATACCATCAAAGCTCTTCCCTTCATTCTGAATGGACCAACTGAGACCGTAAGTCCAACCTTGATCAATAACAATTGCCAAGGGAATACAATGTGGGGAATGACTTAAGGATCCATTCTGGTGGTGGTAAGGTAGAAAGGTGAATCATACCAGGGTTTTGATAGGAATTGGTAAAGAAGGAATGGACGTGGGTAAGTAATAACAGTGTCCACTACAGTTTATTGCCCACACACACCATTATCTTAGTAAATTATTTAAAGGTGTATTCCAGAAAACAAGGAGTAAACCATGTAAAAGACATGGCTTCTGGGGCTCCAACCCAAGAGCTCAGTGAAGGGAAGATCCAGGTGGCAGCTAAGTACAACCTTAGAGAATAAATATCCAGATTGCAGAAGGAGAACAGAGAGTTCTGAGTGGAATCTCTGAGGGGGAAAGGGGAGATGATGACACAAAACTGCAGAAAGAAACAGCATGGCTGGAAAGATTTTACAACAAAATCAGGGAATACTATTAAAAAAGAGCAAAACGCAATCAGAAACAGTGGGAAGACCTGTATAAGAAAGCCAAGGTCTAAATATAAAGCAGGTTAATTCTGGCAAGGATTTTAAGCAGGTGACAGAGTCTAAGAAAAGAGGATCCAATTTACCTTGCTTGGTCACACTCTCCTTTGAGTGGTCTAGCAACTGTGATTGCAGACCTATAAAGGAAATGTCATTCTAGCATTTGTGACTTGACCTCAGGATAAACAATATTTACATATGTGTAACAATGTCAATGACATTGACAGGTTTTCTTTCTTTCTTTTTTTAAAGATTTTATTTAAAAAAGATTTTATTTTATTCACTCATTCATTCATTCAATTCATTCATTCATGAGAGACACACAGAGAGAGGGAGAAGTACAGGCAGAAGGAAAAGCAGGCTCCCCAGAGGGAGCATGATGCAGGACTTGATCCCTAGGACCCCGGGATCACAACCTGAGCCAAAGGCAGACGCTCAACCACTGAGCCACTCAGGCACTCCGATAGGTTTTCAACTTTAAAATTAACCTATGGCTAACTGGATGTGGTTGTAGGGCAGAACACAAATCTTAACAAATTTAAGAACTGATATGGTCAAGTGTAGCTTTTAGAAGTAAAAGTGGGGAAAAGGTAGGAGAAAAAGCAGGGTCATTCACATCTTCACCTTAACAGAGAAGTGCCATATAGACTAAAGCTGATGTTAATAGTTGAAGTTACAGAGAAAATATGAGTCTCAACATGGGAGGTGATAGACACTAAGACATCCTCTTTCATTTCATGGAGTTCATATAATTCCCCAAAGGTTGGTATAAATCAAGAAAGATGTGTAAGCATGTGACTTAATTTTGAAGGTAACCATCAAAGAAACTGAAAGTAGAACCAGTTAAAAGGTGTCCTATCTGGGTAGTGGAACAGGAAGAGGAAGGGGTAGGCTGCTGTTTTCACCATAACCTGTTTTGAGACAAGTTATATTGTTATCAAGTGGCTGTAATATTTTGATAAAAACTCCAACCCCAAACAACCTAACTCTTCAATAGTTTCCTACTGCTATGACATTAACATAAAAAATCCTCCACCGGGGCACCTGGGTAGCTAAGTTGGTTAAGCATTTGACTCTTGATTGATTCCCGCTCAGGTCATTATCTCAATGTGGTGAGATCCAGCCCTGTGCTGGGCTCTGTGCTCAGCACAGTCTGCTTGAGATCTTTTCTCTCCTTCTCCCTTTCCCTCTGCTTGAGCATGCTCACACTCTCTCTAAAATCAGTAAAATCTTAAAAAAAAAAAAGTGCACCTAGCCCATTGACCTGTCTGCCTGCATTACTGCCACCCCCTTCCCCAGCTCTGCTCCAGCCACACAGGGCTTCTTAAGTGCCTCAGACCGCTAAGCTCTCTCATGCGCCAGGCTCGGGGCCTTCACAAAGGCTCTTCTCAGTTAGGAAAGCCCTTCTCCACTCCATCTTGCCCACTTTTTTCACCCTCAATTCTCGGCTTCAACATTGCCTCCTCAGCACAGGTTTCCTTATCCCTTCCAGGTGGGACTGTTCCTCCATTACTCATGATCATAGTAAGCACCCCACCACCACCACTTGTTCTTCAGAGCACTTAACCTACTGAAATTACATAATTATTTGTCAATTACGTGAAGTCTGTCTCTCTCTCCAAACAGAAGTTCTATGATGAAAGGTACCAAAATGTCTCAATCATCCTACAGCCTGCCTACCACAGGGCCTGAAGTACTGTATACGCCTAACTCCATCGTGGAATAAATGGTTGGATGACAGCCTGATGAACTGCAGATCCTTCAGCATGGAGCAGCAAGGAATTCAGTACTTAAGCTGAAATGTATTGGCCAGATGAAGTTACTAAATGTGGAACAATACCATCATTTAGAATTGAGTGTCACTTTAACAAATAGTCCTATGAAATGTGTGGTGTTTCATGAGTGTCAGTGAGGAAGCTGCTCAATGTCGCCCAAAGTCCTGCTGCATCCATTGAGGGGTGACTTGTGGCTTGGACTGAGTTCTTAGCATTACAGGTGGTGAGAAGTGGTTGGCTCTGAGGTACATTTTGAATGTAGATTCCCACAGGAGTTGCTGGTAAAGGAAAGAGTAGAATCAAAGGACAACTCATAGAATTCTGGATTGGTAACAGGATGGATACTGATGTTATGTACTGGGATTTAAAAAAAAACAGCAAGAAAAGCAGATATGAAGGGTGGGGGGGATGCAAGAGAACTGTCTGGGACTTGTTAAGTTTGAAATGTCTGTGAGGAACTCAGGCGGAAATACTGAAGAGCCTACTCAATGTGGGGCTCAAGAGGGAGGCTAGAGATGCAGGCACGGAGTGGAATCATCAGCACATATCCATACCTGTCATTTGGAGCAATGAAAACACATAAACAACGGATATGCCCCTAATTAAATAGGCGCACGGACTTCAATGAAAAGTCATGTGCTCATCAAAAACGCTGGTGTAAAGGGGCACCTGGGTGGCTTAGTCAGTTGAGCATCAACTCTTGATTTCAGCTCTGGTGTCATGATCTCAGGGTTGAGATCAAGCCCCGTGTCGGGCTCTGCACTGTGCACAGGGCCTGCTTAAGATTTTGTTTCTCAGGGACGCCTGGGTGGCTCTGGGGTTAAGAGACTGTCTTCGGCTTGGGGTGTGATCCTGGGGTCCTGGGATTGAGTCCCGCATCCCTCTGCCTCTCTCTCTTTCTCATGAATGAATAAATAAAAAGTAAGAAAAAACAAAGAATCGCCCATAAGTGTGACATCTACAGATAGATGTCTGATTGATGTCATTTATTTATGAGAGAGAGAGAGAGGCAGAGACATAGGCAGAAAGAGAAGCAGGCCCCCTGTGGGGAGCTTGATGTGGGACTCAATCCCATGACCCCAGGATTAAGACCTGAGCCAAAGGCAGACACTCAACTGCTGAGCCATCCAGGCATTCTGTAAAAAAAAAAAAGTATTCTTAAACAGATTTAGTAGCATTAAACTTTGCACAGATTCTGCAAAACACTAAATGTGTTCATCAAAATATTTGATAGGATATTTTCAAGTAAGCTTTAAATGTTACTTTGTCTCCCTTTATTGCACTCCTGCTCTAGGGCTTTCTTTAGGCTCTTTCCCCACATACTGACTACTCAAGTACTAAACTGCATCAATGTTTGTAGTTGCATGGTATAATGTACACAAGTGTTCTTAGCCTTTTTCTGCCATGGACCCTTTGGGCTCTCTGGAACCCTCCTCAGAAGAATGTTTTGAAATGCATAAAATTAGATGCATAGAAACTGATTAACAACATATGTGGATGGGGATTCCTGGGTGGTGCAGCGGTTTAGCGCCTGCCTTTGGCCCAGGGCGCGATCCTGGAGACCCGGGATCGAATCCCACGTCGGGCTCCCGGTGCATGGAGCCTGCTTCTCCCTCTGCCTATGTCTCTGCCTCTCTCTCTCTCTCTCTGTGTGACTATCATAAATAAATAAAAATAAATAAATAAAAATATTTTAAAAAAAAACAACATATGTGGAAATGGGTGCTAGAGGAATATGTGCTTCTTTAGGAAACCATTAAATAACTAGGTCTAATAACTACCCTAGGTGTGAAACATGATGAGGACAAATGATATTTCTGAAATATCTATAACTATAATGTAATAAGAAAGTATCTTTTGGGCACCTGGGTGGCGCAGTCGATTAAGTATCTGCCTTCGGCTCAGGTCATGATTCTGGTCCTGATACTCAGCTCCCTGCTGAGCAGGGAGCCTGCTTCTCCCTATCCTGCTTTCCCTGCTTGTGTCCTTTCTCTTTGTGTCAAATAAATAAATAAAATCTAATAAAAAAATAAAGTACAGGAAAATCTAATAAGAATTTTTTTTAAAAAAAGCATCTTTCATCTCTATTGGTGACAAAGTCACGGTACTCCTAATACTACCATGGTCTGTGGCCTACATTTTTCATTGAAGGAAAACTGATTTTTCAGTGAGAGGTTAGTGAACATCAAGATGAAGTATTTTTCCCATCCAAGGTCACAGAACCCATGGATTTTCAACCATGAGTCAGAATAGAATCCTTGGTCTAGGAAGATACAGACCAAAGAGTAACAGCAGTTTTCTCCATGTGGTACAGTTTCCAGAGTGATTTCCATATGCATTTTCAAAATTTTCTGCAATGATGCTTTATAATTAAAAAATAGGGATCCCTGGGTGGCGCAGCGGTTTGGCACCTGCCTTTGGCCCAGGGCGCGATCCTGGAGACTGGGGATCGAATCCCATGTCGGGCTCCCGGTGCATGGAGTCTGCTTCTCCCTCTGCCTGTGTCTCTGCCTCTCTCTCTCTCTCTCTGTGTGACTATCATAAATACATAAAAAAAATTAAAAATAAATAAAAAATAAAAAATAAATAGCTTAACAAATACATTTTTCTTTGTCTTAATCTAGAAGAGTATCTAAGAAATTTTAGACAGTTGCTTATAAGCTACATTTTTTATAGGGTGACCACTTAAAAAAAGACTTTCAACTTTCCCTAACTCCTTAAGTATTATGACAACTTTAATCATTTCTATGTTCTTATGAGCCTAGAAAAAAATTCACTAGAATTATTCTGGAGTTAAGCAGAACAAAAAGACAAACTGTCACAACTGCAGACATTTGTTTTTTTTGTTGTTGTTGTTTTTGTTTTTTTGGCCAAGTATAATTCCAAAAACAGCTGAAAATATTAGAGCAAATTAATACTTTATATGGACTGATACCTTCTGCTGTTTAAAAAACACAGAAACACACAAATTCATATTTTTTAAAATATATTCTTAAATATGTATAGACTCATTTAAAACACAACTCATCAAAGTAACATCAAAACGTAAGTACTGCTAAAAGTCCCCCAAAAAACAAAATACTTTAATATTTTCAAAAATAATCCAGATGTAGGGGCGCCTGGATGGCTCAGTCAGTTAAGAGTCTACCTTCAGCTCGGGTCATGATCCCAGGGTCCTCAGATCAGGCCCCATATCAGGCCCCACGTTAGGCTCCCTGCTCAGTGGTGAGCCTGCTTCTCCCTCTCCCTCTGCCGCTTCTGCTTATTTATGCTCTCTCTCTCTCAAATAAAATATTAAAAAAAAATCAATCCACAAGTAGAAAGTCAGCTAGTGCTTAAAAGTGCTCAAGTTCGTGTTTTAGCAGCAATGTGGAATGTTGCAAAGAAGATGGGAACAAAGGGAAATGTGCAAATCTCAGAAGCCTTCTTTGCTTTCTTTCAAATCTAAAAATAAAACCTTTGGACTGCCCTATTAATAAATCTAGAAAATGGATGCCTTTTTTTGTAGAAAGCTTTCACAAACAAAGAAATAAAAATATCTTTTTGGTTAATAGGACCAAAAGATGTAAACATAAACCAGATGTCAATCCCCATTTCTCTAAATTCCATTCTCCCTCTGGGCTCTGGTGGGGCTTCTGTTGTAAAGATGTTTCTACAGCACAGGGAGACATGTTGAATGAAGGTCTGTACGGAGCAATACAGAATAAGCTCAAAAGCCAAGTACTGAGTGAAAAGAACAAGTTATAGAATGTCAGAGTAGGAAACCCTCCTGCATATTTGTAAAAACAAGTTTTGAATGTTATATATTATCATGTGTAACACAGCATAAAGCTTGCATGGAGAGTATCCCCATTACCTTTGGAGGACTGGCTACCTCAGGGAGGCAGGGCAAGCAAGTGCAACCACGGCCTGGGATTTTACTGAAGCCGTCACACTGGAGTTTCATAGAAGGAGAATGATGTGAATAGGGTAAAATGCTAACATTTCTGAAGTCCAAGTAGAAAGCGCCTGAGTTGCTAACACAAGAGCAGAGCGAAGAGGCTTGGGAGGAAGACAGCAAGGAGGACTGCGGGAAGGCAATACCTCAAAGGCAGAAGCATCAGGATGCCCTAAGGGAGGGCAGAGAAGTAGGTAGGTACAAAGAGGCAAAGAGGGCTCTGATCCAACTTCCTGGGCCCAGGCTTGTGGGGATTACAGTGGTGCCATCCATGGTGGCTCATCAGGGTGGACCTGGTCCTTGACAAGAGAGTGAGCTTGCTTATGTACTGCTTCCTTCACCATGAAAGTCTTGGTAAAAATAAATAAATAAAAATCAAAAGAACTAAGCAGTGAGTTTGGCATCAGAGGTGACTCTCACACCACCCAAGCTCCTGCCCACCCCTCAGTATCAAGTATAAGAGAATGAGGTGTGTTGGAGAAGGGGAAGCCCTCTCCTCATGGGTCTTCTGGGGCAGAAGTGGAGGGAAGGAAGGTTCCATAAAGAGACCTGGAGTGGGAGCCCTGGGGACCTGATGGGTGGGTGGGAACTCAGTTCAGGGGCAGAGGGCCTCTGGAGTAGTATGGGATGGAAAGGGGACAGGATGGACAGCCACAACTCCTCTCATTGCCTCCGGGGCTCAGGAACATTTCAGAATGTGATACAATGTGTAAGGAAAGCAGAACCTATCTGGCACAGTGGGTGTGGTGTGTCTGATTTCCTACCAGCACTCTCTGTAAACAAAATTGCTCCTAGCCCTCAGGCCTGGCTTGCTGCACCTGTCCCATCTCCACACTCCAGATTCCTCAGACCCAGCCCATTAGTTCTCTCTTCTCTGAGCCTACATACATGCTGGTCTCTTCCCCACTCATATCTTCTCCTGGACTAGCTAATGTTGCCTTATCGTTCAAGTCCTGGAGATCACTTTTCAAAGAAGTCTCTTCCCTGACCTCACTACCAAGTCTAGATGGGACCCCTCTAACATTTATGTGCACCTTCAGTGGTCGGTACTCTTCCATCATAACATTTGGCCCCTTGTAAAGTAATAGTCTGTTTGCCTATCTGTGTCTTCCTTTATGCCTGAAGATAGCTGAGGGGAATTTGTAGCATCTAGTACAGTAAATGACACAGAATATACACTCAATTGGTATATGGTAAATTAATGAAGTATTGCTCTATCAAGAGGACAAGAATCAAAGAGAAATGAAGCAACAGCAATCTAGTCCCAAATACTTCCAGGATATTCCTTAAGCATATTACAATACAGGGACGTCTGGGTGGCTCAGCGGTTGAGCATCTGCCTTCAGCTCAGGGCGTGGTCCCAGGGTTCTGGGATCGAGTTCCGCATCTCCCTCTGCATATGTCTCTGCCTCTCTTTCCATGTCTCTCATAGATAAATAAATAACATCTTTTAAAAAGCATATTAAAATGCAAATAAGATAGAAGGTCCAGCAGCTTCAGGAGACTCTTCAACTTTGAGTCCCAAGGAGCCAGTGCAACTTAGTACCGAAATAAAAATGCTCCATTTTCTTCAAAGTTCACAGATGAGAACTGGCTGAAGTTCTCCTTGTCAAGTAAAGGGTCCTGCCTCGCAGGCTCTGCTCACATGAGGTCACATCTGATGAAATGGAAGCTTCTGAAGTTTTGTCTCTAATGCTAACTGCTAAAAATTATTTCTTCCTAGCCTAATTAATTAACGGCTCTCTAGTCTCTACAAATAGCACCACAGCCATAAATTTTTGTGCTCACCTACTCATACATAGTCTTTTCTTTAAAACTATGCAATTAAAAGGCCACCTTTGATTTAGCAATATCTAAGTTTAAAATGCAGATACACTTTGACCCAGGCAAGTCCGACGTCTAGAAATCTCTTCTAAACCCTTAAAAGAATGGTATTAGCTCTATAGAAACTGATAAAACAGCACATTTTGGAAATGTACGTGGTATTTTACCATTTGTGTCAAAACAAACACACACCCTTGTTTGTATGTATATATGCACACAAAATATATAAACACAATTCTAAAATAGATAATATGAGGTATCTAGAACAATTTCTTTTTTCCTTTTTTTTTTAAGAATAGTTAATTTCATAGAAACAGAAAGGAGAAGAGTAGCTGCTGGGGGAGGGGGAATAGGGAGTTAGGGTTTAGTGGAGATGGTTCCAGTTTTGCAAGATGAAAAGGGTTATGGAAACACATAATGGAGACAGTTGCACAAGAATGCCCTTAATGTCACAAAAGTATACATTTAAAAATGGATAAAATGCTAATTTTATGTTATGTATATTTTACCACAATTTAAAAAATTACACGCAGGCACATGTACATACACACACATACATCATACACACACACCTAGATTAGTAAGAAACTGGTAATGAGAGAGAAATGGATATTTGGGGACAAGGTGGCAAGGAGCTCTTTAACCATATAACCTCTTATACAACCTTTTTCATTCTGTACTATATACCTATTTTTAAAAATTCATTTAAAAAACCCCAGCCTTATATAAGAAGGTTTTTCCTTAATCATAAGTCATTTATATCCCTTCTCTAAGTAAAAAATATTTTTCGATTCAAATCAGGATTCCACTTCAGTTTTAAGGTTATTTATTAGATTTAAATGATGCAAGTTGCAAAAAAATTACTTTTTCCCTCAGAATATAATCACCAAAAGCCTGTCTTTATTTTTATGAGCTATTATAGAAATGCTTCAAAATCATCATAGAAGTAAATTACCATTTTTATCAGTACACAACTTTTATTCCATCACAACTGAGCTAGCTGAATATAGAACTGTTTTAACAGCAAAAAGCCCTCATCATAATTCAAGACAAAAATCAGCTTGCAATTACATGAGTTAGGAAACAAACGATGCTTATGTTGCAGTCTACCCTAAGCTCTCACTTCTGTGTTAGAATTTAACACACACACACACACACACACACACACACCCCTCTGGATTCCTCCTAGTTTATCCAAAACCTACTTTGTGAAGATCCACTATTTTCTTGAGTCTTCTGGAATGAGCACTGTAGCTGCTGCCACTGGCACTGCAACCTCTGTAGCCCTGCCCCAAGTCAAGGAGAAGGCAGCACTTGCAGGGCCCAACATTGGCCCTGCCTTGAATCAGGGGCTCAAGGACTTGTTGGGTGAATGAAGAGATGGTTATATGCTGACCAGCTTGCCATCAAGTCTCACAAAGAAAAACTTCAGAAAGAAAAAAGAAGAGATGCTTTGCTTACTTGAAGTCAACATTATGATAAAGGTGAAGACCAGATGACTGAATCACCAAATGGCTATGACACAACTGGCTAAATGGGCTCTAGACCTCATCCCTACTCAAAGTTCAATACAAAAACAGGCATTATAACCATATGAAAAACACAGGACAACTTACCTATAAGATTCTTTTGTATATATCAATATAGTACATCAAGTTTTTTTAGGAAGAAAAACATATAGATGAATATTAACATGTTCTTAAAGTAGGAAAGGACTTTCTAAGTATAAAAGCCAAAGAAAAAAATAATAACAGAAATCTCATACATCAAAAAGAGAGGCAGAATCAAAATTATATGATAAGGTAGGAAAAACATCTGCATGATGACAAAGAATATCCTTAATACATTATAAGTTCTTACAAATCAACTTAAAAAAATATCCTGATGGAAGAATGAATGCAGGACATCAACAGGCAAGCAATTCACAAAGACCAAATACAAACGGCTGATGATTACTGAGGTCCAGCCTCAGTAATAACCCAAGGAGCACAAATTGAAAAGATGGGCATCCAATTCTGGAGGGTATGGGAAGTGCCACTTTCTCAGACTGTTGTGGGAACTGAGACATTTTGGAAGGCGATGTGGTGGTACCCATCAGCAATTCCAGGTTTAGACAGCTGTTCTTCAAAAAGACTGGCACGTGAGGAAATTCAATCCAGTAGCATCTTTTAATAGTGAACCACTGGGAAAGCCAATAGGGGGACAATGCATGACAATAAGTCAGCACCAGATCACATTGCCGTTTAACAGAAATGAGGCAGAGAAAAACACATGACATGGACAGATGCAGATTATGTGTAATACCATCCTTGGTTTGTTAAAAACACAAAAAATGCATATTTGTATAGTCTGAGAAGATTCAGAAGTATCTACATTAATAGTGGTTGCTCTGGGTGGGCAGTGAGGACAGAGAGTAATGGGGAGCTTTCACCTTTTTACATGGTATACTTTAAAATGGTTT
Source organism: Canis lupus familiaris (assembly GCF_011100685.1). NCBI lineage: Eukaryota > Metazoa > Chordata > Mammalia > Carnivora > Canidae > Canis > Canis lupus. The sequence goes on from NC_049260.1 coordinate 123,113,114, forward strand.
GTTTTCTATAAAAGCATGCATTATTTTTATTTTTATAATTCCTTAAAAAAAGAAGAGTAAGATATCCAACACTTATTTACTAAAGACAGGTCCTGTCCTTGGAGAATTCCCCTCAATGCTCCTTGAAGCTCAAATGGCTGGGTCTTTTCCACTCATAAGTAATAGATACGTTTTTAAACATCTCTTCCTTTCTACATTTCTTAGAAGAAACTATGTAGAGTGACCACTGCCTGTTTTATAAAATCCATTCATAATCTGAGAAAAAGACTATTAAAAACATAAACCACCCCCAGGCCTAACATCTACCAGAAGAAACCCATTCACTACCCATATTACATTTAGTCCACACAATTTCTGAGACAATGCACAAAGCACCAGCCACACAACTCCCACCAGCATAAATACGTGGTGTACAAAGAACGTCCTGTCAGCAGGGCCCAGAGTACACCCCGCAGCAATAAAGGAGAAATGACAATTTGAGTCACAGGATCAGGACTGGAACCAAATTTGGGACTCGGAGGCAGTGCAGTGCTCTTCACTTCCTTCCACACCTTCTCTTCTCCTTTCCCCAAACCCTGCCCCTCACATAGTCCCCTAACAGGCTATGTCATGGATGTCCACAAAGCTTTAGACCGAGGTCTCAGGAACCACCAGAGAGACACAACAAAGTGCTACTTGCGGGTCTCCGCTGGAATCGCAATGGCAGCATAAGTGTCAACTCACATTTTTTCTTAGGAAGAGGACTGAGAAAATTCAAGGAGTATGTTCCGCCTTACCACATGAAATGTTTGAAATCCAGGTGTCAAAACATCAAATGTGGAATGACCACTGATTTTAAAAAAGCTTGAGATATTGAGCCTGACTGTTGAGAAATTAGGGAACCACTCATTTTTACAAAATTAAAGTCCACACAATGGCAGCAAAGTAGCCAAAAGTGTGGCTTATAGAGCACCTGAGTGTCAGACCTCATATGGCTCGGATCCTCAGCTTTTCGAAAGGCATCCATTCTGCTCTAGAGTCAGATCTGTGTCTGGGTGCTCTCTGTACTTCCCATGGGAGGAGAGTAGCAAGCACAGCCATCAGCCATGGGCTCAGCTGTTCTGAGACAGCTTTCAGGAGGCCATCCTTCTAGGGGACCACACACCAGTTCCCATATCTGAAAATGTCTTACCACTGCTCACTAACATTGACCAGGAAGTCATTTACCCAAAACCAAAGCAAACAGAGCACCATGCTGAAGACCGCTAGGCAACAGCAGCAGTGGCAGGTGAAGAGCTCAGTCAAAGCGGCTCTCAGCTCAGCTGACCTGCTTCAAGGTGAACTGAAGTTGCAGATCACCAGTTCCGGCTCTAATCTGACGCCCGCCCCCAGATCACGCTGTGGCTACCAAGTAACCCTACCCAAACTGACCTTTCAGGGCTCAGGGAAGTGACTTTTTTTTATTATATGGCACAGTTTGGCACAGTTATATCTTTAGTCTTTGGGGTACTTTTATACTGTCCAAGAGTAGTACATCTTGTTTTTTTTTTCCTTTTTTTTTTTTTTTTAAAAACAGATGGCCAAACCAGGACATATACTAAAAAAAAAAAAAGGAAGGTTACTTACCTGAGCCCTAACATTCCAGCTACCATGGAATCCTGTTGGAGCTGGTCTACAGAAGCAAGATGTATTCTGGGGAGTCACATGTCACATCAAAGCAGGAACTGGTGAGTCTGTATTTTTATGGAGCCTAAAACAAAGAAAATCGTAAGTTGAAAGCCCCCATTGTGCTGCACGACCTTTTTCCCAGGGCTATTTGGGACATTTTGAAGATAAACATATAGACAAAGTGCTATGCTATTTCCCAGCTTACCTAATAGAAACGAAGGATAAACCACAAATTACTAGCACATAACACACAATACTAAAATAAAGATTCATGTGTGTTAGAATCGACACTATCACAAGTCTTGACACCTCTGAGGGACACTTTGACACTATAAAGCAACTGTTAGTGGTAAGTATTTCCTGCACTATGTCATACAGAAATACTCAGGGAGAGAATACATGTTCAAGAGAACATGTGACATCAAAATGTCATCCCAAAAAGAACACGTGAAATCCAGAGGCAAAGTCTCCCTTCTTTTTCAAGCAGCTGAATTTGAGATGAGCTGCTGTAACATCACTCAAAGGAGCTTTAACCCTGAGAGAGAGGGGGAAAAAAGCAGCACCAACAGAAACCAAATGCCCTGGGGGATCCAAAGCCCTCCTCCAATACATTGCAAGTCTGTTTCAGAGCAATCACTTTTAAGCCTCTCAGATCAGTTAAATCACAATGTTCAACAAACTAAGTTATAAGTTTGATAGTTTCCTCTTTTGCTTTTGAATACGTTCAAAGACTTTTGTCATTACATTTTTTTCATCAAGATAACATCATTTCCTTGTTAAAAAACCTAAACTGCCCCATATTAGCTAATCTCTGGTTAGCCTGCTGGCCCAAGAACAGCACTTTTACCTTTAGACTAAAAAAGCCTAAAGTATACAATTTAGAGACTATTCACACAAATCATTACTCATGTAATTAAACCCAAAGGAACGGCAACACCAACCAAGTCTTTTACAGATGGTCCATAACTACCAGGATGCTACCCAGAATTATCTATTCAGGTGCGGTGAGGCCTTACAATTCCCTTAAATAATCGAGTCAGAGAATGCTTTGAAATCCAGAAGTCAAAGTAACAGTACTACTCAGCTATATAATAAAAATCAAACCGGTATCCTGGCTGGGAGGCCCTGGCAAAGCTACAACTTCTCACAGCCACGGTTTGTTTTTTACTTGTAAACTGAGGGAATTGGACTAAGGTTCCTTCCAGCTCTGAAATTTTAAGATCTTTGATTAACTCAAGATTTCATGAAAAAAAAAAAAAAAAGAGCCAGCAAATGAAAGCAGTTAAGTGAAAACCCAATAAAGCAGTAATTTGCAGGTCCATATATATGATGCCCCTGAGATCCTAGGCAAGGAAGACAAGTGAACCCTTCCTAAGGCTTGCTCCCTAGAGTTCAGACACCCGCAGTAACTGCAAAAACAGCCATGGTGAGGACCCCTTCATATGCTAGCAGATCCAACATAAGTGTGCCTGTGCCCTGAAGAAGTTATAAAGGCCAAGGCTTTATTCTGGAGTAGAATGGCCACCCCTCCTCTGATGTGGGAGTGGGGATGCCCTGCCTGCCACCAAATTCCCACTCCCACTCAGTTCCCCCCCAACACCATACCTACCATCAAAAATGGTATTTAAGTAATGGCATGCAAATCAAGACTTCAATAGGAAAAGGTTCCTTGCAAGAAAAAGGCAGAAGAGAACAGATAACGGCAGAAGAGCACAAGTTTTGTGTAAGTGAGCCCAAGGAAGAACCCATTCACATCTGTCCTACGGGAAGTGAGGTAAAGGCATAGTGGTCACAGTGGTGACAACAGCAATCTGACTGGAGAAAGCTGGTATAGAAGAATTGAGGACTAGGTCCTTCCACTGAAGCAGCAATAATGCTCTACACCCAAGAAAAAAAGATTGTGTCTGCCAGCCACACGAGGCTGGTCTGCATGCATGTCACCACAGCAGAGGGTGGTGAAAACAAGCAGGTGTCCTGCTGCACTCCCTGGAACTCGCCACCAGTCTAGGACTGTGTTCCCTCCACCCCTCCACCCCATGTGCTTAAAAACTACAGTTGATCCTTGAACAACACAGATTTGAATTGTGCGGGTCCATTTATATGCTGATTTTTTTCAGTACAGTACTGTAAATGTATTTTCTCGTCTTTATAATTTTCTTTTTTTTTTTTATTTTTTTTTGTTTATTTATGATAGTCACAGAGAGACAGAGAGAGAGAGGCAGAGACATAGGCAGAGGGAGAAGCAGGCTCCATGCACCGGGAGCCTGATGTGGGATTCGATCCCGGGTCTCCAGGATCGCGCCCTGGGCCAAAGGCAGGCGCCAAACCGCTGCGCCACCCAGGGATCCCTCGTCTTTATAATTTTCTTAATAACATCTTTCTTATTGTGTTTACTGTAAGAATACAATATATATTACATATAACGTACAACATGCGTTAATCTACTAGTCATGTTAATAATAAGGCTTTCGGTCAACAGTAGGCTATTAGTACTTAAATTGGGGGGAGTCAAAAGTTACGCGTGGATTTTCAACTGCAAGGGGGTGAGAGGTCGGGGCGCCTAATCCTCGCATCGTTCAAAGGTCAACTATAGTTACTACAGATGTCAAAGATTTTCTACGATTCTCTCCTCCTCATAGATAACTCGGGTAGCCTGGCAACAAACTGCCCTTAGACAATTAAAAGATTTCCACTGATAATTCGCTTTTATAAAAGATTACAGGTTCCAGGACACATCATTTACCATGCAAATAGTCCCAGGCAGGTACATTAGCGGTGGAAACTGAACTGGAGTAAGGAACTAACAATTTTGCTTCTGCTCCTCACTATTTCAAGTTAAAGAAGCAAGCTTCTCATTCAATGCCCACATCGGGGAAGGAGGATTTGGGTGGTAGCAACATCATATTGGACTTATCTAGCCAAACTCCACAGTTTCTTTTTGTCAGCTCCACAATTTGCTTCTCCACCCCTCTTGCTCTGGCCACACAGAAGCAGGGTAAACGGGAAACAATGACTCCAGCTGGAAACTGCAAGTAGAATACAAAATTGTATCCTAACCTCCCAATACGTAAACAGCACAAACGTCAAGAGTCGAGTTTGACTGCATCATGCTCTATCAGGTGAAATAAAGACCTGGTACTGTAGGTTAAAGCATTCCAAGTGCATTTATAACAAGAAATAGGACGGTGTGATAGGCCCGTAATAGCAAGAAAGCTGTAGCTTTCTTCAAGCTGTTAGAACATACTGACTTCAGATGACAACAGGCACTTTTCAGAGAAACTATATTCTGGAAGCTGCTTGTTTAAAAGGCTAGAGGTATGATGAACAAGTAACTAGTGGGGCACCGGAGGAGGCAAATGCATTGCCAATGATGCAAAATGAAGCAGAGTCCTCGTCCTGTCATGTCATAGGCTCGGATGCACAAACCTTGGAATCTCTGTCAAGTAAGGCTTGTGCATCTGTGTCTGGATAGGAATGTACCTCAGTGATCTGCCACCAGGCTGCCACAAATGGGTATCTGCGGCAACTTATTTAACCAACTGTACTCTACTACACTGATTATGCCCCTTAAGGTTCTCCTGTGTCCAGGTAAGAAAATAAAAAAGCAAGTGTTTCCTGGGCTTCCTGACTGGCATTTGAAACAGAAGTCATAAAAAGCCCATAAATAAGCCTATTCCCTAAATCCCTGGTAGAAATTTCTAAAAGACCTAAGAATCTTACACACCATTTTTTATTTTAAGTAGGGATCTAGCATATTTCAAAAGACCCAAGAGGTCAGCTTAATCTTGTTGTTAACTGAAATCGCTAAGATCCACATGAAAATTCTGGCCATGCTACATACATTTCTCAAGTAATAATTGCCTATTAAGACCACTGAATTTTACTATCTCGGCACGAATAAGCTTCATTTTTCTAGTATAACAAAACATTTAAAACTTGTGAGAGTCTTCCAAAGTCTAAGCCACTTGGCATCACGCGCTGCTAGATTTGCTTCCACCGACACCAACCACCCCCCTGAGAATTCGATCCTACCATCTCACAATTTGGGGTACTGATCCCGCACAACAGAGACACAACGTGTGAATGGCTCTGCAGAGTCCATTCCTGTTCCTGGAAAAAGAACCAGAAGCACACATCTGCCTGACCATGAGTCAGGAATATCACTTTTGTGGTGGAGCCCATTTCTGCTGTGACCAATCCACAACGAACACACTCACAACACAGGCGACCACCACAGAGGTAGGTATTCCAGAGCAAGCTTTCCCATCCTCGGGTCCACTTAACAAGGTCATAAACGGTCTCCTCTGTGAAAGCAATTTTTTTTAGACTCTTTACGGTGACATGAAGTGTTCAGGGCAAAACCACATAACTGCCACCCCACATAAGTCACCTGAGTTTCAGTTTGGGTAATTCGTTATAACCAAACTAAAGAGAAAATAAACTTTCAGGGGCAATTGACAGGAACCACAGCGATGCGATGAACTTGCCCCATCTGGTGATGATGATCTCGAGCAGGGCGCGCTCCAGGACTATAGGAGCCGGTTACATACTATGTCCCACTCCACTTATGTAACTGGAAGATCTCCGGCGAAGGGGGGCGGGGAGGATGGGAGGGCGCTCACATTCTGAGGCCACGGAACGCCCCAAAGACCCTGGGGGCGCGCTCCCCCCGAAGAGCCTCCGGTGCTCCCGGACACATAATCCCCTACCTAAGGTTCGTGCTGGGAACTATAACCGCCTCTTTATGATGAGTTGTGGGACCAGGAACACACTGTCTAGTCCCTTTTGTGGGTGGACAATAATTCCCACCTACTTGTTCCTGCTAGAAGGGGAAGGAGATGGTGGACCGAGTCGCTCGCAGTGGGGGCAGAAAGTCATGGAATGGGCGAGAAGGAGGGGGAGGCAAAGCCTGGAGATGGGGGTGAGAGCGCAGGAGCCCTTGTGGCGCACTCTCCCGACGGGAGGCGGACTGCGCACGCGCGCCGGTGGGGGGGCCGAGTAACGGCAGAGGGGGCGCGCGAGGGAGGGAGAGGGGAGAGCGCGATCCAGGGAGAGGCCGGGGCGGCGGGCGCGCGACGACGCCGCGGGCCCGAAGCCCCGAGAAGGGCACGACGCGCGCGCAGCCCCGACAGGCAAAACCCCGGCGACAGGGGCGCCCGCGGGGCCGGGGGCCGGGATGCGCGCCGGAGGCGGGAGGGAGGGAGGGGGGCGCCAGGCGAAGTCGGCCCTGGGAGATCGCGCCGAGGACGGTCACCGCGAGTGCGGGTGACGGGCCGAGGGGGGAGCCGTCACCGGCGGCGGCGGGAGGGGGAGGGTAGAGAGGAGGGACGCCATCCGCCAGCCGTGTCGCCCGACCCCGCGGGCCCCTCCCGCGCCACGTCCCGCCCCTACCCTCCGCCCCCCGGCAAGGGTCCCCGCCCGCGGCCGCGGCGGTCCCACTCACAGTCTCTCCTCCTCGCCTCCTCCTCCTCCTCCGCTCGGCGCGGCAGCGGCGGCGGCGGCCATTTTCCGGACGGCTTTTACCACAGCCCTCTCTCTGAGAGGAGGGAGCGCGCGCGCCGCCGACGCCGAGACCCCGCACGGCCGACGTCGCGCCCCGCCCTCCCGGCCGGCCTGCGCGCTGCTGCACCTGCGCGCCCGCGCCCCGCCCCCGGCGCCGCCGCGAGCCCTCCCGCCATTGGGTGCGGCGGCCGGGGCGGGGCGGGGTCTCGGCGACGGCGCTACCCATTGGCTGGAGCCTGTGTCCATTCCGGCTCGGGAAAAGGGGGTGGCAACCCTGTCCCGCTGCCGATTGGTTGCCATCGACCGTCATTTGGGGAAAAGAGGCGGCTAGGGCGCGGAGGGGCTGGCTTAGTAGGAGGAATTTGAATATTAAGGATTAATGGGCCCTTGCGGATGCTGGGGCAAGTGAAGGCCTAGGCTCCGCACGTCTTTTTGCGTGGCCCTCCCGGGCCGTTGGCCCGCTGTACACAAACGCACAAACTACACTGCTACAAGAGTTGCACCGCACCTGCATTTCCCTGATATCCCCACCTTCCCTGGAAGCAGGAAAGTTGCCTGCCCTGGAGCCTGACGTCGTTCCAGACAACGGACCTTCATTTCAGGGGCCTACCCATTGCATTCTTCCAGCCGAGCCTGCTGTGTGCCACACTCTCCTAGGGTCGGGGAATAAATAACAAATCGCAGCCCTGGCCTCGGTGGGAAACTGGTGGGAGAAGACAGTGCGTGCCCAGGCTGTACTGAGATCTGTTACTATTGTATCAGATGGTTCGGGAGAGGTGTGGACAAGGGACAGTGGGAGCACAAAGGGAGCGGCGCTTAGCTCTTCCAGGAGGGGACAGGGAAGACTTGCTAGAAGAGATGACTTGGGAGCTAAGATGCAGCAATTCTGTGTCAGAAAAATATTTAAGAGTATGAGAAAACTTTTATCCGATGGGGTGTGTAGGACAGGACTATTTCGCAAAGCAACCTTACTCTGATTCCACCCATCAACCAACTCATCCAACGCTCCTTATACTGGTTTTGTGCTTAACAAGGAGCCTTCTAATTCTGATTTACTGCCCCTGCTTCATTTATTAAGTACCTGCTATGTGCCAGGCACTGTTCCAGGTTCTGGATTCACAATCCTGAACGAGGCAGTAGACTAACATTCTTGTGGCAAAGATCCACACTAAGCATACAGATAAATATATAATACAACGTCGTAGTGATAAGGGCTTTGAGACAGATAAAGCAAGGGTGAAGGAGGTGTTATTTATTTATTTATTTATTTATTTATTTATTTATTTATTTATTATTCATGAGAGACACACAGAGAGAGGCAGAGACACACAGACAGAGGGAAAAGCAGGCTCTGACAGGGAGCCAGATGCAGGAGTCCATCCTGAGATCCCAGGATCACACCCTGAGCGGAAGGCAGACGCTCAACCACTGAGCCACCCAGGCGTCCCAGGAGGTGCTATTTAGATAGCTATAGGCTTTTGCTCACATTTTACTCCTCCGTATGGACGTCTGGGGAGAGAACATTCCAGGGAAATTCAAAGGCCCCAAGGAGATACTATGCCTGGCATGTTGGGGAGAAAGCTTATGTGGCTAGATTACTAGTGTGTGCAGTTTGAGAGGCAGCTGGAGCCACCACGGGAACTGGGAGCTTTTTCTGAGAGGAGACACCATGGAGGATTTTAAACTGAGGGTTAACATCATCAGAACCATGTTGAAGGTGCCGTGTGGAGAACTGTCTCTGGAGGCACAAACTAGGAGCAAAAGCCTAGTCAGGAGACCCTGATAACAGTCTAGAAGAGGTGATAGTGGCGTTAACTAGGGTGGTAGCAGTTGAGGTTCTGAGAAGTTGTGACCCTCAATCTATATTTTCAAAATGGAACAGAAAAGTTTGGATGTACAGAGAAAGAAGAATCAAGGATGATTCTTCAGTTTTTCACTCAGCATCTGAATGAATCAGACTCTTTCACTATGATGGCAAAACCCATAGGAAAAGCACATTTTAAGAGATACAGAGTAAGAGTTCCGTTTTGAACATGTTAAGCTTCGAGTGCCTATTAGATGTGCAAGTGGAGGTGTTGAGAAGGCGTTTGGGTTAACAAGTCAACAAGTTGAGCATCCAACTCAAGAACCTATAAAAGAGAAGGCACCTGGATGGCTCAGTCGGTTAAGCATCTGACTTTAGCTCAGGTCATGATTTCAGGGTCCTGAGATAGAGCCCCATGTCAGGCTCTGCACTCAGCAGGGAGTCTACTTGTCCCTCAGCCCCTACCCCTGCTTGTGCTCATTCTCTCTCTCTCTCTCTCTCTCAAATAAATAAATAAATAAAATCTTAGAGAAGAGAAGTTATAAAAGAAACAGCAGAGTAAACCTGGAGAAAACAGAAGAAAAATAAAGATGAGTAGAAATTGATGAAACAGAAATAAATGATAGGATTGAGAACATCAAAAGCTGATTCTTTGAAAAGCTGAAAAACAAAAGCCAGTCCTTTAACAACCAAAATATAAAGAGAGGCAAGACAAATTATATTAGAAATGAAAAAAGGACGTAATCACAGATACAATAGATCACACAATAGATAGTAGATAAAACATACTTTTTTAAAAGGATATTATGAGCAACTATATGTCAGAAAAATGGAAAACATAAGCAAAATGAATAAATTCCTAGAAAAGCACAGCTTACCAAAACTGACCCTGGAAACATAAAACCGGGCAGCCCGAGTGGCTCAGCGGTTTAGCGCCACGTTCAGCCCAGGGTGTGATTCTGAAGACCCGGGATTGAATCCCATGTTGGGCTCCCTGCATGGAGCCTGCTTCTCTCTCTGCCTGTGTCTCTGCCTCTCTCTCTGTCTTTGTGTCTCTCATGAATAAATAAATAAAATTAAAAAAAGAAACATAAAACCTGGATAGACCCCTGTATAACCACAAACAAATTGACTATGTATTTTAAAAATCTACCCCATGCCAAAATAAAAAGTTCAGAGAGCTTTACAGATGAATTCTACCAAATTATATTTTAATTATTTTTTTAAGGATTTTATTTATTTACTCATGAGAGACACAGAAAGAGAGAGAGAGAGAGAGAGAGAGAAGCAGGCTCCATGCAGGGACCCCGATGTGGGACTCAATCCGGGACTCCAGGATCACGCCCTGGGCCAAAGGCAGACGCTCAACCGCTGAGCCACCCGGGTGTCCCAAATTCTACTAAATTATTAATGAATGGTTAATTCCAACCACATACAGAAAAAAAACCCTCTCCAAACTTATTTTACAAAACTAATATAACTACTATGATGAGCCAATGGAAATGTGTCATTGGATAGGTAAATAGATGTAAAATTCTAAACAAACTGAATCGAGCAGAGTATAATGATACATCATAACCAAGTTGAAATTTATACTAAGAAGGCAAGGATAGTTTGAAATTGGAAAATCAACCTTACCAGATTTAAGGAGAACAAATGATAGGATTATTTCAATAGATGCAGGAAAAATGTTTAATAAGATACAACACCTACTTATGAGAAAAACGACTTAGAGAGCTATGAATAGTAGGGAGCTTCCTTAATCCAATCAAAGGTATCTATTTAAAAACTTAGAGCAGGGGGACGCCTGGGTGACTCAGCGGTTTGGCGCCAGCCTTCAGCCCAGGGCGTGGTTCTGGAGACTCGGGATCGAGTCCCATGTCGGGCTCCCTGAGTGGAGCCTGCTTCTCCCTCTGCCTGTGTCTCTGCCTCTCTCTCCCTCTTTCTGTGTCTCTCATGAGTAAATAAATAAATAAAATCTTTTAAAAAATAAAAACTTAGAGCAAACATCATATTTAATGGTGTTAAGTGGTAACAAAGCAAGAAACAGAACAAGATCTATAGTGCAGCATCAGCATCATTCATATAAAATGAAACACGTGCATCCTCCTCCAATCATCTTTTAAATGTCATCCTTGGAATTTCACCATGAGGAGAAAGACTCATTAAACCTAGTAGAGAAAGACCGATTTCCTGGTTTTTAGGATACAGACATATAGATACATCTAGTAATAAAAAGCTGGAAATGTAATTTTAAAAAGGATTCAACTCACTCTGGTTACAGAAATTGTAAAAAGGAAAAAAAAATTGTAAAATGGTTGGGAGTAAACCTAAGAAATGCCAAAATCCTATATTTAAAAAACTACAAAACCACTGAAAAACATAAAAGAAGACCTTAAAAAAAAAAAAAAAGGAACTACCACATTCCTGGAAGGAAAGAGTTACATAGTAAAGTAAAGTTGTCAATTCTTTACAAATTAATCTGGAAATTTTTTTTCCCTGAGTCAAGATCAAGGAGTTTTTGTGGACTGTAACAAGTTAATCTAGATTGGGAAGAGTAACTGTACAAGACTAGAAGTCAAGACATTTTTGAAAGAGAAAACCAATTAAAAAAAAAACAATGAAGAGGGTCTTGCTGAATTCCTTAGTTTGAATAAACAGGGCTTAAATAATACAATTTCACTTTCGCCATTGGAAAGTAGAAAAATATACTAAGGTTTGGGACGCCTGGGTGGCTCAGCGTTTGGACGTCTGCCTTCACGCTCAGGGTGTGATTCTGGAGTTCTGGGATCAAGTCCCACGTCAGGCTCCCTGCATGGAGCCTGCTTCTCCCTCTGCCTGTGTCTGTGCCTCTCTCTGTGTGTGTCCCTCATGAATAAATAAATACAATCTTTAAAAAAAAAGAAAAGAAAAATATACTAAATTTTAAAGTATTCACTAGTAAAATTAAAAATGTGTCATTTTAAAAAATGAGCTATAATATTTTTTAAATGGGCCCCCTTAAAATTTAGGCTGTAGAAGACAAAAACCAGGAAAATATAGTATAAATAGCAATTGACAGAAAACCAACAACCGGAAGGTTTTTATCAATATGACAGACAGAGCACCAACTCCTACTCCATCTGTCTAAAAATCTCTTGGACTGATAGGAGTATATATATTTTTAGAAAAGCATATCCAAAATGACAATGGAAAATGAGAAAGGCAAAACAGTTGGTCCAGAGTTGTAGAACTAGCATCTCTGATGGTAACAAAAAAATCAAAATCATAAATTTGTTTCAAGCACTATGGAACATTTCCTAAAGTGACTTATGAATTAGACACCTCAAAAAAAGTCTCAGTAAATTCCAAAATGTTGAAATCATGCAGTCCAGTCTCTGGCAACAATACAATAAAATTCAAACTTAGGAACAAAAGAATGGGCAAAAGTAAAAGAAAACAAAACAAAAAGGCACTCTCCACTTGGAAGTTTTAAAACAGATTTCAAAATAACTCTCTGAAAAAAAAAAATAACTCTCTGGTTAAAAAGGAAACAAAAGCTAAAATAATAAACTCTTCAGAAATGACGAAGTGACCTATGCTGTGTGGCCAAAGTAGTCATCTAGAAAAATTAATGACCCTAACTACATGTACTAAAAAAAGGAAAATAGAGAAGAAATGAATTAATTCTGATTCATCATGCTCACTCTTGTGCGTGCACACACACAGAGTTTTCCTTCTTTTTAAAGATTGATTTATTTTAGAAAGAGAGCGACAAGAGTGACAGAGAACATGAGTGAGGGGAGGGGTAGAGGGTGAAACACAGAGAGAGAGAGAGAGAGAGACAGAGATTGAGAATATGGAGCAGACTCCGCCCTGAGCACGGGCCGACACTGGGCTCCATCTCACAACCCTGAGATGTGACCTGAGCCAAAACCAACACTTGGATCCTCAATCTACTGAGCCACCCAGGTGCTGTAGAGTTTTCCTTCTTTATCCATAGAAACTTACTACAAAACAGTATTGAGGAACAGAAAGAAACCCATCAAAGTAAAGAAAATGTGGTGAAAATGGGAGGTTATCCTCAAACGACAGATTTTAACATTTTTTTTGTAAAGCAGGTAGGAAGTAGTTGAATAAAATAGGTGGGAAAAATCTAGTCTGGAACATTTGATAAGGGAACTACAGAAGAAATAGGAGTTAGTTTGTCCGATATAAAGACCAGCGAGCAGGCTCGGAATCAGCAGGCATGTGGTGGAAGGCAATAGAACTAGATGGGACCGAACACATGGGGATTAACTGAAGACCCCAATACAGAATGACAGCACCAGTTGGAACCTCCTCTTCTCTGCCAGATAGCTGAGCGGGCAGCTGATGCAGGCCTGAAGGAAAAACACCTGACAGTTCTCTAAAGAAATGGAATAAAATGTCTGTAGAGAGCTAGAGCTTCCAGCATGGATGTTGGCAGCTCCTGAACAATTTTCTCCTCGTTTTAGCATTTGCAGGATGTGAACTCTGCTCTTTAGCTCCCCACCCTACATATAAGAGTCATACCAGGGAAAACAGACCTAATTGCCCTAAAGCAGATTAAATCTACAATAGCTATCCAGCCCTTCTTTATTAAATATAAACCACTAAGGCTCATCAGAAATTTGAAGAAGGTCTTCGACATTAAAAACAACCAAGTATAACCTACAGGAGAAAATGAACTTGGAGGAATCCTAGGAAATGCAGGGAACATACGGAAAGAATATACTAATTTAATTAGCATATTCAGAGAACTGAAAGAAAATATTGTATCCACAAAACAAGAATAGAATATTATGTAAAAGGAGTGGAGAACAAGAAAGCATTATTGGAAATTAAATGTGGTTATTGAAGTTCAAATTTCAATAGAAATATTGAAAGGCAAAACCGAAGAAGTATGCTAAGAAATAGAACAAAACAATATAGACAAAAAATATGAGAGGAAATGTAAGGACTGGGAAGAACAATCTAGGAAGTCCAGCAAGCAACGAACAAGAGTTTTTGAAAGTTAAAAATGAGAAAAAATGAACAGGAATCAGAATAAGTAGCATCAGACTTTATAACAACACTGGATGATAAAAGATAATAGGGCAACAATTTTATTTTAGTTTTTTAAAGATTTTATTTATTTATTCATAAGAGACACAGAGAGAAAGAGAGAGGCAGAGGGAGAAGCAGGCTCCACACAGGGAGCCCGATGTGGGACTCGATCCTGGGACCCCAGGATCACACCCGGGGCCAAGGCAGGCGCTAAACCACTGAGCCACCCAGGGATCCCAGGCAACAATTTTAAAAAGAGAAGACAGCAGGGCACCTGGGTGGCTCAGTCAGCTAAGTGTTTGCCTTCACCTCAGGTTGTGATCCCAGGGTCCTAGGATCAAGCCCTGAGATAGCTCCCTGCTCAGCGGGGGCGTCTGATTTTCCCTCTCCCTCTGCCTCTCCTCCCTGCTTGTGCTCTCTCTCTCTCTCTGTCTCAGATAAATAAATCTTTTTTTTTTATTCATGAGAGAGAGAGAGAGAGAGAGGCAGAGCCACAGGCAGAGAGAGAAGCAGGCTCCATGCAGGGAGCCCGATATGGGACTCAATCCCAGGACTCTGGGATCATGCCCTGAGCCAGAGGCAGATGGTCAACCACTGAGCCACCCAGGCATCCCATAAAATCCTAATAAGGGTGATAATTTCAAAATTCCAGGAGAAAATCATTTTCAATTCAAATTCTACACCAGCCAAAATATCCATCAAGTGTAACAATGGAATTAAAATATTTTTAGATATGCAAGAGCTTAGAAAATTTACCTCTCAAATATACTTTCTTAGGAAGCTACTTGAGGATGTTCTCCAGCAAGATGAGGGTGTAAGCCAAGAAAAAGGAAAACGTGGGATCCACAAAACAGTGGATCTAATCCAGGAGTGCAGTGATAGGAAATACCAAGGATGCCAACTGGGCAGAAGGCCTGATTGGCAATCAGTGCAGATTGAAGTAGGAGAATGGCAGGCTCTGGGAGAGAGGACTCCAAGAATTCAAAAAAGAAAGGGCGTGTGTATGTGGACTCAAAATATGAGAGGGTGCAATTGGGAGTTCAAAGAAAATTGAATGTGATGATGGTTAATTAGTACAAGAAAATAGGGAAAAGCACCTAGAAATAGGGGGAAAAAAGAACTGATGAGGAATTTATGATCAAAATAAGAAAGAATAAAAAAAATAAGAAAGAATATAATTTTACCAATTGATGGTGCATAAGAAAAGAGAATCCACTGAACCTTCATGCTGAAATGACTCTCTTTCCCAATGGCCCAGGGTTCATCAAATTTGACTTATATGAAGGAAATGTAATGCTAGCATGTATCTTCCTGACCTGGCATCGAAAAATATTAATATAAACATCATAACCTACATTTGTGTCTTTGGTTTTCAACTTGTAGAAAACTTATTTGTATGCACAAAACATGGAGGGGTAGGTTTACATTGCGGATGGGATGCAGCCCCCTTCTCCGTATATATAGTGAGGGGTAAACTCAGCAGGCCTGGGTGCTCCTGAGGGTGATCTTGGGGACCCCTGCCACACCATAGTTGATATTCATGCTGTTATCTTTAGTTATTTATAAGTATAAACAATACACTCGAACCTCTTTTTCTATTAGTTTCTTTTAAAAAAATATTTTATTTATTCATTTGAGAGAGACAGAGAGAGCACAAGCAGGGCAGAAGGAGAGGGTTAGCAGACCCCACTGAGCAGGGAGCCCAAGTTGGGGCTCGGTCTCAGAACCCCCAGCTCATCACCTGAGCCGAAGGCAGACGCTTAACCCATTGAGCCATCCAGGCGCCCCTAACTTGCAATAGTAATGTATCTTTGACCACTCGATAGCAGCCCCACTTGACTTTTGAACTGTTAGTGGTTTTTTTTGGGGGGGGATTTTTAAAAAATTTTTATTTATTTATGATAGTCACAGAGAGAGAGAGAGAGGCAGAGACACAGGCAGAGGGAGAAGCAGGCTCCATGCACCGGGAGCCCGACGTGGGATTCGATCCCGGATCTCCAGGATCGCGCCCTGGGCCAAAGGCAGGCGCCAAACCACTGCGCCACCCAGGGATCCCCTGAACTGTTAGTGTTAACATTTACATCTCATCCTGATAAAGAGGAAAAGATAAACTCTAAAAAGTGAGAGTGGAGGAAAGGGGAACGGAAACACGGGAGTTTGAAGGGTCCCCGTGGGTGATAGCCATTTCTTCCCTACCTGGGTGTCATAGAACTTGACAGTATGATTCTAGGGTTCATCAGAGTAAATATACAAGACATACGGGTAAATATGCAAAATCCACCAAGTGTGCAAGGTACAAGCATACAACATAGAAGAAACTAAAAGAAAGAAGAAGAAGAAGGAGAAGGAGAAGGAGAAGGAGAAGGAGAAGGAGAAGGAGAAGGAGAAGGAGAAGGAGAAGGAGAAGGAGAAGGAGAAGGAGAAGGAGAAGGAAGAAGAAGAAGAAGAAGAAGAAGAAGAAGAAGAAGAAGAAGAAGAAGAAGAAGAAGAAGAAGAAGAAGAAGAAGAAGAATAGGAGGAGGAGACTGTGGGCTCAAGGCAACACTGCCTTGCCACTCGTCCAGACGCTGTGACATGGCACTGATGAGATGAGCTGAGCTTTGGTGCCCTAAGAGGCAAGTGATCAGCGGAACTGAGGATAGCCCTGAGGGGACCCAGACGCAGGACAGATCCCCCTTCTGCCCTGTTTGTAGATCCCTTCTTAGATTCCGGCTCCCCTTCTTCTTTTTTTCAGAAAGGGAGGGCGCAGGGGCAGCGGGAAATGGAGAGACGGGGCGTCTCTCGAGCAGGCTCCACGTCCAGTGTAGAGCCCGAAACGGGGCTCACTCTCAGGACCCCGAGATCCTGAGCTGAGCTGAGCTCAAGAATCAGACGCTTAACCCATTGAACCACCCAGGTGCCCCGGGGCTCCCCCTCTTCTTGTGTGATTCAGGAAGAAATCCTGCTGTTTGAAACTGTGGTGGGGACGCCTGGGTGGCTCAGCGGTTGAGCGTCTGCCTTTGGCCCAGGGCGTGATCCTGGAGTCCAGGGATCGAGTCCCGCGTAGGGCTCCCTGCATGAAGCCTGCTTCTCCCTCTGCCGATATCTCTGCCTCTCTCTCTCTCTCTCTCTCTCTCTCTGTCTCTCATGAATAAATAAATAAAATCTAAAAAAAGAAAAAAAAGTAAAAAAAAAATAAATTTATAAAAAAAAAAAGAAAGAAACTGTGGTGGCCGGTGACCTAGTTCTAGCCAGTGCTAAGTTCAGGGATGTCCTCCAGGGGCTTCTGGGAAGCAACAGCCCTTCTGTTCCTCCCGGACTGGATTGGGTGTGAGGTGACATCGGAAGCAGTGGCTCAGTCAGGCACCAGGGATCTCTGTATGAGAACTTTCTCTGTGCTTAAGGGTCCCCCCACCAGAACTACTTTTGCTGTTGCCTGTATTACAAGTTGCTCGCGACACTGGGGGGCTTGTGCCCATATCTGTTCTTCCCCAGTGTAGACTTTTCATTTTGCTATCTTTGGGGTTTTTTTTCCCCCTTGCTTAGGTTGGCTTCTGTTTTATCTTTTGGTTTTGTTTTCGGGTTCTCAAAGAATCAGTTTTGAGATGGATTTATTAGTTCTCTGATTTCTCTGTGTTCCAACTCAGTACTTTCTGTTCTCATCATTCCTGTTTCCTAGATATTCTGGAATTTTTTCTTTGACTTCTTTTAACCAGAGATTTTTTTTAAAGGGAGTTTTAAGTTCTAAAGGTAGGCTCTTGGTTTGTTTTCCATTTTAGTTGTCAACATTCTATTCCAAGAATGTGTTCTGTATTCTTTTCTATTTTTTTGAAATTTCTTCGCAGCTCTTTCTGGCTTAATATTTGATCAGTGGTTATCTCTCACTTCCCTCTGCCATGATGCCGGCATAGGCTGTTCCTTGTGGTCTCAAACTGGCTATTTTATCCATTATGACCTCCCAGGAAAGCAGGAACTATGTAAGCCAAGGGCATTGAATGCCAATAAAGGGGCATCCAGGGCTACTGGGAGGATGATGTCGAGGCAGCTTGGAGATCCGCCCAGGTAGGACATCGCTGCCTCCCCTAAGGCTGGAGCTCCCTCCTTGATTCCAGCCTCAGGGATCCCATTGAGCAATATCTCCTGAGAAGAGCAATTTTCATTGGGAGATAAGGAAATTAGCCTGCTTGAACTTTCTCCAACCTCTTCTCTCTCCATCCTTGGTTTCATTCTCTGAGTTGTATTTCTATATCCTCGTGGCTCTATTTCCATTCTCGGTCTTCGTGGATTTAAGGTTCCCTGTTGGTCCTGAGTGCTGCCACTCTGTGTGTCTGGGTTTGCTAGCGTTTGGCATCAAGCAATTTGGCATGGGTTTCAAATAATCACTCATTTACAAAATGGGATGATTCCACCTGAACCGGTTACTGAAGATCCCCCTTGGCCTCCCTATACCCCCACGGGCCTCCCACTCCAAGCCATGGCTCACTGGTTTGTCCCTTAGATGTGCCAATTCGTTTGAGCAGCCTGTGCCCTGGCCAAACTCTTCAGAGACGTGTCTGCTCTCAGCTGCCTCCTTTCTACTTCAATGCAAAAAGCAATATTGGTGTATGACAAAGGAGAATTCAAAGAATATTAAATGGCACCCAAAAATATCTGCTCGTGTCAATAGGGAGAACACTTTGCAATAAAGAAGTCACTGTAATGAGTCTTCACAAACAGAGCAGTATTTCATGAAAGCAGAGGGAGCACAATTTGCTGGAAATATGTGAAGAAAGGGGCAGACATACAAGAGTCAGGTGCAACCACAGGAGAAGATGGAGGAGGGGCTGAGAAAAACAGTTTATTGCACTCCTAAGTCTTAGAGACCAGACACACATCATGGGGGGGGGGGCACGTGGGGATGCCCCAGGGTGATCAGGAGGTGGGCGACAGGAGTGAGAGGAAGGTTTAGGCCAGAGACTTTACTGGAGTTTCCATAAGAAAGGCAAGGCAGGAGGCAGGACAGGGTAAACAGTTTAGGGCTGACTACTTTAAATCATCTCAGCAGGCTTCGGGCTATGGGGGCGTCTCTAGTTGTCTGCCGCCTGATCCTGGGATGGTTAAGGCAGAGGAATATTGCCTCCTGTGCTGTGGGGGCCCGCTAGAGGAGGTCTTGAAACGGATTGATTAGTTTGCATATCAAAGACATGCTCCTGGCTAGAGCCACGTCAAAGAATCGGCTCTGGGCGGGGCAGTCTCTCCCCAGCCAGAAAGGATTTTTTGTTTTGTTTTGTTTTGTTGTGTTTTTTGTTTGTTTGTTTGTTTTGTGGGTTTTTTTGTGCGTGTGTTTTTTTTTTTACAGCGTGAAACATCATAATACACAGCAAATATAAAAATCTTTACAATCTAGTTGGCTAAAGCTATAGTCTGTGACTTTTTTTTTTAGATTTTATGTATTAATTCATGAAAGACACAGAAAAAGGCAGAGACACAGGCAGAGGGAGAAGCAGGCCCCACGCAGGGAGCCCTACGCGGGACTCGATCCGGGGACCGCGGATCCCGCCCTGAGCCAGAGGCAGGTGCTCAACCGCTGAGCCCCCCGGGTGTCCCGACGGTGATTTCTAAACTACGTATCAAACTATGTGCCACACCTAAAACAGCAGCGGTGCTGTCCCGCTCTGGGCCTCGGCTCTGCTCCCCTTGTGGGTACCCACGTCTCCCCAGGGTTACGGGTTCTAGAGCCGTGCTAGCTTTTGTCTCCTCCGCTGAAAGGTGGACACCGTGAGGACAGGGGGCCTTGTTCTCGGATCTATCCTGGGCCACAGGCAGCCCTCATATATCAGTTGACCTGACAGAGAAACCCTCAAAACACACCTGCACGTCTATCACCTTCGTTATCAGTGTCAAGAAGGGAATGGCGTCTGTGTCAGATTTCTTCACCTGCTCCATTCTAGAATGATGCCCAGTGGGAGGGCTGCAAGTGTAGACAGGTTGACAGGGGAGGCTCACTTTGTATAAATGCATGACAAAGCTGATGGCCGTAAAACCCGAGTGATGGGGCCACCTGGGTGGCTCAGTCGGTTAAGCGGCTGACTCTCTGCTTCGGCTCAGGTCATGGTCATGATCATGATCCCGACCTCACCCTGAGGTTGTGAGATCAAGCTCCGCATCGGGCTCTGTCTCGGCGAGGACCCTGCTTGAGATCCTGTCTTCCTCTCCCTCTGGCCCTCCCACTCATGTGCGCGCGCTCTCTCTCTCTCTCTCAAATAAATAAACGAATCTTTAAAATAAAAACAACTCTTGAGTGATGGGTAAGGAGAGGTCAACCTCATCACTTCACAAGTCAAAGTCTCCTCAGAGATGACAAACTGGACAGAGTTTCTGGGCCAGGGTCTGGCCTCGGCTTCCCTGGGAGTTCCCTTCCCAGGAAGGCAGTGGGCAAGGTCATGAGCGACTACTGAGAAACGGGGCTCCCCAGATGGGCATCTGGCACAGGGGGGATGGGGACCAAGGACTGCACCTGTCTTTTTATCTTTTTGAAGATTTTATTGATTTCTTTAAAAAGGGGGGGGGCAGCCCAAGTGGCTCAGTGGTTTAGCACCGCCTTCAGCCCGGGGTGTGATCCTGGAGACCCGGGATCGAGTCCCGCGCCGGGCTCCCTGCGTGGGGCCTGCTTCTCCCTCCACCTGTGTCTCTGTGTCTCTCAGAAATTCCTTTTTTTTTTTAATTTTATTTATTTATTCCTGGGAGACACAGAGAAAGAGAGGCAGAGATCCAGGCAGAAGGAGAAACAGGCTCCATGCGGGGAACCCGAAGTGGGACTCGATCCCGGGTGTCCAGGATCACGCCCTGGGCCGAAGGCGGCCCTAAACCGCTGAGCCACCGGAGCTGCCCGAATACTTTATTTTCTATCATTTTTCTATGTGGGGCTTGAACTTGCAACCCTGAGATCAAGACCTGAGCTGAGATCAGGAGTCAGATGCCTAACTGACTGTGCCCCCCAAATTGTATACCTTAAACAGAACACTTGGATGTATGCAAGTTATATCTGAATAAAGCTGTTTGAGGGGCACCTGGGTGGCTCAGTCGGTTGAGCACCTGGCTCTTTGATTTCAGCTCAGGTCACGATCTCAGGGGTGAGGGATGGAGCCCCGTGTGGGGCTCCGCACTCATTGGGGAGCCTGCTTAAGATTCTCTCTCCATCTCCCGCTGGCCTTCACCCCCTCCCTCTCTCTAAAATAAATAAATAAATTAAATAAATAAATAAATAAATAAATAAATCTGTTTCAAAAAGCTGATTGAAATAAAGGGCATCAAATATATTGTGCAGTTTATTTTTTAATTTATTTATTCATGAGAGACACACAGAGAGAGGCAGAGACACAAGCAGAGGGAGAGGCAGGCTCCATGCAGGGAGCCCGACGTGGGACTCGATCCCAGGATGTGGGGATCACGCCCTGGGCCAAAGGCAGATGCTCAACCGCTGAGCCACCCAGGTGTCCCTATTGTGCAGTTTAAAGGGCAGTTCTCAAATAAGCAGCCTTGTAGCCACATTGCAGCTCGACAAATCGCCTTTGCCTGGTGCCCTTCCTCACCTGCCGGCTGTCGCTCCGGCCTTCACTGCGGTCATCGTCCTCTCCTCGTTTTTTCTTGGGAATTTTACTACCTGAAGAAGCTTTCCCCAACGAGAGCTTAGTCTGGCCTATTTGGAACTTTCTGTGGATTGAAAAATGCGGTATGAGTTTGTGTCTTTTTTTTTTTTTTTACTAACCATTATATTTATGTCATTAAATATAGCTACAGTTAATTCGTTTGTATTCCTGTAGGCTATTTCAACATCTGAATATAACACAGCATATTTATCCATTCTGGTATTGGGGAGTGTTTGGGGGTTTCCAGGGTTGTGTGTGTGTTTTTTTTTTTTTTTTTTTTTTTGGCTTATTGCCGAGAGCCAAACATCCTGCCACGAACATTCTTCTTGGAGCCTGTGTGCACGTGCACATGCCATCCACCCGGGAGTGAAACCGCTGGGGCATACGGTACGTGTGTGTTCAATCCGAGTAGATAATGCCAACCGATTTCTTAAAGTGATTGCACCACGTTACATTTCCACCAGCAACGTCTGAACACACGTTACCTCACACCCTTGCCAACATTCGGTACCCGCAGAGCTGGGATTTTTGATCCTTGCCTATCTGGTAGGTGCGTAGTGGTGTATTGCTGTGTGTTAATTTTCCACTTCCCTGATTACTGTTATGCTTGGCACCTTTCATGGCCCATGAAAAGTTCCACTTTTGGAAGGTACCCATTCAAGTCTCTTGCCCATTCTTCTATGGAGTGGTTGGGCCTTTTCTTATTAAATTGGAATTCTTTGTATATTCTCTATATGAGACCTTGGTCAAATATACGTGCAATAGTCATCTCACTATGTAGCTTTTCGCTCCCTTTCTGATGTTTTCAATGAATCCAAATACTTGATCCTTTTTTTTTTTCTTTTTTCTTTTTTAAAGATTTTATTTATTTATTCAGGAGAGACAGAGAGAGAAAGAGGCAGAGACACAGGCAGAGGGAGAAGCAGGCTCCATGCAAGGAGCCCGATGTGGGACTCGATCCCGGGGCCCCAGGATCAGGCCCTGGGCTGAAGGCCACCCGGGCTGCCCTTTTTTTTCTTCTTTTTTTAAAAAATTTTTATTTATTTATTTTTTCAAATACTTGATCTTAACGTACATCAGTTTTCAATCTTCTCCTTCGTGGTTAGTGCTTTCATAACGTTGTGTACAAATCCCTGCTTACTCCTAGCAGTGAAGGTATTCTCATATATTTTTTTCTAAAAGAGCTATGGGTTTGCCCTTCATACTTGTTTCTAATCTATGTGAAATTGATTTTTATGCATGGTGTGATGTAGAGGTCCAGTTTCATTTCAGCCTCCATATGAATGCGATTGTCCTGGCACAGTTCGTTAAAGGGTTCATCCTCACCCCACAGCCCTCAGTGCCACCTGAGTCCTGTATCAAGCCCACATAAGAAAGAGTCCTAAAAAAAAAAGAAAGAAAGAAAAAAAAAAAAAAAGAAAGAAAGAAAAAAGAAAAAAAAAAAGAAAGAAAGAGTCCTATTTCTAGGCTCTTGATTCAGCCCAATTGGTCTGTTTGTCTGCCCTGCATTCAAACCGGACTGCGCTAAGTTCCATACCTCTAGAATATGCTCCAAATCCGGAGCGGCAAGTCTTTCCCCTGCCCTCTTCTATTCTTGGGCCTATGCATTTCCGCATAAATTTTATAATCAGCTGGGATCCCTGGGTGGCACAGCGGTTTGGCGCCTGCCTTTGGCCTAGGGCGCGATCCTGGAGACCCAGGATCGAATCCCACGTCGGGCTCCCGGTGCATGGAGCCTGCTTCTCCCTCTGCCTGTGTCTCTGCCTCCCTCTCTCTCTGTGACTATCATAAATAAATAAAAAAAAATTTATAATCAGCTGGTCCTATTATGATCTTAATACGTATTGCACTGAGTCTGTGAATCAATTTGGGGAAACTTGACACGTTTACAGTATTGAGTCTTCCAATCTGGACATGTGTGTATCTCATTTATTTAAGTCCCCCTTAACGTCTCTCATTAAAGTTTTATAATCATCTCCTCCACAAACGGCCTGCAAATCTTTTATTAATGTATTCCTCGGTATTTTGTGTTTTTTAAAACGCTATTGCAAAAAATAAAAATAAAAATATAAAAAACAAAACGCTATTGCAAAAAATAGATAAAAAATAAAATGCTATTGCAAATGGTATATTAATTTTTAAACTTTCACTTCTGAAAAAGAACTTTCACTTTTGAACTGTTCGCTGCTGATAGAATTAGAAGTAATTTTTATATATGGATTTTATATCTAGCAACCTTGTTAAACTCTCTTAATAGCTATCATAATTTATCTCTAGATTCTCTGGTATGTCATAATACACATCAGATCACCTGTGAATAATGACAGTCTTTTCTTGCCTTTAGCTTTTACTTATTTTTCTTGCCCCACTGCATGAACTGGGACCAACATTACGATGTTGACAAAAGTGGTCATGATAATGAATATCCTTTTCTTATTTCTGATATCAAGGGAAAGTTTTCAGTATTTTACCATTAAATGTAGTGGTGGCTATAATTATTGTTAGAAGGCTTTTGTTAAGGAAGCTCACTTTAATTCCCAGTTTCCTCAATTTTCTTTTTAATAATGAACAAATGTTGAACTTTATCAAATACCTTTTCTGCACCTATTGTGACGAGTATGTAATTTTTTTCTTTAACATGGTAATGTGGCTAATTACAATAAATTATTTTCTATTGTTAAACCAACTTTGCACTCCTAAGATAAATGCAACTTGGTCACTATGTATTATCATCTTTATATATGGCTAATATTTTGCTTAGCAGTTTTGCAACTGTGCTCATAAATTAACTTGGCCACTAATTTTCTTTCTTATAATGTCCTTGACAGGTTTTGGTGTCAAGGTTATGTTTGCCTTCTAACAAAAGTATATCTTCTTTTTTTAAAAAAAAATATTTTATTATTTATTTATTTATTCATGAGAGACACACAGAGCGACGCAGAGACATAGGCAGAGAGAGAAGCAGCTCGATGTGGGACTCGATCCCAGGACCCTGGGATCACGACCTGAGCTGAAGGCAGATGCTCAACCACTGAGCCACCCAGGCGTCCAAAGTATATCTTCTTTTGTTATTCTCTGGGAGAATGTGTATAAAACTAGAACCATTTATCCTTGAATACTTGGTAGATCTTGCTAATTAAGTCATCTGGGCCTGGAATTTGCTATAGGAGGATATTTAATTACTGATAAAAATATTTTATGATTATATGACTATTTAGGGTTTCTGTCTTTTCTTCGTATGCATGTACATATTTCATTTTATTGTAACTAGGCAACTTGTACGTTTTAACGTTTAAAACTGATCATCATCTTTCCTTTCCAGCAAAACAAAAAGAAAAATTAAAAACAAACAGGAACAAAACTACAATAGAGAATATCAATGCCAAGTAAGATAGTACAGGTTTTGCTGCTTCTCCCATTGAGTGGCAGGGCTCAAGTCATCATTAGAAGAGAATTTTATTTCTTTGTTTTTAAGTTTTTATTTAAATTCTAGTTAGTTCACATATAGTCTGGTTTTGGTTTCAGGAGTAGAATTCAGTGGCTCATCACTTACATACGACACCCAGTGCTCATCATAACGGGGGCCCTCGTTAGTACCCATCCCCCATCTAGCCCATCCCCACCCACCTTCTTCCATCAGTCCTCAGTTTCTTCTCCATCCGTAAGAGTCTCTCATGGTTTGCCTCCCTCTCTTTTTTTCCCCTTCCCCTATGTTCACCTGTTTTCTTTTCTTTTTTTTTTTAAGATTTTATTTTTATTTATTCATGACAGACACAGAGAGAGGCAGAGACACAGGCAGAGGGAGAAGCAGGCTCCATGCAGGGAGCCCGACGTGGGACTCGATCCCAGGTCTCTAGGATCACACCCCGGCTGAGGGCAGCGCCAAACTGCTGGGCCACCAGGGCTGCCCATGTTCACTTGTTTTCTTTCTTTCTATATTTTATTTACTTACTTACTTACTTATTTATTTATTTACTTATTTATTTATTTATTTATTTATGAGAGAGAGAGAGAGCACACATGAGCTGGATGGGCAGAGAGCAGAGGGAAAGGGACAAGCAGACTCCCTGCTGAGTGCAGAGCCCATCACAGGACCTGTCCCACTCCGAGATCATGACCTGAGCTGAAATCTAGAGTCAGATGCTCAACTTCTCAACCGGCTAAGCCACCTAGGTGCCCCGCATCTGTTTTGTTTCTTAAGAGAGAATTTTATTTTAAAAGTGTCATCTTGGGGCAAGCCGGGTAGCTCAGCAGTTTAGCGCCGCCTTCAGCCCAGGGCGTGATCCTGGAGATCCGGGATCGAGTCCCACATCGGGCTCCCGGCATGGAGCCTGCTTCTCCCTCTGCCTGTGTCTCTGCATCTCTCTCTCTCTCTGTATCTCATAAATAAATAAATAAAATCTTAAAAAAGTTTTTTTAAAGTGTCATCTTCACGATGCCCAGGCGGCTCAGTGGTTGAGCGTCTGCCTTTGGCTCAGGTCGTGATCCTGGGGTCCTGAGATCGAGTCCTGCATCGGGCTCCCTGTAGGGAGCCTGCTTCTCCCTTTGCCTGTGTCTCTGCCTCTCTCTGTGTCTCTCATGAATAAATACATATAATCTTTAAAAGAAATTAAAAAAGATAAAAGTGTCCTCTTCAACTGCAAGGATGTCTGTTAAAGATCACAATTAAACATGCCAGAGGAGAAGCCATGTTGTCAAAATGCCCACTTAGCCCATGCAAACATCTCAAGCCCACTCTTTTTTTTTTTTTTTTTTGAGAGAGAGAGCGCGCGCGCACAAGCAGGGGCAGGGGCAGAGGGAGAGGGAGAAGCAGGCTCCCCATAGAGCAGGGAGCCCGATGGGTGGCTTGATTCCAGGAACCTGGGATCATGACCTGAGCCGAAGGCAGGCACTTCACCGGCTGAGCCACCCCAGGTGCCCCTCTGCTGATGTTCTATAACTGCATTATTAAGGTTCTTTTCCTTTTTTTAAACAAGAGAAAGTACACAGATGATAATGTTGGTAAATGTTAAGTGTCCATATTCACACAGAGACACAGTGTAATCTCTGAGCCCAATATCCAGAGAAAAGAAGAAAACAGTTAAAATTCTAGGCAGTGCTACACAGGGCCTCGCACCCCCCAGCTTCTGGCAGAACTAAGGGAACAAAAGATTTTTCTTCTTTCCCACAGAGCATAGAGGTGTTGATTCCATAAAGTTTTTGTTGAGACAGGAAGGATTAAAAATGAATTTGGAAACAGAAAGTGGTCGAGATTCTTTACCCACTGAATTCTATTCAAGGTGTTACCCCCCAAAATAACTTGAGAACCATGATATAGAGAAGAAAAGAGACTTCAGGGGCACCTGGGTGCCTCCTCAGTTGGTTAAGTGTCTGCCTTCGGCTCAGGTCATGATCCCAGGGTTCTGGGATCGAGGCCCACGTCAGGCTCCCTGCTCAGCACAGTCTGCTTCTCCCTCTCCCTCTACCTGCCTCTCCCCCTGCTTGTGCACTCTCTCTCTTAAATAAATAAATAAATAAATAAATAAATAAATAAATAAATACTTTTAAAAAAGAGGAAAAGAGAGTTCAAAAAACATGGCAAATGAGTACAAGAGGAGAGGGGGGAAAAGACTGCAACTTGCTCCCAGGGACTGGAGAACATTAACAAAGGAAGGTTGGAATCCACCAGTGATCCATTACTCAGCTTCTCCTTCCTCCTCCTCTACTCTCCCCCCGCATCACCATCTTCATCTTCTTAACTGTCCTCATCTCCTTCATCAATATCTCCCAATCCTTCATCTTCATCATCCTCTTCTTGTCCTTCCCCTGCTTCATCATCCACATTGGGAACCATTGGGAACCAAGCAGTGCTGTCATGGATTTGGCCAAATGTCGTCTTTGATGACCTCTCCTGACTCATCAGCATCTGCATCAGAATGGTCAGGAAACCAGGTGAAGAAGCTCTCTGGTGTCTCATGCAGTCTCTTCCTAGTGGTTTTTTCTTTTAAGATTTTATTTATTTATTCATGAGAGACAGAGAGAGAGGCAGAGAGAGAGGCAGAGACACAGGCAGAGGGAGAAGCAGGCTCCACGCTGGGAGCCCGACGTGGGACTCGATCCCGGGACCCCAGGGTCACGCCCCGAGTCAAAGGCAGCCGCTCAACCACTGAGCCACTCAGATGCCCCTTCCTGGTGGCTTTATTCTGCTTTTGACTTGAATGTTTCTCATCAAATCCCTTCCAGATTTCCATTTGATTTCAGTGGACTTTGAAGATGGATCACCTCTTTTATTCAGATCAAATCCTTCGGCGGGAACGTTATTTTCGAACTAAGGGTTTTCATCAACATAAAAAAAAAGAAATCTCTTCTGTGCCCTGATTTAATATCTTCAAATTTGGTCACTTCGGCTCTTGGCAAATAATACAGCACCTCTTCATCGTCCTCCCCAGGCAGTGCAGCCCCTTGCGGATGGCTGACAAATGTTGTTACCCCTAAATTTGGAATTTTGGCAATAAAGTCTGACCTCTTCTGAGAAAAGGGTTGGTGGAAGTTTGTTTTATTTCTGTTCTACTTTCAAGATCTCGTCACTGGTTTGTTCATTAGGTCTGTCTATTTCCTTTTGGACTTCATCAATCTACTCAATTGCTTCTTGCTGTTCTTTTCCTCCCTTCGGCGAGGGCTGAGAGGCCGCCGTCTCCTCCGGCTTGGGGGCAAGAGGCAATCTAGATTTCTTCATTTGAGGCGGGAGCCAAGACTGGCGTTTGGGGGCCGTGCTGTGAAGAAAGCCCATGAACCAAGGGCAGATGCACCCCTGGAAGGAGCTCTGATTACTCTCTGCCTTTTCTTTTTCTAGAAATGTGTTCATTTCAACAGCATTCTCCAATGTATTGGCATAAAGTCATTCACAATACCCATTATTTGAAAATATTACTGCATCCATGGTTGGGTGCCACTTTCCATTCATGATATGGGTCATTGGTGCCTTTCCTCTTGGCTTGATGAGGTAGGTCAATGCTGTGATCCTGCCCGGGAAGCTTCCACGTCAGCCAGGCAGATCTGCTTGTCCCCCTGCTCTCTCGATGGTGTCACCACGCTGGTGACAACGTTCTACATTGGTGTCTGAAGTGGGAATGACACAAAGGCCCCATCTACAAGTGGGTAAACTTTATTCCAAACTTAAGAAAAAGGGGCTTTTCTCGCAAGTCAAACAGGACTTTTTCGGGAGAAAAACCTGGACTCTCTTCCACTGTGTTCCTGATCGAAGCTCTAAACCATATTGCTCGTTAGTTCTAATTAAGATTGCCACATCTGGTGTTTCTTGGAGATGTACCTGGGTCAACATGACCCGGGTGTCACCCACACAAGTCATAAAGACAGAGCAGATTTTTACCCCTGGGGAAAATAACATGCTTTACACCTGCTGAAGAAATGTGTCCAAGGATCCCCAGGTGGCTCAGCAGTTGAGCACCTGCCTTGGGCCTGGGGCGTGATGCTGGAGACCCAGGATCGAGTCCCACATCCGGCTCCCTGCATGGAGCCTGCTTCTCCCTCTGCCTGTGTCTCTGTCTCTCTCTGTGTGTCTCTCATAAATAAACAAATAAAATCTTAAAAAAAAATGTGTGCAAACCCTCCTGTCTCTCTGCAGCCTGTCCCTGGGAGCTGCACCTTCTCAGGCTGGCTGCCTGCCTGCACTTGGGCACGTGCCTGTCATATCTCTAGCTAACACTGTGGCTTTCACCGTTTGGAGGTCTCCTCTGTGGTCACTCACCTCAAGGTAGCTGCCATCAGAGCAGGGCCCGGGCCCTCGGGACGCCGCAGCAGTGCGCTGTGCAGCTCGCGGAGTCTCTAGGCCTCCTCCCCAAGAGGGCGGCTACTGGCGGGGCTGGAGCTTTGGCTGCAGCGCTGGAGCTGGCTTCTGGGTTCTTGTGTGTCAACGTCTGGTGGCCACTTGAGGTTTCTGATCCGTCTTGCTTAGTTTCTCTTGTCTTTCCTGGTGAGAGCCTGAAAGTCCTGTTTCCGAGAATTGGGCCTGTGTTCCAGGATACACTACTGACCAGGCCCCTAGAGCATCTTTGTCTTCCAGTTTAGAAACCACAAGCCTTGGTGGGCTGTCCCGTCCCCCAGATCGTCCCCCAGATCGAAGTGTTCTTTCAGTGCTTGCAGTCTGGGGCCAGAGTCCTTGTGCCCAAGGGCTAGTGCTTTCTGCCTGGGCCAGCCCCAGCCGAGTAGCCCCCCCACCCCGTCCCCCCAGAAGCCAGGGCTCTGTTTACACTTAGCTTCTAGCTAGCTGCAGAACTGGTTCCGCCTGTTTCCTGTGGTCTTAGCCCACACTCTGCTCTTTGGAGCCCAGGGTATCGGGCAGCTGCAAGTCTGTGTCTTTTAAGGAAAGATACACACAAGTAGCTGGAGAAATGAGACAGGTGCACAAGCGAGGGGCCCTCCTGAGAATGGCCTCCTGGAGAAGAGTTGGGCTCCTGGGGCACCTGTGACATCTGAAGCGCGGCTGTCGCGGGTCTGAGTCTTGCACTGGGAGGGAAACAAGTGGAGGCCCAGCCAGTTCATGAGCCCAACCTCTACCCAAGCTCCCCGAGGCTGGTTCTGACTGCCTTTTCTTTATTTCTCCCCATCAGAACAACCAGAGGAATTTCGGGAAAATACACCAGTGGGCTAAGGCAAGACGGCCGGAGAAGCTGTGGGCACCAGTGTGACGCTGGAAACTGCCCACTGATTCCTAGCTTGCGCTCAGTGCACTCCAACGAGGTCCCTGCCCATCTGCACCCAGAAGTTCCTGAGCTTTCGGGCTCAGCGCTCCAGGGAGACACTGAAACTTGGGCACAGCCACAGTGGGGGGACTTCTGTCCCCACAGGAGGCCTCCTTGACAGTCTCCATCGTTGGGGGGGAGTTTGAGAAGATTCTTTGGCGGGGATGAAGGCGGGCCTTTGCCTTTTCCTCTTTATGCATGTCAGTGGGAGGAATTTGTTGTTGTTGTTTTTTTTAAGATTTTATTTATTTTTTCATGAGACACACAGAGAGAGAGAGAGGCAGAGACCCAGGCAGAGGGAGAAGCAGGCTCCATGCAGGGAGCCCGA
Organism: Canis lupus familiaris; assembly: GCF_011100685.1. Taxonomy (NCBI): domain Eukaryota; kingdom Metazoa; phylum Chordata; class Mammalia; order Carnivora; family Canidae; genus Canis; species Canis lupus. The sequence continues at coordinate 123,143,789 of NC_049260.1, forward strand.
CGTGGGACTCGATCCCGGGACTCCAGGATCAAGCCCTGGGCCGAAGGCAGGCGCCAAACCGCTGAGCCACCCAGGGATCCAGTGGGAGGAATTTGTTTGAAAGGTAGCTTTGCCCGCATCTGGAGGAAATGAACCAATGAGGACACTGAGTCTCTCAGAGCCAAGGAATTCCTATTTCCATTGGTTTCAAAGACATTTGAAGACTAGAGGAAAACATTTTCCAATTTAAGCCCACACCTCTGATGCTGTGAGAGCACTCGCTCCTTAAGGTTAGGAAACCAGAAACCGCAGGCTGAGCTGAAGCCCAGGCAGGTTTCCTGAGCAAAACTCCACACTGCCAGGCCCCTCACAGCTCAAGGAGCCTGACTTCTTTTTGACCCGGAGGACAAGGAACCACAGGAGGGCTGCAAGGTCGGGGGTCCGGGGTTAGGGTGGTTCGGGGAGAGGCTGCAGCCGGGCTGCAAGGTCGTCAGGATGGCCCTGGAGTGGAGAGAGCAAAGATGGTGCTGCCCTGACAGAGGCCAGGGGCTACAAGGAGGGGATGGGCCCCCCAGCTCACACCCCAGGCCACCTCCAAAGGGCTGGCGCCAGAGCAGGGAGTGATTTGTGGTGACTTCTTTTCTTTTTCCAAGTGAACACACAGTTTTGGAACTGACTTTGTCTTCTTTTTCTTTAAAAAGGACCCAGATTGAGGGGCGCCTGGGGGGCTCAGTTGGTTAAGCAACTGGCTCTTGAGTTCAGCTCAAGGCATGACCTCAGGGTTGTGAGATTGAGTCCCCCGCTGGGCTCCGCACTCAGCGAGGAGTCTGCTTGTCCCTCTCCCTCTGCTCTTCCTCCTGTTCTCTCTCAAATAAATAAATAAATAAATAAATAAATAAATAAATAAATAAAATCTCTCTCTCTAAAAAAAAAAAAAGGACCCAAATTGTATAAACTTCAGTCCTCATGCAACGTAGGTCTGTCCTCTGGTATGCCTGTTTAGATATTTAAGTAAGTTAAAGATACCGATGTTGTGGGGGCAATAGCATATCTTGTTTTTTTTTTTTCCTATGCACAAAGGTAATTTCCAAATGCTCCAAAAGGAAAAGAGAAAAATGAATCCATAAAATCACTGATTTCCCGGTTATCATACTCTAGTAAGTAAAGATAAAATATGTGTGAATAACCACATAAAACCAACTAAGCCATTAGTAAAAGTCTAAACAGTAGTCTTGCTTCCTCAGTATACTCTTTCTCTCTCTAAAACAGGTTTTGGATAAGAGAAAATGAAGGCTGGGTTTGTTTTTTTTTTTTTTTTTTTTTTTTAACTGCCATGATGTCCTGGTTGCTAAGTTACAGGATAAGGAACAAGGAAACACACATTGCTATCAGGCCAAACATTAACAGTTGTGAAGAAGCTTCAGAAACCCCCTCCTGTATTAAACACTCTTACTAATGTTTCAAGGGCTTTAACAACATAAGAGAGACAAATGGGGAAGTGGCCTCAAGCCTGACAGGAAAGGGAAGGCAGAGACGTTCCCCCTGCCCCACATGCCTCCACGGGGCCAATGGATGGGTGCCAGAGGCCCTGCCAGTCACGGGATTCTCTGGCCACTTAAGCTGGGCACTGGGTGGCCTTGGGTGGCTAAGACCCTGGTCATCACATTCATTTCCAGATGACAAGTCCCCTCATGATTTGTGATTAAAAGTTTGGGACCCCACTCGTGAATTTGAGGCTTTAGTTGTACTCCACTTGGTAAAATGAGGGCAAGAAAACCATCTAAAAATCCCAAACTCCTTTAATATCTCTTTCCAAGGTAAACCCTTGGATAGTTTTTTAAAAAATATTTTATTTATTTATTTGAGAGAGAAAAAAAGAGTGAGTGGTGCGGAGGGGCAGAGGGACAGAGAGAGAGAGAGAGAGAGAGGGAAGCAGACTCCCTGCTGAGCAGAGATCTCAATGCGGGGCTCGATCTCAGGACCCAGAGATCTTGACCTGATCCGAAGGCTTACCCAACTGAGCCACCCATGCGCCCCTCTTGAATAGTTTTGTTAATTTGCACTTAAAAGATAGTTCTGGGGGTGACTGGGTGGCTCAGTTGGGTAAGCACCTGCCTTCGGCTCAGGTCATGATCTTGGAGTTCTGGGACTGAGCTCCACATCCAGCTCCCTGCTTGGAAGGGAGCCTGCTTCTCCCTCTCGCTCTGTCCCTCCCCACGCTCAGGCTCTCACTCCCTTTCCCTTTCAAATAAATAAATAAAAATCTTTAAAAAACTAAAAAAAAACTTAAAAAAATAAAGAAAATATAGCTCTGTCTTCCATCCAATCTTATTACAGTATAAAGGATCATGCAAACAGTACATTTGGTTTTTTGCAATATATGAGATGTATTTATTATTAATTTCTTACAAGAAGCTTTATTAAGTGGAACTTCCTACTCTCAGGAGACTTACCCTGTACATCAGATACGTTATCACTTCCTACGCTAAACCCTTATGGTGGGACGCCTGGGTGGCTCAGCGGTTGAGCATCTGCCTTTGGCTCAGGTAATGATCCTGGAGTCCTGGGATCGAGTCCCACATCGGGCTCCTCACAGGGAGCCTGCTTCTGTCTCTGCCTCTCTCTATGTCTCTCATGAATAAATATATAAAATCAATAAAAAAATAAAAAATAGGGGCAGCCCAGGTGGCTCAGCGGTTTAGCGCCGCCTTCAGCCCAGGACCTGATCCTGGAGACCTGGGATCGAGTCCCACGTCGGGCTCCTTGCATGGAGCCTGCTCCTCCCTCTGCCTGTGTCTCTGCCTCTCTTTCTCTCTGTCTCTCATGAATAAATAAATAAAATCTTTTTAAAAATTAAAAATAAATAAAAATAAACACCTATGGTTGTGTGAATGTATATACATGAGTTGAAATAAATTGAGTTAAAACAGTTAATGTCTTTATTTGAAAAATTGATCCTTTTAAACTTCCAACAATAGCTGTAATTATGTAGTCCCACAAAGTTTCCCTACTTTTTATAGCGAGTACTTTTTTATTCACCAACTGTGGTTGTATTGTTCTTCAATGTCAGCCTACTATGATTTCTTAATCCATTGACTTTGTGACCTTGGGTGAATGACAAATTGAGACAGTTAGCAAGTAATCTCTACCTGGACAACCTCCAAAGGAATTAAAATTCATACAGACAGGGCACGCAGAAGTACTCTGTTCTTTTTTACTTATATATTGTTGTCTGTGTAGGAACACGAGTACCCCTCATAGCACTCAAACTCAGAAAGTCACTGTAGTATAAACACTGTTTTGTGCTATGCCTGGTTGTTTTCATCATATTTTAAAAACCTAAAGCTTTAAATAATACTGACATCACATCTTTACTGTGACTGTACATAAGTGTACATTTGCATAATACATATAAAGGTGTATTAAGTCAATAAATGGTTTAACAGCTTATGTATAATAGAGTAGAGAGGCTTGGGTCTTTAAGTAATTGCTAGCTTTTCGCACGGGTACTCTACCCAGAGAGAGGGCAGAGGTTTTTCTCACGCTAGTAGGAACCGACAGCTCAAAATTCTGTTAACAGTCGTGCTTCTCTGCCCCCCCTTAGCATGGGTACTTCACAACAGACGCCAATTATAAGAAAATAAGCAAGCAAGCAAAACAAGTAGCAAAGGCTCTATCTTAGAGGAGGAGCTAAAATTCCTACTGGTGATCATGTTACTTTCTCCTGTGGGTTGTTATCAAATATTGTGACTCTGGTTACACTGTCAAGGCCATGGGCATTTCTGCTTCTAGGGCACCTGTGCTCTTATCAAACAACTGACCAGTCTCTTCTCACAACTCTCTTTGATACTGGCCTTCCCCCAGATGAGTCCTCAAATTAATAATGGTGAGGAGAGTCTTCTCCACGCCACCCTGCTTGGTAGTGGGCTGCTTTGCAGCGCCATGGTTTGCTCCTCTGCCTGGCTTGGGCGACCCACTGTGTGGTGCATGAGAATAAAGGGGGGGTGGTGTTGGGAATAACGAGGCATGATCACAATGGCCCACAGTTATTAAGAACAACTCAATGGGATTATAAAAGCTACCCTGTGCATGTCTTAAAATGCATTTAAGGGACGCCTGGGTGGCTCAGCGGTTGAGCAATTGCCTTTGACTCAGGGCGCGATCCTGGAGTCCCGGGATTGAGTCCTACATCGGGCTTCCTGCATGGAGCCTGCTTGTCCCTCTGCCTGTGTCATTGCCTCTCTCTCTGTCTCTCATGAATAAATAAATAATTAAATAAAACAAAAAATGCATTTAAACATGTTCTGGTAGAAAGGAATAGAATACTGGTACATGCTGCACTGTAGACCACTCTCAAAAACATCACGCACCTCACAAGGGGTCAGAAGGCAGAAACAGTCAAAAAGTGAGTCAACAGGTGAATGAATAAACAAAATGTGGTCTAGCCACGCAATTGAACGTTATTCAGCTGTAACAAGGAATGAAGGTGTGACACCTGCTCCAACATGGATGAACCCGGAGAATATGATGCTGAGTGAGAGAAGCCAGGCACAAAAGGTCACACAATGCACGATTCCATTGATTACGGAATGCCCAGAATAGGACAGTCCACAGACACAGAAAGCACATTATGGGTTGCTAGGGGCTGGGGAGAGCAGGCGCTGGCAAGGGGCCGCTAATGGGTCCAGGGCTTCTGTTTGGAATGATGGGAATGTTCTGCAGTGAGTGGTGATAGTTGTACAACCCTGTGAAGGTACTGAATGCCACGGAACGGGACATTTCAGGATGGTTGACTTTGTGTTATATGAATTTCACTTGAATAAGAAAGCCCTTGGGGCGCCTGGGTGGTGCAGTCAGTTAAGCATCAGACTCTGTTTCGGCTCAGGTCATGATCTCAGGGTCATGGGATCGAGTCCTGCCTCCAGCTCTGCGATCAGCGCGGAGTCGCTTGAGATTCTCTCTCCGTCTCCCTCTGCCTCTCCCACTCGTTCTCTTTCTGTCTCTCTCTCTCTCTCAAACAAATAAATAAATCTTTAAAGAAAAAAAAAAGAAAACACGTAAAACACGTTCTGGTAACCAAAGAACTTCTTTTCTTTTCTTTTTTTTTTTTTTTTTGAATTCCATTTATTCATTCATGAGAGACACCGATTGAGAGAGAGGCAGAGACACAGGCAGAGGGAGAAGCAGGCTCCACGCAGGGAGCCTGACGTGGGACTCGATCCCGGGATCCCAGGATCGTGCCCTGGGCCGAAGGCGGCGCTAAACTGCTGAGCCCCCCGGGGAATCCCCCAAAGAACTTTGAGAATGAAGGTTTAGATGCTCGTATTTTTACGCAAGAGCTAATATGAGTGCTCTTGGCTCTTGGCACAATGACTTTTATACCTTCTCTAAGATCATATTCCAAGGTTTAAAATCCCCTTGTTTATTAACAGCGTTAGTGACACACAAAATGGACAGATTGTCAGGCTCGGGGAGGCTGGAAACAAATGGCCCAGCAGGACCGTGTCATGGTGCACAGCCCGGCCACCATGTGCGCATCAAAGCTTATCAAGCGGTGACAACATGGACACCAATACTTGGGGAGGGCGGTGCTGCTGTCATGCCCCCTACTGAAGACCTCGGTGCCACCTGCTTAACATCTCCCTTTGGTCCCTCACGTTTTCCCTCAGATGTGGGGATGACGGAGCACTTCTCGCTGGACAGGCGGACTGTTTCTCAAGACGGCCGCCCCAGTCGCTTCCGTTCTGCACAGCCTTTTGCAACATGGGTTGACCACTCCTCTTCCCAACAAGAGGTGGGGAGCCTATTTCCCCTTCTCTTGACCAGGCCCGGCCCGGTGACTTCTCTTGACTAACAAAACGAGGCAGAAGTGACACTGGGCGACTTCCAGAAGAGGCTTCACAGTTTCTGTGTTTGCCCTCTTGGAAGCCGGTACTACCGTGGAGAGAAGTTCGGGCTGTCCCACGCGAGAGGCCCTGAGGAGAGAGGAGCCCTGGAGGATGAGCTGGCACATGAAAGAGCATAATACACCCCAGCTAACAGCCAGCGCCAACTGCCAGACATGAGACTGAGGCCATCTCAGATGTTCCAGCCTCCTTGGCTATGCTCCCAGCTGAATGAAGTCACACGAGGGACCCCATGTGGAGCAAAGAACCACCCCCCAGAGCTCACTCAATGCATAAAACTCATAAGAAATGACAAATCACTGTTGTTTTAGGCCACTCCGTTCTGGGGTGGCTTGTCGGCACATACACTTGAGATCCAGACCAAATCCTAGAATATATGTAAGCTCCTGAGAATAGCCCAAAAGTTCTTGAAAAACACGCCTGAAAAGCTTGCAGGGGACTAAAGCTCAGGATGCCTAGGACCAATTCCAACCAGAAGCAGATGACTTCCTGGGGCAGGCTGCTGGCCCGGGACCAGTGGAGTAAGGCATAATTACAAAGGCCTTTCAGGGAACAAGTGAAACTGATGAGGGAGAGCCAGCTGTCATTATCTGTCCTAGAATATTTTTGGCATTGTCCTTAGTGCTCCATTTTCTAGTAGTCGTGTACAATGAAACCTTTTCTTCTTGCTCTTCCTCTATTTCTCCATTTAAAAGGTGACACTTGCACAGACTGGCCTGAACAGCCCACTGACATCAGGGTCACATTAGATTTCCGAGAGGCCATCACGTGCATAATGCAATGCACAAAACGTGCAAGAAAACCTGAAGACGGTGACGACGGATCGAGGTTCAGACGCTCGGGTAACGCACAGACTCAAAACACCACACCCATCTTTTGAGAGAGGAATCTGTGCCGAGAGCATATTAGCCTTGCCTTGTACTCATTCAACTTTGCCTTGGCGTTCTGAGCCGGCACCCCCAAAATTCGTGTCGTTCTCCCATGCAAAATACATGCATTCCATCCCCACAGCCCCAAAGGTCTTAACCAGTTCCAGCGTTGACTCAAAAGCCCAAAGTGCAAAGTCACATCTAAGTGTTGTAGAAATCAGAAATGGGTAAGACTCGAGGTCTGATTCATCCTCAGGCACATTCCTCTCCAGCTGTGAACCTTTAAATCAAACAAGTTCTGAATTTCCAAAATATGGTGGAAGACAGGCAGAGGGTAAACACTCCTGTTCCAAAAGGGAGAAGTTGGCAAGAAAGGGCTGAAAGATCCCAGGCAAGTCCTAAACCCAACAGGGCAGGGACGCCTGGGTGGCTCAGTGGCTGAGCTTCGGCCTTTGACTCAGGGTGTGATCCCGGGGTCCTGGGATCAAGTCTCACGTCGGGCTCCCTACCTGGAGCCTGCTTCTCCCTCTGCCTGGGTCTCTGCCTCTCTCTGTGTGTCTCTCATGAAGAAATAAATAAAACCCTTCAAAACCCAACATGGCAAACAACATCAAATCGGAGGTTCTGTGTGTGTGTGTGTGTGTGTGTGTGTGTATGTTTTTTTTTTTAAGATTTTACTTATTTATGGGGGATCCCTGGGTGGCTCAGCAGTTTAGCACCTGCCTTTGGCCCGGGGCATGGTCCTGGGATCCCAGGTTCGAGTCCCACGTCGGGCTCCCTGCATGGAGCCTGCTTCTCCCTCTGCCTGGGTCTCTGCCTCTCTCTCTCTGTGTGTGTCTCTCATGAATAAATAAATAAAATCTTTTTAAGAAAAAAATTTTACTTATTTGTTTGAGAGAGAGAGAGAGCACAAGCAGGGAGAGAGGCAGAGGGAGAGGGGGAGGGAGAGGGAGAAGCAGACCCCCTGCTGGGCAGGGAGCCCGACACGGGCTTGATCCCAGGACCCTGGGATCATGACTTGAGCCGAAGGCAGGCGCTTAGCCCACGGAGCCACCCAGGCGCCCCCTCAAATCTGAAGTTTTGAGAGTCCTGTTCTTGACCCCGATGCTCTGGCCGCCAGGCCCGCGGGGTGGGGGGTCCTGCCTTCCCGACACCGTGGAGCATCCTGCGCCCGTGGCTTTGCCGGGCACGGCTTGCAGCTGTGTACCTATGGCCCTGCCATCCGGCTGGTCCCCCGGGGTGGCCCCAACCCTGCCGCCCCTGCTGGACTTTGCCGCAGCCACGGCCGTCTGCCTGGGTCACACGTGTGCATCTGCAGGTGGCTCCACCCTTGGAGACCCAGGCAGAGGGAGCCTTGCGCCCCAGAGCTCGGCCGGGCGGGAGGCAGCCTTGGGCATAAGGGGTCACTGGGCCCAACAGCTCTGGGCGGGCGTCCTCTGGCCTGATGCACCCAGGCCGTGCCCCCCCACCCCAACACCGAGGAGGCAGCAGTGACAATCTCTGAAGGCTCTTCGCAGTCCTTGCTTTGGAAGAAGAGCTGTGCGGCCCGGCCCCCGCCTGCCTGCCTGGTCCTTCCCCCGGCGCGGCCGGCGGGCTGCCTGCCGGGGTGGCTGCGAAGCCCGGGGGTTCACACCCACGCGGTCTCCTCACCACAGGCTCGCGTGACCACACCCTGAGTGTTCTCTTCCCAATATGCTTGCTCATATTTTGCAATATGGCTAGGCTGAGAATTTTCCAAATTTTTAAGTCCCGCTTCCCTTTCGATTAAGCATTCCATCTTAGAGTCATCGCTGCTGGAATTTTACTGAAAGCAGTCAAGGGAAGCCAAGCTGTGCCTTCACCACTTTGCTTCGCTATTTCCTCAGGCAAACAGCCAATGCCATCGCTCACAGAGTCGACCTTCCACGGGACACTAGGACATGCACACAACACAGCCAGGCCCCTGGCCCCATCACCAGGGTGGCCTTTCCTCCGATTTCCCAAAACGCGTCCCCATTCCCGTCCTTATTTCTCCCGACGGTCTGTGCATGGCTCCTGAGGTCCCAGGAGGCGAGGGCTGGGGGCCCGGCTCTCCTCCTGGGCTTCAGGGACCTCATCACAATCGCCTGCAGGGGCCTCTCCGCGTGACCGGGCTCCGAGGCCCCCTTTCCGTCCCAGCCCGTTGCGGCCCCCGAAGCAAGGGCCACCTGCCTGGATGGCTTCTGAGCCGCAGCGGGTTCTGAGGGTGCTGCGGGCCCGACGCCACAGACAAGGGGGCCTGCGTGGTGGCAGTAGGGCCCTCCTGGGGCTGGCACACTTCTCGCTGTGCCCCGACGTGGGAGAAGGGGGGGAGGTCTTTCCTGGGCTGCTGCTTTTCTTTTTTTTAAGATTTTTAATTTTTTATTCATGAGAGAGAGAGACAGAGGGAGGCAGAGACAACAGGCAGAGGGAGGAGCAGGCCCCACGCAGGGAGCCCGACATGGGACTCGATCCTGAGACCCCAGGATCACGCCCTGGGCCGAAGGCAGGCGCTGAACCGCTGAGCCCCCCGGGGACCCCCCCGGGCGTCCTTAATAAGCGCCCGTTTCACCTCGCAGGGCTCCCCTCTCATGACTTACTTGCTTTCCCAAGGCCTTACGGCCTAACGCCGGCACACGGAGCGCTGCGACCTCAACCTAAGCATCGGGGACGCAGGTGCACAAACCTGGCGACCACAGCAACGCTACAGGACATTTGTAACTGAGCTCAGGGGCGGTTTACAGCGACTCAGAGGAGCAGCCCACGGGCAACTGGTTGGTCCCTAAGCACCACGGTGCCGTTTCCCGCGGGCCACCGGGCTGCAGAGCGCACTGCGGGTCGCACTGGTCAGAGTCGATCCTCTTGCCTCCTAGACTATGAGTGGATAAATCGATTTTGTGATCACGATGCCACCAGAAACATCCCTTGTAAAGGTTAACTGATCACAGTCAGCAGAGTGGGGCTAAACCTCGTGGAAAATGGCCTGGGGCCTCCGGTAAGGGGGACCTGGAGGGTCACAGCAAGAAGCCAGCCCCCCCACACACACCCGAGCAGGAGGGCCCCCCCCCCCCCGGCAGTCCAGTCAGACCCGGTGGAGTGAGCTTTCAGTCCTCGGATCCCTGACTCCAAGGCGCCAAGAACATTTCTAGAACAATAGAAACAAAACACATCGCTTGTAACAGTGTGTAAAAAAGGGAGGACAGATAAAGAACACGCAGCAACAGATAAAGGGAATATGCACAATCAAAACAAAGGGCCTTGAGCGACAGGAAAGACTACGGGTAGAATGGATTCACCCCAGGCTCCTATTTGGAGTATCTTCTCTAACGTGGCAGACAGCTAAAGGGAACCATATTGTCTGGGCGCATCTTGTTGATAATTTTAATTGCATGTTATATTGTGTAAGCTTTTGTCTGATTCCCACTGTCTGTGGGAATGAAAATAAAAAACCAATTAACTGGACCACAAATTGAATGAATGATCTTAATGCAGAAAAAGACAATAAAGACAATGGGAATGTACTAATGCCACCGAGTTGCACACCTACAAATGGTTACGGTGGTTAATTTTGTTATGTGCACTTTACCACAATATAAAAGTCAATTAAAAAAAAAAAAGATAAGGAGGAGATTTCTGGGTTCGGGTAGGAGTGGGAAGGCAGCAAAAAACCCGAACTCCTCCGCTTCTAGAGAAAGACTGACACCCCCCCCAGCCCCCACCGATGTGTGAGACTCTGGAAACCGGGGGCGGGGGGGGGGTGTCTGCAGGGCCAGAAGGCACTGGGGAGGCGGGGCAGTGGGGCTGGCACGAAGGGTCCCCTTGGTCCCCGACACGCGACGACCAGGATCCGCCCGGCAGGACGCGGCCCCATGCTGCACGGGGACAGCTGGCCACGGATGCGGGAAGGATGGGGACAGAGGCGGGCGCGGGTGCAGGTTCAGCGAAGAAAGCAGAAGCGGCCCAGGGCGCCGCGGGGCCACCGGGCAGGGCGAGGCGCGCGGCGACGCCAGGAGAGGGCGCCCGAGAGCCGGAGCGCCGCGGAGCCGGGGCCGCGGGGGGCCCGCAGGGGGCCCGCCGAGGACCCAGGGCCCAGGGCCGCCCGGCAGGCGAACCCAAGCCCTTCCAGCAAGAGCTGTGGAGCGTTCTGCGCGCCAGTGTGGAGTCAGGGCCTTGCACAGACTCCACTGCTGTCAGGAATTCGTTCTGATGCTCGGTTTGTCGCAAGTGTGGCCTGGGGGGCCCCCCTCGAGCTGGCCCCCCGTGTCCTTTGGCCGGTCCCCACCCTTGCTGACCCCACAGAGATGCTCCAGGCTCATCCTGTTCGTCTTTGGGTAGACAGTCCTGGGAAACGTGAATACAATGTATAATCTATACCCCTGGGTTTATTTATTTATTTTTTTAAATCACCCTTTATATTTTGAAGTGTATCGTTCAAACCTTTTTTCTTTTTTTTTAAGATTTTATTTATTTATTCATGAGAGACACACACACAGAGAGGAGAGAGAGGCAGAGACATAGGCAGAGGGAGAAGCAGGCTCCACGCAGGGAGCCCGACGCAGGACTCGATCCTGGGTCTCCAGGATCATGCCCCCAGGCTCAAAGCAGGCGCTCAACCGCTGAGCCACCCATGGATCCCCTATTTTATTTTATTTTATTTTATTTTATTTTATTTTATTTTATTTTATTTTATTTATTCATGAGAGACACACAGGGAGAGAGGCAGACACACAGGCAGAGCAAGAAGCAGGCTCCGTGCAGGGAGCCCGATGTGGGAATCGATCCTGGGACTCCAGAATCAGGCCATGGGCCGAAGGCAGGCGCTCAACCACTGAGCCACCCGGGGATCCCTTTTATTTTATTTTTAAGTAGGCTTTGCACCCAGCCTGGAGCCCAACAGGGGGCTTGAACTCACCACCCGGAGATCAAGACCTGAGCTGAGATCAAGGTGGGGAGCTTCACTGACTGAGCCCCCCAGACACCCCCATATACCTGTGGATTTAAAACAATGAGTTCACATGGATTTTGCCAATTTTTAAAAAACATTTTATTTATTCATGAGACACAGAGAGAGGCAGAGAGACAGAGGCAGAGACAGAGGCAGAGGAAGAAGCAGGCTCCATGCAGGGAGCCCGACATGGGACTCGATCCCAGGACCCCGGGATCACTCCCTGAGCAGAAGGCAGACGCTCAACCGCTGAGCCCCCCAAGCGTCCCTCGAATTTGCCAATTAGCATGCAGTATGACATGGCCTCTCTCTGCCCCGGATGATCAGGATTCGTGAGGCAAACGTCTCATGTCCTCTGTCCTAGGATGTAAAGAGCCGGCTTGCACAGGGCAGTGCTGACGGGGAAAGGGAAGCGTCCACACAGCCTCTGCAGCACGGCCTCCCGTCGCCTGACCCCGCAGCGCTGTGCGTCCCGTTCAAGTCCGCCTCCCACCCGAGGCTCCCGCCGGGCAGGGGCTCTCCCGGGCCTCCTGTGCGCAGACGCTGCTCCAACGAACCCCAGGGAGTCACGAAGTGACAGGCCCTGGCCTAACCCAGCTTCAAGCCCAAAGCCAAACAAGGGCTGGGCCTCTCTGGAGTGGTGCCCATAGGGGACACCGATACTTGCGGAGCAGCGGTGCCACCGCTAGGGACGCGCGCGGTGCTCCCTTAGAGACCTCAGTGTCAACTGTTTAAGGACTGCTTTGTATCACGCAGGATTTCTCTTACACGTGGAACTGATGGAGCATGTCTCCCTTGACATGATATGCTGTTTCCAAAGATTTTCTACCATTTTTAAAAATATTTATTTTATTTATTCATGAGAGACACAGAGAGAGAGAGAGAGAGGCAGAGACCCAGGCAGAGGGAGAAGCAGGCCCCACGCAGGGAGCCCGATGCAGGACTCGATCCTGGGTCTCCAGGATCACACCCTGGGCTGAAGGCAGGCGCTAAACCACTGAGCCACCCAGAGATTCCCAAAATTTCATAATATTATAACTGAACCCCACTTGCATTTCTTCTCAGCGGAGGCATGGTGAATTTTAATTCATTCCGATTTCAAATATTTACACCAAAACTTTCTAGCTGTGACTTATTGATTCTGTTTGTTTCTGTGGATACAAAGGCCTCGGGGGATGAGCTGCTCAGGTCTGAGCATTACGGGGGAAGACAATACAAACGAGGCTTGAAAACCAACAAGACTGTATAGACCGAAACAGAAGAGAGACCTCCTCTGCGGACGGGTGTGTGATTAGGGCTTCGATGTCTTCATAGATGCAGAAGTCTTCAGATTTTTTGTTCCTTCTTTTTTTTTAGATATTTTTTAATTTTTTAAATTTATTCATGAGAGACACACAGAGACAGAGGCAGAGACACAGGCAGAGGGAGAAGCGGGCTCCGTGCGGGGAGCCCGATGTGGGTGGGACTCGATCCTGGGACCCTGGGATCACACCCTGAGTCAAAGGCAGACGCTCAACCACTGAGCCACCAGGTGCCCAGATTTTCTGCTTCTTGAGCCCATTTTGTTACGTTATGTGTTTCTAGAAGCTGGTTCTTTTTTTTTTTAATTTTTATTTATTTATGATAGTCACAGAGAGAGAGAGAGAGAGAGAGGCAGAGACACAGGCAGAGGGAGAAGCAGGCTCCATGCACCAGGAGCCCGACGTGGGACTCGATCCCGGGTCTCCAGGATCGCGCCCTGGGCCAAAGGCAGGCGCTAAACCGCTGCGCCACCCAGGGATCCCTAGAAGCTGGTTCTTTTTATCCAACTTTTCGCACCGATTGGGATGGGTTCACCATATTCTCTTTGAAGCTGTCTGTGGGTCAGGGTCATGGCCCTGTGTGTCCCTCCCGTTGGCCGTCTGTGCCTGCGTTCCTGAGGCCCATCGCCTTCCTCCAGCCGAACCCCACTGCCCGTGGACCCGACTTCTCAGCTGAGGACAACCTCCATCCCTCTGGTGGCTCGGGCCTCGAACTCTGGAGTCGGCCTCGGTTCCTCCCTCTCTCCGACTGCTTGCACCTGTGCCATCAGGAAATCCTGTTGGCTCTACGTGCAACAGCCCCGCAGAGTCTGGCCCGCGTCCCCCTCCTGCCGGCCTGGCCCCTCCCTGGTAAGCCAGCACAGCTCTCGCCCGGACCGCGGAGTGCTTCTCACCCCATCGCCCCACTCCTGCCTCAGCCCACGCCCCTGTCAGGACAGCAACCAGGTCATGTCGTGCCACACTCCCCATGTCATCCACAGCGAAAGCTCACGTTTAACGGTGGGCTCTGGGCCACACACACTCTGGCCCCATCTGCTCTCTGCCCTTTCTTCTTCGTCCTCTCCGCTCACTCACTCTGCTCCTGCCGCCTGGTCTCCTTGCTGTTCTTCCAACATTCCAGGCATGCTCCTGCCCCAGGGCCTTTGCACTTCCTTGCTGGTTCTGTCCTAGGATGCGTTCCTCAGATCTCCGCGTGGCTCCCTGCGTCCTTCCTTTAAGTGTCTGCTCACGTGGCCTTTTCTCAGAGAAGCCCACCTGATGCCCTATGACAATGGGCACCCGAGCCCCCCTCCCCTGGCAGCGCCACCCTCTGCATCCTGTATTCCCTTTCCTGCTCTCCGTCCTCCTTGCCACAGCTAACTGACGACGTCTGCTGCCCACGTTCCCTTCTCCTGCTAGGGTGGCAGCTGTAAGCGCGGGGATCTCCGCTGGGTGTTGCGCAGCACCCGGCCACGACGGGTCCCGGAGGGCTCTCTGTGCAATGGGCCGGCGACTGCATTCTTGTACCAGACACTGGGCTAGAACTTTTCTCTCTCTTTTTTTTTAAAGATTTTATTTATTCATTAGAGACGGGGGTGGGGGGGCAGGCAGAGACACAGGCAGAGGAAGAAGCAGGCCCCACGCAGGGAGCCCGACGCGGGACTCGATCCCAGGACTCCAGGATCACGCCCTGGGCCGAAGGCGGTGCTCAACCACTGAGCCACCCAGGGATCCCCTGGGCTAGAACTTTCCAAAAGGATGACCTCCTTCAAGCCGTACCGCAGGCCCATGTCATCCCGTCTTCCTGCCGAGGACACGTGCTCCAGAGACGGTGCCTGACTCGCTCAAGGTCATGGAGGGCGGGCGGGGGCCGCGGCAGATGGGGCGGGATTAGGGGCCTGAGCCGCAGGGCGCCGAGATTGCAGCTGGAGGGCCCGGAGCAGCTGGGGCGTCGGTCAGCGGGGGGTGAAGGAAATCTGATTGTTCCCGGGCTCAGCTGAGCCGCTCAGGACGCCGTGGGACGGTCACGGGAACCGGGAAGCCGCGCAGCCCCTGCCTTCGCTCTCCATCCACCCGCGCCTTTGTGGATCTCTGAGGAACTGGCCGACCGCGGGAGCACTTTGCCGACCAGAAAGCAAAAAGGGGAAGGAGTCACATGTGGCCACCTGAAAATTAAAATAGATGCATGTCGATCTGTCCCCAAAGTCAAAAGCAGCGGGTGATCCTTGCAAACATTATGCCAAGTGGGAAAAGCCAGACACTAAAGGACAGATGCGTGGAGTCCGCGTCTAGGAGGTGCCCGGAGCAGTTGGATTCGGAGGGACGGGAAGTGGGACGGTCGGCGTGCTGCGGGGGGGCGGGGGGTGTACGTGTCTCATGGGACAGGGTTTCAGTGGGGACGCCCGAAAGGTGCCGGGGGCGGCTACACCGCAGTGTGGACACGCCGGATGGCTCAGAATGGTGCAGATGGTGCATTTGCTGGGGGTGGGGGGGTCATCACACTCACACACAAGTCAGACACCAAGGATCTGACAGTCCCGTGCCTGTACCTTTAGCGGCCACTAGCTGTCACCGCCAAAGCCGCGGGCCCGCGGCCAGAGCCCCGCGCCCAGCCCAGGCTCCTCCCCAGCACCGCTCCCTCAACACCCAGGAGCCGGGATTAGAGGCCAGGCCAGCAGGTGGCCCCAGCTGGCAGCGAGGGTGTGGTGGCAGCGACACGGCGCCAGGCGGGCACATGCGCCCCGTGGGGGCTGCAGGCAAGTGAACTGAAAGCCGGTCAGCTGTCACGGGTCTCCCCCCCCCCGTTTCTCCTGCTTCTTTTCACCCACATTTTGGCCCGACCCGTGCTTCCTCATCTCCGTCTCCGGCCCCCCCCTTTCATCCACCCTTTGCCGGAGCGGGGGACCCAGCGCAGGCCCCGGGGAGCACACGTGGGCGCCCAGGTGCTGGGTGACTTTCCAGGCCGGTAATCTGCTTTAGGCTAAAATGAGCCTTGATCTTCTGTTAGCCCTAATCATCAATTAGCACCCCAGGCTGCAGAGTGGGTGACAGCCCAGGCGTCACTGCCACCCCCCCTTCCCCCGGGTCTTTGGGCAGACCCGAGGTTGGGCTCCGTCGTTAGTGTCACGCTGCACAGAGGCAGGCTGCGCAGGCTCGGCCAGACCCCCGAGGACACGGCACTGCGGCTCCCCAACGACAGGGTGGCCCTGGGTGGCCATGGCAGCCCCGTGCGGTGGGGGCAGGCAGCATTGGTCACCCCCGTGCAGAAACAGGGAGAGCTCGGCCTGAGAAGGGGGGCGCCCCACGCAAGGCCGCCCCACCGGTCCAGGAAGAGGCGATCCCGTGTGCGGCGCTCAGAGGGGCCAGGTTGGGCAGGTGACCTCAGTCGAGGCCCGCTTTTAGCTCTGACACGCTCGGATGCGCTGATTCCTTGACCCTGGTGGGGACAGACAGATAAAGCTCCCTGGGACCCAGGAGGAGGGAAGTCACGACAACTCTGTCACATCGGGCTGCGTTGTCAGCCTGCTGAGCTCCTGCTCTGGGCCCCTGCTTTCCCTTCCCCTGGGCAGCCCCCCAGAAGCGGGACTGCTGGGCCCTAGGCCCAGGCCTTGTTTCATTTTTTTGAGGAATTGCCATACCCTTCTCCACAGTGGCTGCACCGTCATAATCTCATTTTAGAGTATTTTCATCCCTCCCCCAAAAGAACCCTGTTCCCCGGAGCAGTCACTCCCCATTGCCCCTCGGCCCCCTGGCGACCCCTCTCCGTGGACGCGCCCATCCCGGACATCTACCAACGGCGTCATACAGCGTGTGGCCGTCTGCACCCGCTCCCCTCGCCCAGCATCACGCTCCCCGGGGTCGCTCACGCTATGGCAGGTGTCACTGCTTCTCCCCTTGCCATGGCTCATTGCATTCACCCGTCCATTCACTTTTCGACCGTTTCGGCGTTTGGCCCCTTGTGAATGGTGCTGCTCTCAGTGTCCCCATACAAGTTGTGGACGTGTGTCTCCAGTTCTCCTGAGGACACACCTAGGAGTGTAAGTACCAGGTGCACCGCCTCTTGCAGTTAGGCAGAACTCAGCTCCCCACGTACCCCTGGGCAACGAGCCCGGCTTCCCAGGCGGCCAGGGGGCCCCGGCGACACTGTGGTCAGGACTCCTCCACCGAGTCCACGCGACAGGCACCGACCATTGTCACTGAGGGGGCCGCACTGGGGTGCCACAGAGCTCCAGCCCTTGGCTCGGCAGCCAAGGCTCTCCCTCCACCAGCAGGAGCGGCCGTATCACCAGGAGCATTAGCCTGGGTGCCGCACAGTCGAGGCACGGAGCGTGGGGAGGTGACGTCATGTGTCCATGTCTTGGCTTTCCTGCGCTTCAGGCCACCCCGAAGGAGGGGTCGAAGGCAGCTGAATTTCAGGACTGTGCAGAGGAGGTGGCAGGAACCGTGGGAGAGGGGCGCCCCCCCGTAGGCGGAGGCAGGGGGCGCAGAATTAGACAGTCGGCGCGTCATGGGGGCCGGCAGCCAGACGGCAGCGGGCGAAGAGGCGGAGGAGGCGGCCCATCTGGAACAGTCTCTTGAGAGATTTGCTTTTGAAGGCAAGCGCAGAAGGAAGTGTGGTCAGGAGCCGTCCAGGGAAAGGTCACGAACTCGGGGGACGGAGACTGGCGTGGGGGGTGGGAGGGCCTGCCGGAAGGCCCCCGAGGACTGCTGGGAGCACCCTGCTGACCAGGGCCTCATGGGGAGCACGGGGGGAGCAGGGAGCAGAAAGCTCGATGCACGGTGGAGTCTCCCCCCACCCCAGGCCTCTTCCCCCCACCCTTCCTCAGGGAGGAGCCCCCCTCCCCCCCGCCCCGCCAGCACAACGTGCAGCCCTCTGCGTCCACAGAGGCGGCCTGACCCGCAGGGAGGCTCCGCGCCCAAGGCCTCAGCACAGCAAAGTCCCCCGGCCCCCCCCAACCTCGCGGGGCTCTGGGGGGACACGCGTGGGAAAGGCAGACCCACGCTTTGGGCTGCCTCCCTAAGCCACACCCCACGCTGGAAGTCCTGGCCCTTGGGTCCAGCTGAGCCAGGAGCGCGCACTGGACGGCAGGGAGGAGAGGGCACGTGAACACGCGTGAGGGCCCACGGCAGCCGCCTTGGCGAGCTGGGGGCTCCGAGTTGGGTTCCCAGAAAATCCTCCTGAGCCGCCCTCCCGGAGGCAAGGGGTGGGGAGGAGGAGGTCTAAGTCCCAGGCCCAATTAAGAGATCAGGTGGGGCAGGGTTTGGGAGCTTCTAAGGTGAGGAAGCCCGGGTTGATCCCGCGGGCTGGTATAAAGCGCCAGGCCCCCCAAGCAGCACCAGGGCCGCCAGGCATCGGGGACAGGCCTTGCTGGAGCCATGACCCAGCGGTGGGGCCCCCAGAGGCTTGCGGGCGGGCAGCCGCAGGCCGGCCTGGAGGAGAGCACCCAGGCGAGCATCTTCACCTACACCAACAGCAACGCCACTAGAGGTGAGCGAGCGGGCGCCGTCACGGCTGGGTCACCCCGGCTGGAGCAGCGCCCCCGGGACACCAGGCCCGAGCGGCCACGCGGGGGCTGCGGTCCCCCGCGCCCCCCGGAGACTGCTCTTCTGCACGTGGGCGTCAGCCGGGATGGTCTTCTCCCTTAGCCTTTATGACGACACGCGGTGGGGGGCGGCTTTCTGAATATGAGAGGCCACCGCGATGCGCACGTGCAGTTCCAAGCCACGTAGGTCCCCAGACCCTTTGAGAAGCCCCGTCCCGGGGGTGCTCACCCGCTGTCTCTGCTAGCGAGTTCTTACACCCCCTTGTGGTGTGCCCAGCTGGCTGCGGTGCCCTGAGCTTCCCGGGGAAGAAGCCGGGTCTAACTCAGTTTTGCATGTGCCAAAGCCCAAACGACGCAAACGGCAGCCGCGGGAGGCTGGGCAGGTGGCCCGGAGGAGCGTGAGTGACTTCTCCAACCTTAGGGTCAGAAGAGACGGTGGTGGCCATCCTGTCCAACTGTGCGCCCGGGGCCTGCAGCCTTGGGCTGTGCGTTCTTGGGGAGGAGGCTCACTCGGCTCCCAGGGCAGCTGCGCCTCTGCTGGGGCGGCCTGAGCTAGGCCCTGCAAACAACTGAGGATACTGGTGACCCCCAGGCCCCGGACCTGCGTCCCCAGTCCCTCCTCCAGACCAAAAACCATCTGTTCCTTCAAGAATGTCTCATGTAAAAAAAAAAAAAAATGAATGTCTCACGTGCCGTGGCTTCCAGAAGCCACACCAGCTCCTTGACAGCCAGGGTTCCCAGGCCAAGCTAATTGAGAACGCTGAGGTTTGCTCTGACCTGATTGCTCGTGGCCCAGAATGTCCTCAATGGAGACGCAACGGTGCTCTCCCTAGGGCCTCGCTGATGCCTGAGACTCCTTCTTGTACTTTTTTTTTTTTTAATTCCAGTATCTACCGAAGTGGAGGGAGGCATATAATGAACCCCTGGGTTTCCGTCACCCATCTTATCTGCCTCCACTAAGCCCTCCTGATTTCTGGAAGCAGATCTAAGACCTCACACCATGTCCTCTATAAATCTTCAGGATGTACCTCTAAGGGGAAAGGACTCTTCAAAACCCAACCAGAGTGCCGTTGGCACATCCGCGAACTAGCATTGCCTCCATACCATGGAACCTCCTAGTCAGTATTGAAGAAAAGGTCATACATTTTTTTTCACTTTGCTTGAATCAGGGCCCCAATAAGGTCCACACGTTCAGGTTTATCGTTCTCTTTTCACCCTCTTTGACTGTAGAGGTTCCCCCTCTACCTCCTTGTAATTTATCTGTTGAAGCAAATGAGTCCTTTGTCCCTTGCCTCCTCCACTTCTCCGACGATTTGCCCGCATACGATTTGCCCGCATGTGGCTTCCCATGCCCCTCCCACCTCGTTTGTCATTATGTTTGTGCAAATTGGTAGTTGATCTGAAGATCTGCCTGGAGGTCAGCTGGATCTGCTGGGGGTTTCGGCAAGACCTCTCCATCAGGAGGGGGTCCCTTTTTCTGGGGTGTTGGCAGCTGCTGAAGCTCGAGGCCCAGACCCATTCATGAAACCCTTGGGGGTTGCAAAATGGTGGCATTCTGGCTCCCATGCCCCATCTTCATCTATTAGCTGGAGTACTTCAATAGAGAGAAACCTGCCCTTGTCCACTCTCGGGGTCCCCCAGGGAACAGTGGGTATGGGAAAGGCAGGACAAATGCCTCTTCGTTCCTTTTATTGCTCCCATTCCAAAGTAATGACTTGGTTTCCCAGTGGAGCCAACTGGGTTTGACCTCTGTGTCTCCCTTTCCCCCACCAGGAATCCTGTTCTCATGGGCTTTGGGTAGACGAATTAGAATATCATTTAATCACTCATTTGCTTTATCTCCCACACATGATGGTCTCAGAAGAGGGACACCAACACTACCATCAACAACACGATTAGCCAAAGTTTAACATTTGGACACGTCTTTTTATCTTTAGGGTCTATGCCGCTAGGTCCGAGTAGTCAAGCTAGCGTCTTTTCAAGTCCCTTAGAGCAGTCCCTCTCTGTGCGATCATGCCTCTGAGTGTATATGCATTTTGTTTTGTTTGTTATAGTTTTGATTTTCTGGGGTTGCTTTATAAAATTTAACGTTGTTTTTGAATAATGTAATAAAACATTGACAAGGATTCCAAATTAAAACCTAGAGAACACGGTATGTTCAAAGAAATCTTGCCTCCTTGCCAGCCCGCACACCCAATCCCCTCCCCATTCCCCCCACCCAATGTCTTTAGAACATCTTCGCCTGGGAGTGGACCGTGATACCCATTTCTGTAGGACATCAGTCCTGGAGATTTCAGGAGGGGGAGGCAGGCAGGGACACCTGCTCTGCTTGCACCGCTAGAGGACCCTCCTCTGTGACCTCCCGCGTTCAGAACACTCCTGTCCCCTCCCCCGCCGCGCACTGCCCCATCCCTCTTGTCCAGGCCCTGCCCACTTTGGGCCCAAGGGCTGTCTGGAAACGATGCTCTGGCTGCGTCATGTTGAAATCACCCCAAAGCTGGAGTGTTCCAAACACCTCCCAGGTCCAGCTGCTGTTCTCAAACTAGCCCGCTGGAGTTCCCGGGGAAGATCTGTGGGCAATCTGGAGCGGGGGTGGGGGGGTCCTCTGTTCTCCGGTCTGTCAGCAGCCCTATGGTTTCCCTCTGCTTCCTTCTGCATAGAAACTGGTGCCACACAGGCCTTCGAGGTCTGCTCCCAGGGAGCCCGGGCCACCTAGCGTGGCTGCAGGTATTGCGGAGGGGTTTCCAGGAGCTCCCCGTGAAAGGGGCAAGATGCTCACCCACGGGGGGCTGGGGGGTCCAGTTGTGCTGGGGGTGGGGGTCGAGATCTACCCTACGCCTCCTAGCCAGGGAGCCCAAGGAAGCCCTACTTTTGCAAATCCAGTTGGAGTTGGGTTTCTGTAACCCCCAACTGCAGCGACCTGGCTCCTCCCGGAGACTCAGAGGGGACGGTCCTCTCCTTTGCAGTGGCTCCTGGCAATCCGTGAGGCTTCTGGGCTTGTGGAGGCATCGCCCAGATCTCCACCTTCAGCCCCTGTGGCCTTCCCCCTGTGTGGCTGTCGCTGTGTCCCGCTGTCCCCTTCTGATACGGACACGGTCCCATTGGATTAGGGCCCCCCCGACGACCTCAGAACACCTTGATCGCCGCTGGGCAGACCCTGTCTCCAAATAAGGCTGCATTCACGTGAACCGGGGGGCAGGACCCCAACATCTCTTTCTGGGAGGGACACAGTTCAGCCCGTAACTCATTCATTCATTCATTCATTCATTCATTCATTCTCTGAGCACTGATTGTGTGCTGGACCTGCCATGTGAGATGGTGGCCGGATGTGCGCACAGATAACTCCGACACAGGGCAGAAGGTCGGAGGGGGGCACTGAGACGGTCGTCCCGAGGGCCTCCTTGACCCTCAGCTGAGGAATCCGGAAAGGCTTCCAGAAGATGAGGGCATCCGAGCTGGGCTTTACGGTATAGAAGAGAAGACCCAGGCGCAGAGGACAGTGTGAGCCAAGATCCAACAGAGAAAGACATGGAGTGCTCTCGGGAAGCGGCGCAGTGGGTGCTGGGGTTCGAGGGAGGGGAAGTCAAGGCCCCCCAGGGGGCTGGCCACGTACTGGGGGTGGCCATTCGGATGGGGGACCGGTTCTTGGCCTAGATGATGAGGGGATCGACTTTGCTAAGTCCAGGTGTCCAGCAGGCCATGGCCTGTGGCCTGAGAGACCGACGGGGGAAGGCTGTTGGCAAAGCTACGGGGAAAGAGCTGGTTGCCAAGGCAACTGTAGGGCAGGAGGCCGGCATGGGGGGCTCCGACGAGGCGGGGAGGGCTGGGCACAGCCGTGCAGTCGGGTAATGCTCCCCCCACCCCGCTCCCTACCTCCTGCCTTGCAGACCCCTTCGAAGGTCCCAATTACCACATCGCTCCCAGGTGGGTGTATCACCTCACCAGCGCCTGGATGATCTTTGTGGTCATCGCTTCCGTTTTCACGAACGGGCTGGTGCTAGTAGCCACCATGAGGTTCAAGAAGTTGCGTCACCCCCTGAACTGGATCCTGGTGAACTTGGCAATCGCCGACCTCGCAGAGACCATCATTGCCAGCACCATCAGCGTTGTGAACCAGATCTATGGCTACTTTGTGCTGGGCCACCCTCTGTGTGTCGTGGAGGGCTACACTGTCTCCTTGTGCGGTAAGCAGCCAGGGGCCCGGGCTCGGGGAAGCCCCAGCCGGCTGTGTGCAAAGGATGCACTCACACAGCACCCCCCAAGTGCGCCCGTGGGACGCATGTGAAGGGAGACAGGCCTGCAGGGGAAACAGGGCCGTGGTCATCATGGGGCGGGGGGGGGGGGGGTTGTAGTGCAACAAGGAGGCATCCCGAGTGTCTCCCCTGAGACAGGCCAGTTCGGGAGACAGACAGAGCACCAGATAAGCCCAGGGCCACGTGGGAGGGAAGTGCTCTGGTCACCCCGAGCAGAACTTCCACCCAAAGCAGAGATGTGGGCCCTTTCGGCTCATCCGTGTCGGCCCTTTCCAGGGAAAGAGGAGCTTCCCAATAGACGTTTTGGGATATTGAAACTAGATCCCGGATCCCTTTCCACATCCCCTCGACCAACATCTCTGCGGGCCTTGGCTCTGGTCAGGTCAACACTGGCAGAGAAGAACCCACGTGCTGGGCACCAGGGCCCCGAGGTAGTCCCAAGTCCTGGCAAGGGGGCTCCCTACCCCAGATGGTGACCACAGGGCGCTGTCAGCTCTCTCAGAGGACCGCGTCCTGGAGGAGACCACGGAGGATCTGAATCCTGAGTCGGCAAGATGAGAAGGGAGCTGGGGCGAGGCAGTCAGGGAGGGCCGGGTGCCATCAGCAGTTGACAGAAATGAGGCTCACTGAGTGAGGGAGTGAAGGCCACAGCAGCAGGGGTGGCGAGGAGGCTGGGGCAGGAGCTGGCTCTGCCCCACGTGGGGCTCCAGGGGTGGGGGGATTGCCACGAGGCCGGGTTCCTTTCTCTGGGACCCACAAGGAAGAGGGGGACCGGCAGGCCCGATGACGCTCAGATCCCCTCCGCGAGCTCTTGCCCCAGGCCCCCGTGAAACAACAGATGGCTCGGGGTTGCAGCTGAGTGTCCATCCAAGAAGACAGGGAGCCTAAGGGCCGCGCGCTCAGCACACGCAGCCTGTCCCCAGGCTCCCCGCCGTCACACCAGCGGGCGCTCGCAGCTGCTCTTCTAGGTGAAGTTTCCCGGGACCATCTGGTCACCATTCCTGGGTCCCTCGCTCCCACATCTAACTTGTTTGTCTAACTGCCACCTAAACGGATTTCCAAGTCACATGGTGAGGAGGTGGACATTAGGAAGAGAAAACAAGACACGAGGATGGCGAGGGCCTGGGGAACGGAGAGGGCCCAGATTTGAGTTCCTAGAGCTGTGAGTGCTGCTGACTGACTGCACCACGCTGCTCCGCCGTTTTCCCATCTGGAAAATGGGGGCAGGACTTGGGGGCAAGATTTAAATGACCGTATTGGCACGTCCCATGACCCCATGAGGTAGGTGCCGACATGAAACCCACAGTACAGGGGCGGACCACTGTCCCCCCATATCTAACTGCCTTTACGGATGATGGCCTAGCACTCCCCCAAAGGTACAGGATGAGAGTGGCCAGGCAAGGTTGGGCACAGACCCTCTATGCCCCAAGTCCAAATGCTCTGTGTACCTTCCTCTCTGCTCAGACCTGTCTCTGGTTCTGTCGGCATGCCCCACTCGCCTCTGCATCCGCTTGAGGTCTGTTTTCGAGTCACGCAGGTGCCAAGGAGCCAGGCCCTGCGTGCAGCATGGGTGCCACGGAGGCCCTCGGCCCTGCGGGGGAGCCCGTGGACCCCTCCTCAGGAGAATGTTTACCAACGGGCACAATAAGATCCATCGGATCACAAAGGAATCCAACCATATTGAAATACACGAATCAAAGTGTTGAATATCAGTGGCATTGTCCTTCATTAAAATTATTAGCAAATGCATTGTTTGGCAGGATTAACGATTCCATTCTTTCTTTTTTTAAAATTTTATGCCAAGAATTTTTTTATTTTTTATTATTATTTTTAAAGATTTTTTTTTATTCATTCATGAGAGACACAGAGAGAGAGAGGCAGAGGCCCAGGAAGAGGGAGAAGCAGGCTCCACGCAGGGAGCCCGACGCGGGACTCGATCCCAGGTCCCCAGGGTCACGCCCCGGGCTGACGGCGGCTCTAAACCGCTGCGCCCCCCGGGCTGCCCGATGCTGTTCTTTATTAAAGTATCAGATAACTCGATCTGGCCGGAAAGCCACTGAACTTTCAAAGTGGTAATGAAGCGAGTGATGCTGGCAAAGATGTAGGGTGACCAGGGCCCAGGCACCGCTCGCGCCGTCCTGCTCGGAATGGAGCGGAATCCCGAGTGTCCCTTGTCCCGTCTCCGTCCATGGAGCCCTGAATTCCGCCCACAGACCTGCGGCATCTAAGCGGGACAGGAAGACACCGTCTCCACCCGCCAGATGGTGGGCAGCGGTGGGAAATCGGGAAGCCTAAGCACACGCGCATACTGGCGGAGGGGCACGGGGCACGGGGCACATCGTGCTTCCTCGCCCTTGGCTGGGACCGCCGCAGCCTCAACGTGGTCGTGCGGGTGTGCGCGTGGCCATCGGGAGTCGCATCGGCATCCGAGGGAAGGCCGCTGGCCAACAAAAGAGAGAGAGAGACAGGCCCGGGAGGAAAGAACGGGGAAGACGGTGTTAGGGGACTTGACCGAGAGACCCACCGCCCCCTGGACCCGAATACACTTTGTGGGCGTTGCGGGGAGGTGGGGAGAAACCTCTTGACCCTGAAAACAGTTGGCTGATCTGGATGGAATGAGTGACACCGGAGGCTCCAGGCCCTCATCTGCCCTCTGTCCCCTGCAGGGATCACGGGGCTCTGGTCCCTGGCCATCATTTCCTGGGAGAGGTGGCTGGTAGTCTGCAAGCCCTTTGGCAACGTGAGATTTGACGCCAAGCTAGCCATCGCGGGCATTGCCTTCTCCTGGATCTGGGCTGCGGTGTGGACGGCCCCGCCGATCTTTGGCTGGAGCAGGTGAGGATACCACTACGCCAGGAAGACAGCTCACTTAGGACAGAGGGTGAAGGACGGCAGGGAGGGACAGGCTCCTGATTCCTTTTGTGACCTTGGGACAAATTGCTGTTTCCGGGCCTCTGTGCCCCCATGCGTAAAATGAGGATAGATCCGACTGTTCCTGTGATCCCCCGGGGGTGCAGTGTCTATGAATGTAGAAGTCTGCCTGGCTGCAACATGGACATGGGCCCTGTGGTCGCTGGGCCTCTGGAAAGGTCTGTTTCTCCCAAGCATGAACTGCTCACGGGAGCACACAGGGAAAGGTGACAAGCTCAAGCCATGGGAGCAGCTGTAAGTGCACGCGGGGCCCTCTAAGCTACTCTGCCCCAAGCTTCTTTCTTGCACATTCTGAGGAGCCTCCCGTTCAGAGGCGGCTTGGGTTGTAGGTACACCTGGGCCTATAGGGCATTTGTGTCTTGGCCAGGCCGCTCATTTGGGGCTTCAGATGTTATGTGTATTTTACCACAATTTAAAAAAAAAAGGCCTTATGAGACCTAAAAATGGACAAAGATTTGCCAAAATCCTACCCAAGGGTTTCCTTTGAGGCCGATGAAAGTATTCTGGAACTAGATAGAGGTGGTGGTTGCACAGCATCGTGAGTACTAAATGCCACTGAATTGTTCACTTCAAAAATGGTTAATTCGTGTAATGTGAATTTCACCCCAATTTTAAAGACCAAACAATCCTGGGGCGCCTGGGTGGCTCAGTCACTTGAGTAGCTGACTCTTGATTTTGGTTCGGGTCATGGTTTGGGGGTCCTGGGATCTAGCCCCGCATCGGGCTCCATGCTCAGTGAGGAGTGTGCTTAAGGATTTCTCTCCCTGTCCCTCTGCCCTTCCACCCCCCCATAAAATAAATGGATAAAGGGCAGCCCGGGGGGCTCATCGGTTTAGCACCCGCCTTCGGCCCAGGGCATGATCCTGGAGACCCCGGATCGAGTCCCACGTCAGGTTCCCGGCATGGAGCCTGCTTCTCCCTCTGCCTGGGTCTCTGCCCCTCTCTCTGTGTCTCTCATGAATAAATAAAATCTTTTTTAAAAATTAAAAATAAAAATAAAATAAATTGATAAAG
Organism: Canis lupus familiaris; assembly: GCF_011100685.1. Lineage (NCBI taxonomy): Eukaryota > Metazoa > Chordata > Mammalia > Carnivora > Canidae > Canis > Canis lupus. The sequence continues at coordinate 123,170,506 of NC_049260.1, forward strand.
CTTTAGAAACAAACCAACAAAAACCAACAATCCTCCAACCCAAGTCAGCAGCATGCCCAGACTGGGGGGTCCCAGGTTGCCCTGCCTACATCAGGACAGGCTGTCAGCCCTTCTCTCCAGGTACTGGCCCCATGGCCTGAAGACTTCGTGTGGCCCGGACGTGTTCAGTGGCAGCTCGTACCCTGGGGTGCAGTCCTACATGATCGTCCTCATGACCACGTGCTGCATCATCCCACTCAGCGTCATCATACTGTGCTACCTCCAAGTGTGGCTGGCCATCCGAGCGGTAAGCCCCCGAGCCCTCTTGGCTTCACCCCCCGCTGGTAGGATCACGAGGACTGGGGATGTCTAGGCTGGGACGAGGGGTCACCCAGTCCTCTCTCCTGCCCTCAAACCTGACTTGAATCCTACAATTCCTTCGGGGCTACAACTGCAGCCCTGGCTCCCTTGTCCTTGCCCCTATGCAACTGGAAAGGACTGTCGTGTCCCCCCCCCCCAATTCCTGGGCCCAACAAGGGAGCAAGAGCTGCGTTTCTTCCCTGACCCAGGACACTTGTCCCCTGGGCGGCGAGCCCCCCTCTCCCCGGGAGTGCAGTGCAGCCGGCCAGATCTGCAAGCGAAACCTGCATATCAAAAGGTGTTCTTGAAAGGCTGCTACCCGAGGGACCCTGTCCCCTTCACGAGGCTGTCCGCTGTCGGGCCAGGCCAGGGAGTGGCTTCCCACGTGCCATCTGCCCCCGAGCACGCTGTCCACTCTCCTCCCTGGGAAGCTGGTCCCGTCCGCAGCCCCCCTTGCCCCCCTGTGTAGGCAATCAGAGCGAGGCGCAGAGGAAGCACACCATGCAGAAGCTGCCCCCTTGTCAGCCGCCCCACCTACAGTCAGTTCGGCCTGGATGCGCCAACTGCCCCATGAGGTCCTGCTTGGCACAGGCAGTAGAAGGCCTTTGGGGTGGTCAGACCGGCACGTGCTCTAAGCCCTTTCTAGAGTGACGGCCGCAAACTCCCTGCCTTCCCGCTGTGATTTGCCTTCCACCCCTCCTCCTCCTCCAACCCTGAGGTTCATGCTGCAGAATATAAAGGCAATGTCTGGCCTCTGTGTCTTCTCCGGCTCAGCCCCTCAGACCTGCGCACGGGAGGGGACACTCTGATAAGGGACCAAGTGAGGCTAAGAGTGGCGTCCTCAGCTCCTTCCCGAACTCCTTACAGGAGCCAAGCTAAGCTAAGAGCTTCTCCGGGGCCAGCTGTATGCTGCCTCAAAGCCTCCTCGGGCTCCCTCAAGGCCAGCCTGGTCCAGCCTAAGCCAGGCTGTGGATTCACTGGGGGCGGGGGGGAGCTGGCTGCTGCCAGGCCCCGGGTGAGCCCGTCTCCTTCTCTCCAGGACTCCCCATCCCGGGGCCACCTGTCTCTTGCTGACTCCCTGACTCACTGCCCAAGCAATAGCAACACAGAGCCCCTGGGATACAGAGGCAGGAGGGACGCTCCCACTCACGTCCCTGGGCATGAATCTCTGTCTCCCCCAGGTGGCAAAGCAGCAGAAAGAATCTGAGTCCACCCAGAAGGCCGAGAAGGAGGTGACCCGCATGGTGGTAGTCATGGTCCTCGCTTACTGTCTCTGCTGGGGGCCCTACACCTTCTTTGCGTGCTTCGCCGCTGCCCACCCTGGCTACGCCTTCCACCCTCTGGTGGCCGCCCTGCCAGCCTACTTTGCCAAAAGTGCCACTATCTACAACCCCATTATCTATGTCTTCATGAACCGGCAGGTAAGTCACGTCGTTTGCAAAACAAACTCGAAATAGACCCCAGAAGAGCCCAGTGATGGCTCCCCCTGGAATCATGTCCAGGAGAACCCGCTGATGACCTCCAGGACAACCACCAGAGAACGCGCAGCACGTGAAGGCGCAGCTAGCCTCCCTCTGGATCCTTTCAGAGTCTTGGCCTGAGGGTGGGCAGCTCCACTCCTCCCTTCTGTTGGCCCCAGGGCCATCTCGGAGCTCACACACCAAGGAATGCCTGAACGTGTCTACATCTACCCTAGCTGTGCCCTCCCAATCTTCATCTTTCCGTCTTCAAACCCTTTAAGAGGCCCTTCTTGACTGCACTGACATGTGGCTTTTGTGACTTCACGGGTTAGTTTAGGGGGAACGTGCTATGGTCCCGCCCAAGGTCTTGCCACATGGTAGCCACCATGGGCTGGCATTTCGAACCCTAGCAGCAAACTGACCTCTAGGCAGGTGACAGGTGACCACTGAGGCTCATCATCTTCCAAGTGTAATTGGCCCTGTTCTTCCTTGAACCCATCAAATCTACTTCATTAAGGTGCACCTGTGATGTGTGACCTCATGGTGACCAGAAAGGTCCATGGGCCAGAAATAGCACCCCTGCAGTGGCCTCGCATTGCCCCCCACCAAGACCCAGTCCCCATGTCTTCCAACTAGCTCTCCCCTGCTCCTGCATTTCACGGTGGCCCCCGTGGCCCCACCCGCTCCGACCTGGCCCTGGCTCCCTGCGGAGCTCCTTAAGCACACACTCTTCTTTTTCTTTTTTTTTTCTTTTTTTTCTTTTTAAGCACACACTCTCCTGATGGCGTTCAAGTACTAAGGGGGACCAGTACTGCACTTGACTCCCCAGAACTCCCTCGATGGAGCGTAGTTCTCTCCCCGACTCCTGTTTCCTGGCTTTCACGCGGGTCTCTTGTTAGGTCTGGCTTTTGTCTGTGGAGCCCTAGGCTATCCTGCCTCGTGCTGTGTTTACTTGAGTCTTTCCATCCTCCCCTTACAGAGCTCCCCCCCCCACCCCGCAGACAAGACAGCTGTACTTCTGGACCCCTCCAGGCTTTCAAACTTTGCTTTTACCCTTTCCACGTCGTCATCCCTTCCTGCTGCCTTCTGAGAGTGTTTTCTGTAACGGAGCTCCGCGAGGACAGAGAATGTTACTCTTTTTTGTCCACTGCTGATCCCCCTGGGGCACAGCCTGGCGCAGAGTGGGTGCTCAGTAGGCAGATGCCAAATGCATTCCTCAGCTAAGTCAATTCTCCTCTTCGGCCCCTTTCTTGTGTAATTCATTTCAATAATTACGTGTTTTATTTGTGAGGGTTTGGATGTTGGAGGGAGCTGGAGGTAGTCAAGGATAGGCCTGGAATGTATAGGAGATGCCTCTGGTCTGCATTCACACAGTGCTTCGCTCAGTGATGATATGAGACATAATTTGGGAAATGAATACATTCCAGATCTCTTTAGGGGCCAAGCAGCAAAGAGTGGGCCCTCTTGGTGGCGAAAGATTCTCTTGGCTAAAGACACCAGGTAGTGGCTAGACTGTCATCTACTTAGTCCTTGTGTGGCCTCAAAATTGATGGAATAGAAACAAGTTGACAGGGATGCCTGGGCGACTCAGTGATTGAGCGTCTGCCTTCGGCCCGGGGTGTGATCCTGGGGTCCTGGGATCAAGTCCCGCATCGGGCTTCCCGCAGGGAGCCTGCTTCTCCCTCTGCCTGTGTCTCTGCCTCTCTCTCTGCATCTGTCATGAATAAATAAATAAGATCTTTTAAAAAAAAAGAAAAGAAACAAGATGACAATCACATTCCTTTTCACTAAAATGCCTCTGAGTCTCTTCCCAGACATTCTGGAGATCGTTACCCTGTGCACGGGCCCCTTAGCTGGCATCATCTTTGGTTCCTGTATGAGTTTCCTGAGGCTATCATAACAAAGGACCACAAACTGGGGGGACTTAAAACAACAGAAATCTATTCTCTCCCAGTTCTGGAGGCCAGAAGCCCAAGGTCAAGGTGTGGGCGAGGCTGGTTCCTTCTAAGGGCTCTGCGGGTGAATCTGTTCCCTGCCTCTCTCCTGGCTTCTGGTGGTGGCCAGTAATCCTTGGTATTCCTTGGCTTGCAGACCAGTCAATCTCATCTCCGCCTTCACCTCCACATGACCTTTTCTCCGAGTCTGTGTCCAAATTCCCTTCTTCCAATGACGCCAGTCATTGGATGAGGGCCCACTCTACTCTAGCATGACCTCATGGTAATGTACATCTTAGTCACATCTACAAGGACTCTACTTCCAAATAAGGTCACATTCACAGGCTCTAGGGGTTAGGACTCAAACATAGCTTTGGCAGAGCGGTGGGGGGGGTGTCACAATCTGACCCACTATGGTCACCATCAGATTCTAAATTAGATGACTTTGACGAATGAATAGTCAGGAGTAGACCATCCCCACGTGCAAGTAATAACCTCAAGCTTCCTCTATTCTCCGCATGAGAATCTGAATGGTAGCAGGGAAGGTGTTAAGTGATCGAGGTGACCCTCAATGAATACCTGCCTAGAATTCCCCCAGAATGACCTTTAGCAGAGTACGTCGGCCCTTTCTGCTGTGTTGAATAACACTTTCTGTCCTGCCAGTTTCGAAACTGCATCTTGCAGCTTTTTGGGAAGAAGGTGGACGATAGCTCTGAACTCTCCAGCGCCTCCAGAACAGAGGCCTCATCTGTGTCTTCAGTGTCACCTGCATGAGTCTCTCCAGCCACGACAATAAAAAATTCTGCTTCCTACCAGAAAACATTACCCCTGTCCCCCACACCAGCACTTTGGCCACCTCCCTCCACTGCCCCTTCTTCTCCATCCCTGGGAAAGAAATGTAGTTTCTCTTTGCCAAAAACAACGAAGTCACAGAGGCTACCGCTGCAGCCTGGGGACACCTGAGCCTCTGAGGGTCTGGTCACTGGGTCACGAGAGAGCATGAGGGGGACAGAGAGGTCACGAGAGGCCCTGAGGGACTAGAACTGCAAAGCCAAACTTTCCAGATCAGCTTCAGACAGTTTAATATTTTTTCCAAGCCTTGTGTCCACAGATGGTACAGAAGGACCCTGAGGAGGGGAAGTGCGAGGCGGGCTGGTAGTGATGGAATCGGGAAGGGAGAGCTGAGCAGCGGCTATCCAGGTGGGGCTGGCTGGACGCCCCAACACGCAGGGGGCAGCGTGAGCTAGCAAGCCCAGGCCCTCTAAGTCCCATCTGATAGAGGCTTGGAATCCTTGGGGTACAGTCTCCATCTGGAGGGGACCCAGGCCTGCCAGTCGGTGGTAGGGAAGGCATGCCGTTTCTGCCAGGCCAGGGCCGCGAGGCCGATCAGCAGGAGTGTGGTGCACGTGCGCAGGCGGGAATTGAGCAGTGGCAAGGGGCAGGAGCACACAGTGGAGATGAAGACGAGGAGGATGGTAGCCAGTGTGAGGAGCAGGCTCATGAGCCGGAACATAAACTCCTGGGGACGGATCCGGAACCTGTGCGTCACCTCCAGTTGTGTCACTTGTTGCAGAGTTTCAAGCTTAGCTATACGGTTCTTGAAAGTCTCCATGACCTCCTGCAGGTGACAAGAACACACACCCTCATGAGAGGTCACGGGAAGTGCAGTCACTTGCCTGAGCTCCTCGGAGGTGCGCAGCAAATGTTGGTGAGCTGGGGATTTAGGAGGGGAGTCAACAACCTGGAGCTCGTCCGTGCTAAGTGCCCTGTCCTGTCCCAGGAACGGCGAGGTCTCATCTGTCTTGGCTGCACCCCCTCATGCAGTGTGGCCTCAGACTGAGGGCCTGGCCGGGCGAGAGCTGCCCGAGGACAAGAGTAGGGTCTCGGGGTGTGGAAGCGAATGAGCCTAACCCTCACAGGCGAGGGCAGCCCTCAGACGGCGCCGAGGCACCCCCGAGTATGAGAACTGCAGAGCCCCAGCTCCCGGGGCAGCCCAGCGGGATGTGGGCAGGGTGGGGGCCGGGGGGGCCGCAGGAGCACAGACGCGAGACGCCGCCGGCGCTGAAGCAAGTATGTGGGTTGGGAGTGAACCTCAGCAGGGGCTGCCTAAGGACCCGTCTGTCCCCTTAGTTTGCGGGATGTCAGAATGCTCGCCCTTGGCTTCTCTCATCCCTGTGTCCTCCTCACTGGCCATTTCTTTACAGGCCGCTGCCCGTCCCCCCGCCAACTGTGAGGCTCTCACCCATATCTCCTTGGCTCTCTCATAGGACAGAAAGGCCATTTTCTCCTCCATGCACGCCAGAGTCTGTTTGAGGCAGTAGATCTCATCCAGGTGCCCCTGCAGGTGCTCGTTCACCTGTTCTTCCATCAGCGCTTGCCTTGGGAGCAAAACAGAAAGTCGTTCTCCCCTAAGTCCCCTGCCTAGAGGCCGTGCGGGCGGTGAGCAGGCCTCTGTGGAGACTACACTTGGGTTCAGATTGCTCCTTCCTCCCCCTCCTCCTCCGGGTCTGCCTCAGAACACCACAGATGCACACCAGCCACGCACACACTGACATTCCGGTATCTTCGTAGACACGTACTCTTTCGTAACAGCTTTACAAGACCAGCCATAGACTAGAAGTTGTAGAAATAAAACTCTGAGTCGTCCGTGCCTGCTACTAAATTCCATAGAAATTCCCAGCGGCCGTGTTTGGCAAGGGGTAGTTATTCCATAAAAGTCTACCGATTATAGGGATGAAGCAGTCACCAAAGACCACATATTGTATGATTCCATTTAGATGAACTGTCCGGCGGAGGCAAATCCATAGAGACAGAAACCGATGAGTGGTTCCTGGTGCTGGGGGTGTGGAGAGTGTGGGGAGTGACTGCTCACGGGACAGGGTTTCTTTTTGGAGTGGTGAGAATGTTCTGGAATGACAGTGGTGATGGTTGCACAACTCTGTGAATGTACTAAAAACCACTGATTGTAAATGGGTGAATTTTATGAGATGGGAATTATATCTCAATAAACCTGTTATTGAAACAAAAACCAAAAAATGAATTGTGGTAACGGCTGTACAACTTAGTAAATTTACTAATGATCATTGAAACGTGTAGCTAAAATGGCACATTTTATGGCGTGTAACTTATATCTCAGTAGATCTCTTAAAAACCACAAACAAGGGACGCCTGGGTGGCTCAGTGGTTGGGTGTCTGCCTTTGGCTCAGGGCGTGATCCCGGGATCCAGGACTGAGTCCCACATCGGGCCCCCTGCAGGCCGCCTGCTTCTCCTGCCTGAGTCCCTGCCTCTCTCTCTCTCTCTGTGTCTCTCATAAATAAGTAAATAAAATCTTAAAAAAAAAAACATCACAACTCAGTATGTATATAACCAGCCATATATAAAAGTTGTAAAGCAAAAAAACACGCATGGAAAAGCTAAGGGCCCAATGAGGATAGTGAGGTGGGTGGAAGGGGGGCGGGGTTGGGAAGAGATGATGTGAGAGCTTCAATGAACCTTCTAAAGTTTTATGTCTTAGGGACGCTTGGGTGGCTCAGTGGTTGAGCATCTGCCTTTTGCCCAGGGCGTAATCCCAGAGTCCTGGGATCGAGTCCCTCATCAAGCTCCCCTCAAGGAGCCTGCTTCTGCCTCTGCCTGTGTCTCTGCTTCTCTGTCTCTCATGAACAAATAAATAATATCTTTCAAAAAGTAAATTAAAAGGAAGTTTTATGTCTTAATAAGATAATATGTGAAGTAAACAGGGTAAATGTAAAGATTTGAGAAGGCTGCGGGTGGATACACCATCTTGACCACGTTATCCTCTACACTTTCCCTGAATTTGGAATATTTCATAATTAAAGAAAACCTTGAGGTTCTTCATTTGGGCATCAGGAAGGATGGGCCAGAGGCCACGTGGCTTTTAGCATTGTCATTTAGGGAAGAGCCAAGGAAGGCTTGTCCCATGGGTGCAGAGTGGGCGGTGACGCTGCCGCAGTGGAGAGGTACCCGGACACACCGAATGGCTAGGGCCTGGTGCCCTTTGGAAAACTGAGCAATAGAGGATGTGGCTGATCAGCTCACGGGGCTCTGGCACACAGAGCATAAGCAACAGTGCTGTCGCACAGACAGGGAACGTGAGGCAAGGAGGTCAGTTTGGTCCTGCTTCAAGGACTTGACTGACACTCACATGGAGATGCGCCCCAGGCAGCTAATGAGCTGAACAATCATTTGCTGAAAGCCAATTTGTCAAGAGCTGGTTGATGACAGTATTTCAAGAAATATTCCATTAGTCTCTGGAGTGGACTGACAATGCCCGAAGAGAGGAGGCGGCAGTATGGTGTCCACTTGAAAGGACATCCCCCATGCCTGTCCTTCCATCTACACAAAGGATTCAGACACGAGAACGTTCAAACTACTGGCTATGCTCAAGCATATGTTCATGAATATACTTTTCACCCATGGCAAGTCAATAAACAGATCCTTCATTACTATTTTTATAAGAATTTACAAATACATCCTTAAATGCATTCTTGAATATATGCTTGAATGAGAAAATGTCAAGTCAGAAGGATATTCTCTTAGCCTCCCCTCGTCTCTGGCCCCCAGCCTCTTTGCCCTCGGGCAGCAGCGTCCTGGCTGCAGCACAGCTGACTCTCCTCTCTGCCCCTCCCTTAGTCACGGACCCCCCTCTGTCCCACTCCTACAGCTGCAGAGGCGAATAGACCACTCCAGAAAATGCCCTTACAGGGGCACCCGGGGGGCACAGTCGGTTAAGCGTCCGACTCTTGGTTTCAGCTCAGGCCCTGATCTCAGGGTTGTGAGATCGAGCCCCACAACGCCATGCATTGGGCTCTGCCCTCAGCACAGAGTCTGCTAAAGTTTCTCTCTCCCTCTCCCTCTGTCTTTCCCCTCCACATGCTCACACACTCGTCTGTCTCTCTACCTGTCTACAATAAATAAATAAATCTTAAAAAAAAGAAGACAGGGATCCCTGGGTGGCGCAGCGGTTTGGCGCCTGCCTTTGGCCCAGGGCGCGATCCTGGAGACCCGGGATCGAATCCCACGTCGGGCTCCCGGTGCATGGAGCCTGCTTCTCCCTCTGCTTGTGTCTCTGCCTCTCTCTCTCTCTCTCTCTCTCTGTGACTACCATAAATAAATAAAAAATAATTTAAAAAAAAACACTCTTATAAAGACAGACTGACCACCAGCCAACCAAAATGCCCCCCCCCAAATCTTCCAAAGCTGTGAAGGCTGCCCTTGCTAATACAAAATGCCCTCAACCTTACTGTTGTTGAAAAAGAGTATATTCTTGATCATACCTGAGGACTGTTTTTTAGCAAACTGAGCTAGAAGCTGGTGGCTTCCAACCTGAAGAAGTCTGAGAGAGAGGAAGAGCTGTAAGAGGGATCAAGCCCTACAGGTAGAGTGGGGTAATGCGGCAGGGACGGAGTCGGTCCTCCTGAGCAAACGTGCAGCCACACGCACCTTACAGGAGGGAAGCAGAGGGAGCTTTTACACACAGAGGAGAGGCCCATGTGAAGACAGAGATGTGAAGATACTGCCCTTGAAGATTGGGGTGATGTGGCCATAAGCTGAGCCTGGCAGCCACTAGAAGCTGGTGTGCAAGAAGGTTCATAGCAGCTTTATTCACATTTTTTAAAATTTATTTATTCATGAGAGACACACAGAGAGAGGCAGAGACACAGGCAGAGGGAGAAGCAGGTCCCCCCCAGGGAGCCCGATGCGGGACTCAATCCCAGGACCCCGGGATCACACCCCGAGCTGAAGGCAGATGCTCCACCACTGAGCCACCCAGGGGCCCCTAGCAGCTTTATTCATAACAGCTCCTAGCAGCAGCCGGTGAATGGGCCAACTGTGGTGCCTCTGTACATCCCGCTGAGCAAGAAAGAGTGAACCTACTCCTATGCACGACGTGGATGAGTCTCAAAACCATTACACTGGGTGAAAGAAGATGGGCACAAAGGAGTCTACACTGTATGATTCCATTCACATGAATACCCACAAAAGCCAAATGCAGAGAGTCAGAAAGCACACTGGTGGCTCCCAGGGGTTGGGGCAAGGTGAATTGGGAGCAATCGGGTCTCCATCTGGAGCGATGAAAATGTCTGGAACCAAACAGAGGTGGTGGTTGCACAACACTGAAAATGTACTAAATGCCACTGAACCGTACCCTTCAAGATGCATAATTTTGTTTTGTGAATTTCATCTCAATTAAAAATAAAAGAAAGCCCTCTTGAAAGCAAACACATTTACCTGTGAGAAGTGTTACAGGACTTTTCAGTTTGGAATCTCAGTTTGTGACACACCAGAAGAACTGACAATCACAGGGGCCTGAGCGGTGACCACACAAGTGTGGACACCAGGTGACACTTCACTGACGTCAACACATATGTCATATCTGCCTCTAGCACACATAAAGGTTTTTAAAAAGATCTGAGGGAGACGTATGTTTTTAAAAATGCAACGAATTCCTGTGTGGCCTTCACGTAGATTAGGAAGCCACAGGGCCGGACACGCTTGTGCCTCCGTGAGACTCCATTTCCCCATCTGTAAAGTGGGCGACTGAACAGTACAGGTGACAGCGCTACTTGTTCCCTGCTGTCACTGTTGTTATATAAAGTCTTCTCCTGCCCATTCTCCACGTCGCCTGGTAAATCTGAGTCATACAGACCTGCTTTGTTGCTTCTAACGTATATTAATTAAGGTAAGCTGATCGCTGTAGCCAACAAATAAATCTCAGTGGCTGAACACAATTATAGTTTACTTCACACTCCTATCACGGTCCAATGGCAGTAGGGGCAGCTTTTTCAGAGGTGCAAGCTTGTAGAATTCACAGGGAATCTGAGGGAGGTAGGCCATCCTGCTCCCCCGAACTACTGGCAGATCCTGATTTGCTAAGGGGTTAAGAGCTTGCAAGAACAGAACAGGCCTGTTGGCAAATGAGTATGGAAACTTATGGGGACATGTGTACCTGCCACTGAGCTCTAGTCTTGTTTTATATAAATCCAAGCTGGGAGGGGATTCCTGGGTGGCTCAGCGGTTAAGTACCTGCCTTTGGCCCAGGGCATGGTCCTGGGGTCCCGGGATCGAGTCCCACATCCGGCTCCTTGCGTGGAGCCTGCTTCTCCCTCTGCCTGTTTCTCTGCCTCTCTCTCTCTCTCTTTGTATCTCTCATAAATAAATAAAATCTTTTTAAAAAATCCAACCTGGGAGGGGATTCCTGGGTGGCTCAGCGGTTAAGTACCTGCCTTCGGCCCAGGACATGGTCCTGGGGTCCCGGGATCGAGTCCCACGTCGGGCTCCCTGCATGGGGCCTGCTTCTCCCTCTGCCTGTGTCTCTGCCTCTCTCTCTCTCTCTCTCTCTCTCTCTGTCTCTCATGAATAAATAAAATCTTTTTAAAAAATCCAACCTTGGAAATGGATGGTATTTTGACCAAAGGGCAGTAAGAGTCCCCACGTTTTAGATTTGGTTGCCACGTCCTACAAAAATCACATCCAAAAGAATCCTATAATTCTGATTGATTATCTTATTTGACAATTGTCTTATTTGACAACTGGTTATCTTAATTGACAATATGTTTTGAAGATTTATTTACGGACGCCTGGGTGGCTCAGCGGTTGAGCATCTGCCTTTGACTCAGGCCGTGATCCCAGAGTCCCAGGATCGAGTCTCACATCAGGCTTCCTGCCTGGAGCCTGCTTCTCCCTCTGCCTGTGTCTCTGCTTCTCTCTGTGTGTCTCTCATAAATAAATAAAATCTTTTTTAAAAAAATAAAGATTTATTATTTAAGAGAGAGAGAGACAGAAACAGCATGAGTGGGAGGCACAGGGAGAAGGAGGAAGACTCTCAAGCAGGCTCTGAACAGAGCACGAGCTGATGTGGGGCTCGATCCCATGCCCCTGAGCTCATGACCTGAACCAAAACCAAGACTCAGATGCTTAACCGATGGTGCCAACCAGGTGCGCTCCCCCAATATTTTTTAATTGTCCTTTACAGATTTGTCAAACAGTGTAAACGCAGGTACCATTTCCCTGTGAAAACAGAAGACTGATTCCCAAGTGCCTCTTCCCCGCATACACAGAGGTACAAAGGGAGTGCAGAGATCTTACTTTACTGGGAATCTTGATTCGTCGAAGTGAATCCCTCCTGCCCTGGCCAGACTGTTGGAAAGGTTAGAGCCAATGGAAGTCCCTGATGCAACAGGCTGGGGGCATCGGGGGGAAGACTGCGGCACCGCTGAAGGCCGGCAGGACCTGACAAAAGGCCCAAACGGGAATGGCGTGGGTCCTTTGAGGGACTGAGTTTGCCCCCCTCATTTGTGGGCCTTAGTCGTCTTAGATGAAAATAAAATTGACCCACCACACAGGGGGAGAAAGCACCCCCCAGAAGACCAATCATTTTCAGAATAAATATCCCACCCAGGACCTTTTGCCCCGACTCAGCGATGAGCACAGGTGAAAGGACCACAGCTGGTGAGGTACCCTGCTTCCCATACCATTCTATCCCAGCAGATGCAGGACCCCCGCCCCGACCAGTGATGGCCACCTGCTGGGCTCACCACCACCACAACTGTCTCTCACCACCCAGGTCAGAGCTCACGGCTTCTGGGACCACCGGGCCGGACCTTGAGAAGAGCCTCATTCGCCAGCAGAGGATCCAGGCAGGAGTGTGGCAGCAAGTAGGCATGAGCCCCCTCCGCTGCGGGGCTCAGTTGCCCAAAGAAACACTGACCAGCTCCTCCCCCTCGACCCTCCAAGTCCGCGTCCTTGATCCCCTTCACTCTCTGGCCGGCAGTCCGACAGTCCAGCAGACGGTCCTGGGGGCTGCTGTCCCCAGAGCCAAGGCAGATGAAAGGGCTGCACCTTACCTGCATTTCTCTTCCTGAAGGGCCTCTAGTGACACCTGCAGGTCCATCAGATGCCTGTCCTTTAGGCTCTGATAGGACACCTGGAGGTTGAGGTGCACATCCGTGACTTCTTTCAGGTCTTCCTTCATTTTCTGCAACAGCAGGTTTCGCTGTGGGGCCACACGCTTTGCCCCTGGGGACTTCCCTCCCTGCAAGGCCAGGAAGTGACTCTCCAGGGGCGAGTGTCTGACAATGTCAGAGAGGTCGGTGGACAGGCAGTCTTCCCCACCCGGCTTGGGGGGTTCTAAAAACGGGGCCTTGTCGCCAGGCTTCTTGCAGCCTGCCAGGCTGCTCTCTGCCTTGAGCACCAAGCCCCTGGGCCTGTGGCCCTCCTCCAGCTCCCGCAGCTGCTGGTGACAGTGGCGGAGTCTTCGCTCGATCCGGGCAATGGTGGCGGAGGCGCGCTGGTTCACTTTCTCGAAGGCCTGCCGGATGTGGGGGGCCTGGTGCCGGTCGGCTTTGGACACCAGCTTGAGGTAGCCCACGGTGTTCTCGTCCCGACTGGCCTTCTCCACTCTCAGCTGCTCTAAGAGGTAGAGGATGCGGTGCTTGATGGTGTCCTGTAAGTTCCCGGCCATCTCCCTGTCTGAGACATTGGAATGGCCACTGGGGCCATCCTCAGCAGACGACGGGGACCTGCGTGAGGGAACGCTGGAGGCAACGGCTGCACTTGGGTCCTTGGCGCGTTCTGCCTGCGTGGGGAGACAAGAAATCATTAACAGGTGCTTCTGGGAGCTGCAGGTAGTAGAACTGGACATGGCATTGCCTCACTCTGTAAACACACTTAGGCGTAAGCGCAGGTACTTATGTATGCAAGATGTGTGCATTCAACACGGGCCCAACACAGACTGGGGAGGTCCAGTTCAACGTCTACGCCCCTCTCCCCTTCCTTTCAGCACCTGGTTTTGTTTTTGTTTTTTTTTTTTAGTGATCTCACAACCTATAGATGTTACAACCCTGAGATCAAGAGTCGCATGTTCCCCCGACTAAGCCAGCCAGGTGTCCCCAGCACTCGACTTTTCACTCTATGACTATACCTCACTAGAACCCCCAGATGGCTAGAATCCTCCCTCCACAGATGTCCTGTCTGTTCTTGGACTTCTCTCTTCCAAGGAATACCAACTGTACTGGTATAGATCTCATTTCATAAAGAATGAAACTAGACCACTCTCTTGCACCAGACACAAAGATAAACTCAAAATGGATGAAAGATCTAAATGTGAGACAAGATTCCATCAAAATCCTAGAGGAGAACACAGGCAACACCCCTTTTGAACTCGGCCACAGTAACTTCTTGCAAGACACATCTATGAAGGCAAGGGAAACAAAAGGAAAATGAATTATTGGGACTTCATCAAGATAAAAAGCTTCTGCACAGCAAAAGAAACAGTCAGCAAAACTACAAGACAACCTACAGAAGGGAGGAGATATTTGCAAATGACGTATCAGATAAAGGGCTGGTTTCCAAGATCTATAAAGAACTTATTAAACTCAACAGCAAAGAAACAAACAATCCAATCAAGAAATGGGCAAAAGACATGAACAGAAATCTCACAGAGGAAGACATAGACATGGCCAACACGCACATGAGAAAATGCTCCGCATCACTTGCCATCAGGGAAATATAAATCACGACCACAATGAGATCCCACCTCACCCCAGTGAGAATGGGGAAAATTAACAAGGCAGGAAACCACACATGTTGGAGAGGATGCAGAGAAAGGGGAACCCTCCTGCACTGTTGGTGGGAATGTGACCTGGTGCAGCCCCTCTGGAAAACTGTGTGGAGGTTCCTCAAAGAGTTAAAAATAGACCTGCCCTACGACCCAGCAATTGCCCTGCTGGGGATTTACCCCAAAGATGCAGATGCACTGAAACGCTGGACACCTGCACCCCGATGTTTATAGCAGCAACATCCACAATAGCCAAACTGTGGAAGGAGCCTCGGTGTCCATCGAAAGATGAATGGATAAAGATGTGGTCTATGTATACAATGGAATATTCCTCAGCCATTAGAAACGACAAATACCCACCATTTGCTTCGACATGGATGGAACTGGAGGGTATTATGCTGAGTGAAGTAAGTCAATCGGAGAAGGACAAACATTGTATGTTCTCATTCATTTGGGGAATATAAATAATAGTGAAAGGGAATAGAAGGGAAGGGAGAAGAAATGTGTGGGAAATATCAGAAAGGGAGACAGAACATGAGAGACTCCTAACTCTGGGAAATGATCAAAGGGTAGTGGAAGGGGAGGTGGGTGGGGGGTGGGGGTGACTGGGTGACGCGTGCTGAGGGGGGCACTTGACGGGATGAGCACTGGGTGTTATGCTATACATTGGCAAATTGAACACCAATAAAAAAATATACAACAAAAAAGAACTACTCTTGTAAAAGTATGGAATGAGTTTGTTTCCATCAACCCATATGGCTTCTTATCTTACTACTGCCAGGCAGATAGACTCGTAACTCTGGGAAACGAACTGGGGGGGTGTTGAAGAGGAAGTGGGCGGGGGCATGGGGTAACTGGGTGATGGGCACTGAGGGGGGCACTTGATGGGATGAGCACTGGGTGTTATGCTATATGTTGGCAAATTGAACACCAATAAAAATAAATTTATACAAAAAATAAATAAATAAAATTTAAAAAAATAAAAATAAGATAGAAGAGGTAGGAAAGGAGTTTGCATCCTGATAGATTCATTCAGTCATTCATTCAACACACATTTCCTGAGCGCCAGCCGCGTGGCACAGAAGCCAGACACATTTCTTGCTCATCTAGAGCTGATGGTCCAGGGTGAAAATCTCTATTGTCATGCAAATGAATGTGTCCCTCGCATGGAAAAATTAATAAACCACTCTGAGGGCCAGTTTTCTCATCTTTAAAATAAAGATGCCTATAGCAGCAGAGCTGGAGCCCAGTGGGCCGGAGCAGAATGGACAGTGATGAGCTAGGAGAGGTACGTAAGGTCAAAACAGGTGGAGGAGCGCCTGGCTGGCTCAGTCGGTGGAGTGGGTGACTCTTGACCTCGAGGGTGCAAATTTGAGCCCCATGCTCAAATAGATATAGGTAGAGATAACTTAAAAATAAAATCTTTTTTTTATTTTTTTATGATAGTCACACACACACAGAGAGAGAGAGAGAGAGAGAGAGAGAGAGAGAGAGAGAGAGGCAGAGGGAGAAGCAGGCTCCATGCACCGGGAGCCCAACGTGGGATTCGATCCCGGGTGTCCAGGATCGCGCCCTGGGCCAAAGGCAGGCGCTAAACCACTGGGCCACCCAGGGATCCCTAAAATCTTTTTTTTTAAAGAAAGAACAGGTGGAGCCTCTTTCTATTTCTACTTTTCTTTTTCTATTTCTACTTTTTAACTGTCAGAGCCTTCACAACAATTTTCAATCTGCAATTGATTTCCTAGTGTAAATCAGGAGTGATTATATTATAATACATGGCTTGTATTTCATTGTATGCAAATTATACCTCAATTCAGAAAATGGGATACCACCACGCACCTAGCAGACTGGCAAAACTTAGACTAACTAATAACAATAAATTGTGGCGAGGATGTGGAGCAATAAGAACTCTTGATCACTCCAGGTGGGAGAGTAATTGGTACAAGCACTTTGGAAAAAGCACTGGTAAATTGTAAAGTCGAAGACCTGCATACCAAATGGCCCAGCAATTGTATTAATAGGAATAGCCTTGGGAAACAGGCACACTAATGTTCCCAATAACCAACTACTAGACGCAACCCATCTGCCCATCAGTAGTAAAAGATGCAAGTGAACTGTAAAATATTCAGCAATATACTTCTATACAGCCATGAGAATGAACTACAGCCTTGAAAACATGAATGAACAAGCCTAATGTTGAATAAAAGAAGCTAAACACAAAGAAATCCATACTCTGTATGGTTTGGTTCATATAAAGTTCAAAAGTAGGCAAAACAAAGGGATGTTGTTTAGGGGCAATAGACTATAAAGATATAAAGAAAAGTGTGGGCACTGGTAGCATAAACATCAGGACAGTGGCTCCACTGAAGTGGAAGGAGGGGAGTGTGATTGGGAGAGACGTGTGGGGCCAAGGTGCTTGACCTGAGTAGTAGTACAAGCGAGTTCATCTTATCATTATTTCCTAAAAATGCATGTTGATGTTTCCTGCTCCTTTATATACATCTGCCAAATTTCATGGTTTTAAAAGTTTTTAAGTGGTCAATAGATGGATTTAATAGCACACTAGAAATAGCCGTAGAGAGAATTAGTAAATTGTAAAACAGAGCTAAAGAAAGCATTCAGGGGCACCTGGGGGGCTCAGGGGGTTAAGCGTCCAACTCTTGATTTTTGGCTCAGATCATGATATCAGGGTTGTGAGATTAAGCCTCGTGTCAGGCTCTGCGCTCAGCAGGGAATCTGCTTGAAATTCTCTCTCTGCCTCTCCCTCCGTCCCTCCCCTGCTCACTCTCTCAAATAAATAAATAAATAAATAAATAAATAAATAAATAAATAAATAAATAAATAAATAAAATCAATCTTAAAAAGTAAAGTGTCCAGGACGTAACACAGAGGCACAAAGAAACACAAAATTTGGAAAATAAAAACACTGAAAATCAGAAGACGTGGAAGATGAAACGAGAAAGTCTAAGAAAATGAAGGGATGGCAAGATTTTAAGAGATTGTCCCAAAGAATTTTCCAGGACTGGGATCCCTGGGTGGCGCAGCGGTTTAGCGCTGCCTTTGGCCCAGGGCGCGATCCTGGAGATCCGGGATCGAGTCCCACGTCGGGCTCCCAGTGCATGGAGCCTGCTTCTCCCTCGGCCTGTGTCTCTGCCTCTCTCTCTCTCTCTCTCTGACTATCATAAATAAAAAATAAAAATTAAAAAAAAGAATTTTCCAGGACTGACGAAGTACACAAGTCCAGAAACTCAAGAAGCTCAATAAATCCCAAACAGGAAAACAGTATTAGGTTCACACCTGTACACAAAATCTTAAAACAGCCAGATTTATTTTTTTTAAGATTTTATTTATTTATTCATGAGAGACAGAGAGAGAAAGAGGCAGAGGCACAGGCAGAGGGAGAAACAGGCTCCATGCAGGGAGCCCAATGTGGGACTCGATCCCAGGACTCCAGGATCATGCCCTGGGCCAAAGGCAGGCGCCAAACCGCTGAGCCACCCAGGGATCCCTAAAACAGCCAGATTTAAAAAGCTATTTACCTTTAAAACCATGACCTTCAGACTAAAAACTGACTTCTTAATGGTATCAATGAAATCCAGAAGAGAGTTGAGTAATATCTTCAAATTGCTGAGAGAAAAGCTGTTGGAGAGAAAAAAAAAATAGATCACATTCAAATAATTGGAAGTCAATGTCCTCAGACTTTTCAGCAAAGCACTGGAGAACAAGAAAGCAATGAAGTAATGCCTCCAAACTTGGGGTGGGGGGAATGATTTTCCAACCTAGAATTCTACACCTAAACTACCTGTTGTGAGACTAGACTAAAGACATGAAAGAGCTGAAATCGTTTACCTCGCCTGCATTCTTTCTCTGGAAGCTACTAGAGAAGGAGAACCACTGCAACCAGAGAGGAACCTAAGAAAGAGGTAGGGAGGAGATCTATAAAACAGGTCAAAAGGAAGCAAATGGAATCTCCTGGATGATGGAAGGGGTGCCCAGGTTGTCAGCTGGAGGGCAAGTCAAAAGGCTCCAGAAGAGGGGCGCCTGGGTGGCTCAGTCGGTTAAGTGTCCCTCTTGGTTTTTGCTCAGGTCATCATCTCAAGGTCCTGGGATCAAGCCTTGTGTTGGGCTCTGTGTTCAGGTTCAGCACAGAATCTGCTTGTCCCCCTCCCTCCCTTTGCCCCTCCCCCTGCTCGTACACACACACTCTCTCTCTCTCATAAATAAATAAAATCTTAAAAAAAAGGGGGGGGTTCCAGGAGAGAGCACTCCAAGGGAAAGAAACACATGGAATGCTGGGCATCTTTGGCCAGCTGGAGAGGAGATGTAGACAGCTGGGGGAAGTGCTGGCTGATGATAAACAGTTGAGAATAAGCAACGTGGGAGTGGGGGGAGACAAGTGTTAAGTCTAAGGTAAATGAACCATTGAGAAAGAAAAGAAAAGTCATCCGAGTGATGGCTCAGTTATAACCAGGGTTTCCATGGACTTGATAATGTGAACACCAATGCTCTAACCCAGATCACTGCAAACTGTATGGGAAGGATTGGAGGGGGGTGAGAAAGAGCTACATTATTATTATTATTAAAACCTGATCAATAATTCCTAAAACATGAAAATAAAAAATAGCACTATAAATTATTTTATAATAATTAGGGGCACCTGGGTGTCTCAGTTAGGCATCTGCTTTCAGCTTGTGTTGGGATCTCGGGGTCCTGGGATCGGGCCCCATGTCGGGGCTCCACACTCAGCGGGGAGTCTGCTTGTCTTTCTCCCTCTCCCTCTGCACCTCTCCCCGACTCACGCACTCTCTCCTCTCTCTCAAATAAATAAAATCCTTAAAAACAAAACCAAAAACAATTTAGAGAATTGGGGGTAAATATCAAAAGAAGCAGCTGTAAGGATTGAAAGTGGTTGATTCTAGGGAGTGGACAATTAAGTGGGAGGAAACCAGGGATTGACATGTTTTGCAATAAATCTTTTTTTAAAAAATATTTTATTCATGACACACACACACACACACACACACACATACACACATAGAGGCAGGGACACAGGGAGAGGGAGAAGCAGGCTCCCTGCAGGGCGCCCGACGTGGGACTCGATCCTGGGTCTCTGGGATGAGGCCCTGGGCCGAAGGCGGCGCTAAAACACTGAGCCACCCGGGCTGCCCCTAAAAATAAAATCCTTAAAAGAAAATAAAATGGTAGTAAGAAATAGAGAAAATTAAAAGTTCTTAATGATTGGTTCTATTGCGGAATTTAGATATAAATATAGATATCATTAAAAACTCAAAGTTGATGGGGCACCTGGGTGGCTCAGTGGCTGAGCGTCTGCCTTTGGCTCAGGTCGTGATCCTGGGGTCCCGGGATCAAATGCCACATCGGGCTCCTCACAGGGAGCCTGCTTCTCCCTCTGCCTGTGTCTCGGCCTCTCTCTGTGTGTCTGTCATGAATAAATAAATAACATCTTTAAAAAAAAAACTCTCAAAATTGAGAGAATATGTTGGTGGAAAAATTAAAGATAACCAGCACAAAGAAAAGCCAGGTACATAACATCCAAATAACCAAGGGGAGAAAAACAGTGGAATTCTATTAATCCAAAAAAAAAAGGCAGGAAAGGAGGCACAGAAAGAAGATATTAGGGTAAATAGAAAATATAAAATAGGATGCCAGGGAAGCCTGGGCGGCTCAGCGGCTGAGCATGGCCCAGCGCGTGATCCTGGAGTCCCGGGATCGAGTCCCGCATTGGGCTCCCGGCATGGAGCCCGCTTCTCCCTCTGCCTGTTGTCTCTGCTTCTCTCTGTGTCTCTATCATGAATAAAGAAATAAAATATTTCTTTAAAAAAAATGAGGGAGGGATCCCTGGGTGGCGCAGTGGTTTGGCGCCTGCCTTTGGCCCAGGGCGCGATCCTGGAGACCTGGGATCGAATCCCACGTCGGGCTCCTGATGCATGGAGCCTGCTTCTCCCTCTGCCTATGTCTCTGCCTCTCTCTCTCTCTCTCTCTCTCTCTGTGTGACTATCATAAATAAATAAAGATTTAAAAAAAAAATGAGGGAAGTAGGGAACGCCTGGCTAGCCCAGTCCATCCAGCATGCAACTCTTGACCTAGGGTTGTAAGTTTGATCCCCACAGTGGGTGTGGAGGTTGCTTAAAAATAAAATCTTTTGTTTTAAATTTTGTTTATTTATTTATGAGAGACACATACAAAGAGAGAGAGAGAGAGAGGCGGAGACACAGGCAGAGGGAGAAGCAGGCTCCACGCAGGGCGCCCGACATGGGACTGGATCCTGGGTCTCCGGGATCAGGCCCTGGGCCAAAGGCGGCGCTAAAACACTGAGTCACCTGGGCCGCCCCTAAAAGTAAAATCCTTAAAAGAAAATAAAATGGAAGTAAGAAATAGAGAAAATTAAAAGTTATTAATGATTGGTTCTATTGCGGAATTTATTTATTTATTTATTTATTTATTTATTTACTTACTTACTTTTATTTATTTTATTTATGATAGTCCCACACAGAGAGAGAGAGATCCCGGGTCTCCAGGATCGCGCCCTGGGCCAAAGGCTAAACTGCTGCGCCACCCAGGGATCCCCTCTATTGCGGAATTTAGATATAAATATAGATATCATTAAAAACTCAAAGTTGATGGGGCACCTGGGTGGCTCAGTGACTGAGCGTCTGCCTTTCGCTCAGGTCACGATCCTGGGGTCCTGGGATCGAGTCCCACATCGGGTTCCTCATAGGGAGCCTGCTTCTCCCTCTGCCTGTGTCTCGGCCTCTCTCTGTGTGTCTGTCATGAATAAATAAATAAAATCTTTAAAAAAAAAAAGCTCTCAAAATTGAGAGAATATGTTGGTGGAAAAATTAAAGATAACCAGCACAAAGAAAAGCCAGGTACATAACATCCAAATAACCAAGGGGAGAAAAACAGTGGAATTCTATTAATCCAAAAAAAAAAGGAAGGAAAGGAGGCACAGAAAGAAAGAAATTAGGGTAAATAGGAAATAGAAAATAGGATGCCAGGGACGCCTGGGTGGCTCAGTGGCTGAGCATCTGCCTTTGGCTCAGCGCATGATCCTGGAGTCCCAGGATCGAGTCCCGCATCAGGCTCCCCACGTGGGGCCTGCTTCTCCCTCTGCCTGTGTCTCTGCCTCTCTCTCTGTATGTCTCTCATGAATAAATAAATAAAATATTTCTATAAAGTAAATGAAATAAAATAAAATAGGATGACAATAAGGTGTAATAATCAATGACTCTATGTTATGACCTTGAAGAGAATAATACCATAAATATGTCAGCCTTCTGAACAACCTATAAATTCAATGAAATCCCAATTAAAAACCCAGTGGTAATATCTTATGCCTCTTAAATTAATTGCTTCCTAAATTAATTTGGAAGAGAAAACGCAAAGGAATAGCAAAAAAATTTTTTTTTATTTTTTTTTATTTATTTATGATAGTTACACAGAGAGAGAGAGAGAGGCAGAGACATAGGCAGAGGGAGAAGCAGGCTCCATGCACCGGGAGCCCGACGTGGGACTCAATCCCGGGCCTCCAGGATCACGCCCTGGGCCAAAGGCAGGCGCTAAACCGCTGTGCCACCCAGGGTTCCCGCAAAAAAAAATTTTGAAAGCAAATAATAAATATTCGCTTGGGACAACTGGCTATTTGAAAAAAATTAAATTACAGTGCTACCTTACATCATATACAATAGGAGAGAAAATAAAGAACTAAACATAAAAATCTAACAATAAAAGCATTAGAAGGACATAATAGTGTTTTTACAATCTTTGTGTGAAGAAGAGCTTCCTGAACAAGACTGAATCTAAAATTTCATAAACAAAAAGATTTACATATTTTACTACATAAAAGTTTTCAGGGGTGCCTGGGTGGCTCAGTCAAACATCAAGTCTTGATCTCAGTTGAGGTCTTCATCTAAGGATTGTGGGTTTGAGCTCAGCATTGGGATGCATGTTGGGCGTGGACCTTATTTTTTTTTAAGATTTTATTTATTTATCCATGAGAGGCAAAGAAGGAGGCAGAGGCAGGGAGAAGCAGGCTCCCCACGGAGCAGGGGACTCTGGGATCACGAAGTGAGCCAAAGGTAGCTGCTTAACCAACAGCCATCCAGGTGCCCCGAGCCTATTATTTAAAAAAATTTTTTTCAGGGCCGCCTGGGTCGCTCAATGGTTAAGCTCCTGCCTTCGGCCCAGGGCGTGATCCCGAAGTCACAGGATCGAGTCTCGCGTCGGGCTCCCTTGCTTGGAGCCTGCTTCTCCCTCTGCCTGTGTCTCTGCCTCTCTCGTGAACATATAAATAAATAATCTTTAAAAATATTTTTTTCAAACCTCCCCATGGGAAAAAAAAAGGCATAAAAATCAAAAGCACCATTTAGGTTTCAGTTCAAACACTTCTTAAAACTAAAATATGTCTTAACATTTTTAAAAAGCAACAGGCTGGGGGAAGTCGGTGTGGTTCAGCCCACTAAGCGTCTGCTTTCGTTAGGTTCATGATCTTGGGGTCCTGGCTCAGCCCTGCGTGGGGCTCCCCGATCCGCAGCGGGTTTGCTTCTCCCTCTCCAGCCCGTGTGCCCCTCCCCCGCTGTGCCGCTCCGTCCCTCCTCTCAAATGAATAAAATCTTTACTCACTTGATCTTAGCCAAAAGGGCGAGAAGCCGTGAAATAAAACCTTTTCTAAAAAATCAAAAATCAATGAAAACCCAAAAGCAACAGGTCGTGAAAACAAGATTTGCAATAGGTCTGATGGAGAACAGGCTCATCGACGCGGAAAACTACAAACTGGAAAAGCTCCAACAACCCAGCATCAAACCAGTAAAGGACAGTAATAGACAAATCAGAAAGGACAAGCACCGATGGCAACACGCACACAGAATACGTGCAACTACAAGGTTATCCGGCTAACGTAAATCAAAGCAATGACCGAAAAGAACTTTCTGGTCTGTGAGAAGGCGGCGCGTTAGAAAGACTAACGATACCCAGTGCTGCTGAGGCTGTGGGGAGACGGGCCCTCAGTCATCCGAGGCGTACAGGTCGTTGATGAGCACCCAGGCCGGATCAGGTGACACTGTCAACGATATACCCTTTGCCCCAACAGGAACGGGGGGCGGGGGAGCCCATCCGCATTCAGGGGCGATCGAGGGCTCCCAGTAGCTCGGCAGCTTCGAGTAAAGATGCTCCACAGCAGTTGAACTTAGGATATAGTGTCTTGGGGGCGGGTGTCACACTGTGGGGGAGCCTTTCTGGTTTTTGTAAGATCACTTCCAAGTCAAGGGGACCAGCTCCCTGAGACTACATTGTGACCTTGAGATTGGGAGCTCCCAGCAGACAAGCTCCATCGTGAAAGCTGCAGGCTAGCTTTGGGCTAACGCCACGCCAGCAGTCACAAGGAGCTTGTGGCTTGCCCTACGGAAGGTTCTAGAGAGACAGAGGTCAGCAGAAGGACACCACACTGTCTGAGGACAGCGTTCCGCATCTGCTAAAAAGCCTACCCGGGGAAGGGCTGCTTTGGAGCCTAGGGGACCAACAAAGAGTACAATTCTAGGGTGGCTTTTTTTTTCTCTTTTTTTTTTTTTGCGATAGAATTGCTTACAGCGCAACTTCACCATTGTAACACTGTGAAGAGCGTGAAGAAGTCCCCTTCGCTACATTCAGCACATGCGGGACGTGTGCAACGTCTAGTTCCAGCCCGGCCGCATCACCCCAAAAGTAGATCCTGGACCCCCCCCCCCCCGCGGAGGCCTCCCTCTTGGAATTGCTACTACAAAGGAACACATAAAGAAATTAATTTATTTCAATCAATGTCCACACGCAAAGGACAACAGTTCAAAGTCCACTGAGCTGGGGGAAGAGGCGCGCGGAGGAAGGTGGCGCGTGGCGGGAAGCGGCGCGCGGAGGGAGCCGGGCCTCACCACGCGGGGGGCGTGGCGCGGCCGGAGCCGCCCGGGCTGGCGCGAGGCCCCACAGCTCAGCGCGCGGAGGGAGCGGCGCGGAGGGATCCACAGCGCACCCGACACTACTTAAGACAGTCCGCGCCGCTCGCTCGTCAGACGCCAGTGCGGGGGCAGCGATGGCGGACTCCAAGCTTCTTGCGCCGATGCCCGAGGAGGCCAAGCCCGACTCGAAGACTCTGCAGGTGCTGCGCGACATGGCCAACCGCCTGCGCATCCACTCCATCAGGGCCACGTGCGTTTCAAGCTCTGGGTAAGGTTCCCTCGTCCAATTTCTCGTGGCCCCAAGCGGCCGGCCTGGCGGCGACAAAAACCTAAAGCGAAGAGAGCCGTTGAGGCGGGGGGCGGCACCCCTGGGTGGGCTCGGTCGGAGGGGGCTGAGCGGACTCGGTCCGCTCGTTGAGGGGCTGGGCGGGCTCGGTTGTGGGGGCCTGGACCGACTTCGTCTGGTCTTCGGAGACAGCATGGGGCCGTCGGGGGGCTGAGCGGACTCGGTCCAGTCATCTGGGGACTAGGCGGGCTCGGTCGGGCGTCGAGGGACTGACTAGGCGGGCTCGGTCGACGGTTGAGGGACTAGGTGGGCTCGGTCGACGGTTGAGGGACTAGGCGGGTTCAGTCAGGCGGTTGGGGGCTGGGCGAGTTCGGTCCAGTCGTGGGGGTTTGGTGGGCTCGGTCGAGTCCTGGGGGGGCTGGGCCGACTCAGTCTGGCCGTGGGGGGTTGGGCGGGCTCGGTCGAGTCGTGGGGGGCTGGGCCGGCTCGGTCCGGTCGTGGGGGGCTGGGCCCGCTAAGTCTGGTCGTGGGGGGTTGGGCGGGCTCAGTTGAGTCGTGGGGGGCTGGGCCGGCTCAGTCCGGTCGTGGGGGGCTGGGCCGGCTCAGTCCGGTTGTGAGGGGCTGGGCGGGCTCAGTCGAGTCGTGGGGGGGCTGGGCCGGCTCAGTCCGGTCGTGGGGGGGCTGGGCCGGCTCGGTCCGGTTGTGGGGGGCTGGGCGGGTTCAGTCGAGTCGTGGGGGGGCTGGGCCGGTTCAGTCCGGTCGTGGGGGGGCTGGGCCGGCTCAGTCCGGTCGTGGGAGGCTGGGCGGGCTCAGTCGAGTCGTGGGGGGGCTGGGCCGGCTCAGTCCGGTCGTGGGGGGGCTGGGCCGGCTCAGTCTGGTTGTGGGGGGCTGGGCCGGCTCGGTCGTAAAAGCCCTGCTTTACGGCCGTGGCGGCGTGGATGCCGCCCCAATGCTGGCCGCTGCGCCGTGCCCTTGCTGCCTTACGGGGTTTGGTGGGAGGAACCTGGGGGGGGGGGCGGGGGGGCGGCGCTGAATCCCGGGATCGCCGCGGGGCTGGCGCCGGAACGCTGAGCGGGGCGGGGCTTTTCCGGTGAGTGGCTGCGCTCGAGGCCCGCGTCCCGAGGCCAGCACGTGGGCTGGAACAAAGGGAGGCCCGCGAGGGGCGAGTGCGAGTGGGAGCAAAGGAGCTTTACAGTAGCTCGAATCTTGCTGAGGAGGCTCGACTGCGTGTCCTTAGCGTGTTTGGCTGGCCCGTAAGGGGCTTGCTTGAGCGACCTTGGTACAAGGCGGCGCTAGCCTTAGTTTCGGTGTTCTCCCCAGGTTTTGGGGTGAGAGTTTGAGGACGATTGATGTTGGTTGTCTAGCTATTAGGTAGGATTCACCAGCGAAGCCATCAGGTCAGGAGTTTTCTTTTTGGTGGAGAGCTTTTTACTTCTGATTCAATCTCCTTACTAGCTATGGGTTTCTTTAAAATTTTTATTTCTGGGGCCCCTGGCGGGCTGGATGGGTAGTGCACTTGACTCTTGATGGGGGGGCGGGAGCTTAAGCCCTACATTGGGCACGAAGCCTACTTAAAAAAAATTCCTATTTTTTATTCGGCCTTCTTGAATTCTGTTTCTAGAAATTTTTTGTAGGTTAAACCGATTTATTGCTGTACGTTTCTTTATGGTACTGTGTAGTCATTTTTATTTCTGTACAGTTGGTAATATTTTACTTTTTTTGGTACCATTCTTTCTTTTCCGAAAAAAAAATTTCAAGTTAGTTTAGTATGCTTAAAAATTAAAAGTTTTTTCATTTTTACTTAATATAGTGGAAAGATTGGTTCTGTTAATCTTTTTAAAGAACCAATCTTTCTTGATTTTCTTTTTCTATAGGTTTGCATCTATTTCTGTTTTAACGTTTATTCTATTTGGTAGCTTTGGGTTTAGTTTTTCTAGTTAAGTTGTAAGTTAAGGGTTTTGATTTGAGATCTCTATTTTTTAATGCGAACATTTACATTGTATATTTGCCTTAGTACTGCTTTTCCTGTATTCCATAGAGTTTGCTGGGTTTCTTTCCAATTTTCTCCTAATTTTCTGTTTTCTTCTTTGACTCATTGGTTAAGAGGGTGTTTATGGGTTATGTGTGGCTCATTTGGTTGAGCGTCTGCCTTCCATTAGGTCATGATCCCAGGGTTCTGGGTTGGAGCCTGTTTCTCCCTTTCCCTCCCCCCTTATGCTTTCTGTTGCACGCTCTCTTTCCCTGGTAAACTATTTTTTTAAAAGGTGTGGTGTTTAATTTTCATGAATGTGTAGGTTTTCCTGTTTTCCTTCTGTTACTGATTTCTAACTTCTGTAATAGTGGAATAAAATATTTTGCATGATGTCTCTTTTTAAAATCTTGTTTTCCTTCCTGAGCTATGATGTTAAAAGTACGGTCTAGATATGTTCCAGATTGCGTATTTTGGAATTTTTTTACACTTTTTCATTTTGCTCCTTTCACTTTCAAAATTAATAATGGTTTGCATTTTTTAAATGTATCTAGCAGTTTTTATTTTTTGTTTTTTTAAAGGTATCTAACAATTTTTTAAACCATGTCATCCACTTAGGGCTACTTGGAAGGCAAGAGGTTTAGGTTTCCATTTTTAATTGTGAACCTTGAAAGAAGAAATGGTTAACACACATGAGCTGGACAGAAAATCTTTTCTGAAAGTTGAGGCAAGCGCTATGGAAATTTGGTTTTGTTCCCCTTCTCTGTCCCCTCTTCCCTCCTAAATTAAGGAGGGAGTGGCTGGACTCCCATGTCAACTGCTTTCTAAGAGCAGTGGTTATTAATAAAAAAAAAAGCAGTGGTTATTTTGGTAGTTACCTCTTGGCTTTTTGATGATAGCCATTCTAAAAGATGATGTAATACCTCATTGTGTTTTTTTGTTTTAAGATTTTATTTATTATTCCTGAGAGAGACAGAGAAAGAAAGGCAGAGACACAGGCAGAGGGAGAAGCAGGCTCCATGCAGGGAGCCCGATGTGAGACTCGATCCCAGTACCCCAGGATCACACCCTGGGCCAAAGGCAGGCGCCAAACTGCTGAGCCACCTGGGGATCCCTCATTGTGGTTTTTTATTTGTTTTTCTCTGATGAATAGTGATAGCATCAGTTCCTGTGCCTATTGGTCATTCATGTATCTTTTTTGGGAAATTGTTCAGGTTCTTTGCCTGTTTTTTAACTGATTTGGGGGGTCTATTGTGTATGAGTTTCTATATATTTTGGATATTAATCCTTTATCAGATATATGGTTTGCAGTATTTTTCCCATTCTGTAGGTAGGTGGTTGTTTCACTTTGTTGATGGTTTTCTTTGCTGTGCAGAAGTTTTTCAGTTTGATGTAGTCTCACTCATTTTTTTATTTTGTTCCTTGGGGTTTAGTTGTCTTACCCCAAAAAAATCAGTATGAGGATCTATGTCAAGGAGATCTTTTCCTGTTTTCTGTTTTTTAAAGATTTATTTATTCATGAGAGACCCAGGCAGAGGGAGAAGCAGGCTCCACGCAGGGAGCCCAATGTGGGACTCGATCCCAGGACTCCAGGATCACGCTAAAGGCATGCGCTAAACCACTGAGCAACCCAGGGATCCCCTTTTCCTGTTTTCTTTTGGGCATCTAATGGTTTTTGTTCTAACATTTGAATCCTAACTTATTTTGTTAATTTCTGTAAGTGGCATAAGGTAGGGTTTCTAGTTTTGTGTTTTCACTTGTGAATATCCAATTTCCCCAGCTTCATTTATTGAAGAGATTGTTCTTTCTCCATTGAATATTTTTGCCTTTCTTGTTAAATATTAGTTTCTTATATTTGCACGGGTTTATTTCTGCTTTGTGGTATTTCTGATTAATGATATCACATAAATTCAAACAAGTTAAAGAATATTCATGTGCTTACAATGTCACCAGGTGAACCTCCCCCAAATATGCAGGTGCTCCATTGATAGAAGGGGGCTGGTCTTAGAGGTCCTTCTCTCCGGTGGAGGGGGGGGGAGGTTATGAGGTTACTGGGCCTTACAGCACCTTAAAAGCCATGGATTTGGGAAGCAGCAGTGCTGGATCCTTTTTCCTTGGCTGGATTCTTCCATGCCTGGGAGAAATGACTGCTGCTTCCAGTCTGGAGAGCCTATGTACTAAAAGGCCTACTCGTGTACCATGTCCCTGGTAAATCACTTACCTGTAAAAAATGACCTGTGTTCTGTCTATTTTAAAGCCACCCCACATCCTGCAGCAGTGCTGCTGAGATCATGTCCGTGCTGTTCTTCCACATCATGAGATACAAACAGGAGGACCCGGAGAACCCAGACAATGATCGTTTCATCGCCTCTAAGGTAAGTCAGCACAGGAGCCCAGGGCCTGCTCAGATGCTTGCTCTTAAAATCATTCGAAAAGCCACCATGTGGCAACAAGGCCTGAAACGGGTGCAGCTTATCCTTTTGGTTCTTCTTTTTTTTGCCCCATGTTGAAGTCTGTTTAGTCAGCTGTAACAAAATAGCCACAGACTGGGTGGCTTATAAACAATAGGAATTTATTTCCAACAGTGTAGGAGGCTGGAAATTCAAGATCAAGGTCACATGGTCCCATTCTGGTGAGGGTCCTTATCCTGGTTGCAGATTTTTCACTGTATCCTCACATAGTAGAAGGGGAAGTAGTCTTTTTAGGGCCTCTTTTATAAGGGTAAACTAATCCCATTTGTGAAGGTTCTGCCCTTGTGACCTAATCACCATCCATAGACCCCCACCTCCTAATACCATCACCTTGAGCCTTGGACTTTCAACATACAGGTTTGGGGGGGCACTAATATTCAGATCATGGCATTTTATAAAGATCTAAATGGTGTTCTAGCAAGGACTACAGTGGAGGGAAGGATGACTTATGGCAACTGGCCATCCTTCCTTTCATTCATTGGTGCCCTGCCTTATCCCACCTAGCACTAAAGCCCCCCCTTGACAGGGTCATGCTCCCATCCTCTGCTGCCTGGGTAGAGGTGGGCAACAGTGGATCTGACTAGCTGAGCTCAAGGAAAATTGAGTTTAATTTTGGGAAAGAGTCCACATGTTAATTACCTTTACTTACTTTCTCTTTTTTTTTTTTTTTTTTTTAAGGCAGGGATACCAGTATTTTTTTTTAATTTTTTTTTTTTTATTT
The DNA here is from genome assembly GCF_011100685.1 of Canis lupus familiaris. Taxonomy (NCBI): domain Eukaryota; kingdom Metazoa; phylum Chordata; class Mammalia; order Carnivora; family Canidae; genus Canis; species Canis lupus. The sequence goes on from NC_049260.1 coordinate 123,200,211, forward strand.
ATGATAGTCACACAGAGAGAAAGGCAGAGGGAGAAGCAGGCCCCATGCACCAGGAGCCCGATGTGGGATTCGATCCCAGGTCTCCAGGATCGCGCCCTGGGCCAAAGGCAGACGCCAAACCGCTGCGCCACCCAGGGATCCCACTTTCTCTTTTTTTTTTTTTTTTTTGAGATTTTAATTATTTATTCATGAGAGAAAGGGAGGGGGGCAGAGACACAGGCAGAGGGAGAAGCAGGCTCCACGCAGAGAGCCTGATGTGGGACTTGATCCCGGGACTCCAGGATCACGCCCCGGGCCAAAGGCAGGCACCAAACCGCTGAGCCACCCAGGGATCCCCTTATCTTTACTTTCTATTTCTATGTAGATCTGACCTGACACAGTGAGGGTCTTTATCATTATACTTAGTATCAGGTACCTCATGACATTGGTGGAGAGGAAAGAGGAGTAATATTAAAAGGAAGGTCAGTCTAGAACATGCAGTTCTTTTGATGCTGTCTGAAAGTTTGTGTGTCGTAAGCAAAACATTTAAAACTCAACTGGTTGAGCACCACATACAAACAGAAACTCCAGATTTGGGCAGTAGTAATTCGTTGAAAGAGTAAAGTCTAGAGGTGCCTGGATAGCTCAGTCAGTTCAGTATCTGACTTTTGAGCTAGCTCATGGTCGTGAGTTCGAGCCCCATGTTGGGCTCCACACTGGGCATGGAGCCTACTTCAAAAAAAAAAAAAAAGGCGCCTGGGTGGCTCAGTCGGTTAAGCATCTGCCTTTAGCTCAGGTCATGATGTCAGGACCCTGGGATCAAGCCCCATGTTGGGCTCCCTGCTGAGCAGAGAGGCTGCTTCTCCCTTTGCCTCTGCTGCTCCCCGTGTGTGTGTGTGTACGTGTGCGCGCGCGTGCATGCTTGTGCACATGTGCTTGTGCATACTCTGTCAAATACATTTTTGGGAAAAAATATAAAAAATCAGAATATGGGCATAGCTGAAGTATCTGGGGTTATAATTATAATCTATGTCTGAAATGTTATCTCAAATGAGGTTTGGTAAAAAATAAAATTTGTGAGTGTGCATGTAGAAAGGGCAAGGTGAAGTAAAGTGGTGCATTAGCAATCTAGGTGAAGAGCATATGGGATTTCATTGTACTGTTCTTACAACTTTTTTACGAGCTTGACCTTCTTTCATGATAAAAGTTGAACAAACGTGGGTGTACAAACACAGGATGAGCATTCAGATCTCTGGTTTAAAAAATAGTAAGATGGGGCAGCCTGGGTGGCTTGGGGGTTTAGTGCTGCCTTCAGCCCAGGGCGTGATCCTGGAGACTCGGAATCGAGTCCCACGTCGGGCTCCCTGCATGGAGCCTGCTTCTCCCTCTGCCTGTGTCTCTGCTTCTCTCTCTCTCTCTCTCTCTCCATCCTGTTTCTCATGAATAAATAATTTTAAATAAAAAGTAGTAAGATGGCTAGACTGTCCCATAACTGCTGGTATCATATTCATAGTCATTGGCCTTAGAGGGATAAAGAGGCTTTCTGGGGTTTTTTTGGCTTTTTTTTTTTGTATATTTTTTTATTGGAGTTCGATATGCCAACATTATAGTATAACACCCAGTGCTCATCCTGTCAAGTGCCCCTCCTCAGTGCCTGTCACCCAGTCCCCCTTCCACCACCCCTTGTTCGTCTTCCAGAGTTAGGTGTCTCTCATGTTTTGTCACACTCTGATTATGCTGAGTGAAGTAAGTCAATTGCAGAAGGACAAATGTTCTGTTTCATTCATATGGGGAATATAAAAAATAGTGAAAGGGATTAAAGGGGAAAAGAGAAAATGAGTGGGAAATACAGAGGCTTTGTGGTGTGCTGTAGTAGGCTGGGCACTGTTCAGGTGCCAGAACTTATATATACATCAGATTTAAGAAGCAGATAAAATTGGAAGCAAAGAGAAAACACAAAGGAGCATAGTCTATCTTGGCATTGGCTGAGAATGGTATAAATGGACTTACTACAGTAGAGGAGCCAAGGTCTTCACGATTGGTGCTTGTGAGGTGTAAATGTCCAGCGCAGACAACTGTGTTAGGAGGCTAACTGTTCAGGCCTCGCACTATCAGTATTACTATGAGGTACTATGAAGGCTTGTGGGGAGGGTCTTGGGATCCCCCTATTCCCCCCACCAGGCCTTTGTTTTTGTTTTATCAGCTCTTGTTTTCTCCAGTCAAGCAGGCCAGGGAAGAAGCCAAATGACCTTTTTTGTAAACTTGTTCTTGAGGCATACTTTGTGCCAGAACAAAGGTGAGAAGTACCATCTGAAAAATGAGTACGCACAGCGCATTGCTTGCATTTTTATTTTAGCTTTGTCTCCCTTAAATTAGTGTATCCACACACACGCACACACCCAGCATAAGGGTTCTTAGGGAATCCCCATGTGGGAGTACTTCTCTGATGCCAGGCATCATGCTGGTTCCTGCCAATCTTCTCAGTCCTACAGCCTCCTGTTGCCTGAAGGGGACTCTTCATTGTACCCACAAAATGAAGTCTTAAAGAGGAAGTGAGCTCATTTACTGCCCCTCCCCACCCCTGCTTTAAAGGAAGGGGGAAGCAGAGTTGGTCTGAGTGTGGAGCCCTGGCTCAGTCCAAGAGCATACCAGGCAACTGGGGGCCAGATGCTAGGAACCATGGAGTGGAAGGAGAAAATTCAGTGGGATGGTTCTGAGGCCAGAGATACAAAACAGAAAGGGAGTCTCTGGGGCCACAAAGTGTGTGAAGAAAATAGAGAAGGTAAAGAGCCCTAGGAGGAGCAGAGCAGTAGGGTGGAGCTGGACAGGAGAGGGATGAGACTAACAAGTGCCATTGGCCCATCTTCGGTAGCAGCAACACCTAATTCTTGGCTTGAATGGAACGGATATTTGCATGGTGGGAAGGGTCAGATGGGAAACCTAGATAACCAGCATGTCAGATGGGGGCCGGAGTGGACAGGCTGGTGCAAGAACTTGGGCTCTACTTGGCAGGAGATGGAGATGGGGGGGGGGGGGGGGGGGGGGGAATTTTAACAAGCTCCCCCTGGTGGCTATGTTGAGAACAGCTACGGGGGAAAGTTGGGAGGTCACTGCAGTGACAGATGTTTGTGGCCAGTTTGAGGTGGTGGCAGTGGAAGCATTGAATAGGTTCCTTATGTCTTTGGAAGCTTGGGAATTTTCACCCTGCTTTGTGGTGCCTAGAGGGCATTTTCTCCAGGAGATAGAGATTTTCTCTATGCATAGACACAGGCAGGAGGAGGGGAGAGTGGTGTAAAGTGATTCATTTCTGGCATTCTAGATGACCACTTCTGAAACCTCATTTGACTGAGTTTTTCAGACCAGGGAAATTGCAATCTTCTTCAGTGTTTTTGGTTTCTGTTTAAGAACCCATGTTCTCCAAAAAGATTGAATACCTGGTTTGTGCATGACTCGAGAAAAGACCTGGTGAAAATGGCAAGGCTCATGCTTATATTTTGTGCTTTGCTCTTGGGCTCCGTTTAGGCTGCTGTTTGGAGAAACTGTCCTTTGGTATGTTCCCACAGGTCCAGTTGACCATGGATTACTATGGCTTCCCCTGTCTGTGATGTTGATCTGAGACTTGGGGTGCATGTGGTTGTGGTAAAGAGGATTTTACCCCCAAAAGGCAGCCTGTGTGTCTAGATTCATTTGATCCTTTCCCTTACAGAGGCTGTCATTTGTTGATGTGGCAACCGGATGGCTCGGGCAAGGACTGGGGGCCGCTTGTGGGATGGCATATACTGGCAAGTACTTTGACAAAGCCAGGTAAGGCGCTTACCCAGTAACTGCTTACCTATCCCCATTCTACCACTCAGGTACTGTGGCTTTATTTATTGCTTATTAGTTGGGGAACAGTAATTGTTTTAAAAGCTTAGACTACCAAGTGTCCAAACAGTAAAGAAATCGTGTTTCTGGAAACTATTCTGGCTTCTCTGGTTTGAGTTCTAAGTGCTGCCTGCAGTGTGGAAACTGGTTTATTTCTATTATTTTTAAGAGTGATGACTTTGTTTTCTACCTCTCAGTGAGCTTCATTATAGAGTGAATAGCTGGAGCATTTGCCTTGGGGACCCTGTAAGTTAATAATGAAAGGGTTCTTTTTCTACAGGGGCTCTTTCATCTCTCATTATGGTCTAAGTCCCTATTCTATGGTTATTTTTTTTTAATTTTGCAGCATTTTTTGTGGGATATGGATTGTGTTTTATTGATATTAACATTCTTGTGTTTTTGTTGTGTAGAAGTTTACTTTTCACGACAGAACATATGCTCCTGAGGTAGACTGTTTTGTTACTATCGTAAATATGTAAGGTCAGAAATAGAAGATGGCAGTACTTAAAACGAAGCTTACGAAGAAACTTTATCTAGAAAGTCATTTGGGTGTTAAGGGCACTACTTTTTCCCTATCCCCTGTTGTTTGTGGGTCCCAGGGAAGCAGCAGAGGAATGCTAGAATGAGAAAATAGCCAACGGTGAAGCCTGTCTTGTGAGGCCCAAGTTTTTATTTTATTTTATTTTTTTAAATTTTTTTTAATTTTATTTATTTATGATAGTCACATAGAGAGAGAGAGAGAGAGGCAGAGACACAGGCAGAGGGAGAAGCAGGCTCCATGCACCGGGAGCCTGACGTGGGATTCGATCCGGGGTCTCCAGGATCGCGCCCTGGGCCAAAGGCAGGCGCCAAACCGCTGCGCCACCCAGGGATCCCTGGGGCCCAAGTTTTTAAAGTTATTTCCTTAGCTGTGGAGTTTGGACAGAATTGACAAGGAAAATAGGCTTCGGAACTTAATGATGTGAAGCGACATTCAGTCTGTTCCTTTGTTTCTCTCCGTGAAATATATTTGTTTGAGTGACCAGAGGATCCGTAAGCACAGTCTTAACCTTTCTTGGCTTGCCCCAGCTACCGGGTGTTCTGCCTCATGGGAGATGGTGAATCCTCAGAAGGCTCTGTTTGGGAGGCACTGGCTTTTGCTTCCCACTACAATCTGGACAATCTCGTGGCCATCTTCGACGTGAACCGCGTGGGCCACAGTGGTGGCTTGCCCCTTGAGCACTGCATAGACATCTATCAGAAGCGCTGTGAAGCATTTGGGTAACAGTATCCTGTTTTATGTCCCCTTTTCTCTGCTCCATCCCGCCTTCACCTTGTAACCTGGCCTCCTCCTGGGTTGACAGGTGGAATACTTACGTGGTGGATGGCCGTGATGTGGAGGCACTGTGCCAGGTGTTCTGGCAGGCGAGTGAAGTGAAGAACAAGCCCACTGCTGTAGTGGCCAAGACCTTCAAGGGCCGTGGCATTCCAAGTAAGCAAATGTTTCTTTCCTGCTTAGGGTTATTAAAAACATCTGTCTGCACAGCAATGCAGCAGGAGACTCAGGATGGCCAGGCAGACAAGCTGGCTTAGTGCTCAGTGATTATGCCTTTAATATGTGTTGGAGGCTCTTGTTCTGCTTAGCCCTTCGTTTTTTTTTTTTTTTTTTTTTTAAGATTTTATTTATTCCTGAGAGACAGAGAGAGAAGCAGAGACACACAGGCAGAGGGAGAAGCAGGCTCCATGCCAGGAGCCTGACACGGGACTCCAGGATCACGCCCTGGGCCAAAGGCAGGCGCTAAACCGCTGAGCCACCCAGGGGTCCCTGCTTAGCCCTTCTAGATAGCAGATCTAATTAGGGTTGCAGGAGAAGCCCAGACGCCCAGCTAGTGAGCAGTGATTTTTTTGCATACAGGAGGAATGGCTAGGATAGTCCATCAGAGGACTGAGAGAGAGTGATCTGCAAAGGAGTGCAGAATGAGAAAGTGTGCTTGTTATGTGCCTGAAAACTCATACGCAAATAAAGGCACGCGTACATGCACTCACCCTTGCCTGTCCCCACACTGTCTTGCAGGACACATAGGGAGCTAGTGAAGTGGCGCACCTCTGGGAAAAGATACCTGTGGAACTGAGGGTTGGGGAAGGAAGGGTGTCTTGAAAGTCCTCTTGCAGTTTTCAAAGCTGACACCTGAAATTAATAATTTCAAGTACAAATAGTTGCAAAGGGTGTGATTACGGGTATGTTTTAATATCGGTGCTTTAGAATAAAATGGTTCCTATGATTCCTCCCTAAGTTACTGTCTTACTATGGTATCCCCAGTTCAGTAAATGACCACTTGACCAATTTGCTCCTGGGAGAATTCTTGGTATTTGCCTTCACTTAACTTTATGTTTCTCCTACGTGCAATTTCAGTCTGCCATCAGTTCTAATTGATGCCTCTACAGTAAGTATATATCAGTTCTGCTCACTGCTCTCCATCTCCCATGCTCAGACCTGTGTCATCTCTCCCTAATTATAGTCTCCCTAGGCCAGTCTCCACACAGCCACCATGGTGATCTTCCTACATTTAAGATGTGATCAGTCACCTCCCCATTTCAGATTCCTCAGTGGTTTCCTGTCTTGCTTCAGACAAAATTCAAACTCTTTATACACACAGGACCCTCCATGGCCCACCCTGCCTGTCTCTCCAGCCTCCTGTCCTACACTCTTTCCTCCATTCAACAGCATATGGGCCAGTGGCCCTCCATCAAGAGCCTCTGGGACTTCTCAAGCTGTCCTGTGTGGCTGCAGTACCAACTCAGGCTCCCTGTGCCACTGTACCAGGCTTTTACTCCTGTGAGTCCTTGGCTGACATCTTTTCTATCAGGATGTCTTTCAGATGACCTAACAGACACTCAATTATATACTTGGAGTACTAACGTCTTTTATTTGGTTGCAGGTGTTGAAGATGCAGAAAATTGGCATGGAAAGCCAATGCCAAAAGAAAGAGCTGATGCAATTATCAAACTAATTGAGAGTCAGATAGAGACCAACAAGAATCTTGAACCAAAACCCCCTATTGAAGACTCTCCTCCAGTCAATATCCTGGATATAGAAATGGCCTCTCCACCTGCTTACACAGTTGGTGAGCAGGTAGGCAAACTGTTTTGTTCTCTGCTTTTTAAAAATACACAGGACTCTTCGTTTACTCTGATCTCCATGGATGAACCAGTTATTAGATTGCATGACATGTAACTAAAAATTATAAGCAATAGAGATGATTTTATCTTATTTCTTACTATTTTTTTATATTCTTTGATTTCAAACTTAAGTCTGAATTTTCTTGTCAGTCAGTTGTACTTACTCGCACCTAGTACTGTGTAGCTTTTGTTTGAAAAATTCAAAAAAAAAAAAAAGAAAAATTCAGTTTGTGGTCTGATGGTCTCATGTGCATGAAACTGCCACAATCCTGTCTGCTCTAAGGGTGGGAGCCTGGCTGGGCCTAGCTTTTGAATTTATTACTCCCTGGATTACAGAAAGAAGTAAGTAGGTCAGTTGATCAAAAACCAGTTACTCAAAAAGGATACAAATTAGGCATGAAACCCTGATAAGCTTTTTACCATGTTTATATCCTGCCTTTTGGTACAGTATAGCAGACCCAAAATAGGCAGCGTCTTCAGGACCTAAGGAAACAAGGTGATGAGCCAAGGAGGAAGGAAATATTTTCTGATCTTTTGGGGGGTTTTTTCCCCTTTATTTAGAGACATTTAGAGTATTGCTTTATGTTTTCTTAGCCTGGTAATATGGGTTAAGATAAGGTGAACTGACTACTCAAGAAATTAGAAAACAAAAAGCGGAAGAAAGGTGTTAATCAGGAAATATTAATAAAGGCTTTGGCAGCACCTTAACTTTTCACATCCTTTGAACTAATAGTACAATTCACAGGAATATATCCTACACAAGTGTGCATATGTATCTAGAAGAATGAATGTTGATTGCAGCATTAAATGCTCATGAAATTAGAAACCACTCAGCTAGAGGCTAAAAAAGCTCACCCAAATTATTATTAGAATTTTTATTTATATTTTTGTTGAAATTTTTTTATTTTTTTATTTTTTTTAATTTGATTTTTTTAATTTTTTGATTTTTTTAAAGATTTTATTTATTCATGAGAGACACAGGCAAAGAGATACATGAGAGACAAAGCAGGCTCCATGCAGGGAGCCGGATGTGGGACTCCAGGATCACGTCCTGGGCCAAAGGCAGAGGCTCAACTGCTGAGCCACTCAAGCATCTCTATTAAAAAAATTTTTTTAGGGCAGTCCCGGTGGCCCAGTGGTTTAGCGCTGCCTTCAGCCTGGGGTGTGATCATGAATTCAAGTCCCATGTTGGGCTCCCTGCATGGAACCTGCTTCTCCCTCTGCCTGTCTCTCTGCCCCCCCCCCCCATGAATAAATAAATAAAATCTTTAAGCAAATTTTTAAAGGATTTATTTATTAGAGAACATGAGTGGGGGAGGAGCAGACCCCTTGCTGAGCAGGGGACCCCACCCACCCCTGATCATGACCTGAGCCGTAGGCAGATGCTTAGCTGACAAAGCCACCCAAGCACCCCATTGTTAAAATTTTTTAAGTTGTAAACCAACTTAGAGTATAATTCTCTTTTTGTGTAGAAAATCTTAAAAGGGGGCATCATAGGGGCACCTGGGTGCTCAACAAATATTTGTGCATAGACCACTCCCAAAAAGCTACATAGACTTATCATTTCTGCGTACCCCTGGACGGGGGACTGGGTGGCTGAGGGCCAGGAGATCAGAGAGAAGATGGCCTCTTTGCTCGATAGGCTTTCAGAACTTGAATTTTGTACTGTCCACATGAATTATGTATTTTTAAAAATATTTTAGGGGTGCCTGGGTAGCTCAATTGAGTTAAGCATCTGACTCTTGGTTTTGGCTCAGGTCATGAACTCAGGGTTGTGTGAGGTCAAGCCCCATATCAGGCTCCATGCTGGGCATAGAGACTGCTTGAGATTCTCTCTCTCCCTCTTCCCCTCCCCCCCAAAAAATATTTTTTAGGTGTTTTGATGAATGAACAAAGACAAGTGAAGAAGCAAACCTTGTTTTTTATTATTTTTTTAAGATTTTATTTAGTCATGGAAGAGAGGCAGAGACACAGGCAGAAGGAGAAGCAGGCTCCATGCAGGGAGCCTGACATGAGACTCGATCCCAGGATCACACCCTGAGCCAAAGGCAGATACTCAACTGCTGAGCCACCCAGGTGTCCCCAAACCTTTTTTTTTTTTAATAGTGGCTTTATTAGGACTATATAGTCCATACATTTGAAGTGTACAATTTCAAGATTTAAGTATATTAACAGAATCATACAAGTATTACCACACTCAATCTTAAGCATTTCCATCACCCGCAAAAGAAACCCCACACCTGGAGCGCCTGGGTAGCTCAGTCAATTAAGCATCTGGCTTAGGGCTCAGGTGATGATCCCAGGGTCCTGGGATTAGCCCCATATTGGGCTCCTTGCTCAGCGGGGAGCCTGCTACTCTCTCTTCTTCTGCTACTGCCCCCCCCCACTCCTGCTCACACACTCTCAAATAAAATTAAAAAAAAAAAAAAGATTGGGCAGCCTGGGTGGCTCAGCGGTTTAGGGCCGTCTTCGGCCCAGGGCCTGGTCCTGGAGACCCCAATCGAGTCCTGTATCGGGCTCCCTACATGGAGCCTGCTTCTCCCTCTGCCTGTGTCTCTGCATATCTCTCTCTCTCTCTCTGTCTCTCATGAATAAATAAATAAAATCTTTAAAAAAAATGAAACCCAACACCTATTAGCAGTCACTCTCCATTCTGTCCAGCCCCTAGTAACCACTCATCTACTTTGTATATAAAGTTGCCTATTCTGGACATTTCATGTAAACGGGGTCATGCAACATGTGAGCCTTTTGTCTGGTTTCTTTGCCTTAGCACACAGTGCTCTCCAGGTTTGTCCTTGTTGTGGCAACTACAATGTTCCATTTTATGAATGTACCATACATTTTGTTTACCTATTCAATCCTTGATGGACATTTGGGTTTAGTTTCTACTTTTTGGCTGTTGTGAATATTGCTGCTTTGAACATTTGTGTACAAGTTTTTGTTGAGATACATTTTTCTCTTGGGCATATACCTGGGAGTAGAACTGCTGGGTCATGTAGTAATTCTTTAACATTTTGAGGAAATGCCAAACCTTGATTTCTAAGTACAAAAATTCAATATTGTGAAGATGTCAGTTCTCCCCTAAATTAATCCATAAATTCAGTCCAATCTCAAATAGTATCCTAATGGGATAATACTTGCAGTGAACATTGAGTTTTATAGTGAAAAATCTCAGGCATTTGCATTTTGGTACATTTAAATTTTTGATAAAGTATATGAATGGGGCAAAAGAATAAACCTGTTGAGAATTGATACCCAGTGAGCCAAGTATGGATTTAAGATTGGCCAGCAATCCATTTTTGCAATACTAAAGAGCTTATTGGTGAATCATGAATTTTTCTTTATCAAGGTAGAAGACAATTTGTAATCCACAAAATTTCATCTTTTTAAATCTGCACTAAGAAACTCTGCTGTTCAACTTTTCCAGATAGCTACTCGGAAGGCATGTGGTTTGGCTCTGGCCAAGCTGGGCCATGCAAACGATAGAGTCATTGTGCTGGATGGTGACACCAAGAACTCCACCTTCTCAGACATATTCAAGAGGGAGCACCCTGAGCGGTTCATTGAATGTTATATTGCTGAGCAAAACATGGTACGTGTGCTGTGGGCATTTCTCTTGGGCCTTCTCACTGACTAAGTGTGGCCTGCTGGACACAGGAGGACAGCCTCAAATTAGTTTTTCTTTCCATTTATAAAAGCAAAGAAACTGGAGGGAAAAAATGTTTCTGAGGAAACAAGTAGAGCATAGCCAGGCAGTTTGTGGAGTGGCTTCTGGGACTGCAAGGAGCGGCATAGCAGACTGCCCAGAACCAGGTCCACTCAGGGCAGCAGGCCAAGAGTCTCAGCCATGACCCCAGGGCTCCAGGCCCAAAGTACCCCAAGCTTGCCAGGAGTATTAGGGTATTAGGTGTTCCCTCTCTTTCTGCTCAGCCAAGTCCAATACCAAGCAATCCTACAACCACCCAGAGGCCATTAGATTGAGAAAGCTACAAAGGACTGGTTTCTCTCCTTTGTAGCATAGAGCCTACTATATCATAGATGCTCAAATGTTGCCCTAATTGCAGCCTCAAGATGGCCTTGAGTTCAGCTGTTCTGTATACCAGTGCTTCAGTCTCTCCCCAGAATACCAGGGAGTCTCTTTTATGCATGTATACACCCCCACACGACACCCCATCTCTCTCTCGAGAAAAAGCAGTTAATCCAAGTAAACACTGACTTCTAAAGCTCTGCGCCACCAGAAAGGACAATGCATATCTATCTACAAATCGTAGAGGCCAAAAACAGCACTAGCCAGAAAACTATGGGCCTGCAGATCTCATGGGACCACCGGGATAACCAGAAAGATTTTATTTGGAACAAATAGCATTTGTAAATTTTTAAAATTGGTGGTCAGCTGTTAAAATTAGTCTATTTATAGAATCCAAATTTCTGGATTCTCTTGAAGAATAGGAAGATCTGTCAGCACCGAGACAGCATTCCATCCTGCTACCAGTTAGCTGGAGCCAAGCAGGGGCTCCCTTTAGATGCTTGTCCACAGCCAGCTGGCCATGTCCCTGCCTCTTCCAGCCTGCACATTCACTCATGGTGTTTCTCTGGCCTTGTTGGTATTAGAATTTAAGCCGCCCTGTTCAGTAAAGTAGGTCATCGCATCTATAAGAATATGTACGCTTTTCTGTGGATCTCATTAAGTTATTTCCTTTTTGAATGGAAAAAATACAATCCATAATTTGCTGAATTGAGTCTATTATCAGAAAGCTGGCTCCCCATTTCATTGATTCCTTTATTCAGCAGCATTGATTAGCATATACTCTGTGCCTACTGATATGTTCTCACAGTTGGAAGAAGACTAGTAAAGCAGCAGCCAGCAGGTGGTATCCTGTGCCACGGTGAAACTGGGGTGTACAGTACAAGTGTCTAGGGTCAGTCAGGGATGGTCTCTTGGATTAGGTGACATTTAACCTGAGACTTGAGCGACAGAGCCATACACATACCCAGAGGATGGCATTCCCAGCAGAGGGCACAGCTACCTCTGTGGCAGGCCCAAATTTGAGCTGTCATGGGAACAGAAGGAAGGACTGAGTGACAGAAACATTGTGAGTACATAAGGAAATTGACTTGGCAGGGTAACCAGGGGCCAGCTCATATGGTGCTGACCACTTTCAGCGTCTCAGGTTCTCTTGCAGTTTGCTGGGAAACCACATGATGATGTGTTTCACAGGACCCTGCAGTGTGAAGAATAGCTTGTCAGAGAAGTTGGTGGGGGGTGGCAGGAGGTGAGGACTTGGACCAGCTTGGATAGAAGTGGAATCTTCTGGAATCTGTTTGGGCAGGAGAACTAGGATGCTATAGGACAGATGTCAGGACAGGAGCTAAGGCTGGCACTCAGGAGTGGGCCAGAGCACCTGGGCACAGAGTGCTGTCACTTCCTGAGATGGACAAAACTGGGGGGAAAGAGTGGATTTGGAGGATGTGGGAGCTCTGGGCCCTCGGTTGGGGTGGTCAGGGTACCTGTTGGGGGAGGGGTTAGGTAGATAGATCAATTGTCTTCAAATGCATTTGCTCTCCAAACCACTGAGTGTGTTTTTCTAAACTATGTTTTCTGCCTAGTTTAAAGATAACATCTGAATTTCTTATCACAAATTTAAGTAGCTGTAAGGATGTAATTTTCCATATATTGAATTTTGAGACTTTTTAAATCAATATTGAAATTACCCAATTAAAGGTTACATGAAGACTCTCCTTAGTTGTCAGAAGTTCCTTTACTTGAATTCTTATTTCCATTCTATTGCCTTAACGATTTTATGCATGAAAGCCTTTTAGTGATACACAAAAGAGGCTGTGCAGAGAGCGGGGAAATGGGAAAGGGAGGGTGCTGAGAGCAGTTCTCTATGAAGCAGAGCATAGATGAAGGTTAGTATCTGGAGGGGGGGGAGGACAAGGTGGAAAGGGAAAGATGGAAGATACTAATACATACGCAAAGGTGAGAGAATGATCCAAGAGAACGGGAGAAAGGAATTGAATCCAGGAGGAGGGGGGATACTTGGACTGTTGGAGATCCCCTTCAGAATGTGAGAGAAGAGTGAGACTCAGCATGGCAAGTGGGCCTTAGGTAGGTGCAGAGCTGCCATGTCTCCTAGCAGCAGGTGAGTGGTTGGGGGCCAGTAGGAAAGCCTCCACTGTTTACTTCTCACTTCCCAGGAGGTGTGAGGTGAGGGCACCATGTGAGGGGATGAGAAGAAGGGGGTGCAAAAGGAGACCCGAAGGACTGTGGGGAGGCTTTGTGTGTCCCTAGCTTCCTTATTTGTCTGCTCTTCCTATCTTTCTGATTTGAGGGAATCCGGTCAGTGCCACATTTCCTCTTATGTTTTCCGGCAGTTCAGGGAACACCATGGATTTGCCAGGTTTGGGGTACTACTAGGTTTCATTTTTTAAGGCTTTTGCATTTTAATTTTTTTAATAGAGCAACTTTTCCAAGGGTGTTCTGATTGTCATCTTTCTGTTGCAGGTGAGCGTGGCGCTGGGATGTGCCACCCGTGGTCGCACTGTTGCTTTCGTTAGCACCTTCGCTGCCTTCTTGACCCGAGCATTTGATCAAATCCGGATGGGAGCCATCTCTGAAACCAACATCAACCTTATTGGGTCCCACTGTGGGGTATCCGTTGGTATGACTTCTCAGTGCCCCATTTTGATAGTCTTACTCCTTTACAGAGAAGGCATGTGAGCAGTTGAACCGCCAATATACTATGATGTTTGGTGATTTGTAACCTCTCTTTTTTAACGCCATGTTGTGTTTTAAAAGTTTTAGACACTCTGGGTTACTTTTGAGAGGACTTCTTGGTGTTACTGTAAAGTGCTTGCTTTTTTAGTCATTGAGAAACAGTGATCTGTCCTGAGTGCCCGTTATGTGTTGAGCTGCATACTGGATATGAATCAGGCCAGCCCAGTATCACGGACTTCCTTTCTGCTCTTGGTGTGGTACTCTCTAAGTGGGGATAAGCAGCATGGGTCCAGGGAAGTGAGGAGCATAGCTCGCCCAGGGCTCTCTGCCTGAGCTGAGCAGGCTGGTCAAATGGAACCAGAAGCATTGAAGAGTGGGATGCAGGGGAGTGAAGCTGAGACATACAGCTCTGGGGCATTAACCTGGCGGGACAGGCTAGATGGAAACAACAGAAAACAGGGAAGTCAGAGAAAGGATTGAGATACATGGTGTGTATTAGCAGTGGATAGAAAATATGGGTGAGTCTGAGGAAAGATCAACATTGCAGACAGGTACAGGAGTCCAAAATTGCACAAAAAGTTAAAAAAAAAGTGTCTAGTAGTTTGTTGCTTGAGAGAGATCAGGGAGTTGTGTTTATGAATGACAGAAATGAGGACTTGGTGGAAAAGATGAGGCACCTGATGTGCCTGTAGTGGAGTTAGGTCATCCAGGTAGACGTGACAGTTTACACTGCTAGAATCCTAAAGGGAGGGGGGCTTGGGAGTCCTCTCTGGGACTTACCAGAAGTCTCTGAATGGGCCAGATGGTAGGTGTAGAGTGGGGAGAGAAGGGCCAACAGCATTTCAGAAGTGAGCCAGGCAGAAGACCTGGTCCAGGGTTTTTGTCTGGGGCCAGGTGTGCTGTTAAAATCAGTCTGCTAAGTAGAGATCTGGCTCTGAGTCCAACCAGAGGAGCAAGGGGTCCTAAGGTTAGATAGTTGTCCCAGGCAGTGTACATAGTGTGACAGTCCCTTTCTTAGCTGGAAGAGCTGGGCTGCCCCAGTGTACATTGGGTTTTCTCTTTGCATAGTATTTCTGGCCAGAAGCTCTCTTCCCAAACATACCCTAAGGCCCCTTTACTTCAGACAGCACCTCAAGAGTGCCCCAAAGGTATGCTCAGCTACTTTGAAGGTCTCAAAAAATGAATAAGACTGCTTCAATTTGAAAATTCCAGTCTCTTGATGGAGAATATAGAAGAGGAGAGGAGAAGGAAGGACAGAGCTTGAGGGGACCCTCCTAAGGAGAAGAGGATAGGGGCACAGAGACTTGATGGGGCCAACTTGGCTACCAGTGCTCAGGGAAAAGAGCATCGAGTCCCCATGGATAGCAGTGCCAATGATCAAGTGCCAGACACTGGCGAGAGTCAGGGCCAGATAAGACCACTGGTTATTTTGATCTAGAATATCAGTTTTAGGATCCTGACCCACAGTGTCACAGTGATGTCTCAAGGGAGGTAGACCTGTGGCAGCTCATTACACATCATGTTGGCCCAAGAATTGGACAGTTTTGTAGGGCTCTGCTACAGGTGTGGGGCCCCCATGGCAGTAAGCTATTGCTTGTCCAGAAGAGGGCAGATTCCCAGTTGGCCCTTGATCATGTTTTTGTTGGCCTGTGGCTTTGCTTTCTCAGGTGAAGATGGCCCCTCCCAGATGGCCCTGGAGGATCTAGCCATGTTCCGATCTGTTCGCAACTGCACTATTTTCTATCCAAGTGATGCCACCTCAACTGAGCATGCTATTCTCCTGGCAGCCAATACTAAGGTATTTTTTAAGGAGACATTGGTTCAAGACAAAATGCTTCTGGGCTCTGCTACTAGTTTGAAACTGATGGTTGGGTTTTTTCCCATTTTTTCTTCTTAGTGTAAAGGTAATATTCATTATGGAAGATAATGTTAAAGGATTCTTTTAAAAAGCAGAAAAATTACCCCCAAAAAAGATGATTAAGCACATAAAATGCAAGCATGATCACGTAAAAGACCATGTGAAAGGAGGCCAAACAACATCTAGTGGGCCCCTGAGGGTCAGGGCTCAGCTTGAGAAGAGAGGATGCTCTAGAGGCTCCCAAGAAGGGAGCTGTCAGCAATGCCACAGGAGTGGGCTCCAGCAGGGAGCTATTAGATAATGGCCTTAGACACACCCCATGCTGTCTCCTGGCATCCAGAAAGGTGGCCAGTGGGTGGTCAGTGTCTCCACTGCAAACAAACCTCAGAGTCCTCAGCCTTGGTCTTCCCTCAGAAAGGCAAGAGTATGGCTTCTGCCCCACTTGCTGCTCCTCAAGTTTCACACAAGAGCAGCAGATGGACTCAACTTAATTCCTGTCCAGAACCCAGCTGCAGGGGAGGCTAGAGTACAGAGTCGGTACCTTTTCAGCTGCTCCAACTAATGGTCACCCCAGACTGTCCTCACTACACATCCCTATGCCCACCCATGGCCCTGCATAGACAGCCTTGGGCATGATTGGGATGGGCAATAAAAGTTCCTAAGCATTTCTGACCCATTAGAGACGTATGATTTTTTTTTAAACCTAAGTGGGCTCACACTGTATCGTTCTGTACTTTTTAATTTACTATATTCTGGAAATTGCTTTATGTCTGTGCATATATAGAGTGATCTTCTCTGTGCTGGAAGATTTCATCTCTCAAAAGTTCAAAAGAGGCAAAGCTGTGGTGATAGAAATTAGAGGTTGCTTTTCAGGTGGGGAGAGTGGAGAGAGAGACCAGAGGAAACTTTCTGGCAGGTGCAAATGTTATTCACACTTGGGTGATGGTCACGTGGTGTATGCCTTTGTCAGAATTCATAGAGCACATAAGTAATTTTATCTCAATAAAAACACTGAATAGGATTGGTTTATAATGTGAAGGAATGAACACAACCTGTATTTCTAAATTAATATATCAGGTTATAATGTATAGTTTAAATATGTGTGTGATTTAACAAATACTTTTAGACACTTGAGTATTCATTTATACTGATTTATGTGTTCAAGTTGATAAACATATTTACATCCTCTCATTGCTAAAATAGCGAGTCTTTTTATATTCTAGTGTGTTAAGGTATTTCTGAGAATGAAGTATTAAAAGCCATTATGACAAAAATTAGTTGCTTACTTAACATTGTGTTCTGGGCTTTGTATTAAAATGTGAGTCAGTGCTGTGACCTGAATTTGTGTTCTGTGAAGACTGAACAAGCCTGTATACTTGGGAAAGCTTTCCTAAATCATTGAATGTGACAGCATAGAAAGCTTGTCACTGAGGGCATCTGCCAGGGTCCTACCTAGGCTTTTGCCTGGCTTGGTAGTAATCTGATCAGAGACACCTGACCTGTTTGCCAGTGGTTGTAGATGCTTATTCTTTGCTCCAAAACATGCACTTTGTTTTTAGTCAAAAGAACTGTTAAGTCTTCCTCCCCCTCCCCTTTTTTAAAATGAATTTATTAGTTGGAAATTTAGTTTTTTTTTTAAACTGTGGCTCTGGTTTTAACTTATGCCCTAGGGGATGTGCTATATTCGAGCCAGCCGACCGGAAACTGCAGTTATTTACACCCCACAAGAAAGCTTTGCAGTTGGACAGGCCAAGGTAAGGCCTTAAAAGTTCCCCAGAGTCTCCTAGTATCATTTCAGATGGAGATTAGTGGTCTAAAGCTAGCACTAGGTGTCCCCACAGTCAAGACTTGATCCTTTCTTTGCTCTAGTTTTTTTTTTTTTTTTTTTTTTTTTTTAAATCAGTTGTGACCTTTGCCTGATTTTCTCAGAAAGGAACATCCTGTCACTGTCAGTCTGAGGTGAACTTTTCTCCAAACAGGAGTTTTTCTTCTTTCTTCGTTGAATTCTTAAGGATAAAGTGGTTAACAATTTAAAGATATTTGAGTCTTTTGGGTGTAAATTACCACAGCCTCAACCTAAACAAATGATAGAACCTATTTCAAATGTATAATCTTTTAGATTGGGGTTTTGCAGAGCCAAGCCAAGAATAAAAGGGTATGTGAATGCATTGCCCACTGACCTGATAAAGGCTAGCATCACTGGGCACTTCCTGTCTTCCGTGTTCTCACAAGAGCCCTAGAAGCACAAATTGTTGGCAGCCCTGTGTTGTAGATGAGAGAGAAGATGAGAAGCTTACTCAGGGTTCACAGCTAGTGAGCAGCAAGAGCAAAACTCAGACCTGGGCATTGACCTGGTCTCCGTCAGGGCCATGTGTGCAGAAAACCAGAAGTCTGTGGAGAAAGTAAGTGGCTCTGCTGCACCAGCTGGATAGCAGGGCTTACAAGTGTTGGGGCATGTTTCCTCCCAGCTCTTTCAGGCATATGTGTATATTTTACATAATGGAGATCATGCTGCATCAGAAAGTTTTATATCTTTTATCTTTAAGCTTTTTTAGAATATCATTAATACTTAAATGTGTGAAAGGGGCAATAGCCAGGCTGAAAGGAGCAACAGGTGACATCTGACTTGATTGCTAAGAGTCAAGCTGCTGCAGAATTCATGGCTTTCAATGCTCAGAATGAGTGAGCAGTGATTGGTTTTAGTGCTGCAAAACTGCGGGTCTATCCAGAACAGTCTGTGACCTGCTACTAGGTAGCTGGGCAGCACTGAATGAGAAAGTGGCAGTACTCACCTTCACTACTGACTCCAGGTTCAGTTGTTCCCCGCCTGTACTCCCCCATTGAAACTCAAGGCCATGTGTTTGCCGCTAAGGGTCGAGGGGCAGGCGGGGAGGGGGAATGTCTCCGTGACATCATGTGATGTGCAGAGCTTTCTCATATCTCTCTTTTTTTCCCTAATATTTGCCCTGTCCTGAAAAAAATAAAGTTATTGATGGTAGAGGATGTGAGTTAAAATGTGGTAATGTGCATGGCATGGATAATTGAAGAGCTAGGTTTTGCAGAGTGTGTGTGCACGCGCACACATGTTTATATGTATGCATGTGAAAAAGCTAGGACTTTCCCAAAGAACGGGGTGGCTTACAGGCCCGGAGTATTTTTACTGTCAGCAATGGTTCTTAAGGTACAAGGAAACCTATACAAAGGGTTGAAATAAAGAAGAACATCAGATGCCTTTGGTTGGAAATAAAACTATGGAAAAAGGCCAGGCCCCTGTCTTTGCTTGCTAGAATAGCAAGTGGTTGTGAGTGTGGGCTTTGATGTCAGATGGGCCTGGATGCTAGTCTCAGCCCTAACCTGAGTGAGTTCCTCCCACTCTGGGATTCACTTTCCCCAGCTGCAGAATGAGCCCCCAATGCATATGGGCCTTATAGGGCACTTTGGTCACACAAGGTGTTTGTCACAAAGCATGTTGCAAATGCCCCCAGAATGATGTCCATTAACACGTTTGTTGTCAGAGTCCTATCTGTGTGCATGCCCCAGCAAGACGTCCAAATAGTCCAGAGAGGGTGCCTTTCTAGACCCTCTCTGGATGAGGCTGTGGTCTGCAGCACATGGCCCATACAACTTGCTTCTGACCGCCTGCCTTTCAGATCCCAGTTTGAAATCCACCTCCTTTTGCCAAAGGTATTCTATAAGAACTTAGTAATTTGGCACACCGTAAATCATGAAGCATGATGGATGAATTTGTAAAATGAACATGAAGTAGGTTTTATCAAAAAGGGAGTCCTTGTTTGTCAGTGTGCCGATTCAGCTTTTTTTATATAATGAATTATTGAGTGAAATTGGTAGGATTGGAGAAAAGCAGCATAGTGGTGTTGTGTTCTCTTGGAGATGCACTCTGTAGTAACTACAGCTTTTTTGTTTTTGGGCACATCATCAGGTCATCCGCCGTGATGTCAATGACAAAGTCACTGTTGTTGGAGCTGGAGTTACTCTGCATGAAGCTCTAGCAGCTGCCGAAGATCTTTCCAAGGAAGGTCAGTTGGTTGTGTTGCTGGATTTTGAATTTTAAGCTGGGGAGAGGTAGGACTTGGGCTGCCTCATGTGCCCTAATTGGTCTTTTTATTGTAAGTCTGTTTCACATACAAAGCTGCTATTGCTCTTCTCCAGATATTTCCATCCGTGTCATTGACCTGTTTACCATTAAACCCCTGGATGTTACCACCATCATCTCCAATGCCAAAGCCACAGGTGGCCGTATTATCACCGTGGAGGACCACTACCCAGAAGGTATGTACAGGCCTTGAGGATCATTTTGAATGTCTGCTTTGGCGGGATGTGTTTTTGTTTCCCATGACTGGAAGCATGACATGTTTCTGGGTGTCATCCAGGCAGGCACTCATCCAACAACCTCTGTTACTGATCTTTTGCTGCAAGGGTATCATTTTAGGGGTCTCTTATCCACCTACACTGGTTCCTTAGGTTGGGGCCATACCCATACTCATTTGTGTGACCCCAGCATAGTATAACACCTAGTGCCCAAGTGGCTCAGTGGCAGCACAAAGGAGTGTCTAACTCAGCATTGTGGGTAGGGAGGGGTCTTGAAAAGCTTCACAGTTGTGCTTGACTTTTCAGTGATTAATAATTTGCTTCCCTCCCAAAATGGGAATGGTGCCTTGCAAGCAGAGAACACAGTAAATGCAGAAAAACTGTGTCAGGGAGAAGGAACTGGGAAGGTTAGGTGGGGCATATGAGGGAGTGGGGAGTTTCATGTGCTCCTGTGTCAGGGGCCCCAAGAGCATACCTGTGTCCTACAGTGATTTTCTAGGAGCGTTCTGAGTGCTTTCACAGCTGAGGTTTATTCTAGGGAAAGGACGCACACCAGGACCCATAAGGAGAGAAGACACAGGGCAGGGGTGGAGAACCCCTACACCTTCCCATCCTTCTCTCCCTCTCCTCCATGAGGGTCCCAGTGAGCACTCTCCCTTCTCCAGCGGTGGCAAACGCATCACTAGAGACCTAAGGAACCCACTTGAGACTCAGGACCCCAAGTTTTATTGGGTGCTGGTCACACGGGTCCCCTCTGGGAGCATGCACCAATTCTCCTGACTCCCAGAGGAAAGCAGTCACTCCAGGGGCCTCGCACCAGCCCATTGCCTAGGTGTCCCCCAAGGGCCATCCATGCAGGTAGCTCTGCTGAAGCTAACAGCTTCAGGCCTGCTGGTCGTTCTTTTCTGTATATATTATTGTTTGGTTTAATCGTTTGGCAGTTCCCGACAGCTTTAAGAACCTGAGCTTACAGAGCCCTGCATCAGTGGAGCCCCAGTTGAGAGCAGTTTGGGGGGAGTGTCGTGGGGCTGGGAGCAATTTGGAGACCCACATTTTGAATGAGAACTCTCCTGGCTAGTCAACTGATGACTGTTAGATAAATCCATGGCCAGTGAAAAGTATTTTTCCCTAGGAACCAGCAAATTCAAAGGCCTCTATACTTAGGGGCTTTAAAGCTGACTAGCGGAATCCCTGGGTGGCGCAGCGGTTTGGCACCTGCCTTTGGCCCAGGGCCCAATCCTGGAGACCCGGGATCAAATCCCACGTCAGGCTCCCGGTGCATGGAGCCTGCTTCTCCCTCTGCCTGTGTCTCTGCCTCTCTGTGTGTGTGACTATCATAAATAATAAATAAAAATTAAAAAAAAATAAAGCTGACTAGCCAATTCCAGAACAGAGCCTCATGTCCCTTGTTTCCCCAGGTGGCATCGGGGAGGCTGTCTGTGCAGCTGTCTCCATGGAACCTGACATCTTGGTCCATCAGCTGGCAGTGGCCGGAGTGCCTCGCAGTGGGAAGCCGGGCGAGCTGCTGGATATGTTTGGAGTCAGTGCCAGACACATCATAGTGGCCGTGAAATGTATTTTAATGAACTAGAATACATAACTGGCTTTTAGAAGACTGGCTTCTGTACCGTACATTTATGCCTGTTGCCAGACTATCATTTAAATCATACTGTTTTCTTCTTAAAAAGTAGAACAAGTTAACTGTCTTCCTGTTAAACCATAACTACATATACAAGTGCATATCTTTGACTCATTAAAGTGTGTTATAAGGTTATATAGATAAGAGAATAGCTGATAACACAACCATATAAAAGTTTTCTGATAAGACAATAAGTAACTGGGCTGGAGATAAAAAGTTTTCTGATAAGATAATAAGTAACTGGGCTGGAGATCAATGTAGGGTACGTTTCTTAAATGTGTGTTTTCCTAGAAGTAAAGAAAAGGTAAATTGAACTGTAGACTGCATCACTAAGGCTTTGTGGCACTGTTGCACCCTGCCACACACTGCTGTCCCAGTTTGAGAGTTTGTGTGCTGCCATCCTACCTGCAGCTTCTTGGGGACAGTGTGATTGCAGTTGCTCTGGAACCCCTGGTGTTTGCCTTCATTTCCCCTTAACAGTGCAGAGGCTGTGCAGCAGCAGTGAAAGCTCTCAGGATGTCCTGTGCTGCTTGCAGTGACTGTTCTGTGAAGAGAGGACACAACTAGTTCTAGTCTCCACAGTGTGCTCTTTTGTGAGGTTTCAGAAATGACTTATTTGCCCAGTGATCACACCAAACTGTTAGCTCAATTATATTTGTTTGCTAAGGATACTAGTTAATATTAATAAAATGTTTAAAAAAAAACCAGCTGCTTTACTCTTTTGTGCTTCATATGTGGGATTTGGTTTCTCCTTGATAAAAATTCAAATTAAGGACAAAGTTTCTAAGCCAGAAAGAGAGTATGCTCTCTGCAACAAAAGACCACAGAAAGGGTATTAGGAGGTGTGGCCCTCTGCCTGTGTGTCTGTCTGTCTGTCTCTCTCTCTCTCTTTCTCTCATGAATAAATAAAATCTTTTTTTAAAAAGTTAAAGATGGGACCAAGGTTGAAAACTAAATCTATAATTGGAAGTGTCTGTTACGGTCCTACTAATTTTTATTTCCCTCATTCAGTGGTCATCAGGGGTCTTTGTTCTAGGATATATATGGTAGAGACCCAGGAACTACCCTGGCACTTGGGAGTCCTCTTGGGGGCCTACTCTGCTCCTGTGCATTTAAATCACTGAACTGGTTTCCCAGTCTATAAAATGAGCATGACTGCTGTGCT
This sequence comes from Canis lupus familiaris, assembly GCF_011100685.1. Taxonomy (NCBI): domain Eukaryota; kingdom Metazoa; phylum Chordata; class Mammalia; order Carnivora; family Canidae; genus Canis; species Canis lupus. Next base: position 123,222,922 of record NC_049260.1, read on the forward strand.
TGTTTCCTAAGATCTCAAGATTTCAAAAACATTAATTTTTGTGTAAAACAATTAGAAGATTAAAAAAGTCAATATACAAAAATATTAAAAATACCAAACTGGATTATTGGTAAAAAAAAATAAGTTGATATAGGGTCATTGTAGAAAATTTAGAAAATAGAGGGGTGCCTGGGTGGCTTAGTCACTTAAGCATCTGCCTTCAGCTCAGGTCATGATCTCAGGGTTTGGGGATCAGCCCCCGCATCAGGATCCCTGCTTAGGAAGGAGCCTGCTTCTCCCTCTCCCTTTGCCTGCTGCTCCCCCTGCTTGTGCTGGCTCTGTCAAATCTTTCAAAAATTAGAAGATAAAAATAAGCAAAAAATGTTGACCTCATTTAACTACCCATGTCACAGTCCATATAATTCACGTTTTCAAACTACAATCTGGTGGCTTTTAGTATAATCACCGAGTTGTGCAATTATCATCCCCTGGTCAGGTTCAGGACATTTGCATCACTCCAGAAAACCCTGAACCCTTAAGTAGTCACTCCCAGCCCCCAGCCCCTGGCAACCACTCGTGTGTTTTCTGTCTGTGGATCTGCCTGTTTTGGACACTGGAGTGGAGTCGTACGGGATGTGTGGCCTTTTGGGGTTTGGCTTCTTTTGCTTCATGTAATGCATTTGAGGCTGGTTCATGTAACATGTGCCAGGCCTCCATTCCTCCTGGCCACATAATCCCTTCCTTCAGTGTATTTCACAGTGTATTTCACTTCATATCCGCATTTTATCCGTTCACCAGTCCGGGGACATTTGAGTGGCTTTCGCTTTCTATTGTGACCAACGCTACCAATATTCCCACTCAAGTCCATGGATGTGAGTGTTCACGTCCCTTGGGTGTATATAAGCCTAGGAGGGGAGTTGCAGACTTGGGGCAATTTGTTTACTACTTTGAGTGTTGTGTGTGGGTGTGTGCGTAAATAGTTCCGTGAGGAGGGAGTGTGAAGGTGCCCTGCCATCTGTAAGGCACTGGGTACCCTTAGGAAGGCCACCCAGAACGTAGGACTACGCATGAGCAGCACACCTGCTGGATTCAGGTGGAAAATGCCGCATCCGGTGAAATCCACACCAGAACTAGAACAAAGTCACGAATATGCCCCGTAATAAAGTGCCCTTCGGAAGCCCCCGCTCGGGCCGCCCCGGGTGCTGGGCACAAGCAGGCCCGAGAGCAGCCTGAGCACCTGCGGCCAGCTGCGCCGCTGTAGCTCCTGAGTGTCACTTTGGGCGGACGCACACCGTCGGGTGGTGCAGGTGCTGAAAGCCGTCCGCACGTCGGGGCGGGGTGTGTGTGTGTGTGTGTGTGTGTGTGTGTGTGTGAGAGAGAGAGAGAGAGAGAGACCCTTTCTGCCTCTGTTTCATCTGTAAACGGATGACAGTGCTGCTGCCGCTGGTAGCTAACAGGCCCGTGGCCAGGATTTTCGAGGTGTCCTCGGAATGTCCCCACGGACGGCCGCCTTCCTTCCAGGCGGGCCCACTCCCCGCCCCATCCCCCCCGCATCCCGCCTTAGCCCCGAGCAGGCCCCCCCCCTCCTCCTCGCACCCGGCCCAGCCCCGTCCCTGCGGGGGTCCCTGTACCCACCATTACACTGCGCCTCACTCGGCCGCGCCCCCCGGCCCTGCGCCCCCTCGGGACGGGCAGTCCGCGGGCGGCGCGGGCCACGTGCTGGGGTCTGTGCCGTCACTCATTGTGCTGCAGCCAATGGGCGGCGCCGGCGCCAGGCCGCCGCCCCGAGGTGCGCACCCCCACGCCCAGAGGGGCGCAGCAGCCGGGGGCCCAGGCACCGCCGGGGGAGGGAGCGCTGCGGCTAACGTCGGCTCCAGCGACCGCCAGAGGTACGCCCCAGACGGAGGGACGCCGCCTGCGGGGGGTGACGCCCGGAGGGACAGGGCTGCGGGCGGGGGCGGGCTGCGGGTGGGGCGGCGGCAGGGCTGTGCGGGCGCTGCCAGGCCGAGAGGGAAATGACAGGCGACACGGTGATCGTCCTCAAACTCAGGCCGGCGAGCACATGGGGTGCGCGCGCAGTCGTCGACGGAGCAGCCCCCCCGCGGGCGCGACAGCCGAGCGGCGCTGCCCCCCCGCACTCCGAGACCGCGGGCCCAGGGGCGCTGGCCGCGAATTCGGCACCGCGGGGCACACGCCCCAAGGCCTGCCTTACCCGGACGGGAGGACAAGCGGGGACGCCCAGCACTCAAGGTAGGGCCCGGGAGCCCGGGAAGGGGCGGGCAGGGGGCGTGCCCACGCTCACCCGGCCCGTCCTCCGCAGGCTGACGCTCAGAGGCACTCGGAGCTCCCCGATCCTCAGCTCCCAGCGAGGCCAACCGTGGGTCCCAATTCCGGGCTGCAGGGCCGCGCTCCTCCACGCCGGCCTCCCTTGCACGTGGGAAACGCAGAGAGCCTGGGAATTCCACTGACGCTGGCATCTGTGAGCCGCACAATGAAACCCCGTGTCTGATTTCCTGCCCTGAGCCCTTGAGGGAGAGGGAGTTAGAGGATTTGGGGGGCTGCGGTGCAGGGGCGCTGCTGGTCCTACTGTGAGCCAAGCGGACAGGGAAGGACCCTGAGCTCGTCCCGCCTCGCCGCGCTGTCGGGGCGCCCCGGGCACCTCGCACACCCCGACCTCGCAGCCGTAGTGAGCACCACGGGCAGGGGAGCACCCGCCCGCCCCCGGCTCCCCGCGCCGGGGGGCCTGGAGCCTGCCGCCTGGGGGGTCCCTGCCGCCCGCCCGGGAGTCTCACCCCCCCAAGGGCAAGGGCGGAGCCGCCCCCAGGATCCATCCCGGCGGTCCAGCTCGGGGCCCACGCCGGTTCAGTCCCCAATCAGGCGGCAGGAGTCAGCATTCTAGAAACAGTCCCTCCGCGGAGGGAACTGCAGGCGAGCAGCAGGGTCCTCGGCCTGACGGCGGGGACTGCGGGGACGGGCGGCCCGGAGCCCCCCGGAGCCCCGGGGCTGTGGGAGGAACCTGAGGCCCAGGGCGAGGGCAGGAGGGGGGGCTGGCCTCCGAAGCGAGGGCCCTGGACTCGTGGGGGGACTGCTGTCGCCCGCGGGGAAGGAGGAAGCCACATGACCCTCCAAGGGGGGACCCCGCGCAGGAGGGGGCTGCTGAGGCCCCGGCTTCCCGCCGCTGGGCCTGGCCTGGGCGCCCCACCTCTGCTGTACCCCCGCCCCCCGCTGCCATTCCTGCTGCAATGACTGTGGTTCTTAGGCCTCGTGTGCTTTCCCACACCTGCCTGGACGCTCCCCTGTGTTTGAAGGAAGCCCCGCACCCAGCCTGGGGCTGGGACGCCCCACCCCGACACCCAGGGGTGCGGCCCTGGCGACCGGCCGCCCAGCTGCGCCTGGCCTGGGCCCCTCGGATGTCGGCTCTTCCCGTGACGCCTTGCCCTGGGTCCTCGGGTCCGTGTAGCTCAGGGGCTGGTGGCCACGTGCGGAGCGAGTGGCTTTCTACCCCAGTAGTGCAAACCGTGTGTAAATACCTGTGAGCACCCTCCGTGAGCTCAGCAGGATTCAAAGGTCAGTCCCTGAGGTGCAGCCCCCTACACACACGCGCACACACGCGCACACACGCTTAACCACGTGAGCAGGCCCTTCTCGGGCTCACCCTCCGCCCTCGGCTGCGTGCTGGCCCGAGGCCCCCCGGGGGTACTCGACTGGGCCCCCCTCTCAGGCCTCAGGAGCCTACAGGTTCCCCGGGGGACTGTAGAGCAGGCCCCCCGAAGGGCTCGGCTGGCAGCCCTGCGGCCTGGACGGGGCCTCAGCTGCCTGCCAGCCGGGGTGCAGAGGAAGCCGCCCCACCCGCTGGAGGGCTCTCCTCCTTTCCTCACCTGCAGACGGGCTCCCCCCTGGGGAGCTGGGCCAGGAGCCAGCAGTGCTGGCAGGACAGTGGGGGGCGGCTCCTCCAGCAGCAGGGGGCCCGCTGGAGCCCCTGGGCCCGCAGCCTGGGGAAGGCAGCCCCTGCTCGGGGACACTGGGACGGCAGTGGGGGGATCTCCCCCGCGCCCCCACCCGCAGCTCATTCACGCCCACCTCTTTTCCTATCCCTGTCCTTCCTTCCCCCGCGGAGCTCACCCTTCCAGAACCTGGGTTTGGGTTTGGCGGGACCTGCTGTCCCTGCTGAAAGCCGTCCCCCCTGGCACCCGGGAAACCCCAGGGCTGCTCCCCCCGCAGCCTCGGCCTCATCCCCGCTCCCTCCTCTCATTCCCGGGCTCTGCTCCCCAGGGATCTCCCTGGCTGACCTGCGGCCACGATGCACTGAAACAGCGTCACTAACCTTTCCCCATTCCCCACTTCCTGCCCTTCTCCCGCACTGGACTGGCCTCCCGGGTCCGGTCGGCAGGGCCCGGGGGCAGAGCGGCGGGGCCGGCCCCCACCCTGCGGCCCCGGGCAGCACGGGACCGTGTGGACGACGCCCGGGGCCGCGGCGATGGGCCCAGCACGGAGGGACTGGCAGCGGGGACTGCCGAGCTCCCCCCGAGTCACCTGACCAGCCTCACGCGAGGGAAGAGGCCTTTGTGCCCGGGATCATCGACTGGGAGCTTCGTACATTTGGTCCTACAAACGAGTGCAACTTCGGGGCGCCTGGCCGGCTCCGCTGAGGAGCAAGCAACTCGACCTCGGGGTTGTGGGTGCGAGCCCCACGGGGGTGTACACAGCGCTTCAAAGTAAAATCTTAAAAAAGAGGCATAACTTCTCTTGTAAAAAAAAAAAAAAGACTTATTGGGGGGTATCTTGGGCGGCTCAGCGGTTTAGCACGCCTTCGGCCCAGGGCGTGATCCTGGAGACCCGGGATCCAGTCCCGCGTCAGGCTCCCTGCATGGGGCCTGCTTCTCCCTCTGACTGTCTCTGACTCTGCCTGAGAGACACAGAGAGAGAGGCAGAGACACAGGCAGAAGTAGAAGCAGCTCCCTGCGGGGAGCCCAGGACCCCGGGATCACGCCCTGAGCCAAAGGCAGACGCTCAACCGCTGAGCCACCCCGCGCCCAACACCCATCACCTCCTGACAGCCCAACCAGCAGGCTGAGTCTTTCAAGACAAAGACGTACTGAGGGAAACACGTGCAACATTCGTGACAACTAAGAGCCCTAGCGGAGGGCAAGTACGCGTCCTTCGGGGAGGCAATTACTTCGCGTATTAAGACGTCCAGTGCCCACAGGCCGTGACCTGGCGATTCCACCAGGAAGAGGGAGCGGCCTGGAGGGCGATTGACACCTTCACGGTGTGGACTTGCAGCGCTGCGATGAACCGCAGAGAGAGAGGAGAAAGGGACAGGTACCACCAACTGGGGGGCCGCATTATGTAAACTATGGCACATGGATGCTGTCAAAGCCATGCAGCCAGAGAAGCAGTGAGCTAGACATTTGTTTAATGACCTGGAAGGTTTCCACAGAGCTTTTTTTTTTTTTTTAAGATTTTATTCACTTATTCATGAGAGATTTCATCCTGATTCTCCAGGATCATGGCCTGGGTCAAAGGCGGCGCCAAAGCGCTGGGCCATCGGGGCTGCCCCTCCGGCAGGTCCTTAAAATTAAACGTCCAGGGGCGTGGGCTGGCTCAGTCTGCAGAGCGTGGGAATCTCGATCTCGGGATCCTGAGCCCCAGCCCCACAGTGGGTGCAGAGAAGATAGACCTTATTTTTTCTAAGATTTATTCATTTATTCATGATAGACACAGAGAGAGAGGCAGAGACACAGGCAGAGGGAGAAGCAGGCTCCACGCAGGGAGCCCAACCCGGGACCGGATTCCGGGACTCCAGGATCGCGCCCTGGGCCCAAGGCAGGTGCTAAACCGCTGCGCCACCCAGGGATCCCGAAGAAGATAGACTTTAAAGCCAAGCGTCCATCGCCACAGGCCCCACCATTGTACCCTTGGGCATTTATACCAAACAGATGGACACAGGATGACACGGAAACGTGTCCATGAATGTTCCAGCAGGTGTAGTGGTAGGAACCCGCAGCTGGCAACAGGCATCCCGCCCTCCGCAGGCAGGGCGGGGGAATGCGCGTGCCCCTGGCTGCCCCAGGGCAAGGGCTGCAGCAGCTCGCAATAGGAAGGAAGAACCGACTGTGGACGCACACACGCACACACGCAGCAATCTGGATGGGCCTCCAGGGCGTGGTGTGAGGGGAGGGGGGGAGGGGGGCCATCGCCCCGGGTTACTGATGCGGCCTGCACAGCGCACCGGTCCGTTTCCCTCAGTGATCAAGGGACCAAGCGCTAGACCAGAACACAGCACTGGTGGCCGAGGGGCGGGAGGAGAGGGGAGGAGGCTGTGCTTAGGCCAACGGGGGGCTCCTCGGGAGGGACCGAGTGGGCAGGATGCCCAGGGGTCACTTGGATCTACCCGCGTGCGGGGCCGCGCGCGCGCACACGGACGCACCACGCTCCGAGCGGCCCTCGGGTGCCCCGTGCCATTTGCTAGTGTGCCCCGCGCAGTCGTGCAACACGCCGGCCCTAGGAGAACCGAGCGAAGCGCCCTGGAGGCTCCGGGTCATTCCCCGGAGTTTCCTCGCTGCCAGACCCAAGTCCAAACCAAAGCACACAGGCAGGGCGACTCTGCAGAGTCCCCAGTCCCCACGCCACCGCCGAGGCCCGGGGCCCGCGTCCAGGCCTCCCGCCGCTCCCGGGCCGGGGCTAGGAGGGGGCGCGGGGGCGGAGCCCGAGGGGCCTGCGGGTCGTGATTGGGCAGCGGGGCGTCCGTCAGGCTCCCAGGGGCCGGGCTTTCTCAGGCGGCCGGGGGGCGGGCCCGTCCGGAACCGAGCTTCGTGATTGGCGGAACGAAGCGGAAGGGGCGGGCCGGGAGGGCGGGGCCCCGCTACGGGCGGGGCGGGGCCCCCGCGCCTGCGCTGAGGGACGTAAGGGGACTCACCGGGGCGTCGGGGCGGGGCCAGCGCGCGGGAACCACGGCCCAGCCTTCCCGACGCGCCCGGGTCCCTGGGCTGCCGCCCCGCCGCTCCGGGGGTCTGGGCCCGGCCGGAGGCCGCCTTCCCCGAGGCCTGGGGGCCCCGTCCTTCCGGGGGAGGCCGAGGAGAAGCCCCTAGGGCGTCCGGGCCCCGGGGCGCGGTGGGGGGCTCCGTCGGGCTCCTCTCCCGCGCGCCCTGCAGGTCCCGCCCGCGCCGTCCTGGGAGTCTGACCCGCAGACGGCCGGGCGCGGTGTACCGGGGCCCCCGGGGCCGGAGTCGGGGCAGGGCGGTGGGCCCCCCCCGGGGCGACCGGGGACCGAGTCCGTCGCAGGCCAGGCCCCTGAGAGGGCTCGGCGGGGGGCTCCTGGGCGGTCCCCCTCGCAGGGCCGACCCCGACCGTGGCCCTGCCACACCCACGCGCGCGCCCTGCTCCTCGCCCCGCCCGCCGCGGGCCCCGCCGCGCGCACCCCCTGCAGCAGGCCACTGTGTCCCAGCGCCCTCGGGGTGCGTCGCACGGTTCTCTGCAAAGCGCAGGTCCCGAGGTCCCGGCAGCACACGCACACGCACACGCGTGCACACACACGCCCAGTGCCCGGCAGGTGGGCAGGGCGGCGGCCAGTGATGGGGACGGTTCTCTGCAAAGCGCGGGTCCCGAGGTCCCGGCAGCACACGCACACGCACACGCGTGCACACACACGCCCAGTGCCCGGCAGGTGGGCGGGGGGGCGGCCAGTGATGGGGACGGTTCTCTGCAAAGCGCAGGTCCCGAGGTCCCGGCAGCACACGCACACGCACACGCGTGCACACACACGCCCAGTGCCCGGCAGGTGGGCAGGGCGGCGGCCAGTGATGGGGACGGTTCTCTGCAAAGCGCGGGTCCCGAGGTCCCGGCAGCACGCGCACACGCACACGCGTGCACACACACGCCCAGTGCCCGGCAGGTGGGCAGGACCACGGCCAGTGCGCGGGGGCGCGGTGCTCCCCGGGGCATGTGTGCACACTCGTGCGGTGGGCACGGCAGGAAGGTAACGAAGCGTTTCCCGCGGCCCTGGGCAGGTGTGCCCGGGGGGGGGAGTCGTGCACCCGCACGCCCGGGCCGCTCCGGCCCCTCCCCGCGGCCGTCAGCTGTGCCGCCTGCCGGCCCGTCGGGGGAGCGCAGCAGGGTGCGCCGGCACGGGCGGCTCCAGGCTGCTGGAGGAGCGGGGCCTTCGGGACCCGGGCGCGCCGCGGTTCTCACGCTGCAGGGCCGCATGGGAAGCCCCGCAGGGTCTGTTCACACTCGGATCGCGGGCTCCGCCCCGGACTCTGAGCTTGCACACCTGAGGTGGGGCCTGAGAACAGCGCCTCGGGCAGCTCCGGGCTGCTGCGGCTGCTGCGCCTGCGCGACCGGGACCGCCCCCCCCCGTCCCCCCCCCAGCAGCCGGGCCCGGCCGGGAGTCCTAGGTGTGCGCATGCTCCCTGCCCTCCTGGGCCCCGCTCCTTCGCAGGGTCCCCGTGGCCCGCGCCTGGCGCTGCAGCCCTCGAGGGCTGGGGACTTCCCGCTGAGCGGCGGTCACCCTGCCCTGCCTGGGTGGGCGGGGTGGGGGCGGGGAGCGGCCTCGGCCCGGGGGCAAGGGGCGTCGGCTCGGGGCGCTGCCGGGCGGCCCCAGGCCCGGGTGACAGCACGTGGACACCAGGAGACGGGAGGGGAGGACCTCGGACTGCAGGGCGGAGACCCGCGGCCGCGCCCCAGCCGGGCCAGGAGCGGCCTGGACGGCGACAGTGGCCTGGGGGAGCCCGGCCGCGGGGCCTGCCGCCGAGGGCCCCCAGCGCTCTGCTCGGCGCGGCCGGCCTCTCCTGGGGCGCTGCCCCTCGCACCCCTTCTTCCCCGCCCCCGGCTGAGGCCGCTCCCTGCCCCCGGCTCCCCCACCCACGGCGGCGGCGCTCTGGCCCGGGGCTGCGGTCGGTGGGAGCGGCAGGTGGAGGGCAAGGCCGGTCCCTGGCCACCGCGTGTCCCCGGGGCGAGCAGCTCGGGGACCCTGGCCCGTGAGCGCGTCCTGGCCGCGGGGTCCGGTGAGTGGCCTTCGGCTGGCCTCGGCCTCGGCCTCCCCGGCCCTGCGCCCGCGGGCGCCTCGGCCTTTTCCTTGTGGACACTTGGCGCTCTGCTGTCAGGAGACGCGCGCTGAGTCACATCTGCCTGCTATTTTTGCCCCGCCTGTCACTTGTCCCTTGACTCTGTGGTTTGGGGTTTGTCTTTGGTCAGGCACACAACTTGAGTTTGGGTGTCATCGGACTCTCCAGGCTTTTCCACATTTTTCTTTTTTAAGATTGATTCACTTGAGGGGTGTCTGGCTGGCTCAGCGTTTGGGTGCCTGCCTTGGGCTCGGGCCTGATCCCGGGGTGTAGGATCCAGTCCCGCGCCGGGCTCCCCGCGGGGAGCCCGCTTCTCCCCCTGCCTGTGGCTCTGCCTCTCTCACGGATAAATAAAGGAAAGCTTTAAAAAAAGAAACGTTTATTTTTTGAGACCGAAGGGACCAGGAGGAAGCAGAGGGAGAGGGCGGGACGGGATCCCCAAGCCGACTCCCCGCTGAGCCGGGAGCCCCACGGCCTCCATCCCAGGACCCTGACGCCGTGACCTGAGCCCAGACCAAGAGGGGACGCTCAGCCCACTGAGTGAGCGGCGGCTCCGCAGCTCAGAGGGTCCCCGTCCTAGGGCACATCCCCCGGGGGAGGCGAGGCCCCAGCGCCCCGGGAGGCCCGAGGGGGGGCGCCTCCGGGCCTCTGGCAGGAGTTCGCCGCCCGGTGCAGGGGAGGCCCAGGAAGCCCTTGCCGTATCCGCAGCCCGGGGGCGCCCCGCGGGGGAGCTGTCGACCCCCAGGCTGGGTGGCAGCAGGTTCCCGGCTCCCAGGGCCCCACCCAGGGGCTCCGGCCTGCCCCCACCCCGTCCTCTCCTTCCCCCGGTGGGGGGAGCGGCCGCCCTGAGGCAGGGGTCCCCTCTGTGTGCACACAGGCCTCCTCCCTGGCCTCCCCCACTGCCCTGGCCTCCCCGGCGGCTGCCAAGCGGGCGGGGGCAGCGGGTGCGGAGGACAGGCCCGGGGGCACAGCCCAGGTGGGGGCGGCCCGGCTGGGGGTGGCGGGGCCGCGGGCAGGGGCGCAGAGGAGCGGCTGTCGGCACGTCCTTGCTCCGGAGAGGTGCCACCGCGTCCTCCCCCCCGGCGGGGACTCGCACGGGACTCCCCGGTGACACGCTCCCACTCGCTCGGCAGCTCTGCTGCGTCACGCGGCTTCCGGGGGCCGCTTGTCCTGCTGGCTGTCGCAGCGGGGCCCCTGGTGGCCGCCCTGTGCCCGTCGAGCCCGAGGACGGCGGGTGTCTCGGGAGCGGGGCAGGCTCCCCGGGCGCAGAGGCACAGGCCGCGGTGCTGGCTGGGCCTTCCCCTTGCCTCGGGGACGTGCTCGGGCTCCCGGGGACACCCGTCAGCAGGGGCAGGGCCGCGGGGTCCTGAGAGGGCTCCCCGGACACACCGAGGCCCCTGGATCCGCAGCCCCGGGCCACCCGCGACCTCGCCATCCCGCCGGCCTGTCCCGCGGAGGCCTGGTGGGTGCTCAGCCCTCCCTCCCCCCGTGCACAGGGGCTCCCACTGGTGGCCGCCCTGGGAGTGGCCCTGCCACCGGGCGCCGGCCGGTCCCCACGCCCCCCCCCCAGGGGCCTGCCTCTCTCCCCGCCGCGTGTGCAGGCCTGTCCTCTGCAGGGGTGCCGACCCAGGGCAAAGGCAGCCGCCCCCACTGTGCAGGGCTCGCCTCACCCTCCGCCGCCCCTGGCTGCGGCCTCAGGGTGGCTCAGTGACACCTTCGGGGACTGTCCCGCGGGTAGTGGCGGAGGCGGGCCTGTCACCCAATCACTGAGCGGGTGGGGCGGGGGCTGCTGGGTGACGCGCCCCCGGAGGCACCTGCCCCCCGAGGAGGAGACCCCGGCCTCCGGGGGGCCTGTCCGCAGCCGGCCTGGGCCCAGGACCCCGCGGTCCGGGGCAGCAGAGCGCTGAGTGCACCTGAGGTCCCCGTGTCACGCGGCACCTGCGTGCTCCCGGCCCTGCCTGTCTGGGGGGCCACCCCAGCCTCGTCCCCCTGGCTGTGTCGGGGCCCTGGCGGTGGGGCTGCCCTGGAGCACCTTGGCCCCGCGTCCTGGAGTGGGGTGAGCCCACCGGGGCTGGGTGGCCCAAGGGACCCCCAACGGTCCCCGGACTGACGATCCCTGTGTTCAAGTGCTGGGACTCCGTCACCGGCTCAGTGGAGCAGCAGCCCCAGCCCCCCCGCAGGCCCAGTGCTCCCCTTTCCTCACCCGGAGGGGCGGGGGGGGACACAGGGGAGGGTCTGCCGCAGAGGTGTGGCTGGGCCAGGGCTGCAGGCTGCCTGTGGGGTGGGGGTGGTCACCTCGGCCATCTGCTGCCTGGGCCTGCCTGGACCTGGGGACCAGCCGGGACCTGCGGGCCGGGGGTGCTCCCGACCAGGGTGACCCTGTCCCCTCCCTGGATCTAATGGATGATGTGGGGCCGGCCCTGGGGGGGGTTGGCGGTCGGGGCTGGTGTGGGGCCTGCTGGGGCTGAGCCTCGCCCCCTGCTGGCTCTGGGGGACCTACCAGGCCTCCTCACCCGGTGCCCGAGTCCGGGAGCCTGGCTGGGGGCGGGGGGGTAGGAGGGTCCCAGGCCGTCTGTCCCCCGCAGGATGGAGCCCTGGCGGGCCTTGGCCGGGTGCCATGGGCCTGTGTACCCCCGAGCCCTCCGCAGGGACGGCCTCCCGGTCCTGCTCCCTCCTGCCCCCGCCTGGGGGGGCGTCGGGCTCGGGCCCGGCCTGTGGCCTCCGTGCGGGGCTGTCCCCCAGCTGGCATCTCCTGGCCTGGCCGCCCGACATGGGTCACAGCCGCCCGGGGAGGGCCGGGGACCCCGGGTTAGCGGGGCGCGGCTCCGGAGCGTCTCCCGTGGGGGCCCGGACAGCTCGCCCGGCGGCGGGGCCTGAGCGCCTTCTCCGGTGCCCTCTGCCTCGGGTGCGCAGGGGGGTCCCGGGGCCGGCCACCAGGAGCGCGGGGCGGCAGGCCCGCACAGTCACGAACAGCGGGGCCCCACCGCCGGTGTCCCGCCCTTTAGGCGCTGAGGCCTGGGGTATTCTATCTCGGGAGCCACGCACTCGCCGCCTGGAGCTGGGGTCTGTGCTGTGCCCACGCTGTGCTGGGCCAAGTGGCCCCGTAGCCATCCGCGCAGGTGGCAGCTCCGGCTCCTGGGTGCTAGAGTGTCAAGGCAGGTGCACCTCGGGTCCGCCCTGTGCGGGCCCTTCTCCCCTAGAAGTGTCAGGGCCGCAGCGGAGAGGCAGGCTCAGGAGCAGCACCTGCAGCCTCTACCCCTCAGGGTGTGTAGGGCACCCCCTCTGCCCCCGTCCTGGGATGCTGCTCTGCCCTCGTTGGCAGCCCCGAAACTGTACCCGCAGTGCCCTACCTTTGGCTGCCGGGGCCTCTGCCCCATCACATCCACCACCCTGGCACCAGCAGAGCCACTGTGCTCGGGACCAGCAGCCACTGGCCCCCTGCTGTGGCCCCACTACCTCAGGAGCCCTTGGTGTGGATGGAGGGGAAGGAAGATGGCCTGAGCCTGGGGAAGGGGAGTCCTGGAGCCCTGGCTGCCCTGGTGGGGTGACTCCACAGCCCTGGGTGGCTTTAGAGAGGAGGCCTGTGGGAGCTTTCCGAGAGGTTGTCCCAGAACCCTAGAGAGCACTGGGTGAAGACCTTGAGGTCTGGGGCTCTATCAGAGCCCCGTGGAGCCGTTGACAACTTTCGATTGGGGCACTGAGAGCAGCAGGGAGCATTCAGGTGCCTTTATGGGGTTCCAGGGCCCTAGGGGTTGAGCACGGTACCAGGTGGGGCACAGGGCACTGGGAGAGGTGTGGGAGCACTCAGGGGCACAGGGAGCCCTGGATCGTGACACAAAGCCTGAAGCGCAGTTCCGGGGAAGCCCAGTGCCGTCCCTAGCTATCAAGACTCCACATAATGGGGGTGCCTCAGAGCCCTGCAGGATGTGGGGGGTGCTCTCTAGGGACTCTGGGAGCACTGAGCAGTCCTCCATCTGGCACATGGACCTGAATGGAGATGATTGTCCTTGGGGAATAAATGAATGGAAAGGGGGAGACTAGGGCACAGGGGTGGGACTGTTTCTCCCCTTTCCTGTCTTCTCTCTTGCAAGGAACCACAGGGGGTGCCAAGCACACCAGGCTTCCCCCTTTCCTGCAACAGGTAGAGGCCTACAGAGCACCATTCCATCCAGAAGCCGTGGCACTCTCTCCCTTCCTTGGGATGCCCCAAGCTCAGCTCCCCTTCCTCTGTGTCCCCTCGCTCGGCCCCAACTACTCCAGAGCGTCACCATGTCAACATCGCCACTCCCCCAGGCCCTGTGTTGGGTCCACTAGGCTCCCCTTGCCTTTCTGCCCAGATCCATAGCCTGCCCAGGCACTGAGTGCTTTGGGGGCAGCTGCACTCCCAGGCAGGGTCAGTCCCTTCCCCGAACACACTTGATTTGGGATCAGTTGGTGAAAGGAGCTGCCTCAATGTGCCTCTGCGGGGTCCTGGTGCACTGGAGACCTGACACAGGCCCACTGACCTGCCCGTCGGGCCCCTGTCATCGGTGAGGAGGCATTATGCTGTGTCCATGCCCACTGCGCGCCACGGAACATCTGGGTCTCCGCCCCGGCACTGACACGGTGAGGGGTGAGGGGTGAAGGGTGAAGGGTGAGGGGTAGAGGCGGGAGCCTGGGGGAAGTCCATTCCCCAGGGGACAAACCCGGAGGGAGTGGCTTGCAGCCAACAAGGGACGCCGAAGCTGTGTGTGTGTGGGGGGGATGCGAAATAAGAACCAACTCCTCTAGGTTTTTCTGGGTGTTCTAAATGCACGTGTTACTTTTAGGAAAACACACATGCACGCACACCCGCAAACGTGGGAGAAAGACTAGCATGCAGGAAAAAGAACCGGCCGGGAGCCAAGGGTAGGTGGGGTCCCAGTTCCAGCCCTGACCCAAGCTCACTCCGAGTCCTACGGCCTGAACCAGGAGCTGGTCAGAGGCCAGGGAGAGAGACCGGGGCCCCTCCCGTCGGGGAAGTCCACCGGAGCCCCTGCCTCCAGCTGAGCGCTTCCCCCTGGGCTGCCCCACCGAACCGTGTGCGTGGCCTCATGTGGCACGCTGCCCTGCGTTTCCCTGGCACGTGTGCGGATCCCTGGGTGGCTCAGCGTTTTGGCGCCTGCCTTCGGCCCAGGGTGTGATCCTGGAGACCTGGGATCGAGTCCCATGTTGGGCTCCCGGCACGGAGCCTGCTTCTCCCTCTGCCTGTGTCTCTGCCCCGCCCCCCCTTCTCATGAATAAATAAATATTTAAAAAGAAAATTTTGAGAAACAATCAATCAATAAGTAAATAAATAAATAATAAATGAATAAGTAAATAATACGTGTGTACTTTGCAGGTGGAGGTGCTCGCCTCCCGCACAGAAAACCTGGAGATAAGCAAGAACATAGGCAGGTGAGGGGTGGGATTTACACAGGGGTGATGCGGCATCCTGTGGGCCTCTCCCCCCCCCCGGACAAGCGGCCGCCCGGGAGGAGCCCGCCACTCGCCGCATTTCCTCCCTGTCCACCTGCCCTTGGGTACTGAGGCCGGCTGTCGGCTCCTCCCTGTCGGAACATCTGTAGCCAGTGCTGTGCACGCACCCTCACCTGCATTTATGGGGGAGCTCTCTGCATCCCGTGGGGGCACGCTTCTTTGCCTAGTTACAGCAGCTTTGGGTCACGAGTCAGGGAGCAAACCCTACCAGTAAAGCACAAACGTGCCCGTGGGTAGCATGCGATCCCTACCCCAACCCCAAAGCAAGAAGGGAGAGCGAACAAAGCCAGATGTTGCTCGTGGAGACCCAAGGCCTGGAGGCTCCCAGCCCAAGTCCTTCCCAGCAAAGAGAGCCCACACGTTAAAAATAAATGGTCTTTTTATTGTGTCCACGAAAACAAAGTCAGGGTGGCCTGGGTTAATCCCCCCCGACGAGGTGACAACAGACAGGAGGCATGCAATGACAACAACCATGTTCTCCTCTCCAGGAGAAGGGTCTTACCCTCCTGGGCCCTGGATCAGAGGCAAGCAGGACCAGGAGACTCCAGAGGAAGGCCTGCCCGGGCCCGCCATGCCGCGGAGGGCCTGGGCTTGCCACCTCCTGGGCAGAACGAGGCAGGGGAGCAAGCACTGCCCTGGGCCAAGCCCAGCACACCGAAGCTAGAACACACAGAAAAGCCCCCACCCCCTCCCCCAGCAGACACTACTAAGGCAGTCAGCCAGGACTTCCGGGAACAGCTGGCCACGAAGCCAGCCCCTCAGGGCTCCGTCCAGAAGGGATTGCCATCCTCAGCCTGCATGGAGTAGTAAACAAAGAGCAGGAAGGCAGCAAAGACCAGGAACAGGAGCAGCTGGCCCCAGAGTGGGACCTGGCGGTCCTGGCCCAGACCAGCCCCAGGGGCCTGCTTTTCTGGCCGGATAGCACGACGGGTGAGCCACGAAGTGGGGGAAGATGAAGATGAGGATATGGGAGAGGTGGAAGAGGGTGTGGGATAATAGGACAGGCCCAGGGAGCTTCTGGAGATGTTGGAAACAGGGCGGTAGTGCACGATGTTCTGGTAGGCGCTGTCCCGGCCATACCCGGAGCGTTCCCTGAGGCAGAGGACAGCAGGTGAGCCAGGGGGCCTGCGCCCAGAACCACCCGCTGCCTGGCCCTTCCTGCCACTCACCTGTCCTTGCTGTCCTCTTCAGAAGAGAAGAGACTGTCATCGCGCACCTGCAGGTAACAGTCAGGGAGAGGGGAACTGGCCAGCAGAGTCAGCAGCCTGTAGCCTGTCCCGTCCTCACTGCAAACTAGCCTAGCTGAAACACCCGGACCCTGTTCCCTCCAAAACCCTCCTGAGTTACCAGCCTTAGCCCGGTAGGGCTTTGTCACCCGCTCCACAACTCGACAGGTATCCTGGCCGCCTGCACCTTACTTTCTGCCCCGGGGGGTCTGAGAAAGATCTCAAACCTAGATCCCAGGTCAGGGTGCACGGCGTCCCAGGTGCCCTAGTGTTAGGTCTGACACTCCCCCAAGGACGGCCCTGCCAAGGGAGGTGTGCACTTACCTTGCCTCTCGGGAAGCACAGGGCCTACCGCGTGCGCCCCCCCCCCCCCCCCCCCCCGTCCAGGTTTTGTCCAAGCCCAGCTATGACCCCCACAGGTTGTATGCAGGTGCTCGGCAGCCAACTCACCTGGTGGTGAAAGGTGTCCGAATCTGCGAGTGAAGCTGATGGCTGGCGGAAGCCCTTGGAGGAGCCCACAGGCTCAGGGTCCCCGTAGGTCCTGGTGCTCAGGTAGCTCTCCTCGTAGTAGTCATCGCCGTAGCCTTGGGAAGGGGGGGAGAGCGGTAGCAAGGTGCACAGTGGCTGCGCCCACCTGGCCCTAATCTCAGTCCCACGTGGGAGCCTGTGGCACCGTCTCTCCCCTCTGGGGCTGCTGAGGATGACGGGCTTGAGATCCCAGGTCCCCCCAACACCAGGCTCCCTGAGGGAGGGGGTAAGGGTGACAGGGTGCCCCCCCCAGGGTGCCCCCCCCCCGCCCGCCCAGCCTTACCCTTGCTCTGGTAAAGCAAGGCGTCTTCTTTCTTGGGCAGATCGTACATATCCGAGTCCACGGATGCCGAATCTAAGTCTGAGGGGGGGGGGGCGGGACCATTTGCCCCCGGCTCCCCTCCCTTCTTCCTGTGCCCCTCCCAGCCACCGCCCCTGCCACACCCTCCGGACCCCGTGCCCCCCGTCGCCCAAACCCCGTCCCCCTGGGAGGCCAGGTGGAGATCCGGGGCGGGGGCCTCACCCGAGAACCGATAGGAGAAATTGAAGGCGGACGAGTTGGGGGGCGACAGCCTCCGCCTCTGGGTCTCGTACTCGAAGATCTTCTTTTCGTAGAGCTTGCGAGTGGAACCTGGCCAGACACGGGACGCGGGGCGTCAGGGCCGCGGGCCGGACCCCGGGGGGGGGGCGGGGAGGGGGCGCGCTCGCCGCCGCGTACCCACGACAGGCCCGTGCGGGATGTTGTACTGGCGCAGCACGGCGGCCAGCTCGGCGTCCGACAGGACCGCGTAGTCGTCCATGGCGGGCGGCGGGGACCCGGGGGCCCGGGCCTGGCGGGCGGCGGGCGGCGGGGAGCTGGGGGGGCCCGGGCCTGGCGACGCGGGCCCAGCTACCGCTGCCTCCGAGCACGGCGGGGGCGGCGCGAGCGTCTCGGGAGCGGCAGCGCTCGCGTCACGCCTGCGTCACGCTCGCGTCACGGCCGCGGGCTCTGCGGACTGCGCGCGGGGCGGGGCGGGGCCGGGCCGGCGGCGCCGGCGCGGAGCGGGGGACCGTGGGAGCGGGCGGGGCGGGCGTCATGACGTCAGACGTCGCAAGCGGGCGGGATAGGCTGGCGGCGGCGGCGGGGCGGGGCCGCGCTCCGGAGGGGCGGGGCCCGCCGGCCGAGGGGCGTCACGCGCTGGCGCGCAGGGGCGGGGCTCGAGCGAGGAGTCGGGCTTGCGGGGGCGGGGACGAGCGTGGGCTCGCCGCGACGTGGGGGCGGGGCGGGGCGGGCGGTCGAGGCGTCACCGGCTGGCGTGTCGGGGTCGGGAGGGCGGGGGTGGGGACCTACGCAAGTCGAACCGGCAGAAACCGGCCAGGACAGGAAAGCGGCGCAGGACTGACGCGCTGGGCGCGGCTCGCGCTCCCTGAGTCACGCGGGCTCCGACGGTCCCCGCAGCCCCCTGCCCCCTCCGCACCCCGCGCTCCCCGGCCGCCCCGGGCCGGCCGCGCCTCCGCCGCAGCGCGAAGGGACCCCGATCCCGAGAGCGGGCCCTCGGGGCCGCGGGGCCCAGGCCCGGGCAGCAGCCGCCTCGGCCCCCGGTGCCACCCCGCCCCGCTCCGCTCTCCACCTGCGCCCGTCGTCCCGCAGGTCCCCAGCGCCTCCCACCCTCCCTCCCTCCCTCCCTCCCACTGCGCCCGGGAGGAAATGGGGCACTGGGCCAGGAGGCCGCGGGCACCCCAGGAGCGGGCATCCTTGCAAGGCACTGGGCGTGCCCGTGGGCGCTGGCAGGGGGCCGAGCCCGGCGTGCGGGCGGCGGCCAGCGTGCGCCCGACCCCCGCGCCAGCCACCTGGGGCGTCGGGGCTTTCCTCTGCTGTCCAGGGCGTCCCCGTGGCAGCCTGGGGGGGCGGGGAGCCTTCAAGCCCCCGACGACCTGCTGGGCCGGCTCTGCGCGCTTGGGCCTGGGTGGGCCCCGGGGTGAGCCGAGCACAGGGGGCCCCGGCGTACTCGCGGGTGAGCGCGCGAGGTTGCAAGGCCGTGGAGAGCCTGCACTGTCATTAGGAATTCGTGAAGGCCTTGGTCGCAAAGAGCTGTTCTGGGGGGATTGGAAAGGTGGTGACAATCATATTCTAAATGAAGCCAACTCAGGGAATGTGGGTACAAATGAAGCGCCCCCCCCCCCCGGAGGCCCAGAACTAGGAGCATAGGGAGAAGAGGTGCTATCTTTGATATCAGATGATAGCTAGTGACAGGGACAAGAGACAGGTCTCCGATTCATCCTGGTCCAGCTGGTGAGGGTCACAGACCAGTTCTCCTTGGGTCACAGGATGGAGAAGAGGAAGCCACACAGGGAGTGGTGAGATGGGGCCTTGGTGTGAACACACACACAGACTCGAGACGTGCCCCTGGCGGGGTTTGGGGTTTCAGAGCACAGGCCAAGCTGCTCCGTCTCCTGAAATAGGAGGAGGAGGTGCGTGGGCCTGCCGACAAGTGCATGGCAGTAAAGGGGAGGACAGCCCTGGGCAGGGCAGGCACTTGCTGCTTATCTTTCAGAGCAGGGAAGGAGATGGCATTTGGACTCTGGCGCGCAGAGGCTGCCTCATGGAATTTGGAGTTTTGGCAAGATCAGATTCCCCAGCACCTCTCCAAGCCTTCTTCTGCAATGCTGGCCCCTGTCCCAGAGGCTCAGTCCTCCCCCATGCCACCCCTCCCTGTAGGGATCCAAGCTGTTTCCTTATGAGGTCAAGGAATTCTAGGTTTGCCTTCTCCCCAAGGAGCACCCCCTCCCCCAGCACCTGCCTCGGCACTCTGCCTTTTATGTCCCACCTATGGCCCCACTATGGGGATCCCACCATCAATGGTACCAGGAGGCTGAACTGTGATGCTTCCGTGCGCCCGCCCCTTGGGCACCTGTAGCCCAGGTCCAGCCCCACCGCAGTGGAGACCTGCTCAGACCACCGGAAACCAGACACACTCTTGACCACGGGAGCTAAGAGGCCCTCCGCACCACCGCCATCGCCGAGAGGAGGAATTGGGGGCCTAGAGAGGGCGCACACTTGCCCAAGGACCTCTAGTGCAGGAATTCAATCACAGACATTCCCACAGCTGGGTCCTAGTTCTCAGGGCAACGGCCTCGACGGTGTGGCCCAGTGGGGGTTCTGAGTCCTCAGAGAGGCTGGTGGGGGGAATCTTCAGCCTTTAGCGGGGCTTTCTGGGAAGGGTGTGCACAGGTAAATAAGAGGAAGAATTTTTCTGGAACTGCAGCCAGGGTGGGAAGAGGTAGGAAACCACTGATTCCAAGTCAATAATAAAAAGACAGTTTCCTTTGGGGCACTGGGTGGCTCAGTCGGTTAAGCACCTGCCTTCAGCTGAGGTCATGATCCCAAGGTCTCGGGATAGAGCCCTGAGTCAGGCTCCCTGCTCAGCGAGGAGTCTGCTTCTCCCTTTGCCCCACTCCCTGCGTGTGTGCTTTCTTCCTCCCAAATAAATCTTTTTTTTAAAGATTTTATGCATTTATTCATAAGAGACACGGAGACAGAGGCAGAGACACAGGCAGAGGGAGAAGCAGGCTCCCTGCGGGGAGCCCGATGTGGGACTCGATCCCAGAACCCCAGGATCATGCCCTGGGCCGAAGGCAAGTGCTCAACCGCTGAGCCACCCAGGCATACCCCAATAAAATCTTTAAAAAAAGAAAAAAGAAAAAAGTTTCTCTTTTAAGGATGGGAATGGTTCTAAGCAGTATACAGTGTAACTTAGGCTCCCAGCAGGGTTGAAGGTTAAAGGAAATGTATCAACTCAAGCACATTTCTCAGGATTAGTGTCCAAGGAGAAGATTGTTCAGTGAGCAATTAACATTTTCCTTAAAATCAGAATCTTCTTAATACTTTAGTTTGATACGAAACTTAACTCTTTGGCCCGCCTGGGTGGCTCAGAGACTCCTGATTTCAGCTCAGCTCAGGATCTCAGGGTCCTAGGATTGAGCCCATCAGGGCCTCCGGCTCCCCGCTCAGTGGGGAGTCCGCTTCTCCCTCTCCCTCTGCCCCTCCCCCTGCTCATGCTGCCTCCTAAATAAACTCCTTTAAACATTGTTTAAATATTTTTTTAAAAACTGAAGTTTTCAAGGATGTCAAAGATCCTTTGGATTTTACCTGCTGGTATTCAAATGCACTGAAACATTGCTCAGAGGCCGCCCCGGCGGCTCAGCCGTCTGCCTTCGGCCCAGTGCGTGACCCTGGGGTCCCGGGATCGAGTCCCGCATCGGGTTCCCTGCAGGGAGCCTGCTTCTCCCTCTGCCTGTGTCTGTGCCTCTGTGTCTCTCGTGGATAAGTAAATAAAATATTTTTAAAAAGAGAAAGAGGGATCCCTGGGTGGCGCAGTGGTTTAGCGCCTGCCTTTGGCCCAGGGCGCGATCCTGGAGACCCGGGATCGAATCCCACGTCGGGCTCCCGGTGCATGGAGCCTGCTTCTCCCTCTGCCTGTGTCTCTGCCTCTCTCTCTCTCTCTCTCTGTGACTATCATAAATAAATAAAAATTAAAAAAAATAAAATAAAATAAAAAGAGAAAGAAACGTTGCTCAGAGAGTAACAAAAGTTGTAAGATCATGACTTGTGAAAATTATTATGTGGAAGATTGTCTCAATCAATATAAAACAGTGAATGGTTAGCTGACTAAACGCCTCTCAGAGAACGCCCTGTGTTCCAATTCTAGAACACGTTGGTTCATCTTGGTACTACTGACACGGCCAGGTGGAGATTCAGCCTGCCTTGGTGGCAAGAATGGAACTGATTCTAGTGGTTTTCCAGAACCTTCAACGCAAGGAGAAAAAGCCTGTAATTTCATTTGATCTTCACCAGAGAGCCGTGGGTGCTGTGGGTGCTGTGGGTGCCGTGGGTGCCGTACAAAGCTTTGCTCCCCCAAAGCCCGGAGGAAGGAGAGATCAAGAGCTGCCTGCCTTTCTGGCTTGCATGTGGAGGGGAAGGGAGGGGGGGTAGGTGTAAAAAAGGATTCAAATGGGGGTGGGGGTCCCATAGTCCAGCCATGTGGCTGGAGCCTCCCTCGTGCCCCCCCACCTGTTGCAGTGGCTCCGGTTGTAATGTCTGTGGTAGGGCGGGCCTCCGTCCTTGAAGGGCAGCCTTGGCCGTGAGCTCCAGCACAGCTACCCCACAGACCCGAATGCCTGCTGCCCATCTGTGCTCATCCATCGAGTGACGCAAAGCACTGCCCTCCCCAGCAGTGTGTGTGGGGGGGTTCCCACCAGAGGGAGCAGCAGGAGACCCCCACCCTCCTAGGAGATGCCACTGTGGGTGTGGGTGGAAAGGCCATCACCAGTAGAGCTAGCAAAGGTGGCAGTGAATGCCTGGGGGCCTTAGGGGACAACGGTGTCCTCCTGTAGTGTTAAGACTGTAGGTGGCTAGCCCAGTGCGTTCGGCAGCTACCACCAGCTTCGCCCTCCCTCCCTCCCTCCCTTTCTTGTTTTTTAAAAAAAATTTTAGGGCAGCCCAGGTGGCTCAGTGGTTGAGTGCCGCCTTCGGCCCAGGGTGTGATCCTGGAGACCCGGGATCAAGTCCCACATCGGGCTCCCTGCATGGGGCCTGCTTCTCCCTCTGCCTGTGTCTCTGCCTCTCTCTCTCTCTCTCTCTCTCTCTCTCTCTGTCTCTGTCTCTCATGAATAAGTAAATAAAATCTTTTAAAAATTTTAGATTTATTTATTAGGGGGAGAGAGAGCGCGCACCTGCGTGGGGGGGTGTAGGGCAGAGGGAGAGAGAACCCCAAGCCCACTGCCGGCTGAGCACAGAACCCCACCTAGGGCTCCATCCCAGGACCCTGAGATCCCGATCTGAGTGCAGATCAAGAGTCCCGCGCTCAACCGTCTGAGCCACCCAGGCGCCCCTCTTCCTCCCTTTTAATGAGGTAGAAAAGAATAAAAAAGGTCAGAGTGCTTTTCAGGTACTTAGGAAAAGTCTCATTTTGTGAAACGTTTATTTCAGTTGTTTGCGTCCATGTGCGTGTGTGCGAGGGTGAGCACTCTCCCACGGCAAGGGCGCGCCACTGGCTCGGGACAGAAACCGTAGTTCTCACTGAGGGTTGTGGGCAAAATGTTAAAATGACACTTCTTAATGTGACCTTCCCCAAGGAAGTGACATTTGAGCCGCCTCTGAAGCTACCAAGAAGTAGGCCTGTGGAAGAGGAAGGGGGCCTGGCAGCGCCAGAGCGGAGGTGCCCACCCGGTCAGCAGTACCGGGCCGCGGCCAGGCGCCCTCCCGCACTGCAGGCTGCACCCAGTCGTGGTCCGCAGGGGGCTCCCAGCCGGGCCTGGCACCCAGCAGGGGCCGCGTGGGGGGCAGTCAGGAGCTCGCTCCTCGGGTCCCTGCCCGCGGCGGCCCTGCGGGCGCCAGGAGCTCAGTGCACACCTGCAACGGCCTGCCGCGCGACCCCACCCGCAGCCCCGCCAGCCCAGGGGGCAGAGCCCCACTTGCCCCGCCGCCCCGGCTTGGGGCAAACGCAGGGGGCCGCGACTGTGGGCGGCTCCCTGGAGGGCGTGGCCTTGGCCGTTGGGCTGAGCCGTGGGCCCCGAGACCCCGCGGGATCTTGAGGCGAGCCCCCCCCCAGGCGGACCTCGCCGGGCGGTGAGCTCATCGCGGGCGGGGGGTGGCGGCGTCGCCGGGCGGCCGAGCTCTGGAGCTCACGGCGCGCCCGCCCCCCGGCTCCTGGGCGATTTTACCAATTAAGGCTTTCTCGCCGGGCCGGGCGCGGGGCGGGCGCGGGGCGGGCGCGGGGCGGGCGCGGGGCGGGGGTGCGGCCAAAAGAAGGCGGGCAGCGGCGGCCCATTCGCGTGGAGGCGCGCGGCGCTCAGCGGACGCCAGCGGAACCCCGAGGCGCCGGGCGCGGGCGCAGAGGCGACCCCGGCGCCACCCCCGCAGTCGCGGGCCGCTCGCAGGGACAGCAGGTGAGGCCTCCGCGCGACACGGCCGCCGCGCAGCCTGCGGCCCGGCCCGGGGAGCCGAAGGAGGGCGGAGGGGCGCCAAGAACGCAGGCGCCGGCGCGGAACCGCGCCCAGGCCGGGCGCAGCTGGGATTCCTGAACTTGGGAGCGCGGTGCCCGGGGGCTGCCGGCCCTGCTTTACCCGCGAACGTCCATCCGCGCCCAGGGCTGTGGGAGCCCCAGGCCGCAGGGGTCCCCCAGACATAGGGTGTCGGGCCGTCTGGCGCGACGTGGGCCAAGTGGGTGCCCGTGAGCCAGCCACCGCGTTACTGTCTGGGGAAGAAGGGCCCCGAGAGCAGGACGTTGTGCGGGCTGAGCGCGAGTGGCCACCTGGGACCGTCCGCAGCCAGTGTGGCCCCTGGGGGGGGGACAACAGCGGGTTCCCCGCTGGCACCAGCTGCGTGGGGCACCGGGGAGCTGGTTCCGGGGCTGCGGCGCTCCATGGGGGCTGGGGCAGGGGTGTGGCCAGGCGCGAAGGCAGGGGCTCCTCCTATGGGCCACATTCCCCGGCTGGGCCCCGTCCCAGGTTGGCGCGGAGCTGGATGTTCACCGCCAGTCAGGATGTGAGCGCAACATCCCCACATGCCCTTGCCAGCCGGGTCCAGGAAAAGTAGGTGAAATCCCCTGGCAGGTCCACCTGCACGTGCTCCAGGCCACAGGGTCAAGGTGGGAGCTCAGGGAATGAGTGTCCTCACCTGCGGCACCGGGGCTGGCCCTTCCCGCCCCGCTCTCTGCTCCCCGTGCCATTGTGCGGCTTTCTCCAGCCGCCCAAGCGCCCCCGTAGGAGGGCCTGGCCTGGGGTCTGAGGGCCCCGGGGTGGGGTGGGGGGCGGGGTGTGTCTAACATCCCAGAATCTACTCCAAATAAGGGAAAATATGAAAGAGCTGGATTTTGGTTTCCAAGGACTGCCCGATCTGGGGGCTTTGGGATGGGGCGCCATCTGGTGGCGATACTATGTTTCCTGGGGCCAAACCCCCTGTACACCCACCGACAGTCTCCCCCAAATAGGGAGAGGGTGGGACGGGAAGCCAGGACACCCACCTTCTGTGCTCCTTTCTGCTGGAGCGGACTATGGATCGGTTGCTCCGACTTAGTGTCCCTGGCTGCTGACCGTCACTGAATGAACACATGACCCAGTCGATGGCACTTAGTGGAGAGAAAACCAATTCTCCGTGTAATTCTGTCCTTGGGAACTTGCTTTCCAGTGGGGCAGGGGGACAGACCAGGACAAATATCGCCTCGCCCTGCATGGGCCCTGCGTAGGGAGAGGTCCGTATGGGTTCCCGCCCCCAGTTCCCAGGCACCGTGGTGTGCTTCGTGCAGGTGTGTCTGACAGTGGTCAGCAGAGGGAAGAGTGCAGATGGGGTGGGCCTCCGACTGGAAACCCCAGTGGGGTGACAGGCAGCCCCAAAGTGAGCGTCCTGGAGGGCAGGGGAGATGCCGAGTGGGACGGCAGCCCCACCGTGGGTAACGCAGGCGTCCAGGGCTGCCTCAGACTCAGCCATATTTGGGCATGACGCACTGGCCACCCGGGCCTCCTGGTCCTCTGCTCTTTTTTTAAGATTCTTTTCTAAATTTGTATTTATTCATGAGAGACAGAGAGACAGAGACACAGGGCGAGGGAAAAGCAGGCCCCACGCAGGGAGCCCGACGTGGGACCCGATCCCGGGTCTCCAGGATCAGGCCCTGGGCTGAAGGCCGCGCTAGACCTCCGAGCGGCCCGGGCTGCCCTCGTCCTCTGCTCTTTATCACGTGACTTACTACTAGTCTGAAGTTCGGTTTAACAAGTGGGAGACAGACCTGCCTTCCTCGGCCAACGCAGAGAAGGGACCCTGCAGAGGAACGTACAGAGGACCGGGAGGAGTGAGTCCCCGCTCAGTGAGCCCCGGCAGGCTGGCTCCTGAGGAAGAGGGTGGCAGTGGCGTCCGGGCAGGCCTCGGCCGCTGCACCTTTGCGGTCTCGGTCTCCCCGGTGTGACCACCAAAAACTTGATTTTGAGTGAATAGCTCTCCACGGCCTTGCAACCTCGCGCGCTCACCCGCGAGTACGCCGGGGCCCCCTGTGCTCGGCTCACCCCGGGGCCCACCCAGGCCCAAGCGCGCAGAGCCGGCCCAGCAGGTCGTCGGGGGCTTGAAGGCTCCCCGCCCCCCCAGGCTGCCACGGGGACGCCCTGGACAGCAGAGGAAAGCCCCGACGCCCCAGGTGGCTGGCGCGGGGGTCGGGCGCACGCTGGCCGCCGCCCGCACGCCGGGCTCGGCCCCCTGCCAGCGCCCACGGGCACGCCCAGTGCCTTGCAAGGATGCCCGCTCCTGGGGTGCCCGCGGCCTCCTGGCCCAGTGCCCCATTTCCTCCCGGGCGCAGTGGGAGGGAGGGAGGGAGGGAGGGTGGGAGGCGCTGGGGACCTGCGGGACGACGGGCGCAGGTGGAGAGCGGAGCGGGGCGGGGTGGCACCGGGGGCCGAGGCGGCTGCTGCCCGGGCCTGGGCCCCGCGGCCCCGAGGGCCCGCTCTCGGGATCGGGGTCCCTTCGCGCTGCGGCGGAGGCGCGGCCGGCCCGGGGCGGCCGGGGAGCGCGGGGTGCGGAGGGGGCAGGGGGCAGGGGGCTGCGGGGACCGTCGGAGCCCGCGTGACTCAGGGAGCGGGAACACCGCCCCTCCTCCTCAGGGGCCTCGGAGGAGGAAAGTCCCTTGTATGGCGTGCCTGCCGGAGGCCGAGTGGTCCAGCGCCAGACGCCGCTCAGCCTTTCCTTGCTGCAGCGTTTCCTGCAGGGCTGGTGCAGGGCGGCGGGGCTGGGGTGCACCCTGACCCCCTCGGGGCGCGGCGACCTCCCCAGGGCCTCGGGGTCGGGCCGCGCCGCTGGGACTGGGGGCTGAAGGGGGCATTCCGACGGGCGGGGCGGGGCGGGCGCAGCCCCAAGCCCCACCCCGCGGCCCCGCCCCGCTGTGGCTCCGCCCCCACGGAACCCGCCCCCGCCCGCATTTAAAGGGCTCGTTCTCTCCGCAGCACAATCTTCACTGTCTGCCTCGTCCCGCGCGCGCGGAGGTGCCTGCGACTTTAATTAAAGGGCCGTCCCCTCGCCGAGGCTGCAGCACCGCCCCTCAGTTCCTCGCGCCTCAAAATGAGTAGCTCCCACTCCCGGGCGGGCCAGAGCGCGGCAGGCGCGGCTCCGGGCGGCGGTGCCGACACGCGAGACGCCGAGATGCCAGCCACCGAGAAGGACCTGGCCGAGGACGCGCCGTGGAAGAAGATCCAGCAGAACACGTTCACGCGCTGGTGCAACGAGCACCTGAAGTGCGTGAGCAAGCGCATCGCCAACCTGCAGACGGACCTGAGCGATGGGCTGCGGCTCATCGCGCTGCTGGAGGTGCTCAGCCAGAAGAAGATGCACCGCAAGCACAACCAGAGGCCCACCTTCCGCCAGATGCAGCTCGAGAACGTGTCGGTGGCGCTCGAGTTCCTGGACCGGGAGAGCATCAAGCTCGTGTCCATCGGTGAGGGCGCGGGTCGCTCCTGTGGCACGGGGGAGATCGAGGTCGAGGGCGGGGGCTCCACGCGTCCTCCTCTCTCCTGGGCTGGCCCCTCCCAGCCACCCCACCCCCCACCCTAGCCCCGCCGCTGCCCCCGGGGCCGCCGGGCTCCTGCACGCAGGCCTCGAGAACAAAGGCGCGCTGGCAGGCTGGCCGGGCGTGCAGACCGCTACGCGCCCCCGCCCGCCGCACCCCGGCTGGCCCGCGCCCAGGCTGAGCTCACATCCTCCGCAGGCCGCGCCCCCGCCACTGCACCCGCGGTGGGAGATGGCCTGCGGAAGGCGGGCACTGGCCGGGCTCTGGCCCTGCGCCCAGCACCCCATCCCTGAGGAGGGGGAGCCAGGGGCTCACCACCCCCCACCCCCTTCAGCAGTCTGGGAAGGGCCCTCTGGCCTTCCCGAGCTTCTGTAGTTCCTAAACAGGGTGCTGGAGCTTAAGGGTCCCATTGTCTAGGGCTCTTGGCTCTCTTTGGCCTTAGTTGGTGGGTCCTTCATTGGAGATGGCCCCAACCCCCAGTTTAGATCTCCCCTGGGGAAACTGGGGGCCACAGAGGACCGTGGCTAGCCAAAGGGCACTTGAGAGGAGTTGGCCAGTGAAGGGAGCTGGTTTGTCGTCCACTCCAACACCAAGTTACTGTGGAGCTTCAGCCAAACTCTTGCTTCCATGTACAACTCGCTTTTCTGCATCTAGAATGCACGAGTTGGTTGGGAGGTACTCTAGCATGCACTGGGCTCGCCGCCAACCCGGCGTCCGTGTCACCGGACTCGTGAGGCTGGCATTGACCAGACCTACTGCAGCATCCCAGGCTCTTCTCAGGATGGGGGCCACTCAGGGACAGGCACCAGGACTGGTGACTCGGGGGCAGCGTGTTACAGCGGCAGGAGGAGCGCTTTCTTTTCTTCACAATTCTTCCAGTTGTCCCTGAGGCCAAGAGCCTTACGGAGCCTGGGAGTCTAAGGGACTCGGGACTCAGGTGCCCCCAGCCACTCAGAGGGCAGGTCTCCCGGGCCCCACCTCTTTCTTTGGAATGCCAGTCGAGGCTGAGGCCCACCCCTCAGTCCCAGCCTCCGTCTAGGCAAGCTGAGTCATCTCTGAGCCTTGGGTGGGGGGGCAACCGGATGTGGGGAGGCAGGCCACACCCCAGCTGTCTGGGGGGGGTCTCCTCCTCCCTCCTCCCGTCTTCTCCTCCTCTTGTGAGCTGGCTGGAGCAGGCCTAGTTCCCAGAGCTTTGCCATATAAGGCAAAAAAATGTTGGAAAGCAGCGGTGATTAGGGGAGGGAGGGGGCGGGCTAGCCCCGGGGCTGGGGAAAGGGGGTGGGATGGGGCGGGGCCACTCCAATGGGCTGTCTCCCAACCCTGGGCCCCGGTTCTCTTCCCTCCCTCTTTTGTGAGGGGGATGAGGAGGGCTTAGGCTGGCCTCCCATGGACCAGGGGGAGGGCCCAGCCCAACCCACTAAGGCTGATGCGCTTGGCCTTGTGCGTCCCAAGTCCCCGCAGGACTCTGGCGGTGGGGTTACTGGGAAGCCCTGGCTGGTCCTGGGCCCTCGGTCTTCTCTGAACCTTCCAGTCATCCCTGGCCCGAAGCCCCTCCGCCAGCCCCACCTGCCGAGTGGGGACGGCGCGGCAGTAGTGCAGAACTTGGGAGCAAGCTCAGTCTGGGACTTGCTTTGGGTGCCTCAGCTGGTCCTCGAGGTCCTGCCTCCTGGCTTCAGAGGCTGCCTGTCACTGGTGGCCCTCTTGCTGGTGTCCATCCCCTCCCTCCCACCCTCGAGTTGACTCATCCCACAAGTATTTTCTCTTGATGTCGATGGGGGGTGCAGGACTCCAGTGGCTCTTAGACCGCCCTCCCCTTTTCAGGGCCCCACCCTTAGGAAGCTGAGACCCACAAGTGCCTTGGGTGGGGTCCAGAGCCTGGAGGGGTTGCCGTGGCGACAGGGTGCTGGGTGCCCGCCCTAACCACTTCCCCTGTGGTGAGCTTGGCAGCCACCCGCCTGAGGCCCAGCACCCCGTTAGGTGGTGAGGAGGGCAGGCGGCGGCGGCGGCGAGCTCTGCTGAGGCAGCAGGACTCCAGGACCCCACCCATGGCTCCTGCCACCCCAGCTCCCAAGCTGGGCCCCGGGTGCCCCACCCAGGCGTGTCAGCTCGGCCCTCCTCCCCCTCCCCCTTCCCCTCCTCCTCAGGCCGGGTGAGGGGCTCTCTGCAATGTGTCCTGCCCGGCACCCCAGGTGGCACCCCATCTCTGCTGGCTCCCCTCGAGTCCAGGCCACGCAGCGCCACCGGCGGCTCCTTTGTCCTCACTGCCACCCTCCCCAGGCCCGCTCCCAGTTTAGGTCTGTGGGGGGTGGTGGGGGAACTGAGGAAGTGGGGGTGGGGCTCACATCCTCCACCCAAAGGGTCCTTGCCCAACGCCTCCACTTCCCCTGCCTCCACTTCCCCTGCCAGGCCCTTGGCCCACCCGCCCACCCACCCTGAGGCAACAGCTTGCTTTCCCAACCGCCCCACTGGGCAGCCTTCCTCTTCTTTGGCCTTGGCCCCGGCCCCCGCTAGGGTCAGCTCAGGGGGCCCGTGTCGAGGCCTGCTGCGCCGCGCTGTCCTGACCGCTCCCCTGGGGACCCCAGGACACGGGCAGCCCCAGAGCCCTTCCAGCAGCACCCCTCCTCCGACTGTACGGTGGGGATCTGTCCCTCCCCGCGGTCCCTTTCATCTCCTTTACTCCCAAGGAGCCTAGCAGAGAGGTGACCGGCGTGCCACCCTCGGGGGGCCCCGCCCCCTCCCTAGGGCCCCGAGTCGCCTGGAGTGGCCACGCGGCCTGTACACACACAGCGACGCCCACGGCGGCCCCCTGCCCGCTCAGGCCTCGCTCTCCTCACAGACAGCAAGGCCATCGTGGATGGGAACCTGAAGCTGATCTTGGGCCTCATCTGGACTCTGATCCTGCACTACTCCATCTCCATGCCCATGTGGGATGAGGAGGAGGATGAGGAAGCCAAGAAGCAGACGCCCAAGCAGCGCCTCCTGGGCTGGATTCAGAACAAGCTGCCGCAGCTCCCCATCACCAACTTCAGCCGGGACTGGCAGAGCGGCCGGGCCCTGGGTGCCCTCGTCGACAGCTGTGCCCCAGGTGAGCGGGGAAGGAGAGGGGCGTGGGGGCGGCCTGCAAGGGGGCCCGCGGACGTCTCCCCCTCCAACCCACAGCCTTCCTTGCGCCGCAGGCCTGTGTCCTGACTGGGACTCCTGGGACGCCAGCAAGCCCGTGAACAACGCGAGGGAAGCCATGCAGCAGGCTGATGACTGGCTGGGCATCCCTCAGGTACCCCCTGCCCGGCTGCGTGGGGCCATCCAGGGCTTGCGGTCCCCGTGGGGAGCTGTGTCACATCCTGGGACCTGAGGCCTGGCGTTCAAGTGGCCTCTATCTGGCATCTGTGATAGGTGATCACGCCCGAGGAAATCGTGGATCCCAATGTGGATGAGCACTCCGTCATGACCTACCTGTCCCAGTTCCCCAAGGCCAAGCTGAAGCCAGGGGCTCCCCTGCGGCCCAAACTCAACCCGAAGAAAGCCCGAGCCTACGGGCCAGGTGAGGAGGGCGGGCTGGGGATGCCCTGCGTGCCAGCCGCGTCTCCTCGGGGCTCGGAGGTCTTGGGAACCCTTTGGTTCCGTAGGGGCTGGGTTGTCAGGTGCCCCCTCGCAGTCCAACGAATGGGTCGAGGCTGCACACACCTGGCCACCCGGCCAGAAGTTCCCCGAGTCAGCGCAAGGTGGAGCGTGGTCAGGGAGGGAGCGGCCGGCTGCGTTACCGTCAGCAGAGACAAAACCCCGCCAGGGTGTCGCGCAGGAGCTAGGGCCCAGGCATGCCCGAGCGAGGGTTCCAGAAAAAAGGCAGCAGGGCGCTGGGCCGGGGCTCACTGGGAATCCGTGGACCCAGCTCAGAGCACCCCTGAAGGGATGATGGCAGCGAAGGACGCTGGACCTGAAGCGGAGGGGCCCTGGGGTGGGGTGGCAGTGCTCGGAGCCGGCTCACAGCTCCCGGGCCCTGTCCGGCAGGCATCGAGCCCACGGGCAACATGGTGAAGAAGCGGGCGGAGTTCACGGTGGAGACCCGAAGCGCAGGCCAGGGAGAGGTGCTGGTGTACGTGGAGGACCCCGCCGGCCACCAGGAGGAGGTAGGGCCACCGAGCGGCGGGCGGGCGGGCGGGTGCGGCAGCGCCTCCCTTCAGAGCGGGGCTCACGCGCTCCTTCCCACCGCAGGCGAAGGTGACAGCCAACAACGACAAGAACCGTACCTTCTCCGTCTGGTACGTCCCCGAGGTGACCGGGACTCACAAGGTGAGCCCTCAGCCCGCGGGGAGGCTGGCGGCGGGGGCAGTGGCCGGAAGGCCCTGACCCTGCCCTCACAGCCCGCCCCTCCCGGGGACAGGTCACCGTGCTCTTTGCCGGCCAGCATATCGCCAAGAGCCCCTTCGAGGTGTATGTGGACAAGTCCCAGGGTGATGCGAGCAAGGTGACTGCCCAGGGCCCTGGCCTGGAGCCCAGCGGCAACATCGCCAACAAGACCACCTACTTCGAGATCTTCACGGCAGGTGAGGAGGCTGTTGCTGAGGGCAGAGCAGCGGGGGTCCAGGGACCATCTAGGAGCTGAGCCGGTCCCTTGTGGCAGGAGCTGGCACGGGTGAGGTGGAGGTCGTGATCCAGGACCCTACGGGGCAGAAGGGCACCGTGGAGCCTCAGCTGGAAGCCCGGGGCGACAGCACGTACCGCTGCAGCTACCAGCCCACCATGGAGGGCGTCCACACGGTGCACGTCACCTTCGCTGGCGTGCCCATCCCTCGCAGCCCCTACACTGTCACTGTTGGCCAAGGTAGGCCGGTCCCAGCCGCCCCCACGTGGGGCGCTGTAGACTGGGCCTCCCTCAGGAGGGGGCGCAGCTAGGGCGAGACTCCCCCCAGCCCCTGCCCTGGCACCCTGGGCCTCTATGCTTCCACTGTCCGGGCGCTCTTTCCTCCCCTGCTGGGGCCCTTCCTCCTCCTCCTCCTCTCGCCCTCCTCCGTCTCTCTCCTCCACGCTTTCACCTTCAGAAGATCTCGCTCCAGCTGTTAGAAACCTGCTGCTCTCTGCTCTGCCCACGGGGTCAACGGTACTTGGATCTGTCTTCCTCTGGGAGGGGGCGGGCGGGCGGGCGGTGGGCGGGGGGCCGGCCCCCCCGGGTCCCGGGGGCACGGTTCTTTCTTGCATGTCCTTCACCATCCTGTGGGACCCCCAGGTTCGGACGGCCCAGCCGTGGGAGGGGAGGGCGGGGTCCCCCGGTGCCGGCTCCCGGTGGCTTAGCTGGGCCTCTCCCCACAGCCTGTAACCCGGGGGCCTGCCGCGCCGTTGGCCGGGGCCTCCAGCCCAAGGGCGTGCGGGTGAAGGAGACCGCGGACTTCAAGGTGTACACGAAGGGCGCCGGCAGTGGGGACCTCAAGGTCACCGTGAAGGGCCCCAGTAAGTCGGGCTGCAGCTGGGATGGCCGCTGGTGGCCTCGGGGCTGCGGCTGGGCAGGCCTGACGCCCTCCCTTGTGTCGGGCAGAGGGCGAGGAGCGCGTGAAGCAGAAGGACCTGGGGGACGGCGTCTACGGCTTCGAGTATTACCCCATGGTCCCCGGCACGTACACCGTCACCATCACGTGGGGCGGCCAGAACATCGGGCGCAGGTGAGGCCGTGGTGGAGCCCTCGGCCAGGTGGCACCCCCCCCCCCCCACCGGGCCCTCACGGCCCCTGCTGTCTCTCCGCAGCCCCTTCGAGGTGAAGGTGGGCACCGAGTGTGGCAATCAGAAGGTACGGGCCTGGGGCCCCGGGCTGGAGGGCGGCGTCGTGGGCAAGTCCGCCGACTTCGTGGTGGAGGCCATCGGGGACGACGTGGGCACCTTGGGTGAGCTGGGGGCTGGGGTGGGGGGGCGGGGGGGCCACCGCGTGGGGCCGGGCGCTCACGGGACTCGCTGCTGTCGCCAGGCTTCTCTGTGGAGGGCCCGTCGCAGGCCAAGATCGAATGTGATGACAAGGGTGACGGCTCCTGCGATGTGCGCTACTGGCCCCAGGAGGCCGGCGAGTACGCGGTGCACGTGCTGTGCAACAGCGAGGACATCCGCCTCAGCCCCTTCATGGCCGACATCCGCGAGGCGCCCCAGGACTTCCACCCGGACAGGGTACGGGGCCCCTGCTGCACCCGCTTGGGGACCTGGGCACTCGGGGTCCCCGCGGGGGGCGGGGGACCACCCTTGATGTCCTGAGACCTGGGTGGCCTGTCCTCAGGTGAAGGCGCGCGGGCCTGGGCTGGAGAAGACAGGTGTGGCTGTCAATAAGCCGGCGGAGTTCACGGTGGACGCCAAGCACGGCGGGAAGGCCGCCCTCCGGGTGCAAGTGCAGGTGGGGCGGCGGGGACGCGGGGCGGGGACATGGGGCGCGGGGCGGGCGGGGACCGGGGCACTGACCCCCGGCTGCTCCTTCCCGCCCGTGCTCCAGGACAACGAGGGATGCCCCGTGGACGCAACGGTCAAGGACAACGGCAACGGCACGTACAGCTGCTCGTACGTGCCCAGGAAGCCCGTGAAGCACACGGCCATGGTGTCCTGGGGCGGCGTCAGCATTCCCAACAGCCCCTTCCGGGTGAGCCGGGCGCCCCGTCGCCCACCTGCCTCGGGTGCCTGCTTCGGGTCTCATCCGGGTCGGTTACAGAGAACCCCGGCACCGCCCGGGTCCCCCACTTCTAGTGTTCTGGGTGCCTTGGCGTCCGCTCGCTGCGCACGTTTGGACGTTTCCATCATCCGCAAAGAAACCCGTCCCCCCTCCACCCCCCTCCACCCCCTCCACCCCCCTCCACCCCCTTACCCTGAGCAACCGCTGCTCTGCGTCCCGGCCGCTGCCTATTCCCGACGTTTGCTCGGGACGCATTCGTACGGTGTGTGGCCTTTTGTACGCGGTTGCTCCCGCTCGTTATCCCCCCCGTAGCGTGAATCAGCACTTCCCGCCCGTTCAGGCCTCGATGAGTCTTCTGTTGTGGGCACGGACCACGTGGACTTTTTTTTTTTTTTTTTTTTTTTTTTTTGCCTTTCGGCTGTTCGGAGTAATGCCACTGTGAACGTTTGAGGACAAGTGTTTGTGGGGATGAGTGACCTCCTCCCTCCCGACACATCGTCCCCTCCGGGTGGAACTGCCCTGCGAGGTGGCCACCCAGATGTTTAATCATTTGAAGAACCACTAAACCCCTTCCCGAGGTGGTGGTACCATTTGGTGTGCCTGTCGCCCGCCACTGGGTGAAAAAGCCCTGGCTCTCCAGGCTGGTCATGCCCTTGCCCTTGCCCCCCGTGCCCTGCAGGTGAACGTGGGAGCCGGGAGCCACCCGAACAAGGTCAAGGTATACGGGCCTGGAGTAGCCAAGACGGGGCTCAAGGCTCACGAGCCAACCTACTTCACTGTGGACTGCACTGAGGCCGGCCAGGGTGAGGCCCCGCCCTGGGCAGGTGGGCAGGTGCGCAAGGGGCGGGGTGGCCCGATGCGATCCCAGCCTCTGCTCCCACCTCCACAGGTGATGTCAGCATCGGCATCAAGTGTGCTCCTGGCGTGGTGGGCCCCACTGAGGCCGACATTGACTTTGACATCATCCGGAACGACAATGACACCTTCACGGTGAAGTATACGCCCCGTGGAGCTGGTAGCTATACCATCATGGTCCTCTTTGCTGACCAGGTGGGTGCCGCTGCCCCCAGCCCCTAACGGTGCTCAGTGTGGGGGTGCTGCTCTCCCCCTGAGCCCTACTCCTCCCACTCCCTGCAGGCCACACCCACCAGCCCCATCCGGGTCAAGGTGGAGCCCTCCCATGATGCCAGCAAGGTGAAGGCCGAGGGCCCTGGCCTCAGTCGCACTGGTGAGGAGGAGCAGCACCCTGTGGGGCAGTCGGGGGGCCACAAGGAGGCTTGGGGCAAGGTGCCCCTACATGGCCATTGTGCTTCCTCAGGCGTTGAGCTTGGAAAACCCACCCACTTCACGATCAATGCCAAAGCGGCCGGCAAAGGCAAGCCGGACGTCCAGTTCTCAGGGCTGGCCAAGGGGGACGCGGTGCGTGATGTGGACATCATTGACCACCACGACAACACCTACACGGTCAAGTACACTCCTGTGCAGCAGGTAACCTTGACCTCCCAGCAGCGCACTCCTCAATGACACCTCCCTCCCGAGCGCGTGGGCTTCCTGGAGCGGCGGGCTGGGCGGGCTGCTCCAGACAGCTCCCCCCCCACTCTCGAGTCCCAGCTGGGAGAGAGCTAGCACGGAAGGCTGGGGGTGGGGCAGGGGGCAGAGCCCGTGGTTTGCCCTCCTCCGTGCCCGAGTGGGGAGGGCACAGGCCAGGGCGACCAGGATGCTGACTCCAGACTCTGCCTTTCTGCACCCTTTCCAGGGTCCAGTGGGCATCAATGTCACTTATGGAGGGGATCCCATCCCCAAGAGCCCCTTCTCGGTGGGGGTGTCTCCGAGCCTAGACCTCAGCAAGATCAAGGT
The DNA here is from genome assembly GCF_011100685.1 of Canis lupus familiaris. Lineage (NCBI taxonomy): Eukaryota > Metazoa > Chordata > Mammalia > Carnivora > Canidae > Canis > Canis lupus. Next base: position 123,258,233 of record NC_049260.1, read on the forward strand.
GTCTGGCCTGGGAGAGAGTAAGTAGCCGGGGCCCCGTCATGGTCACTGAGGATGCCCCAGGGGCTGCCTCGGCCGGTTGCCATATTTCTCTCCCTCGTTTCGTCATCTCAACAGAGGTGGATGTCGGCAAAGATCAGGAGTTCACAGTCAAATCGAAGGGTGCCGGTGGCCAAGGCAAAGTGGCGTCCAAGATCACGGGCCCCTCAGGCACAGCCGTGCCCTGCAAGGTGGAGCCAGGCCTGGGGGCTGACAACAGCGTGGTGCGCTTCGTGCCCCGAGAGGAGGGGCCCTATGAGGTCGAGGTGACTTACGATGGCGTGCCTGTGCCCGGCAGCCCCTTTCCTGTGGAAGCGCTGCCTCCCACCAAGCCTAGCAAGGTAAGGGGCATGGGAGGGCCCACCTCTTGCCCAGGCTCGCCCTCCCCCTTTCTCAGCTTTGTCCTATGGCCGGAGGCCCTGCCCGGGGCCCCTAGCCAGTGGGGGGAGGGTAGCCAGAAGAAGAGAAAGGTCAGGTTGGGGGTCTGGGGTCAAGGGGCAGGGAGGTGATCTGGGTTTGGCGCCTGACCAGTCCCTCTTCCCTCAGGTGAAGGCGTTCGGGCCAGGGCTGCAGGGGGGCAGCGCAGGCTCCCCTGCCCGCTTCACTATCGACACCAAGGGGGCCGGCATGGGCGGCCTGGGCCTGACGGTGGAGGGCCCCTGCGAGGCCCAGCTCGAGTGCCTGGACAACGGGGACGGCACGTGCTCTGTGTCCTACGTGCCCACCGAACCCGGGGACTACAACATCAACATCCTCTTTGCTGACACCCACATCCCCGGCTCCCCATTCAAGGCCCACGTGGTTCCTTGCTTCGATGCCTCGAAGGTCAAGTGCTCGGGCCCCGGCCTGGAGCGGGCCACGGCGGGGGAGGCCGGCCAGTTCCACGTAGACTGCTCCAGCGCGGGCAGCGCGGAGCTGACCATCGAAATCCGCTCCGAGGCGGGGCTGCCGGCCGAGGTGCACATCCAGGACCACGGTGACGGCACACACACCATCACCTACATCCCGCTCTGCCCCGGGGCCTATACGGTCACCATCAAGTACGGCGGCCAGCCCGTGCCCAACTTCCCCAGCAAGCTGCAGGTGGAGCCTGCCGTAGACACCTCGGGCGTCCAGTGCTACGGGCCTGGGATCGAGGGCCAAGGTGAGGCCCTGCCGTGGGACGTGGGGGTGGGCGGAGGCCAGCGCCCCGAGGGTCCCCTGGAGCCCCACGCCTCCTCCTCACGCCCGCCCCTGCAGGTGTCTTCCGAGAGGCTACCACCGAGTTCAGCGTGGACGCCCGGGCCCTGACGCAGACCGGAGGGCCGCACGTCAAGGCGCGTGTGGCCAACCCCTCGGGTAACCTGACGGAGACGTACGTGCAGGACTGTGGCGACGGCACGTACAAAGTGGAGTACACGCCATATGAGGAGGGTACGTGCCGGGGCTCCCGGGGGACGGGGCCGCAGACACAGGGTGGCCTCGCCGCCCCCTGACCCGGCCTGCCCTCCTCCAGGGCTCCACTCCGTGGACGTGACCTATGATGGCAGCCCTGTGCCCAGCAGCCCCTTCCAAGTGCCTGTGACCGAGGGCTGCGACCCTTCCCGAGTGCGGGTCCATGGGCCAGGTATCCAGAGCGGCACCACCAACAAGCCCAACAAGTTCACCGTGGAGACGAGGTGAGCCCACACCTGGGCGGCCAGGGGCTGTGGGGCCGTGACGGTGGGCCTCGGAGCCCCCCGAGATAACGGATGACTGTTTGGAGCAGGGGTGCCGGCACCGGGGGCCTGGGCCTGGCTGTCGAGGGCCCCTCCGAGGCCAAGATGTCCTGCATGGATAACAAGGACGGCAGCTGTTCGGTGGAATACATCCCCTATGAGGCCGGTACCTACAGCCTTAACGTCACCTACGGTGGCCACCAAGTACCAGGTGAGGGGGCCTCGTAGCCCGGCCTGGGCCGCGACTGGTGGCCGGCCCTCGGCTCTCACACGCACATGGCCGTCCTCTTTCTTCCCTCTGCAGGCAGTCCTTTCAAGGTCCCAGTGCATGATGTGACAGATGCGTCCAAGGTCAAGTGCTCTGGGCCTGGCCTGAGTCCTGGCATGGTCCGTGCCAACCTCCCTCAGTCCTTCCAGGTAGACACGAGCAAGGCTGGTGTGGCCCCTCTGCAGGTGAAAGTGCAGGGGCCCAAAGGTGAGTGCTCGCCTGCCTGGGAGTGGGCGGGCAGGAGGGCACGGTCTTCTTGGATGATGTCCAGCACTCAGAGGCTGGGGCAGGCACTCAGGCAGTTCATGGAGGGGCCTCAGGCCACAGGGAAGCCAGTGGCCCAGGACAGAGGACCGCCAGGACATAGAACAGACACACTTGGTCCCTGAGCAGATGTGGCAGGAGGGGAGGGCGGTCCAGGCTCCAAGGTGGCACCCAGATTAGTGTCTGGTGTCACAGGGGCTCAGGACCGTACCTAGAGAGGGGCAGGTGAGGACCAAGCAAGGTCTAGGCCTGAGGTGCGGACAGGAGGGCAAGCCAAGCCTTGGGGGGCACTGGGACCCCAGGCAACTGGCTGAGTGTCTCTCTGGGACTGGGACCAGGCTTGGTGGAGCCCGTGGACGTCGTGGACAACGCTGACGGCACCCAGACCGTCAACTACGTGCCCAGCCGGGAGGGGCCCTATAGCATCTCCGTGCTGTACGGGGAGGAAGAGGTGCCCCGCAGGTAGGAGGCCGGGCCTGCCGCCAGCGGGAAGGTGCTGCGCTGAGCACCCGGAGGCCTCCTGACCGTTCACGTAACCCTCCCCCCCCCCGGCCCACAGCCCCTTCAAGGTCAAGGTGCTGCCTACACACGATGCCAGCAAGGTGAAGGCCAGCGGCCCCGGGCTCAACACCACCGGTGTGCCCGCCAGCCTGCCCGTGGAGTTCACCATCGACGCAAAGGACGCGGGAGAGGGCCTGCTGGCCGTGCAGATCACGGTGAGCTGACCGCCTGGCGAATCGCAGCCCCAGGCGCACGGGAGGCGAGGGACAGAGGAGCCTAGGCCCGAGCGGCGCGCGGTAGAGGGGGCAGCAGCCCAGGTCCGCGGCCTCCCTCGGGAGCCGTGCCAGCGAGGCCGGATCCCTTGCCTCGAGGCCGCCGGTGACGGGCGCGGGCCCCCCCCTGCCACGCACACACTGGCTCAGTGCGGACTTTGAGCACACAGCCAGAGCCCTTGCTGCCTCAGCTTGTCCACCTGGAACATTCTCGTGGGGTGGGTAGGAGGACCCCGAGATCTTCCAGGGGGCTCTTCCGAGTGCTGGAGCAGGCCCTGGGGCGGAAGGATGGGGGCCAGGAGGTGGTCGTGGCGCTAAAGCAGGCCGGGCACCCGGCTCCCCGGCCCTGGCCGTTGTCACGCAACGGCGCATCGGGCATTCGGGACCCCCCTCTGGATCCCGGCCGGCTGTGGCAAAGTAAAGGTTGGCGCCGGGCGCAGGCAGCTGTTTGGAGCCACAGCGGTTGAGTGATTGGAGGCGGCCCCGGGTGCTGGCTCCTCCGAGAGGGTCTGAGGCCCTCCTGGGCCTGGCTTGGCCCCGGGCCGACCGCCTGCGCTATGCTCTGCCACACAGGACCCCGAGGGCAAGCCCAAGAAGACGCACATCCAAGACAACCACGATGGCACGTACACGGTGGCCTACGTGCCAGACGTGACGGGCCGCTACACCATCCTAATCAAGTATGGTGGCGACGAGATCCCCTTCTCCCCCTATCGCGTCCGGGCTGTGCCCACCGGCGACGCCAGCAAGTGCACGGTCACAGGTGAGCCGGCCTGCCTGCGGCCGCGGCGCTCAGCACGGGGCTTGGGTGTGCCTGTGTGCAAGGGCTCGCTGCTTGGGGCGGCGTGTGGGAGTGGGGGCCGCCCCCCTGAGTGACTCACCTGACCTTTCTCCTTGCTCTCTGCCCTCTCACCTCAGTGTCAATCGGAGGTCACGGGCTAGGTAAGCTGCTTGCTGGGGCCACTCCCAATGCCCCTCCTGCCCAGAGGGCAGCTTCCTTTTTCCTCTTCCGTGCCGATTCCCAGGACAGTTCCAGCTGCAGCTCTTGGCAGGGATAGAGGGGGAGCTGGAGGGTTAGCGCCCGGGGAGGCCTCCAGAGCAGAGCGTGAGTGCTCCGGCCCTCCCTCTCTCTGGGCCTCCGTTTCCCCACCTGAGACGTCGGGTTGCAGCTGAGAGCTTTGGGGTGAGGTGCATCCTGAGACGCACCCCACTGAGGGGCTCTGGGGTCTGGGGATCTTGGCACCCTGGGGAAGTCCCAGGGGTGGGCAGCAGCAGGCCCTGCCTTCTCACTTCCTCCTTCCGTGGCAAGGGCTCCTGCGCGGGCTGAGGGGACGAGGGGTCTCCCGTTACCAGTGGGAGTCCCGGGCCCTGGCCAGATCCGCAGACCTCCATCCCCACGTCCCAGGGGCCTGTGTGTCCCAGGCCGGGGGAGGAACAGACTGCATGAGTGGGTGGGGCGGGCTGGTAGTGCAATAGCACCAGCGTCGACTGCTTGGGCGGGTAGCATGGCAGGGCCCAGCCCAGCCTCAGAGCCCCAAAGTGCACTCGGCGGCCTGCCCGCCCTCCCTGCCTCCTTCCCTCCCCCCGCCCCCTTCCCCAGCAGTGACGTTATTCAGATAGGACCCAACCAGGCATGGAGGTTCTCCTGCCTGGGCATGGGAGGGCAGCTCTCGCCCCAGCCAGGCACCCCAGGGACCCCGGTAAGAGGCGACAGTTACGTGGGAGCCTCTGGAGGCTGCAGGCCTGGAGCTTGGGTGGGGGAGCCAGGACAAGGTTTAGAGGGTGGCTAGAGTCTCTGGGCAAGGGCCCAACGGCTTGGCAGCGTAGGCGCCAGGGTCTGAGATGACAGGCACGTGTGCCCAGGGCGGGGGCCAGGGCCTCGGGACCAGGGGAACAGCGCCAAGACGTGGTCGAAGGAGTGGTCTCTGTTGACCTGGCCGCCGTGCGCAGAACGGAGGCAGAGAGCCCGACAGGAGACCCCACTTTTGGATCAGACCTAGTGGTGGCTTGGGCCAGCTTGGCAGCCATGCGGCTTAAGCGGGGAGCCAACTCGAGAAGGGTAGTTAGGATGGAGCAGCCAAGACCTGCCCAGGGACTTGGGCGGGGAAAGCGAGCAGTTGGAGGTGACCGAGGTCAGGGTGCCAGCCGCTAACTGGACGGGGGTCCAGATCACGAGCCGCGGAGAGCAGGCCGGGGGGAGGTGACGCCTCCCGGGGCGGGCCGGGCGGCAGGGGCCAGGTCTAGAGCGTCAGGGAGCCGTGGAAGGCCAGCGCGGAGCCGGGCGCGGCAGCAGCCCTCGGCCAGTGGGGGAGCTCAGCGGCAGGCCGGCCAGGGGGACCCCTTAAACAGCCCTTGAGTGGGCTGGGTGCTCCTAGCTGCTTCCCCGCGGGGCCGGGCTGCAGGAAGCACTCTCACTGCCAGGCCTCGCAGCCCACAGCCCCCCAGGCCTCCACGGCTAGGCTCAAACCATAACGTCACTGTCCCCCCCCTTTCCTCGGGCACTCTGGGGCCCTAGAGGCTGCTCAGCTGCTCTGCCCTTGCACCCTAGCGGCGGTGGCTGTGGCTTGGGCCCCCTGTCCCTCTCTCCCCTGGGTGCTGCCACTGCCTGCTGCGCTGTGCTGCTTGGGTGCTAACCCCGCTACCCCCCTGCTTCCCCGCTCCCAGCCCCCTGCCTGTGCCGGGCCGCGCCGGCCACCCCTCAGCACGAGCCCCCGGTTGAGCGAGTGTTCTCAGTTGTCAGGAAACTCCAGTTGCACCTTCAGGCCTGGGCGGGGGGCAAGTGTCACACTCGCACCCCACGCTGCAGCAGGACTCTCTGCCTCACCGCATCTGCACGTGGCGCTGCCAGGGCCAGGCTGCAGGGGCGGAGGTGCTGTGGACCCAGCCAGGGGGCCCGTGTTGGCCCACGGCGCCGGCTGAGGCCACGGGGGCCAGGGAGGTGGCAGCGGACAAGTCGTGTCCTGGCAGCAGCGGTGGCCTCGTGGGCCTCCAGGCCCTTCCTTGGTCCCAGACACCCGTGTGCCACCCATCCGGCCTTTCCCACGGAGGGCTCTCCCCAAGACAGGACTCCCTGGCTTGAGGCGGCTCGGGGAACCTTTCCTGCCTTCTGAGAAACCCCTCACCGTCCCGGCTTGGGGGGCGGGGGGGAGGCCTGGCTGCGCTTGGTGGTGGCAATCGAGGCCCGGGCGGGCGGCAGGCGCATGGCAGCAGCTCCGGTGCCGAGCTCACACGCCGGCCCCCCCTCTGGGGACCCGCCCCGCCCCACCAGGTGCTGGCATTGGCCCCACCATCCAGATCGGGGAGGAGACGGTGATCACCGTCGACACGAAGGCGGCGGGCAAGGGCAAGGTGACCTGCACGGTGTGCACACCCGACGGCTCCGAGGTGGACGTGGACGTGGTGGAGAATGAGGACGGCACCTTTGACATCTTCTACACGGCCCCCCAGCCGGGCAAATACGTCATCTGCGTGCGCTTTGGCGGCGAGCACGTGCCCAACAGCCCTTTCCAAGTGACGGTCAGGAGGGGCCAGGCTCGAGGGGCCGGGGTGGAGCCTGCCCTGTCCCCACCTTCCAGACACTAGACTCTCCGACCCCTTTTGTGTTGCTCCGCAGGCTCTAGCTGGGGACCAGCCCGCAGCGCAGCCCCCGCTTCGGCCTCAGCAGCTGGCCCCACCTTACACCTATGCCCAGGGTGGCCAGCAGACCTGGGTACGGCCTCACCTGCCTCATTTGGGCTCTCCTAGCCCTGGGGGACACTTGGGGACAGGCTAGTGGGGTGTCCTGTGAGGCCCCATCCTGCCACGTGTGAGGAGGGACCCCCAGATGCTTCCCCTGGGATTTCCGCCCCTCCTATGGCCCCTCACTCAGGCCCTCTGGTCTCCACCGCAGGCCCCGGAGAGACCCCTAATGGGTGTCAATGGGTTGGATGTGACCAGCCTGAGGCCCTTCGACCTTGTCATCCCCTTCACCATCAAGAAAGGCGAGATCACGGGTGAGTGGGGGCAGGAAAGAGCTCGAGAGCCACAGAGGCCAGGGTTTGCCAGAGGGTGCTCTGACCCTGGCCCCGCTGCCCCGCAGGGGAGGTGAGGATGCCCTCGGGCAAGGTGGCGCAGCCAGCCATCACCGACAACAAGGACGGCACTGTGACCGTTCGCTATGCACCCAGTGAAGCCGGCCTGCACGAGATGGACATCCGCTATGACAACATGCACATTCCAGGTGCGCCTCGATAGCACGCTGTCGCCGCCTCCAAGGGACCTGGGTTGGTGGGGAACCCGGGAAGGGGACACAAGACCCCGTGCACATGGCCCCTTGTCCTGCCTTAGGGAGCCCCCTGCAGTTCTACGTGGATTATGTCAACTGCGGCCACGTCACTGCGTACGGGCCTGGCCTCACGCACGGAGTGGTAAACAAGCCTGCCGTCTTCACCGTTAACACCAAGGATGCAGGAGAGGGTGAGCGGCGCCTCGAACCTTAGCTGGGCTGTGTGCCGCGGGGCCCCCGCCCGCATCCAGTGGCGAGCCGGGCGCAGGGGAGACGCTTCCCGAGTGGGGCTCCCCATGCTGCCCCTCTGGCCTCTCGGCCTGCCCACGGGGGCTCTTCCCTTCTCAGTGCGGCGGTCCTGGGCATGGTTTCCATCCTCACCGGTGACTCTCTCTAGGGGGCTTGTCCCTGGCCATCGAGGGCCCCTCCAAGGCAGAAATCAGCTGTACCGACAACCAAGATGGGACATGCAGCGTCTCCTACCTGCCCGTGCTGCCCGGGGATTACAGCATCCTGGTCAAGTACAACGAGCAGCACATCCCAGGCAGCCCCTTCACCGCCAGGGTCACAGGTGGGTGGCATTGGGAGCAGTGACAAAAGCAGGTAGGTGGCAGGGTGGCCACGGTCCCCCTCCGCACCTGGGCATACAGCAGTCGTCCCCCGGCAGGTGACGACTCCATGCGCATGTCCCACCTGAAGGTGGGCTCCGCTGCCGACATCCCCATCAATATCTCCGAGACGGACCTCAGCCTGCTGACGGCCACTGTCGTGCCCCCCTCGGGCCGGGAGGAGCCCTGTCTGCTGAAGCGCCTGCGCAACGGCCACGTGGGTAAGAGGCTGGGGGCCAGGGCCTTCTGGAAAGGAGGGAGGCTGTGGGGGGGTGGGCAGGCCTTTCCCCCGCTGACCGCCCCGGCCTGTGCCCAGGGATCTCGTTCGTGCCCAAGGAGACAGGGGAGCACCTGGTGCACGTGAAGAAGAACGGCCAGCACGTGGCCAGCAGCCCCATCCCTGTGGTGATCAGCCAGTCGGAGATCGGGGATGCCAGCCGCGTGCGGGTCTCCGGCCAGGGCCTCCACGAAGGCCACACGTTTGAGCCTGCGGAGTTTATCATCGACACCCGTGACGCAGGTAGGTGGGGGGGCCAACCAGCTGGGGCCAGAGCCCTGTGCTCGGGGCCCCGGCTCAGCGGCGTCCCTTCCGCAGGCTATGGCGGGCTTAGCCTGTCCATTGAGGGCCCCAGCAAGGTGGACATCAACACAGAGGACCTAGAGGATGGCACCTGCAGGGTCACCTACTGCCCCACGGAGCCCGGAAACTACATCATCAACATCAAGTTCGCCGACCAGCACGTGCCCGGTGAGTGGGGTACCCACACGCGGCCCCCCGGATGGAGCCACCCTCTGTGCCGCACCCCGGACCCCGCCGCGGAAACGTGACCCATACGACGCGCGGGCTGTGCTCTGTCCCCGCAGGCAGCCCCTTCTCCGTGAAGGTAACGGGAGAGGGCCGGGTGAAGGAGAGCATCACGCGCCGGCGACGGGCCCCGTCGGTAGCCAACGTTGGCAGTCACTGTGACCTCAGCCTGAAGATCCCCGGTAGGCACTGTGGGGAGCCAGGGGGGGGCCTTGGGGGGCCCCGGGGCCCAGGCCTCCTGCTCACCAGGCTGTCCCCACCTGCAGAAATTAGCATCCAGGACATGACAGCCCAGGTAACCAGCCCATCGGGCAAGACCCACGAGGCCGAGATCGTAGAAGGGGAGAACCATACCTACTGCATCCGCTTCGTGCCTGCTGAGATGGGCATGCACACGGTCAGCGTCAAGTACAAGGGCCAGCACGTGCCCGGGAGCCCCTTCCAGTTCACCGTGGGGCCCCTGGGGGAAGGGGGAGCACACAAAGTCCGCGCTGGAGGCCCCGGCCTGGAGCGGGCTGAAGCTGGAGTGCCAGGTACGCTTGCTTCCCGCCAGGGTTTTGCTCCGCAGGGCTGGGGCGGCGCGGGGCAGCTGAGGAAGGAGCCAGCAGCCGTGCTGACGTCAGGAGAGCAGCCTTCCATGAGCACGCCCTGCTTTCCCACAGCTGAATTTAGCATCTGGACCAGGGAAGCTGGCGCTGGGGGCCTGGCCATTGCTGTCGAGGGCCCCAGCAAGGCTGAGATCTCCTTCGAGGACCGCAAGGACGGGTCCTGTGGTGTGGCTTATGTGGTCCAGGAGCCAGGTACGGAGAGCCTGGCTGGGGTCGCGGGGAGCGGCGCCTGGGTGTGGGTGCTGGCCTGGGTCTACACCGACAGCTCCACCTGGCTCCCACCCTCCACCCTGAGGGCCCAGGGCCACCCAGGCTGTTTGTGGGAAGTGGGAGGCGTCCGCGCTGACCGACGGGGCCCTCCAAGCACGTCCTCTGTGCTCTCTCCCTGCGCAGGTGACTACGAGGTCTCAGTCAAGTTCAACGAGGAGCACATCCCCGACAGCCCCTTCGTAGTGCCTGTGGCTTCTCCGTCTGGCGATGCCCGCCGCCTTACTGTTTCTAGTCTTCAGGTGAGGCACCGAGAGAAACCGCCCGCCTGGGGCCCCTGGGCCCGGCCAGACCAGAGCCGCCGCACAGAGCAGGCCTTGGCCCTGTGTCAAGTGACCCGCCCAGCCCAGCTCGGGGCGCCGGGCCTCTGCTCTGGCCGGGTGCAGCCCACGCTTGGGGTTGGCAGGAACCACCCCTGCCCGCTGTGTGGAGTTTTTCTCGTGTCTCAGGTCTAAAGGCTTTGAACAGAAGCCTGTGCCCGTTGTGCACCGGGGCTGAGGTTTAAAGAGGGACAGCCTGCCAGGGCTGAGGGCTGCCCTCCGTCCCTGCTGCCTGGGTGTGTGAGTGCCGAGTGTGGATCTGGGGGCGGGGGCGTGTGCGTGTAGCTTGCTGGCCCCCAAGAATCCGTGGCTCTCCCTCTTTAAACCAAATTGGACGCCAGATGGGTAAGTGTAACCCCAGGGGCCTTCCTGCTGCTGGGGCCCTGCTCTCCCATGCCCCTGCCACCGTGTCTAACCACGTCTGCTGTGCTTCCAGGAGTCAGGGCTAAAGGTCAACCAGCCAGCCTCTTTTGCAGTCAGCCTGAACGGGGCCAAGGGGGCGATCGATGCTAAGGTGCACAGCCCCTCGGGAGCCCTGGAGGAGTGCTATGTCACAGAGATCGACCAAGGTGAGGCCCTGTCCCTGCCCGGGCCACCCACCCATCTTCCCTGGCCCTGCTGGGAGCAGCGGGCCTGCCCAGCTGGCTGGAAGCCGCCTGAGAGTACAAAAGGAAGGTACAGATTCTACAAGCAGGGCCCAAACTGGGGCTCCCTCAGCCAGGCGACCCCTCCCCGACTCCCAACCCAAGCCCTTGGGGGAGGCGGCTGGCTCAGAAGCCACAGGCACTAGGAAGGAGGCCTTCCGTAGGCAGTGCGATGCAGGCTCCTGGGGGAGACCCCCGAAGTCCAGCCACAGGCTGGCCCCTCCTCAGCCAGGGCCTGGCCCTTGCAGGACAGGGACCGAGGCAGCCTGGAGGTGAGCGGAGCTGGTTCAGCCAACTTCACTAGTCTCACGGCTAGTCCCGCCCCTTCGCAGCCCCGAGACCTTCCCGTAGCCCCTGCGCCCTTGGTGACACGCAGGGGCTGTGGCGATCGTGGTAATCTGTAGGGACGCAGGGAGGCAGGTGCTCGGCACGTAGGTTTGCAGGCCCCATGAGCGCCAATGGGGGGCTGCTCGGCCATCCACGGCTGCAGCCGTCAGGCTTCGGGGAGTGGGTGCTGCGGGGAGCGGGTACCCCGTGCGGTCCCTGGAAGAAGGGGCGTGAGCCACACACACCTGCTGGACCGGCGGGCGAGGAGGCCTCCTCCCGGATGCCACGTGCTCGGTCCTGGAGAGCGGGGACCTCAGGCCCACAGCACGGCCCTCTGTCCCTCAGATAAGTATGCCGTACGCTTCATCCCGCGGGAGAACGGGGTCTACCTAATTGATGTCAAGTTCAATGGCACCCACATTCCTGGAAGCCCCTTCAAGATCCGAGTTGGGGAGCCTGGGCACGGAGGGGACCCAGGCCTGGTGTCTGCCTATGGAGCCGGCCTAGAAGGTGGTGTCACAGGTAGGTCGGTGGGCGCAGTTTCCAGTGTGTCTCAGCGACGACAGGGGGGCGCGTGGAGGAGGTGACAGAGCTTCGCCGGGGGGCAGGGAATGGGAGTCCGGGGATGGGGCAATGGGCCAGGCTGGCCCTTCCTGACCTCCCACGCCCCCAGGGAGCCCAGCTGAGTTTATCGTGAACACGAGCAACGCGGGAGCTGGTGCCCTGTCGGTGACTATAGATGGGCCCTCCAAGGTGAAGATGGATTGCCAGGAGTGCCCCGAGGGCTACCGTGTCACCTACACTCCCATGGCACCTGGCAGCTACCTCATCTCCATCAAGTATGGTGGCCCCTACCACATCGGGGGCAGCCCCTTCAAGGCCAAAGTCACAGGTGAGCTTGGCACCAGTCTGCTGGTGCCCAACCCAATGCCTGGCCCTCTGGCCACATTGTAGTGCCCTACCCTGCCCTGCCCTGCCCTACCTGCAGGTCCCCGTCTCGTCAGCAACCACAGCCTCCATGAGACATCATCGGTGTTTGTGGACTCCCTGACCAAGACTGCCAGCGCCCCCCAGCACGGGGCCCTGGCAGGTTCCACTGATGCCAGCAAGGTGCTGGCCAAGGGCCTGGGGCTGAGCAAGGCCTATGTGGGCCAAAAGAGCAGCTTCACGGTGGACTGCAGCAAAGCAGGTGGGTGCCCCGCCCCCGCCCTTCCAGAAAGACGAGGCCAGAGATAGGATGGGATGACCAGTGCCCGGGGACGGGGGGAGGGTTACGCCGGGTAGGAGGGCCTTTGGAGACATGTGTGGCACTTCTAAAGCGGCTTCCCATCTGCCCCCACCCCCCACCATCGTCTCTACCCTTCAGGAAAGTGGCTTGGGAGGAGCTAGAGTTTCCTGCGCTGGCCTGGGGAGCAGGGGAGCTGGCAACTCTTCAGGATGGGCGGTGTCACCCCTCAACAGATGTGGGTGGCAGGGGGAGGCCACCAGGGCGGAAAGAAAAGGGCTCAGCATGTGCTCGGCTGAAGGGAGGAGGGCTTGGGGCGTGCCACTGAGGCCCCTTCCCCCCCAGGCAACAACATGCTGCTGGTAGGGGTGCACGGCCCCCGGACGCCCTGCGAGGAGATCCTGGTGAAGCACGTGGGCAACCGGCTCTACAACGTGTCTTACCTACTCAAGGACAAGGGAGAGTACACGCTGGTGGTCAAGTGGGGTGACGAGCACATCCCGGGCAGCCCCTACCGTGTCCTGGTCCCCTGATCTCTGGGCCTGTGCCAGCTGCCAGCTCCCAGGACGAAGACGTGCCCCCACACCCATCCCCCCAACCTGAGCAGCCCCCCTGGTCTCCTCAGCCCTGGAGCCCCGGCCAGCCCTGGCCGCCCCATCACCGCAGCCACCCCAGCCCTGCGTTGCACTCACCTGCCTCCACTTAGGCAAAGGAGAGAGGCGGGCAGAGGTAGCCTTTGGTGGCTCTGCCTATCTTCTTCGGTTCTGGGGGGGGGTGAGGGATGGGGGTAGTACGCACGACCACCCGCTAGTTCTCTTCCCCAGCCAAGAAGAATAAACGTTCTGCTTCCATTCTCCTGAGGGTGCCTCGAGCTTTCTTGGAGTGGGGCCTGCGGGATGGAGCAAAGTGTGGGTGCGAGCCACGGCTGCTAGCTCTCCAGGCCTGGCACCCGGGGCCCCTGTATTGCCCCACCCATGCCCCATCCCCAACTCTAGGAGGCCCACTGGCGCTCAAGTCTTGTCTGCCTTCCTGGGTTCACACCAACGTAGGGTGAGAGGTGTGTAGCGCCCCCAGAACAGGACCTGACGCCGGTGCCATTTCCCCAGGCCACACCAGGAATAGATCCGGGCCTAAGGGAGAGCCAGGCCAGGATCAGACTGCTGGAGGCAAGGTGCTGGGTGGGAGGGCCGGATAAACAGGCCTTGAAGTCCCAGCAGGCCCTGGCCATCTCCCAGGCTTTTTTTTTTAAGATTTTATTTATTTATTCTTGAGAGAGAGGGAGGGAGAGAGGCAGAGAAGCAGGCTCCGCGCGGGGAGCCTGACCTGGGACTCGATCCCAGGACTCCAGGATCACGCCCTGGGCTGAAGGCGGCGCTAAACCGCCAACCCACCCAGGCTGCCCTCCCAGGCTTCTTAAATGTGCCACCGTGCCCGTGGGACAAGGGGCTGACATGTGGACTTCCGCCGCAAGGGATCTCGAGGCCGCTCAGTGGCCAGGCGGACTCATTCGAGGTGGCCAGTTTGTCGACCTCCCACCCCAGCCCCATAGCCCTGTGTCACCTCCCTCCTGCCCTGACAAGGCCTTGCCATGGATCCCTCTTGTCAGCACAGTGGGGCCACCTGAGGCCCTCGCTTCCCTTCTACGCGGCATCCGTCCCTCACTTCCCATGGACCACCCCACTACCTTCCAGTCTAAAAAGCCTATCAAGGGATCCCTGGGTGGCGCAGCGGTTTGGTGCCTGCCTTTGGCCCAGGGCGCGATCCTGTAGACCCAGGATCGATTCCCACGTCGGGCTCCCGGTGCATGGAGCCTGCTTCTCTCTGCCTGTGTCTCTGCCTCTCTTTCTCTCTCTGTGATTATCATAAATAAATAAAAATTTAAAAAAATAAAAAATAAAAAAATAAAAAGCCTATCAAACCCTGCAAAGCTCCGGCCTGGTTCTGCGGCCATCTACACAGCACTGCTGATCTCCCTGCGGCCCCGGACAGCGACACCTCTACGGCACCCCCACGTGCAGGGCAGGGCTTTAAACACAACCAGGCCTCAGCTTCCGGGCCTCCCCGACCCCCACCCCCACCTGGCCGCTCCAGGCTCGCTGGCAACACCTGCATTAGGAAGCACGTTCTGGGCCAGCGAGACCCAGCGCCTAGGGGCGCTTCTCCCAGCCCGCTGAAGCCCCAGGAGCCCAACAAAGGGAGAAAGAGGACCAGGCAGTGGCCACCTTCCCAAGCCACAGACCCCCCTCCCCAAACACGCTAGGAAAACCCACAGCACATGGAGTCACTGATCAGGAGAGTGGCGCTCGGGCATCTCCGTGACTGCGGGCCTGCCGCCCCGCGCTCCTGGTGGCCGGCCCCGGGACCCCCCTGCGCACCCGAGGCAGAGGGCACCGGAGAAGGCGCTCAGGCCCCGCCGCTGGGCGAGCTGTCCGGGCCCCCACGGGAGACGCTCCGGAGCCACGCCCCGCTAACCCGGGGTCCCCGGCCCTCCCCGGGCGGCTGTGACCCATGTCGGGCGGCCAGGCCAGGAGATGCCAGCTGGGGGACAGCCCCGCACGGAGGCCACAGGCCGGGCCCGAGCCCGACGCCCCCCCAGGCGGGGGCAGGAGGGAGCAGGACCGGGAGGCCGTCCCTGCGGAGGGCTCGGGGGTACACAGGCCCATGGCACCCGGCCAAGGCCCGCCAGGGCTCCATCCTGCGGGGGACAGACGGCCTGGGACCCTCCTACCCCCCCGCCCCCAGCCAGGCTCCCGGACTCGGGCACCGGGTGAGGAGGCCTGGTAGGTCCCCCAGAGCCAGCAGGGGGCGAGGCTCAGCCCCAGCAGGCCCCACACCAGCCCCGACCGCCAACCCCCCCCAGGGCCGGCCCCACATCATCCATTAGGTCCAGGGAGGGGACAGGGTCACCCTGGTCGGGAGCACCACCGGCCCGCAGGTCCCGGCTGGTCCCCAGGTCCAGGCAGGCCCAGGCAGCAGATGGCCGAGGTGACCACCCCCACCCCACAGGCAGCCTGCAGCCCTGGCCCAGCCACACCTCTGCGGCGGACCCTCCCCTGTGTCCCCCCCGCCCCTCCGGGTGAGGAAAGGGGAGCACTGGGCCTGTGGGGGGGCTGGGGCTGCTGCTCCACTGAGCCGGTGACGGAGTCCCAGCACTTGAACACAGGGATCGTCAGTCCGGGGACCGTTGGGGGTCCCTTGGGCCACCCAGCCCCGGTGGGCTCACCCCACTCCAGGACTCGGGGCCAAGGTGCTCCAGGGCAGCCCCACCGCCAGGGCCCCGACACAGCCAGGGGGACGAGGCTGGGGTGGCCCCCCAGACAGGCAGGGCCGGGAGCACGCAGGTGCCGCGTGACACGGGGACCTCAGGTGCACTCAGCGCTCTGCTGCCCCGGACCGCGGGGTCCTGGGCCCAGGCCGGCTGCGGACAGGTCCCCCGGAGGCCGGGGTCTCCTCCTCGGGGGGCAGGTGCCTCCAGGGACGCGTCACCCAGCAGCCCCCGCCCCACCCGCTCAGTGATTGGGTGACAGGCCCGCCTCCGCCACTACCCGCGGGACAGTCCCCGAAGGTGTCACTGAGCCACCCTGAGGCCGCAGCCAGGGGCGGCGGAGGGTGAGGCGAGCCCTGCACAGTGGGGGCGGCTGCCTTTGCCCTGGGTCGGCACCCCTGCAGAGGACAGGCCTGCACACGCGGCGGGGAGAGAGGCAGGCCCCTGGGGGGGGGGCGTGGGGACCGGCCGGGGCCGGGTGGCAGGGCCACTCCCAGGGCGGCCACCAGTGGGAGCCCCTGTGCACGGGGGGGAGGGAGGGCTGAGCACCCACCAGGCCTCCGCGGGACAGGCCGGCGGGATGGCGAGGTCGCGGGTGGCCCGGGGCTGCGGATCCAGGGGCCTCGGTGTGTCCGGGGAGCCCTCTCAGGACCCCGCGGCCCTGCCCCTGCTGACGGGTGTCCCCGGGAGCCCGAGCACGTCCCCGAGGCAAGGGGAAGGCCCAGCCAGCACCGCGGCCTGTGCCTCTGCGCCCGGGGAGCCTGCCCCGCTCCCGAGACACCCGCCGTCCTCGGGCTCGACGGGCACAGGGCAGCCACCAGGGGCCCCGCTGCGACAGCCAGCAGGACAAGCGGCCCCCGGAAGCCGCGTGACGCAGCAGAGCTGCCGAGCGAGTGGGAGCGTGTCACCGGGGAGTCCCGTGCGAGTCCCCGCCGGGGGGGAGGACGCGGTGGCACCTCTCCGGAGCAAGGACGTGCCGACAGCCGCTCCTCTGCGCCCCTGCCCGCGGCCCCGCCACCCCCAGCCGGGCCGCCCCCACCTGGGCTGTGCCCCCGGGCCTGTCCTCCGCACCCGCTGCCCCCGCCCGCTTGGCAGCCGCCGGGGAGGCCAGGGCAGTGGGGGAGGCCAGGGAGGAGGCCTGTGTGCACACAGAGGGGACCCCTGCCTCAGGGCGGCCGCTCCCCCCACCGGGGGAAGGAGAGGACGGGGTGGGGGCAGGCCGGAGCCCCTGGGTGGGGCCCTGGGAGCCGGGAACCTGCTGCCACCCAGCCTGGGGGTCGACAGCTCCCCCGCGGGGCGCCCCCGGGCTGCGGATACGGCAAGGGCTTCCTGGGCCTCCCCTGCACCGGGCGGCGAACTCCTGCCAGAGGCCCGGAGGCGCCCCCCCTCGGGCCTCCCGGGGCGCTGGGGCCTCGCCTCCCCCGGGGGATGTGCCCTAGGACGGGGACCCTCTGAGCTGCGGAGCCGCCGCTCACTCAGTGGGCTGAGCGTCCCCTCTTGGTCTGGGCTCAGGTCACGGCGTCAGGGTCCTGGGATGGAGGCCGTGGGGCTCCCGGCTCAGCGGGGAGTCGGCTTGGGGATCCCGTCCCGCCCTCTCCCTCTGCTCCTCCTGGTCCCTTCGGTCTCAAAAAATAAACGTTTCTTTTTTTAAAGCTTTCCTTTATTTATCCGTGAGAGAGGCAGAGCCACAGGCAGGGGGAGAAGCGGGCTCCCCGCGGGGAGCCCGGCGCGGGACTGGATCCTACACCCCGGGATCAGGCCCGAGCCCAAGGCAGGCACCCAAACGCTGAGCCAGCCAGACACCCCTCAAGTGAATCAATCTTAAAAAAGAAAAATGTGGAAAAGCCTGGAGAGTCCGATGACACCCAAACTCAAGTTGTGTGCCTGACCAAAGACAAACCCCAAACCACAGAGTCAAGGGACAAGTGACAGGCGGGGCAAAAATAGCAGGCAGATGTGACTCAGCGCGCGTCTCCTGACAGCAGGGCGCCAAGTGTCCACAAGGAAAAGGCCGAGGCGCCCGCGGGCGCAGGGCCGGGGAGGCCGAGGCCGAGGCCAGCCGAAGGCCACTCACCGGACCCCGCGGCCAGGACGCGCTCACGGGCCAGGGTCCCCGAGCTGCTCGCCCCGGGGACACGCGGTGGCCAGGGACCGGCCTTGCCCTCCACCTGCCGCTCCCACCGACCGCAGCCCCGGGCCAGAGCGCCGCCGTGGGTGGGGGAGCCGGGGGCAGGGAGCGGCCTCAGCCGGGGGCGGGGAAGAAGGGGTGCGAGGGGCAGCGCCCCAGGAGAGGCCGGCCGCGCCGAGCAGAGCGCTGGGGGCCCTCGGCGGCAGGCCCCGCGGCCGGGCTCCCCCAGGCCACTGTCGCCGTCCAGGCCGCTCCTGGCCCGGCTGGGGCGCGGCCGCGGGTCTCCGCCCTGCAGTCCGAGGTCCTCCCCTCCCGTCTCCTGGTGTCCACGTGCTGTCACCCGGGCCTGGGGCCGCCCGGCAGCGCCCCGAGCCGACGCCCCTTGCCCCCGGGCCGAGGCCGCTCCCCGCCCCCACCCCGCCCACCCAGGCAGGGCAGGGTGACCGCCGCTCAGCGGGAAGTCCCCAGCCCTCGAGGGCTGCAGCTCCAGGCGCGGGCCACGGGGACCCTGCGAAGGAGCGGGGCCCAGGAGGGCAGGGAGCATGCGCACACCTAGGACTCCCGGCCGGGCCCGGCTGCTGGGGGGGGGACGGGGGGGGGCGGTCCCGGTCGCGCAGGCGCAGCAGCCGCAGCAGCCCGGAGCTGCCCGAGGCGCTGTTCTCAGGCCCCACCTCAGGTGTGCAAGCTCAGAGTCCGGGGCGGAGCCCGCGATCCGAGTGTGAACAGACCCTGCGGGGCTTCCCATGCGGCCCTGCAGCGTGAGAACCGCGGCGCGCCCGGGTCCCGAAGGCCCCGCTCCTCCAGCAGCCTGGAGCCGCCCGTGCCGGCGCACCCTGCTGCGCTCCCCCGACGGGCCGGCAGGCGGCACAGCTGACGGCCGCGGGGAGGGGCCGGAGCGGCCCGGGCGTGCGGGTGCACGACTCCCCCCCCCCGGGCACACCTGCCCAGGGCCGCGGGAAACGCTTCGTTACCTTCCTGCCGTGCCCACCGCACGAGTGTGCACACATGCCCCGGGGAGCACCGCGCCCCCGCGCACTGGCCGTGGTCCTGCCCACCTGCCGGGCACTGGGCGTGTGTGTGCACGCGTGTGCGTGTGCGCGTGCTGCCGGGACCTCGGGACCCGCGCTTTGCAGAGAACCGTCCCCATCACTGGCCGCCGCCCTGCCCACCTGCCGGGCACTGGGCGTGTGTGTGCACGCGTGTGCGTGTGCGTGTGCTGCCGGGACCTCGGGACCTGCGCTTTGCAGAGAACCGTGCGACGCACCCCGAGGGCGCTGGGACACAGTGGCCTGCTGCAGGGGGTGCGCGCGGCGGGGCCCGCGGCGGGCGGGGCGAGGAGCAGGGCGCGCGCGTGGGTGTGGCAGGGCCACGGTCGGGGTCGGCCCTGCGAGGGGGACCGCCCAGGAGCCCCCCGCCGAGCCCTCTCAGGGGCCTGGCCTGCGACGGACTCGGTCCCCGGTCGCCCCGGGGGGGGCCCACCGCCCTGCCCCGACTCCGGCCCCGGGGGCCCCGGTACACCGCGCCCGGCCGTCTGCGGGTCAGACTCCCAGGACGGCGCGGGCGGGACCTGCAGGGCGCGCGGGAGAGGAGCCCGACGGAGCCCCCCACCGCGCCCCGGGGCCCGGACGCCCTAGGGGCTTCTCCTCGGCCTCCCCCGGAAGGACGGGGCCCCCAGGCCTCGGGGAAGGCGGCCTCCGGCCGGGCCCAGACCCCCGGAGCGGCGGGGCGGCAGCCCAGGGACCCGGGCGCGTGGGGAAGGCTGGGCCGTGGTTCCCGCGCGCTGGCCCCGCCCCGACGCCCCGGTGAGTCCCCTTACGTCCCTCAGCGCAGGCGCGGGGGCCCCGCCCCGCCCGTAGCGGGGCCCCGCCCTCCCGGCCCGCCCCTTCCGCTTCGTTCCGCCAATCACGAAGCTCGGTTCCGGACGGGCCCGCCCCCCCGGCCGCCTGAGAAAGCCCGGCCCCTGGGAGCCTGACGGACGCCCCGCTGCCCAATCACGACCCGCAGGCCCCTCGGGCTCCGCCCCCGCGCCCCCTCCTAGCCCCGGCCCGGGAGCGGCGGGAGGCCTGGACGCGGGCCCTGGGCCTCGGCGGTGGCGTGGGGACTGGGGACTCTGCAGAGTCGCCCTGCCTGTGTGCTTTGGTTTGGACTTGGGTCTGGCAGCGAGGAAACTCCGGGGAATGACCCGGAGCCTCCAGGGCGCTTCGCTCGGTTCTCCTAGGGCCGGCGTGTTGCACGACTGCGCGGGGCACACTAGCAAATGGCACGGGGCACCCGAGGGCCGCTCGGAGCGTGGTGCGTCCGTGTGCGCGCGCGCGGCCCCGCACGCGGGTAGATCCAAGTGACCCCTGGGCATCCTGCCCACTCGTTCCCTCCCGAGGAGCCCCCCGTTGGCCTAAGCACAGCCTCCTCCCCTCTCCTCCCGCCCCTCGGCCACCAGTGCTGTGTTCTGGTCTAGCGCTTGGTCCCTTGATCACTGAGGGAAACGGACCGGTGCGCTGTGCAGGCCGCATCAGTAACCCGGGGCGATGGCCCCCCCTCCCCCCCTCCCCTCACACCACGCCCTGGAGGCCCATCCAGATTGCTGCGTGTGTGCGTGTGTGCGTCCACAGTCGGTTCTTCCTTCCTATTGCGAGCTGCTGCAGCCCTTGCCCTGGGGCAGCCAGGGGCACGCGCATTCCCCCGCCCTGCGGAGGGCGGGATGCCTGTTGCCAGCTGCGGGTTCCTACCACTACACCTGCTGGAACATTCATGGACACGTTTCCGTGTCATCCTGTGTCCATCTGTTTGGTATAAATGCCCAAGGGTACAATGGTGGGGCCTGTGGCGATGGACGCTTGGCTTTAAAGTCTATCTTCTTCGGGATCCCTGGGTGGCGCAGCGGTTTAGCACCTGCCTTGGGCCCAGGGCGCGATCCTGGAGTCCCGGAATCCGGTCCCGGGTTGGGCTCCCTGCGTGGAGCCTGCTTCTCCCTCTGCCTGTGTCTCTGCCTCTCTCTCTGTCTGTGTCTATCATGAATAAATGAATAAATCTTAGAAAAAATAAGGTCTATCTTCTCTGCACCCACCGTGGGGCTGGGGCTCAGGATCCCGAGATCGAGATTCCCACGCTCTGCAGACTGAGCCAGCCCACGCCCCTGGACGTTTAATTTTAAGGACCTGCCGGAGGGGCAGCCCCGATGGCCCAGCGCTTTGGCGCCGCCTTTGACCCAGGCCATGATCCTGGAGAATCAGGATGAAATCTCTCATGAATAAGTGAATAAAATCTTAAAAAAAAAAAAAAGCTCTGTGGAAACCTTCCAGGTCATTAAACAAATGTCTAGCTCACTGCTTCTCTGGCTGCATGGCTTTGACAGCATCCATGTGCCATAGTTTACATAATGCGGCCCCCCAGTTGGTGGTACCTGTCCCTTTCTCCTCTCTCTCTGCGGTTCATCGCAGCGCTGCAAGTCCACACCGTGAAGGTGTCAATCGCCCTCCAGGCCGCTCCCTCTTCCTGGTGGAATCGCCAGGTCACGGCCTGTGGGCACTGGACGTCTTAATACGCGAAGTAATTGCCTCCCCGAAGGACGCGTACTTGCCCTCCGCTAGGGCTCTTAGTTGTCACGAATGTTGCACGTGTTTCCCTCAGTGCGTCTTTGTCTTGAAAGACTCAGCCTGCTGGTTGGGCTGTCAGGAGGTGATGGGTGTTGGGCGCGGGGTGGCTCAGCGGTTGAGCGTCTGCCTTTGGCTCAGGGCGTGATCCCGGGGTCCTGGGCTCCCCGCAGGGAGCTGCTTCTACTTCTGCCTGTGTCTCTGCCTCTCTCTCTGTGTCTCTCAGGCAGAGTCAGAGACAGTCAGAGGGAGAAGCAGGCCCCATGCAGGGAGCCTGACGCGGGACTGGATCCCGGGTCTCCAGGATCACGCCCTGGGCCGAAGGCGTGCTGAACCGCTGAGCCGCCCAAGATACCCCCCAATAAGTCTTTTTTTTTTTTTACAAGAGAAGTTACGCCTCTTTTTTAAGATTTTACTTTGAAGCGCTGTGTACACCCCCGTGGGGCTCGCACCCACAACCCCGAGGTCCAGTTGCTTGCTCCTCAGCGGAGCCCGCCAGGCGCCCCGAAGTTGCACTCGTTTGTAGGACCAAATGTACGAAGCTCCCAGTCGATGATCCCGGGCACAAAGGCCTCTTCCCTCGCGTGAGGCTGGTCAGGTGACTCGGGGGGAGCTCGGCAGTCCCCGCTGCCAGTCCCTCCGTGCTGGGCCCATCGCCGCGGCCCCGGGCGTCGTCCACACGGTCCCGTGCTGCTGCTGCCCGGGGCCGCAGGGTGGGGGCCGGCCCCGCCGCTCTGCCCCCGGGCCCTGCCGACTGGACCCGGGAGGCCAGTCCAGTGCGGGAGAAGGGCAGGAAGTGGGGAATGGGGAAAGGTTAGTGACGCTGTTTCAGTGCATCGTGGCCGCAGGTCAGCCAGGGAGATCCCTGGGGAGCAGAGCCCGGGAATGAGAGGAGGGAGCGGGGATGAGGCCGAGGCTGCGGGGGGAGCTGCCCTGGGGTTTCCCGGGTGCCAGGGGGGACGGCTTTCAGCAGGGACAGCAGGTCCCGCCAAACCCAAACCCAGGTTCTGGAAGGGTGAGCTCCGCGGGGGAAGGAAGGACAGGGATAGGAAAAGAGGTGGGCGTGAATGAACTGCGGGTGGGGGCGCGGGGGAGATCCCCCCACTGCCGTCCCAGTGTCCCCGAGCAGGGGCTGCCTTCCCCAGGCTGCGGGCCCAGGGGCTCCAGCGGGCCCCCTGCTGCTGGAGGAGCCGCCCCCCACTGTCCTGCCAGCACTGCTGGCTCCTGGCCCAGCTCCCCAGGGGGGAGCCCGTCTGCAGGTGAGGAAAGGAGGAGAGCCCTCCAGCGGGTGGGGCGGCTTCCTCTGCACCCCGGCTGGCAGGCAGCTGAGGCCCCGTCCAGGCCGCAGGGCTGCCAGCCGAGCCCTTCGGGGGGCCTGCTCTACAGTCCCCCGGGGAACCCGTAGGCTCCTGAGGCCTGAGAGGGGGGCCCAGTCGAGTACCCCCGGGGGGCCTCGGGCCAGCACGCAGCCGAGGGCGGAGGGTGAGCCCGAGAAGGGCCTGCTCACGTGGTTAAGCGTGTGTGCGCGTGTGTGCGCGTGTGTGTAGGGGGCTGCACCTCAGGGACTGACCTTTGAATCCTGCTGAGCTCACGGAGGGTGCTCACAGGTATTTACACACGGTTTGCACTACTGGGGTAGAAAGCCACTCGCTCCGCACGTGGCCACCAGCCCCTGAGCTACACGGACCCGAGGACCCAGGGCAAGGCGTCACGGGAAGAGCCGACATCCGAGGGGCCCAGGCCAGGCGCAGCTGGGCGGCCGGTCGCCAGGGCCGCACCCCTGGGTGTCGGGGTGGGGCGTCCCAGCCCCAGGCTGGGTGCGGGGCTTCCTTCAAACACAGGGGAGCGTCCAGGCAGGTGTGGGAAAGCACACGAGGCCTAAGAACCACAGTCATTGCAGCAGGAATGGCAGCGGGGGGCGGGGGTACAGCAGAGGTGGGGCGCCCAGGCCAGGCCCAGCGGCGGGAAGCCGGGGCCTCAGCAGCCCCCTCCTGCGCGGGGTCCCCCCTTGGAGGGTCATGTGGCTTCCTCCTTCCCCGCGGGCGACAGCAGTCCCCCCACGAGTCCAGGGCCCTCGCTTCGGAGGCCAGCCCCCCCTCCTGCCCTCGCCCTGGGCCTCAGGTTCCTCCCACAGCCCCGGGGCTCCGGGGGGCTCCGGGCCGCCCGTCCCCGCAGTCCCCGCCGTCAGGCCGAGGACCCTGCTGCTCGCCTGCAGTTCCCTCCGCGGAGGGACTGTTTCTAGAATGCTGACTCCTGCCGCCTGATTGGGGACTGAACCGGCGTGGGCCCCGAGCTGGACCGCCGGGATGGATCCTGGGGGCGGCTCCGCCCTTGCCCTTGGGGGGGTGAGACTCCTGGGCGGCGGCAGGGACCCCCCAGGCGGCAGGCTCCAGGCCCCCCGGCGCGGGGAGCCGGGGGCGGGCGGGTGCTCCCCTGCCCGTGGTGCTCACTACGGCTGCGAGGTCGGGGTGTGCGAGGAGCCCGGGGCGCCCCGACAGCGGGGCGAGGTGGGACGAGCGCAGGGTACTTCCTTGTCCGCTTGGCTCACAGTAGGACCAGCAGCGTCCCTGCACCGCAGCCCCCCAAATTCCTCTACTCCCTCTCCCTCAAGGGCTCAGGGCAGGAAATCAGACACGGGGTTTCATTGTGCGGCTCACAGATGCCAGCGTCAGTGGAATTCCCAGGCTCTCTGCGTTTCCCACGTGCAAGGGAGGCCGGCGTGGAGGAGCGCGGCCCTGCAGCCCGGAATTGGGACCCATGGTTGGCCTCGCTGGGAGCTGAGAATTGAGATGCCCTGGGTGCCTCTGAGCCCTGCTTGTGGGTGGAAGTAGTTGCTTTCTGCATCTAAGGGAGTAGTATTTCCTCGCTAGAGGAATGTGTCATTACTTCTGGGGTAGATGCCTTGCAAGGGAACTCAGTTGTCCTTGAGTCCCCATGCAACAGCCCCTTTACCATTCAACCCATTACTAGGGTGCAATAATAGTATGCGCCACGGGGACAAAGTCTGAACCATGAGGAAATAGCCCGCAGATCAGTATAAATCCCCAGATTTAACTGGGGATTCACAAATGAGTCCAATTTGATTTTGCATCACAGTGCATTCTCGGGCTGTCACAGTAAGTAAGGAGGTGAATTGAGACAGTCAGTGGTTCTGAAATCACTGATTGTGGTGCACTTAGGAGAAGTTCCAGATTGAATGTGGTAGCGGGTGCGCTGGTGGGAAATCTAGCCCCACACTTGGTTTGTTGACTGCAATTTGGACTCACTGCTGTCCTTATTTGATTTTTTTAAGATTGTATTGATTTATTTATGAGACACACAGAGACAAAGAGAGTCATGGGTAGAGGGAGAAGCAGGCTCCCTGTGGGGAGCCCGATGTGGGACTCTATCCCAGGACCCCGGGGTCACGCCCTGAGCCAAAGCTGATGCTCAACCACTGTGCCACCCAGGTTCCTGTACTTGATGGGTTTCAGTGCTAGGATTGCCTTCGTATGAGGTAGAGAAGGGAATCCAACGTGTTAGGGGGAGAAAAAACAAATAAAGTGTTAGATGGAGGGACGCCTGGGTGGCTCAGTGGTTGAGCGCCTGCGTTCAGCCCAGGGTGTGATCCTGGAGTCCCCAGGATTGAGTCCCACGTCGGGCTCCCTGTATGGAGCCTGCTTCTCCATCTGCTTGTGTCTGTGCCTATCTTTCATGAGTAAATAAATTAAATCTTTTTTGAAAAAGTGTCAGAGGGAGGGCAATTTGTAGGTAGATTCATCACAGTGGATCTGAACACCCCACTCTCTATGTTCCATGGAAAGCCCTAGAAGCAGCTCTTTTTATTTTTATTTTTTAAAGATTATTTATTTATTTATTTATTTATTTATTCATTCATTCATTCATGAGAGACACATACAGAGAGAGAGAAAGAGAGAGGGCAGCCCTGGTGGTGCAGCGGTTTAGTGCTGCCTTCCGCCCAAGGTGTGATCCTGGAGACCCTGGATCGAGTTCCATGTTGGGTTCCCTGCAAGGAGCCTATTTCTCCCTCTGCCTGTGTCTCTTCCTCTCTCTGTGTGTGTCTCTATGAATAAATAAGTAAAATCTTTAAAAAAAAAAAAAAGAAAGAGAGAGAGACAGGCAGAGGGAGAAGCAGGCTCCAATCAGGGAGCCTGAGGTGGGACTCGACCCTAGAACCCCAGGATCACGCCCTGGGCCGAAGGCAGGTGCTCAACCACTGAGCCACCCAGGGACCCTGAAGCAGCTCTTTTTAGTGAAGCTTTGAGAGAACATTTAGAGTGGGAACCCTTGCATCTTTCAAAAGCTCTGAAAAGCTCACCATGGGGCTGCCTGGAAGGCTCAGCTGGTAAGGCATGAGAGTCTTGATCCCTGGGTCAAGAGTTCAAGCCCTCAAAAAAAATTTTTTTAAGTTTTTTTATTTATGATAGGCACACAGTGAGAGAGAGAGAGAGAGAGAGAGAGGCAGAGACCCAGGCAGAGGGAGAAGCAGACTCCATGTACCGGGAGCCCGACCTGGGACTCGATCCCCGGTCTCCAGGATCGCGCCCTGGGCCGAAGGCAGGCGCTAAACCGGTGCGCCACCCAGGGATCCCCCAAAAAAATTTTTTTTAAAGATCATCATGAATGAAATAAGAAGCCAGAACGGTGTACCATGTTTGATACACATAACTCTATTTTTTTTTTAATTTTTATTTATTTATGATAGTCACAGAGAGAGAAAGAGAGAGAGGCAGAGACATAGGCAGAGGGAGAAGCAGGCTCCATGCACCGGGAGCCCGATGTGGGATTCGATCCCGGGTCTCCAGGATCGCGCCCTGGGCCAAAGGCAGGCGCCAAACCGCTGCGCCACCCAGGGATCCCGATATACATAACTCTAAATGCTGTAGGTTGGGAACAAAATAACCTTTCGTTGTTCTGGTGGAATCATAGACTGTTACGGAGTTTCCAGAACCACGGGGAGCTGGGTTCCCTGGGAAGCCCTCTGCACTACTGTTCTAAGGAGAAACCACAGGAGACCTGCAGGCATTTACTCAACGGACAGTTGTCCTGGAGAAGAACTGGTGTGCTTGGTCAGGAGTGCCTCCTTGGTAGGCCACACCTATCAAGTGACACGGTTAAGACCTTGTCATCTTTGTCCTGTTCCCCACCTCCAGAACGGTGGGCACTTCTGGCCGGGACTGAGATGGCTGGTAACCGCAGCGCCGCTTCGGCGGCCCTACTGGAGTCCACTCCTGTGGGCGGGGGGGGGGGGGGGGCTTTATTGTAGGGCGATCCATTTCAGAGGCACACTCTAGGCGCTGGCACGCAGAGGCGGGACAAGGGGGCGTGTGCGGCAGGGCCACCATCTGGGGCCGGGGGCGGTGGAAGCGCCCACGAGCGCCCAGTAAGGCGGCTCTCAGAGGCTAGGAGTGGGGCGCGGCCAGAGAAGGAATGACAGTGCTCCTTTGCCGTCTTGGGTGGGGGTTGCCGCCCTCGTTCTCCAAGTCACCCGGGGCGCCCCAAGTTTCTTTTCTCTGCCGGGTCAGGGTGGGCGGGGAGGGGATGGGCGGGGCGGGAGCAAATGGGCACACGGGGTCTCTCGGGCACCCGATCACGGGTGAGGCGCCCGCCCCCCCGCGCGGGCCTTTTTCTCGCGAGAGCGCGCAGCCCCACCCTGCGCCTCCGGCGAACGAGGGATCTGCGCGTGGTTCCCAGCCGAGCCAGGTCCGGAGCGTCCGGTTAGGGCGGGGGAGGCGTGGGCGGGGGGAGCCCGCGGCTCCGCCGACAAAGGAACGCTGAGCGAGACTCCAGCCTGGCGTGTGTCGTGGGGCCCTGGAGCCCAGAGGGAGGGTGTCAGCCCCGTGACCCCCAGGAAGCCGCACGCAGCCGCGTAAGCCCCACTCGAGGGTGTTTTCCTTCTTTTTCAGGACCACAGGTCTCTCACAGTTAGGGCAAAGCCTCGGCCAAGAGCCCTACACCCAAGATGGCCAGCCGGAAACTGGCCTCTCCGCGCCGATGTGGCGACGCCCGATTGGCCGGCCGGCCGCCCGCGCACCAGCTCCCGGCGGGGACCCAGCCCGCGCAGGTCCGGACGCCACGCCCGTGCGCAGGCGCACCGGGCGGCTGCATCTGTGGTCCGGAAGTGTGGCAGAGCACCCGCCCGCCCCGGCCGCGACTCTATGGTAACTGCGCGGGAAGATAGTCCGCCTATATAAGGCCTGCGCAGGCGTGGGAGCGCCTCTTTTTCCTTCGGCGCGGTGAGTAGCCGGGGTTCCGGGCTTGTCCCGTGCGCTCTCTGACTCTCTGGCCTGCTTGGAGGCCTCTCTCCGTCTTCTCTTCCGACTTTGTCTGTTTCGTTGCAGCCACTGAAGATCTGGTGTCGCCATGGGTCGCCGCCCCGCCCGGTGGTGAGTGCCCAACCCGTACAATTTGGCAGCTGAGAAAGGAGGGAGGACTGCGCTTGGCTGCTAAAAGCAGCCGTGGGGTGGGGCCTCGAGTGGAGCGCTCCTGTGCTGGGGACACACTCCACGTCTCTCCCAGTGCCTCCCGGGTCGCTTGGGATCTTCGATTATACTGTTTAAGGTCCATGCGGCTTTTCAGAGCATCTTCTGTTTTGTTGGGTGTTGGGGTGGCCGATTTTCCTTGGACTGGCTGCGCTCCGTCACTTTCGGCCTGGAAGCCACGTCCGCCTTGCATCCTTCCTGTCTTGGAAATTCGCCGCCTTAGGAAGCTCGATACCCTTTCAGGGCCTTTGTGTGCTATCCCGGTCTTATTTCCGGGCGACATGCCCGTGCCTTCTTGGGCGCCAAGGGCCGCCCTGAAAAGCGGGCTCAGTCGCCTTGTATGTCCTGCAGGGGGCGTTAGAATCTCTCCACACGTGGTCCGGAGCCCCGATTTAATGCCACGTGCCCAAAAGTCGGTGGATAGCATGAAACTGACTCACTAATACTCAGCAAATCTTCCGTGTCTTGAAGTGAGAGGGTCTTTTTTTTTGTACCTAGAAAAGTCCCCTAGGATCTGTTAGAAGTATGAGGCCATAAAGGATCAAGCGAGGTTTTTGGGCTTTTATATTCTTAGAATGGGTGTTTTCTAAGTTCTGACCACCTTGTTTTGGTTGTCTTGCTTAGATCCAGTTTCCAGGACTGGAAACCGATTGATACGTTGTTGCCCTCCCCATTCGCAGCCCTCCTTTGGTTTTAACTTAAGGGAGCCTCAAAGTGTTTATTGTTACATTCACTTGTGAACTTTAAACTTCGGTTTCCTCCCCTCTCCGCAGTTACCGGTACTGTAAGAACAAGCCGTATCCAAAGTCACGCTTCTGCAGAGGTGTCCCTGGTAAGTAGTGGGCGTGCTCCCAAACTGGTTTGGCCGCACTGACTCAATTGCCAATGGTACCCCCCTCCCCCACACACCTAACGAAGGTCTTTTCAGATGCCAAGATTCGCATCTTTGATCTGGGGCGGAAGAAGGCAAAAGTGGATGAGTTCCCATTATGTGGCCACATGGTGTCAGATGAGTATGAGCAGCTCTCCTCTGAAGGTGAGGCAGGATTCCTTAATGGCTGTCCCTTCTAGCTGCCCCCCACCAGACCCAGAACACACTGCACTGGATTTCTATTTTAATGAGTGCCTAACGGTGAGCCTTTCTGAAAAACTCACCCATCAGTACAGATATACTGTGAGTCGGGGAGGGTTACAATAGAAACGTGTGTGTTTATCTCCTCTCACTCTGTTGCCACATGTCATCACCCTAGCCCTGGAGGCTGCCCGTATTTGTGCCAACAAGTACATGGTGAAAAGCTGTGGCAAAGATGGTTTTCACATCCGAGTGCGGCTCCATCCCTTCCATGTTATCCGTATCAACAAGATGTTGTCCTGTGCTGGAGCTGACAGGTGAGCTGGGTCTTGGGTCTCTGCTTTTTCAGGTGTTTACTCATAACTTGAGGCCTTTGTTTGGCTTGATTTTTTTCATTAGGGCAAAGAGATGGCCTCACACAGAATTCAACCATTTAATAATACAGCCAGGTTAAATTTAGGCTATGAAACGGATCTTAATGGGCCATTTTTGCCCCATAACACCACAGAGAACTGATTTGCAGAAACAAGCACAAAAGACATTGTGACTGTCTTAGCCTCTTGGTGACAGGTGGAGGGGGCTCCTTCTGAGGGAGTAACTTTAATCCTGATGCCAGCCATCTGCCAGCAAGCAGGTAGCTGAAGCAGTCACAGGTTGGAGGGCTTTCAGATGAGCCAATGACCCCTTAGAGGAACTGGCTAGTCTGTTTTGAGTTTTCTGTTTTCTGCAGCCAATTAAGCCGACTGTGCTCTTTCTCCATGGGGGCCCAGTGTGCCATGGCTGCAAACAGTAGCCTCCTTGGTAGTGTATGCAGCCTGTTGATTGTATGGGTTGCCCTAAGGGACCTTGGAGACAGCCCTTTGTGGTCGACTTAGAGGTCTGACATAATGTTATCTCCAATCTAGGCTGCAGACAGGTATGCGAGGTGCCTTTGGGAAGCCCCAGGGCACAGTAGCCAGGGTCCACATTGGCCAAGTCATCATGTCCATCCGTACCAAGCTGCAGAACAAGGAGCATGTGATTGAGGCCCTACGCAGGGCCAAGTTCAAGTTCCCTGGCCGCCAGAAGGTGAGTTGTGCTGAAACCACCGTCCTGCCTTTGCTTGCCCCAGTGTCTAGGTTTCCTGATGCCATCCTCTTCATCTCTCCCTAGATCCACATCTCCAAGAAGTGGGGCTTTACTAAGTTTAATGCGGACGAATTTGAAGATATGGTGGCCGAAAAGCGGCTCATCCCAGATGGCTGTGGGGTCAAATACATCCCTAATCGTGGCCCCTTGGACAAATGGAGGGCTCTCCACTCATGAGAACCTTGCACCACCCGAACCCTATTCATGCCCACCAATAAATCCTGCTTCCTGTCTGTCTGTCTTTGCATCTGGATTCATGGAGGGTGGGGGGCTCTTTGGAAATCATGAAAAGACTACAAACTGGCCCTGGGCCAACAAGGAAACATTAGGAATATGGCCTAGAACATACCATCCTCCAAGTTGCCTAAATGGCACTATGATTTGGACCTGCTTAGGTCAGAAATTCAGTTCAGAATCTCTTTTCACAAATCCAGGCTGTGATGACTCCATAGGCATTGAATGCTTCTTTAGGCCAGTGCCCTGCCCCAGTGTGATGAAAAAGGGCTTGTGGCCTACAGTTAACTTGGAGCTGCTGCAAAAGTTCTCGCTGAGGACCCTACCAGAAACATAACTGGAAATGGGGAGAAGTGAGACTAGGCCTGGTTCCAGACACCTTTTAAGCCAGTCCTCTAGAAGACAGGTCTTGAAGTTGGCTCATGAAGAGTTGTGCTCAAGTTTTCAGGCAGCAGTCCTGACTCCACTCCTTCTGAGGACTCCTTTCACATCCTTGGCCACTGTGGCCAGTGTCCATTCTGATACCCAGCTCCCAACCTTAAGTGGCCCATAGGGCTTAGCAAGAAGACCTCATGGCAAGTAGTGTGCAGCTCCCCTGGGCCTGGGGATTCCGGAGTGCTGTCTGGCACCTCAACTGTGTGCCAGGTTTACAAGAGTAGCGTTGGATTCCACATCCTGGAGGAGGAAAGATACCCCCAGGAACTCTGTTAGGCCTGATGGCACGTGGCTCTGCACCCAGAAGAGAATCCTAAAGGAATCTGGCTCCAGAGCAGGGCACAGTGGTTGCAGAGGCCCCCTCTGCTTGCCCAGGCTGGGCTGTGTGCTGCATGTAAGCTCTGTGGCCCATCCTCTGACCTTTTGCAATCCTTACTAAACAGCCATTTCTAAGGTTTAAAATCCCTTTTATTTTTGGCCTTCAAATGGTTCTAATCTGTAAGCATTTGTGCTAAAATGGCCCTGATACCTGCTAGGTGGTTTTACTGAGCTGTTCCCCGAAAATTGAAACTGGGGGAAGGGAGAGTTCTGTGATCCCGACATCCTAATAAAGAGTCCTTAACCTACAAGCCCGCGTATCCACACAGTTGCTATTACGTGAGAAGTGTTCCATCTATTTTCTGTATGCACCTGTCGCCTGGGTAACCAGCCTGAGCCATGCCTCCTACACCTGCCAGTCAGTGTGGACTGGCGGTACCCTGGGCGGAGGGAGGCTGAGCTGCACAATGGTCGTGAATGGTCGTGAACGTGGGCTTGACAGAAGGCAGCAGCAGGGCTGTTTGCAGCTACTTTGATTTATTAGATTACGAGTTTAAACATACTCTGTTCACTAGTTACTGCGTGTGTAAACTGCTTATCGGTCATTGTATCTGCTGGAATCTTAATACAGATTCCTGTGAATCCTGTATGCAATAAAAATGGCTCTCGGGCACATCTGCTCCACATGTGTAATATCCCCAAATTTAGCTTTTTCTCAGCGTGTAAGTTCCCTCTTTGTCCTATAATAAAATCTGTTCTGTTGTGATTCCCTTTTCTGAGCCTTGCAGTTGAGCCAAAATCACCTGAGCCCCCTTTCCTCCTCCCCCAGCCCTAGAGCCTACTCTATCCCCTCTCGTGACACTAGCCAGGGGCAGAGTGCCATGGGTCTAGCCTCAGGGTCCCTGCCGCCTTCTACATTCTAATGCCAGGCAGGGGCCCAACCAAAGAACACAAACCAAAGCCAAAGAAAAGGCAGGTGGAGACGGGTTGCAGTCCAGTGGGGCAGAGCTATAGTCAGATGGAGGAGGGCTGCAGCCGAAGCCCCTCAGGAGTCTCTGGGTCCCCGGAGCAGAGAGGAGAGACCACGATTTGAGTCCCGAAGGCAGCACAGTCCTCCCATCT
Source organism: Canis lupus familiaris (assembly GCF_011100685.1). Classification (NCBI taxonomy): domain Eukaryota; kingdom Metazoa; phylum Chordata; class Mammalia; order Carnivora; family Canidae; genus Canis; species Canis lupus. The sequence goes on from NC_049260.1 coordinate 123,290,113, forward strand.
GTGGGTAGCAGGCCCCAGGCTGGTTCAGGCCACCAGGCCCAGCTAGGGGAGCAGGAGTAGCAGCAACAGCAACAGAGCAGCCAGGCCAAGAGGCTGGACCCTGGGTGCCGCCCGGCTCAGCTCCACTTCCACAGGGTAGTGGTCGCTGATGTTGAGGGCCTGGGGGAAGGCAGTGGGGGGACAGCGTCAGTGTCTCAGTGTCGGGCGGGGGGACTTGGCCGTGAGCCGGTCCCTGCCTCGCCCCTTTACCTCCTCTTCGTTGAGTCTGAAGCTCCTGGGGAAGTTAAAGGCGGCCGCGGAGCTGAGCAGACTCTGGCAGCGCTCCCCGTGCAGCACTATGCGGTCGTAGGCGCAGTGGGTGCTGGCCCGCACCGTGGTGTCCTCCCCGTCGGCGATCACCCAGCGGAAGCCCGCCTCGGTCCGCAGCGCCAGCTCAGCCAGGCGCTTTTTGTTCAGTGAGGCGCAGTCAGCGTTGAAGTCCCCAAGCAGGATCATGTCCTGGGCAGGGGGACAGCAGTCAGGCCCGGCCACCCAGCCATCGTGTCCCTGGCCCTCCTGTGCGATCTGGCCAGCCCTACCTTGCTCTGCCAGCGCTGGGAGACGTCCAGAAACACGTCGTACAGGGCATTCAGCTCCTTCTCCACGGCCTTCGGAGTGGTGTGCAGTGGGACCAGCACCAGGCTGGGAAGGACTGCAAGGCCCCAGGATGAGGCTCCCACCCGCTCCGGGCATTCCCCACCCAGCCTCTGCCAGTAACCAAGCCCTCAGGGAACCAGCCAGACCCCCCTGCCCGCTCCCACACAGCAGGGCCACCCTTCTTCCCTTCCTACCCTTGCTGGGAAAAGTGAACTGGGCCACGAACGGCTCCCGGGCAAAGAGATCATCCTTGTCCTCGTACACGTAGGAATCCAATACCTGTGTCTTGTGGGACCTGGGGGACCAAGGGATGAGAAGCAGTGGCCCCCCCATCACCGATTTGGCTTCGCGAGTGCCTACGTCAGAGCTGGCACTCAGCGAGGGGCCCTCCACGACTAGCCCTGTTTCATGTGACTGCAGCCTTCCTCGCCGCTTTTCCAGAACTTGTTTTTTATTGAGACATAATTCACACGCACATACCACGGAATTCACCTGTTTCAAACCCAGAATTCAGTGGCGCTTAGCACATTCACAGGGTTGTCAAACCATCGCCACGATCCGTTTTGGAACACTCTTACGGCCCGAAAGAGAAATCTCGTACCCATGAGCAGTGCCCCCCCCATGCCCCTCTGCTCCGCCCCTGGCAGCCACTGATCTGTTTTCTGTCTGTAGATTTGCCTGTTTTGGACACTTGGTGTGAATGGAAAGAAAATACTACGTGGTCTTTTGTGTCTGGCTCCTTTCCCTTAGCAGAGGTTTTCAAGGCCCATTGGCTCTGCAGCATGGCTCCCAGCTTCACTCCTTCCTGTGGCTGCGTGACATTCCAGTGCACAAAGAGACCGCCTTTTGTTTACCCAGTCAGCGGCTGATGGGCACCTGGATAGCTACTTCTGATTTGGGGCTGTTATGAGCAATCCTACATGGATGTGTTTCTGCAACCCCCCGCCCCCATTATTTGGGAGTGAATTCTAGACACGTGATTTCATCTATATAAATAGATCTCCTTACCTGACCACCCCCTTGCCCTCTCTATCCTGACCCTGGAGGGCTCCCCCCACCCCAGGCTGTCTGAAGGACTTAGGGCGGTCTCTGGAGAGCGGGCCTGCCCAAGGCCCACAGTCAGCCCCCGTCGTTGTCTCTTCCCAGGAGCTTCGGCCGGCCATTCTCAAAGAGCAGCCCAGCCTGCCCTGAGCCCTTGCAGGGGGGCCCCACATCTGAGCATGGATAGGGAAGGCCTCCTGCGGTAGGGACATGTGGGCGGGAAAGCTGGCTGGGGTAGAGGGGAGTAAGATACCAAAAGAAAACCACTGAGGAGGAAAAAAGTGCAATGAGAAGGCGAGGGCCCCAGCAGGAGGAAGGATCCTGTAGCTCTTGGGACTACGGAGCCATCTCACACACGGCCAATGCCACGTCCGCCCTGGCCGCCACCTGCGCTTACCGGTAGATGTACACGTACTTCTCCATGTATGTGTTGCGCCCTAGCAAGGGGCTGCTCAAGAAGCTGTAGAACCCGGAGTTATCAAATCTGCCAGGACAGGGAAACCCAGGTCAGGGGCCCTGAGGCTCTGGGGGGCCCTCGGTCAGACCCCCAGAGCCCTCCTCACCGATTGAGTTCTCGAAGCAGGAGGGATATAGCACTGCCAGAAGAGTCCACCACCTCCTGCAGCACCATGATGTCGCAGCGAGCCAGGATCTGCAAGACCCGGGAGGGCCGGCCCCGCTCAGTGCCAGCGACCCCAGGAGCAAGGTGGGGTCCCTGGGGAAGTGGTACCGATGCGGCTCTCTGGCTGAGGCCCCCAGACAGCACCGGGACCAGACAGGACCCGGGAGAAGCCTGAGTGCCACCCCAACCACGCCGCACCCGCATCACAGAGGAGGAGACTGGGGTCAGCGTCTCGATGTCCTCCCTCCTCTGGGCAGGCAGGGCAGGGGGCTTCGGGCGGGGGCACCTACCCGGACAAAGATGTCCATCACATGTTCCCTGGCCACCTTGGAAAGCGTCAGCCGCTGGGCATTGAAGGCACAGATGCGAAAGGCCTCAGCCCCACCGGGCAGGAGAAGCAGGAGCACGGCTGGGTAATGCATGGCTGTGTGGGCGCTGCTGGGACCTTCTGGAGGAATCCAGGTCGTCCCAGGGTACGGTGCCCGGCGAGGCTCAGTTCTGCTTCTCAGAGGACATGGCATGTGGAACAGAGGAAGTGATGCTCACCCTGCCACCCAGTTCGAACCTCCCAGAAGTGCCAGCATCAGCACTGCAGATTTCCCGCCTTTGTCCCTTTGGACACCTTCCAACATCGGCACATATGGCTTGACTTCATTATTTTTTTTTATGATTTTATTTTTAAGTGGGGATCCTGGTGGTGCAGTCGGTTGGGCATCCAACACTTGATTTTGGCTCAGGTCACGATCTCGGGGTTGTGGGATCGAGCCCTGTGTTGTCGGGCTCCAGGCTCTGGGAGGAGTCAGCTTCTCTCTCTTTCTCTCTCGCTTCCTCTCCCTCCGCCCCTCCCCCTGCTCACATGCACTCTGTCTAAAATAAATACATATTTTTAAAAAAGATTTCAAAAAAAAAAGATTTCATTTATTTATTCATGAGAGGCAGAGAGAGAGAGAGGCAGAGACACAGGCAGAGGGAGAAGCAGGCCCCATGCAGGGAGCCCGACGCGGGACTCGATCCCGGGCCTCCAGGGTCACGCCCTGGGCCGAAGGTGGTGCTAAACCTCTGGGCCACCGGGGCTGCCCAATAAATACATATTTTAAAAAAGATTTTTAGGCAATCTCTACATCCAACGTGGGGCTTAAACTCACAACCCTGAGATCAAGAGTCTCATGCTCCACTGACTGAGCCAGCCAAGCGCCCCTGGGACTTCATTCTTTTTAAATATGGTAAAATACACATAGTATAGGATTTACCATCTTAGCCGGGTTTCTTTCTTTCTTTTTTTTTAACCATCTTAACCATTTTTGAGGGTACAGTTCAGTGGCATTAAGTACATTTCCATTGTGATGCAACCATCACCACCACCCATCGCCAGAATTTTTCCAACTTTCCAAACTGAAACTGTCACCATTAGACACCCCCTCTCCCCCAGCAGCCCCCCTTCCTCTCTCCTTATTTTTTTTAAAGAGATTTTTATTTATTTATTCATTCACGAGGGACACACATGCAGTGAGAGAGAGAGAGAGGCAGAGACACAGGCAGAGGGAGAAGCAGGCCCCATGCAGGGAGCCCAAGCGGGACTCGATCCCAGGACCCCAGGATCAGGCCCTGGGCTGAAGGCAGCGCTAAACCGCTGAGCCACCCAGGGATCCCCCCCCTTTTTTTTACATTCCCACCAACAACAGGTCACAAGAGTTCAACCTCACAGCTAATTTCAACTTCTCACCACCATTATCAACAGGAGGATCGCCTTCACACCTACCTCCCTGCTGCTGAGATGATATCTCCAAGACAAACTCCCACCAGTGGAATGGCCTGGTTCAAGGGCATATAGCACCGGAAGTGATCTCAGCCAGGCCAAATCCCCCGCGGCAGTGTGTGATGCACCCCTTTCCCACAGCCCTGCCACCACCGGACAGCCCCTCTTGCTCATCCTACCAGCTGAAGCCCCCTCTTTCGGAGCGTCTCTCGGCTGATCTTTGGTGCAGATGCACCCAAACTTTGTCGTGTCATTGGGGTTCAGCCCCCTCGCTTGATCCCCATCTGTGTCATTGTCATTTAAGCAACATAAGTCCCTCTACTTCTGTCTGCCTGTTTCTCTCTGTCACCTTTGTAGCCAAACTCAAGGGGTTCACCACTTGGGGTGCCCCAAATTGAGCAGAACCCAAGGAAATGTTGAAAGCAAAGAGGTTTCAACTTTTTGTTACAAGGAGATATGGAGATAAATCTCAAAGTACTGTCTCCCCCTGAGGCTAATACAGGAAGCTTTTATCCTGTATCTTAGCGGGTGGGGCCAGGGGGCTTACACAGGCACTTCTGGCTCAACTGTGCGTGCCTAGCACGTCGACATGCTAGTGCATACAACGTATGTTCAAAACATGGAATAAAAAAATTTTAAAAAATTAAAAAAACAAAACAAAACATGGTGGAAAGCTGTGCCTATAGGAGATTTACTTTAGGAGAACCCAGCAGAGGGGGATCCCTGGGTGGCTCATCGGTTTGGCGCCTGCCTTTGGCCCGGGGTGTGATCCTGGAGACCCGGGATCGAGTCCTGCGTCAGGCTCCTGGCATGGAGCCTGCTTCTCCCTCCTCCTGTGTCTCTGCCTCTCTCTCTCTCTCTCTCTCTCTCACACACACAAATTAATAAATCTTTTTTTTTTTTTAAGAAGGAGAACTCAGAAGAGCTTTGGCGCTCAGCTCCAGTCTAGCTCAGACTGGCTCACATAAGGCGCGATTGGGGCAAAACCCTTGTAGCAAGGGCCTATGGGGTGGAACGCCTAGTTAGTTGGGTCATTTCTTGGCTGGAACTGTTGACTCTGCAAAAGGAATCATATTCGTCCTCTGCTTTTGTCCCTTGCCCCCGTCCCTTCCACTGATAGCGTTCAGCACTCTTCTTTATTTTTATTTTATTTTTATTTTTTTAAAGATTCTATTTATTTATTTATTCATGAGAGGCACACACACACACACACACACACACAGAGAGGCAGAGATGCAGGCAGAGAGGAAGCAGGCTCCATGCTGGGAGCCCGACGTGGGACTCGATCCCGGGTCCCCAGGATCACACCCCCGGCTGAAGACGGCGCCAAACCGGTGAGCCACCAGGGCTGCCCCTTTTCTGTATTTTTATTTTTATTTTTTATTTTTTTATTTTTTAAAATTATTTGATTTTATTTATTCATGATAGGCCCACAGTGAGAGAGAGAGAGAGAGAGAGAGAGAGAGAGAGAGAGAGAGAGGCAGAGACACAGGCTCCATGCAGCGGGAGCCTGACGTGGGACTCGATCCTGGGTTTCCGGGATCGCGCCCTGGGCCAAAGGCAGGCGCTAAACTGCTGCGCCACCCAGGGATCCCCCTTTTCTGTATTTTTAAAGATGACTTTCTTGGGCAGCCCGGGTGGCCCATTGGTTTAGTGCTGCCTTTGGCCCGGGGTGTGATTCTGGGGACCCGGGATCGAGTCTCACGTCGGGCTCCCTGCACGGGGCTGCTTCTCCCTCTGCATCTCTCTCTGTAATAAATAAATCTTTTAAAAAAATAAAGATTAATTTCTTTATTTTAGAGAGAGAGCACAAATAGGGAGCAAGAGGGAGAGAGAAGCCCAAGCAGACTCCGCACTGAGCACAGAGCCCTACTCGGGGCTCAATCTCACGACCCTGAAGACCCGAGATTGGGACCTGAGCTGAAACCCAGTAGGACGTTCAGTCGCGGCGCCACCCAGCCGCCCCTTTCAGCCCTGTTTGAGTCACTTCCCAGTGCATTCCAGCTGCCACTTGGTCACCTCCCCCGGGGGCTCACTGTGTGCCTCACTCAGGCCCTGTATGCCTCTTTCGCCCCGTCTCTTCTCCGTTCCTCCCTCTTTGTCATAGGGTCTCTGCGTCTCCTTCACGATCCTGGCTGGCCTGAGTGCCCGTCTCTCCCGGGCCACCTGCTCCGTCACTCATGCTGGCTTGGGTGTCCTGCCCTGGTTACTATTCTGGGATGTACGGTGGACATTTGAGCAGCCTGGGGCTGTCAAGGGAAGGCTTGGGGGTTCTAGGGTCAGGGGTCCCCTCCCCCCCATCAGGGCAGAAAGACCCGGAGTGAGTCTCCCGGCTCTAGTCCACAGCGCAGCCCCGGCCCCCAGCCCCCAGCCTTGGCCCCAGCCGCGGGGCTCCCGTCCCCTCTCACCGCAGGCCTCAGGCGGGGGTCACCCCCCCTCCGCCCGCAGGGCCCCCTACCTACTCAGAGCGGCCGGTATCCGCGCCCGCGGAGCTGTGAGCAGATCGCAGCACCCCCGCGGCACCGCAGCGCCGTCTGGGCAGGCCCGGGTGGGGGAAGAGGAAGAGGCCGGGCCGCCCCGCCCTTCCTGGCGCTGGTGTGCCCCGCGGGCCGGCGCCCCGGCTCCACCTCCGCCCCCCACGTGGAAGCAGGCGCGGGCGGCCGCGGCTGCGGGCGGTGACAGGCCTGAGTCCGTCGGGGCACCAGGCCAGCGGCTGCGCCCGTCCCCACGGCTGGGCGATCGCTGGGAGCCGCCCGCGGGGGACCGCGCCCCAGACGGGGAGGCTACAAGGCCGGTAGCCCGGGGCCCGTGGGCGCCTGCTCTGTCGCCGTGGGGACGACCCGGGCACTCCGGGGACTCTGTAGGCCGGCGGCGGGTCCTCGCCGTTGATGGCGGCGCAATCGCGAGGGCAATGTCCCGTTGGCAGCAGCCGTGGGCCTTAGCACGTTACGACTGCCACGGCGATGAGAAGACTCGAAAGCCTTTTTTTTTTTATTTATTTATGATAACACGCATAGAGAGAGAGAGAGGCAGACACCCAGGCAGAGGGAGAAGCAGGCTCCATGCAGGGAGCCCGATGCGGGACTCGATCCCGGAACTCCAGGGTCACACCCTGGGCCCAAGGCAGTCAGTCGCCAAACCGCTGAGCCACCCCGGGATCCCCGAAAGTTTTTTTTAAGATTTTATTTGTTGGGATCCCTGGGTGGCGCAGCGGTTTCGCGCCTGCCTTTGGCCCGGGCGTGATCCTGGAGACCCGGGATCGAATCCCACGTTGGGCTCCCAGTGCATGGAGCCTGCTTCTCCCTCTGCCTGTGTCTCTGCCTCTCTCTCTCTCTCTGTGACTATCATAAATAAATAAAAATTTAAAAAGAAAGATTTTATTTGTTTATTCATGAGACACACAGAGAGAGGCAGAGACACAGGCAGAGGGAGAAGCAGGCCCCCTGCAGGGAGCCCGAGGTGGGACTCGATTCCAGGACCCCAGGGTCACGTCCTGAGCCCAAGGCAGATGTTCAACTGCTGAGCCCCCCAGGTGCCCCTTCTAACTGGTTTTTATGTAGAAACTCACTCTTTGGGCCTTCAGCCCAGAGCGTGATCCACCCGGGCTGCTTCTCAAAAGTTTTTTGGTTTTTATTATATTTTAAAGATTTTGGGCAGCCCGGGTGGCTCAGCGGTCGAGCGTCTGCCTTCAGCTCAGGGCATGATCCCAGGGTCTCGGGATCCAGTCCCACATTAGGCTCCCTGCGAAGAACCTGCTTCTCCGTCTGCCTGTGTCTCTGCCTCTCTCTCTCTCTCTGTGTATCTCTCATGAATAAATAAATACAAATTAAAAAAATATTTTGGGGATACTTGGGTGGCTCAGCTATTTAGTGCCTACCTTCAGCCCAGGGCGTGATCCCAGAGTCCTGGGATGGAGTCCCACATCGGGCTCCCTGCATGGAGCCTGCTCTTCCCTCTGCCTGTGTGTCTGCCTCTCTCTCTCTCTCTGTGTGTCTCTCATTGATGGATGAATAAAATCTTTAAAAAAAAGATTTTAAGTTATCTCTATGCCCAATGTGGGTCTTGAACTCAGGACCCTGAATTCAAGGGTGCATGCCTTACCGTCTCAGCCGGCGAGGTGTCCCTATTTCTTATTTTTTTTAAAGATTTTATTTATTTATTCATGATAGTCACACAGAGAGAGAGAGAGAGAGAGAGAGAGGCAGAGACACAGGCAGAGGGAGAAGCAGGCTCCATGCACCGGGAGCCCGACGTGGGATTCGATCCCGAGTCTCCAGGATCGCGCCCCGGGCCAAAGGCAGGCACCAAACCGCTGTGCCACCCAGGGATCCCCTTATTTCTTATTTTTGAAGCACAGGTGGATTGACCTTAAAAAATGTTTCCAGGCTTAGAAAAAATAAAGAAGAAAAATATAGCCTGCTGAGCGGATCCAGGGCTCGCTTCTGCGGTGCTGACCATGTTCAGACCATGTTCTGGAACTAGCTCAAGGCCGTGGGGGACAACACTGGAAGTGCACTCAATGATACATAGTATTCTGTGATCCTAGGCCTGTGTTGGAAGATCCATCACATACTACACATAACACATGTATACACGTACCGCACAAGCCTGTAATATTGCAACGGTGGCAACTGTGTGCGGACGGCAGGTAAAATCACACAATGTATCATAATATGCACGTAAAGTACACTGTGTAATATAAAATGCTACAAGACCGTAGGAAACGGTTAATTCCACGATGTGCACTTAGTCTCAACAACAACGAAGGGGGCCGCGGGGTCCGGTAACGGCGCCGCCAGCCCGATGGCGGCGGGGACGCTTCGGGGACGAACCGAGGGGCCCAAGGGGCGCGCGGCCGCCGGGCCGGGAGCGCGCGGGGGCGGGGGCGGGGCGGGAGCCGGGGGACCCGCCCCCGCTGCCGTCAAGCGGCCTGCGAGCATTTTGCGACAGGCCGTGGGCAGCCGGCCGCCGTCGCCGGCTCGGTTTGCGGCGGGGGCGCGGGGGCGCGGGGCCCCCGTGGCTGCGGCCGCCGCCCCTCTCGCGTCCCGCTGCGACCCCCGGGTCCGGAGCCCGGGGGCGGCTCGGCTGTGGCGACGGAGCGGGGCGGGCCCGGGGCGGCCTGACCTGCGAGGTGACCTTGGTCGAGTCTCCCCGTCGCGCGGGGCCGCGGCGGCCGCCTGGGCCGGAGCGGGGGCGCCGGGTCGGGCGGGGGCGATGCCCCTCCACGTGAAGTGGCCGTTCCCCGCGGTGCCGCCGTTCACCTGGACTCTGGCCAGCAGCGTCGTCATGGGCCTGGTGGGCACCTACAGCTGCTTCTGGACCAGTGAGTGGACCCGAAGCCGAGGCGGCATCGGTCACGGCTCCCCGCGCCCGGCCGGAGTTGGGGTTCCGGGCTGTGGGCGCGGGCAGGGGCTAGTCGGGCTGGGGAGCCCCGGGCCCCAGGGAGGATGAGGCCAAGACCCCTCCCCACGGTCCGGCTCTCCCCCCCAGAGTACATGAACCACCTCACCGTGCACAACAAGGAGGTGCTGTATGAGCTCATCGAGAACCGAGGCCCAGCCACGCCTCTCATCACCGTCTCCAATCACCAGTCCTGCATGGATGACCCTCATCTCTGGGGTACCTGGCACCAGGGTTCTGGGCACAGGGAGGCCTGGGGACAACCCGGGACGGGGCCAAAAGAGCAGAGCAAACGCACTCTTCACTGAGCTCTGGACCTATCCCTGGCACTCGTGCTTTTGGGGGGGGGGGCTGCCCCAACAATGAAAATATGATTCAGAGGGAATGAGGAAGTGAGGAAACGACCGCAGGGCAGAGTCTGATGGCTGCTTCACCTTGAAGCAACCCTCCATTCTCTAAAGCGTTCAAAGTCCCACAAACTATTGGAACAAGTCTGGGAACCGTACGGTGGCCCATTAGGGAAGGTCTGGCTAGAGGCTGGGTGACCTTGTCCTGGCTCCAGGTTTGGTGCAGGCTGAGCTTGTACCCTCCAACCTACCTCACTTGGGAGTCTGTCGCCTGGGAGGTCCCGCTCTGCTGACTTCACAGGGAGCTAGGTGCTTGGCCCCAGTACCCCCGATGCCTGGGTAGAGAGATACCCAGGGCTTTTATTGATGAATTCAGAAGGTCACACTGTCCGACAGCTCGTGGGAAGCCAGTTGGGCAAATTGAAGCCTCACCCTGGCCACTGAGCAGAGAAGGGCCTGTAGAGTGCCACAGGCAGGTCCCATGAGGCCAGGAAGGAGCTTCTAGAGCCATTCAGTAACCTGGACTAGGATGGTGGCAGTAACACGGGAGGGGGAGAATAGGCAGTGGCAAAACGTGCCAGGGTGCTAGGCAGGCCAGATGTGGTGACTAACAAGGTATACGCAGAGGTGGAAGGGAGAGAGCATCAGAGACAACTTGGGGTCCAGCCCAAGAGTCTGGAAGATGCTACTTTGGGCCACAGGGAGATGGTAGTGCTGCCCTCCCTGTTCCTCATTCCCTGAAACTAGGTGACAGAAAAAGATGCTCCCTAGGGACAAGGCGTGTTGGAGCATGAAGCTGTTTCTTCTCTAGGGATCCTGAAACTCCGCCACATCTGGAACCTGAAGTTGATGCGTTGGTGAGGAGGAATGGGCCCCTGGCAGGCCTCACCCATCTCTGCCCAGATTTGCCCTCCTCCTGCTCTGCCCAGGAGGCGGCATCCAGCAGTACAGGCAGGGCATGGGGTGGGATCCCACAGGCCCTCCTGTGCCTTTCCACATTGCCGACGATGTCAGGCATCATGTTGGGCGGCGGGCAGGGAATTAGGGTGCAGGGGAGGCAGGGATGACCGCATCTGTCCCTACTTCAGGACCCCCGCAGCTGCAGACATCTGCTTCACAAAAGAGCTACACTCCCGCTTCTTCAGCTTGGGCAAGTGTGTGCCCGTGTGCCGAGGTAAGCTGATCCTCCAAAAAGGGGCTCGTGGGCTAGTGAACGCAGGGAGGCACCCCTGAGGCCTTCTCTGGTTTACTTTGGAGTGAGGACTGGTGGCTAGTGCCTCTGGCTTAGCAGTACGGGGAGTGGAGGGACCCAGGTGGGACGTGGAACCTGGGAATGAAGGGAGCCAGAGGCCACTACCCCACTAGTGTGAGTCCCAGTTGCATGGCGTGGTTGCAGGGGCGGCACTGGTTGCTGGAAGAGTGAGGGGGGCCTGCAGGAGAGCACTCATTTCCTGGGACTGCCTGAGGCTTGTCAGGGAGGCATTGCCCACAGCTGAGAGACTCCCTGATGGCAGTGAGGTGTCATTGGTCTGCGATGGTGGTGGCATGTGCTGGAGGCTGCACAGTTTGGGGAACAAACAGGCTTGTGGAGTGAGGGTATGACATTGAGTGACTACTCGGCACTTCTCAAGTGCTTCAGGAGATAGGGAGCATTTTGATGCCCATTCTCCAGATAAAGGGGTTTGGAAGGATTAAGCTGCTGGCCCAGCGTCATGGGGTGACAGATGGCAGAGCGAGGGTTTGATTCCAGGTTGCTCTTTCCTCCGGGGAAGTACGACATTTTCTAGGCAGAGTATGAAACACAAGGTGTTCTAGACACAGGAAGCGTATGCCAGGCGCTGAAGAGCTAAGCAGTAAAGGTAGAAAATGTAGGTTGCAGGCCCCATGTGAAAGTTCTGGAATAGTCACGTTAAGAATTTTGGACTCGATTGGCTCATCAGGGTAGTGATGTGCCTTCATCTGTGGTTCAGAGAGAGCACCCTGGCTGCAGCGTGGCTGGTGATGGGAGCGGAGCCCACGGGAGGCAGGAAGCCCAGTTGGGGTTGTCTCAGTAATTCTGGCAGCAGAGGGTTGTAGCTGGGCCGCTGGAGGCCGCTATGGAGAGAGAGCTGGACAAGGGGGCTGCTCCGGACGACGCAGAGCTGGTAGAACTTGTTCATAGATTGGGAATGGAGAGGGGTAAGGAAAAGATAGCTCGAAGATGCCACGAGGTGACATCTGATGACACTGAGCCGCTGGGAGGGTGGGATGAAGGCGAAGCAGTGTGAGGGTTGGGAGGGGAACTGAGTTCTGCTTTGCACATGTTTCATCCGAGGAGCCTATTGCCCGAGGAGGGAGCAGTCTCAGAGTCAGTGGGAGGTGCAGTTCTGGAACTCAAAGGAACAGTCGGGGACGTATTAGGGACACAAGCACTAACAAAGTTGCAAAAGTAGAGATAAGATTGCTGAGAAGAGGGATCCCTGGGTGGCTCAGCGGTTCAGCATCTGCCTTTGGCCCAGGGCGTGATCCTGGAGTCCCGGGATCGAGTCCCACATCAGGCTCCCTGCATGGAGCCTGCTTCTCCCTCTGCCTGTGTCTCTGCCCCTCTCTCTCTCTCTCTCTCTCTGTTCTCTGTCTCTCATCAATGAATAAATACAATCTTAAAAAAAAGATTGCTGAGATGGAGAACATATGGAGAGCAGGGGCCAAGACAGCCCCTCAGAGCGTGAATTGACAGGCCACCAAGGCAGCAGGAAGCAATGGCCAGAGAGGAAGGAAGGAAAGCAAGCGGGGCCCCTTGACACTGTGGAAACCTCCACTGACCCCAGATAAGCCATTTCTGTCAAGTGACAGCTGCAGGAGCTGCCGGGACAGGACAGAGCAGAGATAGCAGGGATGTCCCCTCCTCTCAGCAGTTCAGTCGTGAGGAGGAGGAGGAGGTAACCAAAGGGTGTCACAGGGCAAGGGAGAGTTTCTTTTCTTTTTTAAAAAGATTTATTTATTTATTTACTCATAAGAGACAGAGAGAGGCAGAGACACAGGCAGAGGGAGAAGCAGGCTCCCTGTGGGGAGCCCAATGCAGGACTCGAACCCAGGACCCTGGGATCACACTCTGAGCCAAAGGCAGACGCTCAGCCACTGAGCCACCCAGGTGTCCCCAAGGGAGAGTTTCTTATTTCTACTTGGTCAAAGTAAAATGTGAAGTGCAATAAAGTCACCTCAAAAAATAAGGAAGAGCTTTTAATGAAAAGCTGCAGTGCCCACCCCTCAAGATCCTCAGATCTACTCCTTAGAGACAACTAACTGCCTTGGACGCTTTCACTTCCTGCTACATTTGAAGGCTACTTCATTTCTCTGAAACAGAAGCAGAAGCTACAGTGTTGTGGCTAGTGACCATGGAATTGTTTATCACAGCCCACCTGACAGATGGAGACTCTGCTCGGGTACCCTGTTCCTGAGTCCCAGTACCTCCTTTCTGTAGCCTCATGCAGAGGCTTTCCAGGTCTGCTTTTTATTTTTAAGATTTGTTTATATATATATATTTTTTTTAATTTTTATTTATTTATGATAGTCACAGAGAGAGAGAGAGGCAGAGACACAGGCAGAGGGAGAAGCAGGCTCCATGCACCGGGAGCCCGACATGGGATTCGATCCCTGGTCTCCAGGATCGCGCCCTGGGCCAAAGGCAGGCACTAAACCGCTGCGCCACCCAGGGATCCCTGTTTATATTTTTTTAAAGATTTGGTTGGTTTATTCATGAGAGACACAGAGAGAGAGGCAGAGGCCTAGGTGGAGGGAGGAACAGGTTCCCCACAAGGAGCCTAATATGGCACTCGATCCCATGACCCCGGGATCATGACCTGAGCCAAAGGCAGACACTCAACCACTGAGCCACCCAGGTGCCCCTTAAGATTGATTGATTGATTGATAAGTTTCTTTTTTTTTAGTAATCTCTACACTCAGTGTGGAGCTCGGACTCATGACCCTGAGGTCAAGCGTCATATGCTCTTCTGATGAAAACACCCAAACACCCTCCATGTCAACTCCTTGTCTTGTTGTTTTTGATTTGCATCTAAGTTTTTTAAAACAATTTTTTTAAAATTTTTTATTTATTTATGATAGTCACGCAGAGAGAGAGAGAGAGGCAGAGACACAGGCAGAGGGAGAAGCAGGCTCCATGCACTGGGAGCCTGACGTGGGATTCGATCCCGGGTCTCCAGGATCACGCCCTGGGCCAAAGGCAGGCGCCAAACCACTGCGCCACCCAGGGATCCCTGATTTGCATCTAAGTTTTATTGTATAATTAGAAGGATAAAACAATTCTTTTTTAAAAAGATTTTATTATTTATTCATGAGACACAGAGGCAGAGACCCAGGCAGAGGGAGAAGCAGACTCCCCGCGGGGGGCCCAGTATGGGACTAGATCCAGGACCCCGGGATCACACTCCAAGCCAAAGGCAGACGCTCAACCACTGAGCCACCCAGGCGTCCCCAGAAAACAAAATCTTAATTCTAAGCACCTTCAGTGACAGAAAGTGGGCAGGGACAACCTGTGAATGTGAATCCAACATATATGATGTGCAGCAGAGATCTAACAACATGTGTTAAAGCAAAGGAAGCATCTGGCATATTTGGCTTCTGTATTCCAAAATACTCCATTTCCCCCTCAAACATAGGCCTTACGATATGACATGAAGTATCAGAGGGACCTTGTACAAGTTACACAAGTGAGTAGAAGTAGCATTTGCAAAAGCTAAATATTCGTGTGCTGTTCCAAAATCATAGTAGTAGTAGTTTTTCCCTTTTATTTATTTAAGATTTCTTTTCTTCTTTTTTACTGAAGTATAGTTGGTACACACTGTTACAGTAGTCTCAGGCATACGTGTAGTGATTGACGACTATACATTACGCCGTGCTCGCCACAAGTGTGGCTACCACCTGTCACCATACACCACTATTACAATCCCATTGACTATATTCCCTGTGCGGTACCTTCCACCCATGTGACTTATATTCACTCGGTAACTGGGAGCCTGTATGTCCCACTCTCCACCCATTTTGCCCATCCCTCCACCCCTGCTCCTCCAGCAGCCATCAGTTTGTTCTCTGTATTTGTGGGTCTATTTCTGCTTTTGGGTTATTCGTTTGTTTTGATTTTGATATTCCACATATAAGTGAAGTCATCTGGTATTTGTTTTTCTCTGACTTATTTCTCTTAGGATAATGTTATTGCAGATGGCAATATCTTTTGTCAGTTTTTAACAGTGGGGGAGAGGCAGAGTGGGAGAGAGAATCAGCCTGACATGGGTCTTGATCTCATAGCCCTGAGATCATGATCTGAGCTGAAACCAAGAGTTAGATGCTTAACCAACTGAGCACCCAGGGGCCCCTTATATATTTGTTTGTTTATTTATTTACTGACTTATTTATTTTTTTAAGATATTATTTATTCATGAGAGACGCAGAAAAAGAGGCAGAGACACAGGCAGAGGGAGAAGCGGGCTCCATGTAAGGAACCTGATGTGGGACTCGATCCCAGGAATCCCGGATCACACCCTGAGCCAAAGGCAGACACTCAAGTGCTGAGCCACTCAGGCATCCCTATTTTTTTTTTTAAGTATGCTCCATGCCCAGTGTGGGACTTGAACTCAAAACCCTGAGATCAAGAGTCTCATGCCCTACTGACTGAGCCAGCCAGGTACCCTAAGATCGCATTCTTTTTTATGGCTGAGTAATTTTCTGTGTGTGTGTGTGTGTGTGTGTGTGTGTGTACACGTGTATGTACACATCACGTTTATTCATATATCAGTGGACACATAACATGGTTCCATGTCTTGGCTGTTGTAAAGCTGCAATAAATATAGGGGTGCACATATCTTTTTGAATTAGTGTTTTTTTTTTTCTTTTTTTTTAAGATTTTATTTATTTATTCATGAGACACAGAGAGAGAGAGAGGCAGAGATACAGGCGGAGGGAGAAGCAGGCCCCATGCAGGGAGCCCGATGTGGGACTCAATCCCTGGACTCCAGGATCGCGCCCTGGGCCGAAGGCAGACGCCCAACTGCTGAGCCACCCAGGCGTCCCAGTGTTTTTGTTTTCTTTGGGTAAATACCCAGTAGTGGTATTGCTGATCATATGCCACTTTTATTTTTAATTTTTTGAGGAACCTCCGTACTGCTTTCCACAGTGGCCACACCAGTCTGCATTCCCACCAACAGTGCACAAGTGTTCTTTTAACTCCACATCCTCGCCAACATTTGTTATTTCTTGTCTTTTTGATACTAGCCTTTCTGACAGGTGTGAAGTGGTATCTCATGGTGGTTTTGATTTGCCTTTCCCTGGATCAGTGATGTTGAGCATCTTTTCATGTGTATATTAGCCATCTGTATGTCTTTGGAGAAATGTCTAAGTTTTTAAATTGGATTATTTGGATTTTTCGTGTTGAGTTATTTAAGTACTTTATAAAGTTTGGATTTTTGGAAATACCATTTGCAAATATCTTTTCTCATTCAGTAGGTTGCCTTTTCATTTTGTTCATGGTTTCCTTTGCTGTGCTGTGCAAAAGCTTTTTATTTTGATGTACTCCCAATACTTATTTTTTCTTTTGTTTCCCTTGCCTGAGGAGACATACATATAATAATGTTGCTAAGACCAATGTCAAAGAGACCACTGCTTGTGTTTTCTTCTAGAAGTTTTATGGTTTCAGGTCTTTAATCCATTTTGAGTTTATTTTTGTGTATGATGATATAAAATAGTCCAGTTTGATTCTTTTGCGTGTGGCTGTCCAGTCTTTCCCAGCACGGTTTGTTGAAGAGACTGTCTTTTCCCCATTGTATAGTCTTGCCTCCCTAGTTGTAGGTTAATTGGTCATATAAGCATGGGTTCAAAAAAAAAAAAAAAAAAAAAAAAAAAAAAAAAGCATGGGTTCATTTCTGGACTCTCTATTCTACTCCATTGGTCTGTGTGTCTGTTTTTGTGCTGGTACTATACTGCTTTGGGTCACACGGATGTTTTAACAACACTAATTCTTCCAATCCATGAGCATGGAATATCTTTCCATTTGTTTGTCATCATTCATCATGATGAATTTCCTTCATCAGTGTTTTATAAGTACATGTCTTTCACCTTGGTTAAGTATATTCCTAGGTATTTTGTTTTTGTTTTTTTGGTATAACTGTAAATGGAATTGTTTTCTTAATTTCTCCTTCAGCTATTTCATTATTAATATATAGAAATGCAGTAGATTCTATATGTTAATTTTTTAAAGATTTTATTTATTTATTCATGAGAGACACAGAGTGAGAGAGAGAGGCAGGGACACAGGCAGAGGGAGAAGCAGGCTCCATGCAGGGAGCTCGATGTGGGACTCAATCCTGGGACTTTGGGATCATGCCCTGAGCCAAAGGCAGATGCCCAACCGCTGAGCCACCCAGGCATCCCTCCCTATATGTTAATTTTTTAATATTTTATTTATTTATTTGAGAGAGAGAGCAGAAGCAGGGGGGCAGGGCAGAGGGAGAGGGAGAAGCAGACTCTCTGCTGAGCAGGGAGCCTGATGTGGGGCTCCATCCCAGCACCCTGAGATCATGACCTGAGCTGAAGGCAGATGTTTAACCGACTAAGCCACCCAGGCACCCCATCTATATGTTAATTTTATAGCCTATAACTTTATTGAATTCATTTATTACTTTTTTAAAAAAAAGATTGTATTTATTCATGAGAGACAGAGGGAGGCAGAGACCCAGGCAGAGGGAGCAGCAGGCTCCATGCAGGAATCCCAATGCGGGACTCGATCCCGGGACTCCAGGATCACACCCTGAGCCAAATGCAGGTGCTCAACCACTGAGCCAAAGACACAGATGCAGGACTGATGCAGTCCTGATGCAGGACTCGATCCCCAAACTACAAGATCATGCCCTGAGCTGAAGGTGACGCTCAACCGATGAGCCACCCAGGTGCCCCTACTTCTAATACTTTTTTGGTGGAGTCTTCAGAGTTTTCTTTTTTTTTAAATTTTATTTATTTATTCATGAGAGGCACAGAGAGAGAGGCAGAGGCATCGGTCAAGGGAAAAGCAGGCTCCATGCAGGAAGCCCCATGCGGGACCCAATCCCGGGACTCCGGGATCACGCCCTGAGCCAAAGGCAGGCGCTCAACTGCTGAGCCACCCAGGCGTCCCTCTTCAGTTTTCTACGCATAGTATCATGTCATCTGCAGTAGAGACAGCTTAATTCCTTCCTCACCAACATGGGTGCCTCTTACTTCTTTTTCTTGTTTGACTGTTGTGGCTGGGATTTCTAGTACTATGTTTTGTAAAAATGGCAAGAGTGGACATCCTTGTCTTATTCCTAATCTTAGAGGAAAATTTCTCGGTTTTTCACCATTGAGTATGATGTTAGCTGTGGGTTTGTCATATATGGCTTCTTTATATTGAGTTAAGTTCCCCCTGAACCCACTTTGTTGAGAGTTTTTATCACGAACAGATATTGAATTTTTTCAAATGCTTTTTCTGGATCTATTGAGATGACCGTATGATTGTTATCCGTCATTTTGTTAACGGGGTGTATTGCATCGATTGATTTGCAGATATTGAACCATCCTTGAGTCCCTGGAATAAATCCCACTCAGTCGTGGTGAATGATCCTTTTAGTTGAATTCAGTTAGCTAATATTTTGTTGAGGGTTTTTGCATCTATGTTCATCAGGGATATTGGCCTGTAGTTCTCTTTTTTGTAACGTATTTGGTTTTTTTTAATTTTTTAAATTTTTTAATTTTTTAATTTTTATTTTTTTTTGTATTTGGTTTTGGTATCAGGATAATGCTGGCCTTGCAGAATGTATTTGGAAGCTTTCCTTCCTCTTCTGTTTTTTGAAACAGTTTGAGAAGAGTAGGTACTAACTCTTCATTAAATGTTTGACAGACTTCACCTGTGAATCCTTCTGGTCCTGGACTTTTGTTTGTTGAGAGTGTTGTGATTCTCAATTCAAATAATCATTTACTAGTAGGCAGCCTGTTCAGCTTTTCTATTTCTTCCTGATTCTGTTTGGCACATGTATCCATTTCTTTTAGGTTGTCTGATTTGTTGGCATAACGTTTTTCATATTACTCTTTTATAATCCTTTGTGTACCTGTGATCTCAGTTGTCATTTCTCCTCTTTCGTTTCTGATTTTATTTGGATCCTCTCTTCTTTTTTCTTGATGAGTTTAGCTAGAGGTTTATCAATTTTGTTTATCTTTTCGGGACACCTGGGTGGCTCAGCAGTTGAGTGCCTGCCTTCGCTCAGGGCATGATCCTGGGATCTGGGATTGAGTCCTACGTTGGGCTCCTTGAGTGAAGCCTGCCTCTCCCTCTGCCTGTGTCTCTACCTCCCTCTCTCTCTCTCTATCTCTCTCTGTCTCTCATGAATAAAAAAAAATAAAATCTTTTAAAAAATTTGTCTTTTCAAAGAACCAGCTCTTGGTTTCATTGATTTTTTTATTTTTAGTCTATTTCATTTATTTCCACTCTGATCTTTTTTTTTTCCACTCTGATCTTTATTGTTTCCTTCTTTCTACTAACTTTGGGCTTTGCTCTTCTTTTTCTAGTTCTTTAGGTATGAGGTTAGATTGCTTATTTGAGATCTTTCATGTTTCTTGAGGTAGGTCTGTATCGTTATAAATTGCCTTCTTAGAACTGCTTTTGCTGCGTCCCAAAGATTTAGGAGCATTGTAGTTTAGTATAATTTTGATTTCAAGCTGGATGGCTTAGTTACACCAGTAGGGTATAGTAGAGAAGGAGATAACACCTCTGAAGCTCACCTCCTGCCAGGTAATGCTATCCCAAGTAGGGAAGGCACTGCTCCCATGATGCCCTGAGGAACTGTGGTGAGGGATTGCTCTTCAACTCCAGCCCCCAAGGGAGCTGCTGGGCCAGGTCCCCATTGGGTTATGTTGGGTTGAGACTCTGGATGCCTCACTAGCACCTTCTAAACACTCAGCCTTGCAGAAAACAGGTTAAAAGTCCATTTCTTGGTGCACTGACCTGAGATAGTCCCAATGTC
The DNA here is from genome assembly GCF_011100685.1 of Canis lupus familiaris. Taxonomy (NCBI): domain Eukaryota; kingdom Metazoa; phylum Chordata; class Mammalia; order Carnivora; family Canidae; genus Canis; species Canis lupus. Next base: position 123,309,934 of record NC_049260.1, read on the forward strand.
TGTCTCCTCGTCTTTTTTTAAAGATTTTATTTATTTATTCGTGAGAGAGACCAAGAGAGGCAGAGAGAGGCAGAGACACAGGTAGAGGGAGAAGCAGGCTCCATGCAGGGAGCCTGATGTGGGACTCAATCCCGGGTCTCCAGGATCACACCCTGGGCCGAAGGCGCGCTAAACTGCTGACCCGCCTGGGCTGCCCTGTCTACTTGTCTTTATGCCATGTCTCTCCCTACTCGATAAGTCTGTCCGTCACTGTCCACTATATGGACAAGGTTGGGGAGATTCTTACTGCGTGTGGTCACAGATTGTCTCCACAGGACTCCCAGTTGAAAGCCAGCACGTAGCATTAGGCATCTGTATCTGTGTTGTTGCTAACTGCCAGGCCACCTGGGTCCAGTGTCATGGTCTCCAGGTGTCTCCAAGGTGAGTGTCGTTAGCCTCGGGGGCAGCTGAATCCCCCTGTTTTCAGCCCAACAAGTTTGAGTCTTTCCCAACTCTTAGTGACACCATGTGTTGCATCGAATGTTCTCCCTTTCCCAAGAGTCCTCGATAAGCAAGTGTCTCGTTTCAGGGGCGAAGCGGTCAGCAGGAGGGAGGGATGGTGAGGCTGAGGGCTCAGGTGGGGCTGGGAGGCCCGTGAGGCCGGGCTGTGGGGACTGGCCTCACTGAGACCTCAGGAAAGGGTGGCTGTCCGGGATCTGGGGCCCAAGGGGGGCTGGAGATCACGAACAGATGTGCTTTGCTCCAGCAGCTCGGGGCCAGGGGCAGCAGATGGTAGGCTCGCGCCAGGCCGGGGCGTCCCACCGAGAGAAGGCTCCGGGAGCTGGAGAGGGCGGTAGGGCATGGCGCAGGTGTCGCGGCTCAGCGGGGGAGGCTGTGTGGTGGCACCAGCGGGCACAGGGCGGGCTGGAGGCTGGTGGACATTGGAATCGCCGGTTCGGCATCTGAGTTGGAGGCAGTGTCACCGCCGTGCACGTGACAGGCACTTAGAGGTCGTCCTTGAACGAGGACAGCAGGGGCCACGGTGCGAGCAGGCTGAGTCCCCAGAGACGGCGGTTGGAGGGTGTCCATGTGGACAGTGCAGCGGGGGCTGAGGAGGCCCTGGAGCGGCTGCTTCATCCCCAGGGGAAGCAGGGAGCCCTGGGAGAGCGGAGACCGACGGCGCAGGCCTTTTCTCGGCAGGAGACGGCGTCTACCAGAAGGGAATGGACTTCATTCTGGACAAGCTCAACCACGGGGACTGGGTGCACATCTTCCCCGAAGGTCAGTGGGGTTGGCGAGGTTGGACACGCCCCCAGCCCCCCAGGCCTCACCTCTGGCCTCTCTCTCCACAGGGAAAGTGAACATGAGCTCCGAGTTCCTCCGCTTCAAGTGGGGTAGGTGCTGCTGCCCGCCGGCCGGGGCGGGGGTGGCGGGGCTCGCGGAGGAGCTGGGCCACGGGAGTTGGTGTTGCTTGGAAGTGGGCGGGGGTGGCTTCGCTGTAGGCTGGCACCGAAGCTTCGCTCGTGCCAACGTTTCTGTCTCTCCCCGGGGCAGGAATTGGACGCCTCATTGCTGAGTGTCATCTCAACCCTGTCATCCTGCCGCTGTGGCACGTCGGTGAGCCTCCCTCTGGGGCCCAGTCGGCAGCCTGGTGATGGGGGTGGGAGAGATGGGGTGGTGGGGCCCTGGGGTTGGGGCTGGGGCCCTGGGGTGGGGGCTGGGGCTTCATCTGTTCCCAGACTGCCCTGCTCCACCCCATGCCCACTTCCTGGCATCTGTCCATTGTGCTGCAGGAATGAACGATGTCCTTCCTAACAGCCCGCCCTACTTCCCCCGCTTTGGACAGGTGGGTAGGGGCTGCTGACCTTCACCCATCTGTCTTGTCTGCCATCTGCCTCATGTGTCCCACTCGGCACCACTGAAGCCAGATTCAGGAGGAGCTGAGCTTAAAACTGCAGCAGGGGGACCCGAGTGGGACAGAGGGGGGGGCCTTCCTGGCACCAAGGCTGGTAGAAGGAAAGCAAAAGAAATCCAGCTGGGTGGGGGTGAGGTGAGCCCCGGGCTTTGGACAGGACAGGCCATCTGGAGCGTGGACTGCAGGACTGAATGTCACCGAGCCTGACCACCTCGGTTTAAAGAGGGAGCGTGGTCATGAGGGAGCATGTAGCAAGTTAGGGGCAGGGCTTGGCTTCTGGCTCTCTGGGGCGGTGCGGCCGTGGCGGTGGCCACTGTCCCTGTTGCTGTCACCCGCTGTGGCCGCTCTCCCTACAGAAGATCACTGTGCTGATCGGGAGGCCCTTCAGTGCCCTGCCTGTGCTCGAACGGCTGCGGGCAGAGAACAAGTCGGCTGTGAGTTGTCTTTCTCCCCGCCCTCCCCCTCCCCGGCTGCCCTGTAGCTGTCTTAGCCTCCCCGGGCCCTTGGGCGAAGGTCCCCGAGGGCTGCAGGCCAGCCCCAGTCCTTCCCCTCAGGTGGAGATGCGCAAAGCTCTGACCGACTTCATTCAGGAAGAATTCCAGCGCCTGAAGGTCCAGGCGGAGCAGCTCCACAACCACCTGCAGCCCGGGAGCTAGGCGCCGCCCGGCCCAGACCTGCCCTCGCTGCCTCCTGCAGGGCCGCTGGCCCCCAGCCCGGGGGGAGGCAGCTCCCACCCAGGCCCCAGCCGCCTGCTCTCGGGGCTGCCTTCGGGTTCTTGCCCCACACAGAGCTGAACTGGGGGAACGCGCTGATGTTTTGAGATCAGATACGTGTTTTTAGACAGATTTATGCTTAACCCTTGATGGGTAGCGTGTCCTCGTTGGTGAGCATTCCTTCTGCTCTGAGCTGCTTCAGTTGAAGGAAGTGCTCCTCCCACTTGGCCACGAAAAGAGGAGGAAATTTTGGCGGGGGCCTGCCTCCTCCTTGCCTTCAGGTGTTCTCCGCCAGGGCTGGCATCGGGATGGAGGGTACTTGAAGGGGGGTGGGCGGCCAGGCCAAAACTTTGGGTAAGGGGCCCAGGAGGCCCTTAGCCCGGCGTCCACCCACCGGCCCCAATCTGGGAGCCGTCCAGCACCTCCTCAGGGATGGCCGCAGCCACGTCTTCCTTCTGCCCACACTTCCCGCAGATGTGGGGTCCTCGGGCAGGGCCCAACCCTGGGCTGCAAGCAGAAGAGCAGCCTTTTGCCAGGAGTGGAAGCCAGCTGAACGGAGCCTGCAGCAAGGGCCTGACACCCAGCCACTTGCCCACGTGCCAGGGCCCACCAACTGCTCTGTCTTGTCCAGCTCCCTGGCATCACAGGAGTCCCCCATGGGCCTGGGTTTTTGTATTTTGTAACCAATAAAGCATCTGTGTCGTGTTTTACCTTTGGCCTCTTCACAGGGTGGGCATGGGAGGTGACCTGCTGGACACCCTTAGAGCAACAAGAGCACCTGAGCAGGTGGGCGTCAAGCTCTCCACGTGCACCAGTCACTTAAAACTTCAGTCGTTATCGGGGCGCTGCGGGGCTCGGCTGGTTAAATGTCTAACTCTCGATCTCAGTTCAGGTCTTGATCTCAGGGTTGGGAGTTCAAGCCCTGTGTTGAGTAGGCCCAGTGTGGAGCCTACTTAAAAAAAAAGAAAAAAAGAAAAAAAAAACTTCACTCACTATCTGTAATCCCTATAACAACCTTGCAAAAGTGGGGGTTAATCTTACTTTGCAAAGGAGGCCGAGTAGAGCTAATGGACTCGTTTCAAAACCCAAATCTGGTAAGGTAGGGAGAAGCAAATACAATTCAATCCTCTCCAGGCCAGTTCCCAGGACGGAGGAGTTCTCCGAAGGGCCCAGCCAGCCACCATGAACACGTGCTGTGGTGGGAGGGGAGAGCGGCGACACCTTGATTGAGCTTGAGACCCTTGGTAGGAGCAAAGGCCGTGGTGGTGGTGCTCCTAGTAGAAGCAAAAGCAAATCCTCTAGAGAAAAGTGAGTCCAGTTTGGGTCTCCAGTTCATCCACAAGTTAAGATCAACCCACAAGACTTCACAAAGATCACCGAACGTATGGAAGTGTCTGCAGAAACGATAGTTTGAAACCTGTAGGAACTTCTGAAATGGACAGAGATGGATCATGGAGAATAATAGAAATGTGGAAAGAAAGAAAAGCTGGAGCCACAGGAGTAAGCCAGCAAGAAGGGAAGACTCGAAGACGATCAGGGCTGTAACTGCAAATCTGCAATTATTTCAAAATATAACGTCTTTAAAAAATATATATAAAATATATAAATATAAAATATATATAAAATATATAAAGTATAAATATAAAAAATATATGTATATATATTACATCTTTAAAAATCACCAGAAGGGGAAAAAAATCACTTGGGGGCAGGGAGACAGGCTGTCGGCCAATTTGCATTCGCAGCTCCAAATGTGGCATCACTTTTTTCCCACATGTAGTCATTTGAACAACTACAGATATTTACTGTCCAGATGCTCCTGCAATTTGATTATTTCACATAGACTATTTTTTTAGAGTAGTTTTATGTTCACAGTGAAATTTGGCTGGTCCTGGGATTGTGAAATTTATAAATACCACTCACCATATTAAAGAAGAAAAAGAGAAAGCATAAAGGAGAAAGAAAATCCATGTGGTTATTTCAATAGATACAGAAGATGCACTTGATAAAATATTCATAATTTTAAAATTTTTTAACTATAAGCAGAAGGGAGCTTTTTAAAAAATATTTAATGTATTTGTTCATGAGAGACAGGCTCCCTGCAGGGAGCCCCATTTGGGACTCAATCCCAGGACCCCGGGATCACGCCTTGAGCCAAAGATGCTCAACCACTGAGCCACCCAAGTGCCCCTGGGAGGGAACTTAAAAAAAAAAAAAGATTTATTTTAGAGAGATGGGGAGGAGCAGAGGGAGACGGAAAGGGAGAACCTTAAGCAGACTCTTTTCCCAGCACGGAACTAGATGTAGGACTAGATCTCACAACCCTGAGATCATGATGTGAGCCAAAATCCAGAGTCTGCTGCTTAACCGACTGAGCCACCCAGGTGCCTCAAATGGAACTTTCTTAATCTGAAAAAGTCTATCTATAAAAAACCCTTTCTTTAAAAAGATTTTATTTTTTTATTTGACACAGAGATCACAAGGCAGGGGGAAGAGCAGAGGGAGAAGCAGACTCCCTGCCGAGGAGAGAACCTGATGCGGAACTTGATCCCAGGACCCTGGGCCAAAGGCAGATGCTTAACTGACTGAGCCACTCAGGTGCCCCCCAAAAACCTTTCTTAATCTGATGTAAACTATAAAAAACTAGAGTAAATATTATTTTTTGAGTTTGAAATTTTAGAAACATTCCCTTCAAAATTTGGAACAAAATGAGGATGCCAACACTGTGCTGGTGGTACCAGACGAGTAAGACAAGGAAAGGAAATCAAAGTATAATGATTGTAAGGAAAGAAAGAAAACATTCATTGTATGCTGATTATAGGATTGTCTACATAGAAAACCCAAAAGAATTTACAATTTTTTTGAAATAAGGGCTTAGGAAGTTTCCCAGCTATAAGATCAATATGTACAATATTGATTGTATTTCTTTTTTTTTTTAAGATTTTATTTATTCATGAGAGACACAGAGAGAGAGAGAGAGAGAGAGAGGCAGAGATACAGGCAGAGGGAGAAGCAGGCTCCATGCAGGGAGCCCGACGTGGGACTTGATCCCAGGTCCCCAGGATCATGCCCTGGGCCCAAGGCAGGCACCAAACCACTGAGCCACCCAGGCTGCCCTCGATTGTATTTCTATACACACACTAGCAATAAAGAATTAAATCATATAATTCAAAATAAGACACTATTTACAAAAGCTACAAAGTACCTAGGAATCAATCTAACAAAATATGTGAAAGACCCATATAAGGAAAATCTTTTTTTTAAGATTTAATTTTTTTATTTTTTAAAGATTTTTAAAAAAGATTTTATTTATTTATTCATGAGAGACAGAGAGAGAGAGAGAGAGAGAGAGAGAGAGAGACACAGGCAGAGGGAGAAGCAGGCTCCACTCAGGGAGCCTGATATGGGACTTGATCCCGGGACCCTAGGATCAGGCCCTGGGCTGAATGAAGGCAGACACCCAACCGCTGAGCCCCCCAGGCATCCCGGATGTGGAGCCCACTTAAAGAGAATGGGTAAAATGTAAATGTATTGTGGATATTTTACAGGAAAATTTTATCATATGGTTTCACTCCTATGTGGAATATAAGAAATAGTGAAAGTGTCTCTAAGGGAAAGGAAGGGAACTGAGTGGGAAAAATTAGAGAGGGAGACAAACCATGAGGGACTCCTGACTCTGGGAAACAAAGGTTGCGGGAGCGGAGGTGGGCGGGGGGGAGGGGGGGGATGGGGTAACTGGGGGATGGGCACTGAGGGGGGACACTGGATGGGATGAGCACTGGGTGTTATATATTGGCAAATTGATTTTAAATAAAATATTAAATAAAAATTGGCTAAGATGGAAAATTGTGTATACCACAACTTTATCTTATTTATTTTTTTATTTTTTGAAGATCTTATTTATTTATTCATGAGAGACACACAGAGAGAGGAGCAGAGACACGGGCAGAGGGAGAAGCAGACTCCCTGCTGGGAGCCCGACGTGGGACTCCATCCCAGGACCCTGGGATCACGCCCTGAGTGGAAGACAGACACTTAACCAACTGGAGGCACGCTGGTGCCCCTACTTTACCACAATTTTAAATACTCAAGATTTTAGAAATCATCTAATGAATCTGACAAGTTGATTCTAAAATTTATATGGAAGCAAAGTAGCCCAAGAAGAGCCTGTTGAAAAAGAACAAGTAGGAGAACTTTACCAGGTATCAAAGTTTACTATGGGGGATCCCCGGGTGGCTTAGTGGTTTGGTGCCTGCCTTCGGCCCAGGGCGTGATCCTGGGGTCTCAGGATCGAATCCCACATCGGGCTCCCTGCATGGAGCCTGCTTCTCCCTCTGCCTGGGTCTCTGCCTCTCTCTCTCTCTGTGCCTCTCATGAATAAATAAATAAAATCTATAAAATAAAAAGAAATATGTTATCAAAGTTGCATAATTTCATTTGGCACTGCCAGCAGGTTAAAGTCTCAAATTAAGTCCTTAACATAATACTCATTTTTATTTTTTATTTAATTTATTTTATTTTTATTTTTTTAAAGATTTTATTTATTCATTCATGAGAGACAGAGAGAGAGAGAGGCCGAGACACAGGCAGAGGGAGAAACAGGCTCCATGCAAGGAGCCCGATGTGGGACTGGATCCCGGGAATCCTGGATCGAATCCTCACGCCCTGAGGCAAAGGCAGGCGTTCAACCACTGAGCCACTTAGGCGCCCCTATTTTTTATTTTTTTAATACTCATTTTTAGTCAATGAAAAGTTAAAAAGTTCTCAAACCTTCTTTATCCTCTTGAATTTACCCTTCTTTTTTTTTAAAGAAAGATTTATTTATTATTTATTTATTTATTTATTTATTCATTATAGACACAGAGATTGAGAGAGAGGCAGAGACACAGGAGGACGGTGCACCGGGAACCCGATGCGGGACTTGATCCCGGGACTCCAGGACTGCGCCCTGGGCCAAAGGCAGGCGCTAAACCGCTGAGCCACCCAGGGATCCCCAAATTTACCCTTCTAAATGATCCTCAGACTGCAATTCCTAGTTTGCAAATAAAAGAATGCACTATGCATCATACTTCAAGGAAAGATGTTGAACTAACATGCTTCTGGATCTTTTCCTTGCTCCTTTCAACCTCCTTTATAATTTCCGCTACTATGCATACCAACGAGGTGAGACCCACAAGAAACAGCAAATACACTATCTCAGGTAATTTAATTATTGTACCATTTATGGTGTTGGGCTTTCTTACTAATACACGAATAAATTTAATCATTTCAAAGGCATTCTGTTGGTTTAGAAGTTGATCCCCAGGAGAGCAGTATTTCAGCTACTGTTATTTCTCTTATCCCCTGTAGTGTATGCAGCTCAGATACTTTGTGTTACTGTTTTTGTATCAAATCTTTTGCCCAGGATGCAATCACTGTCAGATCACTGTTCTTTTTCTTTTTGTGATTGAAAAGCCTATACTGCAATTTGAAATAAATGTTTGCTTTTCTTAGTAAGTGTAAATGGTTGGGTTTTTTTTAAGTTATGAGTCTTTGGTCTAGAAAAAACAATACAGGATTGTCAAATGGCCTTCTAGGTAAAGTAGCCTTGTCTATAATTAACACTTAGTCGTAGAATGAAAAGTACTTAAGAGTGATTGGGCTAAAGTTTATGACTGATTATATGAACATGTTAATGCCTCTTTTTTTTTTTTAAATTTTTATTTATTTATGATAGTCACACACAGAGAGAGCGAGAGAGGCAGAGACATAGGCAGAGGGAGAAGCAGGCTCCATACACCGGGAGCCTGACGTGGGATTCGATCCCGGGTCTCCAGGATCGCGCCCTGGGCCAAAGGCAGGCGCTAAACCGCTGCGCCACCCAGGGATCCCTTAATGCCTCTTTTTTGAGTTACCTATAAATATACACTTTGCCAAGTATCATTTTGTCAGCCCCTATATATAAATCCAAGTACCTCACCTAAATAATTGAATTTTATTTTTCTTGCTGTCTTTCTTTCTTAGAAGTATAGAATATGCTATACTTAGAGAACAGAAATGCCCCAAGTTCAAATAGATGGTTTATGAACCAGAGTATATATGGAAGACTCTGTGCTGACGTTGCTTTTTGAGTGTCTGCAGCTTCTTTGGTTTAGATTGAAGCACTACCCTGAGCCTGTCCCTTCTTGGCCTTCCATCATTTGTTCTCTGCTTTCCTTTTGATTCATTGGGCATGCCAGAGAAATAGTCTGATTTACTCACATAATGCCAGTTTTTAGAATTGCTTGGTGAGGTGTGGGTAATTTATTTTGTGTGTGTTGTTGTGGCAAATTTGGGCCAGAAATTCAAAATTAGAAGTCCATGTCTCGGTTGAATATTTCTCCCTGAAAGAGAAATGGATTTCAAATTCTTACATGTTTAATTCTTCTTGAAATTCGTGAGTTTTGTATTTTATAATTATTCTACATTTTTTAAACTGTCAGGATAAACTACTCTTAGTTTCTTCTATTTTTTAGATTCTATTTCTTCATGAGACACACACACAGAGAGAGAGAGGCAGAGACACAGGCAGAGGGAGAAACAGGCTCCACGTAGGGAGCCTGATGTGGGACTTGATCCTGGGATTCCAGGATCATTATCAAACTTTCTTCTCTCTATATTTTTATTATGAAAAATGTCAAACATACAGCGTATTAGTTTATTAGGGCTGCTATAACAGATTCCCACAAAACTACAGGCTTTTTTTAAAAAAAATATTTATTTGAGAGAGAGAGAGAGAGAGAGAGAAAGCACACAAGCAGGTGGTGCGGCAGGCAGAGGGAGAAGGAGAAGCAGGCTCCCCTCAGTGGAGTAGGAAGCCTGATGCGGGCTCGATCCCAGGACCCTGGGATCATGACCTGGGCCAAAGGCAGATGCTAACCGACTGAGCCACCCAGGCACGCCCCACAAATCAGCAGGCTTAAAACAACAGAAATCTCTTCTCTCAGTTCTGGAGGCTAGAAGTCCAAAATCAAGGTACAGGCATGTGCCCACTCTCTCTGAATGAAAGCCCCTAGGAAGGAATGTTTCCTGCCTCTTCGGCTTCTGGCGGGTCCTGGGGTTCCTCACTCTAGCTCTACTGTACAGTGGCCTTTTTCCCTGTGTTCAAATTTTCCTCTTCTTATAAGGACACTAGTCATGGGGTTTAGGGCTCACCTGAATCCAGCATGACCGTATCTGGATCACATCTGGAAAGACCCTATTTCCAAATAAGACCACATTTCTGGATGGATCATGAATTTAGGGGGTCAACCTTATATCCAGTACCTATAGGAAGGTCAAAAAACAACCCTACAGTGCCCACCCATAGATCCACCCCCTAGGTTCTGCCATTAGCAGTTTACTATGGTTGCTTCATCACACACCTATGTCTGTAGTCCCACTTCGCTCTATTTTATTTTTGGGGCATTTCAGACTGAGTTGCGGGCATCACTTCAGTTCCTCCGAAATCAGTGCGCATACCCTTAACGGGAGCTCAAAATTTAATTATAGTTTCCAGTGTTTCGACTGTTGATCTCTAATAGTCACCAACCTGAGAAATCAAAAATGACCCAGGAAAAGGAAGTCTTCCAATGGGTTTGATGCGGTGTCTCCCACCTTGACTCTAGCTGTCCCATGGCCTCTTTCCTCTCTTTAAAGCAAACGTCGAGAAAGGACGATCTACAACCACGTCTCCTTCCCCCCATTGACATCGCTCCTGCCAAGGCCTCCAGGTGTTGCCAAGTCCAAGAAACGGTTTTCTGTCCTCATCCTACGTGCTTCTTGGCAGCAAGTGACACTGACATTGCTCATCTTGGTGCCCTTGAAACCGCGCTTCTCCCTGGCTCCTCCCCTCCCCCCGACGCTCCTCCTCCTCCCCGCCCATTTTCAGTGCAGGACCTTCCTCTGGAAGTTAGCCCGGGCCCTCCGGCCGCCTCCTCTGTCTCGGCGGGGCCCACCTCTGGGAAAAAGAAGCCACTCCTGCCATTTTAAGCGAAAGGAGGATTAAAGCCGGGAGACGCGAAGCCTGGAGGGCGGGGACCCGGCGAGCCGAGCCGCCCCGGCCCCGCCCCGGCCCCGCCCCGGCCCCGCCCCGCTCCCGCTGGGAGCCCGCGGTGGGAGCCGGCCGAGCCCCGCCCTGCCGCCTTTCCCGCACGGAGCGTGCCCGCCGGAGGCACGTACAGCCAATCCGTGCGAAGGAGCGGCCCTGAGTGGCGTGAGCCTTGTCCAATCACCGGCGGGCCTGGCGAGCCGGCCTGCGCCCGAGCCAATGGGGGCGCGGGGCGGAGCTCGGGCGGAGGCGATGGTCACCTGATTTGCGGCGGCAGCGGCGGCCGAGGCAGTGGAGGCCGAGGCTGTGATGGCGGCGATGGCTGCGGCTCGGGTGCTGGCGGGGACGCGCCGGGCCCCAGCGCTCAGACAGATGCGGTGGCTGCCGCTGTTGCTGGTGGCGGTGGCGGCGGCGGAGCAGCAGGTGCCGCTGGTGCTGTGGTCGAGTGACCGGTGAGCGTGGCGGGCCGGGCCGGGGCAGGCTGCGCTGCGCGCCGCGGCGGCTGAGGCGCCCTCGCCCGGCTCCGGGGCTGTCCTCAGCGAGCGGCGGCCGAGGGGGGCAGAGGCGGACTGTCCCTTCCTCGGCGGCCCGTGGGGAGCCAGCCGGGTCAGAGCTCGGGGCCCCGCGCGTCACGATGGTCGCAAGCCTGCACCCCCCACTTGACAGCACCTCTTCTGTGCCCTGCCAGGGACTTGTGGGGTCCTGCGGCCAGCACCCACGAGGGCCACATCACCAGCGACATGCAGCTCTCTACCTACTTAGACCCCGCCCTGGAGCTGGGCCCCCGGAATGTGCTGCTGTTCCTGCAGGACAAGGTGCGCCCGCCCCAGCCCTCTCTCCCTGTCATCGGAAGAAGTCAGGCCCCCCTCCCCCCAGGACACCGAGCCCATTCCCCAGGGGAGGCTTCAGTGACCTTGTCCCAACCGTAGGGAAGTGTGGCTCCTCTCTTGGGAAGGCCTGCAGGAGAAGGTTCCGTGGGAACGGTGAGGGCCTTGAAATGGCACTGACTTGATTCGGTTGAAGCCCCGGGTGAGAGGCCAGATGCCTACCCAGTACCAAGCACTTATCCGAGCTACTCTATGTGGGGGGGATTATCATCCCCCTTTACAGATGAGAAGACTCGGGTCCAAGGACGGCAAATGACTTGCCTAGGGTCACTCAGCTAATGGGTGACAGAGCTGTGATCCTAACTTTGATGACGATAGTAGAGATAATTGAAAAATGATCACTTAATTGAGTGCTTCACATGCACGGTGCTAAGCTGATGTCATTATCTTGGATTCACTGCCAAGGGAACTAAGGCTGGTAGAGGTGCAACCATTGACGAATGATCTGTGGCTTATGCGCACCACACTTGGTTGGTTCCAGCCGGAGTCTGTCAGACACCCCCCACTTTGTGCTCAGGCACACAGTTTTCCCTGCCATACAGGTCTCTGCCTCCAAAGCAGGCATATGGACCATGAGAAGATTCTAGGGCAGTGTAGAATTGGTGTTTGGGAGCTTATTGAGCCTCTGCTTATTCCTTCCTCAGGGGTGGCCTGTGTGGCTCATTCTCCTGTGGTCTTGCTCAGTTGCTCTCTGGGCACGTCATGGTGGTCATGCTGGCCTCCACTCCTTCCAGGAGGTGGTAAATAATGTAGTTAGACGGGAACTCAGTTCTGGTTCTACTACTTACCACCCTTTGGATGTGGGAGATAATCTGTGAATGCCTGTTTCCTCCTCTGTACAATGAAGATACCACCTGTATCAGAAGACTGTGAGGAGCGATTCTTATAAGCCTCGTAAAACACCTTTCCGGGGTCCCCTTATGGGATCCATCCATTCATTCATTGGCCAAATATGGACTGCCTGTAGTGTCCCAGGTAGCAAGTGTTGGGGACATAGCAGCGAGCAGAGTAACCCAAGCCCCTCCCGGAGGAAGCTGGCAGCCTCGGGAGGGCAACAGGTACATGCTAAGTTGGTGTATGATATAATGGCAATGCTGCTGTAGTTTTCAGAGAAAGAAGCAGGCCATGGGAACAGAATGATTGGCGATACTGTTTAAGATAAGGGTGATCAGACGGGCTCACTGAGGAGGGCTATCTGAGCAGATACCTAAATGGAGGGAGGCACACAGCCATGTGGGTATGGGTGGAAGAGTGCTCCTGGCAGAGGGAACAGTAGGTGCAAAGGCCCTGGGCAAGGAGTGCGCTTGGTGAGCCCATGAAAGAGCTGGTGTGGCTGGAGTGTAGTAGAGGAGAGCCAGGTAGCCAGGTAGCCAAGGGATGACAACCGGGGAAAGGCTGGTTGCAGTTCTAAATGTGGCAGGAAGCTTTGGGCAATTTTGAGCAAGGAGTCCTGAGAGGACACGGTGGTGGTTCCTGGGCTTTCAGAATGAGAGCCAAACAGGGTTAGGATGCCTGTCTAGATGGCAGAGGAGGCTGGGCAAGTGTGTATACTAAACAGAATCAGGTTAGAGAAACGGATTAAGATCGCTTCTGGGCCTAACTGGGAAAAGCCAGAGGAAGCTGGGAGTCGGGTGGAGGGCAGGAGTTGAAGGACACGTCTAGGTTGCAGAGGAAAAGGGATGGGATCGTGGTTACTGTGGTCCGGAGAGCTCCAAGGACTTCAGTGCTCTTTCCAGCAGATTCTACCATCTTCCTCTCTCCCCTTCCACCAAAACCAGGCAGGGAAGGAACTTCTTGTTCTCTTTGAAAAAGGGTCTTGTCCAGGTTGGACATAGGCAGTGCTAGGCGTTGCAGCTGGCACGCAGGTTCTCCTTTTCTCTGACTTCCGCCCTGGGGATGGGGCGGCGGTGGCAGTGGGGGAGCTGCCGAAAATGTTCCTCGCTGTCCCCCAGCCCCTCCCCCAGCTTCCCTCTTCCCCAGCCAGTTCCTCATCTGAAGGCAGGTGGCTGACTCTGAATCTTGAGGTTACGAGTCAGCTGCCTGCAGATTGCCTTCCAACCCCATGACCACCTTCCATGTTTTCTCACCCTACCAGGAAGGAGAAAAAGAGAACCTCCCATTCCTCCACTCGCTACCCCCAAACGTGCCTTTGTCCACACTTTTGACTAGACTGTGTCTGATTGCAAATGAGATTTGGCTGTCCCTGCCCATGCGCAGGGAAGGTGTCTGCCCCCTGTCCTGGCCCAACCTTCTGAGGCACCTTCTCTGCTTCCCTACTAGCTGAGCATTGAGGACTTCACAGCATATGGCGGCGTGTTTGGAAACAAGCAGGATAGCGCCTTTTCTAACCTGGAGGTAAGAGTCCTCTCCCAGCCAAGGGCCATGGGGGCTCTCCTGCACTCTCTACCTCCATTCAATAAATACTGTGCCATTAGGAACCAGAGGTGCTGGCTTTAGAGGGTAGAAAGGCCTGAGATGTCAGGGACCAGGAGTGTGGGGTGTTTTCTTTCTGACTCTGAATAAGACCCTGGTGTGAGTGTGGGTGTGCCTGTGCCTTGCCCGAGAGGTTTGGGGGCTGGCTCAGGCCTGCTGGTCCCTTGCTAACCTATCCTTCTGTCTCTCCCTGGCCCCCAGAATGCCCTGGACCTGGCACCTTCCTCTCTGGTGCTTCCTGCTGTCGACTGGTATGCGGTCAGCACTCTGACCACTTACCTGCAGGAGAAGCTCGGGGCCAGCCCCCTGCACGTGGACCTGGCCACCCTGCGGGAGCTGAAACTCAATGCCAGCCTCCCGGCCTTGCTGCTTATCCGCCTGCCCTACACGTCCAGGTATGCCCCAGCTTCGGAGCCCAGAGAGTGGTGAGGCTCTGGGCTGTGATGGCACAGGTCAGCCAGAGACAATGGTCCTCCCGTTTAGTCCCTTGAAGCCCGATCAGAAGGTGCTTTGTGTGTCCGGAAGAGGCGGGAAGGGCCTCTGGTCAGCGGGGACTCAGGAGTTAGTGCCCGGCACTGCGTGAGGCCTGTCGGGCCTCCAGAGATGTGGCAGACGTGGGCCCTGCTGGCGGGGGAGCTAGCTCCCTGAGCCGGGACATGTTCCCGGAGCAGCTGGCACAGGGGTGACGAGGGCAGGGCCAGGCAGTCAGCGAAGGTGCAGAGGGAGGAGTGAGCGTGGCCTCCAGAGCCCCCAGCTATACTGTGCTACTTGAACGCGGCCCGTGGGGAAGGACGGTGGCCTGGAGGGGAGGGTGTGCTGGAGGCGTAGACAGGAGCTGTCCCGAGGCGGTGGGGCGCTGTCCGGATTGCGGGGGCTCTCATGCTCTGCCTCTCTTCCACAGCTCAGGTCTCATGGCACCGAGGGAGGTTCTCACGGGCAATGGTGAGTAGCAGGGTCAGGGAGGGCACACGTTTTCCAGCCTTGCTCAGCCCTTGGCTGCAGAGAGCTGCCTCACGGCTCCTCCTCAGTCCCTCTTCATTCCCAGAGCGGCTCCCCTGCTCCCCGGAACAACTGGCAGCTGAGCAGAAAGATGCCGGCCCCCCGGGCCTCGCCCCTCCACAGCTGGGCAGAGGTGTTAGGGCATCTGTGGGCCTTCCGAGTGAGAGCCTGTGGAGCCAGTCTCCACTCCAGCAGCGCAAGTCCTAGAAGTTTGGGTTTGGGAGACCAGCAACGTTTCAAAAAACAGTTCTGAGGGCTCCTTTTCTGCTATAAAAGGCAGTCGTTCCCCACGGAAAGGTCATTGAAAACGTATAGGCGGATTTGGAGTTTTCTTGATCTCTGTGTCTTGTGTAAGTTAGTTGGGGCTTGGCATTAGGGAGCCAACTACTGAGGCCGGCTGCAGGTTTCCCCAGGGAGGCTGGGGTGGACGGGTAGGAGGAGTAGCTGCTCGTGGGGGGCCTTGGTGGAAACGGAAAACACGAGTGAATCTGGATGGGAGCTGGCTCTGGGAAGGTCTCAGCGCCCCACCACAGAGGACGTGCCAGTTGCCAGGGGTGGGAGATGTCTGCTGGTCCCCACCCCAACGACAGGATCCCCCTGAACCCCACTAATGTGGTGCATGGAAGGGCCCGGCCTCATGTCAGCAGTCTTCTGCGTGGGACGGCCAGATGGTTTCTAGCCGGCGTTAGGGTGTTGCTGTGAGGAGCTGCCCACGACCTGGTCCTTTGCTCTCCCTGTTGCTCCTCAGATGAGGTCATCGGGCAGGTGCTGAGCACACTCAAGTCTGAAGATGTCCCGTACACAGCAGCCCTCACAGCGGTCCGCCCTTCCAGGGTAGGCAGCGTAGCCTTCGGCAGGGCTCTGGGAGGTGTGGGCAGCCACCGCAGGGCGAGTGGGCCTGGAGGGTGTGTGGCTCTGAGCAGAGTGCCTTAGGGGGGTCGCCTTCTTCCCTGGGCCTGTGGAGGCCGCGGTGGGGGGACCAGGATGGACCAGAAAGTCCTGCTTCCTCCTTCCAGGCGGCAGCTTTCCTTCTTGTCCAGTGGGTCTTATTTCCTGGCTTGGTCGGACGGTATGTCCAAGTGTTCCTACTTTGGGGAGACCAGGAACATCATAGGGCTTAGGGCTCAGCCAGGCAAAGCTTCCTGGAGAGGGGCCTCTGAGCACGACCAATAGAACTGCAGATGCTAGACTGGGTGCCCAGTGGGGACACTGAGCTCAGGTCATGTGATTCTGGGCCATTCTGAGAGAAGGCTTGTGGGTTGTTTGTGCAGGTGGCCCGTGATGTAGCCATGGTGGCCGGGGGGCTAGGTCGCCAGCTGCTGCAGAAACAGCTAGCGTCGGCTACGGTCTATCCCCCTGTGAGTTACAATGATACTGCCCCCCGGATCCTGTTCTGGGCCCAGAACTTCTCGGTGGCATACAGGGACCATTGGGAGGATCTGACCTTCCTCACCTTTGGGATCCAGGAGCTCAACCTGACTGGATCCTTCTGGAATGACTCCTACGCCAGGTAAGGGCAGGTACCTGTCCCTGCAGGTGGGTGGGTATGGGGGAGGCGTTCACTGTGGGAAGCAGATGGGATAGTGGGGTGGGGCTGCTGGAGGGCTCTTGGGATGGGGCTTGCTCAAGAGTTTTGCCTCTCCATGCCTTCTAGTCCTTTTCTGGAACCTTGGTTGTTAACACTTCCCAGTCACCTGGGAACCTGACACTCCCCTACCCCTACCCCTACCCCTGCCCTTAACAGCCTCAAGGCAACTGCCCAGGGGCATCTCCCAGGCCTGAGGTCCTTTAAAGGCTTCTGTACCCTCCCTGTGTGGAGAGACAGATACTGACGGACAGACTACCTTTATCCCCAAAGCCCAATCTAGGCATCTCAGTAACCTCAAGGGGGAGCTGAAAGGAGGGGCAGTGGGCTCAGGGAAATCAGAAGAAGGTGCTTTCAGCTGGAGGTGCGGAACCTGGGTGCTGGTTTCTGAGCTAGGTGTGATAGGGCATCAGTTTTCCCATTTGTCGTGGGCGGGGGCACTGCTTCCCAGGAGGCTGTAAGGACCTGGGACAGCATAGATGGGCTAGGCCTGAGGAGCTCGCTCTCCCGGCTCACCTCTTACTCTGGCCCTGCAGGCTTTCGCTGACCTATGAGGAACTCTTTGGTACCACAGTGACATTCAGGTGAGTCGGAGGGGCAGTTGACATGTGGGCAGGCTGGCGTGGCTCCAGCCTTCCCAGCTGCCTGACACCCCACATGCCTGCCTCAGGTTCATTCTGGCCAACCGCTTCTACCCAGTGTCTGCCCGGCACTGGTTTACCATGGAGCGCCTCGAAATCCACAGCAATGGCTCTGTCGCCTACTTCAATGCCTCCCAGGTCACGGGGCCCAGCATCTACTCCTTTCACTGCGAGTATGTCAGCAGCCTTAGCAAGAACGGCAATCTCCTCGTGCCCCGCCTGCAGCCATCTCTCTGGGAGGTGACTCTTCGGGACTTCCAGGTAGGGAATGTGGGGCCCAGACTGGAGATAGTGGGGTACTGGTAGAGAGGCGGGAGGGAGCAGAGACCCGATGGCGTCGCAGCATCTCTAGGTCCGGGCTCGGGCTCGGACATGTACTCCAGAGTCCTATCCCACAGTGCTCCCATCCCACGAGATTTGGACTACCCACTAACTTGGGCACGATGGCCCTCACCGGGTGTCCCTCGGTGTGGGGCCACATGGTCCTTTCTCTCCCCTCCCAGATCCAAGCGTTCAACGTGAGCGGCGAGCAGTTCTCCTACGCCAGTGACTGTGCGGGCTTCTTCTCCCCGGGCATCTGGATGGGGCTGCTTACCTCTCTGTTCATGCTGTTCATCTTCACCTATGGCTTGCACATGATCCTCAGTCTCAAGACCATGGACCGCTTTGACGACCACAAGGGCCCCACCATCTCTTTGACCCAGATCGTGTGACCTTATTCCTGTGGGGGGGTTGCAGGCGTGATGGTGTCCAGGTTGTCACTTTCCCACCTCCAGGCATCCTGGACTGAAGGGCTTCCCCTCTTCCTAACCGTAGCATGAACCCCCAGTTTCCCTCAGCCTGTCTTGTTCCCTGTTCAACCCACTGAGGGGCTTCCCACCCCTATTTGTACCAACAAGGTGTACATATTCTTCATAGATAGTAGACAAATCTCCCAGGCCCGGTCATTGTAGGAGAGGTCATGAGTTCTAGGACCCTTCTCCTCCCCCTTATTTATTCTCATCTCCATCTTCACCCCTTGCTGTTTATAGTGCTTTTGTGTAGCAAATGCTCCCTCCCCGGGCTTAAGGGGGTCCCTGCAGCAGCTACAAGCTGGAGGTTCCCTGAGTTTGGGGGGTGTGGAAGTACTATTTAACCGTCCTGCTTGGCTGGTGTCCTTGTCTTTTGGTGATGTTGTGCTAATAATAAGCAGTACATTGGGGTTTATCTCTGTGGCCCGAGAACCAAGGGGCCTCCACAGCAGCTGGTCCGGGGGTGATCACTGGTTTTCTGGCACGTTCCAGCCAGGAGTGCCTGGCAGGAGCCTGGGTTTCTCGGTGGTTTCCTTCCTAATAAAATAAAGACAGGTTGACACGCTCCGGCCTCTTGTCCCTCATTTCTGCGCTGGGCACAGGGGATGCCCTGGGCTGAGGGCTGCCGCGGGAGGCGCCCGGATGTGCCGCACCGGAGCCAGGCCCAAGGGGAGGCCGGAGGGTCTCGGGCAAGCCGGGCCCGGCGGGCGACGCTACGGAGGGCCTGCGGCGCGCGGGCAGGGCGCGGCGGCCGGCGCCCGCGGGGAGGGGCCCGTCGTGACAATAGCCGCCCTGCCGTCCCGCGGGCCGCCCCCGGCTGCCGCAGCAGCGCGCGCCCGCCGCGCCCAGCCTCGGGGGGGGGGGGGGGGGGGGCGGGGCGGGGCGGGGCGGGGGGCGCGCGGCTCCCGCGCACGGATCCCTCGCGGCCGCAGCACCGGCCGCCGGCCGCCCCGCCCCGCCCGCCCCTCTCCGGCCCCCTCGGGGCCCTCGGCGGGCGGGGCCGGCCGCGCAACGGCGCTGGCGCTGGGGCCCGGGCCCGGGCCGCCCCTCCGGGCCGCGCGCCGGGGAGGCGGGGGCCCCGGCGGGCGCGGCGGGACGCGGGGAGGGGCCGGGACTCTTTGACGCGGCGGAGGGGTCAAGCGGCGTCGGCCGCCGCCATCTTTGGTCCAGTGCGGCGGCGGCAGCGGCGGCGGCTGTGGTGAAGGAGGAGGAGGAGGAGCGTCGCGCGCTGCCAGCTAGGCCTGACCATGGACGAGGAATACGATGTGATCGTGCTGGGGACCGGCCTCACCGTAAGTGCGGCCTCGGGCGCCCGGGAGCCCGCACCGGCCTCCTCCCCGCGGCGCCGCCGCCCCCGGCCGCCGCCCCCATCCTCCGGCGCGGCCGCCGCGCTGCCTCCCCGGCGCCCGGCTTCCCGAGACGACAGCCCCGTGCCCAACCCCCACCTCCTCCCCCGTCCGCGACATCGTCTTCTCGACCGCCGTGGCCCCGTCTCCGTGACACGGCCCCCTCCCTGGCCGCCCCCGGGGCCCGACCCCCGGCCCGTCCCTCCGTCCCTCCCTGTCGAGGCCTCCTGGGCCCGAAGACGCAGCCCCGTCGGCCCGAGGCCCCCCCCTCCGTGCCCCCGACCCCGCCCACCCGGCCCCCACCCGTCATCCGCGCCCCTCACCCGCCCAGCATCCCCCCCTCCCCCGGCCTGTGGTGGTTCCGGTGGGGATGAAGTACAAGGACCCTGGCTGAGGGGGGCTTCGCCTGCGTGGGCCGTCCTCCTGCGTTCCTGGTTTCTCATGGGGCCCGGGGACCCAGGGAATGTTCCAGAAGGAGCAGCAGTGGGGCCAGTGAGCACATTCCCGCTACCCCACCACGGTTTCCCATGGAGATTTCGGGCGGAGTAGTATGTGCAGCCTTTGTCCTTGGCCTGCTGACAGTAACTGCCGAGGGCGTTTCTGCTCCCCCTTCCCCGGACCCTCCTGGACAGCTCCCCTGGAGACACTGCTCTGCCCGTGTCAGGGTGCCCGAGCCCCTCCCGTGGCTGGGCAGGCACAGGGTCTGAGGCTCCTGTCCTTTGAGGGAAGAGCAGCCCAGGGTGGGGCCTGAGATTGCGGGACAGTGCTCGGCCTTTCTTCACTTCCCTTTCTGGTGCCCTTGGCTGTTCAGCTGGATCTCCTCCTCTGTGGCTCATTGTGTCTCGTCTGCCTTTAAGCGTGGCCCTACCTAGGTAGAGGACTTTCTTGGCATGGAAGTTGCCAGAAGACCATCCTTGGGTCTGCTGGACGCTCTTTTTTTCAGCACCGTCGTTATTTGTCTTCCCTCATTCAACCCTTTGCCCAGCAAAGTTACAACAGAGACTGGCCCGGTGAAGCGGTCACCCCTGATTTTAGGCAAGGCAGCCTAAAAGGTGGAAGGACCTTTCACTGGGGCAAAGTTGCTAGCTTTGCTCTCCTCTCAGATTTAGGGTGGGGAACAAATCAGGGCTGCGGGTGGGAACGTGGGCAGGTGGGAGTGCCGCGCATGTTGCCCTCTTCCCCAGGAATGTATCTTGTCGGGCATCATGTCCGTGAACGGCAAGAAAGTGCTGCATATGGACCGGAACCCCTACTATGGGGGTGAGAGCTCCTCCATCACACCCCTGGAAGAGGTGAGGCTGCCAGGCCTGGACCCATCCCCCAGTAACCTCTCCCGTAGGGTGCCACAGCAGCTCCCCAGGTTTTCTGGGAAGGGGGGCAGGGACAGGAAGCGATGGTCCTCGAGGTGCCTCTCTTTCTCCTGATTGCAGCTCTATAAGCGTTTTCAATTGCTGGAGGGGCCCCCTGAGGCAATGGGCAGGGGCCGAGACTGGAACGTTGACCTGATCCCGAAGTTCCTCATGGCCAATGGTGAGAGGGATGAAAGAGATATTGTGGGGGGTGGTTAGGATGACCAGAGTAGGGTCAGGCTCCCGAAAAGGGACAGCCACACCAGCTAGGGAGCTTCTGGGGGGAAGTATGCTGATGTTGTTTTCACCCCACCGCCTCACAGGGCAGCTGGTAAAGATGCTGCTGTATACAGAGGTGACGCGCTACCTGGACTTCAAGGTGGTGGAGGGCAGCTTCGTCTACAAGGGGGGAAAGATCTATAAAGTGCCATCCACTGAGACCGAAGCCTTGGCTTCCAGTGAGTACACGTTCCCATGGCGAGGGGCAGAGAGCAGGGTGCCCCTTGCCCAAGGGAGCGTTCCCCATGCAGTACCGGAAGCCCGCTTGCTCTGTGCTCCCTCAGTTGCCTTGAGCCGCACGATGGATGCCTGGAGGGAAGTCCACATGCCGAGGGGAATGCGTGGGTGGTTGCTCTATCTTGAAAGACTTAAGCCTTTTGACAAGGGCTGGACTCGACCGGTGAAACATCCCCAAGTGTTGCAGCCAGGAGGGTCCTCAGAGCTTGTCCAGTCCAATCCCCTCTTTGTACAGATGGGGAAACTGAGGCCAAGAAGCTCAGAGAGGCTAATTTAAAGTTAACACTGCTGTCAGCAGCAAAACACAGCTGGGAGCAGGGTGCCCGCTTTCCTGGTCTGCCTGGTGGTAAGGAGATGTTCCCGGTCTGTGGCGTGAGGGTTCTTCTCACGTTGCCTCCATAGATCTGATGGGCATGTTTGAGAAACGCCGTTTCCGCAAGTTCCTGGTATTTGTGGCAAACTTTGATGAAAATGACCCCAAGACCTTCGAGGGTGTTGACCCCCAGAGCACCAGCATGCGTGACGTCTACCGGAAGTTTGACTTGGGCCAGGATGTCATCGACTTCACTGGCCATGCCCTGGCCCTCTACCGCACTGATGAGTGAGGGGAAGCTGGCATGGCAGACCGCCCCCTGTTGGCCTGCACCCCGCTCTCCCCATTCCCATGTGCCGCTCCCTTGACCCGCCCTGCACATTTCTCGTACTCAGCCACATGCTCATCCATTGCCTTTTTTTGTTGTTCCTTCTTTGCATTTATTTGACCCGTAATCTTCCCCAGGCTGTAGAGGGTGGTGGGGGAGGTCAGCCTGGTGCTTGGGGGGAGGTGAGCTGGGTTTGCTGCCGCTGGAGCCTCTTCTCTTGACCCGGTCCCCCCAGCTACCTGGACCAGCCCTGTCTTGAGACCATCAACCGCATCAAGTTGTACAGTGAGTCCCTGGCTCGGTATGGAAAGAGTCCTTATTTGTACCCACTCTACGGCCTTGGTGAGCTGCCCCAGGGCTTTGCAAGGTGAGGGCTTGGTTTCTTTCTGGTGACAGAACTCAGGAGGACTAAAGCCAAGAATGGAAATGGCCCCCCTGAGCATCTAGCATTCGTAGTTTCCCGGCGTGGTCTAATTTACTTCATGCCGTGCTTGGGTGACAGGGTGGGGGGCAGTGTGCTGCAGCAGGGCGTTGAAGTGCAGGCCTGCACCAGCAGGCTTGCTTGGCTTCCAGCCTGAGTCAGGCAGCACCAGGGCTGGTCCTGGAGCCTTAGAACCTGGAGTCAGAGGGCTTTTCCAGAGGCCTTTGTTCTGTTCCCCAGACTGTTCCCCAGAGGAGCTAGCTGTACCTTCAGGCCACCCTCATACTAGCTCTTTGCAGAATATTCTAGGTGGAAGCTCCAGAGAGGAAGGAGTACTCCAGATAAAATCCCGAGTCTGTGGCAGTGACAGAGCTGGGAAGAACCACCAGGTCTCCTGAGCTCTGCCTGCCTAGGGCAGCCTTCTCTGTACCCCACTGCTGGTGGAGGGAGCGCACAGTGGCACTAGTCCCTGTTTCCTCCTGGAAAGGGGATTCTTTGGTCGTTCTCCCCACCACAGATTGAGTGCCATCTACGGAGGGACATACATGCTGAACAAACCTGTGGATGACATCATCATGGAGAATGGCAAGGTGGTGGGTGTGAAGTCTGAGGGAGAGGTACGTCGTCGCCACAGTGCAAGCATCATGGTCTGGGTGGGGCTTGGCCGCTTTCAGGGCACTTTGCCCAGTGAGTGACTCTGGCCCTGCTGGGCCTGCTGCTAATCAGGTCCAAGAGCCTTGGGCTGGGGACCAGAGCTCCAAAAGAAGTCCACGTAGCTAATTCTGTTGGCGAGAGGTATCTCAAACCCACGTGCCGCGTCAGGGACCAGGGAGTGTTCTTGATCACAGTGTCTCAGCAGAAGGGTTTTCCCAGCCCTGCATAGGGGAGCCAGCTCCCTGAGGTACAGGATGAAGCGGAACACTACAGGAGAGTCAGTGGTGACAGCTCAGAGGAGCATAGTGCCGGCCCTCACTGTGCACTCAGCCCCACAACCACCCAGGGGAGTGCTTGGATGGGCCCGCTGGTGTCTTCACAGGTGGCCCGCTGCAAGCAGCTGATCTGTGACCCCAGCTACATTCCGGACCGAGTGCGGAAGGCCGGTCAGGTTATCCGCATCATCTGTATCCTCAGCCACCCCATCAAGAACACCAATGATGCCAACTCCTGCCAAATCATTATCCCCCAGAACCAAGTTAACAGGAAGTCAGGTAGTTGAGTCTCACGTGACTTCTTCCAGTGTGTTCTCTCTTGAGAGTGGCTTTGCCTTTCTCTGTCACTCTTGGGACTGCCTAATCCCTGCATGGAAGGACGGGGACCTGCGTAGCAGTCCCCACGGCTTGGGGCCTTAGTGATTAGGTGGCTTGGACTCTCCTCCTCTGTGAGGGTGGGTTTGGATGCTGCTTGCTGGGCAGGGCTGGGGAGGAGTGGGCCCGCACACCTGAATCGAGTCCAGCCTCCAGGAGCCCTGTGCCCATGTTAACGGAGACCCTTCTTGTGGGCAGACATCTACGTGTGCATGATCTCCTACGCACACAACGTGGCTGCACAGGGCAAGTACATCGCCATTGCCAGCACCACAGTGGAGACAGCTGAGCCGGAGAAGGAGGTTGAGCCTGCCCTGGAGCTCCTGGAGCCCATTGACCAGAAGTGAGGGGCTGGGGCCGAGGCTGAGGCTGGGGGGAAAGAAGGGGGCCAAGGGGCTGGGGGGCAGAGACCAAGGAGACGAAGGCTTGTTGCGAGGTCTTCCCCCTCCCCTCTCTGCCCCTCAGGTTTGTGGCCATCAGTGACTTATACGAGCCCATTGATGACGGTTCTGAGAGCCAGGTAAGCAGGCTGTCTTGGCCCCAGCTCCTAGCTGCTCACCCAGGGCCCCTGCCCGACTCACCTTGGCCCTGGGCTCTGGATGTTTCCAGGTGTTCTGTTCCTGCTCCTATGATGCCACCACACACTTCGAGACAACCTGCAATGACATCAAAGACATCTACAAGCGCATGGCAGGCTCCGCTTTTGACTTTGAGAACATGAAGCGCAAACAGAATGACGTGTTTGGAGAAGCTGACCAGTGATTGGCGACCCCACCCCACCCCAGCCCTTGGTGCCCCCTCTCCTGACCCAAGTCTGTTCTCCTCGAGGGCTGGGGAGATGGGTGTGGCTGGGCACCCCGGTTTCCAGCATTCTCTGCTTCCCCCACCACATTCTACATTCCTGTCACCCACCTCATTGATTCACTGACCAAATCCTTAACCTTAGCGATGGTTTGGGAGACGGGGGGTTGGATAGCATCCTCTTTCTTGGCCCTTCCTTATTCTGGGAAAAGAGGGTTCTTCTCCTTGTGTGTGTCTCTTCCCCCTCCACTCCTAATTCTTCTGCTCTGTTTGGGAAGAACGTGGAGGAAAAGCTGACTTCTGCCCCCACTGCTCTTACCCCTACTGTAGTGGCCTTTGGAGATGCCCCCTGCCTCCCCCCACCAACTCTCTTGTGTGTTGGAGAGAAGGGGCCCTCCCAGCACAAAGTTGCATTCCTCCCCCCCCTCCGCCCCGCCCTCGTTAATTTATTCTAATTTATTAACTCTGGCCCGCCCGATCTGAGAAGGGAGCACTGTGCCTCTCGCCGCAGCCTTGTGGTGCGGCCTGGGAGGGGAGAGGGCTTGGGTGCGGCCCAGTTGAAGGTTGATCTTGCTGTTTTTGTTTCTTGTTTTTGTGTTTGTGTTCTCTGGCATTTGCTGAGAGAGAAAAGAAATGTGAGCAAAGCAGAAGGAGGTGGGAAAATGGATCCAAACCCCAGTATGCCCTACCCCACCCCACGACCTGTCCCTTAGTGGTGGGAACCCCTTACCTTGCAAAGTGAATGTGTCCCCTTCCCCAACCTCTAGTGTATTTCACAGAAAACTTCCCAATAAAACTGTGTTGAAACCTGAGCCCAGATCTTTAGCCTTATTTCCCAAACCTGGGCAGTGGGCGGGGCGCCGGCTTCCTGGGCTGTTACGTTGTATCAGTATCAGACTTCCGCTCCGGGAGTGTACAGGCGGCCCCCTTCATCAGGCGATTAGCTCCTGGGTCAAAAGGGCAAGTGTTGCCCCCTGCGAGCCCACGGCCACCCAGCAAGTTGGTGCTGGCACCGGGCCGGCAGCCCCTGGGGGTCAGCGGGGGGACGCAGGGCGAAAGGGGTCCGGCCCAGGGCGCGGGAGGAAGCGGAAGCGGCAGCGGGGCCCGTCTCCAGGTCGAGGAGGAGGCACCCAGAGGGCACCCGGGCCGCTCCGTGGCGCGCACGGGAGGTGGGCCGGCGCTTGGGTGGGGTCGAGGGAAGGAGCGGGAAGCCGGGCGGCCTCGGGCAGGGCGGGGCGAGGGCCCTGGAGCGGGCTCAGGACGGCAGCGGGGGCGCGGCGCTCGGGCTTGGGGCAGCGGCACGAAGTAGGGCTGGGGACCGGTCTCGGGCCGGGGTTGACGCGGAGGAGTTGACGGGGAACCAAGGGCGCGGGGAATGGGGTCCGGCCCCGGGGCCGGCGGGGCGGGGCGCGGGGGGCGGGGCGACTGCGCGTCCCCTGGTGGCCGACGTCACCGCGCGGGCGTCAGCTGACTGCACGGCTGCTGCCGTCCCTGCAGTCGCTGAGACTCCAGGCCGCTGTCGCCTCTGCCGCCGCCGCCGCCGTCTCTGCCACCGCCGCCGCCGCCATGGCTCAGTACAAGGGCGCCGCGAGCGAGGCGGGCCGCGCCATGCACCTGATGAAGAAGAGGGAGAAGCAGCGCGAGCAGATGGAGCAGATGAAACAGCGGATCGCCGAGGTGCGGGCCAGGCCGGGCCGCCCCGAGCACGCGCGCTGCCCGCCGCCCCGGCCCTCCCGGGCCCCGCGAGAGCCTGGGCGGCGGCCGCACGGCCCCGATGGCGGGCCGGGGCGGGGCCCTTGCTTGCTCAGCGCCAGGAAAGGGCGGAAGCGATCCGGCGACAGTCTCATCCGTAAAACGTGCCCAGGTGGCCGAGATGAGCTAGCTTGTGACAAGCCTCCGACAGGAGGGAGCCATAGCCAGGGGTCCCATTGGGGGAATTAGGGTCCCCCCCCCCCAGTCCGCAGAACATCTTCCCTGGCCCCTCAGGCCTGAGAACCAGGCCTCTGCCCTGATCCAATGGATGCTGGGAAAGGGAGGCCCCACAGGCCCTGGCCCTCCACCGGCCACCGAGGCTCGTTGCAGAGCCCTCTGCGCCGGGACAAAGGCAAGGTTCAGCATCCTGGGTGCTGGCGGTTCACCGAGGGCTTCAGTGAGTGGCCAGTGGCGGTGGACTGTCCGGAAGAAAGGGTTCCTCTGCTTGGGCCTTTTGGGGAGACTTGTCCGAAGAGCAGGGACTCGGGGCGAGAGGGAGAGTGAGCTACCTTAGGCGCCGTAGAAGCCAGGCCCAAGGAAGCAGCCGCACGCCGAGGCCCGGCTTCCTCACTTCACGCTGGGTTCCCAGCGCTGCTGTCTCAGGGTGGACCCGTTGGCCAGCTGGACTTGCCTTTCTCTGCTGGCCACCTCCTCTGGAGGCCACCAGCCAGAGGGGACCTGTGTGGTACCAAGTGGGATGGGTCTGGACTGGAGCGCAGGCTCATGGGAGCTGTTGGCAACATCTAGGGCCAAGACAGAGCCACATGGCTCAATGGAGGACTAGGTCCCTTGGCCGGTCTTCACTCTGTCCTGTCACCCCTTGGCTGGGGTCTCCACGTGGAGCTTAAATGGGTGTGAAGAGCACCAAAGGCAGGTAGAGCCTGTGAGCCCAGGCCACTGGGGGAGCTCTGGGCCCCAGAAGGAGACATGGAGGGGCCAGGAGAGCACAGGGTGCTGAGAACCACCTCCTTTGGCATCCTCAGCACTGGAAGGGCCCCTCATAGCCCCGTAGAACCTTCCAGTGACCAAGGAAAGGGGACATGTCTTTCCCAAGGTCACGAGTCCAGAGGCCAACCTGGACTAGAACCCAGGTGTCCACTTCCAGGGTGGGGCGGCGGGTGGTCCTCACTGCTGTCCTCTGTCCTCAACAGGAGAACATAATGAAATCTAACATCGACAAGAAGTTCTCTGCGCACTACGACGCTGTGGAGGCAGAGCTCAAGTCCAGCACCGTGGGTGAGTGAAGCCTGTGCGTGCCACCCCGTCCTGGCCCCGGATGCCGGTTGCTTGGCTGGCTCTGGGTGACCGACCCTGCCTCCCATCTCTCCGCACCTCACAGGTCTCGTAACCCTGAATGATATGAAGGCCAAGCAGGAGGCCCTGGTGAAGGAGCGGGAGAAGCAGTTGGCCAAGAAAGAGCAGTCGAAGGAGCTGCAGCTGTGGGTGCCCGTCATTTCAGCCGTCAGTCCTCCCCTCAAGCCAGAGCCAGTGCTTGGGAGGGGGGGCAGGCCAGGCTGTTCTTGCCCCTTGGTGGGGTCCACCCGTGAGCTTGACATGCCCCAGGCCGGTAGGATCGCTAGGACCGCTCTGGGCCTGTGCTGCGTGCTCCCCCCACCCCCCACCCCCCCGCACTGAGCGCGGGCAGCTCTGGGTCACGGGAGGAGCCTCGGGGTGGGGACGTGGTACCTCATGGTGCGTGTGCCTTGGTAGGAAGCTCGAGAAGCTACGAGAGAAGGAACGCAAGAAGGAGGCCAAGCGGAAGATCTCCAGCCTGTCCTTCACCCTGGAGGAAGAGGAGGAGGCCGGGGACGAGGAGGACGAGGTGGCCGTGTATGAGGAGGAGCTGGAAAGGGAAGGTGAGGGCCGGTTCTAGCGACCAGGCTCCAGCAGGAAGACGCGGCCCTGCCGCTGGCCTTGGTGGCCCCTGTGCTCCCGGTCTTTTTTTTTTTTTTTTTTAATTTTTTTTTTTAATTTTTTATTTATTTATGATAGTCACAGAGAGAGAGAGAGAGAGGCAGAGACACAGGCAGAGGGAGAAGCAGGCTCCATGCACCGGGAGCCTGACGTGGGATTCGATCCCGGGTCTCCAGGATCGCGCCCTGGGCCAAAGGCAGGCGCTAAACCACTGCGCCACCCAGGGATCCCCATGTGCTCCCGGTCTTGAGGCTCAGGCAGAGGTTCAGGCCGCAGAGGGGACCCGATCCGCACCGCGGGGTCCAGCCTCACGGGGTGGGGCTCGCCGCCAGGCCCCACCTGAATCCGAGGCAGGTGGCTGGCCTCTGCGCCGGGGCACGGGGCCTTTGGGCCAAGAGGCCGCCAGAGGGAGGCTGATGCCTCAGCAAGACGTCTTCGGAAGCTGCCCTTCACAAGTGCCAGGAAGAATGGGTTTCCTGTGATCGTGAAATTGTTCACGTTTGTGCGGCCAGGTGGCTGCCGAGCACGTGGCTGGTGTGACTGGGACACCGAACTGTGCACTGTGACAAATTTCAGGTTGAACTGACACAGCCCCAGACGCCCAGGGGCTACTCAGTGGGCAGGAGAGGTCTCAGCCGAGGGCCGAAGGGGGGTGAAGGGACGGTTCTGGAAGGCTGGGTAACAAGGATGAACCAGCACGGGCCCCGTGTGGCCCATGCCTGCTCTGGGCCGGCCCCGAGGCCGACAGGTGGGGTGCCATCCCTCTCCTTGAGTCACGCGGGCCGGTCTGTGCCCTGCTTAGGGGTCGGGGGCCGGGTCGGGGCCAGGGAAAGCGTCCTGTGGGGGGGACAGTGGAGATGGGCCTTTAGGATGAGAAGAATTTCACGAGCAACCAGAGAGACTACAGGGGGGGAGGCGTGTAGCGCCGAGTGATGAGTGTGCTCAGAAGCAGAGCCGGCGGGGGCAGGTGTGGGGGCCACATCTGAAGCCCTGGGGGGCTGTGGCGGTGGTGGCCGGGGAACTGAAGCAGGGGATGGCATGCACGGTGCGGCCACCGCCGCCGTGATGGGTGCCATTAGGAGGAAGAGCGCGTGCCTCCTGGGGTCTCGTGTGTTCCCAGAGCCGCAGAAGGGACTGTGGCTCTATTAGGGGCTTTCGGTACCATTCGGTCATATTAAGTGTTGAGTAATGTCTGGTGGCATCCCAGGGGGACCACTGTTTGGGACAGCACGGGTCTGGGGGCAAGGCTGTTAAGGTCACTGCGTGTCGCCAGGGCCTCGCGAATGCTTCCCCCCCTCACCCCACCGTGATTTGGTTTAGGGGGCCCCTCGACCGGGCAGTAGCGCGGGATCGTCTCTGGGTGGTGTGAGGTGCAGGCGGCCTCTGGAACCGCTGCCCTGGAGCGGCAGGCTGGCGTGTAGGCTCGTCTCCTAGGTCCCCGGTTTCTAAAAAGTGCTCCTAGGAGTCTGTACGACCCTTTCAGGGGGTCTGCGAGGTCAAGACCACTTTCCTGATTGTGCCCAAACCATTCTCGGCCTTTTGCACTGCGGTCTCTCTTGAGCTTGGGGCGTGATGACGTCATCACTCCATCAGCCTACAGAGCCGTGCCTCCCTGGTTCAGAGTCCCCCCCCCCTAGACAAGCGCTCTCCAGGGTCCTCGGAGCCGCGAGAGTGTTCGCAGGTGCTAGTGCAGCCAGCGGAGGAACCGCCATGCTACTTTATCCATGTCCTGATTGTGGAAACTGAGTCAGAGTCCGAGATGCCGGGCGAGCCCTGGTGGGGCTTCTCTCCCATCTCCCCTCCGGCCCCGGTGTTGTAGCTGTGGGGCTTCGGGCTTCCGTTTGCTTCCCGGGGAGCAAGCAGCGCGTACGGGTCTGGGGCTGCCGTGACCATCGGGTGGCAGGTCAGGTGTGCAGCTGTGAGCAGCACGGCGCCTGGCGTGGCGGGGGTCCTGCCTGGGTGTCCAGCTTTCTGAGGGTGCCCCCATTCCTCCCATGCAGCACAGCCTTCGCTCCCTCAGATGCTGGCACTGGTGCCTTAGGGCCCCCGACGCACGTCAGGCCACAACTGATGGGGTGAGAGCACAGGCCCCCATCTCCTGCCCAGCTCGGTGCTGGAGACCGAGGCCAAGGCCCCTTGGCCGGGATGGGTCTCCACGGGGCTGTGGGGAGGACAGTCGGCTGCTCTGGCTGGGAGCAGCTGGCGGGGCCAGCAAGCTCCAGGGAGCCTCCGAGGAGGTCGTGTCAGAGTTCAGGCTTGAGAAACAAGGGTTCCAGGTGCCCTGGACGTGGGGCCTGTGACGCAGTTGACTCCTTGTTTCTTTTTGCTCCAGAGGTCTCCACGAAGAAGAGGAAATTGGGGAAGAACCCCGATGTGGACACCAGCTTCCTGCCTGACCGAGACCGCGAGGTAAGAGCGGCTGATCCCGGCTCGGGCCGAGGCTTCTGCTCAGGCTGTGGGGCGCTGTGTGCCCCCCGAGCAGCCCTGGGCCTCCGTCCTTGACCCGTTTCCTCTCCCAGGAAGAGGAAAACCGGCTGCGGGAGGAGCTGCGGCAGGAGTGGGAAGCCAAGCAGGAGAAGATCAAGAGTGAGTGCTTGCTGCGGGGGATGCGGGGCAGAGGCTGCTGCTGCCCCCACTTTCCAGGGCAGCGCCCCGCGCTCCCGGGCACTTGCAGAGGCCAAGGCGCAATTCTGCTTTGTAGGTGAGGAGATCGAAATCACCTTCAGTTACTGGGATGGGTCTGGGCACCGGCGGACGGTCAAGGTAGGTCGTGTGGGGCTCGCACCCCGCTCCCCAGGAGCTCCTCTGGAAGGAGCTTTCTTTTTTTTTTAATTTAATTAAATTAAATTAATTAATTAATTATTTTGGAAGGAGCTTTCAATCCCGACCTGGGTGCTTCATGGGCCCTTTCCTGTGGGTGGGCCCCCGGAGCCCCTGGGGGAGCAGGGACGGGGGCCTGGCCCTCAGAGGGGTAGCCGGGGGTTCCAGGGTGCCTGGCCGTGGCCTCCGGGCCCCTGCCCTCTGGAGAGCGCCTCTCCAGGCTTCCATGTCCCCTTCCTCACCGCTCACTTTCCCGGACCCTGGCACTCGGGCGCTCGTGCAGATGAAAAAGGGCAACACGATGCAGCAGTTCCTGCAGAAAGCACTAGAGATCCTGCGCAAAGACTTCAGCGAGCTCAGGTCAGGGCGCAGGCGGCGTACGCCTGGCTCGGCTCCCCGAGACTCCCACCAGGATGCCCGGCCTGGGCACTGTGCTTCTGAGGCGGGGAGCTCGGGTCGGGGCGCCAGAGTGGAGGGCGGTGGGGTCCTCGGCTCCCGAGCCTTGCAGCGTGCTTCTGGAGCCTTCGGGGCTGCTGCCCCCCGGCTGCGCGCTGGGTTTCCTTGGCTGGCCGCTCCCCTCGGCCCCACCGTCCTGCCTTTCTCCCTCAGGTCCGCAGGGGTGGAGCAGCTCATGTACATCAAGGAGGACCTGATCATACCCCATGTGAGTCCCTTCTCTTCCTGCGGCCCTGGGCGGGGGCTTGGGGGTGCCCAAGGGCTTCTCGCCAGCATCCCTGCGCCCCAGCCTGTGGGGCTGGTGGTCGGGCGTGCGGGCGGGAGAAGGCGACACGGGTCCTGAGCCATCACTTCCTGCCCTCGGCTCCTAGCACCACAGCTTCTACGACTTCATCGTCACCAAGGCACGAGGGAAGAGTGGTAAGTGCGCCCGCCAGCCCTGCCCCTTCCCTGCACCTCGGCCCCAGCGCCGCAGGGCGCCCCGACAGCAGCTCTCTCCCCGCAGGGCCGCTCTTTAACTTTGACGTCCACGACGACGTGCGGCTGCTCAGTGATGCCACCGTGGAGAAGGATGAGGTGCGGTGGCCCGGGGGCAGCGGGCAGGAGGGCAGGCGCCCGGCGGCCCCGAGCTGATGGCCCGGCCCGTGTCCTTCCTCAGTCCCACGCGGGCAAGGTGGTGCTGCGGAGCTGGTACGAGAAGAACAAGCACATCTTCCCCGCCAGCCGCTGGGAGCCCTACGACCCTGAGAAGAAGTGGGACAAGTACACGGTGAGTGGGTCCCCTGGGGTGGCCCAAGCTGGGGGCACGGGAGCCAGCCTGGCTGCAGGGTGGCCGCCCGAAGAGCACCGCAACACTAGCCTCCTCTGTGCTCTTGTCATGCCAGATCCGGTGAATGCCGAGGCTCCCCGGGCTCCCTCGGTTCTCGGCCCCTCCCGGGGTCTCCGGGACTCCAGGCGCTGCTCCCGCCCCCCACTTCCCTCAGCCCTGACGTGACAGGGGTGAGACACGACGGGGCTGGCCGTCCCCTGCCCCCGGTGGCGTCCTGTACCGCTCTGTTTCTTTTATGGTAAATAAATGCACACGTCAGAGTTGGAGCACCTGCACTGTGCTTTGTTCTAAACGTTTTTTTATCGAGCTGAAGTTCACCATTCTGATCATTTGAAGGTGTACAAATCGGGGGTCTTGAGTACATTCGGTGTTGTGCAGCCATCACCTCTACTTCCAGAACACCTCTGTCACCCCACAAGGAGGCCCTGTGCGCATTAGCAGTCTCTCCCGACCCCTGGTACCCCCTTGTCTACTTTCTCTCTGTGGACTTGTCTCTTCTAGATATTTCACAGAAATGGAATCAGACAGTTTCTGGTCTTTGTATCTGGTGAGGAAGCGGATACTTGGTGGCGGTGGGAGGGTGGAAGAGTAATATGAGTCTGCAGAGGGCCGTGGGTGACCCACTGGGGCCTGGCGGGCCCGCGTCCCGGCAGCCAAGCGGCACCCCACAGGGCACCTCATGGCCCTGCGGTCGTTTACTGTGAGCGGTCTTGCGGTTCCTTTTCTGTCTCCTAGCTGCCAGTCCGAAGGGGACACGGCTGCCCTGTGGCTCCCAGCCGCCCGACATCCCCACCACAGCTCTAGAAACGAGCTTTGCCCTCCCGGGGCTGCAGCCCACCCGGCATCTCTTCGCAGTCCCCGCGTGGGAAGGCTGCTGGGGGTGCCCCACGCTTGCTGCTCAGCTCGGACTGCCGTCCTGGCCCCGAGGGCAACCTGCCTCGGGGTGGGCGCTCTTGCTCCCTGTCCTTGCCGCAACAGCCAGATCCCCTGGCTCCCCTCGGGTAAGCAGAGGGAACAGGGTCAAGCCCTGGCTGGGAGTCAGCATCCCAGCTCTGGGCCCGGTCCCACGTGCTGGACAAATACCTAGATATGACAGTGGGCGACTTCGCCAGGTACAGAAGCTCCTGTGCCCTCCTCCCATGGGCAGGGCTCTGTGTCCCTTTCTAATGCGGCGTGGCCGATCCTGGCTGGCAGTTAGGAGCTCTCTTTTGGGCTTCCTGGCCCTGTGTCTGGGGCAGAGCCATCCGGGGTCATTTGGAGGAGGAGGTGGGGGAGGGAAGTCGCCTAGGCCAGAGACCTCCGGGCACAGCAGGCAACGGGTGGCCCAGCCTGACCCTGGGTCCTGGATGTGGGGGACAAGTGTGAGGACCTCAATGGGGCCTTTTGTTTGGCACTGGGAAGCCTGGAGAAGGGATCATCTGGCCTTCTGCACCAACCCCCCTGCCGTCTTTGAAAAGAGTAGGCTTCTCCCGGCCAGGGAGCCCCTCTCAGCCAGCTTACCCAGTGGAAATGGTTTGCAAGGGAACCGCCTCAGGCCCCATAGCTTCGGGAAAGCAAGCGCCTTAACGCCCAGTCTTAGCTCCCGGCAGGAGCCGACCTGGTTCTGGAAGCACTGAACTCACAGATCACTGGGGCAAGTTGACCTCGTGAGGCCAGATCCTCAGATGGCCCCAAGCTTCCCACCTCCCAGCATACAGGCCTGTGTGACCCCCTCCCCCGGAGGCGCACACACACAGTGGGCCAGGTGGGCCCTCACTCCCAGGGTTCCGTTGTTCCTCCGAAGGGAGAGTGTGCGGGTGGGCGTGGCCTCCTCAGGGGAGCCCCCTGGGAGTGGAGGGCATTCCCTGGCCAACAGCCGATGAGAGAAGGGCCTCAGTCCTCGAGGCACAGGTTGGGTGCGGTTGGGGCCGGGAGGGAGCCTTCGCGATCAGGGCCCGGGGGCAGGGGGTCTGGAAGGAAGGGAGAGCCGCTTCCTTCTAGCCAGCGAAGGGTCGCAGCCACGGCGGGACTGGGGCTGATGGAGGGCCCCTTGTCCTCAGTGAGGCTGCTGGCGCCGGGCCTCTGGCCTCACGCTTGGCTGGCCCGGGCCGGAGTTCCTGGGAGGAGGGCGCTGCAGCTCTGGGGGCCTTCTTCTTGGGACCTTGCACCCGTTTGAACGTGCAGCTCACAGAGGATGGGCCGCAGACGAGCTGGGAAGCTGCGGGGACGGCTGTTGGGCTCCGGAACTACACGAGGCCACCAGGCCCGGTGAGCGGTCACCCAGCCGGCCCGGGGGGCAGCGTGGGCCGGGGTGGGCCGGGTGCCGAGGATGCACCCGAGAGACAAGGCCGGCCCTCTCTTGCTTGGCCAGGCCTCCTTGCTGGGGGGCGAGTCCGCACGTGGGCGATAGAAGCACCAAGCGGCAGCAAGAAGCGCTTGAGATGGAGAGGCCCTCCTGAGGTCCTGACGCGAGCAGGGGCGAGAAGCCAGCTGTTCCACGACGGAGGACGGGGCGTTCCAGCAGAGCATGCTGCGGGCAGCTTGCGGGTGAGCAGGGCAGGGCCGGGGGGGGGGTGGCAGGCCAGACAGGTGGAGCCTGGGACGTGAGCCAGAGGGTGGATGCCCGCGTCCCGTCACTCCCCACCAGCGGACATGCAACCTGAGCCACGTGTTCTCCCAGCGTAGGGTTTGATTAAATTTTCAAAGATTTGTTTTTTATGAGAGAGAGAGAGAGAGCACAGGAGGTGTGGAAGGGGCGAGGGAGACGGAGAACCACCAAGCAGACTCCGCGCTGAGTGCAGGGCCCCACTGAGGATCCTGGGACCCCAAGATCATGACCTGAGCCGAAATCGAGTCAGGTGCTTAACCGACTTAGGACGCCCAGACGCCCCTTATTTAATTAGAAGTACTTTTTGGCAACTGAGGAAAAATTCACAGAACAGAAAACCAGTAACCATTGAAAAATGTACGTATCAAAGTGGCATTTAGTATGTTCACAGTGTAGTCCGGCTGTCACCTCTGTCTGGTCCCAGAACATTCCCGTCACCGCAGAGGGAGACCCTGTGCCCATTCAGCAGCCTCCCCTCATCCCCTCCCCGAGCTCCTGACAACCACTCATCTACTTCTGTTTCTGTGCCTTTGCCTCTTCTGGAAATTTCACAGGAATGGAATTGTACGATTACAGATCTGTTTAGAGGCAAAGACATTTCATGCTCCTGGATTGGGGGACTCGGTAGAGTCGGGGTGTCTGTTCTAGGCTTCTGCTGCCGTGTAACAGATCGGTGAGAACTCGGTGGCTTGTGACGACACCGGGCTCTTACCTGACACTTTCTGCAGCTCACGGGTCCCAGTGTGACATCACTGTGTCCTCTGTTCCGGGTCTCGCGGGGTTGCCATGGAGGTCGCCATGGAGGGTCGCCTGGGCTGCCTTCTCATCAGAGACTTGGGGCCTGTCCCCAGCTCACGTCGTTCTTGGTAGAGGTCAGTTTCCTGGGACTCTAGGACTCCGGTCCCTCTTCTCATGCCGTGCCACCTGGTGCCCTCCAGAGGCCCGTTCCTGCTTCGAGCATCTCTCCTTGGAGGAAGGGCCCCTTCGCAGTGCGGGGCTCCCCTGAGGAGGCCACGCCGTCCCGCACACTCTCCCTTTGGAGGAACTCAGCTGGTTAGTAATGTAACCCCCATAACCCCGGGAGGGATGGCTCACCGTGCGTGCATGCGTGTGTGCGTGCACCTCCAGGGGAGGGGGTCACACAGGCCTGTATGCTGGGAGGTGGGAGCCTTGGGGCCATCTGAGGATCTAGCTTGCCCCAGTGATCTGTGGACTCCATGCAATCCCCGTCCAAACCCCAGTGTGTTCTTGTAGAAACTGGCAAGCTCACCGTCAGGGTATATAGACACGCGAAGGACCTAGAAAGAAGAGCAAAGTTGCAGGGCTCTCATTACCTGATTGCAGAGCTTACTACGAAGCCACGGTGATCGAGGCAATGTGGTCTAAGCACGAGGGTAGGTGCAGAGGTGGGGGGCACGGAACTAGCAGTCCAGACATAAATCCTTAGTTTCTGGTTAAGAAATGATGCTGGAGCAGTCAGATATCTGTGTGGAAAAAGTGAACTTGACCCCTCGATGTGATGGGTTGCATTGTGTCCCTAGAAAGAAATGTTGCAGTACCCCCCCACCCCCAGGACCCTTCACTGCGACCTGGGCTTTGAGATGGAATCAAATTGAGATGAGATCATACTCGAGAATGGTCCCTAATCCAAGATGACCAGTGTCCTAACAGAGGAGACAGACATGCATATGCAGGGAGAAGGCTGTGTGACAGCAGAGATAGGAGCAGTGCTCCTGCGGGCCGCGAACACTGCGGCAACAGCGGCTGCTGGAAGAGGCGAGGAGGGCTCGGCGAGGGAGCTCCGCCCGGCCCACACCCGCATCTCTGACTTCCAGCCTCCGGAGCCGGGGACCATGACTGTCTCTTATTTTAAACCCCTTGGTAGGGGATCGTGGGTGGCTCAGTGGATGAGCGTCTGCCTTCAGCTCAGGGCGTGACCCCGGGGTCCCGGGACAGAGTCCCTCATCGGGTTCCCCACAGGGAGCCTGCTTCTCCCTCTGCC
Organism: Canis lupus familiaris; assembly: GCF_011100685.1. Lineage (NCBI taxonomy): Eukaryota > Metazoa > Chordata > Mammalia > Carnivora > Canidae > Canis > Canis lupus. The sequence goes on from NC_049260.1 coordinate 123,346,662, forward strand.
TGTGTCTCTCTGTGTGTCTCTCATGAATAAATAAATAAAACTCTTAAAAAAAGAAAGAAACCGGTTAGAAGTAACAAATGTGTTCAACAAGGTTGCTGGACAAAAGATCGTGGCAGAAACCACTTGGATTTCTACACACTAGCAATCAGCAGCCCAAACTGAAATCAAGAAAATTCTTTCATTTACAAATAGCAACAGGAAGAAAAAGACACTTGGGGAATAAATGCAACAAAAGAAGTACCCAGCTCGTACCCTGAGAACTACACAGTATCACTGAAAGAACTGGAAGAAGAGTAAACAGAAACATCTGCTTAGTCCGTGCTCTTCAGAGAAACCTAGCGGGACACACACAGCCTGTACGCTGGGGACTGCGCTCACCCGCGTGAGCTCACGCGAGTGTGGGGGCCGGCAATCCGACGAGCCCAAGCTGCAGGGCAGGCAAGCGGCTGCAGACTCAGGTGGGATTCCTATGTTGCAATCTTGAGGCCGAGTTGAACTGCTCCAGGAAACCTTAACTTTTGCGGTTAAGGCCTTCGCTTGAGTGGACGGGACCCCACACCAACTGCAGAGGGCACTCTTTTTTCTTTTTTTTTTTCTTTTTCAGGGGGCACTCTTTACTTAAGGTCACTCAGTTGTAGGTGTTGACCACATATGCAAGGTACCTTCACAGCAACCTAGATGAATGTTTGCTTAAATAACTGGGGGAGGGGCAGCCCTGGTGGCGCAGCAGTTTAGCGCTGGTTCAGCCCAGGGCATGATCCTGGAGACCCGGGATCGAGTCCCGCATCGGGCTCCCTGCATGGAGCCTGCTTCTCCCTCTGCCTGTGTCTCTGCCTCTCTCTCTGTGTGTGTCTCATAAATAAATTTTTAAAAGATTTTATTTATTTGTTTATTTATTTATTTCTGAGCCACCTTGGCTGCCCAAATAAAATCTTAAAAAAAATAAAGGGGAAAAAGAAAACAGGGCCAATTAATGAAATTAATCCAGGAGGAGGGAGGGAAGCAGGTGGCAGTGGTGCAGGAGGTAGTGACACTGCCCTGTGTGTATCTTCTTGTGTAGTTGTGACTTCTGAAGACATGATAATAAAAGAATAAAAAAAGAATAGGGGGGGAGCTGAAATCGAATAAAAACAGAAATGATCCCAAGAGTATTTCAAGTACATAACATGACCATATTGTAGGGGAATGTACAAAAATGTCTATCCAAGGAATGTTTACTACAGCATTCTTACGTTACACAGTTGGTTTTTTTTTTAAGATTTTATTTATTTATTCATGAGAGACAGAGAGATGCAGAGACCCAGGCAGAGGGAGAAGCAGGCTCCCTGCAGGGAGCCTGATTCGGGACTCGATCCCAGGACCCCGGGGTCATGCCCTGAGCCGGAGGGAGATGCTCAACTGCTGAGCCACCCGGGCGTCCCACAGTCTCAGTCTTAAGACAGGAGACACCAAACAACAAAACTCTGCAACTAAATCGTACACTCCACTTGGTAGGTTTATTTGTCCTGGGGATGCGGGTGCAGCTATTCCGAAAGTGCTGTCTATGTACCGGACGGTCAGGCAGAGGAGCGAATAGCTGCATGATGTTGGGAGCTAGGTCCCTGTCTCCCACTACTGGAGAAGGGGGATACGAATATAGACTGGAGAAAGCTTAAGACCTTTTTTTTTTCTTTAAGATTTTATTTATGTATTCATGAGAGAGAGAGAGAGCTCTGTGTCTCTCATGAAAAAAAATTTAAAAATAAAAAATAAAGGGGACTAAAGAGAAGTGACAACTAAATGCAATGTGGGATCCTACACTGGGTCCTGGATCAGACAAAACATTACCATTTCTGCTGCTGGCCCATACACGACGGCTGCTGCATAAGACACTACAGTAGTTATACCGTAATTTTACCGTAGTTATGAAATACAGAGCAAGATATTTAGGGGTAAAGGGGCGTGGTGTGTGCAACTTACCTTGATATAGTTCAGAAACATTATTTTTATGTAAAATAGTGGTTGCATACAATATATCTACACGCACACGTAGGAGAGAGGTGGGGGGATGGCAGGAGCAAATAAGCGAGGAAAGCAAATGGGACAAAATATGAACGCTGGGCAAATGTGGGTCAAGGGCACATGAGAGCTCTCTGACCTCTTCTTACAACTTCCCCCATAAGTCTGAAATAATTCCAAATTATAAAATTAAAAGCAAAGCAACCCCTCCCAGCCAACGTTTAATTGGAAGAAAATTAAAGGCACCCAGATTGGAAAGGAAGAAGTAAAACTATATTTTTAGATGACATAATCTCATATGTGGAAAATCCCAAGAAATCCCCTAAAAACCAATCAGAGAAGGGACGCCTGGGTGGCTCAGCGGTTGAGCGTCTGCCTTCGGCTCAGGGTGTGACCCCGGGGTCCCGGGATCGAGTCCTACATTGGGTTCCTCCCAGGGAGCCTGCTTGTCCCTCTGCCTATGTCTCTGCCTTTCTGTGTGTGTGTGTGTGTCTCTCATGAATAAATAGATAAAATCTTTAAAAAAAATAAAATAAAACTCTTAAAAAAAAAAAAGAAAGAAACCAGTTAGAAGTAACAAATGTGTTCAACAAGGTTGCTGGACAAAAGATCGCGGCAGAAACCACTTGGATTTCTACACACTAGCAATCAGCAGCCCAAACTGAAATCAAGAAAATTCTTTCATTTACAAATAGCAACAGGAAGAAAAAGACACTTGGGGAATAAATGCAACAAAAGAAGTACCCGGCTGGTACCCTGAGAACTACACAGTATCACTGAAAGAACTGAAAGAAGAGTAAACAGAAACATCTGCTTAGTCCGTGCTCTTCAGAGAAACCTAGCGGGACACACACAGCCTGTACGCTGAGGACTGGGCTCACCCGCGTGAGCTCACGCGAGTGTGGGGGCCGGCAATCCGGCGAGCCCAAGCTGCAGGGCAGGCAAGCGGCTGCAGACTCAGGCGGGATTCCTATGTTGCAATCTTGAGGCCGAGTTGAACTGCTCCAGGAAACCTTAACTTTTGCGGTTAAGGCCTTCGCTTGAGTGGACGGGACCCACACCAACTGCAGAGGGCACTCTTTTTTCTTTTTTTTTTCTTTTTCAGGGGGCACTCTTTACTTAAGGTCACTCAGTTGTAGGTGTTGACCACATATGCAAGGTACCTTCACGGCAACCTAGATGAATGTTTGCTTAAATAACTGGGGGCTACAGCCAAGCCAAGCTGGAATCAATAAGCATCTAACATTAATCAACATCCCACGTTCATGGATGGAAACACTTAATCTTATTAAGATGGCAACACTCCCCAAATTGGTCTGCAGATTCAATTTCATCCCTATTGAACTCCCACTGGCTTTTTTTCCCCCCAGAAACTGATAAGGTCATTCTAAGATGCCTGTGGAGGTGTACAGGACACTAAATAGCCGAAACACTCTCGGAAAAGAGCAAATTTGGAGGATTCACAATTCTCAGTTTCAAAACAGTACACAACTACAGTGATCAAGACAGGGCGACGTGAGTGTAAAGACAGACATATAGGTTAACAGAACAGAATTGAGGGAGTCTAGAAATAGTCCCACATATGTATTGTCAGTTGATTTTTGATGAGGGGGCCAGGACCATTCAACGAGGAAAGAATAGCTTTTTTTTTTTTTTTGCTTTTGGAATAGCCTTTTTTTTAAACAAATGGCTGAGCAGCCACATGCAAAAGAATGAAGCTGGACCACAACCTCACATTATATGCAAAGACTAACCCTGACTGGAGCCAGAGACCTAAATTTAAGAGCAAAAACTATAAAACTCATATTACAAAGCAGAGCGGTAAATCTTTGTGACCTTGGATGAAACCACAGTTCCTTAGCTCTAACAAACACAAGCAACAGTGAAGGCTCCGGCAGATGTCCTCCAAATTCAAAACTTTTGTGCATCTAAGCACACTCTCAGGAAGGTGAAAAGAGAACCCAGGGGATGAGAGAAAATATTTGCAAATTATAAGGGATTAAGAACCCGAATACATATAGAGCTCGTACAACTTGACAACAGCACAGAGGGCCCAGCACAAGATGCGCAAAGACCTGGAGCAGACGCGTCACATTGCTCTGTGTGTCACAGGAGATCTACAAATGGCCAGCAAACTCACGAGGACGTGCCCGACGTCATTATTCATCAGGGAAATGCAAATCGGCACGAGGTATCACCTCACACCCACCAGGAGGGTAGAAACAAAAAGTCAGATACTAAGGGTTGGCCAGAAATTGGAGAAAAGGGAACCCTCCTGCACTGTTGGTGGGAAGGTGACCTGGTGCAGCCGCTCTGGGAAACTGTGTGGAGGTTCCTCAGAGAGTTAAAAATAGACCTGCCCTAGACCCAGCAATTGCACTGCTGGGGATTTACCCCAAAGATTCAGATGCAATGAAACGCCGGGACACCTGCACCCCGATGTTTCTAGCAGCAATGGCCACGATAGCCAAACTGTGGAAGGAGCCTCGGTGTCCATGGACAGATGAAGGGATCGAGAAGCTGTGGTCTGTGTACGATGGAATATTCCTCAGCCATTAGAAACGACAAATACCCACCATTTGCTTCGACGTGGATGGACCTGGAGGGTATGATGCTGAGTGAAGTAAGTCAATTGGAGAAGGACAAACATTGTATGTTCTCATTCATTTGGGGAATATAAATAATAGTGAAAGGGAATAAAGGGGAAAGGAGAGAAAATGAGTGGGAGATATCAGGGAGGGGGACAGAACACGAGAGACTCCTAACTCCGGGAAACGAACCGGGGGTGGGGTGGAAGGGGAGGTGGGCGGGGGGTGGGGGTGACTGGGTGAAGGCATTGAGGGGGGCACTTGATGGGATGAGCACTGGGTGTTATTCTATGTTTGCAAATTGAACACCAATTAAAAAAAAAGGGGATCCCTGGGTGGTGCAGCGGTTTGGCGCCTGCCTTTGGCCCAGGGCACGATCCTGGAGACCCGGGATCGAATCCCACGTCGGGCTCCCGGTGCATGGAGCCTGCTTCTCCCTCTGCCTGTGTCTCTGCCTCTCTCTCTCTTTCTCTCTGTGTGACTATCATAAATAAATAAAAAATAAAAAAAAATAAGGAAAGCTCTCTGGCAGTTTTTCTCAAAATGTTAAAAATAGGTATCATGTGACCCAGAGATCCCACCCCTGGATGGAAGGGAAAGGAAAATCTGTACACAGGGGCAGCCCGGGAGGCCCAGCCGTTTAGCACCGCCTTCAGCGTGGGGCCTGATCCTGGATACCGAGGTTCGAGTCCCACGTCGGGCTCCCCGCTGCTTCTCCCTCTGCCTGTGTTTCTGCTTCTGTGTCTCTGTGTGCGTCTGATGAATAAATAATCTTTGCGAATAAAAACAGAGAGTCTGTACGCAAATGTCCCTAACAGCATTATTCACAGCAGGGAGAAGATAGACGCCCCCAGATGCCCAGCAGCCCCTGAACGCACCCGTGGAATGCGGTATGTTCATGCAGGGGAATATTATTTGGCCGTAAAAAGAAACAAAGCTCGATCTACGCTGCAACAGCATGAGCCTCGGAGGCACCGCGGCACAGGGAAGGGACGCAGACAGCAGCGACACGCGCGGAATGCGTGGGTCCACGCGCATGACGTGCGCAGAACAGGCACATCCAGCGTCCGAAAGTAGCTTACGGGGGGGGGGGCGGTGACTGCTGGGAGTCCGGGGGTACCCCCGGGGGGGGGGGCGATGTCCTCGAATTTGGCGGCGCGATGGTGGCCCGAGCCTGTGGATATGCTACAGGTCATGGAGCGTCTCGCTGTGACAGGTGCGTCGTAGCTCCACAGAGCTACTTGGAAGGCCCAGGGCAGGGCGGCCGCCCCGGTCCCCGCCGCACCTGGCGGCACCCCGCGAGCAGGCTCCGCGCCGCCCCGCCTCGCGCCTCCCAGGCCCCGGGGCGGCCGCTCCCGCAGCAGGTGGCCGGGCCGCGCCTCCGGCGCCGGCGGGGCGGGGCGTGTGCGCGGCGGCGCCAGCGCGCGGGGCCGAGGGGGTGTGGCGGGGCGCGCGGGCCGGGGGCGCGGGGGCGGGGCAGAGAGGCGCGGCCGCGGCCATTGTGCGGGGGGGCGGGGGCGGGGGCGGCGCGCCTCCGGGCCCCCCGCCCGCCCGCCGGCCTCCCCGGGCGCCCCCGCGCGGCGCGGTGGTACGGTCCGGGCTTAAAAGGCCCCGGCGGCCGCGGGCCTGCCCAGTGTGTGGGCGGCGGCGGGGGCGCGCGCGGGGCGCGGCGGCGGGGGCGCGCGCGCGGGGCCGCGGTGGGGCTCGGGGGCGCGTCCACGTGGCTGGCGGGCGGCCACCCGGAGCCGCGGCGGCGGAGGGACGGGCAGGTAGGTGGCCCCCGCGCCCCGCCGCCCGCGCGCGGCCAGGCGGCTCGGCGGCCCGGGGCTCGGCCTCGGGGTCGGGCCCTGCCCGTGGGGCGCCGCGGGCGCCGGCCTCGCCGGAGCTTCGTGCCCAGCGCCCCGAGGACGGCCGGTCCGAGCCCTGCTCCCGGCCCCATGGGGACCCTTTGTGGCCGAGGAGCGGCCCCTGCAAGGACTGCGGCGGCGCCTGCGCCCACTCGGCACTCGGGCCCGGCCGGGGGTGCCCCTGCGCGGGCAGGGCTGCGGGCCGCGGCACGGAGGGCGCTGCGGACGGGCGCTGCAGCCGCCCCGGGCTCGGGCCGCCCCCTCGGGCTTCCGCTTACAGGTGGACGTTGGGCCGGGGGTGCGCAGCCTGCCCCTGCCCCCCCTCCCGGCCTGCGTGCGCCTCCATCCCTGCGGGGCGTGCAGGAGGTTGGGGTGCGATGCGGCCCCCTTGCCTTGCGCCCCCCTTCCTTCCCTGGCCGTGGCATCGGGGGTCCAGCATGCAGACCCGACAAAAGAGCCCCGAGAGACGAGCAGCGTGAACCGGACTCTGCGGCCTCGAGCAGGGCCTGTTCCTTGTTCTAGCAAAGGCGTCTCCCGGCTCCTGTCTCCCGGGCCTTGTCCCTTCGCTGCCCTGCGCCCTAGCCGGTACCTTGGGTGTCCCTGGGGGCTGGCGCGCAGACAGGGTAGCACGAGCCCTAACCCCGCCGGCCGCCCCCGCCGGCTCCGCTGCCTTTGCTGCCTGGAGCCGCCGGGAGCTGGGTGTGGCCTGGGGGTGCCGACCTGGCCGAGCTGGGCACCCCGCACACTGGCCCCGGCCCCGCCCCCAAGGCCTCGCCTACTTGGGGACCTCGCATGCTCCCCGGGGCGCCTGGTGCCCCCCACGCCGCCCCTCCCGCCGCTGCCCCTGGATTTGAGGGAGAGGCGCTCGGCTGCCGGGGCCATCTGGCTGGTGCGCCTGAGCAGAGGCTGACTTCTGTGTCTCGGCGCGTGGCTGTGGGGACAGGCACAGCTCGGCTTTGTGTGGCGGTGCGTAGGCCACACAGCAGGCCCCGGGACGGCCAGCTCACGGAGGCCCCGGGGCGGCGAGGGGGCTGTGCTGGCGCTGGGGCCGCCCCGGACCCGCGTGCCTCACACCTCGGGCCTGGGTCTCCCGGTGGCAGTGCCACTCTGCAGTGGTGTCCCCCCTCCCACCCAACACACACACTCGTGATTGTTCACTCTCTGCCTTTCCCCTTCCCCCGACTTGGGCGTGGGGTGGCTCTGTGGCCCGGGGCGCGCCCACAGCGGCTCTGGTGTGTGGCCGGCCACCGTCGCCTCCGGGATGTGCTGTCTGGGGTCTCGTTCTGGGCGGGCCTCCCGCCTTGCCTTCCCCAGCGCCTGGCTCTGCTGCCCCCTTGGGTGTGGCCCGGCTGAGGGGAGGCCTCCTGGCTCCCTTCCAGCGGGGGCTGGGGGATGATTGATGGCCCGCAAGCCTGCCTGCGCCCGCGGCTCGCTCCTGCGCCCTGGCGGAGGCCCGTCCCGCCGGCCGCGGCCACCATCTGGGACTCTGGTCTGGGGGCGGACGCGTGCTGGGGGCCGCTGATTGGCACTTGCTTTCTGCCCCGACAGGCCGGTGCCCGGCGCAGCTGCCGGCCATGCCTGCTGCCTGCCTCCTCCTGCTGGTGCTCCCTGCCGTGGCGGGGGCCGTGGGCAGCAGCAGGCCCTTCCCTGCCTTCTTGGTGACAGACACTACGCTCACCCACCTGGCCGTGCACCGGGTCACCGGGGAGGTGTTCGTGGGTGCAGTGAACCGCGTCTTCAAGCTGGCCCCCAACCTGACCGAGCTGCGGGCCCACGTCACGGGGCCCGTGGAGGACAATGCCCGCTGTTACCCGCCCCCCAGCATGCGCGTGTGTGCCCACCGCCTGGCACCCGTGGACAACGTGAACAAGCTGCTGCTCATTGACTACGCGGCCCGCCGCCTGGTGGCCTGCGGCAGCATCTGGCAGGGCATCTGCCAGTTCCTGCGCCTCGATGACCTCTTCAAGCTGGGGGAGCCCCACCACCGCAAGGAACACTACCTGTCAGGGGCTCAGGAGCCGGACTCCATGGCCGGCGTCATTGTGGAGCAGGGCCAGGGGCCCAGCAAGCTGTTCGTGGGCACGGCCGTGGACGGCAAGTCGGAGTACTTCCCCACCCTCAGCTCCCGCAAGCTCATCAGCGACGAGGACAGCGCCGACATGTTCAGTCTGGTGGGTGAGCCCGCGCCCCCGCACTCCCGGCCCCGCCGTTGGCGCCTCGGCAAGAGCCCCGGTCCGAGAGGGGGGCGGCTGCGGGGCACGGGCACGGCCAGGGTGTAGGATGGGGCCGCGCACCCTCTGTGGCCTTCCTGGCCCGGGCTCCCGCGACCGTCTGGGTGGGGGGGGTCGCGCGGGGAGCCCCGGGCAGCGGGGCCCGTGTTGTGGGAGCAGGGCTGGAGTGGGGTCGTGGGGGCCGCGAGGCCAGGCTTTGGGAGCCCATGCTCTCGTCACCCTGCTCCCCAGGTGTACCAGGACGAGTTTGTCTCCTCGCAGATCAAGATCCCCTCGGACACGCTGTCCTTGTACCCCGCCTTCGACATCTACTACATCTACGGCTTTGTGAGCGCCTCCTTCGTGTACTTCCTGACGCTGCAGCTGGACACGCAGCAGACGCTGCTGGACACGGCGGGCGAGAAGTTCTTCACGTCCAAGATCGTGCGCATGTGCGCTGGGGACTCGGAGTTCTACTCTTACGTCGAGTTCCCCATCGGCTGCTCCTGGCGGGGCGTGGAATACCGCCTGGTGCAGAGTGCCCACCTGGCCAAGCCCGGCGTGCTGCTGGCCCAGGACCTGGGGGTGCCGCCCGACGAGGACGTCCTCTTCACCGTCTTCTCTCAGGGCCAGAAGAACCGGGCCAGCCCGCCGCGGCAGACCATCCTCTGCCTCTTTACCCTCAGCAACATCAACGCGCACATCCGGCGCCGCATCCAGTCCTGCTACCGCGGGGAAGGCACGCTGGCCCTGCCCTGGCTGCTGAACAAGGAGCTGCCCTGCATCAATACTGTGAGCGCGCCCTCGCCCCTGGCCGCGGCCCAGCCTGGGTGCTGTGCGGCCTCCCCCGCCTGGCCGCGGCCCGAGCGCCCCGCGCCCCGGAGCTCCGGGCCTCGCTGGTCCTTCCTTCCCTGGCCTGCCTTCTCTCTGTTCGCGGCCTACCCTGGCCCCTCCTGTGCGCGGCCGGGCCGGGCCGGTGGCTCCGGCTCCCGCTCCCAGACAGCCCCGTCTTGCAGGCCTCGGAACTGGGCCTGGGGCTGCCTGCCGCCTCCCCCTCCCCTCCCCGCTCCTGCTCCTCAGCCCCTGCCTTCCCGTGAGGTCCCAGGGCGAGCAGTTGGTCTGGCTGCCGGGAAGCCAGTTCCGCATCCCGCTTCCTTCCAGAATATGGGGTCTCGTGGCCTCGGTCCTGCTGGTGCCCCGAAGCTCTGACTCTCACTCTATGCCTCCTATTTCACCAGCCCATGCAGATAAATGGAAACTTCTGCGGGCTGGTGTTGAACCAGCCCCTGGGTGGCCTGCATGTGATCGAGGGGCTGCCCCTGCTGGCCGACAGCAGTGACGGCATGGCCAGCGTGGCTGCCTACACCTACCGCCAGCACTCCGTGGTCTTCATCGGCACTCGCAACGGCAGCCTGAAGAAGGTAGGCCGGGGGCTCGGGCAGGATCGTGCACTGCGAGGCCCTGAAGGGGACACGGGCCACGGGGGAAGGCGGACTTCCAGGCCGGGCCCTGGAGACCCGGCCACGCTGCACGGGCGGCTCCTCGGCCGTCCGCACTCACCAGCACCAGTGCCCGCCATGGCCTCAATTGCCGGCTGTGTGACAGCCCAGACCCGTCTCAGGGCGTTCCCATTAAGCGAGCAGGGCCCTGGCTGAGCCATCATTGCCGAGTCCTCAGTTGCATGAACGAGGAAGAAGTTTGGCTGCAACCCGCTGTGCGCTCTTGTCCCCTCGCGGACACTGGGGCCGCTTCCATTCCCGGGCAGAGGGTAGCGGGGAAGGGAGAGATGCACGGGAGCTCCAGTGTCCAGCTCTGAAGGGAAGGAGTCAGGACGGCCTCCACGTGCTCACCCGCCGGCTCACTGGGCAGCTATGGAGCTGCCCCCCTGAGGTCTGAGAACAGTGGGGGGCGGGGGCAGGTTTGTAAAGGGAGCTGCTGGGTTCTTGGGGGCCTGGTCTGCTCCCCTCTCGGGCCCTCGTTGGGAGGCATCGTTCCCAAACCACACGCTGCTCCCCCTCTACAGTGTGCCTCTCCGTGCTTTCAGCAAGCTCGCAGGGCCGGGCAGCCCTCACTGCTCTCTTGTTCCAGGACGGTGTCATCCCCCTAAAAAGCCCTCCTCCTGGAGCACTCACCCCTCTCTCCTCAGCGTAGCGACATTATCTCCCCGTCTCTCTTTCTTGGGGGCCTCTTTGAGTGGCTGAGTCACCTTCAACAGCCTCCAGGGTGGCCTTTGGACCCTCCTTTCCCTGCCTGTGGGGGCCTGGGGTAGTGGGCAGGTCAGGTGCCGGGCCCCGCGGGGCCCGGCTTCAGTTTGGTCGAGCCTGGGAAGGCCCCGGCTTGATAAGAGGACTTCCTGGGTGCGTGCGGTGGCGCCCTGGCCTCAGGCTGGCGTCTCTCGCGGCCCAGGTCCGGGTTGATGGCTCCCAGTATGCCCACCTCTACGAGACGGTGCCTGTGGTGGATGGCAGCCCCATTCTCCGAGACCTGCTCTTTAGCCCTGACCACCGGCACATCTACCTCCTGAGTGAGAAGCAGGTGGGCCCGTGGCGGGCGGCGGCGGGCGGCAGGGTGGGGGCAGGGTGGGTACTGATGCACCTGTCCCCAGGTGAGCCAGCTCCCGGTGGAGACCTGCGAGCAGTACGCGAGCTGCGCAGCCTGCCTCGGCTCGGGGGACCCCCACTGCGGCTGGTGTGTGCTGCAGCACAGGTGAGGGTGGCAGCGGGGGACCGGTGGGAGGCTGGCTTTGGAGCAGCCCTGCTCTGGGGAGGAGCCAGCGAGGCCGGCTGTTGCTTGGGGGGGCACTGCCTGCCCCCGCCCACGTGCCCGTTCCTCCCAGTCGTGCCCTTGTGGCCTCGTCCGCCTTCCCCTTCTGCTTCATCCGACTAATGAGCAGAACCCGCGTCCCCAGTGACAGCCCTTGCACTCCGGGGGATGAGGCCAAAGCGCGCCGTTGCCTGGCACTACGGGCTGGGCCAGGTGTCCCCTCTTCCCTCCAGAGCGCCAGCGCGCCCCTGGCCAGGGCCCTCCGGGGCAGCTGCCTAGCCGGCTCCGGCCCGATCCCACACAGGTGCTGCCGCCAAGGGGCTTGTCCGGGCGCCTCCGCCCCGCACGGCTTTGCCGAGGAGCTGAGCAAGTGTGTCCAGGTGCGGGTCCGGCCCAACAACGTTTCGGTGACATCCCCCGGGGTGCAGGTGAGTGGCGTGGTGGGCGAGCTGTGGCGGGGCGCGGCGGGGCGCGGGGGCGCCTCCTGCCCTGACTCGTGTGCCTCCCCCAGCTGACGCTGGCCATGCGCAACGTGCCAGACCTCAGCGCCGGTGTGAGATGTGCTTTTGAGGAGGCGACGCCGAGCGAGGCCGTCCTGCTGCCCTCCGGGGAGCTGCAGTGCCCCTCGCCGTCCCCGCAGGAGCTCCGGGCGCTCACCCGGGGGCACGGTCAGTGGGCTGGGGCTCTCCGGGCTGGGGGCGCCTCCGGTCCCCGGCTTGCTCACCGCCGCCCCTGGGCTCGCCGCAGGGGCCACGCGCACCGTGCGGCTGCAGCTGCTCTCCAGGGAGACTGGCGTGAAGTTCGCCGGCGTGGACTTTGTCCTCTACAACTGCAGCGCGCTCCAGTCGTGAGTCGTGGCCTTTCCCCACCCTGTCCCCACGTCGCTCTGTCCCTGTCCCTTGCTGCGTCCTCGTGCGGGCCTCGGTAGGAGAGAGACTTCTCTGTGACTCGTGAAGCCTCTCCCCCGCAGGTGCATGTCCTGCGTTGGCAGCCCTTACCCCTGCCACTGGTGTAAGTACCGCCACGTGTGTACCAGCCACCCCCACGAGTGCTCCTTCCAGGAGGGCAGGGTCCACAGCCCTGAGGTGAGGCGGGTGCCGGGCGCGAGGGGGCTGGGCTCCGCGGGGGCTGCCCGCTGGCTTTTCTGCCTTTCATCTCACTGGTTCCTTGGAGCCCCTTGAACCCGGGGCCGGCCCCGCTGGGTCCAGATGGCGGCGGCGGGCGTGCGGCTGACGGGCGCGTTCTCCCCTCAGGGCTGCCCTGAGATCCTGCCCAGCGGGGACCTCCTGATCCCGGTGGGCGTCATGCAGCCCCTCACCCTGCGGGCCAAGAACCTGCCGCAGCCCCAGTCGGGCCAGAAGAACTACGAGTGCGTGGTCCGGGTGCAGGGGCGCCAGCAGCGGGTGCCCGCCGTGCGCTTCAACAGCAGCAGCGTGCAGTGCCAGAACGCCTCGGTGCGGCCCGGGCCGGGCTGGGGGCGCTGGGGCGGGCGGGGGCTCCGGGGCGCCCCGCTCTCCCGCCGGGTGTCGGCGCGCCTTCTCGGGGTCACGCGGTCCCTCTCTCCCAGTACTCCTATGAGGGCGACGAGTACGGTGACACCGAGCTGGACTTCTCTGTGGTCTGGGACGGGGACTTCCCCATCGACAAGCCTGCCACCTTCCGAGGTAGGGGGCGGGATGGTCCTGGGCCGCAGTTGGCATGAGCTGGGGCGGGGAAGGTGGGAGGGGAGACCCTTCGTCGGGGTCCCAGCGCCCCCGGCTGCCTGCAGCTGCCCCCCCACCAGCTGCGCCCTCTGCCCGCAGCTCTCCTGTATAAGTGCTGGGCGCAGAGGCCCAGCTGCGGCCTCTGCCTCAAGGCCGACCCTCGCTTCAACTGCGGCTGGTGCGTCTCGGAGCACAGGTGCCAGCTGCGGGCCCACTGCCCGGCGCCCAAGACCAACTGGATGCACCCGAGCCAGAAGGGCACCCGCTGCAGCCACCCCCGCATCGCCCAGGTCGGCCGCCCTCGCCCCCGGTCTGTCTGCCGGGCGCCCGCGACTCTGGCCTCACCCTCTCGCCTCTCCTGCTCTGCAGATCCACCCGCTCATGGGCCCCAAGGAGGGAGGCACGCGGGTCACCATCGTGGGCGAGAACCTGGGCCTCAGCTACCGCGAGGTGGGCCTGCGGGTGGCAGGCGTGCGCTGCAACTCCATCCCCTCTGAGTACGTCAGCGCCGAAAGGTGAGTGCGGCCGTGTGGGTGCCTGGGCCCCGGGCCGCCCGCGCCCTCACCGTCTCCGATCCACCCCTAGGATCGTGTGTGAGATGGAGGAGTCGCTGGTGCCCAGCCCGCCGCCAGGGCCTGCGGAGCTCTGTGTGGGCGACTGTTCCGCTGACTTCCGGACGCAGTCCGAGCAGCTCTACAGCTTTGTGGTGCGTGGGCTGCCTGCCCTTTCCGCTGCCATCCCTTCTGACCCCCCACCCCCATCGGGCTGCCTCCTCCCTCCCCTCAGGGCTGCTTCTCCCACAGACCCCAGCATTTGACCGCGTGAGTCCCAGTCGGGGCCCGGCGTCCGGGGGCACACGGCTCACGATCTCCGGGAGCTCTCTGGATGCCGGCAGCAGGGTCACGGTGACTGTGAGAGATGGCGAGTGCCAGTTTGTGAGGTGGGCAGGGCCCCGTCAGCCCCGGCCTGGGCATTGGGCAGGAGGCCCCGAGGACGGGACGGGTCGTGGGCCCGGGCCGCCTGCCCTGAACGCCCCACTTGCCCACATAGGAGAGACGCGGAGGCAATCGTGTGTATCTCGCCCGTGTCCACCCTGGGCCCCAGCCAGGCCCCCATCACCCTGGCCATCGACCGCGCCAACATTTCCAGCCCCGGAGTCCTCTACACCTACACCCAGGACCCCACTGTCACTCGCCTTGAGCCTACCTGGAGCATAATCAAGTAAGACCCTAGGAGAGACGGGGAGCCTGGCCAGCATCGGTGGGCGTCAGGGACTGTGGCCCTGAGCTCCTGTCCTGGGGCCTTGCCTGGTGACCAGGGCCTTGGGCGCTGAGTTACATATCCGGTGAGCCCGAGCCCTCATCGCCAGAGGGGACAGAGTCTTCCCAACAACACAGCCCCTGGCGTTCACCTCGTACCCTAAGTGGAGGGGCCCTGGGCTCCCCAGCAGCCTTGATAACCCTCCAGAGCCATCTTGGGGGCAGTTGCAGGGGGCAGGGGGACATAGTTGGGGAGGGGGCCTCAGGCTCCCCTCCCCAACTGCCCCCAGTGGAAGCACTGCCATCACTGTGAGTGGGACCCACCTGCTGACAGTCCAGGAGCCCCGGGTCCGGGCCAAGTACCGGGGCATCGAGACCACCAACGTGAGTACCAGTGGCCCACACCCTGCCCTGCCCACCCCCCGCCCCGCCCCTGCCCCCTGTGCCCTCACGTGCCAGGCTGCTTGCCCTCGTTCCCGCAGACGTGCCAGGTGATCAACGACACTGCCATGCTCTGTAAAGCCCCCGGCATCTTCCTGGGGCGGCCCCAGCCCCAGGCCCAGGGTGAACACCCAGACGAGTTTGGCTTCCTGCTGGATCACGTGCAGACGGCCCGCTCCCTGAACCGGTCCTCCTTTACCTACTACCCTGACCCCAGCTTTGAGCCACTCGGGCCCTCTGGTGTCCTGGATGTCAAGCCTGGCTCCCACGTAGTGTTGAAGGTACGAGTGGGGCACAGAGACCGGGAGAGGCAGGGGGGTGGGCGCCCCCGGCTGACCGTGTCCCCCACCCGCAGGGCAAGAATCTGATCCCCGCGGCAGCTGGCAGTTCCCGCCTCAACTACACGGTGCTGATCGGGGGCCAGCCCTGCGCGCTCACCGTCTCCGACACACAGCTCCTGTGCGACTCACCGAGCCAGACAGGCCGGCAGCCTGTCATGGTGAGTGGGGTGGGGAGGCCGCGGGGAGGGCACGGGGGCCAGGAGGGGAGCAAGGGTGCGTGGGGAGGGCCCGGGGGCCAGGGAGGCCGGCAGGAGTACGGCGGGGTGGGCCCAGGGGTCCAGGGAGGCCGGCAGGGGCACGCGGGGAGGGCCTGGGGCCCGGGGAGGCCTGCAGGGGCGCGCGGGGAGGGCCCAGGGGTCCGGGGAGGCCGGCAGGAGCACGGCGGGGTGGGCCCAGGGGTCCAGGGAGGCCGGCAGGGGCACGCGGGGAGGGCCCGGGGCCCGGGGAGGCCGGCAGGAGCACAGCGGGGTGGGCCCAGGGGTCCAGGGAGGCCTGCAGGGGCGCGGGGAGGGCCCAGGGGTCCGGGGAGGCCGGCAGGAGCACGGCAGGGTGGGCCCAGGGGTCCAGGGAGGCCAGCAGGGGCGTGCGGGGAGGCCAGCAGGGGCGCGTGGGGAGGGCCCGGGGCCCGGGGAGGCCTGCAGGGGCATGCGGGGTGGGCCCAGGGGTCCGGGGAGGCCGGCAGGGGCGCGCGGGGAGGGCATAGGGGCCGGGGAGGCCGGCAGGGGCGCGCGGGGAGGGCCCGGGGCCCGGGGAGGCTAGCAGGGGCACGCGGGGAGGGCATAGGGGCCGGGGAGGCCGGCAGGGGCGCGCGGGGAGGGCCCGGGGCCCGGGGAGGCGGGCTCACGGCGAGCGCGGCGTGCAGGTGCTGGTCGGCGGCCTGGAGTTCTGGCTGGGAACCCTGCACATCACGGCGGACCGGGCGCTGACCCTGCCGGCCACGGTGGGCCTGGCGGCGGGCGGCGGCCTCCTGCTGCTGGCCATCACCGCCGTGCTGGTGGCCTATAAGCGGAAGACGCAGGATGCCGACCGCACGCTCAAGCGGCTTCAGCTCCAGATGGACAACCTGGAGTCCCGCGTGGCTCTGGAATGCAAGGAAGGTGCCTGGCACGGGGGAGGGTGCAGGGCGGGGGGCCCGGGGCCCCGTCCTGCTCTGCTCACTCTCCCTCCTTGGCCCTCCACAGCCTTTGCTGAGCTGCAGACGGATATCCACGAGCTGACGAGCCACATGGACGGGGTGCAGATCCCTTTCCTGGACTACCGGACGTACGCCGTGCGCGTGCTCTTCCCGGGCATTGAGGCCCATCCGGTGCTTAAGGAGCTGGATGTGAGTCCCTGCCCTGCCCTGCCCGCCCCGTCCCCCGTCCCCCGGGGCCGGCCCACTGTCTGAGACCCGCCGTCCCTCCCAGACGCCCCCCAACGTCGAGAAGGCTCTGCGCCTCTTCGGGCAGCTGCTGCACAGCCGCGCCTTCGTGCTCACCTTCATTCACACGCTGGAGGCCCAGAGCAGCTTCTCCATGCGGGACCGCGGCACCGTGGCCTCGCTCACCATGGTGGTCCTGCAGAGTCGCCTCGATTACGCCACCGGGCTGCTCAAGCAGCTGCTGGCCGACCTCATAGAGAAAAACCTGCAGAGCAAGAACCACCCGAAGTTGCTGCTGCGCAGGTACTGCGAGGCCCGGCCCCGCCCCCCGCCGCCCCCACCCCTGCCAGAGCACATCCCACCCGGGCCCCTGCTCTGCCCGCCGGCCCAGCGCCCTTTCTGCCCTAGGACCGAGTCGGTGGCCGAGAAGATGCTTACCAACTGGTTCACGTTCCTGCTGCACAAGTTTCTGAAGGTACATTGGGGTTGGCGGGTAGAGGGTCAGAGGGGGTGGGGGGAAGCCGCAAGCTGTGTGCCCGACCCCAACCCCACCCCGACCCCCACCCATGCCGCAGGAGTGCGCCGGGGAGCCGCTTTTCCTGCTCTACTGCGCCATCAAGCAACAGATGGAGAAGGGCCCCATCGACGCCATCACGGGCGAGGCCCGCTACTCCCTGAGCGAGGATAAGCTCATTCGGCAGCAGATCGACTATAAGACGCTGGTGAGTGGGGGGCCAGGCGGGCAGGGCTCCAGGCACGGGGGGGGGGGGGGAGGGAAGCTCCGCCCGGGCCCCAGCCTATGCTCCCCTCCCGCTCAGACCCTGCACTGCGTGTTCCCGGAGGGCGAGAGCAGCGCGCAGGTCCCAGTGAAGGTGCTCAACTGTGACAGCATCACCCAAGCCAAAGATAAGCTGCTGGACGCTGTGTACAAGGGCCTCCCGTACTCCCAGCGCCCCAAAGCCGAGGACATGGACCTAGGTGACCTGCCCTTGCCTCCTGGTCCCCACCCTGCAGCCATATGACATTGTCGGGCCTTCACACCCCCACTCGGGCTCTGTCCTGTGAGGGGAGCGGGTCCAGGGACCGGGGACCCTGAGCTGCACCTCAAGGGCTGTCTGTGGCCTGCAGAGTGGCGTCAGGGTCGCATGGCCCGCATCATCCTGCAGGACGAAGATGTCACCACCAAGATCGAGTGTGACTGGAAGAGGGTCAACTCGTTGGCCCACTACCAGGTGAGGGGCTGGGGGCCTTCCTCCACTTGGGAGCCAGGGCCCTGCCCTGAGGACAGAGGAGCTGGGGCCCCGCTCCTCCCTCATCTTGCCCCTGCATTCACGGTCCCTCCTCGGGGACCCTCGGGTGCCTCCCCACGTGTGCACCCCTGGACGTTGGCTCAGGCTCCTAGGCCTCTCAGCCTCCCGCACTGCTTCCCTCTGTCTCTGGGGCTTGCAGGTGACAGACGGCTCCTTGGTGGCGCTGGTGCCCAAACAGGTGTCCGCCTATAACATGGCCAACTCCTTCACCTTTACACGCTCGCTCAGCCGCTACGGTACGTGCCTTTGGTGTGGCTGCCTTTGCCAGGCCCGTGCCCTTCGAGGCCGCGTCACCTGTCATGGGGAGCCCCCTCTCCGAACGGCGGGCTGGCGCCTGGGGGTGCTCGCAGAGTGTAGAGGCGGGGAGGGAGGGCCAGTGAGAGCGGGCAGGTCCCCCTCGGCCTGCTGGGCTCCTGGAGCAGAGTGGGGCACGAGCTGAGGTCGTGGCCGCCGGGACCCCACTGGCCTGAGCGGCGCGCTGTTCCCCGCCCCAGAGAGCTTGCTGCGCACGGCCAGCAGCCCCGACAGCCTCCGTTCTCGGGCACCCATGATCACGCCCGACCAGGAAACGGGCACCAAGCTGTGGCACCTGGTGAAGAACCACGACCACGCCGACCACCGCGAGGGGGACCGTGGCAGCAAGATGGTCTCGGAGATCTACCTGACACGGCTGCTGGCCACCAAGGTGTGGGCCCGCCCTGGGCCGCCCTGGCCTTGGCCCCGCGGATGGCCCGGCCCGGGGGGAGGCCACGGTCGGTCAGACCCAGCGGGCGGCTCTGAGGGCCTTGGGAACTCCCGGCCGGGCTTGAGGCGGTCCCTGCAGGGGAGCCCTGCGTCCCCCGTGCGCTGCGGGGACGTGCCCACCGGGCGCCCTCACGGCCTGCGCTCTTGCTGAGCCCCCACAGGGCACGCTGCAGAAGTTTGTGGATGACCTCTTTGAGACGGTGTTCAGCACGGCGCACCGCGGCTCGGCCCTGCCCCTGGCCATCAAGTACATGTTCGACTTCCTGGACGAGCAGGCCGACCAGCGGCAGATCAGTGACCCCGACGTGCGCCACACCTGGAAGAGCAACTGGTACTGCCCGGTGCTGGGCCGCTGCTGGGGGACGGGTGGCGGGAGGAGACCAGTGCTTTGGCGGCACTCGGGGACCGCGGGGGTAGGGCGGCTGACGGGGGCTGGAGTGGGCGTCCGGGCGGGAGGGGACGTGCGTCAGTGTTGGCACAGGCGGAGAGGAGTGAGCGTGACGCCGAACGTGGGCTCCGTGGGGCACGTGGGACGCTGGTAGCGGGGCCAGCACGGGGCAGAGGTGCTGTGGCGGCTGTGGCGGAGGGGGAGTGCAGCGACGCAGAAGGCTGGAGCTCCGGCGGACGCTGAAACACAAGCCCGCTGACGTCAGTGGGTCACCCTGGCTGCCCGTGGGCAAGACGTGCCCGGGCCAGCCAGGAAGCCGAGAAGGGAGCGGTGACGGGAGGGCGCGTCGGGGGCTTCTTCCTCTGTGCAGCCTGCCCCTGCGCTTCTGGGTGAACGTGATCAAGAACCCGCAGTTCGTGTTCGACATCCACAAGAGCAGCATCACAGACGCCTGCCTGTCTGTGGTGGCCCAGACGTTCATGGACTCGTGCTCCACGTCGGAGCACCGCCTGGGCAAGGACTCGCCATCCAACAAGCTGCTCTACGCCAAGGACATCCCCAACTACAAGAGCTGGGTGGAGAGGTGCGCCCTGCCCTGCGGCCCCGGCCGGGTGGGGGAGCGGGGCCAGGCCGCCCGGGGAACCCGCTCCGCACCCCCTTCCCCGGGCTGGGTCCGCTTGAGGAGACAGGCCCAGGACTGGCCTGGCAGCCAGGGCAGGGGCCTGGGCACACCTGCCTCTGTGACGCCTCAGGGTTCCGGCAGGTACTACCGGGACATCGCGAAGATGGCATCCATCAGCGACCAGGACATGGACGCCTACCTGGTGGAGCAGTCCCGTCTCCACGCCAGTGACTTCAACATCCTAAGCGCGCTCAGCGAACTCTACTTCTACGTCACCAAGTACCGCCAGGAGGTGCGTGCCGGGCCCACAGGCCCTGACGACACAGTTGGTGGCAAAGGCGGGGCCTTTGGTGGGCTCAGCGAGGGTGAAGGGCGCTGCAGGGTGCTGGAGGCGATGGGGGGACACGCAGCCCACCTCGTAGATTGCTCCCGACGCCTCGCCCAACCGGCCCCCGGCTTTCCAGGGATGCTGGGGTTTGAGGGGCCTAGGCGACAAGCCGCTGGGCAGGGAACGGAGCTGTGGTTGGTGGAAGTGCAGGTGCGGGGGACGGATGGGCTGCCGGGTGCGCTGGGGCGGGGCGGGGGGAGGCCGCAGGGTCGGCGGGCCGAGCCCTAGAGGGCCCCCGGGCGTGTGGCGCACACGTGTGCACTGGAGGATGCCTCCTTACCGGAAGCGAGGACCTGCGAGCCCGGCCCGGCCCTGGCAGCCCCGAGCCCCCCCAGCTCCCCTCGGGCCGAGAGCAGGGGCAGAGGGAGAAAGCCCCACGCAGCCGGCGCCGGGGACACTCGGCAGGGGGTGGCGGAGCGGGCGGGGGGGGGGGGGGGAACCCCGAGAGGGCGGGGGGCCTCCTGGCACGGGAATGAGCCCCCCGTGCCCCCCCGAGGGAGGCGGTCAGGAAGCCGGGGCGCGGGGCGGCGCGGGGGCCACTGACGGTCGAGGGCCAGGAGGCCCGGAGCAGGGGCTGCGCCCGGCACAGGAGAGGTCGGGGTGCGGGCCGGAGGGCCGTGGGGGGAGCACATGCGGGGCGCGGGGCGGGAAGGGCTGGGGCCGGGGCGGCGGCGCCCCGCTCGGGGAAGGCCGGGGCCCTCGCCAGCCCGGCTCGCGGCCCCCCCGCAGGTCCTGGCGGCGCTGGACCGGGACGCCGCCTGTCGGAAGCAGAAGCTGCGCCAGAAGCTCGAGCAGATCATCGGGCTGGCGTCGGGCAACGGCTGACGGGGCGGCCCCGGCGACGGAGGGGGCGGCCGGCCCGGCCCGCGGTCCTGGGCGGCCCTGGAGCGGGGCGGCGCCGGCCAACAGCCCCCGGGGACGCGCGGGCCCCTTCCTGAGTGCCTTCCTTCGGGCCCTGCGTGGGGCAGGGGGACGGGACCCAGCCCTGAGCCCCGCGGCAGCAATACCCCCCCCCCCCGCCCCGCGTCTGCCCGCCCCCCCCGCTATTTATACCCCAGCCACCTATTTATTTAATTTATGTCCCCCCCGGCCATCTGCGGGCGGCACCGCGGCCTCCCCTGGGTCGGCGGCAGCCTCCCGGCTCCTCCCGAGTGCTCCCCGCTCCCCCTCCTCCTCCTATGGGCCCAATGGGTGGGGGGTGGGGGCCTGGCTGGGGGAGCAGCCCTTCGGGTGGGGGTGCGGGGCAGGGTGCGCCCGGGGCCCCCCGCAGCCGGGCCGCAGCGTCCCCTCCGTGCCCTGGGGGGGCACCGCGTTCTGAGCACCTGCGGCTCAGGGGACTGGCAGGGGGGCCTGAGCGGGTCTGGGGGCCTGGGTGCGCCCTCCCCTCCCCGGCCCCCCTGCCCGCACCCTCAGCCGCCCTGTGGGGGGGGGCCCAAGGCCGAGAGGGGCCGTGCCTTAGGCCTTGGCTCTCCCTCGGAGGAGGAGGAGGAGTCGGGCCCCGTGTCCTGGGCCGCAAACCGGTCCCCTCCTCGTCTCTGGCATGAACTTTTGCGTTGTTGCTGTTCGCGGATTGTTCTCCAAATTAAACGTCGGGAACGTGGAGTCGGGGTGTGGCCTCATGCTGGGGGCAGGTTGGGGGAGGAGGTGTCTTGGGGCCAGGTGCGGGAGTTGGGGGGCGTCGGCCTCTGCACGAACAGGAGGCAGGGTCAGGGGGTGCAGGGTCCAGGATCCGGGGAGGGCGGCCGTGGCCACCTGTGGTCAGCAAAGCCCTGGGGGCTCCCCCTGCCAGCCCCCCAACCCCATCAGCACCCACACCCACCGGCCCGGTCCCCCTGGGCCTAGCGCCCCTCGGCTGGGGTGCGGGGTTGTGTCCCCGCTGCTGCCCCACCTGCCCTCATCCACCCTCTTCTCCGCGCAGCAGGTCTGGGGACCTGAGAGGACATTCGGGGGGGACCTCGTTGGGCTCCGTGCCCGGCTCCTCACTGTCCTTGGGGCACCCACATCTCCCCGGGGGGGCTGGGCGGTGTCTCCGTTGGGCCGCACCTGCCTGCTTCCTGCCCACAGGCCTGCTAACGTCATGGGGTGGCGGTGAGCCAGGCGGACCGGGGCAGAGAGTTCCCACAGCAAAGAGCCCTGAGGGGGCCTGGGCCTGGCCTGTGGCAGACGGGGGAGGAGGCCAGTGTGGCCGGGTCACAGGAACCAGGTGGAAGGAGGGGGAGGAGGCCGGAGTGGGCGGGTCACAGGGACCAGGTGGGAGGACGGGAGGAGGCCAGAGTGGCCAGGTCACAGGGACCAGGTGGGAGGACGGGGAGGAGGCCAGAGAAGGTGTGGGGGGCGAGGGAGGGTCACATCCAACCGCGTAGGCCACCGGAAGGGCCAGGTGCTGCTCTCAGAGGGACAGGGGAGCCCAGGGAGGGTTTGGAGTGCAGAGGTCAGGGGCCTGACCGGTGTCGCGCCCCCAGCAGCTTCCGCAGCCCCACGGGGGACCCAGGCAACGGGCTGTGGTGGTGGCAGTTCCAAAACTGTGCATTTGCCAAAACTACTAGACTTGGACACCTAAAAGGGGGGAGGTTTACAGGATGGAAATTGAACCTCACTGAGCCGGACTTCAAACACAAACGAGAGAGGTGAAGAGAAAGCTGCTTGACCCAGAGTAAGGATTGAAGCCCAGACCAAGGGCAGTGGTCGGATGGCCGCTCCGCAGGCAGGTGGCCTGGGGGGAAGTACGTGGGAAGAGACCGCGGAGGCTAAGGAAGATGGTTTTAGAACATTCGCATTGTGAGATCACAGAAACTAAGCCAATGAATGACTAATCGAAGCAATTTTTATCCTTGGGGGGAAAGAAACCCCAAGTGAATAGGAGAGAACCATTTTGGGAGAAGGAAGAGGGGAGGTGAAGTGGGCGGTGGGATAAAAGTGAAATTCTCATCTCTCAAAAAAGTCATAAAAATGATTTTTAAGGGGTGCCTGGGGGGCTCATTCTGTTGAACATCTGACTCTTGGTTTCGGCTCAGACTGTGATGTCAGGGTCCTGGAATCGAGGCCCACATCGGGCTCTGTGCTGTGCAGAGTCTGTTGGAGGGTCTCTCTCTCCCCTTGCCCCTACACTTTGTTCTTTCTTCCTCTAAAATTAATAACATCTTTTAAAAAGTGATTCTTAAAAAGAAAGCAAGGGAACAAAAGAAACTCTTGCTGAAGCCACTTCAACTGCTGCCTGCTGTCAGGGGACGGTCTTCATTGTCATTACCATCACGACAACCGCCCCCCCAAGCACCTCTGTCTCTCCAGCCTGCAACAGGAGCAGTCTCCTTGGTCCTCAATGACAGACTCTCTGTTCTGTCATATGACCGAACAGGGAATGGATTGACCCTGCCACTTCCTCGAAAGAATCCCCCAAACCAGACACAATAGATGATGCCTGTGAAGAAACCGGGTGTCACGCACAAAGGACAATGGAAGGACTCAGCCCTGCAATTGCCCCAGCTCGGTGTCTGGAGAGGGAGTTTCCCGGTGGAACCCAGCGGACACCCCCAGTTTAGGAGATGGAACTGAAACTCCGAGGCCCAGAGTTGGCAGGGCGGAGGGCCCGGGGAGCGGTGCAGGGAGAGAAGCCTCGAGTGAGCAGCCAGCCTCAGCACAAGTGCGTGAGGAATCTACCCAGGGTGGGGGTGAGGACCATCTAGACGAATGAAAGGGAACTTTGTCCAGTGCTCAAGCAGGACAGTGACCAGTATCTGGCCCCACCACCAAGAGGGCAAACCTCACAATTCGGGAGGCATCAGGCAGGCCACCTACAAGGGTGTTGCCTCAGCAAGGTGTGGGGGAGAAAGGCTTCCCACATTGAGCCGTTCTGGGCCCATCCCATGCAAGAAATCTTCAAGGACTCAAAAGGATCAAACCGTTCCCAGTAATTTAACAACATCGCAGAATAAAGCTCACAAACCTATCTAGGAAGACAAAGGTATCCGACCGCCAAAGAAAATCCTGCCTGGCATCCAACCTAAAATTACCAGGCATGCAGACAACCAGGGAAATCCACCCTACAAGCAGGAGACAAATTCTTCACTAAAAGGCACCCAGACTGGAGGGCACGTGGGTGGCTCACTGGTTGGGCATCTGCCTTCGGCTCAGGGTGTGACCCTGGGGTCCCGGGATCGAGTCCCACGTCGGGCTCCCTGCATGGAGCCTGCTTCTCCCTCTGCCCGGGTCTCTGCCTCTCCGTGTGTCTCTCATGAATAAATAATCTTTAAAAAATAAAAAAAGGTACACATATTGGAAAGGAAGAAGTAAAATTGCCTTTATTGTGAGGAAACATGGTCACCTACGGAGAAAATCCCACAACATCCACCGAAGAGCTGCCAGGCATCCTGGGCTTGGTAAGTCTGCAGGACACAGTATTTTAGAGGGAGCACATTCCTTCCACCAAAAAGCTCCAACAGTTGTCACAGCAGGCTTCTTCACTCGGCTAAGCCCAGTCAGCCACAAAACTCTGATTTTACTGTTTCTGAGTTGTTTGCTCTTTTCATGCAGACTATGTATTTTAGATAATTTTAGAAATATTTTACATATTTGACAGAACATGCACACAAGCAAGGAGAAGGGGCAGAGGGAGAGGGAGAAGTGGACTCCTCTGAGCAGGGAGCCTGAGACATGGGGCTTGACCCCAGGACCGAGATCATGATCTGAGCCGAAGGCAGATGCTTAACCGACTGAGCTACCCAGGCGCCCCTATTTATTTTTAAAGATTTTTATTTATTTGAGGGAGAGGGAGGAGTCCGATGCCAGATCCATCACAGGACCTGGAGATCATGACCTGAGCCAAAGGCAGTTAACCCACTGAGCCATCTAGGTGCCCCTCATGCAAACTAATTTTTTAAAAAAAATTGGCCAAAGGGCTAGTGGTGACAGGTGTAGGAAAACCAGCATTCTGGTGAAGGTACATTTTCTGGAGAGTAACTTTGCTCTCTTTTTAAAAATATTTTATTTTTTATTTATTTTAGAGAGAGTGGGAGAGTGCAGGAGCCGAGGGAGGGGGCCAAGCACACTCCATGCTGAGCATGTAGCCTGGTGCGAGGCTGGATCCCAGGACTCTGAGATCATGACCTGAACCGAAATCAAGAGTTCAACACAACTGACTAAGCCACCGAGGTGCTGCTAATTTTGCACTCGAGTGAAAGTTTTAAAAAATAGTGGGGTGCCTGGTTGGCTCAGTCAGCTAAGCAGGACTCTTGATTTGGCAGCGTTGTGGGGCGGAGGCCAAGCTGCACTCCATACTCAGCAGGGAGTTGGTTTGACATTCTATCTCAACATCTGCACCCCCCCCACGTGCTGTCAAATAAATAAATCTTTTTTAAGATCTTATTTATTCATGAGAGACGCAGAGACACAGGCAGAGGGAGGAGCAGGCCCCATGCAGGGAGCTGATGTGGGACCTGATCCTGGGTCTTCAGGGTCATGACCTCAGCTGAAGGCAAACGCCCAACCAGTGAGCCACCCAGGCATCCCTGAAATAAATAAATCTTTAAGAAATAGTAAATATTTAAGCAAATAATTCTATTAACCTATCTTAAGGAAGCGTCATTCATGCCAAGACTCACACGCAAGAGTTGCACTGAGTCCTTACTCTAATCTGGCAAAAAGTCGAAGAGAACGTAAACGTTCAGTCAAGATAGTGCATGTTTCACGCACCCATTCAAGGTTTTCAAAGAGTTTTTACCGCGAAGTTTACGTTGGACGGAGACTCTCCGGGGACACGCACACAGTACACGCCGCGTATTCCTGTGGGCGTGGGTATAGCGCCAGGGGTAAAACCAAGGGCGCGTCCCAACAGGTCGGCAGCCGCCGATACTCAAGGACACAGCCCACGGGCTGCCGTTTCCCCGAAACGGTCTTTTTAAAGAGATTTACTTATTTGCGAGGGTCCGCGCCTGAGCGGAGAAGCCGAGACGCGGAGCTCCCGCTAAGGGGCGCCGGACCCCGGGACCCCGAGACGGGGACCCCGGGCCCAGGCAGCCGCTTCACCCACGGAGCCAGGCCCGCCCCGCCCCAGCTGCGTCCCGTCACCTTCGGCTCCGGGGTGTCCGCCTCCCAGGGGCTCCTCCGAACCCTGAGGTCAAAGGGAGGTGTACCCGGAGGCGGGGCCGCGGCCCAAGGGACACTGCGCGGATCTTAGCAAACATCACATTTATTTTGTGCAGTCACAAACACTGGGGCGCCCAACGAAACAAAGGGACCCCGCGGGCCGCGGGGGCGGGACGAACAGAAGGGGGGGCTGCTCTGGCAATGGCTGCCCCAGGAAAGGGCAGCAGGTGAGGCCCCTGCCCCGGCCCCTCGCGGGCTCAGCGGGTGGCCGGAGGCCCGAAGCGCTGCATGGTCCGCATCACCAGGGAAAGCTGGTCCAGAAAACTGATGATGGAGATTCGGAGGAGACGGGGGTTCGTAGCTCTCCAGCGGCTGGAAGCGCAGCGGACACGGCCTGTGGGACCTGGAGGCGCCGCCCCCCGCGCCCGGACACCCCCCGGGCGCCCCCGGCCCAGGCCCGCACCGCAGCCCGGTCCCCGGAAGAAGGCGGCACCCAGGCGGGGTATCCGCGAGTCCAGCGGCGCGCCCGTCCTGGGGACCCGTCCTGGGGACCCGCAGCCCGCTGCCCCTTCCCACACTTACACCGCCAGGACGCTGCCCCTCACGGTGAGCTGCTTCTCGACGGCCCCTCCGTGGGGCTCGGCGTCGGGGGCCAGGGACCCGCAGGCGATCTCTGCCTCCACGGCCGACGGGAAAGGCACGCAGAGGGCACTGGGGGCATCAGTCAAGGGACCTCCGGCACGACCTGGCGCCCCGGACCCTGCTCGGCCGCGACCCCTGCCCTGGGCCACCCCGCCCCCTCCTGCCCCTCCCCCCGCCACGCGATCGCCCCCCCCCCCACTTTCCCTCCTCCCCTCCCCCCACCCCTGCAGCCACCTCGTGGGCGTCCCGCTCGCAGCTCGGCCCCCCGCGCGGCCCCCCTGCGCTCCCACGTGCTGGGCTGGCTCCCTCCACCGCAGCCCCGACCCGGCCGCCCCGTCCGCCGCTCAGGCACCGCCCCCCCGTCCGCCCCTCAGGCACCGCCGCCCCCCGTCCGCCGCCCCCGGCCCGCTCGGGCAGGATACAACACGTAGGTGGGGCCGCCCGTCCTTCCAGCCGTGGCGGCGGCGTCTCCGCCGGGCCTAGGGGCGTGCCGGGGCCGCGTGACAGGCGGGGCTCTGCCGAGGGCAGCAGCAGTCGCCTCGCCCGCCCCGCCGGGAGAGCCGGGGCCGTCCGCGCCATCGTCCGCGCCTTCCACGCCGCCTCCCGCGCCTGCGTCTGCCGCCTGCATGGCCGCCGCGCCCCGCCTCCGACTCCGCCCCGAGCGCCGCGCCGCGCCGCCTGCCCGCCCTCCACGCGGCCGGCGACGGACTGAGGAGGCTCCCGGGCCCCGCCCCCGGCCCCGCCCCCGGCCCCGCCCCCGCCCCGCCCCGCGCCTGCGCACACCGGCCCGAGGGGCTGCGGGCGCGTGGCCGTTTCCCGCCAAACCGAGGCAGCGGGGGCGGCGGGGTCGCCGCGCTCCCTCCCGCAGCCCCGCCGCTCGCCGCTCGCCGCGGCCCCGGGGCGCCTGCCCTCCCCGCGGGGCTCGGGGCCCCTTGCCCCCCCGACCCCGTCCCCGTCCCCGTCCCTTCCTGGGGTGCAGTGCCCCCGGACAAGCGCTGTGCAGGGGGCTGGCAGGTGCCCCCCTGAGCGGTCGGAGGCCTTCTGGGGCTCCCCCCCCCCCCGGAGGCCCACGGTGACCTGCCAGCACGTTCAGGGCTCTGGGGTTTCTACGGACGCTCTACCCCCGACGGGGGCCCGAACCTCAGCGCCCCCAGGCCAAGGGTCACATGCGCCCCCCCCCCCCCCCCCCCGCCAGCTGCCTGCGCGCCCCTGCCCGGCAAAACGGCTGTGTAAAGGGACACGAAACGGCCCTGGCGGAGTGTTGCGTCCGTTTTCTGTGTTCCTCCTTGGGGAATCCGGACGGGGGACACGCAACGGACCTGTATCATCCTGCTGGATGGCCCCCCCACACAGCCTGGACGGCCACCGCTTCACCCCTCTCCATTGCAAGCCCCGAGTGGAAGCCACGATCTTTCCCTCAGTTCCTTCAACAGCTTCCTGACTGCTTTTCTACTATTTTTGCTCCTCTACAGCCTATTTTCTACGCAACAGAATTGCCTCTTAATTTTTTAAAAAGATTTTATTTATTTATTCATAGAGACAGAGAGAAAGAGAAGGGCAGAGACCCAGGCAGACGGAGAAGCAGGCCCCACGCAGGGAGCCCGACGTGGGACTCGATCCCGGGTCTCCAGGATCACACCCTGGGCTGCAGGTGGCGCTAAACCGCTGAGCCCCCGGGGCTGCCCTGCCTCTTAATTTTTGATATAAGTCACAGCACATTGCGTTCTTGTTTAACATCCTAAAATGATGTCCCATTACTCTTGGAATCACATCAAAACTCCTTGATGTCATTTAGAAAATCTCTCTGGGGGGCTGCCTGTGTGGCTCAGTTGGTTAAATGGTTTCAGCTCAGGTCATGATCTCAGAGTGGTGGGATCCAGCCCGGCGGAGGGCTCCACGCTCAGCAGAGAGTCGGCTTGCCATTCTGATTCTCTCTCCCCCTCCCCCGCCCCACCCCCTCTCAAAAACGAATCAGTAAATCTCCAAAAAACCCCAACTCTGTGTGACCTGAGTTCCCAGCTTGTCCATCCTCTACCCTCAGCTGTCTGCTCCCACATTTTCTATACCCCGTGTGGCCTTTTCTTTGCTCCTGACCAAGGGTGGCCTACCCCTCCCTCTTTGCATTTTGTCTTCTATTTGGAGGACTCTGTCCACAAACTTTCCCATAGCTGGCTCCTCCTTGTCATTAGGATCTTGACTCCAGTGTCGCCTTCAAGCAGACTCCCTGATGAGCAGGGAGCCCGACATAGGGCTAGATCCCAGGACCCTGGGATCACAACCCGAGCTGAAGGCAGACCTTAACTGACCAAGCCACCTAGGTGCCCCAATTCAGGTGACTTTTTAAAACATTTTTTTTTAAATTTATGATAGTCACACACAGAGAGAGAGGCAGAGACACAGGCCGAGGGAGAAGCAGGCTCCATGCACTGGGAGCCCGACGTGGGACTCGATCCCGAGTCTCCAGGATCGCGCCCTGGGCCAAAGGCAGGCGCCAAACTGCTGCGCCACCCAGGGATCCCTCAGGTGACTTTTAACTCATCTTTCTGCTTGTATATCCCTTCAGGGGCTATATTCTAAGGCCAAAAGAAGGCCTTCTGGGTCACCAATCTAATATATTATCCCCCGGTACCATTCAGTACATTTGCCCATTTCACTCTACTGCATAGCATTCATCATAATCTGAAATGATAACCTTGTTTTCTTCTTTATCGTTCATATATCTCTCTGGTTCCTTTTTTTGTTGTTCTATGCAGTATCTTTTTTTAAAGATTATTTATTTTAGGGAGAGAGAGCCCAAGCAGAGGGAGGTGTGGACACAGAGAAGCTGACTCCCTGCTGAGCGGGGAACCCCCACCCCAACGTGGGGCTGGATGTCAAGACCCTGAGATCAGGATCCGAGTGGAAATCAACAGTATCAAGAGGCAGATGCTTAACTGACTGAGCCACCTCAGCGCCCCCATGAGTGCAATTTCTGTGGTAGGTGGTTTGTTGTTTGTTTAATGAAAGACAGTCCTAAGTAAACATAAGGCATCACTGTCTGGACCCAGCAATCCTACATATAGGCAGCTACTTCACAAATATGGAACAGCATATGCACAAAATCACTCACTGTAACACAATTAGTCCTAGAAAACTAATGGACAAAATATACATGCCCATCCGCAGGGAACTGGTGAAATCAACTATGGGGCATTCATACAATAGTCCTAGGCAGCAGTAAAAAAAAAAAAAAAAAGAAGGAAAATCCCTAATGAAAAATTAAATGATTTCCAGGATATATTGTTGTGTAAAAAAAAAAAAAAGGCAAAGTGCAAAGGAAACAGACACACACTTATTAGAAACTTAAAAAAAGGAAAAAAGAAATTAAAAAAGGAAGGAGAAACCTGAAACTAATGCAAATAGTCACCTATAGGGGGTTAGGATAGGGTAGGATTTCTTGGATCACACCATTTTGTATAGTTTTGGTTTTGGACAGAAAGTACATTTGAAAGAGTTAAAAAAAATCAGGGATGTCTGGGTGGCTCAGTGGTTGAGCGTCTGCCTTCAGCTCAGGGTGTGACCCCTGGGTCCCGGGATTGAGTCCCACATCGGGCTCCCTGCATGGAGCCTGCTTCTCCCTCTGCCTGTGTCTCTGCCTCTCTGTGTGTGTCTTTCATGAATAAATAAATAAAATCTTATAAAAATCAAATGTGAAAATTGAATAAAACCAAAACCAAATGAAAACAAACAAAACAAAACAAATTAGCCTAACTGCATATTGAAATGATAATAAAACTACACAGAGAAAATAATTCAGGGATGCCTGGGTGGCTCAGCGGTTGAGCATCCGCCTTCAGATGAGGGTGGATTCATGAGAGACCTAGAGAGAGAGAGAGAGAGAGAGAGAGAGAGAGAGAGAGGCAGAGACACAGGCAGAGGGAGAAGCAGGCCCCACGCAGGGAGCCCGACGTGGGACTCGATCCCAGGACCCTGGGATCACAACCCGAGCTGAAGGCAGACCTTAACTGACCAAGCCACCAAGGTACCCCAATTCAGGTGACTTTTAACTCAGCTTTTTGCTTGTACATCCCTTCATGGGCTATATTCTAAGGACAAAAGAATTGACCTTATTCTTCATAGGTTTGCTGTTAGAAATGATGGTGATGAGGCTACAGCAAAGCTACTTGGGGTGTACTTCCAGGTAGACTATCTGGTGCATCAGATGAGAAATATATTGATGTTGTCAAGAACCAGAATTTTCACCATTGAAGGTGAGGAAGGATTGTGATATTGGGTTGGAATTGAGGATTGTGGTGTGAACTTCAAAAATATGTATTTCCTAGTTTTGTCTGGTAGAAGAGTCTAGAAGCAGCAACACTTCGGTAGCAATGAACACACCTTACACCCAAACCTTGGCTTCTCAGTACCATCCTCTAGTAAAAGGAACCAGAGTTTCTTGGAGAAATGGCTGATGGCAGAGCCGGGGCAGGAGAAAATACAAGATAAGCCCGGAGCACTTTGCAGTGCCAAAAAGTAACTTTCTTACTTTAAAAAAAAAATGTTTTTTTGGCTTAAAACCCAAAAGGATGAGGCATGGCAAAGGACACAGGAACCGGGATCCCTGGGTGGTGCAGTGGTTTGGTGCCTGCCTTTGGCCCAGGGCGCGATCCTGGAGACCCGGGATCGAATCCCACGTCGGGCTCCCGGTGCATGGAGCCTGCTTCTCCCTCTGCCTATGTCTCTGCCTCTCTCTCTCTGTGACTATCATAAAAAAAAAAAAAAAAAAAGGGACACAGGAACCAAGTAGGAAGAACCACACCTAGAACAATGTGATCATCCGAAAGAATATTAGATCTTTCAAGGAGGAGTGTGACTGGGAAGGGGGCGCCAGGGAAGGTGCTGGAGTGCTGGCGATGCTCTATATTTTGATCCGGGTGGGACAGAAAATGGGTGTATTTACTTTAAATTCCATTGAGCTGTACACTCATGATTAATGCACTATAGTCCAATAAAATTGCCCCCCAAACCAATATTTTTAGATTCTAAGGTTTTTTTTAAAGATTTTATTTATTTATTTGAGAGAGAGAGAATGAGTGGGCACAAGCATCAGGGTAAGGGGCAGAGGGAAATGAAGAAACAGACCGCCTGGCTGAGCAGGGAGCCGGACGTGGGGCTCGATCCCAGGACCCAGAGACCATGACCCGAGCCGAAGGCAGATGCTCAACTGGCTGAGCCACCCAGGTGCCCCCTAAGTTGTCGAATAAAGAAACATAAATAAATAAATAAATAAATAAATAAATAAATAAATAAATAAATAAATAAATAAATAAATAAAAAGGGGGATCCCTGGGTGGCGCAGCGGTTTGGCGCCTGCCTTTGGCCCGGGCCGTGATCCTGGAGCCCCGGGATCGAGTCCCACGTCGGGCTCCCTGCTTGGGGCCTCCTTCTCCCTCTGCCTGTGTCTCTGCCTCTCTCTCAATCTCTGTGTGTCTTTCATGGATAAATAAATAAAATATTTAAAAAAATAAAAAAGGAAACCTGATGCACCCACCATGATAATGAAGAAAAGAGAGCAGGGAAAGAGGAAAGTTCTTGAAAGAGAAATGCTGCCCACTGATAATCACAGGAAGCAAGCAAGCATCAGCAAGCCCCCCTCGTGGAGCCGTCGGGGCGATTCATCCTTGCGTGGGAAAACCACTAGACTGAGGTTGTTGGGGACTAAGAGAGTCCCCCACAGATGGCCTCAGGGCATTACCCCAGACTGACTACTTGTGCTTTAGGAAAGAAAAACGCAACTTTGCGAGGCGCGACAGACAGGGTCTTGACCATGTGACCAATGTGAGCCTCCCCAGCAGGCCTGACCCCAGTGCCTCTTGGAGGTGCTGGAGCGGGGAGGGCAAAGGACCCAGCAGCTTGTCAGAGCGCTTAGGCTGAATCTAACGAGGAAGGAATCAGGCAAATCTAGACTCTGGAACATTCTACAAGGAAAGCCCTTTGGACTCTTTCAAAAATATTGTTGCTTGATTGCTTATGGAGAAGGGACAGTTTTTTTTAAAGATTTTATTTATTCATGAGAGACACAGAGAGAGAGAGAGAGAGAGGCAGGGACACAGGCGAGGGAGAAGCAGGCCCATGCAGGGAGCCCGACGTGGGACTAGATCCTGGGACCCCAGGATCCTGCTCTGGGCTGAAGGCAGGTGCCAAACCGCTGAGCCACCCACAGATCCCCCGAAAAGGGAGAGTTTTGAGAGACAACGGTGGTCTCCTGCTTCCTGTTGGGAAGTCTGGCTGTGCGCTATTGCCATCCGCTGAGGCAGGCTGTGGGGCCAACGTGCTCGCTGAGGGGCTGCCGTAAGGGCACCGGGGAGGGCCCTGCGTCTCCCGGGGCCCGTGTTGCCAGCACTTGGGCCATGCTGGGTGCTCAGGAACGAGTACTGAAGGGATGGAGGAGGTGTCGGCCAGAGGGCCAGGAGCTGCCTCACCCTACAGATGCGGTGTGGAGCTCGGCAGAGGGGGTGACCCACAGAAATGGGAACGGGGGTACGCAAGCTCCCGTGGGGAGTGACACAGAGAGGAGTGGTCTGGGGACAGGGCCCTGGAGCCCCCCACATTAAGAGGTCGGGTGTATGGGGGGAGGAAACCAGCAAAGGAGCAGAGGAGGACTGAACCCCGAAGGGGCGTGCAGACAGGGCGGCTCCCCGGGAGCCGGGAGGTGGGCAAGGCTGGCTGTCTGGGGCTGGTCACAGGGTCAGATCTAGTCCCAGGAGCGCCCGGCCCAGCTGAGCTGCACCCCTGTTGGACCTCAGAGCTGGCGAGGCCCAGGACTTTAGCCAGGCCTGCGCAGGAGGCCTGAAGGCGCCAGCAAATTGTGGGGACCGCCCAGTTGCTGGGGTACCTCCAACTCCGCGAGCCCCACCCCGGAGCAAAGGCCGCCGTCCTGAATCTGCCCCTAGTCCCGTGTGCCCCCTGGGAAAGGGCCCCACAGACATCGGAGCCCGGTGCCAGAGCATTTCCGTCTGAGAGGCCCCTCGAGCTGGGCCCCTCAGGGCTCCTGTGCTCCCCTGGTGTCATGTCACCGCAGGACGACACCGGCGCCCCCACCGCGCCCCAACCTGGGGGCAGGCAGCGGGCCTCGGGCCGGCCGCAGTGGCCAGGGTACAAGCCCAGCGGGCGGCCGCTTCCCTCCTCCTGGGCGGACGCAGCGGAGCCTGCAGGTGCGCACGGGCGAGGCAGGGGCTTCGCAGGGGTTCAGCAGGACTCCCCGGCTCCTCTCCTGACAGCACAGGGCCCTGCCCCCCGCGCCTCCCACTCCCAGCCCCGCAGCACCCCCCCCCCCGCCCTCCCTCCCCAGCCTTCCTGTCCGGCCCAGCCACAGCTACCCGCCTCTGTGCAGACAAGCTTCCAGAACGTGGGTCCCGGGTCACTGTCACCACCTCCTCCCCTCCGCACCCTGCCGCCACCTCTTGCTCCCCAACATCAGCAACGACCTTCTTGTTATCAACGCCTTTTGGCAGTACCAGACACCCGCCCCCTTCTGGAGGGGTGCTCTTGGCTTCTCATACGGGGCTCCCCTGTGGCCTAGTGTCAGGAAGCTCCTTGCCTTCTACCGTGTCCCCAGCAGGCAAACTGCCTCCAGGCCCAGTCCTCTCTTCTCTTTCCTGCACTCCCGGGGAAGCCACCTCATCCGCCCTCAGAGATTCTGGGACATCCCGTGCCCACCCAAGTCCTGATGGTCACTGTAGAGGCTGCACAGCGCTCTGGAACTGGCCGGGCCGGGGGCCCAGTCAGCTCTCCCATCAGGCTCCCAGCACACCCTGAACACCCCACTCCTGTCTCCACGTCCGTCCTCACCTCCACGTCCAAGTGGCCCGTGGATGGCTCCTCATCACCAGAGGGTTCTTGTCACTCGTGGGCCAGGAGGCGCTGGCACAAGGGACTCGACGACCGTGTCTAGGGCCTGTCGGATGCCCATCTGTGTCACTCCCCTGCAGCTAACGGTTGCTGCCTGGGGTCGCCACTGGGTCCTGGCTTTTGCAGAGAATCGCCCTCTCCTCCCTCCCGCCCACCACCCACCGCAGCCGTGGCCAAAGTGACTGGAGCATGAGCTGATTCCGACCAGTAAAAGGCCAGCGGTTATTTGCTGGGGCATCAGAGGAAGGAGCCACACTCCAGGACGGGAGGCCTAACCTTGCTGGCTGTGACCCAGGGAAACTGCAAAGAGCCATCTTTTGATCCTGAGGCAGCGGCCCGGGACGGAGGGGACACTTCCGAGCGCCACGGGAGGTAGGAAGAGACTGGGTATTTGGTGAAATGGTCCTTCTGCTGCCAAGACCCCGGGACTTCTCAGTTTTGTAAACCAATGTTTCCTTTATTGTTTAAACCAATGTCTTTCATGGTCCGACCAACTATTGGAAACCGAAAGCTGCCTGGCTAACAAAGTTCCTTTTGGATCGGAGTCAGTCTCACATTCACCTTCAGTGGGATTCAGAATTGGAGCAACAAAAATTCTCCGGACTCAAAATAAAACGAGTGCACGGGCGAGCGTCATGTACATTGGCACACACATCAGCTCCCGGGCGCGGGGGCCGAGCACTGCGTTCCCCTGTTCACAGTCTTCTGCCCACGAGGCCCAGGCGGGAGGGCAGCCCGAGGTGTCCCCCGCCAGGGAGTAGGCTCCTAGATGACCTCTAGTGCCCACGCGCCAGGCGAGGTGGGAGGATCGGTGCTGGCAGCCCATGCCCCCCGCCCCAGCACTCTGACGCCTCCTCTCAGGCCGTGAAGGGTGTGCGGCGTGAAAGGCTGGTATCCATGTGGCAGGGGAAGGGCCCACTTCCACACTGTGGGTGAACGCAGGGTGTGGGGGCCCGGCCAAGGCTGAGCGACCTCGACTCAGTCACCTGTCATCCCTAAGAGGTGAGAAATGCCCACGCCCAGAGGGACACAAGCAGGCGGAGTACCCAAAGAGCTGTGACACGAAGGGCCAGGAATCGCCCTCTGGGCCATGCTTGCTTGGCCATTCATCGGGTTTTGGCCTGTGTGCTTATGGATCACAGGGGACGGGTGCTGCAGACTTGTCACCCGGGCTGGGTAAGGATGAAGGAAATGGGAGGTTTCAAGAGTCATCCCCACTGTGCAGAGTGAACCAGGGACCAACGTGGCACCAGGAATTGCCTAAGGTCATACTGCAGAGGTCCCTGACCCCTCAACCTGCTTTCCCTTGTCAAGTGCACACTGGCCGCAGCAGCCGGGAGAGGGGGCCCAGGGTTTGGCTGTCACTTGGCATCCACCAATGCCAAACCTGTCAGAGGTCGGGTGACAGGACTGGGCAGCAGGGCCCAGCTGCTTCCCCTTTCAGGCCTGAAGAGGAGGTGCTGGAGGGCTGATTCTCAGTGCGCTAAACATGATATGCCAAAGGCCGTCTCCTGGAACCCGACCAAACAGCCCCCTTTTTCCTTTGCATCCTGAGGCATTTCTAGAAGCTGACTGCACTCAGATGCTGGCTCCCCCACCTCACTGCTGGGTACCTCGTTGTCTAAGCTTTTGCGGGAGGCATGGGAGCAAACCCACGTCAAATGCTCTGAGCTGTACCTGGCACCTAGCAAGAACCAGGTATGGGTACCCAGGTACCTGCCATTACTATTATTATTATTATTATTATTATTATTATGAGTCAAATTGCAACAAGAGAACACATTTAATGCTACATGCAGCTTGCAGCCTGGCCAGGCTCCTCCCCACGCTCTGAGGATCTTATTTGGAGAACCCCTTCTCCATAGCTTCAGTCACTTCAGGGTGCAGAAAGCGGCTCGCCAAGCGTTCGATGTCATCCAGCGTCAGGCGATTCAGGGACCTCTCATAATCCTGCGGACAGAAGGCCAGAAGGACTCAGGGGGGTGCAGCTGGGGGTGCACTCTGCCGGAGGCAGGGGATGGGCGCGGCTGGGCGGGGATGCCCCCGGCTACCCTTCTCACCCTCTGTAGCTGGTCGAGGACTCTGCTGGCATCCGCCGCACTGAAGTGGCGGGCCAGGACTTTGGAGACCAGCTGCCAGGCTGGGGCGGCTGGAGGCGGCGCCTCGGCGAGTCTGCGGGCAGCGCTTTCTTCCAGTAACACCTTCTCCAGAGGTTTGACCACTAGGTTCAGCTTGGAATTGGGCCCCACGCTGTAATCCGAGAGTCTTTTCCCATCTGCCAAAGAAAGACCGATGGAGGCGTTCCCCGCGGCGGGGTCTGCGGCGGCCGTCCGCGGAGGCTTCGGTCAGCGCCCCGAGGGCGGAGCGGCCAGCGCCCCATCCATCACCCGGCCCAGGCACCCCGTCCCCCGAAAAGCTGCGGGGCTCCCTGGGCGGCTCCGCTTCCCGGGTACCTGCCAGGGCCTTGCCCTTGAACAGCAGCCGCTGCTGGCGCACGGGGACGTTGAGTTTCTCGGAGACCAGGTGCTTCAGCGTGGACACGGGCTCGTCCTCCGACACCTGGCCGGGCCGAGGGTACGAGGCGGGGGTTGAGTCCGCGGCCCCCCCCCGCGAGGGCGGCTCTCCCGGCCTCCCCCTCCCCGGCCCGGCCCGGCCCGGCCCCGCGCCCGCCGGTGGGGAGTGCGCAGGCCGGCGGGGCGGCGGGGGCCCGGCGACGCTACCTGCAGGCTGCACTCGCGGCCCTGGAGCGCTTTCACTGTCAGCTGCATGGCGTCCACTGCGGCGGGCGCGCACCCCAACCGCCCCCCGCTGCGCGCCGCCGCCCCGGGCGCGCGCCGGAACCGCCCGCCGCCGCCGGAAGCAGCGCGAGGGGCGCGCCCGGCCCCGCCCCTCGGCCCCGCCCCCGGCCCGGCCCCGCCCCCGGCCCGGCCCCGCCCCGCCCCGCCCGCCCGCCGGCTGCCGCGGAGGAGTCACCTTGGAGCCCGCGTCGCCGACGCCCGGGGCCCCCGGGGCCGCCCGCCGCGGGAGGGGCGGGGAGCGAGCCGGGCCAGGTTGGTCGCTCGGGAGTCCGCATGATGGCCCGGCCCCGCCAAGCCAAGCCCGCTCACTGCCCCCGCGGGATCGACGGAGCCGCCCTGCCCCTGCCCTCCTCGTCCCACGCCCATTCTAGAAGGGCAGGACAGCGGATGCATGGGGACGGGGGGCTGAGACACTGTGGTGCAGAGGTTGCCAGGCCTGCACCCCAGTCCTCCACGCCGGCCCGCGCCTTCCCACCCCACCCCCAGGCCCCAGAGGGCAAAGACTGCAAGGCACCACAGCTTGCTTCTCTCTTTTATTGAAATATATTTTCTGAGCAGTGCCCACCTACCTAACTCAGCATGGCCTCTTTGGCACTGAAAGCTGGAGAATAAAAAACGAGTAAAAAAAATAAGCCTGGATTTTTTCGTTTTTTCTGAGTGCATAGTGCATGAGAGCTGAAGGCCTTTGGTACACAAGAACTGTGGGGACAGTGGCTGGAGGCTGGGGGGCGAGGGGTGGTGAAAGCTCGACCCAGCGGCCTCAGGGGACTGAGCACAGGCTGCTGTAGATGAAGTGGCCAATCACCAAGGCCAGCATCTCCGAGGTGCCGCTCAGTGCTACAATGAAGGGGGCCTGGGAGGCGTAGTCTGCTTGAAGGCGCCGGAGGGACAACTGCAGCATGGCCAAGGCCAGCAGGCTGTTCTGCACCCCTACCTCAATGCTCACCGTCCGCCGCTGGGCCACTGGCAGCTTCAGGCAGGTGGCCAGACAGTAGCCCACCAGGAGGCCAACCAGGGGCACTGTGAGGCCCACCAGTACGATGGGCAGCCTGACGCCAGCCAGGATGAAGACCCCCATGCGGTAGGCCAGGAAGAGGCCACCCAGGAGAAGCACAAAGCTGAAGGGCTTGATGACCTGCAGCAGCAACTGGGAGAACTTGGGGAGCTTGGACTTGATCACCACGCCTGCTGCTATGGGGATAGCGATGAACAGCAGGGTCCCCAGGATCTTGGAGATGGGCACGTGGAGGGTTTCGTGGATGCTGAGCAGATGGCTGTAGATGGCGGAGGACAACGGCAGGAAGCCGGTGGCAGCCACTGTTGAGATGAAAGTCATGGAGATGGCCAGGGTGACGTCCCCTCCAAGGAGGAGGCTGAAGAGGTAGCTCCCCCCGCCGCCGGGCGACGAGCAGGTGATGATGAGGCCTAGAGCCAGGGCCTTGGGCAGCATGAAGACCTTGGCCATCAGGAAAGCATAGAAGGGCATGACCAGGAACTGGCCCAGGAGGCCCAGCAGCATAGGCTGGGGGCTCTGCAGGAGCCCCTTCAGAACCTCGAGTTCTACTTTGCACCCAAATGAACACTTGTTGACAAAGATAAGAGGCAGGAGCAAGTAGAGTATTGGGTTCTCCGAGAAGTGGACCATGTCAGTGCCAAGGGCGGTAGGGGTGTCTTCGGCAGGTGACACCTTGATGCAGAAATCTCTCCGTTCCTCAATTAGCACGGGCGGAGTCTCACGGGGGTCCATGAGCTGGATGTGGAGTGGGGCTAGCCCAGGCAGGCCTGAGTGGATGCTCACCACAAAGCCGCCCCCACCGCCCCAGGTTATGGCACTCACGTTCTTGATGGTCAGCACCTCTGTGTCCAAGGAGGTGACCTTCAGCACCGGCCTGGGCCCTGTCCTGTTGCCCTGGCCCGGGTACTGGCTGGAGATCACGATGATGCCCTCGCTCTCCTCTGGGAACTCAAACTCCAGCACAGAGCCGTCCCCAATGCTCAAGTATCGGCCCCCTGGCAGTGGCACCGTCTGGCTCACAGCTGTGCTGAGGTTGGCACTGGCTGTTCCCCGGGCCCCCAAAGGCAGGCTGACAAGCAGCAAGGAAGCCCTGAGCAGGCCTAGGGGGCCTGGGCAACCTCCCCCGACTCCCAGTCCAGGCCACCACCGACAGCTGCCCCTGCCCCTCCTGAACACCATGGCTCCTCCCAGAGGACCGTGTGTCCAGGCCCTCTGTGGCTCAGGAGAGCAGCCCTGCTGGTGCTGTCCGGTTGCCCAGAGAAGGGTCCATGGGCTGGGCTTGGCCCTGGGCTGTGTTCTCAGATGGCAGAGCTCTTCCTGAGGAGAGAAGGGACACAGAAAAGTGGCTGGTAAGGGTGAGCACCTGTTGAATGCAGAAGCAATGGGATCCGCAAGCCCATGGCTGGGAGCCCCAGCAGAGCCCGTCGGCCTCCCAGCAGAGCCCCTTGCCCCAAAGCTGGGAACAGAAAGGCAGTGCCTAGTGCTGGCCCTTGAGAGCCATTTGGCTGTCCCCTATCTCAGCACATCCTCCTCGTTTCCCATTCCTGACCCGGAGGGGCCGCGGGCAGGCCGGACCTCCAGGTCAGGCCACTGGCACCTGCCCCTCTCCCTGTCCTTTTCCAGCATAGCCAACAGGCACCAGTGTTCTGATACCGAGAGACTGAGGAGATCAATCTTTCCAGTCCTGTCACCACTAGCCTGCCCCCCACGGGCTCTGAGGGAAGGACACAGAAGGGCCACGGTGACACTGCAGCCATGATGACATCTCTGAAAGGCTGCATGGGAATGGCAAAGAGACAAGCCTGCTGAGAGCTGGGTGCTGAGGGCCGCTGACACCCTGGCTTGGGCCTGCTGTGAGAGGCCAGCAGGGCGTTTGGGTGTCCTCGGCCAGGCAGAAGGCAGCTGGCAAGGTAGTGTGGGCAGCGGGTAACCATCCGGCCGGAGGCCTCGGGGGCTGACCTGTAGCACCGCCATGCAGTGGTGAATGGTGCTGCTGTGGCTACCTGGCCTCCCCCGCCTGCTGACAGTGTGAGGTAGGGGTCCTGGGCGGGGAGCAGGTCCTCTCTCCCCAGGGAAACTGCTCGAAGGGGAAGTGGGAGGTGGTTCAGATGGGACCATGTGTTTGCTGCGTGCTTTTCTTCCTCCTGTCCGAGCTCTGCCTCCCCTGGCAGCCCCTGGAATGTGAGCTTCTAGAAGCACTGTGTCACATGTGAGAGGCTCTGCTTGGGGTCCAGGGGCTCCTCCCCATGCTCACATGTGGCTCTACCAGAGCCCAGAACTTCCGGTGGGACCATGAGTGTTTGTGGTGTGGGGAGGGTGCCTCAGAGGTTCGTCCGCTTCCACTTGTCAATCTGGGCAGCCACCGTCAGCTGCTGGGCCTGGGGCCACCAGGACGGGGACACAGCAGTTTGTCATCGCCACTGTTGGCTGCCGCACAGTGCTTGTCTGCAGTGTCCCAGTGCTGGAGGAGGCCCTTGCCTCTCCGGATCCTATCAGTCTTTGGTCCTGTCCGCCTCACGTGAGACTGGAGGGCAGGGGAAGTAGGGGGTGGAGGGCAGGTCAAGCCATAAGCTCAGCCCTGGGAAAGTTCTCTCACGCCCGCATGCCGTGGCCTCTGCTGGTTTGGAGTTCGGGTCACTTACCCGGGAGGCCTTGGTCCAGCTTTGCATCCCACCGCTGAAGAGGGAGGCAGGAAAACCAGAGGGAGTATGAGAAGCAAAGCGGAGGGGAGTCACAGGGAAAAGATGACAGCGGCCGGGCCTGAAGCCGCCGGGGTGGTGAGAACCAGTTCAGAAGGGAGAGGAGGCTAGGGGCCATCCACCCTGTCCTTGCAGTACGGCTGGCGGCTTTGAGTCACTGCCAGAGGGTTCTGGCCCAGATCCCACACCGGTTCTGCTTCGGGGGCTGGAAGAGTCTGAGCCGATCCGCCCCCAGGCAAGGGAGGGAACCCCGGGCCGGCCGCTTTCGGCAGCGCGGCCGCGCGTTCGCGGTTAGGGCAGCGGGCATGCCGGCCCCGGGGCTCCTCCCCGCCCGGGAGTCCGGAAGTTGCCGGGCTGGGCACGGGGCCGGGGCGCGAACCGAGGAGGGAGGGAGCGCCGCACCGCCGCCGCCGGGCTCGTGCTGCCGTCCTGCGGTCGCGGGCGGGCGGGCGGCCCCCGAGGTCCCCGGATCGCGCTCGGGGCCCTCACGCCACTTCCCAGGCCCCGCGGCCGCGCCCGTCCCCGGCCGGGCCCCGCCGCCCGGGCAGGCGAGCACGGCGCCGGGCCGGGGCCGGAGGCCGCCTTCCGCCCGCCCTTTCCGGCCCCACGCTCTCACCTGCCGCCTAGGCCCGGGAGCTCGGCGCCGCGGCCAGCGCCTGCCCGGCCGGCGGACGCCTGCGAGCTGGGCCGCCGGGGCCCCGCCCCGCCCCGCCCCGGGGCCCCGCCCCGTCCCCCGCCGAGGCCCCGCCCCGCCGAGGCCCCGCCCCCCGCGGGAGCCGCCTCACCTCTCGCCGCGGGGGCCGGTCCCGAGCGGATGTGACGGCTGCGGGAGCGGAGCGTCGGGGACCCGGAGCTCGATGCCTTCCGGGTCGGGGGGCGGGGGCGGCTCCCCTCGCGCGGCGGGGCGTTCCGGGGCGCGGCGCCGGTCGTGCGCGCTCTGCGGCCGCGGGACGGTGCGGGCAGCGGCTGAGCCGTCAGCAGGGCCGGGGGCCCGGGCTCGGGCTCCGCCTCGGTCCACGTTCCTTCGCTCCGGCCTTGACCGAGGGTCTCCTTCCACACCGGGGCACACGGGTGGGCGTGTGCGCCTTTCCCAAGTGGCGCCGCTCGCACGGGATGCAGGCCTCCCGGAAAGGGGTGCGAACGGATGGCACGAGCTGTGCACACAGGCGCTGGGGGTGTGGACGGGACACGGGGAGACAATAAGCGACGGCTCGGTGTAAGGGGACGGGCATGTCCCGACCGTTCGGCCGCAGGGCAGGTGCCCGCAGTGCGCCCGCGGGGACGGTGGCCGCCCGCTGCTCGGCAAAACCCTGTCCCGGCTGCAACGGGGACTCGTGGTCCTGAGTCACAGGCACTGGCCCGCGGGAGGGGCTGAAGACGCCTCCCTGCGACCGAAAATGAAACAAATTAGCACGTGCAGCGTACTTCACTTTTCAGACACATAATAACTAATAAAAGCCTATTAGATGAACCTTAGATATATTTTGCTTAAAAAAAATGGTTTTATGGGGGATCCCTGGGTGGCTCAGCGGTTCAGCACCTGCCTTCAGCCCTGGGCATGATCCTGGGGTCCCGGGATCGAGTCCTGCGTCAGAGCCTGCTTCTCCCTCTGCCTGTGTCTCTGCCTCTCTCACTCTATCATGAATAAATAAAGTCTTAAAAAATTGTTTTATGAAGTTCACAGGAATGCGTGCATGTCATACATAAGCACACAGACACGCAGCGGGGGAGTATGTGCAAGATGCTGATTGATGTCGGTGATGAAACCGAGTCAAGGCCCTAGTTCTAGGCTCTTCTGTAGCCTCAGAGGGCAGGTAAGGCATAAGCCATCAGTGTGTGTGGACTCTGGGCCTCAGAACATCCCCCTTACTACCCCTGCCAAATGACATTGGGGGGGGGTCGGAAGCAGCCTGGCATGGGCGAGAGGCCTGCGTTGGGCACAGCACAGCAAGGAACAGTGCGGTTTGCAAAAGAGCAGTGCGGGTGTGGCTGCGTGAGGACCAGCTACTAGCGGCCACGTGGAGAGGGGAATGGGTCACCCGGAAGAGCTGGGGAAGGCAACCCTAAAAAATTGGCCCTGGACAAACTTCTGTTGTAATCAGCTAAATGGAAACTGGTGCCAGGGGTCAAAGGGAGCAAATGTACTTAGGAGGCTGCTCCCCGTTACTGCCAATCACCTCTGCCCTCCCTGAAAAGCCACACTGGGCTGCTGAGGTGTCTGGCATGCAGGAATTTCGGGGGCCCCTTCAGGAAAAAAAAAAAGGACGGTGAAAATTAAAGGGAAGAGAATGTTCCTAGTTGGTTTAGGGGACTGATCATTTACCCCGGAGGAGGAGGAAGGGCTCTACAAATCAGTCAAGGATTCCCACTTCCAGAAGAAAAGTCATCTGGACAGAGGGAACATAGAGAACAGATGATGGTGACAGCCTGAACAGAGACACAGTTCAGAAGGCCGACCTGCCACTGGACCGCGGAATAGGGACACAGTGGTGACCCTGGGACGTACGCTGACCTCCTGGTCTCCAGGACTTCTACGTGATAATCGGCACACGGAGGGCAGGTTCTATACGAGGGTAAGTATGGCACACATTGGGTATTGACTGAGAAGGAGTGACAACTGTCATTTTGGCCTGCCCAGCATCAAGTGACAGCACCTCAATTTTGGTGGCAGGAACCGACCCTCCTCCACACTCAGTACACAAGCTTTGCCTGTGGATCACCCCGCACAGGCCTTGGGGTGGGCACACACCTGGGGTAGCCAGTCAGAGCCAGCCACGCCGATACAAGGATCGGCCCAGATGCAGTTGGACCAACGAGACTCCGTTCCCAGGGCCCTGTACGAGGACTGTCGCGAAGGTGGGGGCTCTTTCTTCGCTGAATTATTGCTCCCCCTCTGTGGGGGAGACAGCATGCTAGAAATGAAGCGAATACAGGCAAAAGTAGAGCCAAGAAATGGAGAAAGCCCATGTCCTGATAATGTAACTGGGGCTAGAATCACTGGGGAGCATTGGGGTCCCCTATGGGAACGCTGAGGGCCCCCTCCTCTGTCATTAC
Source organism: Canis lupus familiaris (assembly GCF_011100685.1). Classification (NCBI taxonomy): domain Eukaryota; kingdom Metazoa; phylum Chordata; class Mammalia; order Carnivora; family Canidae; genus Canis; species Canis lupus. The sequence continues at coordinate 123,390,803 of NC_049260.1, forward strand.
TTATTTTTGCTTAAGTCAGTTGGAGTTGGGATCCTGGCATCCATGACCAAAGGTGACAGAACTCATAGAGGGGGTGTGTGTGGGGGGGTGGGGTGGGGTAGGGGCACCTCCCTGGTGGATGGGGACGCAGGACAAAGCTTTATTTCTGCTGGGAAGGTCGGGCAGCCCGCGCCACACCACCACCGGCTTCCTAGCCCGGCTTGGGCCGAGTGGACCATAGAGCTGGCTTGCTGTTTCCATGTGTGTGACTGTGGCGACTCCCGGTGAGGGCACAGCCCCCCGAGGAATTAGGGACCGTCAGTGGGGCTCCCTCTTTCACTCCCAGTATGTAACCCAGTCCAGAGCCGGCCCGTGGTGGAGGTTTGGGGAAGGCCGGGCGACGGTAGCAGTAGTGTGAGAGGCACAGTGGAGCCCCCGCCTCCCAGCCTCGCAGTGTGGACTTTCAGTGAGGTTCTGTTTCACTGGGGACAGGCTACCAACCTTGGGGAACCCCACTTACTGGCTTCTAACCTTCCGGTCCCAGGGAAATTCTTTTGAACCCACCAGTGACTTTGATCTGTCCCATAAATGGGGATGGGGAGAGGCCTTTCCTGCTAGGGTCATCCTGAGGCCAGGGGAGGGAATGTGTGACGGGAATGACAGTGGCAGCATTAAGGTGAGAGGTGCCGTGGGGGGTGCAGATGGAACAGGGGCCACATGGTGGTCTCTGTGGCCCAGTAGGTACTGTTGTAACTTCGGGGGACGCTCGAAATGTTCTATAATAAAAGGTTTAAAAGGGAATACACGTAGGATTCCGCAGTCGTAGACACATGTCATTAACCATTTGTCAAACCCACGGACTGCGTAATGCCAGGAGGGGACTCGAATATCAACTCAAGTCTGGGTGATGACAATGTGTCGGTGTAGGCTGGGGACGTGGGACCTCTGCACTTTTTGCTCAACTTTCCGTGAACCTAAAACTGCTCTAAGAAAGTCTATAGGTAATGAATGTGCATAAAGCCCTCGGGTCGGGGTGAGGCTGGGACTTGACCTCTACGACCACCAGCTCCTGGGCAAGCACCTGGGCCTTCCTCGTGCCTCCGCGTCCCTGACCTCTGGGGGCCCGGCGTCATGCCTGCAGCCTCTCCTCCCGGCCTGGCCCTGGGCCTCTCACTCCTCCTCGGCTTCCCCCCTCGATACTCTCCTTTCTTGACACTTCGTTCACACGCTGGCAGCACTGGACTCCCCACATCGAGGGACTTCCAAGTGGCTGCCTCCTTTTTCTGACCGCAGGCCGGCCCTCTGCCCCTGGATGTGCCTCTCCTGCAGCCTGGTTTCTTGCTGCTTCCCACTTCATGAAGCGAAACAGCCAGAATCTTCAAGAAATGCCAAGAAGCTCGTATCACTTGAGCTTGGGAGCCCTGATCTCCTGATCTCTAAGGCGTCGGAAGCCAAGTGTTGCAGGTAGACCCCCGAGCTCTTGGGGAGGCTGTGGGGAGCGGGGGAGCACCCGGGTCGGTGGGAATCCTCACCCCTGTCTCCGCCGGCCTTGGAGGTGTCTGAGGGAGTTGGTGGGTCTCCTGCATCCCTGGAGGGCAAAGGCCTCTCTCCCGGGCAAGGCCATGGGAATGCCAGCTGGGGAGTGTCCCCGTGCCCGTCCGTGGCAGGAGCCCTGCAAACGATGGCTGTGGGAGCAGGTCCGCCAAGCCTCCAGGAAATGTCCCGCCCCGCCAGGACAACGCCACCCCGCTCCCCACTGAACGCACTTGACTCCATTGGGGCCACTCATTTATTAAGAGGTCATCTAGAAGGCGGGCCCCCTGGCAAACTGCAGGAACCGTCGTCTGCTGCGCTAAGGATGGTGATGAGGCTCACTGCTGGCGCCGAGGCCCCTCCGTGCGGAGCCAGGCAGGAGCCGGGCAGGAGCAGGCAGGAGCAGGCAGGAGCCAGGCAGTCGGCCGGCTTCCCGACGCGGCCACCGGGTGTGGCGCATCGGAAGGAATCACACTGGAAACAGGATCAGCCCAAAGAGCAGCGGGTGGCTCTGGGATGGAGAGATTCTGGAGGATGTCCCAACCTGCCGCAGAGCCACTACCACGTCTGTGCAGCGTGGCGGGCGAGCACCCCGGGCCCCGGTGCGTGGCTGCGGGGGCTTGGGATCAGGTTAGGGCTCCCCCCGGGGAAGCAGCTTTGGACAAAGGAGATGGGTACCCGGCTTCCCCTGGCAAAGTGAGCCGGGGCTGGCCCCTGCAGCCCTCAGCACCTGTCACACTTGGTCCCCGGTCACTGCCTCGAAGCCCCGATGTGGTGGAGCAGGACGGTGCTCCCGGCTGGGCGTGGGCTCAGGCCTCAGCCGTGCACTGGCCCTGGCACACGCAGCCTCCCTCAGCCTGGTCCTCGCGCTCGGCCAGCTAGCCGGCCACGGTCCTCCTCGGGATGCAGCCTCCCATCTCCAGCGCCTCGGGCCATCCTTCATACTTATTGGTGTGCTTACTGTTCTTCACGTGCTGTGGGGTTTGGGGAGCGGAAGTCATGGCCTCAGCCCTCGGGTGTGCGGGACGGACAGAACTGTCAGTGCCCTTGCGCTGCTGTCACGCAAGCCTGCGGGCCCGGGGCACTCACCCTGTCTGCCCCAGCACCCAGTTTTCTCATCCGCACAACAGCGATCGCCGCACAGGCCTGTGTCCCTCACGGGTGGAGTGTGAGCACGGCACACACCGGGAAGGTAAGGAGGGACCGCGTACGTTCCTGCCCTACTTGGCCCTCAGGGAGCGCTAGAAGCTTCAGGGAGAACCAAGCCAGAGGGAGCATTTATTCTCAGGGTGCTGAGTTGCTCTTTGTGACAGAGCACAAAAAACGCCTTCCAGAAAGCACTGGAACAGCCTATTTGCCTGGTTCGGCTGTGGGGGGTGGGGCTGAGGGGGCAGCATGGCTGTCACCAGGCTAGGAGGCTCCCAAGCATGAGGATGGTGCCTGGGGCTCCCCAGCCCCTCACATGGGGCTTGACAAGTGTGGCTCCGGAGGAGCAGTGGACGAGAGGGCAGCAGGGGCTGGTGAGAGAAGGAAGTGCAGTGTGAATCGGGGCACTGGGTGGCAGGGAGCGGGGACAGGATGGAGCGTCTTGGGGGTGTGTGGGAGAAAGCTTTCTTAATTGTGAGTCTTGCCACCGTGAAAGCTCTGCCATTTACAGACCCTGGAGGGGTCCGAGTTACTGGTCTGGGTTGGGAAGTGGGGGTGCCAGGCTCTGCACCCGTACCTGCTCAAAGGGGCTCTTGTTCTGCACGCCCTTGGCCCCCACAAACACCCAGCTGTCCCGGAAGGCCAGATCCTTCACGTTCTTGCTGCCCAGATCGCTGAAAAGCTTCCTGGTCTCTTCGTTCATCCTGCCACACAGAAGGAGGAGATAGAAGCAGTCGCCGTTGGGAGGGTGAGGCTGAGGCTGGCCTTAGCAGTCACTTACTTGGTGGCCGGGTCGTCGTAGGATGCCACAAACACCAGGGTGCCTTCATGCAGTGGCCGGATAAACTTCAGCAGATCGTTGACATCTGGGGCGACAGGTCCCACGGAACATGGAGCGTCAGGCACCACAGAGCACCCCTTCCCCATCAACCCCTGTTCTCCAAACAAGGAAACTAAAGCAGGGATCGGGCCAGGGACGCACCCACCAAGCGTCACCAAGTAAGTGAAGGGACCGACTGGTGTAAGAGGCCAGGGCCATCCCTCTGACCACACGCCTGTCCCTCTCCCTGCCTTTCCCAAACCCAGGCAAGTGCTCAAGCCACAGTGAATGGACAGAGGGCGGTGCTTCAGGGGAGAGATGCTCGGTCATTCTGCTGCACAGGCAAAAAGCAGGAGGCCATGGCGGCCACTCACCTCCTGCCCACATGTCGAAGGCCCGGGCCTCGATGAGCTCACCGCTGACCCCTGGGTTGAGAGGGAGAGAGGGGTCCTGCTGGGCGAGCCGCCAGGGCAGCTCCACCCTACCACCTCAGCCCCCTGAGGTGAAGCTAAGGACACAGCGGTGGCCACTGGTGCAGACCTTCTGGAAGCTTTTCAGACACGCCTCCATATTCATGCCCACTGTGCCCCCTTCTTCGGACGGCTGCAGCCCACCCAAGGCTGTGCCGGTTCTGTGTGCCATTGGAGGCTCTCCAGGGGCTCCCTAGGAAGCACCTCCAACCTCTTGGAAGCTTCTGGTTCTTTAGGGATACTGTGCTTTTGTTTCTTGGGTCACTTCTTCTGGGGAAGCTTCTGCTGGCACAGACCGTTTCCCAGGCCTCCCTGGGCATTCCCAGCAGGGAGGCGGGGGGAAGACCAAGGCAAATATCCAGACACCTGCTCACGGGGAGAGCACGGGGCGGGGGCAGGGTGGCAGGTCACGGGCTGGCTCTGCTTCTGTGCTCTGAACCTTGATCCCACGTCACAGGGACTCACCATTCACGAGGGCGATGTTCAGTCCCCGGCCCACGTTGTCCTTGACACTGCTCATGAGCCTAGCGGGGGGAGCGGGGAGCGGGGAGGCAGGGCCCTCAGATGGCACATTCGCTCCACTCTCCCTCACAGATCCAGCTTCTGGTCCCCCCCTCCCCCCCGCCCCGGCATCCCCCGTCCAGCCCACAGAGCTCACATCCTATCTTCGAGGCAGATCTTTGGTCCGATGACATTGGCAGCTCCGCTGACCATGCGGAAGGCCAGGTGCTCCTCGGGACATGGCTGGGGCAGGCCGCATTTGTACTTCCGGGCTCGTGGCTCTGGGCAGGGACAGCAGGGGTGACCCATGGGCCTGGCCCCGGGTCACCTGAGATCTGAGGGGGGGAGGTCAGGACCGGCCCACAGGGGGTAAGAGTGGCCACAGAACAGGGATACTTCCACCGACACCGCATCCTCCTGGGGCTGGCCTCAGGGCAAGGCGACAGGACCTCAGGGGGGCTTTTCTGCCACTGGCGGGAGACAAGAGGTAGGAAGGCTGGCCTTGGCTGTGGCCCTGGCAGGAACAGAGCAGAGGTGGGGAAGGGAGCAGCTGGGAGGGCGACCGCAGGAATGCGGTGACGAGGAGAGCACCTGACCCCCATGGGCAGAGGTGGCAGGGCAGGAGGAGGGTGGCCTCCGTCACAGGTTGGACTGTAACCCATGAAACACGTGTTGAGGTCCTAATTCTAGCACCTACGCATATAACCCTGTTTGGAAATAGAGTCACTGAAGATATGATTTGTTAAAATGAGCTCATCCTGGATCAGGGTGGCCCGAAATCCAATGACAAGGGTCCTTATAAGAGGCAGAAAAGAAGACACCGAGACAGAGAGGACTGAGCGCAGACAGAGGCGCAGACGGGAGGGATGCAGCCACGAGCCAAGGATCCCCTGGGGCCCCCGGAAGCCCGAAGAGGCAGGAAGGACCCTCCTCTGGAGCCTGCAGAGGGGCTGTGACCCTCCAACAGCTAGATTTCAGGCTTCCAGCTTCCCGAACATTCCTGAGACAAGAAATGTGTGGCGTTTAATCCATCCAGTGTGTGGTAGGTTATCCCAGCTGCCCCAGGAAACGGAGACAGATCTTCACCGCAGGTGTTGGGGGCTGCTGCCGTTACAGGTCCCCCATGTGGGAAATGGCTGCAGGATTCCGAGGGGCAGCTAGGCCAGGCCGAGACTGCCTCATGGGACTGCCGGTACAATACGGACGGACAAGGCGGGCCTTGTCAGAAGGGGGCCAACGACTCGGCCACATCCTATTCCAACGTTCTGTGTAGAACGGGACTTGTAAGTGCGGACCTTGGATATTTAGGTGAGGACACCTCCCCACGCAGCGTTGAGGGCACAGCCTGGTTTCTCCCGTTTGCTCCCAGGAAGAGCCGTTGAAAACAGAATTGCCAAGCACAGAGGAACCAGAATGTGAACGCTTGGAAAATACTCGGTCTAGCGCTAGTGCGAAACGCGAGAAAGCAGGCTCTGGATAGAAGAGCAAGGCTGTGGTTGGAGGGCCGGGCATCGAGCGGGAGCATCCAGGAGAGACCTGCAGGGCCCTCCTGTCTCACGGCTGAGCCTCATGAATCGCAACAACACAACAACAAGGTTTTTGAGGATTTTATACCGGCGGAAACGCTGCCATCGTGGGCCGACAGGGACAGAAACAGGATGGAAAGAAGCAAGGAGTGCTCTGAGGGCAGAGCAGCGGCTGCAGAGGGCAGGGACAGCACGGGCCCAGATGATTCTTCTCGGGCCCTGAATCCTGATGGCATTGGTCCTGCTGGGTTTCAGACTGGTGGGGACCGGTGATCCCTTCATTCCTCCCAGGGAATGTCTATCCTACACTTGTCTCATCAGTGTATCCTGACAGCAGGTAACTGGTTTTCTAGGTTCACAGCATGCCAGCAGCTCCAGTGGGCTGTGATGGCCAGTGTGGGGAGGGACGAATGGAGAGCAGCGGCGGTGTGAGGGCTAGGTACGGGGCGGGGCGGGGAAGTGGCAGGGGCCTTACCTGGGGTCGCTGAGTTGTCTGGGCCTGTGGGAAGAGAGTTGTTTGTGTTAGGGTGGAGGCTTCCAGGGGCTGGCCCCATACCATGAAGTCAACGTGGAGAGCCGGTCAGGCCCAGGGCCCAGGGCCTAAGCCAGACGCAAGACCCTGCTCCAGGAAAACGGTCAAGTGCAACTGTTAACAGTACTTGGCCAAAGTGCTACTAACATCAAGGTACGGAGTGCCCTCCCCATCCCAGAGTCCACCGAGGCCTGCAGGGAACAGCTGGGATGTCGCCGTCCCTAAAACTCAGCAGAACCCCCCTGTCCCTCACTCAGACTCTGACTCCAACGGGGCACAGAGTCCTATTCAGCAGGGATGGGAGTTCCCAGCTGATGCAACAGGGTGGGAGGGGGAAGACCAGGCCGGGTGCCAGGAGGCAGACTGGGGGCAGCTAGATGTGGCCTGCCAGGAGACAGAAAACCCAGGCCACCCCCACTGCACTCTGAGCCTCTGACCAAAGGCCTGCAGTGCCCACGCTGGTGGCCTCCGCAGCAGAGCAAGGCAGTGTCCCACACTCACTGATGAAGAGTTGCTGGATGCGAGGAAAGCCACTGCCAGGTCCACCCAGGAGGATGCTGACCACGATCCAGGTGAGGCCCACGGCGACAATCAGGGCCACAATGCGGAGGGGGCCTGGAGGCAGACAGACAGGGGCAAGGCCACTTCGGTTGCCAGTGAGTTCCCGGATGACCCTGGGGCCTCTCAGGACTGAGTCTCTCTGCCGCTTGGGAAGAAGTGAGCAGAGAACAGGAAGGTGGCGACTTGCCAGGCACCGTCCAGCAGGACTGAGAGGGGGATGTGAGCTCCCAGGTAGGTGGACGGGGGACACTGAATCCAGGGCTCTTGGCTTGGTCCTCTGTGGCAGATGCGGAGGAGCCTTCCAGACCTCACTGCTCGAGATGCACCAAGCATCCTTCAGGAGCCCCCTAACTTCCTGCCTTTGTGGCTACCAACCCAGGCAGATCCCACCTGGCCTGTCCTCTCTTTGTCCTGCTGGGACGGAGGACGGTATCCCTACTTCTGAAGAGCAGTTCCGGCAGCTTCTGTGAGCTGGACCCTGGGCTCTCCTCCCAGGAATCACCGTCCTCTCTCATTCGTTCGCCTCTACCTGCAACACCTCCCATTGTAAGAAAGCACAAGAGCGGCCCTTCCTCTAATCACATCCCCATGCAGCCACTGACCCGTCTCCTCTCCGTCTGCCGCTCCCAGTGTTCCCATCGCTCTCTGCCAATGTACTCCAGTGTGGCCTTGTCTCCATCACCCCACTGAAGCAGCATGTGGCCAAGGCCACGTCTGACCTTCTTGGGGCCAACTCCCTGGGTCACCTGTTGGCCTTCCTGACCTCTGTTGGCTGCGCAGGTCCTCCTGCTGGAAACACTTCCCCAGTGGCTTCTGTGACAGCAGGTTCTAACCCCTTTGGGTGGACAGTTCCCTTTCCTCCTTGCTTACATCGTCCTCCTCTATTCTCCCCTGAAAAGTTGGATGTGCCCTGGCTTCCATACCAGGCTGCCTTGTCTGCGTGCAATGTGCTCTCCCTATAGGTGATCTCCTCTGCTCCCGGCCTGGAATTCACCCACAGAGCAGTGAGGGTTTTCTCGCTCCAGCCCTCACTGACTTTTTTTTAGATTCTATTTATTTATTCATAAGAGACACAGAGACGGAGGCAGAGACCGAGGCAGAGGGAGAAGCAGGGTCCCTGTGGAGAGCCCGATTTGGGACTGGATCCCAGGATCTGGGATCACGACCTGAGCGGAAGGCAGAAGCTCAATCACTGAGCCACCCAGGTCTCTGAGCCCTCACTGATCTTGAGGCCACATCCTCGCAGCCAGTTCCTCGTGGGTCAGCTCTACTGGGATACGTTTTACAAAGTGCAACATCAGCAGGTGCAAACCGGCAATTCTTGAGTTTTGCTGTCCATCGTCCACCCGCAGCTGTCCCGCCCTAGCCCCGCCGTCTGTGGCTGTGGAGCGGCCGCGGGTTTGGCCCCGGTTCTTAGCCAGCCCCGTCCAGCCACTCGGGTCGGCTTCTCCTCCGAGACCACGCCCCTCCGCCACACCCCGCCCCCCTGTCCACCTCGTCGCCGCGCTCCCAGGAGCCTCCCCCACAAGTCCTCCTTTCCAGACAGCCGCCGGTTATCCGACTTGGCAAATACCGACTGCGGGAATCCTCATTTCCCAGCTGTGGAAGTCCTGGGAGGTGAACGGGTTCGCTCAAGGTCACAGAGTGTGTGAGCAGCGCCCCCCGTTCCAAACCCACTCTGTGGTCCACCCGGGCCCCCGCGGCCCCCTGGGCCTCCAGTGCGGTCCGCTCTCCAGCTGCCTCCCGTTCGCCGTGGAAGTCACTCACCTGCCAACCTCATGTCCACTGCTCCCGGTGGGTGGGGGCCGCCGGCAGGTGCGCTGCTTGGGGACGGTGCGCTCCGGGGCCCGCAAAGCAGCAGCGCAGCGCTGGCTGGGACCCAAGGATGCGCGGGGGCTTGGCGATCGCTGCGCCGCGAGCTCGGCCCAGCAGCGGGCCGGCCCTCGGGCACGCGCACAGGGGCGCTGCCAGGACAGGACGGTCCTCGGGAACCCGTCGGCTCACGGTCGTGCCCACCGGAGCCTCCGGGCGGGGAAGTGAAGGCGGTTCTCCCGGACGCGGGCCTCCTCCGAGGGCGCCCTGGGCTCGGGCCGGCCGTCACCCCGCAGGCCTGGCTGGTGGAGCGCTGCCCCGGCCGTGGGGGCGGGCGCAAGCTGGGCTGGGGCAGCCCCGTCAGGCCGGCCGCCCGGCTGCGCTCGGCGAGGGGACGCGACGGAGGTGCGCAGCGCTGCCCGGCAGGCCCGGCAATGGCGGCCCGGGCGGGGCCACGGCCCGCAGGCTCCGCCCCCGCCGTCCGCCCGGGCCCCGCCGCCGGGCGCTCAGAGGACGGGACGCGGCGAGGCCCCGCCCCGGCCCCGCCCCGGCCCCGGCCGCCGCAGGGGAGGGGCGGTGCGCCTCCGGCCGGATCCCACGTCGGCTCCCGCGGGGCTCCCTCCGGCTCCCCAAAGGCGGCGGATGCCGGCCCTCCTGGGCCTCCGGGCCTGCGGCTGCGCTCGTGGCCTGCGGTCGGGGTTCTGAGGCCTGGACGAAGTGGATCGATCTGGGGGCGTAATTAGAAAGTGATTGCAAATTGAGAGGTGTGTACTGTAGACACTGGGAGGCTCGGGTCGGGTGGGGGGGACACAGGGGCAAACGGGAACGCGACGAGCCCGACGCGCCGTCACGGGGGCCCACCGTTCTGTCTGGAGGGCGGCTCCCGTGCCCTGGGACCCAGCGATCCTCCCACAGGGACCTTGTAAGGAAAGAGTCTAAAATACAGAGAGCTCTAGCGCCACGACGGCTCCGCTTAGACTCCAGGAGCCTCCCCGTTGGCAGACGCAACTTCCAGATCGAGGTAACCGGTTTCAGGTCTCTACTGCTGCAATCGGGGCTTCGTTTTTTTTTTCTTTTCCTCTCTCTCTCTCTCTCTTTTTCATGGGGTTTGGGATGGGAGATTAAGCGGACCACCCGTCAAACTCTTACACGCTCGGGGCTGCGGTCCGCGCGCCGCACCGGCGGAGCCCAGGAGAGGGAGCCGCTGCGCGCACACGGGCCGCCGCCGGACCCGGACCCGGAGCTCGGAGCTCGGGGTGTTTACATCTGGCTCCGAGCAGGCAATTCGGAAAGATCGGCTTAATGAGTCCTCCTGAAGGTCCACTGGCACACCCCGCGTCCCCACAGGCAGCACAGAAGTGATGGGATCCAGTGCCAGGCCTTCTGGGCCCCACCTGCACGACTCCCTTATTGTCCCTGGGGCTGTTTTCAATGAGGACGTAGACAGGATCACGGCCTCAGGTCCCTCCTGCCTGCGCAGCCTGAGGTGGCACTCGTCTCTGCCAGGCCCACGTACTCCCCGTACCTCAGCTGCCACTGGCTGTCCCCAAAGGATCTCATCTGCCTCTCTCAGTGTAGACACTGAAGCGGGTTGTCAGTCAAAGGGGATGGTATAGGCCCGCATGCCTCTGCTGAGTAGGCCCCCACACGGCTTGCCTCTACTCTAGGCCACCAAACCTCAGGTGACAATTGGTTTCTCCCACCTGGTCTATCATGCCTCTGCCTTTCACGGCCCACAGCTTAAATGACAGCTGGAATGACCTCAAGGACCCCTCGTCCTGCTTTCCAGGACAGGCACCAAAATGTCGTTTTCATGTCACTGTCGTCATCAGGGCCCTCGTGTGTCTACCTAGTGCCCCATTCTCCTTTCTGGCCTTCCAATGGGACCCGGGCCCCAAGGCCCTCATGTCTGGGACTCATGTGCCACATGGGGCAGGGGAGGCCCGAGTACCCTGTCATGTGGCTCCAGCCTCTGCTCCCGGGGAGCTGGCGCCGCTGCAGCAGGTGGGCGCAGTGGCCTGGCTTCTGGAGGAGCCCAGGTCCGAACTCAGTCGGAGGCCCTCACCCCTCCGCCTGAGGTGAGGCACCAGGAGCTGACACCTAAGGGAACACTCCCCTCCCGGCCCCAGGCCTTGCCCTGGCGTTGGCATCCAGGGGTTACATGTTAGTTGAATGTTGAACCGGGCCCAGAGCCTCTACCCCAGCTTGGGCACCCAGAGCTGAAGGGACTGTGGGCTGTCCTCGCAGGGGCCCTCCTGTCCCGTCCCCATGCAAGGATCTGGAGCCAGTTCAGAGCCCTCATGCCTCACAGCTGAGGTGACAGACGTCTTTCCTCACCTGGGATTGGTTGCATCTGCCTGCTGTAAACACAGGGATGCGAGGTGACAGACGTGTCTCCTCACTGGGTCTGTAGGACTCCAGAACTGAGGTGTCACTTGTCTCACTTCAGCAAGGCCCTAAATTGTGTGTCAGACTGTATTCACTGAGAGCGAGCTGAGGTGACAAGCCACTGTCCTCACCTGGCCCCTCACGCTTGTACTTCATCGTGGAGGGGACAGCTGATCATCATGACCTGGGACCTCATGCCTCTTCTCCACCATAGGTTCCTAGAGCTGACAGCTGACTGTCCTCATCGGGTCCCTCTGTCTTTGCTCCTCAGTCACCCAGGGGTCAGGTGACAGTTGAGTGGCATCACCAGGGCCCTTATGTGTATGCCCCAGGGTGGCACCCAGTTCCAAGGTGTCAGCTGACTACCCTCACCAGGGTCCTTGTGCCGGCCACAGTAGGGACCCTCAGAGCAGGACACGGGGAGGTCCCAACCCTCCTCCCTCCCCACTCACACATGGTCAGTACGTGTCAGGCGCCCCGGGGGAGCTGGGTCCCTCTCCTACTTTGGGCTCCTGCTGCCCCCCTTACGTGGATCTCCCCACAACTTCAGGGTAATCCTCCCTGGTGAGGCCACGCCAGCAGGTTCCCTGGGGACCCGAGACCATCCCCAGAACACAGCCCTGCTGGGTCCCCAGGGCCCACGAATGTCTGTGGGGCTCTGGAAAGGACTCTAAGCTTGAAGACACCTGCCAGGGTCAGTAAGGGCTCTTCCCGAACCCCAGGGGATTGAAGTCACCCTCTGGTCCCCAGCCCGAGGATGGGAGGTTCCAGGACACAGGCCACAGCTGCTGGGAATGGAGGCGGCCCCCAGCCCGACGTGGGCAGAACAGCACCCTCTGGTGGCAAGCAGGGGATGGCGTGGCCACTTCCGCAGAGCCCCCCCCCCCCCCCCCCCCCCGGGCGACCCCACTCTGGGCCACCATCCCCTTGTGTCGTCCAGGGCATGTAGCCGCACCGCAGTCAAGGGTAAGCCCCTCTGCAGCTACGCAGGGGGCCCGGTTGTCCCAGGCTGGTCCCACCGGCCCCTGGGGGCATCTGCCGCGGTGCCCTCCCCAGAGGCCACGGGCACCAGGAAGGACCAAGGCTGCTGCCCCGGGGCCGAAGCCCGGCCTCCCATCCTGGCCACGCGGGATCCTGAGTCCACATCCCACCGAGCAAAGTCCACACTCGAGGGTGTGGGATGCATCCCTACCCCATCAAGCTCCTTCCTTCCCTCTTCAGGTGAACTTGGTCCTCTCCCTCCTTCCTTAATCTGGGGGCACCACCTCCCCTGGCGGTGGTGGGGACGGGGAGAATGGAGATGGCACCCAGGGGTGCAACTTGTGTGCACAAGGGTGACACCTGCTGTTAGTCTCTCCTCCACCTACGTATTGCTCGTGGGTGGGACCCCGCCTCACCCCCACAGCCGGCGCTCAGCCAGCCAGGCACACCCTGGCCTTCGTCCCCCTAGCCAGGCCCCCCAGCTGTTGCCATCTCAGCCCAGAGGGACAGCGCAGGAGCCCAGCTGGTGTTCAGTGGCGGGCTGAGGCCTGGATGGCTGGAGCAAATAGCTCTGGGCAACTGGTTCCCAAGCAGGGGTGGGGGACCAGAGGGGCCCAGGGACAAGCTGGAGGGAGGACTCGTGGTGGCCAAGTCCTTGCTAACAGCCCGGGCTAAGTCGCCACCTCGCCGGGAGCAGAGCCTCCCCACCCTGGTGATTCTCTGGGTTGCTGGTCCCTCCGTAAAATGTACCACCGTCTGACCATTCTGGTGCTGGGGGGCTGCGTCTCCCAGGACCCAGGCTCCTGCCGTGTCCCCAGAGCTCAGCTGAGCAGAGCTGGGGGACGGCAGGACAGACACTCAGGGGCTGCTGCCTTTGTTGGGCTGTGCTGGGGTGAGCAGTGCCCCCCATCTGTGTGCGCCCGGGTCCTTGGAGCGTGGCCTTATTTGGAAATAGACTTTACAGAGATAATCAAGGTAAGTTAGCCTGACGGAGCGGAGCGGAGCGGGCCCCTGATCCACCGTGACTGGTGTCCTGAGAAGACAAACCAGGAGACACGCAGACAGACAAGGCAGTGCGTGCAGACGGCAGACAGAGACCGGGGTGCTGTGTTTACCAGCCAAGCAAGGCCAAGGACGCTGGCCACGACCCGCCGCGAGAAGAGGCAAGCAGGTCCCCAGAGCCTTCGGAGGAGCTCCGCCCTGCCAACACCTGGGTTTCTCACCTCTCGCCTCTGGAGCTGGGGGAGGACGGACGACTGTTGCCTTAAACTCCCTGTCCCCCGCACGCGGTGCCTTGTCACAGCTACCCCCCACCCTGGCGCCAAGGTTGGTCACAAAAGCCCGCTCCCTTTCCTTCCTAAATACTTCTTGCCTCCACGGACCCTCCACGGCAGGGAGTGTACCTGGCCCTCAGCGATTCTGTGATGTGACCTCGCTGTGGCAGGGTCGGGGCTGGGGTGGGGGCCCACGTGGGCAGCGCATTCAGTGGAAGCAATGCTGGAAGGTGAGAATCAACGTGACCCCATCTCGTACCCCTACGTGGTCTTGTGCCCAAACCCCCCCCCCCCCGAGTGGAGCAGAGTGAAGAGCCCACGTGGGGGGCGGGACTCAGTGGTGCCTAGATGTGGGGTCAGGGTGAAGGCAGCCTGGACTGCCACTCCCAGCGGGTGAGGGATGGGTGGCCACGGGCCGGCCTCAGGCGCAGGCGGCCTCCTCCACGGTTACAAGTGGCAGGAAGGAAACAACCAGGGAACAGGCGGGTCTGTTTGTGGATTTAATGGCAGGGGGCTGAGATGGGGTGTGCCACTTGCTGTTTCTGCATTTCTGGTGGCGAGGGATCCCCTGTAGGTGCGCTGAGGTGGGCGGGCCATGGAGTGCAGAGCTGGGGTGGTGGGGGAGCTGGTGGGGCAGAGGGACATTCAGGGGGCTCAAGACACAGGGGACTGACTGCTGGGCAGCATGGAGGTCCCTTCCAGCGGGTGACCAGGAATGTCGAGTGGCACAGAGACTGCTGTGAGAGCGCTTGACCCCTTCCCCCCAGTTCCGAGGTCCTTGCCCACAGCCAGCAGGAGTGTGGGGTGGCCACTGGCCCCCTCCCCGCCCCCAACGTCACCCCTTCTTCCTGTCCTAGGTGGAGGAAAAGTGGAGAAGCCACTCTACTTGCTTCTGTTGGGGTTCAGTCCTGGGGGCAGAGGCTGGCTCAGGAGGGGCCAGTGGCAGCTAGGGATGGTCACGGCGCGAGTCTCGAGTGCTTGGCGGTTGCGGAATGTAGCTAGGCCCGGGGTGACCAGGGACCAGGAATGTGACACTAAGGCCTATGGTCCTGAAGCCCTCCCGACGTGGGGTTAGGGTGGTAGGCAAGTGGGACGAACAAAGACGGATGGGGCCAAGGTGGGTGGGGTGGGGACCTGGGGCCCGGGGCTCAGAGCTTGTGGGGGTTCACCCACTTGTAGGTGCCCTCGTACTGGAAGCCCACTCTCTTCATCAGCTCATCTGCCTCCGGGGGGCCTCGGCTGGGAGAGTGACAGGCAGAGGGGAGATGTGAGGGAGGCCCTGGGCTCCCGTGCCTCCCCCCGCCCCCAGGGTCCCGTCCTTCCCTCCCCACTCGGCCCCTCACCTGCCGTAAACGTAAGGGATGGGCTGTGGCTTCTCGCGCTCGATCTTATGCAACAGTGGCGTGAAGATCCGCCAGGCTTCCCGGAGCTCGTCACTGAGGGGGACACGGTGTGGCTTGCGGGGGTGCTTCTGGGGGGTATGGGGGGAGCGAGGGAGGGAGAAGACTGCCCCCTGACCTGGAGCCCAGCTCGGTCCCCCCGCACACCCAGGGCACACAGGTGCCCCTCACCTGCGTACAAAGTGCATCTGGTTCCCACAGAAGACGTCCAGGATGAGGCGCTCGTAGGCATCGGGGAGCTTCACGTTCTGCAAGGAGGAGGAGGGGTGAGGCCGCCTGTCCACGCGGACCGCAGCCACCCCTACCCCGGGGCCGGGTGCCCACCTTGTATCTGTTGCCGTAGGTCAGGTCCAGCTCGGACTCCTCAGGGTTGAAGAACATGCCGGGCTTCTTGGTCATCATCTTGGTGTACACGGCCTCGTTGGGCTGCACGCGGATCACCAGCTCGTTGCGCTTGCACTGCTGCTGGAAGATGTCGCCGGCCACGTCGCGGAACTGCAGCCGCACCTCAGCCTTGCGCTCGTTCAGCGCTTTGCCGCAGCGCAGGATGAAGGGCACCCCTGGTGGGGAGGCTGGCGTCAGGCCCCACGGTGCCGTCCCGAGGGTGGGAGGGGCAGGGGACGGAGCGTGGGGACGGGCGTGCAGGTGTGTGCACGTGCACGTGCGTGTGCAACGCGTGGCCACGTCCCCCTGACCCGGGGCCTCTCCTGTCCAGCATCCCTTCCTGGGAGGGGCTCGGACCGGAGGGCAAGGGCTCCACGGGGCCCCCGAGGCCCTGCCCGCCAGGCCTGGTGGCGTCCCGTCCACATACCGTCCCACCTCTCGTTCTCCACGTAGAGGACGACGGCTGCGAAGGTGGCAGTGGTGGACCCGTGGGGCACTGTGGGGTCATCCAGGTACCCTTTGGTGGACTCCCCCTCTCCACTGGGGTTCCCCACGTACTGGCCCAGGACCACGTTGTCAGCCTGCACCTCCGAGATACACTTTAACACCTTGACCTGGAAGAGGATCAGGAGACGGGGTCCGTGGGTAACCGGGTGGAGCAGCCACGTACGGGACCCAGCGGGGTGGGCTTCCTGGAGGTGGGCGACGGGTCAGCACAGGCAGGGGGCGGTGGCCAGTCAGCGTGTTCACCCTCCTGAGGGTACGGCCACGGCCCTCCTACCCAAGGGCTCTGTGGGGCCACCTGGAACCCCCCCCCCACGAAGGGGAGGCTGAGAGCTAGACGCCATGAGTCTGCCTGGGGTCCCCCAACAGCCACCGCAGGCCTGGCAGCAGGGCCCAGGAGGGTGCGCCTCTGCCCACCTTCTCGTCGCGGACGTCGTCTGAGTCCGTGGAGGCAGGCTTCTCCATGGCCACCAGACACAGCATCTGCAGGAGGTGGTTCTGCATCACGTCCCTGCGGAGGGAGAAGTGGGTGGAACTCGGCTCGGGGGGCATTCGGGTGGTGAGGAAGGAGTGAGGAGGGCTCACCTCGGCCCCGTCCCTGTTGGCCAGGCTCTGGGGACTCAGTACCTCAAGTGGGGCTTTCTAGCAACAAGCTGTGAAACCTGCTTCCTGAGCCGTGTCTGGCCCTGGAGGTCCCCTCGGGGAAGGCAAGGGCCGGGACCCCTTCCTTCACAGCCTTCACAGCCACCACCGAGCACTCACACCCACCCACGAATCTGAACCTTGGCGTGGAAGGAGCCCCCCAGAACAGGGAGGGGTGACCCTGCAGAACGGGAGGATGGCACCCGTCGCTCGTGCTGACTCTCCAGGAAGGGACACAGGCTCTCACCGGATGATCCCAAATTCATCGAAGTAGCCCCCACGGCCCTCGGTGCCAAAGGGCTCCTTGAAAGTGAGGATGACGCAGGCGATGTTGTCTCGGTTCCAGATGGGGCCGAAGATCCTGTTGGCAAACCTGCAGGAGGGGCAGGGCGGAGGGTGCTGCCGGGCCCCCCGGGCCCCCACCCCGGCCCCAGCCCCTCTGCCCGCCGCCGGGCCGGGCCGCACCTCAGCACCATGAGGTTCTGGACCATCTCCTTGCCCAGGTAGTGGTCGATGCGGTAGATCTGGTCCTCGCGGAACAAAGACGAGATGTGGTTGGACAGCCTGTCGGAGCTCTGCAGGTCCCTCCCGAAGGGCTTCTCCACGATGACACGGTTCCAGCCTCTGCGGGGGCCCAGCGCTGTGTCACCCCACACCCTCGCTGGGCAGCAGGGCCCCGAACCCCGTAAGTCCCCCTCCTCGAGAAGAGGCAGCGCCTTCCCTGCCCCTGCGCCTCCTGAGGTGCCCAGCAGAGCCCCCGGCACCTCGTGTCCCCCAGAGCTGCGCAGACAACTTGCTCAGAAGCCTCCCTGCCCGACCCGCTGGTGCCGCCCCTGGGTGGCCCCACTCCCTTCCAGCCCCGTGCAGGGTCCTCAGTCAAAGGTGGCCTGGGTGCGGGCGGGACAGCTGGGGAGCCTTTCTCTGCTGCTCCCCGCAGGCAGTTAATGTGGCATTTTGCCTTCAAAACCAGGACACTCCTGATTCTAGGAAGCAAAGGGTTGCAGAAAAGGAGGTGGTGGGGGGCTGGGGTGACTGGGTGACGGGCACTGAGCACGGCACTTGATGGGATGAGCGCTGGGTGTTAGACTGTATGTTGGCAAACTGAATTCAAATTAAAAAAATGTAAGAAAACAAAACGTGGGACAGCTCTTAGTCCCGCGGCCAAGATGACCAAGAAAAGAAGGAATAATGGTTGTGCCAAAAAAGGCCGCTGCACCAACTGTGCCTGTTGTGTGCTCAAGGACAAGGCCATTAAGAAGTCCGTTATTTGGTGGGGCGGCCTAGGTGGCTCAGCGGTTTAGCGTCGCCTTCAGCCCGTGGCGTGATCCTGGAGACCCGGGATCGAGTCCCATGTCGGGCTCCCTGCATGGAGCCTGCTCCTCCCTCGGCCTGGGCCTCTGCCTCTCTCTCTCTCTGTGTCTCTCATGAATAAATAAAATCTTAAAAAAAAAGTTCATTATTCGGGACATAGTGGAGGCTGCCACCGTTAGGGACATTTCCGAAGTGAGTGTCTTCGACGCCTATGTGCTTCCCAAGCTGTATGTGAAGCTCTATTATTGCGTGAGTTGTGCCACTCACAGCAAGGTAGTCAGGAATCGCTCTCATGAAGTGCGGAAGGACCAAGCCTCCCCCCACTCCGATTTAGACCCGCGGGTGCTGCTCCACGACCTCCACCAAAGTCCATGTAAGGAAGTAAGTCCTTAACGACTGGAGAAAAAGTGTTCTCCAGAAAAAAAATAAATGTCGATGATACTTTTAAAAAAAGAAAAAACCCCAAAACCTGAGGCAAAGTGAAACATGACTGTGGCTTTGAGAAAAGCACGGCCGAGTAATATTCCATTGTCGGAAAAGAATAAACATTATATGGTCTCATTCATTTGGCGAATATAAAAGTTAGTGAAAAGGAATTAAGGGGAAAGGAGAGAAAATGAGTGAAAATATCAGTGAGGGTGACAAAACATGAGAGACACCTAACTCTGGGAAACGAACAAGGGATAGTGGTAGGGGAGGTGGGCGGGGGGTTGGGGTGACGGGCACTGAGGGGGCACTTGGTGGGATGAGCACTGGGTGTTATGCTATAGGTTGGCAAATTGAACTCCAATAAAAAAAACAAAAAGAAAAAAAAAGAAAAAATAATGAAAAAAAGAAAGAAAAAAGAAAAAAGAAAAGAAAGAAAAAAGAAAAAAAGAAAAAAGAGAAAAGAAAAAAAAGAAAGAAAAAAAGAGAAACAAAAAGAAAAAGAGGAAAATAAAAAAAAAGCAGCAGCAGGGCCAGCACGGCCAGGGCTGGAGGTGGCGGAATCCCGCGAGCGCCGCCGCCACCTCGCGGCCGCCAGGGCACCCAGCGCCCCCGAAGGACCGAGAGCGCCGGCAGCAGGTTCCAGGTTCGTGGAGCAACAGCGCCCCCCCGTGGTCGTCGCGGGAGCAGCTGGGGGAAGGGGCATTCCTGGCTCAGGGGCCGCAGGATCGCCAGGAGGGAGCCGGGGAGGGGGGGCGCGTCCCCCCACGGGGACCCCATCAGCGCCTCGGAGGGCTAACGCAGGTAGAGAGCAGACGGGTCGCCACCTGCTGCGGACTCCGCAGACGCTCGCCCCGGGGGCCCGACAGGCGGGGCCAGGGCCGCCTAGGAGGCAGGAGGGCAGAGGACAAGCCTTACGTGTGGCTCATGCAGGTCTCGCGGATGTTCTTGGTGACCGCCTCGTAGACCGTGGGGGGCAGCGCCAGGTAAAACAGGCGGTTGGTGTGCGGCCCCTGGTGGAGCGCGTTCACGTGGCTGTGCAGGCGCTCGTAGGAGGCCACGTCGTCATACTGGCCGGCCACGTAGGAGTTGCGGGCAAAGAACTCCTCCAGCTTGGGCTTCTCGTCTGCTGTGGCCTGAGACAGTGAGAAAGGTGGACACAGGGACGCGGCCCGGCCCTCCCTCCCGCCCCACAGCCCAGCCCCCTCCCATCAGCTGTGCGGGCCCACGGGGTTGGCGGCGGCAGCACCACGCGGGACACGGGCTCCAGCACTCCCAGGCTGGGCCCTCGGCCTGCAGTCACCCCCCGGGGGGCCTGGGGCCCTGACACAGGGGTGGCACTTCAGGAGGTGTGACCCGGCGGGACTCTCTGAAGTCACACCACCAGCCTCTGGTGTGTGGGCAAGAGGCAGCTCTGTGATTTTTGTGGGATGATGCTGTTTCAGCTCCTGGCCCTGGCAGGGGTGACGGTGTGGGGGGCACGGCAGGGAGGACCCTGGGAGCGCTGGGGAACGGGGCCTCAAGCTGGCAGGGTCCCTGCGCCGGGCTCCATGACACTTGGGTCATCAAAGTGGCAGGGGCGGGCGGCGCACGGCTGTGTGGGTTGTGGGCAGCGTGCGTGCTCCGGGTGCGTGGGGGGGGCGGGGGTGAGAAGCGCCAGGGCGGGAGCACCTCCACCAAGGCAGGGGAGGGGCGCCCCTCACGGACACCCCCGGAAGCCGCTCACTTTGAAGAAGGGCTCGCTCTGCTTCCGGATGTCGGCCACGGTGAGGCGGGAGCGCGCGAAGCCCACGACGTAGGTGTCCTCAGGCAGGAGGCCGTCCCGGAAGAGCCACCTGAGGGCAGAGCATGACTCGGGCCGGCCGGATGGGGAGGGCTGGGGACACGGGGACACGGGGACTCGGGGCGGGCGCTGCTTACCAGATGGTGGGGTAGATCTTCTTCTTGGCCAGGTCGCCCTGCAGCAGAGGGAACGGGGTGCTTAGGAGAAGCGTGGGCACGACCTCGACGGTCTGCTCCCTTTCAACCTGGGCACTCGCCCAGGGTCCCTACTGGGCCGCAAGCGTGCCTGTCGTGCCCGTGCAAGCAGCAGGAGGAGCTCGAATGGGAGCCTGCGCTGGCACTTCACCCTGACTCAGGTGACAGCGCCCGCGTCCCGCGGTAGCCACCTCGAGGTGAACGGACCTCATGCCAGGAGGCCTGTTGCCCGACCTGCAGGCCCTGGGATCACACGGACCACGGTCTCTGGTCACAGTGTAAGCAAGGAAAGCACAGCCAGGCCCCAAAGCCCACCTCCGAAGGCCCACGGGCTGAAGAGAATCTGAAGGAAGACTCTAGAACTGAACGGCAACAGAAATAGCAAAGAGCAAAACCTATGCGGTGTGCCCTGGGCTGCTGCCTCTAGATCGGGGCCAATGAGCTTATTAGTGTCCGATTTAAGAAGTCACAGAGGGACGCCTGGGTGGCTCAGTAGTTGACCATCTGCCTTCGGCCCAGGGCATGATCCTGGGGACCGAGTCCCACGTCCGGCTCCCTGCGTGGAGCCTGCTTCTCCCTCTGCCTGTGTCTCTGCCTCCCTCTCTGTGTCTCTCGTGAATAAATAAATAAAATTCTTAAAAAAATTTCAGACAAAAGAGTAGGATTAGAAAGCCAAAGCCAAGCAAGTTACAAGGCAGGAAATGATGAAAAAATATAAATTAATAAAATAGAAAATAAGCCAAAAGAAAATATCAAGAAATCCAAAAGCTGGTGTTTGAAAGAGCTGAAGAAAAACCGACAACCCTCTGGCGAGACTACTTTTTTAAAAGGTGCCAGGAATTAGGGGTGCAACAGAACACAAGTACAAGCAGGAAAACACAACTTCAATGAAATGGGCAAAATTCTAAAAAAATGCCACCTACCCAAACAGAGACAGGGACCCGAGTGGGCAATGGTCATGAAGGAAATTGGATTGTGACCACAAACCTTTCCACCAAGGCAAGGGCAACACTGACCCTGGCACTAGATCGCTTTCCCAGGGTGGGGGTGGGGGGGCTACCACAAAGCCAGAAAGATGGAACTCCGTTCTGAGGCCGAGTCCGTCTGCAACCTGGAAACATAACCTACTCCTGCAGCAAAATTTAAAAACCCACTTAAAAACTGATCAAATAAAAAAAAAAAAAGAAAAAAACCTGATCAAATACTTTGCGGGGAAGAGAAACGAATGGCTAACAAACACACGACAAAGTTTTCAAGATCTTCAGTTGTCAGGAAAATGCAAACGAAAGCAGCACACCTAGTGTTGGAGGGGATGCGGAGCACACGTCTACACATGCACGTGCACAGCAGCCTCAACTCAGTGTCCCCGCGGGGTAGACAAGCCAAAGGCTCCAGGTAGGTGGACAAGCTGTAAGTGAAGCTCTAGGATACGCAAGACGAATCTATTCTGGTAAAGATGACATCGCTGGTTGTCTGGGGTGGACTGACTGGGGTGGCCGTCTAAGAACTTTCTGCAGAGATGAAAAGTCCTATGTTGATTTTTTTTTAATTTAAAAGAATACATTTATTTGAGAGAGAGAGGAGAGACACGGAGAGACCGCGCACGTGGAAGGGGCAAAGGGAGAGGGAGAAAGGGAATCTCAAGCAGACTCGTCACTGAACGTGGAGCCCGACGCGGGGCTGGATCCCAGGACCCTGAGATCGTGACCTGAACTGAAACCAAGAATCGGATGTTTAATCAACTATGCCACCCGGGTGCCCCAAAAGGTCCTATGTTGTGATAAAGGTGTTTAACCTGCACCATTAGGATTCGTGCATTTCAACACATTTCAGTTTTGTCCAAGAAAAAAAACCCTGAAAAACAAAAACAACAGTTGAGCGGAGAGTGGGGAGTGGGCGAAACAAGAGGCGGAATGTCGTGGGAACTGGGTAATGGACAGCGGCCATTCATTGTACTTTCTTTTTCTTTTTTTTTTTTTTTAAGAGTGAGCAAGTGAGCGAGCAGGGGGTAGAGGGAGAGGGAGCGAGAGAATCCCAAGAGGCTCCACAACCAGCACGGAGCCGATGCGGGGCTCGATCCCACGACCTGAGATCACGACCTGAGCCGAAACCAAGAGTCGGAGGCTCAACCGACTGAGCCGCGCAGGCGTCCCTCATCGCACTATTGTGTCAACTTCGTGGATGTGTGAAATTTCCCAAAATAAAAGGGTGTGAACATATGGCAGCTTCTAGTGACAACACGGCGGAGCCCACATATTCAACAGAGGACTCCCTCGAAAGAGTCACAGGCTTCCTTCTCCCCGAGCTCCAGTTCGGTCACTGCAGCCATCGCAATATGCTGTAATTTTGCAACCTGACAAAGGCACTGTACTCCAGGTGGAAGAGGACGGGGCGGGAGAGGTCACCGGCTGCTGAAGAACAGGAGGCCGGGGCCCTTTCATCTGCCCACCCCGTAACTAGAGCGTGGGATGGGCCTGGGGTGCAAGCCCACGCGCGGCGCCAAGCTCTGCCAATCGGCGGGGAGACAATGGGCCGGGCTGGGGTGGACTGGACTTGCCGTGGGCAGAGCTCAATCCACAGATGAACCTGAATGTTCAACACGAAGTGACCTTTCGGAAGCAATGTGACCCCTGGGTAAGTTCGTTTCCATGAACGACTGCACGACGGAAGCCTCGTGACCAGAACGAAAGCAGCTCCTGCCTGGTTCAGTGCCCCCCAGAGACAAGCACTTCGGACAGCACCAGGGGGCTCTGGGATGGGAGATCCCTCCCCTGGGGGGTGCAGGCTCGGGGGGGGCCCTGTGCCTTGAACGCTCGAGCTCCCTTCTGTCGTCTGCTTCACCTCGAGTCTCCCTGGGTGAGCCCATGTTCCCCCGGGGCTATAGGTGGGGACCCACAGGGGGACCCCTCCAGGAGTCTGTCCCTGCCCAGACCCTAGTGAGCACTGGGCCCACACAGTCAAGTGTCCGCTGGTCATCTCCAGGCTCCCCTGGGACCCTGGATGCCCGAAGCGGGTGGTTTCCAAACTCGGGTCCCCTGGCTTGGCGCCCTGGCTCACTCTGCTGTTCACAACTGACCTCCCAAGGACCCGGAGTGGGTCCCTGTGGTAACCACCACCTTCACAGGGCTGCCCTCCTGGCCCTTCAGCGTGACTCCAAGCCTCAGCCTGGGAAGCGAGCTGGCTCCCTGCCCGCGACCCTCACTGTCCAGGGGCCCCCACTACGGCAGAGTGCCAGTGCCCGCCTCGGGCTTCTCCCATCGCGGGGCTGGAGGGAGACCCCTGCTCAGGGCACCTCAGCCCCGCAGCTCCAGGGAGGACAGGCCTGCTGGGGACAAGCACCCCGGAGAAACCACCAGAACCGTGGCCTGCAAACACGTCCTCACCTCCCTTGTGGCAGGTAATGTTTGCTTCCGATCACATTCCAGGGGCTCAGAGGACCCGTAGCAGGGGCCTAGTGTCCCTCTGCTGAGTCACGGAGCCCAACACCCCAGCTGTTTGTTCTGCTCCCCTCGGGATTAACTACCGACAGAACCTGCTTGCCTTGTTCAGCTCAGCGCCGCGGCATCCCCGTCATCGGGGGAGGGGGATGTGCACCCCGGGGCGGTGGGAGGGGGCCCCTGGGAGGGGGCCGCGCTGCTGCTCCTCCAGTGGGGAAGTGGGGCGGCCTGCCTCCCGCCAGCCTATGCCAAACACTTGCAAGAACCAACACGGAAAGACAGGGAGCAAAGCTGAGGGCGGCAATCCAGGAACAGCGGGCGACACGCAGGCGACATGCGAGTGGGACGCCTCCTGACTTTGTCTGGGGAGCACAGTGGGGAAGAGCCGCGGGGGACATGTGGCAGGCAGGAGAAGCAGGACCTCAGGAAGACCCGAGCCGCTGTATCCCTCCCGGCTGGGGCAAAGGGCCTAGGGCCACCGCCTGCCTGTCGCTGCCTGGCTCTGACCTCGGCTGCCAGTTGTACAAGCCCCAAGCACTGGCGACACCTTTGTGTGAGGATTTCAGGGCGTCGGAGGCTGGCGGCCAGCTGTAGGCCTGGGAGGGGTGGGCCAGCCCAGTCCCCCGAGGGTCACGGGGTCAAGGATCTGCCCGGCCTCCTGGGGTGGGGCCTGGGCCCTGGCTGGGGCCCAGCTGGCTCCTGGCAACTGGGGAGAGAGAGCCTGGGGGCTGCTGATGTAGGCTCCCTCCTCCACCCTGGGGCTCATGAATCATCAGGCCTTTGGGGAAGTGCCAAGGTCATCATGACACAGCAAGAATCTTATCGACCCAAGGTGGGAAAAGTGGCCCTGAAATATCCCGAAAAAAGTGAGGGGCCAAGACAGCTCGGTCACCCCTTGTCTGGGCGCAAACTGGGAGGAGGCCTGAACACCCATCAAGTCCATGGCCCTTGTGCTCCAGGTGGGGAGACTGAGGTCCAGGGGGGTGAGGGGCTTGCTGAGCAGCCTGCAGCGAGCCCATCCTGCCCCCCCCCACCAACTCTCCATCCTAGTCTCTGCCCAGCCCTCCCCTCCTTCCTTCGCTCCCTGTTGGGGGAGAGTCCTTCAGCCCACCCGAGGTCCTATAAGATGGGGGAGGCCAGGATCTGCCAGGATCTGCCAGGCCCAGGGTGGCCCCTTGCCCCCAACACTGGTCTGTAAGGAGAAACTGGTTTCTTTAATTCCAGAGCTTTCCAGATGGGGACGGTAAGTCTCTCTACTCCTTTCCTGGCTGGGGGCAGGAGTCCCGAGGAGGTGGTAAGTGGCCACATAGGAGGAACAGAGAGCAGCTCAAAGCCTATTGGGCAACCATGAGCCAGCACCAGGGCGCTCTCAGGGAGGAAGCTGGGCCTGAGAACGAGGCTTAGGTAAGCAGGTGAGGAAGGAAGGAGGGGCAGAGGAGGGCCATGTGGGCCCAGCCTGCCCCGGGGCATCTGCCAGCCACTGAGGGCTCTGAGTCTGCTCTGCTCTTTGCACGGAATGCTCCCTGACCCTGGCTCTGCACATCTCACTCTGCAGGCTCTCCTCGTGGGACCTGTGTGCTGGAGGCGGCGGGGCCCAAGGGCCCGGTTCTGTTTTCTGTCACATGTGCCACTACGAGCTCTTATTGGGTGACTGACTCCCCTTGGGTCCCTTCCCTCACCACCCAGATCACACAGGGAAGGGAGGGCCGACGCTCACCAGCTTGCAGAGGAGGCACTTGATCACTGAGCGTTGGACGAATGAGCAGTGAGCTTGCTGGGTTCCCAGAAGGGTAGGTTCTGGGACAGTGCACCCTCAGCACCACTGTGCCTACCTCCTAACAGGCAGGAGCAAGCCTCAGGGGCTGGAGGGTGGGAGCTGTTCCAGATGCTGCCTGAGGACGGGAGGCCCACCTGCCCGGCCCCAACCCCCTGGAGCAAACAACTCCTGGACAAGGGGTCCTCCCCCACCCCACCCTGCTGTATGAGCACTTCCCATTTCTGCTCTGAGCATCTGGTTGTCACTCTTGGAGCAGAGGAGAGCAAAGGGGAACCCTACCAATTGCAAACAAAAGTTGCCCAACCCCAAGCTGGCCACAGGCGAAGGCAGTGAGCAGTCACAGAATCAGCTCAGCCCAAGGTCCCTTGGCATTTGTTTCAAAAGTCCTCATTGGCTCCTTAGAAAAGCTGAGGTGCAGAGAAGGAAAGACACTTGCCGGTCACACAGCAAGCTTGGATGCTCTCAAGAAAGTACCTGACAGTTGAGATCCTAGGGTCCTAAGTCATTTATTGTGGCCTGGACTTCTCTGGGGGAGCATCCTCTGACGGCCTGCTATGGGGGCGGGAGGAAGAGGAGTAATAATCCCAAGTAAATGTCTCCTCCAACCTGTTTCTTGGAACTCATGGTCAGAATCCTAGGTATGAGGGTTTGTGGCCAACACAGGCATGGCTCCTCTGAAGAGAACATGCTGGGGCCAGGGTAGAGACTAAGCCCGCTTTCCCTCCCCCATGTCCCTGGGTCCCTCTACTCTCGGGATTATGGAGTCAGAGGACAGCGCTTGGGGTGGCCCGCTGTCCCTGCCTCTGGCAGAGCCCTATCTGCACCCCCAGCACTGTCTCCAGCCTCCTGCTCTCCTTTGCAGAGTTCTGATCAGACTCCCAACAGCTGGCAGAGAGCAGGCTATGCAAAGGCAAAGGTAGTGGCACCTTGATGCACAAAGAAGCAAGTTCCTCCAAGGCTAAGTGCACCTTGACATGGGTGCAGAGACACGATGCCTCCCCTGTCCACAGATAGCTAGTTTTGGTGGAATTCTTCCTTAAGATTATACAGTAAGTTACCAGCAGAGACGTCACAAGACAGTTAACAGGTTGTTGGTCCTGCCCAGGGTGAAAGCAAAGAGCGAAAGCTTTTACTTGGAGACAAAACCCTGGCAGCTCATCTTGCTGCCCCACAGATCCTGTTTCCATGTGGCGCACCAGCAGGCTGCTTTAGTCCGGGGGTCATGGCTCCACTAGGACTCACTCTCCCTCTCCTGTCCCACCCTCCTTCACCTCTGGTCCATGTGCTATACCTCTGCTTCTGCTTGTACCCTTTGATCTTCTAGAACGTGGCAGTTCCCCAGGGTATATGGTGGGGTGGGACAGGTCATAGCTCCTGGGCAGGCCTTGGAAGTTGGGGTAATGACATGGTATTCACAGGAAGGTTGAGTGTTTGTTCCCACGGAACTTGGGGTAGAGACAGACAAGGTGGAGCTCACACCTCAGATCCTGTCTTTGGAATTAATCAACGTGTAATCTACCAAATTACAAACAAATTTGAAAAAGATACAGTATTTCCTTTTTTTTTGCAGTTTTCCCTGTGAAAGAAGAAGTCCAACCAGATAGTCTTGACGGCCCTCCCAGCTCCAGGACATGGGTCTACAATTAATGGCCACAAACAGATTTCAGAACGGCCTGGCAGTGCACGTATACTGGGCGGTACTGGGATGATAGTGGTGCACAGGCAGGACCAAGAGGGAGAGACCAACCGAGCGGGGCCCTTGGGGCCCCAGGACAATCAGTTGGGAAAGTCCAGGCACCCAGCAGGAACGGACGTGATGCAATGGCACACTCTGAGCTTGGCTCTTGAGATGTGGGGCCTGGGGGAGACTCACCGATGCACCCATGATGATGAAGATATGGGTATCAGATTGATGGAAGGCATTGCCCTGGTACAGCTCTTCCCGCAGGATCCCGCACACCTGGGTCCGGCTCAGGGCCACCTGCTCTGCCATGATGCTCTCTGGTTAAAGAAAGGCTTGTTGACACACCAGAACAGGAGAGCATGGGGAAGTTGGCCTCCTTTTGGAGGGGTCCTTTGGGGTCTCACCCAGTGATGCCTGCTTATTAAAACCGCTGAGTGGCCGGGGAACAGGATGGTTGGGAGATTAGGAACTGCAGGATTTGGGCTCCCACCATACTCTCTAGGCGGCTTTGTTGCACGGCGTACTTTACGGAGTTACTCAGAGCACTAGTGGACTCCGGCTGGAGGCTCTGCAGGGCCAAGTGGAACTGCTGGAGCATTGCACAACCTGCCCAGGACCACCTCACCCCAAACTCCAGCGCAAACTCCACAATGAGCTGGAGCACGTTAGACCGGGAGATGACGGAGGGCAGTTCCGGCGCTCCTCCTGCTAAGCTGGGAGTCGCCGGCAGGTCGCGGCCCCTCTGAAGGGTCTCAGTCCCCCCAGGGGGTCAACGGAGGGATTGGGGGGGACATTGGGATCAGGTAAGCGCTTTCGATTTTGCTCCGCTCCCAAGCTGGGCAAATCAAAGGGCCTGGCGGGACCGCACGCCCCTCCGCTGGCCCGGCGCCTGGCCACTACGTTACCTGCGCCCCGCCGCCGACGAACGCCGCGCTCAAAGCCCCGGAATTCCCGGCCGTTTCCGGGGGCTGCGCCCCGCCGGCTCATTTAACCAGCGGGGGCGGGCGCCTGGGCTGAGCTGACCCGCCTCAGGCGAGGCGCGTGGGCGGGGCCGCAACAGGCCCCACCCCGTGGGCGGGGCCGAGCCCAGGCGCGGGGAGGTGCGCGCGCAGCCCGCGCTGGGGCGGAGGGGAAAGCCCGCCCTCCCGCCGCGCAAAGCCTCCACCCTCGGCCCGCCCCGCCCCTTGGGCACCTGCGCGGGCAGCTCGGCCGCCGGGTGCCTTCTGTTCCCGCTCCCTCTGCGCCGCGTCCTCGGTGCCTCGCGCGTCCTCGTGCAGCTCTGCATCGTTCGCCCGCGTACTCATCGCTGGCCTGGCCCAGCCCTACGGTCCAGCTTTCTAGCCCGCCCCGGGCGGCCCTGCGCCCTCGCGGAGGGCTCCACTTCCGCCGGCGGTGTGGCCACGCCTCCTCGACCCTGTTCCTGGGCGGGGCCTCCCACAGCCCGTGCGCCTCTCTATTAGCTCCTCCCCTGGCTGGGGGCGGGGCGGCCTAGCCCCCGGGAGACGAGTTGGAGATTGGGTCGCGACGCCCCCGAAAAGTACAGGTGCTACAAATCACTAGGAACGTCCTGCGGGCCGCCCAGGGCTGGCGGGCTCGGGCTCCCCTCCGGCACGGCCTCTGGCACGCCTCCGCCGGTTCCCGTACAGGGGCGGGGCTTGTGTGTTTTACTTCCGGATCTCACAGCTACGACACCGGAAGCCGGAAGTGTGGGTTTCGGCAGCGGGACAAGGGAAGGGTTCTCGGACTTTCTCGGAACGCCAGGGTCCGAGGAGTGCTCGAGGCTCGCCGTTCCTGCCCTTTTCACGTCGGACCGACGCTGCTGACAGGTGTGGTCTTCTTCCCGAAGACAGGGTACTATTGGTGGGCGTTCCGCCGCCTCCGACACTCGCTCGGACGTCCTTGCTTCCCCCTCTTGTTGGGCCCTGGCTCGTTTCTGCCGCCTGCTTGTAGAGCCCGCCTTGGCCCGATGCAGGAGCCGGGTTACCTTGGGGCTGTTTCTGCCCCTCCCGCCGCCGTCGCGGAGTCTGACCACACCCTTGCTTCGTGGGTGACTCTTCTATAGTTTGGAGACATTTTCTGTTCATCAAACTTGACTGCATAAGAGCTTGTTAAATTATTTTAAAAGGTCTCAGATGTAGTTTGGCAATTACATATCTTCATGTGCCTCAGTTTACTCACCTTGCAAAAATGATTAATGTTTACCCGAGCTCAGACCTTTTCTGTGACCCGAGGATGGATGAGCCCTCCTGGCATGTTCGAGGAACAGCAAGGAGACCACTATAGCTGGAGCAGAGTGAGTGAGCGGAGAATACTCGGAGAGGAAGCAATGAGGGACAACTTCGTTCAGAGCTTGCGGGCCATTTTAGAACTTTTGGCTTTTACACGCGGGGCAATGAGGAACTGTGGTAGGGAACAGTGTAGAGGACGGACATGATCGGAATTCCCTTTTAGGCTGATCTGGCCCTTGTGGGGAGAACAAACTATAGGGGACAACGATAGGAGCAGGGTGACCTTTAAGATGTCACTGCAGTAATCCAGATGGGTGGATGCTCGAAATGCTTTGAGCATTTTATTATGAAAAATTTCAAAGATGTTCGAAAGTAGAAAGAATAGTAGGGTGAATCTCATGTCCTCACTCTCCAGCTTTGACAGTTGTCAACTCAATGTTAATTTTGTTTAATTTGTACCCCTTACAATCCTCTTCCTTTATTATTTTCAATAGCTTTGTTGAGATCTAATTCTCAAACCACACAGTTCACCCATGTAAAGTGTACAGTTCATTGGTTTGTAGTATATTCAGGGTTGTGCAGCCATCACTACTCTCTCATTTCAGAACACTTTCAGGACTCCAAAAAACCCGGTGTCTCTTTAGCTATCACCCCATTACCCCATCTCTCCCAGCCCTTAAGTATCCACCAATGTTTCTGCCTCTATGGATTTGCCTCTTCTGCACATTTCATGTAAATGGAATAATATTATATGCGGGCTTTTATGACTTGCTTTTGTTTTTACCATAATTTTTGCAAGATTTGTCCATCTTGTAGCATGTGGATGTACTAGATTTTGTTTACTCATCAGTTGATGGGCATTTGGGTCATTTCCATGCTTTGGCTGGTGTGAATAATGCTGCTACGAGCATTTGTGTGTACACATGTGTTTTCGTTTTTCTCAGGTACATACCTAGGAGTTCCCACATTATTTGAAGCAAGTTCCTGACACCATATCATTTCATCTGTAAATATTTCAGCACGCGTCTGAGAAAGAATTAACAAACAACCACAACACCACTGTCACACTTAAAATACTTAACAATAATTGCTTAGTGTCATCAAGTAGGTTCTGGGATACATTTTGACAGGATTTCCTGATGCATTACATGTGAGCTGAGAGACACAGGAGTCAAGAGGAGGCACAGGAGTCTGAGGTTTTTGTCCTATAGCTGGACATCAGCTGACAATAAGGAGGGCTGTGGGTGGAACTGGCTTTGGGGGGCTGTCAGGAGTGTGATTTTAAGGTTAGTTTGAGAGCAATGCCAGCTAACCAAGTGGAGATGTTGAGTTTGCTAGGTGTCTGGAGTTGAGGAAAGGTGTAATTTGGAGCATCGTCAGCATCATTACACCTTGAAGAAAGGTGTAATTTGGAGAGTGGGGGGTTAAAGCTGTGAGGGTGAATGAACTGTGTACTGGAGTGACTCTAGGTAGAGGAGAGACCCCAGAACAGAGTTTGGGGGGCACCACAACATGATGGGCTGGGTTAGTGAGGAAGAGCCAATGAAAGGGTCTGAGCAGGAGCAGCCAGTGAGGCAGGGGGAGAACCAGGGAGTGGGCTCTTCTGGAAGCTCAGAGAAGGATCAGTGGCTCCCCAGATACCGCCGATGGGTTCGTGGGGGGAGTTCAGTGGAATCCAGTGGAGCAGTATAAATGTAACAGTTTATGGCATTAAAGCCATCCTCTCTCAGCTCAGGGCCTGCTCCTGCAAGCTTGTCTTAGGATCGGCCTCCTCCTCCAGGTAGTCTTCTTGGGCAGAATTTAAAAGGCCTTTAGGCTAGTGATGTCCCTCATGGCCAACTTCTGTACTTTATAGGACAATGCAAACAGCTCTGCATGTGTCTTTGCCCTGCTGTCTTAGGCTGGGCAGCTCCCACTTTCAGATTCCTTTTTATTTTTTTTATTTTTTATTTTTTTAAATATTTTTTTAAAGATTTATTTACTTATGATAGACATAGAGAGAGAGAGAGGCAGAGACACAGGAGGAGGGAGAAGCAGGTTCCATGCCGGGAGCCTGACATGGGACTCGATTCCGGGACTCCAGGATCGCGCCCTGGGCCAAAGGCAGGCGCCAAACCGCTGAGCCACCCAGGGATCCCCCAGATTCCTTTTTAAAAATATTTTATTTATTTATTCATGAGACACACACACACACACACACACAGAGAGAGAGAGAGACAGACAGTGACACAGGCAGAGGGAGAAGCAGGCTCCACGCAGGGAGCCCGACGTGGGACTTGATCTTGGGTCTCCAGGATCACACCCTGGGCTGAAGGCGGCCCTAAACCGCTGAGCTACCCAGGCTGCCCCACTTTTAGATTCCTTGGCACGCATCAGATACTATATATCCCCTTCAGGCCCTCAGTTCCAGCAAACACTCATCAGGTTCTGAGTGGTGTCCTTGAAGCCCCTCATCCTACGTGGATTAATTTCCTAAAGCTGCTGTGAGAGATGAGTGTAAGCCGAGTGGCTAAGACAACAGACCTTTATCCTCTCCAATTCTGGAGGCCAGAAGTCTGAAATCAACGTGTCTTCAGGGCCACACTCCCTCAGCGGACTCAGGGGGAGGATCCTTCCTGCCTTTTCCAGCTGCAGGTGGTTCCAGGCCTTCCTTAGCTTGTGGCCACTGTCAGTCTAATCTCTGTGGTCATGTGGCCTCCGTGTTTGTGCCTCTTCTAAGGACACTTGTCATTGGATTTAAGGCCACTCTAATCCAGGATGATCTCATCTCAAGATCCTTCACTTACTTAGACCTGCAAAAAAATCCTTTTTTCGAATAAGGTCACATTCATAGGTTTTGGAGGTCAGGATTCAAGGTACTACAGGAGATGGGGGCTAGCATTCTTCACTCCAGCTTGGAGGTGTATGTAGCAGGTAGGATCCACAGCACACTGACACCTCCCTACGAAAATAACCCTCTCCCTAATTTCTGTTCTCTTGTGAAATTCTTAATTTTAGTTTGCAGCCTGGAGACAGGTGCTTGGTAGTTTTTAACAAGTGCTGCAGCATGGCCTTTCTGACCCCACGTATGGGACTGCAACTCCCTTCGGAATGAGAGTATATGCCACCTTGTAGACTGAAAAAGCCTGTTTTAGCTTTCTATCACACTTGATAAAGTGCTCAGCATTCTGCTTAAAGTGTAGCCCCAGAACTCCACAGACTGCACCCCTTGTCCTGCAAGGTAAGAGAATTCTGCGGGGGTGTCATGTGAATCCTCTGCTGCCTTTCTCTTCTAGACCCTGACTTGTTGGATGAGCAGGGCCCCCTGGAAGAGTCAGCCAAGTGAGATGGTGCAGCCCAGTGGCGGCCCGGCCGGGGACCAGGACGTGCTGGGTGAAGAGTCTTCTTTGGGGAAGCCAGCTATGCTCCACCTACCTTCCGAGCAGGGCACTCCTGAGACCTACCAACGCTGTCTGGAGGAGAATCAAGAGCTCCGGGGTGAGGAGGGCAGCAAGTGTGCGGGGTAAAACGTCAGAGATCCCAGCCCTGTTGGGTGGGGGGAGGCTTAGTCTACTCATCTGTGTCTGCTTTTGCTGGGTCTGGGTGGGGGTGTACCTGAGAGCCAGCTGGTGATTCAAACTCGACCACCTTCCCGCTTGTTTCAGGTGAGATTCCCTGGAAATGGACTCTGAGGTATAGATTGACGTCCAGGAAGTTTTTATTTAGAGTGCTCTCAGACCCCCACTGGGGAAGGGAAGGGAGGGAGAGGACAGGGAAGAAGCGGGAGTGGGCACAGGGAGAAGCGGGACTGCAGCGCCCGCCGACCCTGCAGGGAGCTCAGGGGCTGCAGCGAGCCCTGCGAGTTGCCCCAGTGGGGCCACCGTGGCCGGGCTCTTGTGTCTCCATCCCGGTCCCTTAAGCGCCAGGCTGTCCTGGGAGCGGCCCAGCGGCTCCTGGGGGGCGTGACCGGCCCTGGGAAGGGGCGTGGCCTGTCCTGGGAAGGGGCGTGGCTGGCCCTGGGAGGGGGCGCGGACTCAGGGAGCTCAGGGGCTGCAGCGAGCACTGCGAGTTGCCCCAGTGGGGCCGCGGTGGCCAGGCTCTTGTGTCTCCATCGGGATCCCTTAAGCGCGGCCCTTCTGGGAGCAGCCGTGTGGCTCCTGGGGGGCGTGGCCGGCCCTGGGAAGGGGCGTGGCCTGTCCTGGGAAGGGGCGTGGCCGGCCCTGGGAAGGGGCGTGGACTCAGGGAGCTCAGGGGCTGCAGCGAGCCCTGCGAGTTGCCCCAGTGGGGCCACCGTGGCCGGGCTCTTGTGTCTCCATCCCGGTCCCTTAAGCGCCAGGCCGTACTGGGAGCGGCCCAGCGGCTCCTGGGGAGGGGGCGTGGCTGGCCCTGGGAAGGGGCATGGTCGGCCCTGGGAAGGGGCGTGGCCGGCCCGGCAGGAGGCTGGGTCAGGGGTTGCGTGCCCGCGGTGCTGGGGCGAGAGCGCGGCCAGGGGTCCCATTTCCGTCCCCACCTCGACCTCCGCGCACTCACCTGCCTTGTCCTCACGCGGATGGGGCGCGGGCAGCTTCTCCTGTTCCCAGGGGGGCGGCTGGCGGCCTTTGCGTGGGCCACATTTGTGCCCGCCTTCACCCGCCCCCCACCTTGTCATCATGCTTAGACATCTACGGCTGTCCTGGCCACTGCATGGTGTTGAGCAGCATCCCTGGCCTCTACCCACTAGATGCCAATAGCACTCTTCCGGTTATGACAGCCAACGGTGTCCCTAATGTCAACTGTCTTGGGGTCACATAGAGCTGGGAGTCAGGTTGGAGGTGGGGAGGGCGCACACTTTCAATGACTGTGTGTGTAGCCTCTGCTGTAAGAGAGGGTACTCTGGCAAGGGAGACTTGGGGACAAGAGTGTGGCAGGTTGGCTGTAGAGGGATCACGGCACCACCAGCTCCCCATGCAGGGAGCTGAGGCTTTAGTAGCCCATGGAGACCTTGAAGCTGCATGGCCTCCAGCTGCGCTACCTGACGCTCGGTTGTGCAGTGTGTTGCCCCCACACAGTGTTGGCTCTGCACATCTCTGTCAAATGGGTGCCATGTGTCAGGCCCTGGGTTAAACCCCCCGGGGCCCTGAGGGTGTCCACCCCCAGCAATGCTGATGATTGTGCCTAGGGAGGAGGGGGCAGGGGAGTGGATGTAGACTTTGCTTGCAATATTTCGGGGGGACGTTAGGAAAGAAGTTGCATGTACCTAGTACAGGAGTCTGTTGATGAGATGTTTCTAGGAGAGGCAGATCCGGAGAATCCGCTAAGTGGATGCCAGAGGCTGGGGGTGATGAGGAAGTGACTGCCACTGGATTCAGGTTTTTTTGTTGGGGGGGTGATGGGAATGTTCTGGAACTAGCTAGAGGTGATTGTGCA
This sequence comes from Canis lupus familiaris, assembly GCF_011100685.1. NCBI lineage: Eukaryota > Metazoa > Chordata > Mammalia > Carnivora > Canidae > Canis > Canis lupus. The sequence goes on from NC_049260.1 coordinate 123,425,481, forward strand.
TAGCTTTGTGAGTACACAGAAACCCCTGAATGACTGTGTACTATAAAATACTTAAAATGATGAATTTGGGGTTATGCGAATTTTACCTTGATAGAAAAAGAAGTTGCCTATGAGTTGAGGCTCGGTGGGGGGGGTGGAGGTGGGTGGCAGAAGCATGCCTGAGGCAGGAGACCCTGTTTAAGGGCCACACTCAGCTTGCCTCCCCTGCAGGGGGGGTCACATGGGGGCAGTAGAGTGAGCTGGGCTCAGAAGCCACTGCTACTGCCTTTTGAGTAAAAGAATATTCCGTCAACAGGCACTAGTTAGCTAGTGAAGGGTTTTGACTAGAGAGTGACATGAAGCTACTGCTCTTTCTGATCTTACACAGTTCTGTAGTTGTGAGAACCTTTGTGTGTCACCGATCAGTTTTGTCACCCCTCGATGGTCTTCTGCCCAGGGTGTCCCTGAGTGTGTGGCTCTCCTTTCCTCAGCCTCTGCTGACTGCCTGGCCTTGGCACATACTCATCCTTCAGCCTGGTGATGGGGGGACTGGTGGTTTCTCGAACGTTCATTGTGCCCAGAGCACTTTGCTTTTTCATTTAACTCTTGTGATCCTGTGAGGTGGGTGTGATTATTTCTGTTGAACATGCAGGTGGGGACAGTGAGGCTCAGGGAGGCCACTCACTGGGGCACTTCGAGCCTTCTGGTCCTTCCAGGCTGTGGCCAGCGATGCCAAGGGGCCATTTGCCCTGGTGGCCTTCCCTGAGTCTGTGGGTAGCCTGGGGTTTCCTGATTCTGAAGGGGATGCCTGAGCGCCCCAGGGCAGGCTGGCGAGCCCTGGACCTGGCCAGGATACCAATGGGTTTGAGCCACTTACAAAGAAAGTGGCACTGGGCATATACTTTTATATTTTATTTGACTTGAAGATCTTATTTATTCATGAGAGATCCAGAGAGAGAGGCAGAGGGAGAAGCTGGCTCTCTGCGGGGAGCCCGATGTGGGACTCGATCCCAGGACCCCGGGATCACGCCCCAAGCTAAAGACAGTCGCTCAACCACTGAGCCACCCAGGTGTCCCATTGGCACACACTTGTAAACAAAGCTGTTGTATTCAGTCTCTCTGGAGAAACTTAGGGGCTTTATCAGTGCCATAAATAACTTTGAAAGTGTTATGCAAAATAGGAAGAAGTGTTTCAAGGCCATCTCTGTGTGAGAGGCTGCACAGCGCAGTAGGGAGGGCGCCGTGATGGGCCCACCTGCCGAGTCTGACCTCCCTCCCATCTCCTCTGCCACAGATGCCATCCGGCAGAGCAACCAGATGCTCCGGGAGCGCTGTGAGGAGCTGCAGCGTTTCCAGGGCAGCCAGAGGAAGGAGAAGGAGTTCCTCATGCAGAAGTTCCAGGAAGCCAGGAAACTGGTGGAGAGACTGAGTCTGGAGAAGCTCGACCTGAGGACGCAGAGGGAGCAGGCCCTGCAGGAGGTGGAACACCTGAAGCGATGTCAGCAGGTAGCCAGAGGGGCGGCCTGGGTCCCTCCCCGGCAGCCGGGGCTTCTGGCCGCCTGTCACACCAGCCACCTACATTCTGAAAACCACGGGGGTCCCAGTACGCTCAGGGCTCCCCGAGTGCGCCCTGAGGCTCGGTGCTCCACCAGGGGGGCTCCCAGGACTCAGAAGAGCCGTAGATCGGCTCACAGTTATGGTGGTTATGGTCACTCACGGTGAAAGCACACGGGTTGGAACCAGCAAGGACGAAAGGAGCTCAGGGCAGGGTCTGGGAGAGAGCAGGGACGGTGTCTCCCGTAGTGATGTGTGACAACCTGCACGGGGTACTGGTTCCCGGGGCCTTGGGTGTGGAGTGGGTCCCGGAGACCCGGAGCTCCTGCGGGTGACCTTGGATATCCAGGCCCTGCCCCCCAGACGTGAAGCCCAGAGGTGTGTTCCCCCCCCCCCCCGCCCCCGCAAGGAATTACACCTTCTGCACTTGGGAGGCTCCTGGTGAGTGTGCCAGGTTCCTGGGGTTGCCATAACAAAGGATCACAAACTGGGTGGCTTTGAGAAACAGAAACATATTATTTCCCAGTTCTGGAGGCCAGAGGTCCAAGAGCAAGATACAGGCAGGGTTGGTACATTCTGGATGCCCCCAGGGAGAACCTGTTCCTGAGTAAAAGAATGCTCCCAGCCTGGGCTCTGCCTGCCGTCTTTGGCCTCCTCTGGCTTGTAGATACATCGCTCCACCTCCGCGTCAGTCATCCCAGCGCCTTCTCCCTGCGTGTCCCTCTCCGTGCGTCTCTCCTTTTACAGAGACGCCAGCGTTGAAGAGAAATACAGCTGGACATAGTTACCGTGGTGAGAAAAGGTCTTATTTGGTAATTACTGACAGCAGGGGAAAGAGCTGAGCTCCATGTTGACATACGTGTATTCTCAAGGAGGAGAGGGGGAGGAGGGGGAGGAGGAGGAGGAGGGAGCAGGTGCTGAAGCGAAAACTCGCAGAGGGTCGGTCAGGTCAGCGTCAATGCGGAGGCGAGCTGGCTATGGAAGTTAGGGTTCCCTCTGGCATGGGGCCTGGGCTTCTGAGGCTCTGTCCTTCATGGGGAGTCCAGCTCAAAGGAGGGCTTCACAGGTCCTTGAGAAAGACCCTCCTGGGTTGTAGGAGGTACATAGACGTTTCAAAGGCGCAGAGAAGGGTTCGAGTTGGGAGCCCTCTTAGCAAATGCTCTGGGGAAGGGGTGGGCCCCTGTGTCCAGTGGTGGCTGAACCGGTCAGATTTGGCATCGTTGAACTTTGCCAGGTAGACATGCCTGTGGGGGGCTGGGTCTCCCAGGATGGCAGCCTTTGGCTGCTAGAAACCGTGTTCAAGCGTGGTCAGGTCACCGAGCGCAGGGGTTTGGAAGGAATCCAAGTCTTTTGTGCGGATTTCTTTTGTAATTCTCCACAGTCACTGTATCTCCCACCCCCGCCTCTTCCAGCATGACTGGTCGTGACCTGACTGCATCTGCAAAGCCCCTGTCTCCAGATCAGGTCCCATCTATGGTACTGGGGGTTAGGACCTGGACATATCTTTTGGGGGCCACCATTCGGCCCATCCCAGCCTTGAACAGGTGGACTCCGTGCTCTCTGCTAAATGCCTTCAGGGCATCTGTCCGTGCGGCCCGGGATGGGATGCTGGTTTCAGAGCAGAGCAGGGATCAGGACCGCTGCCGCAGTGCTCTTTCTTGGCTGACACGCCTGGCAGTAGCGGCTATTGGAGGGGACCTGGCTTCATGTTGCTGGTGGCAGTGGCAGTTGGCGCCACTACTTTGAAAAACTGTTGAGCATTTTGTCTTCAGGTTGCAGACTCAGCAGCCTCACCCCAGGTGCACCTCTAAGAGAAGCTCTTCCATGTTGACTGGCACAACAACCCAGGCACCAAGCAAGTGCCCATCACTTGGAAGCCAGTAGAACCATAGGTTGGAGTTTATTTTATTTTTTTAAAGATTTTATTTATTTATGATAGACATAGAGAGAGAGGCAGAGACACAGGCAGAGGGAGAGGCAGGCTCCATGCCGGGAGCCCGACGTGGGACGTGATCCCGGGACTCCAGGATCGTGCCCTGGGCCAAAGGCAGGCGCTAAACCGCGGAGCCACCCAGGGATCCCCTGGAGATTTAAAAAAAAAAAAAAAAAAAGGTTTACTGAGATAGAATTCACACACCATAAAATAACCCTTTTATTTATTTATTTTTTAAAGGGATCCCTGGGTGGCGCAGCGGTTTAGTGCCTGCCTTTGGCCCAGGGCGCAATCCTGGAGACCCAGGATCGAATCCCATGTCGGGCTCCCGGTGCATGGAGCCTGCTTCTCCCTCTGCCTATGTCTCTGCCTCTCTCTCTCTCTGTGTGTGACTATCATAAATAAAAATAAAAAAAAATTTAAAAAAAAGATTTAATTTATTTGAGAGAGTGAGAGGGCACAAGCAGGGGCAGGAGCAGGGGGAGAAGAAGCAGGCTCCCGGCCGAGCAGGGAGCCGGACGTGGGGCTCGGTCTCAGGACCCTGGGGCCATGACCTGAGCAAGGAAGACACTTCACTGACTAAGCCATCCAGGTGCCTCAGAATTCACTCTTTTAAAGTATAGAATCCGGGGGCTTTTTAGTATATTCATAGACTTGTATAACCATTGCCACTCCCTAGTTCCAAAACATCCACCCCTGCCCCCACCAAAGAAAGTGCATCCTCATTAGCAGGCACTCTGCGCCCTTTCCCTCAGCCCCTGGCACTCTCCACTCTGCTTTCTGTCTGTGGGCTTCTTATTCTGGACATTTCGTACCAGTGGAATCATACAGTACGTGCCCCTCGCATCTGGCCTCTTTCATTCAGCGTAAATATCTTCGAGGTTCATCCATGTTGTAGCCTGTAGGAGTACGTCCTTCCCTTTTATGGTGGCGTCCTGGTCCAGTGTATGGAGAGGCCACGTTTTGTTTAGCTATTCACCAGTTCGTGGACATTTGGGTAATTTTCACTCTTTAGCTGTTGCAAGATTATGCTTGTTAGAGAGTGACCGAGCATGGGTGCATGAGCAGAGGGCAGAGGGAGAGGGAGAAGCGGACTCCCCACTGAGCAGGGAGCCTGACTCGGGGCTGGATCTCAGGACCCGGGATCATGACCTGAGCCAGAGGCAGACTCTTAACCAATCGGGCCTCTCTATTTCTTTTTTTAAGTTTTTTTTATTTAAGTAATCTCTACACCCAGTGTGGGGCTCAAACTCATGACCCCGAGCTCAGGATTCTCCTACCTCTCCCACTGAGTCAGCCAGGCGCCCCCAGTAATGCTATGAATATTTGCGTGTGGACATGTGTTTTCATTATCAGGTAAATATCTAGGAATTCCCCCTTTAATTTTTTCCCCCTTTAATTTGAAGCAAGTTCTAGACACCATGATTTCATCTGTGAAAATTTCAGCGTACATCTCTAAGAAGGGATTTAAAAAAGACTAACTGCAAAACCGCTATCTCACCTTAAACAGTTAACATTAATCATTTAGCGTCATCAAATGGATACACCATATTGTGCCATCAGTATATTTTGACAGGATTTCCTGATGCGTTAGATGTGAGCTGTGAGATACAGAGAGGAGTCAGGAGGGACTCCGAGGTTTTTCTCCTGGTAGCTGGACGATGGATTTGCTCTCAGCTGACAAGGAGGGCTGTGAGTGGAACTGGCTTTTTGGGGGCTGCCAGGCTTGCAGTTTTTTTAAAAAAATATTATTTTTGAGAGACACACAGAGAGAGGCAGAGACATAGGCAGAGAAGCAGGCTCCCTGCAGGGAGCCCGATGCAGGACTCGATCCCAGGACTCTGGGATCATGCCTTGAGCCCAAGGTAGACGCTGAACCACTGAGCCACCCAGGCGTCCCGAGCATGCAGTCTTGAGAGCACTGCTAAATATCCAAGTGGAGACATTGATGTGACAGGCCAGGTGCTGGGTGGTATTTGCACTAGTCAGTGGGGAGACCTTTGCTGAAGTGCATTCTAGTAAGGACCAGAACACAGTGAGGGGTATCTGGGGGCAGCATGTTTTAGGGGATGGGAAAGCATATGCAAAGGTCCTGAGGCGGGGACACGCCTGTCATTTTCAGGGAACACCAAAGAGGCAAACGTGGCTGAAAGCCGTGTGGAGGTGGCTAAAGAGTGGGTGGGGAGAGTCATGGTAGGAGCTGGTTATGTGGGCTTAGTAGGGCCAGTGGAAGGAGTGAGGCTTTGACTCCAGCGTGCCAGGGACCGTGGGGGCTGCTGTGATAGCGTGAGACCTGATGTGGTTTCCTGTAGGCTACAGAGTGTGCAGGGGTATTACGGGATTAAATGGTGTCTCACGAAAAAAAAATGTCCACATCCTAAACCCCGTACCTCAGAATGTGTTCTGGAAAGAGAGTCTGCAGAGGTAACGAAGTTGAGATGTGGTCGTAGTGGATTAGCCTGGGTCTAAAACCAGCAATTGCTGTCCTTACCGGAGGAGAGACAGACGCAAAGACACACAGGGAAGACAGCCACGTGATGATGGAGGCAGAGGTTGGGGTGATGCACCCACGAGCCAAGGAGCGCCAGGGACTGCTGGCAGCCTCCAGGAGGCTGGCGGAGCCCTGGCACAGACGTCCCCCCACCGCAACCCCTCAGAAGGCACCAACCCTGCCCACACCTTGCTCTCGGACTTCTGGCCTCCCAAACCGGGACGTGCTATGTTAGTGTCTCGAGCTCCCCACTCTGTGATTCTTCATAGAAGACCCAGGAGTGGATGGGAGCCCAGGTGGGAGTCACTGCAGCTCCTGGCGAGGGCCTCTGAGCAGGGTGGGCCTGCACCCCTGGGCCTGCTGAAGGCACAGATGTGGAGGCAGGGGGCAGGTAGCTGCATAGCTAGGCCGGGGCGCACGGCAGGAATCTGTCCTGGAGGTGTGATTTTGGAAGCTGTCAGCCTGCAGGGGATGGCAGGCGTCGAGGGCACACCCAGGGACGTTGGGGCACGAGGGCCCGGGCCTTGGGACTGCGCTCGCAGGGCAGGGAGTGGCCGGCATGGTGTGTGCGCGCACAGGAGGCCGCGGCAGGGGCTCGGGGGCCGGGAGTGGCCGTTGCTGCCGAGGGTTCTGGATATGGAGGGCTGGGCGCCGAATCTGGGCCGAGTGGCCGGAGGTCGCCAGGGACCTCGTCTGGATGGTTGGATGAGGGGGACCGGGCATCGGGGAGTTCGGACAACTCTTGAGTCTTGTCACTGCTAGAGAGGCCTTCTGGAAGGTGTCAGGCTGGCTCTCTCCTGGTGGCCTTGGCCTGCGGAGTGGAGTGTGTATTTATTCATGAGCGACACAGAGAGACAGAGACACAGGCAGAGGGAGAAGCAGGCTCCCTGCAGGGAGCCTGATCTGGGACTCGATCCCAGGACCCCAGAATCCCGCCCTGAGCCAAAGGCAGACGCTCGACCACTGAGCCACCCGGACGCCCCTGGAGCGTGTGTTTAGACCCATGAGGTCTAACCTCCCTCGGCACCACGTCCTGCTGGACTCCCTCTTCACAGCCTGCTCGTCAGCCTCATAGGACTCGAGGCAGCTCTGCGCCCCTGTGTCTGCAGGCATGAGGAGGGCTTGGGGAGTGTGGGGTCATGGGACGGTTCCTTGCGGGGGCCTGGGAAGCTTCCAGAGGTGAGTGGTGAGACGGGTGGTGGTGTTGGGGGCAGGACAGAAGCCCTCAGGTGACATGTCTTAGTACCTGCCAGCTGCCCTGGGGTTCGGGGATGTCGGGGGTGGGTGGCAGCTGGCAAGAAAGCATCACTGACAGGAAGTGGCTTTTTTTCATGCAGCAGATGGCTGAAGACAAGGCTTCCGTGAAAGCCCAGGTGACGTCCCTGCTGGGGGAGCTCCAGGAGAGCCAGAGTCGTTTGGAGGCCGCCACCAAGGAGCGGCAGGCTTTGGAGGGCAGGTGAGTGGGACGGGAACGCCCCCCGGGGCTGCCGTTGGGGTGCCCGAGAAGAGAGAGGCAGCTGAGGGGCGTCTGGCGGCCTCGTCCGCGAGGGCTCAGCTGTAATGATCCCGGGAAAGGGTTTCCCGCATCCCACGGGAGAGCAGGCGCTGCACAAACTCTCCTGTCGTGCGAGCAGTCCGGGCACAGGGACCATCCTTTGCAGTATGGGGGTCACGTTGGCGTAGGGGACTCGCCGCAGCCCGCAGCCCGCCGCCCAGGTGCCCCCCGAGGGCCAACTTCGCAAGTGGCCCGCTGAAGCCAGCGGCCGGCCAGTTGCTCTTTTCTGCGCGGCGGGGTTCCCGTAAGCGGCTCCCCGGGTCTGAGGCACCAGTGCTTCCTCGGCTCTCACGGCCCCGGGTGCTGCCCTCCAGAGAGAAAGGTGGACCCCCGTGGTGGCGGCAGGGCTGCCTTCCCCCCAGGGGAGGGGGCAGGATGGTGTTGGCCGTCGTCCACGCTGGGGGGACCTTGTGGACGTGCTTCCATCTAGAAATCGGAGTGTGAGCAAAGGTGTCACAAGGTTGTGCTTGCTCGCCTTGGGCTTGTCGCGTTGCTGTTTGCCCCTGTGTCCCCCCACCCCGCCCCGGCCTCCAGGTGTCTACAATCCCATGTGTTGTTTTTAGGACAATTTGGTGTCCTTTCTGCCTGTTTTCTGTGTACGTGAAAGAAACCGCTGGGGTGGGGCGTCCGGGTGGCTCAGTGGTCGAGTGTCTGCCCTTTGGCCCAGGGCGTGATCCCGGGGTCCTGGGATCGAGTCCCACATTGGGCTCCCCACAGGGAGCCTGCTTCTCCCTTTGCCTGTGTCTCTGCCTTTTCTATGTGTTGCTCACGAGTAAATAAGTAAAATCTTAAAAAAAAAAAAACCGCTGGGGGCAATTTTGGTCCATTAGCGACCATGCACAGACGTCAGCAAGTGTGGGCTCCCAGGCAGTGTCCTTCTGTGTCCTATCCCCTGTGGCTGGCCATATAGATGGTAAGCTGGACAGCTCGGCCTCACAGCCCTGCTGGTGTCTCAGGTCCTTCCGTGTGGCCCTTTGAAGAGCTTCACGCCTCTGACACACGGAGGTCCCCCGAGCCTGGGGTCTGTCCTGCGGGAATGGCACTCACCCTTGCGCCGCGCCCCGGGCAGGCAGCGGGCCCACCTGGTGATGACCACGTCAGCTCACAGATGGAAACGTGCTCAGTCTGTTTGGACAGGTGTGGAGAAACAGCGAGACCAGCGATGATCCCCAGCAGGCCCCACCCCCTCCCGCCCTAGCAGCCCCTGTCGCCTCTGCGGTGGGGTGGGGACCGTGCAGGGCCTGGGGCCAGCAGGATGACATGGTTAGAGATCTGGGGAGCTGTGAGAAGATAGGAGACTGGAGATGGGAGATTGGGGGCTAGGGGGTGCTAGGGCTTAGAGCATGGAGGGCCTGGTGAGAAGAGACGAGCTGTGGCACCATTGCTGTCACCCAGCCAGGCTGGGGAGGCTCCTCTTGCAGGCGGATGCATTTGGGACTGCAGCTGAGCCATGGAGGTGGGTCAGCCGCCTTCTTGCCGCTTCTAGAACAGTGACTGGGAGGGAAAGAGTCGCCCCCAAGCTGGCTCTCTGTGGTTGTCCCATCTCTGGTAACCGTGTGTCCCCCCTGCCCCCCTGACATCCGAGAGCCACGTCCTTTCTCACGGCAGATCGGCTGTGCGTTGGCAGGATGTTCTGAGCAACTCCTGCCCCCGTGACGGCGCTCTGCCTGCAGGCCGCAGAGCTTCCAGGGCCGTCGGGCTTCGAGCTCCTCCTCAGTGCCGCGGGGATCCTGTGAACGCCCCGACACCCTGCCCCCCACTCCTGCCGAGGCCCTCCCGTGACCTCCCCCTTCCCCCGTGCCAGGGCCCGGGCTGCCAGCGAGCAGGCCCGGCAGCTGGAGAGCGAGCGGGAGGCGCTGCAGCAGCAGCACAGCGTGCAGGTGGACCAGCTGCGCATGCAGAGCCAGAGCGTGGAGGCGGCCCTGCGCATGGAGCGCCAGGCTGCCTCGGAGGAGAAGTGAGTGGCTTCCTGCCCCCGGGGGGACAGAGACCAGAGGGCCATCGGGGGCTTTCTGCCTGTCAGCGAGCCCGTCTGCGGGCCGTCCCTTACCGTCATCACACCTACACGATCCATCTCTGATGCGATGGTATGTGCTCTTCAGTCCACGTCCGGACGCCCCCTTTGGGCCCACGTGGCAACAGCGTCTGGTCCCAGTCCCTGCATTGCATCCGTTGGTGTGCCTTGGAGTCTCCATTAATCTAGAACACTTCTCCCACATCTCTGTGTTTTTCACAGAGTTCACTTTTTTGAAGAGCCCAGGACTGTTCCACTTTATTATAGACGGTTCTTATTTTTAAAAACGTTAGCCTTAAACAAAGGGATACTAAGCATTTAGTAAAGCCTGTCTTAGGGCTGCTGGCCTTGAAGGCACAAACGCACCCTGCAAGCAAGCCCCTTTCTGGTCTGTGGACATGAGGAGGAGGACCGTGGAGCGGGGTCAGGACAAGGTGGTTTCTCCAGCAAAGGCTCCTCTTCCTTAGGCGGAAGCTGGCCCAGCTACAGGTGGCCTATCACCAGCTCTTCCAGGAGTATGACAACCACATCAAGAGCAGCATGGTGAGCAGCGAGCGAAACCGAGTGAGTATGGTGGGGCTGTCGCGGGGACTGTAGGACTGACTTTGCTTCGCTTCCTCTCCCTGCCGCCTAGAAACAGCAGAGCTCGGGACCTGCTGCCACTGATTTAGGGCCATGGGAGCTCAAGTTCTTATTTGAACACTTGCCAGAATTTGATTTTGGGGGGGATGTTTGACTTGTCGTAGACCTTTGTCAAGGTCGCAGTGTGACAGCTCAGCGCGGGTGGTGGGAGACTGGGATCCTAGGGCTGTGCTGTGTGTGGCCTACGGTCCCCTGGGCCGGGCCTCTGGCGGCGCTCTGTGTGGCCTGGGAACATGCTTGTCTCCGTGGCCAGTCCTTCCCACCAGCTTGGCTCCTGGCTCAGAGATCCCAGAGCCAAGGTGAGGCGTGGGACACTTCATCACACTACTGGGAGTGGTGCTGGGAGCCCTTTTCTGGTTGGTTTTCATCAGACCTGTACTGGGTGCAATGTCAAGTGATCGCGTTTTAAGAAGGATGCTGTCAAACCCGAATGTACCCAGGGGACATCTCTAAGGCTTGTAAGGGTAACACCTGACACCGACCACACCAGGAAGAGTTAGTTACACAACTGTGGCCTTTCGATCTGCAGGAGGAAGGCTTGCTGGCATGTGTGGCTGTGTCTGTGTGTGCATGCATCTGCGTGTGTGCATGGGGGGCTGAGGGCATCTGGGAGGGAGCAGCAGACCTTTGTAGGATGGCAGGGTGGCAGGACCCACAGGTCTCAGCTTCGTGGCGGCATGTGGTGGACTGTTAGCACGGGAGAGCAGCTGAGCGTGGAGGGGATGGCCTCAGGAGGGAGGATGGCCCTGTCCGCTGAAAGGTTAGAGGTGGGCTGTCCGGCTGGGGATTCTGGGAAGGGAGTGTTGGCCTGGGTGGGAAGTTGTGCCACATGATGTCAAAGGTTCCCTGTAGCCTCTGCCTTTCCTGTGCCGTGCACGCCCTGTCGTCTTGTGCTCTCCACCACTCCAGGGTTGGCCAGCCAGGGCCCATCTTTCATTGATTCCTTTTGGTTCTTCTCACCTGGAGCAGCAGCCGGCCTGGTGGCAGCCTGGTGCCTGCCACGGGCCAGTTTGGGCTCCTGCAGTTCCCCCTTGCCCGTTCCTAGGGAATGCAGCTGGAGGATCTCAAGCAGCAGCTCCAGCAGGCCGAGGAGGCCCTGGTGGCCAAACAGGAAGTGATCGACAAGCTGAAGGAAGAGGCCGAGCAGCACAAGATCGTGATGGAGACCGTCCCGGTGCTAAAGGCTCAGGTGAGGGCACTTCTCTGTGGCCCGTGTGCGGGTCAGCCGACTGGGCCTGCTGGGCCCTGGGCCCTGGTATGTATGTCCCTGGTGTCATTTTGCGGTGGCTTCACGGAAGCCCTTTGAGCCCCTTGCTCTTCCTTGATCTGTCTGCGCTTGGCGGTGACTCTCTGTGCCCCGGCTCTGGGAGGGTGGGAGCCGGCTGTCCCCGATCCCCCAGCAGGCAGTGAATGGCCCACAGCTGGCGGGCGTGCCCCTCTCTTGGCTTTGCCAGGCGGATATATACAAGGCCGACTTCCAGGCCGAGAGGCAGGCCCGGGAGAAGCTGGCTGAGAAGAAGGAGATCCTGCAGGATCAGCTGGAGCAGCTGCAGAGGGAGTACAGCAGGCTGAAGGCCAGCTGTCAGGAGTCGGCCAGGTGGGCCTCGGAGGGCCCGCCCCACGGGGGGTGGGACTGGGTGCGGGGGTCCCGGTGGTGACCGCGTGCGTGTGTCAGGTTAGGCTGAGCCGGCCCTCCCTCTCCGCTCTCCCTCTCCTGCCCTGTCCTGCCCCATCCTTCCGTTGGCTCCGTGCATACTTTTTTTTTTAAAAGATTTTATTTATTTATTCATAAGAGAGAGAGAGAGAGAGAGAGGCAGAAACACAGGCAGAGGGAGAAGCAGGCTCCATGCAGGGCGCCTGACATGGGACTCTGTCCCGGGACTCCAGGATCAGGCCCTGGGCCGAAGGCAGGCGCCCAACCGCTGAGCCACCCAGGGATCCCCTCCGTGCATACTTTTGATCTGACAGTTTCTCTTCTCAAAGGATTGAAGATCTGAGGAAGCGGCACGTGGAGGTCTCCCAGGCTCCCTTACCCGTCACCCCAGGTGAGTGAGCGGTCGGAGAAGGGATGGAGAGGGCAGGGTGCCAGAGAAGGGCCCATCTCGCCTCCCCAGAGTCACTGTCCCGAGTGCAGTCCCCTCCTGGGGACGGGGCGGGCTGAGAGGGAAGACGCAAGCGGCGGTGACCCCAGTGGCCGACCCGACAGGCCTAGCAAGTCTCAGTCCTCTCTGATGCTTCCTCTCTTTCTCCAGTTCACGCCTCCTTTCACGTGCCCGTGTCCATCCAGAGGAGAAGCCCCCCCGAGGAGCCACCGGACTTCTGCTGCCCCAAGTGCCAGTATCAGGCCCCTGATATGGACACCCTGCAGATACACGTCATGGAGTGCATCGAGTAGGGCTGCCTGCCAGTAAGCAGCACAGGACGGCCCGGTGCGAGCTCTCCTGCCGCACGGTCCAGAGTTACGGGCTAGGTGACACAGAACAGGCCACTTCTGTGCGCCCCACGAGCTAGCTCTAGGACCTTATGCTTCAGCTCCCCCATCTGCTGGTTTGCCTCTTTTAGGGCCCATGGAACCCCGGTTAGGCCTGATGCTCTGCTCCTTTTGCTCGTTCTGTCCGCTTGAACTGCTTGCCCTGGGGCTCCCTCTGTTTCCACGTCCACTGGGGAACTCAAGAATCAAGGCCAGGGCTCTCAGAGAACTTCTCAAGCCAAGACGGGCAGAAGCCTTGCCTCCCGCCCACGCTTCCACACACCGTGGCCCCAGCACCCTCGTGGGCCGCGTGGTATTCCATTTGGAGGCTGCACCGCCGGCCCATTTTACCAGTCAGCTTCAGATGAACACTTGGGCCCTCGCCACTCACTGTCACAAACGATGCTGCACTGAACATCCTTGGGCGTCACTTACGTGTCTCTTTGGGTCAGGGTCTTAGAAGCAGCACCGCTGAGCATCGAGCCCTGCCCACACGAGGGGTGCCCGGCCTGCGGGCTTTTGCCATTTGTCGGGCACGGCGCTCTCTATTGAGCCTGAGTGTGTTTGTGGAGCTTGAAGGACCTTTTCGAGTTCTGCTCTTAATGGCTCATTTGTACGTTTTGCCCATTTTTCTGTTGGGCTGTAAGTCTTTTGTTCCTCAGTGGGTTTGAGCTCTTTGGTCACTGGTGGGATGGGCTCTTGTGTATGATAGAAACTGCCACTGTCTTCTCTTCCTCTAACTTTGTGTGAGTGTGTTTTGGGCTTGAAGTTGGTCATCCTTGCGTGGCCACGTCTGTGCACCTTCCCTTCCCTGCTTTGGGTTTACCATTGTTGTGACGGGCTCATGGTTTGACAGGGAGGTGCTTCCACATGCGCACTTTTCCTTTCCTTTTCCGACCGACCACCACTGCGTGCTCTTGTCCTCCCAGAGAGTGTTGCTGCTCTGTGTGGTGGCTGCCTTTCATCACGTTGCAGAAGCTTGTGATGCTGCTCCCCACACCAGCCCCAAATGCCCCAGCCTTGTGAAGGGAAGCCACTTGGTGACAATTGGCAGGTTCTGAACGCTAGAGGGCCCCTTACTGTTGCTTTGCAAGATTTCTGGCTGTTTCCTCGGATGCCAAAGCCAAGGGCTGCCAAAGCCAAGGGCGTTAAGCCCGCAGTTGTCAGCAAAGGACATCAGAAGTGGAGGAAGAATGCCCTGGCCTCCCCTGGTTGGGAATGGGGTGTCGCCGAAGACAGCCTGGCCGGCAGCCCGTTCTGGAGACGAGACTGGCCCGGGGGGCGCCTGGCGTGTGCAGCAGCGGGAGCACCTTTTCCAGTTCCCGGAGCCCGGGTGTCTCCTCGCAGATGACTGAACTTTGGGAAAACGTTAAAGGCGCAGACAGGCTCCCCACTCCCGGGTGCTGTGTTTCAGTCCTGACCTGCAGTTTTCTGCATTAGCACTTCAGTTTCGGGGGATATATTTATTTCCCGTGGCCACTGTGACAAATGACCAGCTTGGCTTAGAACAACAAGAATTCATTCTCTCATGGTGCTAAAATCAGGGTGACAGCAGGGTTGGTTTCTTTTGGAGGCGCTCAGGGAAAGATCAGCTGCAGGCCTGTCTCCCAGCCTCCGTGGGTGGTGGCCCGTGGCATTCTGGGCCGGTAGACGTGTCACTCCGTTCTCTGCCTCTGTGGTTACGTGGCCTCTTCTTTTTCCTGACTGCATCTTCTCTTCTTGTCCCTTACAAGAACACCAGTCACTGGGTTTAGGGCCCACCTCCATCATCTAGGTTAACGTCATTTTGAGGTCCTTATCTTCATTATATCCACAAAGACTTTTCCCAAATAGGGTCGTAATCACAAATTCTGTGCATTAGGACATGCATATGTCTTTCGGGCCACCATTTGGCCCGGCACAAGGGATATCTCCTGGGGCCCACAGACTAGGGCAGGTGCAGTTGAGGACCGGTGTCTCCAGGACCAGCAGCTCCGTTGCGGGGGCTTGTCCCCTGGGGTGAGGGTGGCCGCTGGGCTGCAGAGGCACTTGGCGCTCCGTGGGAAGGAAAGCTGGTGTGGTGTGGGGCAGGCCCTTGCAGGTGTGGGGACTGCCGCTCCTCGGGACATCTCGTCTCCTGCTGGACACTGTGGTTAGGGCCGGTGGCTGCAGGCAGAAGGAAGGGTGCAGGCTGCCTGCAATAGGACAGAGCAGTCGGACTGACCGGGGCCCTGGGTGACAGCCACCAGCGGTGTAGGGCTGGGCTTCGAGTCCTCCTCTGGCTTCCTCCTCTGAAAGGGAGTTGAAAGGACGAAGATGAGATGCAGGTGCAGTGAGAGGCAGATGGTGACTTCCTGGGGAACTTTCCTGGGGTTCCGGCTGTGGCGTCCATGCGGGCCATGCAGCAGCAGCCGCCAGGAGCTGTGCAGCCTTTCGTGCCTGGGCCCCGGGCCGGCGGAGCCACGCTCTGGGGGCAGGGCCTGGCAGCGGCTGAGCGCCACGGGTCTTCCGAAGCTTCCGTTCCTGGGGTGCGCTTGCTCCCTGCCTGCTGCTGATGGCACCCCGTGTGACCCGGTGTGCCTCAGGCGGCGTGGGCTTTAAGCCAGACCTTTCAGTCTGAAGTGGGGGGTTCCGCTTTCTTCCCTTCTGGCTTTCCCTAGATCGGGCTTCCAGAATAAGCGTCTGGATGCCTCCTGCGGGGGAAGCAGCCTGCCTGCCTCCTTCGCTGTGGCCCCTTGACCCTCCTGGCCCTGGCCTTGCCGATAGAGACAGCTAGAAGCACCTCCTGCTGTACCTGTGTCCCCTCTTGTTGCTCGCACACGCGTGCCCTCTGTTACCCGCTCGTCGGTGCTTAAGAGAAACCCAGGTGAGCAATAAAGTCGCCAATGAGAACGCTTCCGGCCCTGACCTGTACCTGAAACACGCAAACCAGGCGAAAAGGGGTGTGAGCCAGGAACAGAGGGAGACCTCTGGTGGGCCGGGGGGCCGGCGTGGCAGGATGGAGGGCGTGGTGGCCACCAGGGCCTGGGGTGACCGTGGTGGTGCCTGTGGGTTCTGCTGATGTGCGGCCGGTGCGGGAGCCCTGCTCGGGGGAGCCCTGCTGGTGGGGGCCCTGCTCGGGGGAGCCCTGCTGGGGGGAGCCCTGCTGGTGGGGGCCCTGCTCCGGGGAGCCCTGCTCAGGGGAGCCCTGCTTGCGGGAGCCCTGCTTGCGGGAGCCCTGCTGGTGGGAGCCCTGCTCGGGGGAGCCCTGCCCGAGCAGCTGTGCTGGCGGGAGCCCTGTTTGGGGGAGCTCTGCTCGGGGGAGCCCTGCTGGTGGGAGCCCTGCTCGTGGGAGCCAAGCTCCGGGGTGTGCCGCCTGCGGCCCGCAGACACAAACCTTGCGAAGCGTGGCTGTGCAAGAACGGCCAGGGCCGCGCGTGAGTGCACGTGGGCGCCAGCCTTGGCAGCAGTGACGCGGCGCTGGGCTGTACGCGGGTGGCCTCGACCTGGCAGGCGGCGCGGCCGCGGGGGGGGGGGGGGCTGCCATTGCCCAGCAGGGAGCGCGGCCGCCTCGCTGTCCAGGCACTGCGCGAGCATCGGCCGGGGCGGCTGCGACACCGGCCGAGCACCTCCGGGGCCGCGGGGGTCTCCGGGCTGAGAGTGAGGCGGTGCGGGCCTGGGTCCCTGGCTCGTGGGTGGCAGTCCTCGCCCTGCGTCTGCCCGTGGCCGCCCTCTGGGGGTCCGGGGGACCCCGTGATGTCAGGAGGCGGGCCCGTGGGACCGGGGCGCAGCCCCCCGACCTCGGACAGCGGGCCCCTCGGGAAGGCCGGGGCTCCCAGGAGGCCCGGGGGCGTGGGGGTCCGCAGTCCCTGGGGAGAGAGGGACACACGTCAGCCCAATCCCCTTGTACACTAGCCCGGCTTTACAGGGGGCCTGACACGGCGGGCGGCTGTGCCCCAGCGGCCTTCAGGGCAAAGGGCTGCTCTTGCTCCCTGACACGTGGACGCGGGGGGGGGGGGGGGGGCAAGGCCGAGCAGCCGCTGACCAATGACTGGGAGCTGCAGCAGGCGGCAGCCAAATGCTCGGGGCTGCCACCAATCCTATGCGCTTCGCCGACCCACCGACCCACGGACAGGAGCTGCCAAGATCCCCCCGGGAAAGAGAGCACTAGGCTGTGCCCTGTGCGGGAAGCGCTGCCTCACGGGGATGCCTTACGGCGATGTGCTTTCTTTTTTTCTTTTTATTGGAGTTCACTTTGCCAACATATAGCACAACACCCAGTGCTCATCCCGTCAAGTGCCCCCCTCAGTGTCCGTCACCCAGTCACCCCCACCCCCACCTCCTCCCCTTCCCCCACCCCTAGTTCGTTTCCCAGAGTTAGGAGTCTTCATGTTCTGTCTCCCTCTATGATATTTCCTACCCATTTCTTCTCCCTTCCCTTCTATTCCCTTTCACTATTATTTATATTCCCCAAATGAATGAGACCATATAATGTTTGTCCTTCTCCAACTGACTTACTTCACTCAGCATCATACCCTCCAGTTCCATCCACGTCAAAGCAAATGGTGGGTATTTGTCGTTTTTGATGCCTGAGGAATACTCCATTATATACACAGACCACAGCTTCTTTATCCATCATCTGTCGATGGACACCGAGGCTCCTTCCACAGTTTGGCTATTGTGGACATTGCTGCTGTGAACATTGGGGTGCAGGTGTCCCGGCGTTTCATTGCATCTGAATCTTTGGGGTAAATCCCCAGCAGTGCAATTGCTGGGTCGTAGGGCAGCTCTATTTTTAACTCTTTGAGGAACCTCCACACAGTTTTCCAGAGTGGCTGCACCAGGTCACATTCCCACCAACAGTGCAGGAGGGTTCCCCTTTCTCCACATCCTCTCCAACATTTGTGGTTTCCTGACTTGTTAATGTTCTCCATTCTCACTGGTGTAAGGTGGGATCTCATTGTGGTTTTGATTTTGATTTGTATTTCCGTGTCCATCTCCATTTTATTTTATTTTATTTTAATTAATTAATTAATTAATTTATGATAGTCACAGAGAAAGAGAGAGAGAGAGAGGCAGAGACACAGGCAGGGGGAGAAGCAGGCTCCATGCACCAGGAGCCCGACGTGGGATTCGATCCCGGGTCTCCAGGATCACGCCCTGGGCCAAAGGCAGGCGCCAAACCGCTGTGCCACCCAGGGATCCCCTAGCCAGTGTTGATAATAAATTAATACTCACGTCATGTGACTTGAATAGAGCTTCGAAAACTAATTCACAGTTCCTTCTGAAAGATTATCACAATACAGTAAGTGTGTACTGGGGGTTAGGCTCCTTTTTTGTTTGGGGCCAAATTTTTCTAATAGACAAAGCTAGTCTGCTTTAGGAAATCTTTGCCATAGTGAAATATAAACTTCATTGCATTTCTTTCCAAAGGCAAGTTGCCAAGGGAAGATGCCACCCCTTGAATTAGTCATGTTATTACCTGTGTGACATGTTACCAAGGTGTTTATAAGTTGAAACAATATTTTCTCTGACATTAAAGAAGTCTGTAAAATTTATAGGCCCTAGCTGAGGTGGATTTATTTTGAAAGGACCAAAGCTTGAACTTCAGGGCACCTCACTTCCATAGGCCCCTTCCAAGGTCTTGAGAGAAGTCCTAGCAATTTTTATACTCATGATTTTGCATGTTTTTATTAGACAGGATTTTCCAAAGTAGATGAGGTTCAGGCCCCACAAGACCTTGATTCACCCTGGGTTTCAGGTAATTATAACTCAGTAAGCTTCTTGAATGAAGCCTCTAAGTTATTGATAAATACCGAGTGAACAAGTTAGCAGTGTGGTAAGGTCTATTTTGAATCTGAAATCCACCTCAAAGACATGCCAAGAGCTTATTAATAAAGTACCACCTTTGGGTTTTTTTTTAATAATAAATTTATTTTTTATTGGTGTTTAATTTACCAACATACAGAATAACACCCAGTGCTCATCCTGTCAAGTGCACCCCTCAGTGCCCATCACCCAGTCACCCCCACCCCCGCCCTCCTCCCCTTCCACCACCCCTAGTTCGTTTCCCAGAGTTAGGAGTCTCTCCTGTTCTGTCTCCCTTTCTGATATTTCCCACACATTTCTTCTCCCTTCCCTTATATTCCCTTTCACTATTATTTATATTCCCCAAATGAATGAGACCATATAATGTGGTTTATGTATACAATGGAATATTCCTCAGCCATTAGAAACGACAAATACCCAGCATTTGCTTCAACGTGGATGGAAATGGAAGGTATTATGCTGAGTGAAGTAAGTCAATCGGAAAAGGACAAACATTGTATGTTCTTATTTATTTTTAAAAGATTTTATTTACTTATTCGCGAGAGTCACAGAGAGAGAGGGGCAGGGACACAGGCAGAGGGAGAAGCAGGCCCCACACAGGGAGCCCGACGCGGGACTCGATCCGATCCCGGGTCTCCAGGATCACGCCCTGGGCCCAAGGCAGCGCTCACCCGCTGGCCCCCCGGGTGCCCTGAGTGCTGTTTTATGCCGTCGCTCCGCATTTCCCGAGCTGCCTATTATATGCCATGTGGTTCCGTAGGAGAAACCATGTGTATGAATAGACATCGCGCAGGCTCCGCCCCTTTTCTTTCTTCTCCTTTTCTCCTTTTCCTCTCTCATTCATCCTCTCCCTGTCATTTACTGGAAGTCTTCGTCGAGGATGGAAACAACCCGTCGTCCTGTTCTTGCCAGTATTAACCAGCCCGGGGCGTCAAAGCAAGTGGATCGGAATTGCTCAAGTAAGTGTGGTGGGGTAGGGTCGGGATGCACTACGGATTCAAGGGAAGGGTGTCACGAGGCTTCCTTAAACCATCCCGGGGAGCTCGGCTGGTTCAGTCGGAAGAGCACGCGACTCCTGGTCTTGGGCCGTAGGTTTGAGCCCTACATTGGGTGTAGAGATCACTTAATGGTAAAATCTTGGGGGGCACCTGGGGGGCTCCGTTGGCTCAGTGTCTGCCTTCGGCTCAGATCAAGATGTCAGGGTCCTGGGATGGAGCCCCGCAGTGGGCTCCCTGCTCCATGGGCTGCCTGCTTCTCCCTCTCCCTCTGCCTACACCCCCCACTCATGTCATGCTCATGCTCTCTCTCTCTCAAGTGAATGGATGGGATCTTTAAAAAGAAATAAAATAGATTCCTGGGACACCTGGTGGACTCATTTGACTGTGCAGCTGGCTTGGTTTCTGCTCAGGTCATGATCTCATGTGTTATGACATCGAGCCCCATGCCTAGCTCCATGCGCAGGGTGGAGCCCACTTAGGACTCTCTCCCTCTGCCCCCGCTACTCAAAAAATAAATAAAAATTTGAAATACTCTGATTCTTTAAAAAAAATGCCCTGATTCCTTAGAATGTATTATGTTGGCAGTGGAAGTGACGTGATGTTTCCATGATCTATTTGATTGAAGATCAGTTTTTACCAGTGAATTTACATTTTACAGCAATTTTTACTTGTGAGCTTAAAGATGCAGTTGACAAATTGATATTTCGGAAGGCACTACGAAGGACGTAAAAGCCATGACAGTCTGTGCTTCTGGATGACCAGCTACCAGTTAACATTTAATTGGAGTATATATACAAGAGGGAATGAAAAGCTAGGAAAATACTTGAAATCTTTCCCTATCAGATGTTCCCTCCTAAGCTTCAATGTTCCTCTTTCAACAAAAGAAATATCTTAGGAGAATATTTATGCCTGGACCAGGAGTTAGAGGAGTCTGGGATTTTTTTTCTGAAATCGAGTAAATTGTATTTTCTTTTTAAATGACTTTGTGAATTTCCAAGACTCTCGAAATATCTTTGTATCTCTTCCAATTTGCTGTCATTTCACCTGAAATCCAGTTGGAATGCTTTTATTTCAGCTTTATCCCATTACTGGTTTTCTAATCTAATAGTTCATGGTGACCAAACTTAATTTGAGACATGGTTCCTAGGACATTGGGACCTAATGCCGGATGCTGGAAGTCCACATTGTGCTCTGTCCCAAAAGAGCATCTATTAGGGCCTCACTCTGGGCTATGTGGAGCCACCTGAGTGTGGTGTGGATGTTGGAGAATTGAGAAGACATCACTGCAGACCCTAACCCTGTTACACCTGAGAGAGAAAAGTTGTGAGAGGGGTGCCTGGAGGGTTCATTCAGAGCACGTGGCACTTGATCTTGGGGTTATGAATTTGAACCCCAGGTTGCTTGTACAGATTACTAAAAAAATAAAAGAAAAAAAAGAAGAGCTGTGAGAATATTTATTATTGCCCCTACATAATGCACAACTCTTATTATTGAGATCTTAATCTCTGTCTCAAGCCTTTTTTTTTTTAATTTTTATTTATTTATGATAGTCACAGAGAGAGAGAGAGAGAGGCAGAGACACAGGCAGAGGGAGAAGCAGGCTCCATGCACCGGGAGCCCGACGTGGGATTCGATCCCGGGTCTCCAGGATCGCGCCCTGGGCCAAAGGCAGGCGCCAAACCGCTGCGCCACCCAGGGTTCCCACAAGCCTTTTCTTTCCTTTGAGAATATGTCTTTTTTTATATATCTGCAGTGGTATTAAATTGTCATCCTTAGGATATGTTTATTGGTAAGCTATGAACAATGTGATTATTAATAAAGTGATCTCGAATTCCCCCATTAAAAAAAGAGTCCTAACAGAATATGAATAGTTGTATGCCAACAAATTAGGTAACTAAGATGAAATGGACAAATTCTTGGAAACACAAACTACCAAAATGGATTCAAGAAGGAATAGAAAATCTCAACAGACCTTTCATGAGTAAAGAGATTGAATCGTTGCTGTGATCTGAATGTTTGTGTTCCCCTAAAATTCATATGTCAAAATCCTGACCGGCACCGCCCCCCAAAAAAGAAAAGATGGGATTCGGAGGTTGGGCATTTGGGAAGTGATTGGGATGGGATCCATGAATGGCATTAGTGCCTCTTGGCACCAGGGAGCTTGCTTGCCCCTTCCATCATGCCCCCTCCATACCACGAGAAGTCTGCCGCCAGGAACAGAGGTCTCACATGACCATGCTCATACTGTGGTCTCAGATTTCTAGCTTCCAGAACAAATTTCTATTGTTTATAAGCCACTCATCTGCGGCTTTTTGTTAAAGCAGCTCAGATAGACCACAGAAATCAGTGATCAAAAACATCCTAACAGACCAGTCTTGGACTAGATGGCTTCATTTAAAGAATTAACACCAATCCTTCCTAAACTCATTCCAATTATAGAAGAGGAGGAAATACTTCCTAATCCACTCTAGGAAGCCTGTCTTTACCTTATTCCATGAGCATCACCTTGATACCAGAGCAAGACAAAGACATTACAAGAAAACTAGACCAATATCCCTTTTGAGTGTAGATCCAAAAAATTCTTGACAGAAAAAGCATTTCACAAAATCCAACACCCTTTCATGATAGAGCACTCAGAAATCTGGGAATAGAAGGTAACTTTCTCAACATGTTAAAGAGCATTTATGAAAAACCCATGACTAACATTGTACTTAATGACTTTCTCCCTAAGATCAGGAATAAGGTAAGGATGCGCACTTTTACCACTTCTATTCAACATTGTACTGGAAGTTCTAGCCACAGCAATGAGACCCTAAGTAAATAAATAAATAATTTGGCATATATATATATATATATATATATATATTCGAAAGAAAGAGGTGAAACGATCTCTTTGCAGATGGCATGATCTTATATGTAGAAAATCCTAAGGAATCCACAAAAAACTGTTAAAGGTAATAAATGTATTCAGCAAAGTAGCAGGATACAAGATCAACATGCAAAATTAGTTGTTTGTAGACACTAGCAAAGAACAATTTGAAATGAAACTAAGAAAACAATTCTATTTAAAATAGCACCAAAAAGAGCAAAAATACTTAGGAATGAATTTAGCCAAGGAGGTACAAGCTTCTCAGCTGAAAATAACAAAACATTCCTGAAAGAAACTAAGGATGATCTAATTAGATAATTAAATAGCAGCTTTGTTTATCATAGCCAAGGGCTGGAAACTATCCAAATGCCCATCAACAGCAGAACGGATAAATCGGAGCGATATAAAACCCAGCCATAATGTCAGAGAGAGCTTGCAAGAAATTCAATCACATAAAATGTGAAATTGTGTCATTATGGGATTAAGAACATGAATGGGGAAGCCTATTGGGCCACCCAAAACTGTTCTGATCCTGGCTGGGGTTTGGCGCCATCGGGAGGCAGGTGTTGCTCTGGCATCAAGATCCCGGCTTCCATGGTGGGGACTTCCAGGACAGGGGCAGTAATCCGGAATCTCCCAGATAGTTGGGACTTTTAATGACTTGATCTGGGGATATTGGGTGTGGAGAATACGGGGCAGACCCTCCCTCCATCTGGCTTCCTGATGGAAGGAATATGTGCCTCGACTCCTGGCTTTCCCCTCCCTTCCATGAGCTCGTGTCCAAAGCAAAAAACCTCAGTCCGCCTCTGTTGGAGACTGGAGGCTGCACAGAGGAGGAAGGGCAATGACCAGTTGGGTTACGTCTGACTTTCAGCTGCTTCAGGTCTAATTGTGTGATCAGGTTGTGTTTCCTGTTTATACTCCTGTGCTATCAGTTTCTGGAGTGTTGTGCAGCAGTGAAAATAATGAACTAGAGATACACACACCAGCTCGGCTGATTCTTTCTTAGCCTTGTATTGTGAAAATATAACACACAGCCAGGTGCACAAACATAAACGTACAACTTAATACATTATTATAACACCAGTGTAACCCTCACCCAAGGCAAGAAAGAAAACATTGCCGGAACTCCAGAAAGCTCCTTGTACCTTGTCCCAATCATGACTCCACTTCCTTCCTAGAGGTAACCATCATCCTGAGTTTTTTTTAAAGATTTTATTTTTTTATTTATTCAAGAGAGAGAGAGAGAGAGAGAGAGAGAGAGAGGAGACAGTGGGAGAAGCAGGCTCCACGAAGGGAGCCCGACACAGCACTCGATCCTGGGACTCCAGGATCACACCCTGAGCCAATGGCAGGCACTAAACCGCTGAGCCACCCAGGGTTCCCCAATCCTGACTTTTATGTTACTCTTTTTTTTTTTAGTTTTGCTCCTGTTTTAATCACCTACTATTGTGTAATAATTCTTCATTGTTGTCTTTTTCTCCTCTTCCTTCTATTGCCTTAAAAAAACACTGAAGTATAATTGACATAAAAGCTGTACGTCTTTAATGTATGCAACCCATTGAGTTTGAGGACTAGTATACTTGTGAAACCATCACCATAATCTGTGCCGTAAAGTTTCCTCTTGCCATCACCATCATCATCATCATCATCATCATCATCATCATTGTGTGTGTTGACAACTTAACATAAGATCTACCCTCTAAGCAAATTTTAGGTGTATAATACAGTACTGTCAGCTATACTCTAGGATTTTTTGAAAATATTTTATTTATTTATTCATGAGAGGCACAGAGAGAGAGGCAGAGACACAGGCAGAGGGAGAAGCGGGCTCCCTGCAGGGAGCCCGATGAGGGACTCAATCCCAGGACCCTGGGATCTCAACCACTGAGCCACCCAGGCGTCCCTAATATCTTACATAACTAAAACTGTATCCTTTAAACATCATCTCCCCATTTCCCCCCTCCCCCCAGGCCCTGGCAACCACTGTTCTACTCTCTGCTTCTATGAGTTTGACTATTTCAGATCAACATATGAGGTCAGATAGTAATTGTCTTTCTGTATGTGGCTTATTTTACTTAGAATAATGTCCTCCAGATCCACCCGTGCTGTTGTACATGGCAAAATTTCCATCTTTTTTTGGCAGAGATTGTGCTGAAACTTCTTGAGCCCAACACACTTTCTCTACTTGCAGATTGATCTGTGAGAGGGTTGGGAGTGTGGTGTCTAAATGTGGTGTCCCTTCCGATTGGATGGGGGCCCCCAAATGTGGGGTGATAATCAGATGGAAGCTGGTGCCGGGGATGGTGAAAAGAATTCACCTGAAGCAGAACAAAAGAAATAGGAGTTTATGTATATACTGTAAGGGAGCTTTTGGGCAGGACAGCAAAGGAGACGCTGCCTGCAACAAGCCAGTGGGTAGTGGTTGTTTTTAAAAGGGGAAGGTGGGGCAGCCCAGGTGGCTCAGTGGTTTAGTGCCACCTTCAGCCCAGGGCCTGATCCTGGAGACCTGGGATCAAGTCCTGGGTCTGGCTCCCTACATGGAGCCTGCTTCTCCCTTTGCCTGTGTCTCTGCCTCCCTTTCTGTGTGTGTGTCTCTCATGAATAAATAAATAAAATCTTTAAAAATTTTGTTAAAAAAATTAAGGGGGAATGTGAGGAAGTATGGTGACATGGAATTCTTCCTTTTTTGGTAACTGCCTGGTTGTGAGTACCCCACTGGATAGTTAGGGCCCATGGATATATCTTGACATGGGTCAAGATGGGCCTGTCTGTTCAGCTAGGTGGTTTCTGTGGACTTTAATTAATTAATTCACTACTATTATTTTCTCCCAAGATTTTTAAAAACATTTTATTTATGTATTCATGAGACATTCAGAGAGAGAGGCAGAGACACAGGCAGAGGGAGAAGCAGACTCCCTATAGAGAGCCTGACGCAGGACTTAATCCCAGAACCCCAGGATTACATCCTGAGCCGAAGGTAGACGCTCAACCACTGAGCCACCAGGTGCCCCTCTTCCAAGTTTTTATTTAAATTCAGGATAGTTGCTATATAGTATAGCATTGGTTTTAGGAGTAGAATTTAGTGATTCATTACTTACATATAACACCCACCCAGTGTTCATCACAAGTGCCCTCCTTAAGGCCCATCACCCATTTAGCCCACCCCCTGACCCACCTTCCCTCCAGCAACCCTCAGTTTCTTGTCTATAGTTAAGAGTCTCCTTTGGTTTGCTCTTTCTACATCCCATTGCTCAAGCCTGTTTGCCTAAAAGTGGCCTCTACAGGGAGTGCATTCCAAGTTTACACAGCTTTCACAACCTTTTTTTCTAAAGTAGGCCCCATGCCTAATGTGGAGCCCAGTGAGGGGCTTGAACTCATGACCCTGAGATCAAGCCATGACTGAGATCGAGAGTAGGACGCTTTACCGACTGAGCCACTCAGGTGCCCCTTAGACAGCTTTCAAATCTCCCGTAGCTTTCACTTTCTGCTGGGCTCTTGGATCTCCCCGGCTCATGTACGTAATTTCCTAGTCAACTAAGGATGAGTGAAATCTTATTTTGACCTTTTAGGACTGTTAAATATCTGGGTGGCTCACTGCTCATCTAACCCATGATCACAAAGTTATTCAAACTCTGGGTTTTCCCATTTGTTTCCTATCAAATTCTCCACTTTCATCCAATAAAACCTTGACTTTTGCTCCCTTCCCCCAATTAAGACCACCACATGTGATACCACAACTGCCTAATTAAAGGGATGAGAGATTGAGAGTGGCCCTGGGCAAGAAGGCTGCAGACTCCTCTGTTTGTAACTGAAGTCCTAATAGTTTGTTGTCTACCTTTGGTTGCTTTTCAGAACCCTGCAATAGTTCGGGCAATATTTTTGATAATATTGTCTAGTTTTGTACTTGATTTTTGTGGACAGGATTTGTCAACCTCTTCATCATACTGGGGATTCCACATACATCACCTTTATTTTTAAAGGATATTTTCACTGAGTCTATAGAGTTCTAGGTTGGAAATGATTTTCTTTTAGCACTTTGCATGATTTTCTTGTTTTCTGGCTTCTTCTGTTTCTGTGCAGAATTCAGCTGTTCATTTTAGTGTTATTTCCCCTTCTTTTTTCATCTGGCTCCTATTAAGATTTTCTCTTTGTCTTTGTATTTTATTTTTAAAAATATTTTATTTATTCATTCATGAAAGACAGAGGTAGAGAGAGAGGCAGAGACACAGGCAGAGGGAGAAGCAGGCTCCATGCAGGGAGCCGGACTTGGGACTCAATCCCAGGACTCCAGGATCACACCCTGGTCTGAAGGCAGCGCTAAACAGCTGAGCCACCTGGGCTGCTCTTTGTTTTTTTTTTTTTAATTTTTTTTCTTTAATTTTTAAATTTATTTATGATAGGCACACAGTGAGAGAGAGAGAGGCAAAGACACAGGCAGAGGGAGAAGCAGGCTCCATGCACCGGGAGCCCGACGTGGGATTCGATCCCGGGTCTCCAGGGTCGCGCCCTGGGCCAAAGGCAGGCGCCAAACCGCTGCGCCACCCAGGGATCCCCTCTGTCTTTGTATTTTAGCAGTCTTAGTTCAATGTGCCTAGATATCATATTCTTTGTATTTATCTTGCTTGACCTTCACTGACCTTTCTTGTATCTGTGACTTGATATCTTTCATTAATTTGAAAAATTTGAATTCTTTTTAAAAATTTATTTATTTTATTTATTTATTTATTTATTTATTTTTATTTTATTTATTTTTAAGAGATTTTACTTATTTATTCATGAGAGACACACACAGAGAGAGGCACAGACACAGGCAGAGGGAGAAAAGCAGGCTCCATGCAGGGAGCCTGACATGGGAATCGATTCCATGTCTCCAGGATCATACCCTAGGCCGAACGTGGCACTAAACTGCTGAGCCACCCAGGCTGCCCTCTTTTTAAAAATTTAAATTCAATTAATTAACATTTAATGTATTATTTTCAGAGGTTGAAAAATCTGAATTCTAATATTGATGCTGCTCCATTATCTTCCTCTTCTTCTGTAACTCCATTTACATGTATATTAGACTTCTTAATCATGTCCTACATGCCTTTTATACTGTTCAGTTTTTCCAAAATCAATTCTCTGTGTTTCAGTTTAGATATTTTCTTTTGGCCAGTCATCCATTGACTTTTTAAAATATTTATTTATTTTAGAGAGAGAGTGTGAGCAAGGGGAAGGACCTGAGAGAGAGAGCAAGGGAAGGACAGGGAGAGAGATAATCCTCAGGCAGACACCTCAGTGAGCACTGAGCCAACACAGGGTCAATCCCAGGGCCCTGAGATCACAACCTGAACTGAAATCAAAAGCTGTACACTCAACGAACTGAGCCACCCAGGCGCCCCAAACCATTGGCTTCAAATTAAAATATTGGCATTTTCAGTTCTAGGATGCCCACTTAATTTTTTTATCATCCAACTCTCTGTGAAAATCTCCTTCTTCTCTATTTTTCTGAACATATTAGTGATAGTTATTTTAAAGCCATTTTTCTGCTCATTCTAATACCTGGGTCACTCTAAGTCTGCTTCTCTTGGTTATCTGTTTTTCCTCTTGGTTATCTGGTCGTGTGGTCTTGTCAGTTCTCATGGCTAGTAATTTTAATTGAGTCTCAAACATGTATAAAAATACTATAGATGCTCAAAATGAACTTATATTTCACCAGAAAGGATTAAGCATTTTTTTCTCCTAGGTAGATAGAATTTGGGGGCTGATCACCATACTCTAATTAAGACTGGTCCATGTTGATGCCAGGTTGCAGTCTACTTCTGGTTCACTAGGGCTTGCAATTGACAGCCTTAGTGGGTCTAGTGGGTATGGATCTTTGACTACACAGTACTGACAAGACTGTAGGAATTTCTACTCGGATACTTTTTTTTTAAAGTTTTATTTTTTTTAAAAATTTTATTTATTCATTCATGAGAAACACACAGAGAGAGAGAGAGGCAGAGACACAGGCAGAGGGAGAAGTAAGCTCCATGCAGGGAGTCCTATATTGAGACTCGATCCCGGGAATCCAGGATCACACCCTGGGCCAAAGGCAGGCGCTAAACCACTGAGCCACCCAGGGATTCCCAATAAAAAAGTTTTATTTTTTATTTTAAAAAATTGTATTTATTCATTTGAGAGAGAGAGAGAGAGAGGGAGAGAGAGCGTATAAGTGGCAGGATGGGCAAAGGGAGAAGCAGGCTCTGCTATTTAAAAAAAAATTAGCCATTTTACAGTATACAATTCAGTGGCATTTAGTATACTCATAATGTTGTGCAATAATTACCACTCTCTACTTCCAGAATTTCTTCATTACTCTAAACGGAAACCTTATATCCATTAAGCAGTTACTTTCCATCCTTTCACCTGCCCCCCAGCTCCTAGCAACCACTAATCTGCTTTCTATCTCTATGGATTTATCTGTTCCGGATATTCATTTAAATGGAACCATATACTATGTGGCCCTTTGTGTCTGGTTTCTTTCACATGATGTTTTCAAAATCCATCTATATTGTAGCATATATCAATACTCTACTCTTTTTATGGCTGAAGAACACTCCATTGTATGGATATACTACATATTGCTTATCATTCATCAGTAATTGACATTTGAGGTATTTTTACCTTTTGGCTATTGTAAGTAGTGCTGCTATGAATATTCTTATACAAGTTTTTGTTTGAGTATCTATTTCCAATTATTTTCAGTATATACCTAGGAGTGAAATTTGGGGGCCATATGGTAATTCTGTGTTCAACTTATTGAGAAACTGCCAAACTGTCTTCCTTTAGTGGTTGCACTATTTAATATGCCTACCAGCAATGCATGAGGGTTCCAGTTGATCCTTATCCTAGCTAACATTTGTTATTGTCTTTTTGAAAAATTTGATTTCTTTTTTTAAATAAGCTCTACTCCCAACATGGGGCTTGAACTCACAACCACAGGATCAAGGGTCCCACACTCCCCTGACTGAGCCAGCCAGGCACCCCTAAACAACCAAATTTTTAAAAAGATTTTATTTATTTATTCATGAGTGACACAGAGAAAGAGAGAGGCAGAGACATAGGCAGAGGGAGAAGCAGACTCCCCTCAAGAAGCCTGATTCGAGACTGGTTCCTAGACCCCGGGATCAAGCCCTGAGCCAAAAGCAGACGCTCAACTGCTGAGCCACCCAGGTGTTCCACAACCTAATTTTAAATGGAGGAAAAAGTCTGAATAGACATTTCTCCAAAGAACCTACAAATGTCCAATAAACACATGAAAAGATGCTCCAAATAACTAGACATCAGAGAAATGTAATCGAAAACCAGAATCAGATACTGCTGGAGTCCAGCTCCAGCTGTGGTGGGTCTCTTGAAGGAAAGGACAGTGTTGGTGAGTGAGGAGATGCACACACACAGTCAGGGTGCATACATCTCCTCTGGATCATTTCAGAGGGGCTTTATTTCTATCATTTTACATTGCCTTGTTTTTCCAGTTAGTAGGTAATTACATTTTACGTTTTATCGCAAGCATCTTAGATCATTCTAAACCTCTTTTTCATACGAAATGTTTTTCCTTTCAGCTTCTACTGCTATAATTAACACGACCTTTATTGATTTCTTGAGAAAGCAGTGAATGCGACACAAAAGACAAAGGTGCTAGACAGAGCGTGACCTACTCTAGTGGAAGAACAAGTCTATGGTACTATGGTTACATGAAATGGGTTAGTATAGTCTAGAGGTTATATGCAGAAGTGTTTAACTTTCTTTCGTCAGTTTACAATACCTACAACCTACCATAACCTATTTTATTAAATATTTGTTCCATTGGTTAATTAACTTCATCTCCTTGTCTTGACGCTTAAGAGGTGCCTGAAGGACTTCTTCCGTGACAGCTTTAACTGGGCTAGGTTCCCAGATCTCTTTTAACCTTAAGTAATTAAAAAACTCAGCATTTCTCATAGTAGAGAAATTACAGAGCCCGGGGCATTGGGTTTTATTCTAAGAAGCCTGTTAGAGATTTTGATTATTTTTAGACTCCATATTTTTTATGAAAATTCCCCGATAATATTATAATGATGCTGAAGATGGCCCAAAACAAAGTGAAAGGAACCAGTGGGAGCCAGCTGTGGCTTCTCCTGATTTTTCAGGATTAGCCCTTTTGCCTGGATTTTGTCAAACAGCATGAGTCGCTTGGCTCGCATCAAGATACCACTTCATATCCATCGAGATGCCTATATTTTAAAAGACGATAACAGAAATACCTGGCTGGCTCAATCAGTGGCCTCACATTGGGTATAGAGATTACTTAAAATACTAAAAAAAAATTAGGTCATTTTCTTTTTTTTAAAGTGAATTGTAATAGTTCTTTATATTCTGCATAGTAGACCCTTATTAGATATATGATTTGCAAGATGATCCACCATCCTGTTGATTGTATTTTCATTTTTTATGATGTCCCTTGAAGCAGAAAAATTTTTAATTTTGATGATGTTTAGTTTATCTATATTTCTTTTTGCTTGTACCTATGGTGTCATATCTATGAAACCATCATCCAATCCAAGATCATGATTTTACACTTTTGTTTTCTTCTAAGAGTTTTACAGTTTTGCCCCTTAAATTTTTGGTCCAAAATCAATTAGGATTTAATTTTTGTGCATGGTATGAGGTAGGGGTCCAAGTTCATTCTTTTGTATGTGGATATTCAGTTACCCCAGTACTATTTGTTGAAAGATAGTTCTTTCCTCATTGAATTGTCTTGACATCCTTGTTGAAAATCAATTGACCATAAATATGATGGTTTATTTCTGGATTCTCAATTCTGTTCCAATTGATCTTCATGTCTGTCCTTATGCCAGTACCAAACAGTCTTGATTACTGTACCTAGTCCTCTAACTTTGTTCTTTTTCTTTATTTAAAAAGATTTTATTCATTTATTCATGAGAGACGGGGTGGGGCAGAGAGAGAGAGAGAGAGAGAGACAGGCAGAAGGAGAAGCAGCAGACTCCACGCAAGGAGCCTGACACAGGACTTGACCCTGAGACCCCAGGATCACGCCCCGGGCGGAAGGCAGGTGCCAAACTGCCGAGCCACCCAGGGATCCCCACTTTGTTCTTTTTCAAGATTGTTTTGGATATTCTCAGTTTCTTTATTTACCATATGAATTTTTAAAAACCTTTTACTTATTTATTCATGAGAAACAGAGAGAGACGCAGACACAGGCAGAGGAAGAAACAGGCTCCATGCAGGGAGCCCAATGTGGGACTCGATCCCAGAACCCCAGGATCATGACCTGAGCCTTGCTGGATAAAGGATTCTTGGCTGCAGGTTCTTCTCATTTAGGACCCTGACTATATCCTGCCAGCCCTTTCTGGCCTGCCAGGTCTCTGGGGAGAGGTCTGCTGTTAATCTAATATTTCTCCCTATAAAAGTTAGAGATTTATTGTCTGTAGCTGCTTTAAGGATCTTCTCTTTATCTTTGGAATTTTCAAGCTTCACTATTAAATGTCAAGGTGTTGAGCGGTTTTTATTGATTTTAGGGGGGGAATCTCTCTATTTCCTGGATCTGAATGCCTGTTTCCCTTCCCAGATTAGGTAAGTTTTCAGCTATGATTTGTTCAAATACATATTCTGGACCTCTGTCCCTTTCGGTGCCCTCGGGAACTCCAATTAAACATGGATTTTTGTTCTTGCAGCTCTCATTTATTTCCCTTAATCTATCCTCATGATCTTTTGATTGTTTTTCTCTTTTTTCCTCAGTTTGGCTCTTTGCCATCAACTTGTCTTCTATGTCACTCACGCGTTCTTCTACCTCATTAACCCTCGTTAGGACCTCTAGTTTGGAATACATCTCATTTAATTGATTTTTAATTTCTGCCTGATTAGATCTAAATTCTGCAGTCATGAAGTCTCTTGAGTCCTTTATGCTTTTTCCTTGATGCACCAATAGTTTTATAATTGTGCTTCTGAATTAGCTTTCCGACATTGAATTGTAATCTAAATTCTGTAACTCAAAAAAAAAAAATAAATAAATTCTGTAACTCTGTGGGAGAGAGGACTGTTTCTGCTTCTTTCTTTTGAGGTGTTTCCTTCTAGTCATTTTGCTAAGTGCAGAGTGGCAAAAACAAGTTGTATTGGGAAAAGGAGAAAAAGAGAGAAGAGAAAGAAGAAAAGAAAAAAAAAGAAGGAAAAAAAGAGAAGAGAAGAAAAGAAAAAAGGGGGGGAAGCAAAGAGAAAACAAAAAACAAGGGGGAGTATCCTCTGATTCTATATACTGTAAATCCCTCGACTTCCCCTGGAACTTTCCAGTGCTGCGTGGTCAATAACTTGCTTTTCCCTCAACTGTATAGCTGGTCACCCCTGGGGAGGGGCCTGCTGTACTGATTCTCAGGTGTGAGCACCTGGGGGAGCTGCTCAGCCTCGTGCCTGGTGGACGGCTCATGGGAGTTGTTTCTTCTGTTTATCCTTGAGGCCACTGTGAGGCTCAGTGGGGGTTGTTTACCCCGTGAGGCTCCAGGAGGAACAACCACAGTGGAGGCGGCCAGCTCTTCAGCCCTAGAGTCAGCTCCCACAGCAGCTACAGAGCTCTCTGTTTGCAGGGCCTGGAGGCTCCAAGGCGGGGCCGCTGATCTGCTCAGCTCGGGGCAGGAGTGTCCTTGCTGTCCTGGGCCCTCCCGGCCTCTGCCTGTCCCCAGGGGAGGCCGGATCCTGGGCTGTGTCCCTGGCGCCCTAAACTCCCGGGCCTGCGCTGTTGGATTCCCGCTCCCGGCTGGGCAGCCCCCTCTGCGGAGCTGCCGCCTGAACCCCTCCGAGCTGCTCCTGGGTCCAGCTGGGCACGTGCTGCAATCCCTATCAAAATACCATGGACTTTCTTCAGAGAGGTGGAACAAATTATTTTAAGATTTGTGTGGAATCAAAAAATACCCGAATAGCCAGGGGAATATTAAAAAAGAAAACCATAGCTGGGGCCATCACAATGCCAGATTTCAGGTTGTACTACAAAGCTGTGGTCATCAAGACAGTGTGGTACTGGAACAAAAACAGACACATAGATCAATGGAACAGAATAGAGAACCCAGAAGTGGACCCTCAACTTTATGGTCAACTAATATTCGACAAAGGAGGAAAGACTATCCACTGGAAGAAAGACAGTCTCTTCAATAAATGGTGCTGGGAAAATTGGACATCCACATGCAGAAGAATGAAATTAGACCACTCTCTTGCACCAGACACAAAGATAAACTCAAAATGGATGAAAGATCTAAATGTGAGACAAGATTCCATCAAAATCCTAGAGGAAAACACAGGCAACACCCTTTTTGAACTTGGCCACAGTAACTTCTTGCAAGATACATCCACGAAGGCAAAAGAAACAAAAGCAAAAATGAACTATTGGGAATTCATCAAGATAAGAAGCTTTTGCACAGCAAAGGATACAGTCAACAAAACTCAAAGACAATCTACAGAATGGGAGAAGATATTTGCAAATGACCTATCAGATAAAGGGCTAGTTTCCAAGATCTATAAAGAACTTATTAAACTCAACACCAAAGAAACAAACAATCCAATCATGAAATGGGCAAAAGACATGAAGAGAAATCTCACAGAGGAAGACATAGACATGGCCAACATGCACATGAGAAAATGCTCCACATCACTGGCCATCAGGGAAATACAAACCAAAACCACAATGAGATCCCACCTCACACCAGGGAGAAGGGGAAAATTAACAAGGAAGGAAACCACAAATGTTTGAGAGGATGTGGAGAAAGGGGAAGCCTCCTGCACTGTTGGTGGGAAAGTGAACTGGTGCAGCCACTCAGGAAAACTCTGTGGAGGTTCCTCAAAGAGTTAAAGATAGAGCTGCCCTACGACCCAGCAATTGCACTGCTGGGGATTTACCCCAAAGATACAGATGCAGTGAAACGCCGGGACACCTGCACCCCGATGTTTATAGCAGCAATGTCCACAATAGCCAAACTGTGGAAGGAGCCTCGGTGTCCATCGAAAGATGATGGATAAAGAAGCTGTGGTCTATGTATATAATGGAATATTCCTCAGCCATCAGAAACGACAAATACCCACCATTTGCTTCGACGTGGATGGAACTGGAGGGTATTATGTTGAGTGAAATAAGTCAATCGGAGAAGGACAAACATTATATGGTCTCATTCATTTGGGGAGTATAAAAATAGTGAAAGGGAATAAATGGGAAAGGAGAAAAAATAAGTGGGAAATATCAGAGAGGGACACAGAACATGAGAGACTTCTAACTCTGAGAAACTAGCTAGGGGTGGTAGAAGGGGAGGTGGGCGGGGGGTGGCGGTGACTGGGTGACGGGCACTGAGGGGGGCCTTGATGGGATGAGCGCTGGGTGTAATTCTGTATGTTGGCAAATTGAATACCGATAAAAAATAAATTAAAAAAAGTTTCCCACTGGAAAAAACATTGTTTTTAAGTGTTTTCCTTAGATTTTTCCACATGTTGGATGATGTCATCTACAAATAGAGATGATTTTACATCTTCTTTTCCATTATGGCTGACTTTTACTTCTTTTCCTAGCTTTACTATACCGGCTGGAACCTCCAGTACAATATTTGTCTTTTGTTTGTTTGTTTGTTTTTAGTTTTATAAGTTCTTTATAGATCTTAGATACTAGCCCTTTATTATTTATTTATTTTTTATTGGAGTTCAGTTTGCTAACACATAGCATAACACCCAGTGCTCATCCTGCCAAGTGTCTCACCAATCCCAATGTGGGATTTGAACCTGGGACTCCAGGATCATGTCCTTGGCCAAAGGCATACACTCAACTGCTGAGCCACCCAGGTGTCCCTCCACCTAGGTTTTAAAAGACAAGGTTATCCGGCACAACCTCAGGCATGCAATCCCTGCCCAGGAGAGCTTCAGGGCCCCAGCAGAGAGCAGCTTCAGGGCCATCCCACCACGTTACGTGGTGACACTGCCATCCCAGTGGACATGGAAGACAGAGCATCAGGCCAAAGAAGATTATTCTTGAGCCTTAAGGTCTACTGGAATTTGCCCCATTAAGCTTTGGACTTACTTGCGATCTGTCAGTCTTTTCTTCATTCCTATTTCTCCCATTTAGAATGAAAAGGTCTATTTTATGCCTATCCCACCATTGTATTTTGGAAGCACACAACATGTATAGTTTCACAGGTTCACTAATGGAGAGGAATTTGCCTCAGCTCATACTTTGAGTCTTACCCAATCTGATTTAGATGACATCTACATAAGACTTGGCCTTCGACTTTAGAGTTCTTGCTGTAACTGGTTAACATTTTTGGGGCAACTACAATAGAATGAATGCACTTTGTGTGCAAAGAGGGACATGAATTTCGAAGAGTCAGAGTAGAATGCTATGGTCTGAATGTTTGTGTCCCCCCAGAATCCACATATTGATCCCTAACAAGCAGTGTGATAGTATTAGGAGGTGAGGTCTCTGAGAGATGATTAAGTCATAAGGGTGGAGCCCTCATGAAAGGGATTAGCGCCCTTATGGAAGAAACCCGAGGGAACACCCTCGTCCCAGCTGCCATGTGAGAACACAATGAGAAGATGGTCATCTATGGACCAGGAAGCAGGCCCTCGCCAGACACTGAATCTGCCAGCACTTGATCTTGGACTTCGAGCCTCAAGAGCTGTGAGAAATACAAGTCTGTTGATTATCAGCCACCCAGTCGGTGGTATTTTTGTTATAGCTGCGTGAACAAACTAAGACAGGGAGAAACGTTTAGATATGAGCTGAGGAACTGCAGCTGCTTTTTGCTTAAGGATATGCTGGCTCTAGTTGAAGGATAGATGCTGAGAATCTGAACTTGACACATACAGAAACCTACTGGTAAGGGTCAGAAAAAACATGAGACTCTCGGGTCCTCAAACCAATAGCTGCTCTCCCCCAAGACATGTGCATAGTTCTAAAGCTGCACAGGGTTAGAGGCTACAGACCTAAGCTGAGCAGTGGTAGGCATTTTCTGTAGTCTCACTGTGCTTGGGAAACAAAGGCCTGCTAAATGAGAGGCCCTGGAAACACAACAAACAAAAGTGAAAGCCCTAGAAGCAGTGATGATTTTACACTGTTGATCGGCAACCACTTTTTCCCCAGGAAAAATTTCAGATCTCAATGCAGATAGAGGCTGATGATTGATGTTAGTGGGTAGAAAAATCAGCAGAACTTTAAGTGGTCAAGTGCAACTAAAGTGACAACATTGGAGAGTTGGGGGATATGTTAGTTTGCTAAGGTGCCATGACAAAGTACAAGGAGGGCAGCCCGGTTGGCTCAGTGGTTTAGTGCCACCCTCAGCCCAGGCCCTAATCCTGGTGTCCCGGGATTGAGTCCCACGTGGGGCTCCCTGCATGGAGCCTGCTTCTCCCTCTGCCTGTGTCTTTGCCTCTCTCTCTGTGTGTGTGTCTCTCATAGATAAATGGGTAAAATCTTTTTTAAAAAAGATTTATTTATTTTTTCGAGAGAGAGAGAGAGAGAGAGAGAGAGGGGGGCAGAGACACAGAGGAGGAAGAAACAGACTCCATTCCGGGAGCCCGAGGCGGGACTCGATCCCGGGACTCCAGGATCACGACCTGGGCCAAAGGGAGGCGCCAAACCGCTGAGCCACCCGGCTGCCCTTGAACAAATCTGTAAGAGTAAAGAGATTAAATTGAATAAAAGATTCCCCAGTGAATGAAAATACATGGCCGAATGGCTTCACTGGAGAATTCTACCAAACATTTAAAGGAGAATTAACAAATTCAAAATACAGAAGGGGAGGGAACAAGTAACCCACTGTATGAGGCTAACATTACCCTGATCCCAAAGCCAAATCAAAGACCACAAAAAACTACAGATCAACATCCCTTATGAATATATATGTGCAAAAATCTTCAACACAATCCTAGCAAACTGAATCCAGTAACATATTAAAAGAATTGCATACAGGGGTACCTGGGTGGCTCAGTTGGTTAAGGGGCTGACTTGATTTTAGCTCAGGTCAGGTCATGATCTCAGGGTCCTGAGACAGAGCCCCATGTCAGGCTCCCAGCTCAAGGATTCTCCCTCTCCCTCTACCCCTCCCCTCAATCCTGTCCATGCTCTCATAAATAGATAGATAGATAGATGAAAGATAGATCTTTTTAAAAAAAATTTTAAAAATTTATTTATGATAGTCACAGAGAGAGAGAGAGAGGCAGAGACACAGGCAGAGGGAGAAGCAGGCTCCATGCACCGGGAGCCCGATGTGGGATTCGATCCCGGGTCTCCAGGATCGCACCCTGGGCCAAAGGCAGGCGCTAAACTGCTGCGCCACCCAGGGATCCCCTAGATCTTTTTTTTAAAAAAAGAATCACACACAGAATCACCAAGTGAGATTTGTTCTACGAATGCAAATGTGGTTCCATATGTGAAACCTACCAGTGAATCAATAAAACAAAGGAAACAACCCAATCATCTCAATTGGTATAGATACATTTTTTGACAAATTCCAACACCCTTTCATGATAAAAAACATTTAAAATCCGTAAGAATTTAAGAGAACTTCCAAGACATGATAGAGGGAATGTATGAAAAGCCCACAGCTAACATCATACTCAGTGGTAAAAGACTGAAAGCTTTCCCTGTAAGATCAGGAGCAAGAAAGGATGCCCACTCTTAACACTGATTTTCTTTTAAAAAATTTTTATTTTATTTAAATTGGACTTGCCAACGTATAGTACAACACCCAGTGCTCATCCCATCAAGTGCCCTCCTCAGTGCCTGTCACCAGTTACTCCATCACCCCATCCACCTCCCAGCTTCTGCAACCCTTTGTTTGTTTCCCAGAGTCAGGAGTCTCTCATGGTTTGTCTTCGTCTCTAATTGTTCCCCACTCGGTTTCCCCTCCTTCCCTCTACCTTTTCACTACTTCTTATATTCCACATGAGTGAAACCATATAATTGTCTTTTTCCTATTGACTTATTTCACTCAGCATCCACATAGATGTAAATGGGAGGCATTCATCCTTTCTGATGGCTGAGAAATACTCCATTGTATCCACAGACCACATCTTCTTTATCCATCATCTTTCGATGGACACTGACACTCCTTCCACAGTTTGGCTATTTCGGACATTCCTGCTATAAACATTGGGGTGCAGGTGTCCCGGCGTTTCACTGCATCTGTATCTTTGGGGTAAATCCCCAGGAGTGCAATTGCTGGGTCTTAGGGCAGGTCTATTTTTAACTCTTTGAGGAACCTCCACACAGTTTTCCAGAGTGGCTGCACCAGGTCACATTCCCACTAACAGTGCAAGAGGGTTCCCCTTTCTCCACATCCTCTCCAACATTGTTGTTTTCTGTCTTAATTTTAGTCATTCTCACTGGTGTAAAGTGATATCTTTGTGGTTTTGATCTGTGTTTCCCTGATGGCAAGGGATGGGGAGTATTTCTTCATTTGCTTGTTGACCATGTGTAGGTCTTATTTGGGGAAATTTCTGTTCATATATTCTGCCCATTTCTTGACTGAATTGTTTGTTTTTTGGGTGTTGACTTTGATAAGTTCTTTATAGATCTTGGACGCTAGGCCTTTATCTGATAGGTCATTTGCAAATATCTTCTCCCGCTCTGTAGGCTGTCTTTCGGTTTTGTTGACTGTTTCTTTTGCTGTGCAGAAGCTTTTTATCCTGATTAAGTCCCAATAGTTCATTTTAGCTTTTGTTTCCCTTGCCTTAATAGATGTGTCTGGCAAGAAGTTGCTGTGGCCGAGGTCAGAGAGGTTGCTGCCTGTGTTCTCCTCTAGCATTTTGGTGGATTCCTGTCTCAGATTTAGATCTTTCATCCGTTTTGAGTATATCTTTGTGTGTGGTGTAAGAGAGTGGTCTAGTTTCATTCTTCTGCACGTGGATGTCCAATTTTCCCAGCACCATTTATTGAAGAGACTGTCTTTTTTTTTTTCCGGTGTATATTGTTACCTGCTTTGTCAAAGATGAGTTGACCATAGAGTTGAGGGTCCATTTCTGGATTCTCTACTCTGTTCCTTGGATCTGTGTGTGTCTGTTTTCGTGCCAGCACTACACTGTCTTGATGATCACAGCTTTGTCATACAGCTTGACGTCAAGGCATTGTGCTGCCCCCAGCTTTGGTTTTCCTTTTCAACATTCCCTCAGCTATTAGGGGTCTCTTCTGGTTCCGTACAAATCTTAGGATTATTTGTTCCAATTCTGTGAAGAAAATGCATAGTATTTTGATAGGAATTGCGTCGAATGTGTAAGTTGATTTGGGTAGCATAGACATTTTCAATATTTATTCTTCCAATCCATGAGCTGGAATGTTTTCCCATCTCTTTGTGTCTTCCTCCATTTCCTTCAGAAGTGTTCTGTAGTTATTAGAATACAGATCCTTGGGATCCCTGGGTGGCGCAGCGGTTTGGCGCCTGCCTTTGGCCCAGGGCGCGATCCTGGAGACCTGGGATCGAATCCCACATCGGGCATCCCGGTGCATGGAGCCTGCTTATCCCTCTGCCTATGTCTCTGCCTCTCTCTCTCTCTCTCTAGCATAAATAAATGAAAATTGAAAAAAAAAATAAAAAAAAAACGTTTTCTATTAAAAAAAAAAGAATACAGATCCTTTACCTCTTTGGTGAGGTTTATTCCTTGGTATCTTATGGCTTTTGGTGCAATTGTAAATGGGATCAATTCCTTAATTTCTCTTTCTTCAGTCTCACTGTTGTATAGTGTATAGAAATGCCACTTATTTCTGGGCATTGATTTTGTATCCTGCCAAATTGCTGAATTGCTGTATGAGTTCTAGCAATCTCGGGGTGGAGTCTTTTGGGTCTATGTCCAGTATCATGTCATCTACGAAGAGGGAGAGCTTGACTTCTTTTTTGCCAAATTGAATGCCTTTTATTTCTTTTTGTTGCCTGATTTCTGAGGCTAGGACTTCTAGTACTATGTTGAACAATAGTGGTGTGAGTGGACATCCCTGTCTTATTCCTGATCTGAGGGGAAAGGCTCCCAGTGTTTCCCTATTGAGAACTATATTCATTGTGGGCTTTTCATAGATGGCTTTTATGATATTGAGGTGTGTTCCCTCTCTCCCTACAGTGTGAATGGTTTTTATTAGGAAAGGATGCTGTATTTTGTCAAGTGCTTTCTCTGCATCAATTGAGAGGATCATATGGCTCTTGTTTTTTATTACTGTAATCTATTACATTGCTTAATTTATGAATGTTGAACCACCCTTATATCCCAGGGGTAAATCCCACTTGGTCTTCAACCCCGATTTTCAACATTGTACTAGAAGGTCCATACAGAGCAGTCAGGCAAGAAGAAGTGATAAAAGACACCCACATTGAAAAGGAAAAAGTATAACTATCCGTATTTGCTGAGGACACGATCTTATATAGAAATCCCCCAAGGAATCCACAGAAAACTGCTAGAGCCAATAAATGAATTACGTAAAGTTTTAGGTTACAAGATCAACATGCAAAAATCAGTTGTTTTCCTGTACACTAAAATGAGTAATTTGAACATGAAATTAAGACGGCAATTCCACTTACAATAGTCTCTAAAAGAAAAAAATACTTATAAAGTTAACCAAGAAGAATATACATGAAAACTACAAAACATTGAAGAAAGACATTGAAGACGACCTAAGTAAGTGGAAAACATCCCGTAGGCTGCTGATCCATCTTGAGTCAATTTTTGGAACGTTGACTATATTGGACCCCTTCCCTCATGCAGAGGGCAGCAAGTTTTCGTCTCTGAAATGCAGGCTTTTTCTATATCTGTACCTGCCTTCCGTCCTGGCAGGGTTTTGCCAGCAGTACCATCCATGGACATACTAAAGTCTCATTCACCATCGCAATGTCCACACAAAGGCTCTGCTGAACTGGGTTTGGGGCAATTCCCTGGCCATGTGGGGCTACCTGTGCTCTTGAACCGATAAGCTAGAGGAGGTTATTGTGCTGGTCAGGGAGAGGTGTCCTGATGATCCAGAGGACAGAGAATGGCTGCTCTATATTGGGGTTGGGGAGAAGTGTGCCTGAGACCCAGACAATTTGAGGGGCACCCTCCTAGTAATGCCATGCAGGAAGGTCAGATTTAATGGAAGATGACAGCAAGTCCTTATGGACAGAACCAGAAAGGCTCAGCACCCTTAATGATGGGGGCAGGGGTCACCTCAACCTCATCAGCTGGGAAGTTGGCTGAGGGCAAAGGGAGCAGAGAGGGAATGGATGTAGATGAAAGAAATGAAAAATGCCAACTTGGGCCTATGTCTAACGTAGAGATACTCATGTCTATTTTATTTCTTTGTCATTTTACACGTTTTAATTTGTATTAGCCAATTTTCTCCTATGCCACATTCCCCCTACTATTTTATTCCAGTTAAGTCGGTGGAAGTGAACTTTATAATGTAGTCCATAGCTTCCAGGACATCCACATGGTTTTACAAACAGACTAGAGACGCAACAAACATCACCCTGAGATGGATGGGTTTGGAGTCTCTGCAGTTCTGGAGAGAGTGTGTGTCCTTTTATTTGTTTAAAGGACAGTCGCATTATGGTAGGCAGGAGATCGTTGTTGCTATTATTGCCTGAACACTTACATAAGGGATTAATGTATGTAAAGCACTAGAAAGAGTGGAACGTACTAAATGTTAGCCCTTATGCCATCTTATGAGATGAGTACGAGAGTATATGAGAAAAGTACATTTGGATGCCAAGCGGCACAGGGAAGGTTAGTGGTGGAGTCTGTGGCTTGGCCACACCACCCACTGTAACCTCCCTCTGGTGAGCCTTCTGCTCCTGTACAATTGCTCTTACCTATGTCACTACAACCTGATAGGAAATTTCTGGGGGAAAGCATGTATCTAGACATCCTCCTGGGTTCCCAGGGCCGAATAAGCAGGGAGAGAGAGGCATCGCCCGGGTCCCCGCAGGCCGGCAACGCAGCCAGACAGCGAGGCCCGGACAGCAAGTGGGGGAGCCGGGGTGGCCCCTCACTGACAAGGGACAGTTGCCGCCTGGGCCTCTCCCCCGAGGGAGGGAAGGCTCCCGGGCTTGAGCGTGCAAGGGGGCCGGGCCCTCCAGCCACAGGTGGGGATCCGGCGGCCTGGGTTCGACGACCCGCGCCCTGCTCAGGCCCCGGGCCCCCTCCCGTTGCAGCAGTGGACCCTGGCAGGGGCGCCCCTTCTCCCCCCACACCCCCACCACGGCCATCACCCCCAGCCCTGCCAGCCTCCGGCCATACCTTTCCCGTCGACTTGACCCCCTTCCAGACACAGAAGTAGACCAGCACCCAGCAGGCCAGCAGACACAGGGTCACCTCCCAGTTGAGGGCCCCTGGCACCTCCAGGCCCCTGGAGAGCCGCAAGACTTTGTTCCTGGGGGAGGAAGGGTCCATGAGGGGTGCAGGCAGCGGGCAGTGAGGCTGGGGGCGGCCCCGGGGGCGGTGCGCCCCGTCCAGCCCCCCTCCCTCCCACGCCTGGGGCCCGGAGGTGCTGCAGGGTGTGAGCCTGAACGGGCCGGAGGCCGTAGGGCTGGGAGCCCGCCCCCGCGGCACCCACAGCACCCACAGCACCCATAGCATCCACATCGTGCCCGCGAGCCACCCCCTCCCAGGCTGGCGGGCACGATGGAGTGACAATGCCTGGGACTGAGACG
The DNA here is from genome assembly GCF_011100685.1 of Canis lupus familiaris. Classification (NCBI taxonomy): domain Eukaryota; kingdom Metazoa; phylum Chordata; class Mammalia; order Carnivora; family Canidae; genus Canis; species Canis lupus. The sequence continues at coordinate 123,468,430 of NC_049260.1, forward strand.
TGAAGGAAGCAGGTCCACCCGTTCCCGCTCCTCTAGGGGCTGTGCTGGGGGCTCCCCGAAGACAGGCCGGGCGCCAGCACACGCAGACTCCGGCCATATGTAGAGCCCATGGCAGGGGACAGGCAGGGCCTGTTGGGGAGACCTGCCCGACCGCCTCTGGATGCTCGGGAACCCTGATCAGGTGATCAGCGGGCTGGGGACTCACGGGGCTGGGCCGGGAGGGAGTCACGTGCCAGGGACCTCTAGCCGGAGGGCTCAGGAGGGGAGGTAAGGGCTGTAGGGCTGGGGAGGGTAAAGGAAACCCTTGGAGCCATGCAGGACACAGAGTGAGGCCCAGGTGGCATGGCCAGCAGTGTAGGAGTCAGGGTGGCCCGCATGACCCTGGGGGTACAGGTGGTCACAGAGGCACAGGTGGCCCGGAGGGAACAGGAGGCACCGGGGGTGAAGGTGGCCCTGGAGGCACAGGTGGCTCCGGGGGTGCAGGTGGTGTCAGAGGCCCAGGTGGCCCTGAGGGCACAGGTGGCCCCGATGGAGGTGGTGAGGGAGAGGAGAGTGCTGTAGCCATCGCAGCGCCACAGGTGACGCAGGCAGCACAGGCTGCTGGCCCGGGCGGAGACGCCCTGCCGGGACCTGGGATACCTGCTGTGGCAGGGCCAGGGGCTCCCACCAGGTGATGCCCAATGCACCGAGCCAAATGCAGTCTGCACCGGGGCCGGGTACCCAGCCAGGGAGCCAAGAAGCCAGCCACTCCAGCTGTGTCCTGTCTAAGGGGTGGCTGGGGGCCAGGGTATGGGACCTGGGGAGGCTCTGGGACAAAGAGGTTAGGGGGCCAGCCTTGGGGTGCAGAGGAAGGAGGGGCAAGGGGGTTCAGGGGCCTGGAGGGGCCGAGGGCCGGCGGTGGGTGGCAGAGACGGTGGGAGAGAGGGTCTGACACCCGGCACCAGGGGGCAGGCCTGGGGGCACTGAGGGCTGAGAGTGGCCAGAGGGGAGCAGGCCCTGGAACAATCAGGAGGCCTGAGGTACAGACGAGATTGGTATGGGGGGGCCTGACCGAATGACCACCAGCTTCCTCACAGGGCCTTTCCCATCACCGCTGGAGATAGAGGTGACCCCAAGCCTGGCTCCAGAGTCCAGCCCCAGCAAGGGCCCCTGGGAAAGGAGTCCATGGTATCCGGCACCATCGTCACTGAGTTGGTTCCCAGAGGTCCGGGGTGCGCGTGGGGGAGCAAGGGGGCTGGGGGCAGTCGCTGTTGTGCCGGGGGATTGGAGACTCCCACAGGGTCAGGGCCAGGAGGTACACGTGGCGCACGGGGCGGGCCCCACGTTAGGGGGCAGACACACATAGGGGCAGGAGGACCGCATTTCATCTGATCTGCTTGCTCGGTGCCCGCGTGAGGCCGACTGGGGCCAAGGACCCTGGCCACCTGCACATTGGCATGGCCTCTGTCTTGAGCAGCTTTCCCTGCTGGTGCGCACCAGGCAGCCCGTCGGGCCCCACTTTGTCCATAAGCCGAGGCCGGGAAAGGGGGCTCCCCCCGACCTAGTGCCCCTCCTGGGCGGTGCGTCCTTCCCCAGGGCACTGAGTCCTATGCTAGTGGCCCCTGGATTGTGGCCTGAGGGCTCGTCCTGGGCCCTGGGCCCTGTGGGCCCTATTGGTTCCCCGAGGTTGGAGGGCAGGGGCTGCTTGCTGTTTCCTAGAGAGTCATGCGGGGAGGGGCAGAGGGTGGAGGAGACTCTTAAGCAGGTCCCACGCGCCACGCGGAGCCCCCCACGGGCTCGACCTCGCAACTCTGAGATCATGCCCTGAGCCGATAGCGGGAGTCACGTGTCACCGACTGAGCCACCCAGGCCCCGTGGACGAGGGCGGTTCCCGAGGTCTGTTATCACACAAAATAAAACTTAGTCGCCTCTGACTTTATGTCCAGCTACTGCGTCTCCACGTTCTCTTTGCCCTGCCCGTGGGGTGGAGGCCCGGGACACACACACTCCAGGAGGGGCGCCGGGCAGGTGTAGACGGGCCCCGACGGGAGGAGCCGCACTGTGTCCTGTCGCTCGGCCCCCACTCCCCAGCCTGGGGCACAGGGCCCGGGCTTCAGGGTCGCCTTGTGGTTGAGGCGCCGGACGCCAAGGCTGAGGTCCCACCCCGAAGCTCGCCGTTCCATGCTTTCTGAATTCTTTTCATTGAACAGACAAGGTCTTCCTGTTCCTGAAGACCCTTCCATGGTAGGACATGGGACGCGTAAGAGAAGGACCCGGCTGTGACTGCTGGACGCTTAGGCTCTTCTCCACCGAAGGCAGGATCCCGGGGAATTCGGGGCCAGTCTCGCCCGAACCGTGAGCTCCTCAAGCTGGGATCCACCAGGTGCAGTCACTCAGTCCAGAATGTACTTTTCTGGCTCTTTTTCAAGGCCGTGGGTCTAGGGTCCCTGCTTGCTGCCCAGAAAGCAGCCCCCCCCCACCGGAATTCTAGTTTCCCCGCTTCCTTGTGCCAACAGGTGTGACTCCTGCCAAGATAGTAGCCTGGGTTTGCATGGGAAGCTCCAAGGGCCCCGAAACACTGGAGCTGCAAAGTGGTGCTTACTGACCTTGTTTGAGGTCAGCAAAGACTGTCCGGAGACGGTGGGGCTGCGGAGGGCGGGCTGGCATAGACGGAGGGGAGGCAGGGGCCAGAAAGGCGAATTCCAGAGCACCAGAGGCTGGGCCCTGCCCTGCCTGAAGACAGAAAGGGCTCCATACCTTTCCGTGACACGGACCCAGATACTGCCCCTGTGACGAGGGCCACAAACCTGGATGTTATCATTGCTTCGGTTTCTTGTTTTTTTTTTTATATAATTTTATTTATTCATTCCTGAGAGACACAGGGAGAGAGAGGCAGAGACATAGGCAGAGGGAAAAGCAGGCTCCATGCAGGGAGCCCGACATAGGACTTGATCCCAGGTCCCCAGGATCACGTCCTGGGCTGAAGGCGGCGCTAAACTGCTGGGCCACCCGGGCTGCCCAATTTCTTTGGGTTCCTTTTTCTTTCTTTCTTTCCTGACGTGCAGTAGGAATGTCTCCCCTATTATTGGACTGACGAACCATGGTCTGATTCATTATTTAACCCCCTGCCATGACCTGAGAACTTGGCCTCCTTCACTTCAAGGGAGACATGGGCCTGTTTCATTGCTAAGGGATCGGCTCCCTCCCGATCAAGCCACATTATGGTAGAAAAGCTCAGCTCCGTGGGCCTGGCCTCCTCACCCACTTCTCCCAGGACCTCCCCCGCCGTCCAAGCTCTCTTGCTCCCACACACGGGCCCCCGACATTGCTGTGTTCTTCTTCAGTTTTGCGGTGGTCGTCACGCCCTGGGCCCTGCTTGTGCCCTGGAAGCATTTCCGTCCTGGTGTTTGATCCGAACACGTTGTTTCCTATTTACGGAGGCGAAACACGGTCATTGGCTGAGCTGTGCACTTCCGGAAAATTATAAAGTGACACCCGGAACCTGCCCTCTGGGGTCTCACCACCCAGAGAGACGCCCTGGGAACATCTTGCTGGGAGCTTCCAGGCTTCTTTGAGAACTAGGAAGTTATGCGCGTGGTGCAGAGTTCCAGGGAGGGCAGCAAAACCCGAATCACAGTGTGTTGACACTTCCCGGTGCTTAGACATGTTGCAGGTTTTCCCACTAGGATACACACTCACTATCAAATCATTCATGCCTTACGCCAAGGTGTGTTGATAGAAATTAAAATTCCTCATCACCTCAGGGTCCGTGGTAACCACGAGGAACAGTTTCATGTGCGTTCTTGCATCTTTTCCCCCAGGATATAGTGACCTGCACCCCTGACTCTTTTTTACATCAATAGGATCCTACTGATAAAGTAGGCAGGTTAGACCTGAGCTGCAGGCAGGGGTGGTGACAGTCGGGGACACTTTAGAAGCCTGCGCGCACAGCATCCTGATTGTGGCTTTGAAGGTCTTGGCCTCCAGCTTTCCAAGGGGGAAGAGGAGGGGAGAGGCAGGAGGGGAGGCAGAGGAACTGGGAGGAGGAGGAAGGGTACTACGAGGGGGAAGGGGGGAGGTGAGGGGGAGGGCTGCTGACAGACCAGGAGCCACACGTGCAGGCTACGTGCTCTCCTCTTCCACCTCAGCCCCAGGTCACCGATGGCTTCATTATCACAGATGTACACTGGGTTTCACCCCCACCCCAACCTCTAGGAGCCCCTTAGATGATGGGACACAACCTCGGTCGGAGACCCCGCCGCCAGCCATGACCCGTGAACTGTCCATACATACAAAGAAAGCCTCCCCCCAGCCCGGGTGCAGTCGCCGGCTCTGGACCTGCGTCCCCTCCCGCCTTGAGACTGTGGTGTCCTTAATAAGCTCCTTTGTGCTGTCACCTTCCTCCTGGCTGGCTTTCTGTGAGTGTGGGTCCTCCCGTCACTCTTTCCTGGGGGATCCGAGAACCCAGACCCCCGTGCACACAAGGCAGAATCCCCCACCCGCAGGAATACCGTGCCCCAAATTGGCTGCTTCTGATTATTTTCCCAAGGATTCCACATTCCCATCTTTTGTACAACTTCCTGCTGGGCTCTTTGTCTTCTTATGTCTTTATTTCTAGGGGTTATTTGCATTTTAAAGGCATTAGCTTTAGTCTACCATGTGGGTTACTGACGTTTTCCTGACTTGTTGCTTGTCGTTTATCTATTTATCATGTTTTCATCCATAACAGAGCTCAGCACCTTTGTGTAATTAGACATTGGTGTTCTTTGTTGTTTATTCGATTTTTCCTTCTGGATTTTGCATCCTGCTTTGTTTACTATTTGACTCATGAATGCTTTGCTCACCTGAGTCCCAGTTGGATGCTTTTATGGTGTCTCTACCACAAATCACTTGACAGACACTTCCTTGTATCCAGACACTGGTTCATTTTTGTTCACACGTGGCTTCTGGGTTTTGTATCCTGCATACATTTCTTCATCAGTGTTTTCTCCCTTTATTTTAATGCTTTCATATTTCCTATTTAATTGTGTGCTCTCATTTTTTTTCTCCTACTTCAGCTTTGATTCTTTTGGAAATTTATTTTTCGGTAAAAGGCAATTCAAGACCAGCTTTCTTTCTCTTCTGTTTTGAATAATTCCAATAAATTCCCCATTGTTCTTTACATACTCTTTCTCTTTAAAATAGATTTATGTATTTGCTTGAGGGGGAGGGAGAAGGAGAGAGTCGTCAAGCAGACCCACCGCTGAATGCTGAATCCCATGTGGTGCTTGATCTCACATCCCCAAAACCATGGTTTGAGCCGAAACCAAGAGTCGGATGCTTACTCAACTAGGCCACTCAGGGGCTCCTTATGGACACTTTCAAGCTTGGTGTCACTCTGGCTCCTGACTCCTAGTTTTACATCTTTTTCTCCAGTCACATCTCTGGCTTGGTTCCTTAGAGCACTGCTTGTGTCCTGGCTGATAAACCCTCACTTCCCATGAGAACATGGGTCCTGCTTTGGATTTTGGACATCAACTTTGCTGCCCCCTATCATGGCCTTTCTCCTCCTATCTTTCACGTTACTGTATAGCAGAGGAATGTTCCCTCATCCCCTAACTGGGTAATATGCTATCGTCACAGAAATCTGGATAGATATGCCATGGAGGAATTTACAGTCCCTACAAAATTAGGACCTCAATAACCTGAAATCTCTATCACGACTAAAACTAGGACTGTGTATAGTTACCCATATCTGTGTGTTTGCAATCTTTTGAAACAAATTATTCATAATAGCATTATTAATAAGGCTTTTTTATTAAAAAAAAGAAGTAAAGGAAAAACCCAAATGCTGTTTCCCAATGCAACAGGCCTGTAATCTACCCACTGATGGCCTAACCTTTTCTCTCTCATCCCCTTCTTGTCCTCAGGTTTCTCCTTGCACCCTTGCGAAGGCAATCCCAGCTGAGCTGATCAAGTCTCTCTGTCTGTCTGTGTGTCTTCCTCCGTCTCTGTCTCTCTCTCTTCTCCCATACCAATCCCAATTTTCTCTACTGTATCCTTCAGGACATTTCCTCAGGGAGGCCATCCCAGAGCGCTCTGTGAACTGGCCAGAGAAATAAGTGTGCAAGAATAAAGTCAGATGTGGGCTTAGACTTTGGTGAAGATGACATTTCGATTCAGTAGGGATATATGGATTATGTGATAAATGATGTTGGGACATTTGATTAACCTTGGGCAGGGGAGGAGAGAAAGTTAGACCAATGGCATATTTCACACCAAAATAAATTCCTGGTTTATTAACATTTTAAAGTGCCAAAAGATGTTATGGATGACAAATTTTACACTTTTACAGTGGGTAAGGCTTTCCATTGGACACAAACTGCAGAAATCATGTTGGGAAAAAAAAATCTCCCACTGAAATACATCTCAAAATTTTAAAGATGCTCTGTGTGGAAAAGAAGTGAAGAAGGATGCAGGGAAGCAATGAGGAAGGAAAGTGTTTTCAAATGATGACAAGATTTGGTATCTTTAATATGTAAAGAGCATTCACCGATCAATAAGTAAAACGTGCCTATTTGAATTTAAAAACACAATTAAATGATATATGAATGGACGGTTCTCAGAAGAGGAGATACCCCTGGCTCAACATCATAAGACTGGTTGTCAAGCCCCGTTAAAGATCAAAAGAAAGTGAAACCATATTGAGGTGTGATTTTAGTGAGCATATGGGCAAAGATTTAAAAGACTGAAAGTGTTGTGTTTGGGCTGAGCTGTATCTCCCCACCTCCACAAAGTCCTGTGTTGAAATCCTCACCCCTAATGGGCCTGCATCTGGATGGAGATAGGGACTTTAAGGAGGTCATTAAGGTTAAACGGAGTCCTAAGGGTGGTCCCCTACTCCAACAGGACTGGTGTCTCTGTAAGAGGAGGAACAGGCACCAGAGAGGTCGCTTCCTCTCTCTCCACACCCTCAAGCAGGAGGCCTCGCCAGAAAGCAATGGTGCTGGCATCTTGCTCTTGGACTTTGAGTCTCCAGAACTGAGAGAAATTATATTTCTGTTGTTTAAGGCACTTAGCGTGTGGTGTTTCGTCATGGCGGCCTGAGCTGACAAATACAGGGAGGGGGGAGGTCAGAAGATGGACACTTGCCTCCACAGTTGGTTGGAGTCGAATTGGCACGACCTTTTTGGAGGACAATTTGGTAATGCGCGTCAGATGCTTTCACAGGCCGTTCCCCAGAGGCGCCTGGCTGGTTTAGGCGCTACAGCTTGTGAGTCTTGACCTCGAGGTAGTGAGTTTGAGCCCCACATTGAATGTGGAGTTTATTTAAGAGGAGAAGTAAACAAACAAACAAACAAACAAACAAACAAACAAAACCAAGATGAGAAGGAGGAGAGGGAGAAAACCAAAGAGCTTATTCCCTGACCCAACACTTCCCCTTCTGAAAATGTACTGTACGTAATATGTTAAGCAACAACAAATGTTCTGGTTATTCATTTCTTTCAGCATAGTTTATGATACTGAAACATTAGAAACAACCTAGAGGGAGGCCGACCTACAGGAGACCGGTTAGCATAGTCGTGCGACGGACCTCTTGGGGAAGGTCGTGCAGCCGCTGAGAATACGGTGGAAGCCATGGGCTTCTCCATGTCCACCCAACGGTCTGCTTCTGGGCCAATCTTGGAAACACCATCTGGAAACGGGTGGCCCTTCCTCTTGTCCCTCTCCTGCATCTGCCCCGTGCTGTCCCTCCCCTCCTCCTTTGGAGTCTTACACACAAAGGTCTCATTTTTCTCCTTTTTCTTCCATAATGTGGCTTGACCGGCAGGGAGCCGATCCCTTAGCAAGGAAACAGACCCAGGTCTCCCTTGAAGTGAAGGAGGCAAAGTTCTCAGGTCATGGCAGGGGGTTAAATAATGAATCAAACCATGGTTCCTCAGTCCAATAATAGGGGAGACATTCCTACGCACGTGGGGAAAGAAAGAAAGAAAGAATGAAAGAAAGAAAGAAACAAGAAACTGCAGCAATGAGAACATCCACGTTTGCGGCCTACGCCACGGGGGGTTTCTGGGTCCGTGTCACCGAACGTTATGGAGCCCTTTCTGTCGTAAGCAGGGCAGGGCCCAGCCTCTGGTGCTCTGGGATTTGCTTTTCTGCCTCCAGCCTCCATTCCGTCTACGCCAGCGTGTCCTCCGCAGCCCCGCCGCTGTCTACAGGGGATGTGTGTCTGACAGGGAATGATGTGCTGTCTGACCGGGGATGACCTGTCTGACGGGGGATGTGGTGTCTGATGGGGGATCACCTGTCGGGGGATGCACTGTGTGACGGGAGATTTGCTGTCTGACGGGATGACCTGTCTGATGGGGGATGTGCTGCCTGACAGGGGATGTGTTGTCTGACGGGGAATGACTTGCGTGACACGGGATGCCTTGTGTAACGGGGGATATCCTGTCTGACGAGAGGTGAGCTCTCTGATGGGGGATGTGTTGTCTGGCGGGTAATTTTTTGACTGAAGGGGGATGTGCTGTCTGATGGGGATGTGTGACTGGGAATGTGCTGCCTGACGGGGATGTGCTGTGTCTGACGTGGAATGTGCTGATGGGGGATGTGTCACCTGACGGGGATGTGCTGTGTGACCATGGATGTGCTGTCTGATGGGGGATTTGCAGACTGAAGGGTGATGTGCTGTCTAATGGGGGGTGCACTGTCTGTCGGTGGATTTGCTGACTGAAAGTGGACTCGCTGTGTGACGGGGGATGTGCCGTGTGACAGGTGAGGACCGGTCTGACGCAAGATGCCCTGTCTGAAGGGGGATGTGCTGTCTGACGGGCGATGTGCTGACTATGGGGAATGTGTTGTATGATGGTGGATATGCTTTCTGATGGGGCCTGACGTGTCTGACGGGGAATGACCTGTCTGACGGGGGATGTGTTGTGTGTCAGGGGGATATGCTGTCTGATGTGGGATGACCTTTCTGACAGGGGATGACCTGTCTCAAGGGGGTTGTGCTGACTGACGGGGGATGCGTTGTCTGATGTGGGATGTGCTAAATCACGAGGAATGTGCTGTCTGATGGAGGATTTGCTGTCTGACGGGGGATGACCTGTGAGATGTGGGATGACCTGTATCAAGGGGGTTGTGCTGACTGACAGGGGGATGCGCTGACTGAAACGGGGATGTGCTGCTGTCTGATGGAGTGTCTGCTGTCTGACAGGGGATGCGATGTCTGACGTGGAATGACCTGTCTGGTCGGGAATGACCTCTCTGACGGGGGATGACCTCTCTGTCAGGGGATGGACTGTCTGACAGAGGATGTGATGTCTGACGGGGATATGCTGTCTGATGTGGGATGTGCTGACTGACAGGGATGTGCTGTCTGTGGGGGCTGTTCTGACTGACGGGGGATGACCTCTCTAATGGGGCATGCGCTGTGTGACAGGGGATGCGCTGTCAGACGGGAGATGTGCTGTCTGATGGGGAATGTGTTGTCTGACGGGGGATAGGCTGTCTGTCAGGATATGACCTGTCTGACAGGGGAAGCGCTGTCTGACGGGGGATGTGCTGTTTGATGGGGGGATGTGCTGTCTGACAGGTGATGCTCTGTCTGATGGTGGATGAGCTGTCTGATGAGCGATGCGTTTCTGAAGGGGTGACCTATCTGACGAGGGATGGACTGACAGTGGATGACCTGTCTGAGGGGGATGTGCTGTCTGACAGGGGATGACTTGCGTGATGGGAGATGACCTCTCTGACGGGGGATGATCTGTCTGAGAGGGGGATGACCTGTCTGATGGGGATGTGCTGTCTGACAAGTGATGCATTTCTGGTGGGATGACCTATCTGACGGGGGATGAACTGTCTGACGGGGGATGTGCTGTTTGACGGGCTATGCTCTGTCTGATGGGGGATGCGCTGACAGTGGATGACCTGTCTGACACGGGATGGTCTGTCTGATGGGGGATGTGCTGTTTGGCGGGCGATGCGTTGTTGAGGGGGGATGACGTGTCTGAAAGGGGATGCATTGTCTGACAGGGGATACGCTGTCTGAACGGAAATGAGCTTTCTGATGGGGGATGACATATCTGATGGGGGATGTGCTGACTGATGGGGGATGCGCTGTCTGACGGGGGATGCCATGAGGGTGGATGACCTGTCTGACGGGGATGACCAGTCTGTGCTGTGTGATGGGAGATGTGCTGTTGGGGGATGTGCTGTCTGATGGAGGATGACCTGTCTGCGGGGGGATGTGCTCTGACGGGTGCTCTGCTGTCTGACAGGGGATGACCTGTCTGTCGGTGGATATGCCGTCTGGTAGGGGATGACCTGACGGGGGATATGCTGTCTGACTGGGGATGCGCTGTCCGATGGGGGATGACCTGTCTCAAGGGGGATGGATTGTCTGACGGGGCATGCGGTGTCTTGCGGGCGATGACCTCTCTGACAGGGAATGTGCTGACTGATGGCGGATGCGCTGTCTGATGATGGATGACCTGTCTGATGGGGAATGATTTGTCTGAGAGGGGATGACCTGTCTGACGGCGGATATGCTGTCTGATGGCGGATGACTTTTCTGACCGGGGATGCACAGTCTGACGGGGGATGACCTCCCTGATGCGGAATGGACTGTCTGATGGGGGATAAGCTTTCCGATGGGGGATGCTCTGTCTGACGGGAGATGGGTTGTCTGATGGAGGATGCGCTGTCACACAGGGGATGACCTGACGGGAGATACGCTGTCTGATCGGCGATGACCTTTTTTTTTAAATTTTTATTCATTTATGATAGTCACAGAGAGAGAGGAGAGGCAGAGACACAGGCAGAGGGAGAAGCAGGCTCCATGCACCGGGAGCCCGACGTGGGATTCGATCCCGGGTCTCCAGGATCACGCCCTGGGCCAAAGGCAGGCGCCAAACCGCTGCGCCACCCAGGGATCCCCTAGGGGATGACCTTTCTAATGGGTGAAGACCTGTCTGATGGGGCATGTCCTGTCTGATGGGGGATGTGCTGTCTGGCTGGGGATGTGCTGCCTGAAGGCGATGCACTGTCTGATGGGGGATGTGCTGTCTGACGGGGGATGCGGCGTCTACGGAGGGATGACCTCTCTGATGGGGGATGAACTGTCTGACGGGGGAAGAGCTGTCTGACGGAGGATGACCTTTCTGACGGAGGATGACCTGTCTGACGGGGATGTTCTGGCTGACGAGGAATGACCTGTCTGATGGGATGCGCCTACTGACTGGGGATGTGCTGCCTGATGGGGATGTGCTGTCTGACGGGGCAACACCTGTCTGACGGGGGATGTGCTGTGTGATGGGGGATGCGCTGTCTGATGAGGGATGACTTGTCTGACGGGGGGATGCACTGTGTGTCGGGGGATTTGCTGACTGACGGAAGATGTGCTTTCTGATGGGGATGTGCTTTTTTGATGGGGGTTGTGAGGCCTGACAGAGATGTCCTGCCTGACGGGGGATGACCTGTCTGACGTGGGATGTGCTGCCTGATGGGTGATACCCTGTCTGACGGGGGATCGCTGTCTGACGGGGGATGTCTGACTGGGATGTGCTGTCTGATGTGGGATGTGCTGACTGACGGGGATGCGCTGTCTGTGGGGGCTGTTCTGACTGACAGGGGATGAACTCTCTGACGGGGCATGCGCTGTGTGACAGGGGATGCGCTGTCGGATGGGAGATGCGCTGTCTGATGGGAATGACCTGTCTGAAGGGGAATATGTTGTCTGATGGGGGATTCGCTGTGTGTCAGGGATGATCTGTCTGATGGGGGAAGCGTCAGTCCGAAGATGTCTGTCTGAAGGCGGATGTGCTGTCTAATGGGAATGTGGTGTCTGACGGGATGAGCTGTCTGACGGGGGTTGACCTCTCTGACGGGGGATGCACTGTGATGGGAGATGTCCTGTCTGACAGGGGATGACCTTTCTGACGGGAGATGCACTGTCTGACGGGGGACGACCTCCCTGACGGGGAATGCGCTGTCTGTTGGGGGATGACCTCTCCGATGGGGGATGTGCTGTCTGCCGGGGGATGACCTCTCTGTCGGGGGTGCACATACCCACGGGGGATGCGCTGTCTGACAGGGGATTGGTTGTCTGTCAGGGGATGCACTGTGACGGGAGATATCCTGTCTTATAGGGGATGACCTGTCTGTCGGAGGATGGCCTGTCTGACGAGGGATGTGCTGTCTGAGAGGATGAGCTGTCTTACCGGATATGCACTGGCGGTGGATGACCTGTCTGATGGGGGATGTTTTGTGTGACGGGTGATGACCTGTCTGTTGGGGGATGTGCTGTCCGACAGGGGATGACCTGTCTTACGGGGGATCACCTGTGTGATGGGGGATGGACTGACAGGGGATGTGCTTACTGACGGGGGATACGCTGTCCGACCGGGCATGACCTTTCTGATGGGGGATGACCTCTATGATGGAGGATGTGCTGACTTACGCGGGATGTGCTGTCTGACAGGGGATGAGCTGTGCGCGGAGGATGACCTGTCTGTCGCAGGATGACCTGTCTGACGGCGGATGTGCTGTGTGTCGGGGGATGATTTGTCTGAGAGGGGATGTTCTGTCTGATGGGGTATGGGCTGTCTGACTGGGGATGACCTGTCTGACGGGGGATACGCTGTCTGATGGCGGTTGACCTGTCTGACGGTGATGGGCTGTGAGGGGGGATATCCTGTCTGACGGGGGAATGTCGTGTCTGATGGGGATACGCTGTCTGATCGGGGATGACCTGTCTGATGGGGTCTGTGCTGACTGACGGTGGATGCACTGTCTGATGGGGGATATGCTCTCTGACAGGGGATGAGCTCTCTTACGGGGGATGCGCTGATGGTGAATGACCTGTCTGACGGGGGATGTTTTGCCTGACGGGCAATGGGTTTCTGACAGGGGATGACCTGTCGGGGGATGTTCTGTGTGATGGGGGATATGCTGTCTGACGGGGGATGACCTGACAGGGGGTGCACTGTCGATGGGGGATGCACAGTCTGATGCGATGACCTGTCTGACGGGGGATGTGCTGATGGGGGATGATGCACTGTGTGACGGGGATGTCCCGTATGACAGGGGATGTGCCGTCTGATGTGGGATGTGCTGACTGATGGGGAATGGGCTGTCTGACGGTCGATGACTTGTCTGATGGGAGATGCGCTGTCTGCTGAGGGATGTGCTGTGTGACTGGGAATTTCGTTTCTGCTGTGGGATATGTTGTCTGAAGGGTGACGTGGTATAGGAGGGGGGATGTCCTGTCTGCTGACAGAGGTGCTGTCTGGCGTCCGATGTGTCAGGAGATGTGACGTATCCTTACTGGACCTTTTGCAGCCTCAGCGTCCATACCCATAAAATCCCATGATAGTGGGATTTTGCCTTCTTGGGAACAGCTAGAGGGAGCTCAAAGAACAATTTGACATGAAACTAAGAAAACAATTCTATTTAAAATAGCACCAAAAAGAGCAAAAATACTTAGGAATGAATTTAGCCAAGGAGGTACAAGCTTCTCAGCTGAAAATAACAGAACATTCCTGAAAGAAACTAAGGATGATCTAATTAGATAATTAAATAGCAGCTTCGTTTATCATAGCCAAGGGCTGGAAACTATCCAAATGCCCATCAACAGCAGAACGGATAAATCGGAGCGATATAAAACCCGGCCACAATGTCAGAGAGAGCTTGCAAGAAATTCAATCACATAAAATATGAAATTGTGTCATTATGGGATTAAGGACATGAATGGGGAAGCCTATTGGGCCACCCAAAATTGTTCTGATCCTGGTTGGGGTTTGGCGCCATCGGGAGGCAGGTGTTGCTCTGGCATCAAGATCCCGGCTTCCATGGCGGGGACTTCCAGGACAGAGGCAGTAATCCGGAATCTCCCAGATAGTTGGGACTTTTAATGACTTGATCTGGGGATATTGGGTGTGGAGAATACGGGGCAGACCCTCCCTCCATCTGGCTTCCTGATGGAAGGAATATGTGCCTCGACTCCTGGCTTTCCCCTCCCTTCCATGAGCTCGTGTCGAAAGTAAAAACCTCAGTCCGCCTCTGTTGGAGACTGGAGGCTGCACAGAGGAGGAAGGGCAGTGACCAGTTGGGTTACGTCTGACTTTCAGCTGCTTCAGGTCTAATTGTGTGATCAGGTTGTGTTTCCTGTTTATACTCCTGTGCTATCAGTTTCTGGAGTGTTGTGCAGCAGTGAAAATAGTGAACTAGAGATACACACACCAGCTCGGCTGATTCTTTCCTAAGCCTTTTATTGTGAAAATATAACACACAGCCAGGTGCACAAACATGAACGTACAACTTAATACATTATTATAACACCAGTGTAACCCTCACCCAAGGCAAGAAAAAAAACATTGCCGGAACTCCAGAAAGCTCCTTGTACCTTGTCCCAATCATGACTCCACTTCCTTCCTAGAGGTAACCACCATCCTGACTTTTTAAAAAAGATTTTATTTATTTATTTATTTATTTATTTATTTATTTATTTATTTATTTATGAGAAAGAGAGAGAGAGAGAGAGAGAGAGAGAGAGAGAGAGAAGCAGAGACATAGGCAGAGGGAGAAGCAGGCTCCACGAAGGGAGCCCGACACAGCACTCGATCCCAGAACTCCAGGATCACGCCCTGAGCCAATGTCAGGCACTAAACCGCTGAGCCACCCAGGGATCCTCCATCCTGACTTTTATGTTACTCCTTTTTTTTTTTAGTTTTGCTCCTGTTTTAATCATCTACTATTGTGTAATAATTCTTCATTGTTGTCTTTTTCTCCTCTTCCTTGTATTGCCTTATAAAAAAACACTTATTGGGGATCCCTGGAAAGGGAAAATTGGGGATATTGGAAAATTGTTTCCTTTGCTGTGCAGTGTTTGTTTTATTTTATTTTATTTTTTTTTCAGTGTTTGTTTTAGATTGATCTAATCCCGCTTGTCTATTTCTGCTTTTGTTCCCTGTGCCACATTAAAAAAACTGTTGCCATGAGCAATGTGAGGGAGCATTCCCCCTACATTTCCTTCTCATAGTTTTATGGTTTCAGGTTTTATGATTAAGTCTTTAATCCATTTTGAGTTGATTTTTGAGTATGGTGGATCGAACAGGGGTCAAATGCATTCTTTTGACTGTAGATCTCCAGTTCCCGACATCATTGATTGAAGAGACCATTCGTTCTCTAGTGTGTGTTCTTGGCACCCTTGTCAAAGATCGACCATAGAGATGGGAGTTTATTTCTGGACTCTCTATTCTGTTCCATTGATCTATGTGTTGATTTTTATGTTAAAACTACGTACTATTTTATTGCTATAGCTTTTTCTTTAATAAATGGTTTATTGATATTACATTACAAAGAATGACAAGATTGTATTATCTATCTATCTATCTATTGTATTATTGTATTTCTAGACTTAATGGCCACCTCATAGAAAGCATCTTCGGAATAGAAAAAAAGTTTTTTTTAAAGATTTTTATTTATTTATTCATGAGGCACACACACAGAGAGAGGCAGAGACACAGGCAGAGGGAGAAGCAGGCTCCACGCAGGGAGCCTGATTGTGGGACTCGTTCCCGGTGCTCCAGGATCACGCCCTGGGCCGAAGGCAGGCGCCAAACCACTGAGCCACCTGGGCTGCCCAGAAAAAAAGTTTTAAGAATTTGTTTTCCCATAATCATCAATATGTCATAGTGTGGGCACAGCTAGTGCAACATTTTCCTCAACCCACTGGCTCCCTTCCTTTTATCAACTATTTATATAATATCATTGGGTCACTCACAGGAGAAAAACACTGCCAGCATCAGTATTTAGCAGCATTTCAAAAGACATTTTTTTGTCTTGAATAATAAGCTATTCTTTTAGTGCAGGAATTTCATATGTTCTTATTGCTTCTATACACAAGACATGATCCTTTAACATTTATGTAGGTAAGTCCCATTTTTTTTGAAGACTCCCAAAGACTTTGAGGGTTTTTTTTTTCACAAAAAAAGTAAAAGGCAGTGTCAACTCATGAGAGGCATCCCAACTACGTAAGTAGACCCTTTGCAGGATTCAGTTCCTGGTAAAGGAAGTGATTTGACACCCTCCTCTCACTCTCAGCTCTTATTACAAAGGGACTTGAGAGGGATAACAGCAGTAACTATCTGTATTACTTCATAGCCTAGGAAGGGAGAGAACAAATATAAAAAAATACACTCTGATAAAAATAGTAGAAGCCAAATCCTTTCATCCCAGGATGTCTGCAAAGGAGAGATTCTATGGTGCATGGATGCAGAAAAGGTATCACTCGTAACAGAAAAAATAAGTTGCGGACTGTCACTCAAGGCCAGAGAAGGAACCACAAAGAACAACTGGCTTCGATCGCATGGTCACCAGGAAGGGCACCTACCACAGAACTTGGGACAAGCCTCCTGGTGCTGTGGTTCAACAGCCTTCGGGGACGGGGAACCAGAAGCCGACACCGTCATGTGTGAAAAGGCTACTATAATTAGATTCCATTTGAAATCCAGCCTGTACTTGCTTTCTTGTGAAGGGTGTGAGACGTGCAGAGTCATCTTAGACGCATGTAGGTGACTGCCTTCTTGTAAAAGGCAGAGAACAGCCCCTTCAGGAACTCATCCTCCTCATTTGTTTTTGTTTCAGTTCCCCATTTAAACTAGAAAAGACACTGCAGCAGCCTCCAGTAGCTTCTAACTTGGGCACAGCACCAATACTACACATACAACAGAATGAACAACATTTTCCCGCTTCTTCCACTGGGCGGGCTCACTGTGCTTCTTTGGACTGAATAGGTGTGGTCTTGCTCAAGAAAAACACATGAACATAGGGTGAGATTTTGTTAGTCTCTGTTCCAGAAAGTTGGTGAAGCACTCCTCGGCTCTTATGTGATTCAATGACTGGCTTTGCCACATCCTTGTACTGCCTTAGCCTGGCAGCCACTGCTTCAGGCTAATCATCCTCCTGCTGGACTAATGGCTCACCCATGATGTCATCAATCCCATGTACATAAGGTGGACTGAAATCCAGGGGCTATGCCCTTCCACTAGGAGGGTGAATTCAACATCTGCTGACACAATCTTTGAGTGTTTCAAATGGAATGCTTAAAGTGATCACTAGATCCAGCTCACAGATTTTGTCCAGGGCTTCAGCCTGAACTAATGTCCTAGGAAAACCATCCAGTAGCCAGTGCTGGCCGCACCTATGCTCCAGCTCCGACATCATTAGATGTGTGCTCACATGATCTGGAACAACAAAACCTTCCTTTATGTACTGCTTTGCCATATCACCAACTTTGGTGTTGGCTTTGGTGTTCTCCTGCAAGAAGTGGCTGCTGGAGAGATGCTAGAGGCCAAAGCTCTGAGCGCTCCTGTGGCACATAGGGCCCTGGCCAGAGCTGGGTGGCCCAAGGATGACTGCGTGCGCAGGAATTTGGAAGCCATTGCCTTTGCCAGGCGGGGAAGGGGTGGCCAAACAGGCAACCCAGACGACAGCCTTAGAGAAGCTCCGGGAATTTTGTTGCTTCTGCTTCTGCCTCTGAGACTCTCCACTCGCTCGGGGACTCCCGGTTGCTATAGCTTTGTAATGTTATTCGAAATCAGCCAAGTGTGATACCTCTAGTATTGTTCTTCTTGATCGAGATCGCTTTAGCCATCTGGGGTCTTTTTTGTAGTTCCATGTAAATTTTAGGAGTGTTTTTTTCTAATTCTGTGAAAAATACCATTGGAGTTTTGATAGAGATTGCTTTAAATCTGTAGATTGCTTTGGGTAGTCTGGACATTTTAGCAGTATTAATTCTTCCAATCCATGAACGTGGGTTATCTTTCCATTTATTTGTGTTGTGTTCAATTTCTTTCATTAATGTTTGATAGTTTTCACTGTACAGATCTTTCACCTTCTTTTTTTATTTATTTATGATAGTCACAGAGAGAGAGAGAGAGAGAGAGAGAGAGAGAGAGAGAGAGGCAGAGACACAGACAGAGGGAGAAGCAGGCTCCATGCACCGGGAGCTAGACGTGGGATTCGATCCCGGGTCTCCAGGATCGCGCTCCGGGCCAAAGGCAGGCGCCAAACCGCTGCGCCACCCAGGGATCCCGATCTTTCACCTTCTTAGTTAAATTTAATCCTAAGTATTTTATCATGCTGATGTGATTGTAAGTGGGATTATTTATTTAATTTATGTTTTGGATAATATGCTGTTTGCGTATAGAAACACAACAGATTTTGTAGTGTTGATTTGGTATCCTGCAACATCACTGAATGCATTTATTAGTTCTAACAGTTTTTGGGATAATTAGGGTGGTCTTTAGGGATAATTTTACTGCTTTTTATATGATTTGGATGCCTATTATTTCTTTTTCTTGTTTACTTGCTCTGGACTTTCAGTAATATGTTGCATAGAAATGGAAGAGTTGGAGAGTGCCTTGCTGGCTCGGCTAAGCCTCTGACTTTGGCCCAGGTCATGATCTCAGGATCCTGGGATTGAGCCCCACATAGGGCTTCACACTCAGTGGGGAGTCTGCTTCTCCCTTTTCCTCTCCCTCTGCCTTTCCCCCTGCTTGTTCATGCTCACTCTCTCTCTCAAATAAATAAGTAAAGTCTTAAAAAATTGTTAAGAGTGGGCATCTTTGTCTTTTTGTTTTGTTTTGTTTCTGATCTTAAGAGGAAAAGTTTTCAACCTTTCACCACTGAGCATGATACTAGCTGTGGGTTTGTCATGGATCACCCTTATTATGTTGAAGTACATTCCTTGTATAAGATAATATGTTGAGATATTTTTTATCATGAAAGGATGTTGAATTTTGCCAAATGATTCTTTTTAGATTTTTATTTTTTTAATAAAATAATTTTTATTGATGTTCAATTTACCAAAATACAAAATAACACCCAGTGCTCATCCCGTCAAGTGTCCCCCTCAGTGCCCGTCACCCACTCACCCCCACCCTCCGCCCTCCTCCCCTTCCACCACCCCCAGTTTATTTCCCAGAGTTAGGAGTCTTTATGTTCTGTCTCCCTTTATGATATTTCCCACACATTTCTTCTCCCTTCCCCTATATTCCCTTTCACTATTATTTATATTCCCCAAATGAATGAGAACATACACTATTTGTCCTTCTCCGATTGACTTACTTCACTCAGCATAATAACCTCCAGTTCCATCCACGTTGAAGCAAATGGTGGGTATTTGTCGTTTCTAATGGCTGAGGAATATTCCATTGTATACATAGACCACATCTTCTTCATCCATTCATCTGCCGATGGACACCGAGGCTCCTTCCACAGTGTGGCTATTGTGGCCATTGCTGCTAGAAACATCGGGGTGCAGGTGTCCCGGCGTTTCACTGCATCTGTATCTTTGGGGTAAATCCCCAGCAGTGCAATTGCTGGGTCGTAGGGCAGCTCTATCTTTAACTCTTTGAGGAACCTCCACAGAGTTTTCCTGAGTGGCTGCACCAGTTCACTTTCCCACCAACAGTGCAGGAGGCTTCCCCTTTCTCCACATCCTCTCAAACATTTGTGGTTTCCTTCCTTGTTAATTTTCCCCTTCTCCCTGGTGTGAGGTGGGATCTCATTGTGGTTTTGATTTGTATTTCCCCGATGGCAAGTGATGCAGAGCATTTTCTCATGTGCATGTTGGCCATGTCTATGTCTTCCTCTGTGAGATTTCTCTTCATGTCTTTTGCCCATTTCATGATTGGATCGTTTGTTTCTTTGGTGTTGAGTTTAAGAAGTTCTTTATAGATCTTGGAAACTAGCCCTTTATCTGATAGGTCATTTGCAAATATCTTCTCCCATTCTGCAGATTGTCTTTGAGTTTTGTTGACTGTATCCTTTGCTGTGCAAAAGCTTCTTATCTGGATGAAGTCCCAATAGTTCATTTTTGCTTCTGTTTCTTTTGCCTTCGTGGATGTATCTTGCAAGAGGTTACTGTGGCCGAGTTCAAAAAGGGTGTTGCCTGTGTTCTCCTCTAGGATTTTGATGGAATCTTGTCTCACATTTAGATCTTTCATCCATTTTGAGTTTATCTTTGTGTCTGGTGAAAGAGAGTGGTCTAGTTTCATTCTTCTGCATGTGGATGTCCAATTTTCCCAGCACCATTTATTGAAGAGACTGTCTTTCTTCCAATGGATAGTCTTTCCTACTTTATCAAATATTAGTTGGCCATAAAGTTCAGGGTCCACTTCTGGGTTCTCTATTCTGTTCCATTGATCTATGTGTCTGTTTTTGTTCCAGTACCACACTGTCTTGATGACCACAGCTTTGTAGTACAACCTGAAATCTGGCATTGGGATGCCCCCAGCTATGGTTTTCTTTTTTAAAATTCCCCTGGCTATTCGGGGTCTTTTCTGATTCCACACAAATCTTAAAACAATTTGTTCTAACTCGCTGAAGAAAGTCCATGGTATTTTGATAGGGATTGCAGTAAACGTGTACATTGCCCTGGGTAACATTGACATTTTCACAATATTAATTCTGCCAATTCATGAGCATGGAATATTTTTCCATCTCTTTGTGTCTTCCTCAATTTCTTTCAGAAGTGTTCTATAGTTTTTAGGGTATAGATCCTTTACCTCTTTGGTTAGGTTTATTCCTAGGTATCTTATGCTTTTGGGTGCAATTGTAAATGGGATTGACTCCTTAATTTCTCTTTCTTCAGCCTCATTGTTAGTGTATAGAGATGCCATTGATTTCTGGGCATTGATTTTGTATCCTGCCACGCTACCAAATTGCTGTATGAGTTCTATCAATCTTGGGGTGGAGGCTTTTGGGTTTTCTATGTAGAGTATCATGTCATCGGCGAAGAGGGAGAGTTTGACTTCTTCTTTGCCAATTTGAATGCCTTTAATGTTTTTTTGTTGTCTGATTGCTGAGGCTAGGACTTCCAGTACTATGTTGAATAGCAGTGGTGAGAGTGGACATCCCTGTCTTGTCTTGTTCCTGATCTTAGGGGAAAGGCTCCCAGTGCTTCCCCATTGAGAATGATATTTGCCGTGGGCTTTTCGTAGATGGCTTTTAAGATGTCGAGGAAAGTTCCCTCTATCCCTGCACTCTGAAGAGTTTTGATCAGAAATGGATGCTGTATTTTGTCAAATGCTTTCTCTGCATCTAATGAGAGGATCCTATGGTTCTTGTTTTTTCTCTTGCTGATATGATGAATCACATTGATTGTTTTACGGGTGTTGAACCAGCCTTGTGTCCCAGGGATAAATCCTACTTGGTCATGGTGAATAATTTTCTTAATGTACTGTTGGATCCTATTGGCTAGTATCTTGTTGAGAATTTTTGCATCCATGTTCATCAGGGCTATTGGTCTGTAGTTCTCCTTTTTACCATATGAATTTTAAAAAAGATTTTACTTATTTAATGATGAGAAACAGAGAGAGAGAGAGAGAGAGAGAGAAAGAGAGAGAGGAAGAGACACAGGCAGAGGGAGAAACAGGCTCCATGCAGGGAGCCCAATGTGGGACTCGATCCCAGAACCCCAGGATCATGACCTGAGCTGAAGGCAGACGCTCAATCACTGAGCCACCCAGGAGTCACCATATGGATTTTTGAATCAGTTGTACATTTCTGCAAAGAATTCAGCTGGCATTTTGATAAAAATTGCACTGAAGCCTATATTAATTTGGGGCGTATTGCCATCTTAACAGTATTAAGTCCTTCACTTCACGAACATAGGATGTCAATTTATTTAGATCTTATTTACTTCCTTTCAACAGTATTTTGTAGTTTTCAGAGTAAGTTTTTCATTTAATTTGAAAAATTTGCTCATACATTTTTTTGGAGAGCGAGAGAGAGCAGAGGGGAGGGGCAGAGGGAGAGGGAGAGAGAGACTCTTGAGCAGGCACCATGCCCAGCACGGAGCCCGATATGGGGCTTGATCTCACAACCCTGAGATCATAAACTTAGCTGAAATCAAGAGTTGGATGCTTAACAAAGTGAGCCACCCAGGTGCCTCAATTGCTCATAAATATTTTAAGGTTTTTGATGGTATGTGAATGGAATAGATTTCCCATATAATTTTCAGATT
This sequence comes from Canis lupus familiaris, assembly GCF_011100685.1. Lineage (NCBI taxonomy): Eukaryota > Metazoa > Chordata > Mammalia > Carnivora > Canidae > Canis > Canis lupus. The sequence goes on from NC_049260.1 coordinate 123,490,421, forward strand.
GTTCATTGCAATTTACTTATTTAATAATTAAATAAATTTAAAAATTTATTTTAATAAATAAATTTATTAACTCATTTATTAGCTTTAATAGTTTTTTAGTGTTTTCCTTAGAATTTTCCACATGCTGAATGAGGTCATCTGCAAATAGAGATAATTTGACATCTTCTTTTCCATTATGGCTGACTTTTATTTTTTTTCCTAGCTTGACTATACGGCTTGGATCCTCCAGTACAATGTTTAATAGAAAACAAGTACTGATATCCTTTGTTTCTGGTCTTAAGGAAAAAGATTTCAGTCATTCAATATTAAGTATGATGTTAGCTGTGAGTTTTTCATACGTGCACTTTATAATGTTGATGAACTTCCTTTCTATTTTTTAAAACATTCTGTTTTAAAGTAATCTCTACGTCTAACATGGGTCATGAACTCATGATCTGGAGATCAGGAGTCACATGCTCCACCGACTTAGTCCACCAGGCACCCCTATTTTTAGGTTAGTGAATATTTTTATCATGAAGGGTGTTGGATTTTGTCAAATGCTTTTCCTGTGTTTATTGAGATCGTCATGTGATTTCTCTCCTCCATTCTATTGATATGTAGTAAATAAAAATATGTCTTGAGGTGAGGACCAACTGAGTATTTGAGGCCCCTTGTTATGAACTAAATTGCGACACCCCCCCAAAAAAATATGCTCAAATTCTAACCCCTATTACCTCTGAGTATGACCTTATTTGGAAATAGGGTCTTTGCAGACGTAATCAAGTAAAGGCAAGCTCATGCTGGTGTACAGTGGGCCCTAAATCCAATATGACTGATACCCTTATTAGAGAAGAAGAGGAGCACGTGAGTGGCACAGTTGGTTGAGGGTCTGACTCTTGATTTTGGCTCAGGTTGTGATCTTGGGCTCACAAGATTCAGCCCCATGTCAGGCTCGGCACTCAGTGGAGACTCTGCGTGGGATTCTTCCCTATGCCCCTCCCCCTACATGCAGTTTCTATCAAATAAATAGATCTTAAAAAAAAAGAAGAGACATAGACACTGACACAGAAAGAGGAATGCCACGTGAAGATGGAGGCAAAGATTGAAGCGATGCATCTATAAGCCAAGGAATGTCAAGGATTGTTGGCAACCATCGGAAACTAGGAGAAAGGCATGAAACAGATCATTTCCTAGAGCTTTCACAGACAGAATGGCCTGCCAACATCTTGATTTTGGTCTTCTGACCTTGTGAAATGTGAGCGAATCAATTTCTATTGTTATAAGACAGTAAGTTTGTTGTACTTTGTCACGGCACCTTAGCAAACTAATATATCCCCCAACTCTCCAATGTTGTCACTTCAGTACCACTTGACCACTTAAAGTTCTGCTGACTTTTCTACCCACTAACAGCAACCATCAGCCTCTATCTGCATTGAGATCTGAAATTTTTCCTGGGGAAAAAGTGGTTGCCGATGAACAGTGTAAAATCATCACTGCTTCTAGGGCTTTCACTTTTGTTTGTTGTGTTTCCAGGGCCTCTCATTTAGCAGGCCTTTGTTTCCCAAGCACAGTGAGACTACAGAAAATGCCTACCACTGCTCAGCTTAGGTCTGTAGCCTCTAACCCTGTGCAGCTTTAGAACTATGCACATGTCTTGGGGGAGAGCAGCCATTGGTTTGAGGACCCGAGAGTCTCATGTTTTTTCTGAACCTTAGCAGTAGGTTTCTGTATGTGTCAAGTTCAGATTCTCAGCATCTATCCTTCAACTAGAGCCAGCATATCCTTTAAGCAAAAACCAGCTGCAGTTCCCCACCTCATATCTAAATGTTTCTTCCTGTCTTAGTTTGTTCACGCAGCTAAAACAAAAATACCACCGACTGGGTGGCTGATAATCAACAGACGTGTATTTCTCACAGCTCTTGAGGCTCGAAGTCCAAGATCAAGTGCTGGCAGATTCCGTGTCTGGCGAGGGCCTGCTTCCTGGTTCATAGATGACCAACTTCTCATTGTGTTCTCACATGGCAGCTGGGATGAGGGTGTTTCCTGCTGTCTTTTCCATAAGGGCAGTAATCCCTTTCATGAGGGCTCCACCCTTATGACTTAATCATCTCTCAGAGACCTCACCTCTTAATACTATCACACTGCGAGTTAAGGTTCAATATATGGATTCTGGGGGGACCCAAACATTCAGATCATAGCATTCTACTCTGGCTCTTCGAAATTCATGTCCCTCTTTGCACACAGAGTGCATTCATTCTATTGTAGTTGCCCCAAAAATGTTAACCAGTTACAGCAAGAACTCTAAAGTCGAAGGCCAAGTCTTATGTAGATGTCATCTAAATCAGATGTGGGTAAGACTCAAAGTATGAGCTGAGGCAAATTCCTCTCCATCTGTGAACCTGTGAAACTATACATGTTGTGTGCTTCCAAAATACAATGGTGGGATAGGCATAAAATAGACCTTTTCATTCTAAATGGGAGAAATAGGAATGAAGAAAAGACTGACAGATCCCAAGTAAGTCCAAAGCTTAATGGGGCAAATTCCAGTAGACCTTAAGGCTCAAGAATAATCTTTAGCTTGATGCTCTGTCTTCCAGGTCCACGGGGATGGCAGTGTCACCGCATAGCTTGGTGGGATGGCCCTGAAACTGCTCTCTGCTGGGGCCCTGAAGCTCTCCTGGGCTCGGATTGCATGCCTGAGGTTGTGCTGGGTAACCTTGTCTTTTAAAACCTAGGTGGAGGGACACCTGAGTGGCTCAGCGGTTGAGCGTATGCCTTTGGCCGAGGGCGTGATCCTGGAGTCCCAGGTTCAAATCCCACATCGGGCTCCCTGCATGGAGCCTGCTTCTCCCTCTGCCTGTGTCTCTGCCTCTCTCACTCTGTGTCTCTCTGGAATAAATAAATAAAATCTTTAAAATATAAAATAAACCTAGGTGGAAGCAGTCAAGCCCCCCAAAGCCCATGTACTCTGGGCTTGTAATGGGAGGGTTAGTCCTGAAGATTTCAGAAGCACCCTTGAGGTCATTCTTCCATTGTCTTAAAGAATAGTGCTTCGCTTATATTGAGATCGCTAATCCATACTCATTTCTGAATCAAATGGTCACTTGGCCACATTCTTAGTGTTGTCATTTTTTGCAATATGGTTAGGCTGAGGATTGTCCAAATTTTTTTTTAAAGATTTTATTTTTTCTTCTTGGGAGACACATGCAGAGAGGCAGAGACATAAGCAGAGGGAGAAGCAGACTCCCTGCAGGGACTCGATCCCAGGACCCTGGGATCATGACCCGAGCTGAAGGCAGATACTCAACCACTGAGCCACCCAGGTGCCCGGATTTTCCCAATCTTTAAGTTATGCTTCCTTATTGATTAAAAATTGTCTTTAAACCACTTCTTTCTTCTCAAGTTTTACTAAGCAATCAGGAGGGACCAAGCTGCCCTTTCAACACTTTGCTTAGAAATTTCTTCAGCTAAATATCCAATTTCATTGCTGGTAAATTCTGTCTTTTACAAAACACTAGGACACAAACATGATTCAGCCAGGCTCTTTGCCACTTTATAACAAGGATGGCCTTTCCTCCAAGCCCAATAATATATTCCATTTCCGTCTGAGACCGCATCAGAATGACCTTTATTATCCACATTCTACCCATATCCTGCTCATGATTATGAAGACTGTGGCTTTCTCCATGGCTCTCCTCTTTTCTTTCTGAGCTCTCACCAAAATTGTCCTTGATGGTCTGTTTGTGGCAATATAGGCTTTTTCTAGTACGCACTTCAAAACTCTTCCATCCCCTACTGATTACCCAGTTCCAAAGCTGCTTCCATATTTTTGAGATAATTTGTTACAGCGGCACTTGTCAGTACTAATTTCTGTCTTAGTCCATTCAGGCTGCTATTACCAAATGCCACAGTCCAGGTGATTTATAATAATAGACATTTATTTCTCACAGTTCTGAAGGCTGGAAATCCAAGATCAAGGTTTTGGTAGGGTTGGTATCTGGTGATGGCCTGCTTCCTTGTTCACAGACAGCTATCTTCTTGCTGTGTCCTCACATAGAGGAGGGGCTGAGGGAGCTCTTTATGGTCTCTTGTATAAGGGGACTAATCCCATTCATGGGAGTTAAACCCTTATGCCTTTTTTAAAATAATAAATTTATTTTTTATTGGTGTTCAATTTGCCAACATACAGAATAACACCCAGTGCTCATCCCGTTAAGTGCCCCCCTCAGTGCCCGTCACACATTCACCCCTACCCCCCGCCCTCCTCCCCTTCCACCACCCCTAGTTCGTATGGGTTGATGACCTCCCAAAGGCCCTGCCTCCAAATAACATCATATTGGGAATTAGGTTTCAACATATGACTTTTAGGAGGGACACAGATATTCAGCATATAGTACTCCCCTCTCTGGAATTTTACCCCTTCTAATCCTTACTGCTTCTGAAGTTCCATGCATTTAAAAATATGATTTTAGAATTTACTAGCTTTTCTAATTGTTCTTGATGAGAGTGTTGTTTTGATGAGCTGATCTGTGTAATAAACTACCTAAAATTATTCTGGCTTAAAACAATAATCATTGTATTATGTTCTACAATATTTTGCATCAGAAATTTGGTTAAGGCTCACCTGACTAATTCTGTTCTTTGTGCTATCAAGTGTGGTGAGTTGGTGATATTCAGCTGCTGGCTGGTCTTGTCGAAAAGATCTAAGATGGCTTTAATGATGATCATTGTCACCTACCCATTTTTCTCCCCTTCATATCTAATCCATTTACTAGTTCTGTCTCATTTATATTCAAAATATGTCTTGAATTCATCAACTTTTCTCCATTTCCACTGCTGAAATCCTACTTCAAGGCATCTTCATCTCTCTCCTGAAACCTATTGACAATAAAGTTACTGGTTTCTGACTTCAACATAGTCCCCCTCAAATATATTTTCCAGATTGATCTTAAACATAAATAAGATAATCTTACTGCCTTTCTTGGTACCTTCCTATGCCTTCTGTTTCACTTCAAACTAAAATCCATATTCATTACTATGACCTATAAGGCTCCACCTCATCCAGGAATTGTTCCCTCACTGAGTTCCAGCTATATTGATATATTCATACACTTATTCCACAAATATTAATTGAATACCTGCTATTGCTAGGCAGTAGGCCTGCAGTGGTGAACAATCCAGGCAGGGATTGCTGCCTCATGGAGCTTATATTCTTGTAGAGGGGCAGACAATATATAAGGTAAATAAATAGAATATTGAATGGCAATGATTACTAAGGGAAAAAGTGCATGGAAAAGAGATAAGAGATGGGGGTGGGGGTTCATTATAGATATAGGGGACAGGGAAAACCTTGCTGAGAAGTAGGCATTTGGGATCTCTGGGTGCCTCAGCGGTTTGGTGCCTGCCTTTGGCCCAGGACTTGATCCCAGAGTCCCAAGACTGAGTCCCACATCAGGCTCCCTGCATGGAGACTGCTTCTCCCTCTGCCTCTGTCTCTGCCTCTCTCTGTCTGTGTCTCTGTGTCTCTCATGAATAAATAAATAAAATCTTAAAAAAAAGAGAAGTAGGTATCTGAGGAAAGACTTGAAAGAAGTGAAGGAATAAACCACATGGATATTTGGGTAAGAAAATATGAACAAATCTTTTTTTTAAGATTTTATTTATTTCTTCATGGAAGACACACACACACACACACACACACACACACACACACACACACACAGAGACAGGCAGAGAGACAGGCAGAGGGAGAAGCAGGGCCCATGCAGGGACATGGGACTCAATGCAGGGTCTCCAGGATCACACCCTGGGCTGAAGGTGGCGCTAAACCGCTGAGCCACCTGGGCTGCCCTTGAACAAATCTTTAAGAGTAAAGAGATTGAATCCACTAAAAAAATTCCCCAGTAAATGCAAATACATGACCGAATGGCTTCCTGGAGAATTCTACCAAACATTTAAAGGAGAATTAACATTGATCCTTCTCAAATTCAAAAAACAAAAGAGGAGGGAACAGGTAACCCACTCTGAGGCTAACGTTACCGTGATCCCAAAGCCAAATCAAAGACCACAAAAAAAAACTACAGATCAACATCCCTTATGAATATATATGTGCAAAAATCTTCAACACAATCCTAGCAAACTTAATCCAGTAACATATTAAAAGAATTGCATATGGGGGTGCCTGGGTGGCTCAGTTGGTTAAGGGGCTGACTTGATTTTAGCTCAGGTCAGGTTATGATCTCAGGGTCCTGAGACAGAGCCCCATGTCAGGCTCCCAGCTCAAGGATTCTCCCTCTCCCTCTACCACTCTCCACCAATGACGTCCATGCTCTCATAAAAAAAATAATAATAAAAATAAATAAATAAATAAATGTTTTTTAAAAAAGACTCACAGAATCACCAAGTGAGATTTGTTCTAGGAATGCAAATGTGGTTCCATATGTGAAACCTACCAGAGAATCAATAAAACAATGGAAAAAACCCAATCATCTCAATTGGTAAGATACAGTTTTTGACAAAATCCAACACCCTTTCATGATAAAAACATTAAAAAACCCTAAGGATTTAAGGGAAATTCCCAGAGATGATAAGGGGATTGTATGAAAAACCCACAGCTAACATCATACTCAGTGGTAAAAGACTGAAAGCTTTCCCTGTAAGATCAGGAGCAAGAAAGGATGCCCACTTTCAACACTGATTTTCTTTAAAAATTTTTTATTTTATTTAAATTGAACTTGCCAACATATAGTACAACACCCAGTGCTCATCCCATCAAGTGCCCTCCTCAGTGTCCGTCACCCAGTTACCCCATCACCCCATCCACCTCCCCTTCTGCAATCCTTTGTCTGTTTCCCAGAGTTAGGAGTCTCTCATGGTTTGTCTTCCTCTCTAATTGTTCCCCACTTGGTTTCCCCCCTTCCCTCTAGTCCTTTTCACTACGTCTTATATTCTACATGAGTGAAACCATATAATTGCTGTAGGTGTCCTTATGTCTAAAATGAGTCTCTTGTAAGCAGCAAATTGATGGGTATTGTTTTTTATCCAGTCTGACACCCTGCGCCTTTTGATGGGGTCATTAAACCCATTCACGTTCAGAGTTACTATTGAAAGACATGAGTTTAGTGTCATCATGGTACCTATTCAGTCCCTGTTTTTGTGGATTGTTCCCTTGAACTTCCTGTATTAGAGAATCCCTCTCAGTATTTCTTGCAGCGCTGGCTTCGTGGTCACATATTCTTCCAGTTTCTGCCTATCTTGGAAGCTCTTTATTTCTCCTTCTATTCTGAATGAGAGCCTTGCTGGATAGAGTATTCTTGGTTGCATGTTCTTCTCATTTAGGACCCTGACTATATCCTACCAGCCCTTTCTTAGTTTTGTTGACTGTTTCTTTTGCTGTGCTAAAGGTTCTTATGTTGATGCCAAATTTCAGGTAAATGGTGCTGGGAAAATTGGACATCCACATGCAGAAGAATGAAACTAGACCACTCTCTTGCACCAGACACAAAGATAAACTTAAAATGGATGAAAGATCTAAATGTGAGACAAGATTCCATCAAAATCCTAGAGGAGAACACAGGCAACACCCTTTTTGAACTTGGCCACAGTAACTTCTTGCAAGATACATCCATGAAGGGAAGAGAAACAAAAGCAAAAATGAACTGTTGGGACTTCATCAAGATAGGAAGCTTCCGCACAGCAAAAGAAACAGTCAACAAAACTCAAAGACAACCTGCAGAAGGGGAGAAGATATTTGGTATTTTTTTTAAAGCTTTCAGTTTCATGGATTTTTTCTCTATTGTTTGTCCATTTAACATTTTATTCACATCTCTTTTTATCTTCATTATTTCTTTCCCACTATGTATTTAGATTTTAATTTGCTCTTCTATGTCTGATTCTCTGCAATATTGTTCTATCAATTATGAAAAAGGAGTGTGAAAATGTTTCTCCAATTGTGGATTCATCTATATCTCCTTTCTTTTCTGTGAGTTTTGTTTCATGTATTTTGGAGCCCTGTTATTAGCAGTGCATACATATTTAGGTTTTCTTCACAAAGTGACCCCTTTATCATTAGCAAACGTCCTCTATCCCGTCATCTCCCTTGTCCTGAAGCCTACTCTGCCTATAGGTACAGCCACTCAAACTTTCTTATGATAAGAGTTTGCACGGTATATATCTTTATCCATCTTTTCCCTTGTATTGTGCTTCACATTTGAGGCGGATTTCTTATGCTTAGCATATAGATTTGCTTTGTCTTTTTTATCCGGTCTGGCAATCTCTGCTTTTTAGTTGCACCATGTAGATCATTCCCAATAAATGTAAGTAGTGACACGGCTGAGTTGAAATCTACCATCCTGCTATTTACCTTCTCTTTGTCCCATGTGTTCTGTGTTCCCCTCTCCATCTTTACATGCCTTCTTTCAGATGAGTAATTTCTAGAATTTCACTATATGTGTATAGATTTTATATCTAGGGTTCTAGGGTTTCTAACACGTATGTGACCTTATTATGGACTGCGTTAAAATAATTTCCAATCGTTTCCCATATAAGATGAGAACATGACAACAGTATACCTCCAATTACCCACTCCTGTGCTTTGTGCTATTGCTGTCGTGCATTGCATTCCCTATGGAGGTTACAAAGCCCACATCATGTGGTGAATACTTTTGCTTTAAATGGTTTGCTATGGTTGAAAGAAATTTTAATGAGAGAAAAAATCTTTTATATTCACCCACGTACTTTCCATGTCTGGAACTGTGCGTTACTGCACGTAGGTCCAAGCTCCCATCTGGTATCACCCTTCCTCGTGGAGAATGTTCTTTAGCATTTCTCATACTGCAGGCTTTCTGCTGACAACAAAGGATCTCTGCTTCTGTATGTCGGGGAAAACCTTTATTTTGCCTTCTCTTTTTCTTGAGGGTGGTGGACTGTTTTTTTATTTTTTTTGGACTGTTGTATTGTACATACAATAAGCCATTAACTTACAAGAAGACTTAACATACAATAATCCATTTTAAGGTGAAAATTCCGTGGCATTTAGTACGTTCACATGTGAAACGATTGCCTAGCAGGGCTGGCACCATGAGAGCAGCCAGAGAAACGGGATCAGTTCGCCGCGGGCGGGAGGGCAGAGCCGTCTCCTGTGGAGGCAGGCAACGGGCCAGGGTGTCTGCTGCTGCGGGCCCATGTGCAGATGTGATTCGGGGCACGGAGCTGCCGGACTTGTTGCCTGATGACAGAGGAGAGGAGAGAGCGTATCACAGAGGGCCCGGTGGGCCTCGGGCAGGACTGTGGCTTTGACCCCAAGTGACATGGGAGGTACCGGGAGGTCCAGAGCAGGAGAAGGAGGGACCTGACGCATGTCTTATCACTGATCCTGGGTTGGGGCTCTGCTGTGTGGGCGCTGGGGAAGTAAGGGGACCATTGCGGATGATTACAGGGTCTAGGTTCCTCATTCAATAGGCGTTTCTGAGGGATTGACTGACACCCTCATGGGAGGAGGGCACACCTTAGCTTCCAGGTCGCGCACCTCTCTGGGTGTGGGGTTGCCATTCCCATTCCCCTGGCCTCCACCTCACCACCGGCCTCTCGAGCCTAACCTCACTCCTTTCATTTCAAGTCTCATTGTCCTAAGCTTGGAACGTGTCTTCTTTGTCTCTGGACCTTCCCTCGTCCCCACTCCCTCTAGTGAATTGGAATCTCGGGACTTAGATCCTCACGTGACTCTGAGTCGGACTCTACCGTTTCTGTGCTTGGCTCCATGCGGCTGGGGAGTGACACCCTAGGGTCCCAGTTTCTTCTGGAAGGACTGGCTGACACAGAGTTGAGGCCCTTGCTCTTTGAGATCTTTTTGCTGGTCTACATCATGGCTGTGGTTGGGCACCTGGGCATCGACAACCTTACTATCATGGAGTCCTGACTCCAACCCCCCATGTACTTCTTCTTAGCCAACCTGTCACTGCTGGAGGCTGCCTATATCTCCAACACGGTGCCTCGGTGCTGGCACGCCTGCTGGCGGCAGTGTGGCCTGTGCCCCACGGAGCTTGCCTCACCCAGATGATCCTCCTCCGTGTCCTGGCCCCTGGGAGTGCCTCCTGCGCAAACCTGTGGCCGACGACCGCTCTGTGGCCCTCTACCAAGACCTCATGGGCCAGGGGACCAGCATCGGGCTGGCTACTGCCTGCCTGCTCGCCTTGGGCAGCGCCCACCCACAGCACCCTGGCTGCTCTGCTCCAGCTCTGCGGGCCTGGCCTCCTCACCCACTTCTTCTGGGACCCCCCCCCCCCCGCCGACCAAGCTCTCTTGCTCCCACACATGGGCCACGAGGCTTGCCCTGTTCTTCTTCAGTTTTGCCGTGGCCGTCGCACCCCAGGCCCTGGTTGTGACCTTATGCCCGCGTCGTGGCCGCGTTGTCAGGATTCACTGCGCTGAGGGCCGAAGGAGGCCCTTTCCATCTGGCTGCCCGGTTCACCCAGGCAGCGTTGCCTCTGTCTCTTGGCTGCTCTGCTGCATCCTCCCCGGCTCCGCCCGCCCGCCCGCGGGGCCGGTGCTCTCTGTGCCGTGAGTGGCGCTCACTCCCGTGCCCACCGCCTCGGCTACACCATGCGGGACAAGGAGGTGAACAGGGCCTAGTTCAACACCCGCAGGCCAGAGCGTGCTTCCGGGGCACACGGCTCGCCAGCCCTCAGCCTTCCTTCTTCCTGGGTGAGGCAGGGCGACTTGACGCCTTGGGGTCACTCCAGTCACGCACGAGTCTGGACTGGCGTGCGGCCCACCCGTGCACTGAGTCCTCTCTGTGGGCCGCGTCTCCCCCCCTGCAGCGCGCATCGTGCATTTCCGTCGTGGTGTTTGATCCGAACACGGTGTTTCCTATTTACGGAGGTGAAACACGGTCGTTTGCTGAGCTGTGCACTTCCAGAAACTTATAGAGTGACACCGGGAACATGCCCTCTGGGGTCTCACCACCCAGAGAGAAGCCCTGGGAACATCTTGCTGGGAGCTTCCAAGCTTCTTTGGGAACTAGGAAGGTATGAGCGTGCAGAGTTCCAGAGAGGACAGCAAAACCGGGATCACAGTGTGTTCACGCTTCCCGGTGCTTAGACATGTTGCAGTTTATCCCACTAGGATACACACTCACTATAAAATCATTCATGCCTTGGGGATCCCTGGGTGGCGCAGCGGTTTAGCACCTGCCTTTGGCCCAGGGCGCGATCCTGGAGACCCGGGATCGAATCCCACGTCGGGCTCCCGGTGCATGGAGCCTGCTTCTCCCTCTGCCTGTGTCTCTGCCTCTCTCTCTCTCTCTCTCTGTGTGACTATCATAAATAAATAAAATAAAAAAAATCATTCATGCCTTAAGCCAAGGCGTGTTGTTAGAAAGTAAAAATGCCTCATCACCTCAGGGTCCGTGGTAACCACGAGGAACAGTTTGGTGTGCATTTTTGCGGGTTTTTCCCCAAGATATAGTGACCTGCATCCGTGACTCTTTTTTACACCAATACGATCGTACTGATAAAGTAGGCAGGTTAGACATGAGCTGCAGGCAGGGGCAGTGACAGTAGGGGACACCTTAGAAGCCTGAGCATACAGCATCCTGATTGTGGCTTTGAAGGTCTTGGCCTCCGGCCTTCCAAGGGGGGGGAGGGGTGAGAGAGGGAGGAGGGGTGGGAAGGAAGGGGGAGGAGGAGGAAGGAGGTGGAGGAGGAAGAGGGAGGAGGGGCAAAGGGGGGAAGGGAAGAGGGAGAAGGGGGAGGTGGAGGAAGGGGAGGAGGAAGAAGAAGGAAGGGGAATGCTGTTCCCCAATGCAACAGGCCTCTAATCTACCCACTGATGCCCTAACCTTTTCTCTCTCATCCACTTCTTGTCCTCAGGTTTCTCACTGCATCCTTGCCAAGGCAATCCAAGCTGAGCCGATCCACTCTCTGTCTGTGTGTCTTCCTCCGTCTCTGTCTCTCTCTTTTGTCCCATACCAATCCCAATTTTCTCTACTGCATCCTTCAGGACATTTCCTCAGGGAGGCCATCCCAGAGCGCTCAACATGAACTGACCAGAGAAATAAGTGTGCAAGAATAAAGTCAGATGTGGGCTTAGACTTTGGTGAAGATGACATTTCAATTCAGTAGAGATATATGGATTATGTGATAAATGATGTTGAGACACCAGACTAACCTTCCGCAGGGGAGGAGACAAAGTTAGACCAACGGCATTTTTCACACCAAAATAAACTCCTGGTGTACCAACATTTTAAAGTGCCAAAAGATGTTATGGATGACAAATTTTACACTTTTACCGTGGGTAAGGCTTTCCATTGGACACAAACTACAGAAATCATAATGGGAAAAAATCTCTCACTGAAATACATCTCAAATTATTAAAGACCCTCTGTGTATAAAAGAAGTGAACAAGGATGCAGGGAAGCAATGACGAAGGAAAGTGTTTTCAAATGGTGACAAGATTTGGTATCTTTAATATGTAAAGAGCATTCATGGATCAATAAGTAAAATGTGCCTATTTGAATTTAAAAACACAGATAAATGGTATGAATGGACTGTTCTCAGAAGAGGAGGTACCCCTGGCTCAACGTCATAGGACAGGTTTTCAAGCCACGTTAAAGATCAAAAGAAAGTGGAACCATATTGAGGTGTCATTTTAGTGACCATATGGGCAGAGATTTAAAACACTGAAAATGTCGTGTTTGGGGTAGGTTATGGGCTGAACTGTATCTCCTTGCCTCCACAAAGTCTTGTCTTGAAATCCTGATCATTAATGGGTCTGCATCTGGATGGATGTATGGACTTTAAGGAAGTCATTAGGGTTAAACGAAGTCCTAAGGGTGGGCCCCTACTCCGACAGGACTGGTGTCCTTGTAAGAAGAGGAACAGGCACCAGAGAGCTCGCTTCCTCTCTCTCCACACCCTCAGGCAGGAGACCTCACCAGAAAGCAATGGTGCTGCACGGGCAGGACAAAAATTACGTGGAGACGCAGTAGCTGAACATAAAGTCAGAGGCGACTAAGTTTTATTTTGTGTGGTAACAGACCTTGGGAACCGTCCTGGTCCACGGGGGCCTGGGTGGCTCTGTCTGTGATGCCTGCGACTCCTGCTTTCGGCTCAGGGCATGATCTCAGAGTTGCGAGGTCCAGCCCGTGGGGGGCTCCCCGCGGCGCGTGGGGCCTGTTTAAGAGTCTCTCTCCCCCTCTGCCCCTCCCTGCATGGCTCTCTAGGAAACAGCAAGCAGCCCCTGCCCTCCAACCTCGGGGAACCAATAGGGCCCACAGGGCCCAGGGCCCAGGGCCCAGGACGAGCCCTCAGGCCACAATCCAGGGGCCACTGGCATAGGACTCAGTGCCCTGGGGAAGGACGCACCGCCCAGGAGGGGCACTACGTCGGGGGGAGCCCCCTTTCCCGGCCTCGGCTTATAGACAAAGTGGGGCCCGACGGGCTGCCTGGTGCGCACCAGCAGGGAAAGCTGCTCAAGACAGAGGCCATGCCAATGTGCAGGTGGCCAGGGTCCTCGGCCCCAGTCGGCCTCACGCGAGGGACCGAGCAAGCAGATCAGATGAAATGCGGTCCTCCTGCCCCTATGTGTGTCTGCCCCCTCACGTGGGGCCTGCCCCGTGCGCCACGTGTACCTCCTGGCACTTACCCTGTGGGAGTCTCCAATCCTCCGGCACAACAGCAACTGCCCCCAGACCCCTTGCACCCCCACCTGCACCCCGGACCTCTGGGAACCAACTCAGTGACGATGGTGCCGGATACCATGGACTCCTTTCCAAGGGGCCCTTGCTGGGGCTGGACACGTGGAGCCAGGGCCTGGGGGCACCTCTGCCTCTAGGGGTGGAGGGAAAGGCACCGTGAGGAAACTGGTGAACATTCGATCAGGCCCCCCCATGCCCATCTGGTCTGTGCCTCAGGCCTCCTGATGGCTCCAGGGCCTGCTCCCCTCTGGCCGCTCTCAGCCCTCAGTGCGCCCCAGGCCTGCCCCCTGCTTTTGGGGCATCAGACTCTCTCTCCCACCATCTCTGCCACCCTCCGACGCCTCCGTGCACCAGGCCGGCCCCTCCAGACCTCCTGTACCCTGTCGCCCCTCCTTCCTCTGCACCCCAAGGCTGTGCCCCTTCCCTCCCTGTCCCAGAGCTCCTCAGGTCCCCTCCCCTGGCCCCCAGCCACCCCTCAGACAGGACACAGCTGGAGCGGCTGGCTTCTTGGCTCCCTGGCTGTGCAACCGGCCCCGGAGCAGCCCGTGCCCTGGGTTTCGCCCAGCGGGAGTTCCAGGCCCTGCCTCAGCAGGTGCCCCAGGTCCTGGCAGGGCGTCTCCGCCTGGGCCAGCAGCCTGTGCTGCCTGCGTCACCTGCGGTGCTGCGATGGCTGCGGCACTCGCCTCTCCCTCACCACCTCCACCGGGACAGCTGCATCCTGGGGGCCACCTGTGCCTCCGTGACCACCTGCACCCCAAGGGTCGTGCGGGCCTCCCTGACCCCCTGCACTGGTGGCCACACCGCCTGCGCCTCTGTCTGTGCCCTGCATTGCTCCTCAGGGTTTCCTTCGTTCTCCCCAGCCCTGCTGCCCTTACGCCCCTGCCCTGAGCCTCCCAGCTAGAGGCTGCTGGCACCTGACTCCCTCCCCGCCCAGCTCCTGCCTGAGCCGCCCTTCAGCATGTCCCCAGCCTGCTGATCACCTGCTCAGGTTCCACGAGCATCTGGAGCCATCGGGCAAGTCCCTGCTGCCACACCCTGCCTGTCCCCCGCTCTGGGCTCCACATATGGCAAGAGTCTGTGTGCACTGGGGCCCGGCCTGTCTTCAGGGAGCCACCAGCACAGCCCCGAGAGGAGCGAGAATGGGTGGACCTGGATCCTTCACGTCTCAGTCCCAGGCATTGTCACTCCATCGTGCCCGCCAGCCTGGGAGGGGGTGGCTCGCGGGCATGCTGTGGGTGCTGTGGGTGCCTCGGGTGCTGCGAGGCCAGGCTCCCAGCCCTACAGCCTCCGGCCCATTCACGCTCACACCCTGCAGCACCTCCGGGCCCCAGGCATGGGAGGGAGGGGGGGCTGGATGGGGTGCACCGCCCCCGGGGCCGCCCCCAGCCGCTCTGCCCGCTGCCTGCACCCCTCACGGACCCTCCCTCCTCCAGGAACAAAGTCTTGCGGCTCTCCGGGGGCCTGGAGGTGCCAGGGGCCCTCAACTGGGAGGAGACCCTGTGTCTGCTGGCCTGCTGGGTGCTGGTCTACTTCTGTGTCTGGAAGGGGGTCAAGTCGACGGGAAAGGTACGGCCGGAGGCTGGCAGGGCTGGGGGTGATGGCCGCGGTGAGGGTGTGGGGGGGAGGAGGGGCGCCCCTGCCAGGGACCACTGCTGCAACAGGAGGCGGCCGGATCCCCAGCAGGGCGCGGGTCTTCGAACCCAGGCCGCTGGATCCCCACCTGTGGCTGGAGGGCCTGGCCCCCCTGCACACTCAAGCCCGGGAGCCTTCCCTCCCTGTGGGGGAGAGGCCCAGGCGGCAGCTGCCCCTTGCCAGTGTGGGGCCACCCCGATTCCCCACTTGCTGTCCGGACCTCGCTGTCTGTCTCCGTTGCCGGCCTGCGGGAACCTGGGCTATGCCTCTCTCTCCCTGCTCATTCGGCCCTGGGAACCCAGGAGGATGTCTAGATACACGCTTTCCCCAGAAATTTCCTATCAGGTTGTAGTGACATAGGTAAGAGCAATTGTACAGGAGCAGAAGGCTCACCAGAGGGAGGTTACAGTGGGTGGTGTGGGCCAAGCCACAGACTCCACCACTGACCTTCCCTGTGCCGCTTGGCATCCAAATGTACTTTTCTCATATACTCTCGTACTCATCTCATAAGATGGCATAAGGGCTAACATTTAGTACGTTCCACTCTTTCTAGTGCTTTACATACATTAATCCCTTATGTAAGTGTTCAGGCAATAATAGCAACAACGATCTCCTGCCTACCTAATGCGACTGTCCTTTAAACAAATAAAAGGATACACACTCTCTCCAGAACTGCAGAGACTCCAAACCCATCCATCTCAGGGTGATGTTTGTTGCGTCTCTAGTCTGTTTGTAAAACCATGTGGTGTCCTGGAAGCTATGGACTACATTATAAAGTTCACTTCCACCGACTTAACTGGAATAAAATAGGAGGGGGAATGTGGCATAGGAGAAAATTGGCTAATACAAATTAAAACGTGTAAAATGACAAAGAAATAAAATAGACATGAGTATCTCTACGTTAGACATAGGCCCAAGTTGGCATTTTTCATTTCTTTCATCTACATCCATTCCCTCTCTGCTCCCTTTGCCCTCAGCCAACTTCCCAGCTCATGAGGATGAGGTGACCCCTGCCCCCATCATTAAGGGTGCTGAGCCTTTCTGGTTCTGTCTGTAAGGACTTGCTGTCGTCTTCCATTAAATCTGACCTTCCTGCATGGCATTACTAGGAGGGTGCCCCTCAAATTGTCTGGGTCTCAGGCACACTTCTCCCCAACCCCAATATAGAGCAGCCATTCTCTGTCCTCTGGATCATCAGGACACCTCTCCCTGACCAGCACAATAACCTCCTCTAGCTTATTGGTTCAAGAGCACAGGTAGCCCCACGTGGCCAGGGAATTGCCACAAACCCAGTTCAGCAGAGCTTTTGTGTGGACATTGCGATGGTGAATGAGACTTTAGTATGTCCATGGATGGTACTGCTGGCAAAGCCCTGCCAGGACGGAGGGCAGGTACAGATATAGAAAAAGCCTGCATTTCAGAGACGAAAACTTGCTGCCCTCTGCATGAGGGAAGGGGTCCAATATAGTCAACGTTCCAAAAATTGGCTCAAGTTGGATGAACAGCCTACGGGATGTTTTCCACTTACTTAGGTCGTCTTCAATGTCTTTCTTCAATGTTTTGTAGTTTTTATGTATATTCTTCTTAGTTAACTTTATAAGTATTTTTTTCTTTTAGAGACTATTGTAAGTGGAATTGCCGTCTTAATTTCATGTTCAAATTACTCATTGCTAGTGTACAGGAAAACAACTGATTTTTGCATGTTGATCTTGTAACCTAAAACTTTACAGAATTCATTTATTAGTTCTAGCACTTTTTTGTGGATTCCTTGCGGGATCCCTATATAAGATCGTGTCCTCAGCAAATACAGATAGTTATACTTTTTCCTGTTCAATGTGGGTGTCTTTTATCTCTTCTTTCCGGACTGTGCTGGATGTAACTTCTGGTACAATGTTGAAAATCAGGGTTGAAGACCAAGTGGGATTTACCCCTGGGATGCAAGGATGGTTCAACATTCATAAATTATTCAACGTAATAGATTACAGTAATAAAATACAAGAGCCTTATGATCCTCTCAATAGATGCAGAAAAAGCATTTGACAAAATACAGCATCCTTTCCTAATTAAAACTCTTCACAGTGTAGGGAGAGAGGGAACACACCTCAATATAATAAAAGCCATCTATAAAAAGCCTACAATGAATATAATTCTCAACAGGGAAAAACTGAGAGCTTTCCCCCGAAAGTCAGGAACAGGACAGGAATGTCCACTCTCACAACTGCTATTCAACATAGTACTGGAAGTCCTAGCCTCAGCAATCAGACAACAAAAAGAAATAAAAAGTATTTAAATTGGACAAGAAGAAGTCATTCTCTCCCTCTTCGCAGATGACATGATAGTGGACATAGTAAACCCAAAAGACTCCACCTCGAGATTGCTAGAACTCATATAGCAATTCAGCAATGTGGCAGGATACTAAATCAATGCCCAGAAATCAGTGGCATTTCTATACACTAAAATGAGACTGAAGGAAGAGAAATTACAGAATCGATCTCATTTACAATTGCACCAAAAGCCATAAGATACCAAGGAATAAACCTCACCAAAGAGGTAAACGATCTGTATTCTACTAGCTACAGAACACATCTGAAGGAAATTGCGGAAGACACAAAGAGATGGGAAAACATTCCATGCTCATAGATTGGAAGAATAAATATTGAAAATGTCTATGCTACCCAAAGCAACTTACAGATTTGATGCAATCCCTATCAAAATAGCATGCATTTTCTTCACAGAGTGGAACACATAATCCTAAGATTTGTATGGAACGCGAAGAGACCCCGAATAGCCAGAGGAATGTTGAAATAGAAATCCAAAGCTGGGGGCATCACAATGCCTTGAAGTCAAGCTGTATGACAAAGCTGTGATCATCAAGACAGTGTGGTGCTGGCACAAAAATAGACACACATAGATCCATGGAACAGAGTAGAGAATGCAGAAATGGACCCTCAACTCTGTGGTCAACTCATCTTTGACAAAGCAGGAAAGACTATCCACCGGAAAAAAGACAGTCTCTTCAATAAATGGTGCTGGGAAAATTGGACACCCACACGCCGAAGAATGAAACCGGACCATTCTCTTACACCACAAAGATAAACTCAAAATGGATGAAAGATCGAAATCTGAGACAGGAATCCACCAAAATGCTAGAGGAGAACACAGGCAGCAACCTCTCTGACCTTGGCCACAGCAACTTCTTGCCAGACACATCTATTAATCAAAAGCGAAAATGAACTATTGGGACTTAATCAGGATAAAAAGCTTCTGCACAGCAAAAGAAACAGTCAACAAAACTGAAAGGCAACCGACAGAGCGGGAGAAGATATTTGCAAATGACCTATCAGATAAAGGGCTGGTGTCCAAGATCTATAAAGAACTTATTAAACTCAAGACACAAAAAACAAACAATCCAGTCAAGAAATGGGAAGAAGACATGAACAGAAATTTCTCCTAATAAGACCTACACATGGCCAACGACCAAATGAAAAAAATGCTTGCCATCCCTTGCCATCAGGGAAACACAGATCAAACGACAATGAGATATCACTGCACCAGTGAGAATTGATAAAATTAAGACAGGAAACCACAAATGTTGGAGAGGATATGGAGAAAGGGGAACCCTCTTGCACTGTTGGTGGGAATGTGAACTGGTGCAGCCCCTCTGGAAAACTGTGTGGAGGTTCCTCAAAGTGTTAAAAACAGACCTGTCCCTACGACCCAGCAATTGTACTGCTGGGGATTTACCCCACAGATACAGATGCAGTGAAACGCCGGTACACCTGCACCCCCATGTTTATAGAAGGAATGTCCACAATAGCCACACTGTGGAAGGAGCCTCGGTGTCCATCAAAAGTTGAATGGATAAAGAAGCTGTGCTCTATGTCTACAATGGAATATTTCTCAGCCATCAAAAAGGATGAATGCCTCCCATTTACATCTATGTGGATGCTGAGTGAAATAAGTCAATAGGAAAAAGACAATTATATGGTTTCACTCATATGTGGAATATAAGAAGTAGTGAAAAGGTAGAGGGAAGGAGGCGAAACGGAGTGGGGAAGAATTAGAGAGGAAGACAAACCATGAGAGACTCCTGACTCTGGGAAACAAAGGGTTGCAGAAGGGGAGGTGGATGGGGAGATGGGGTAACTGGGTAACGGGCACTGAGGAGGGCACTTGATGGGATGAGCACTGGGTGTTGTACTATACGTTGGCAAGTTCAATTTAAATAAAATAAAAACTTTAAAAAAGAAAATCAGTGTTGAAAGTGGGCATCCTTTCTTGCTCCTGATCTTACAGGGAAAGCTTTCAGTATTTTACCACTGAGCATGATGTTAGCTGTGGGCTTTTCATACATTCCCTTTATCATGTCTAGGAAGTTCCCTTAAATCCTTAGGGTTTTTTAATGTTTTTATCATGAAAGGGTGTTGGATTTTGTCAAAAACTGTATCTTACCAATTGAGATGATTGTTTTTTTTCCTTTGTTTTATTGATTCTCTGGTAGGTTTCACGTATGGAACCACATTTGCATTCCTAGAACAAATCTCACTTGGTGATTCTGTGTGTTAGTCTTTTTTAAAAAAAGATGTATGTATGTATGTATTTATTTATTTATTTTTTTATTTTTTTTGTATGTATGTATTTAAAAGAGCATGCACGTGATTGGTGGGGAAGGGTAGAGGGAGAGGGAGAATCCTTAAGCAGGGGGCCTGACATGGGGCTCTGTCTCGGGACCCTGAGATCATGACCTGACCTGAGCTAAAATCAAGTCAGCCACTTAACCAACTGAGCCACTCAAGCACCCCTGTATGCAATTCTTTTAACATGTTACTGGATTCAGTATGTTAAGATTGTGTTGAAGATTTTTGCATATATATTCATAAGGGATGTTGATCTGTAGTTTTTTTGTGGTCTTTGATTTGGCTTTGGGATCAGGGTAATGTTAGCCTCATAGAGTGGGTTACCTGTTCCCTCCTCTTCTGTTTTTTGAATTTGTTAATTCTCCTTTAAATGTTTGGTAGAATTCTCCAGGAAGCCATTCAGTCATGTATTTGCATTCACTGAGGAATTCTTTTAGTGGATTCAATCTCTTTCCTCTTAAAGATTTGTTCAAGGGCAGCCCTTGTGGTTCAGTGGTTTAGCGCCACCTTCAGCCCAGGTTGTGATCCTGGACACCCGGGATCCAGTCCTATGTGGGGCTCCTTGCATGGAGCCTGCTTCTCCTCTGTGTCTTTGCCTCTCTCTCTGTGTCTCTCTGTCTCTCTGTCTCTCTCTGTCTCTCTGTGTCTTCCATGAATAAATAAATAAAATCTTAAAAAAAGATTTGTTCATATTTTCTTAACCAAAATATCCATGTGGTTTATTCCTTCACTTCTTTCAAGTCTTTCCTCAGATGCCTACTTCTCTTTTTTTAAAGATTTTATTTATTTATTCATGAGAGACACAGAGGCACAGAGAGAGGCAGAGACAGAGGCAGAGGGAGAAGCAGGCTCCATGCAGGGAGCCCGATGTGGGACTCAGTCTTGGGACTCTGGGATCAAGTCCTGGGCCAAAGGCAGGTGCCAAACTGCTGAGCCACCCAGGGATCCCAAATACCTACTTCTCAACAAGGTTTTCCCTGGCCCCTATATCTACAATGAACCCCCACCCCCATCTCTTATCTTTTTTTCCATGCACTTTTTCCCTTAGTAATCATTGCCATTTAATATACTATTTATTTACCTTATTAATTGTCTCCCTCATGTGGCATTCCTGTTTCTGTGTCAGTGTCTATGTTTCTTCTCTTCTTTTTTTAAAGATTTATTTATTTGATAGAGAGTGCATGTATGGGGAAGAGCAGGGGAGAGAATCCCACGCAGACTCCCCGCTGAGTGCAGAGTATAACATGGGGCTGAATCTTCTGAGCCCAAGATCACAACCTGAGGCGAAATCAAGAGTCAGACCCTCAACCAACTGTGCCACTCATGTGCCCGTCTTCTTCTCTAATAAGGATATCAGTCATATTGGATTTAGCGCCCACCGAACTCCAGTATGAGCTTGCCTTTACTTGATTACATCTGCAAAGACCCTATTTCCAAATAAGATCATACTCACGGGTAACAGGGGTTAGAATTGAGCATACTTTTTGGGAGGGGGGTCACAATTTAGTTCATAACAAGGGGCCTCAAATACTCAGTTGGTCCTCAGCTCAAGACGTGTATGTATTTACTACATATCAATAGAATGGAGGAGAGAAATCACATGACGATCTCAATAAACACAGGAAAAGCATTTGACAAAATCCAACACCATTCATGATGAAAATACTCACCAACCCAAAAATAGGGGTGCCTGGCTGGCGAAGTGGGTGGAGCATGTGACTCTTGATCTCCAGATCATGAGTTCATGTCCCCTGTTAGGAGTAGAGATTACTTTAAAACAAAATGTTTTAAAAAATAGAAAAGAAGTTCATCAACATTATAAAGTACATGCTGAAAAACTCACAGCTAACATCATACTTAATAATGAAAGACTGAATTTTTTTCCTTAAGTCCAGAAACAAAGGATGTCAGTACTTGTATTCTAGCCTCAGTGTCCATCGAAAGATGTATGGATAAAGAAGCTGTGATCTATGTATACAATGGAATATTCCTCAGCCATTAGAAACGACAAATACCATTTGCTTTGATGTGGATGGAACTGGAGGGTACTATGCTGAGTGAAATAAGTCAATCGGAGAAGGACAAATATTATATGGTCTCATTCATTTGGGGAATATAAAAAATAGTGAAAGGGAATAAAGGAGAAAGGAGAAAAAATGAGTGGGAAATATCAGAGAGGGAGACAGAACATGAGAGACCCCTAACTCTGGGAAATGAACAAGGGGTGTTGGACGGGGAGGTGGGCGGGCGGTGGGGGTGACTGGGTGACGGGCACTGAGGGGGACACTTGATGGGATGAGCATAGGGTGTTATGCTATGTGTTGGCAATTTGAACTCCAATAAAAAATAAATAAATAAAAAATAAAGGGCTAGTATCTAAGATCTATAAAGAACTTATCAAACTAAAAAAACAAAAACAAAAACAAAAACAAACAAACAAACAAAAAAAACCTTATACTGGACGTTCCACCCAGTATAGTAAAGCTAGGAAAAGAAAAAGTCAGCCATAATGGAAAAGAAGATGTAAAATTATCTCTATTTGCAGATGACATCATCCAACATGTGGAAAAATCTAAGGAAAACACTAAAAAACTATTTTTTTTTTCAGTGGGAAACTTTTTTTTAATTTATTTTTTATTGGTGTTCAATTTGTCAACATATGGAATAACACCCAGTGCTCATCCCATCAAGTGCCCCCCTCCATGCCTGTCACCAGTTACCCCCACCCCCCACCCACCTCCCCTTCCCCCACCCCTAGTTCGTTTTGCAGAGTTAGGAGTCTCTCATGATTTGTCTACCTCTGATATTTCCCACTCATTTTTTTCTCCTTTGCCCTTTATTCCCTTTCAGTATTTTATATATTCTCCAAATGAATGAGTCCATATCATGTTTGTCCTTCTCCGATTGACTTATTTCATTCAGCGTAATACCCTCCAGTTCCATCCACGTCGAAGCAAATGGTGGGTATTTGTCATTTCTAATGGCTGAGTAATATTCCATTGTATACATAGACCACATCTTCTTTACCCATCATCTTTGAATTGACACCGAAGCTCCTTCCACAGTTTGGCTATTGTGGACATTGCTGCTAGAAACATCGGGGTGCAGGTGTCCCAGCGTTTCACTGCATCTGTATCTTTGGGGTAAATCCCCAGCAGTACAATTGCTGGGTCGTAGGGCAGGTCTGTTTTTAACACTTTGAGGAACCTCCACACAGTTTTCCAGAGTGGCTGCACCAGTTCACATTCCCACCAACAGTGTAAGAGGGTTCCCCTTTCTCCACATCCTCTCCAACATTTGTGGTTTCCTGTCTTGTTAATCTTCCCCATTCTCACTGGTGTGAGGTGGGGTCTCATTGTGGTTTTGATCTGTATTTCCCTGATGGCCCATGATGCGGAGCATTTTCTCATGTGCATGTTGGCCATGTCTGTGTCTTCCTCTGTGAGATTTCTCTTCATGTCTTTTGCCCATTTCATGATTGGATTGTTTGTTTCTTTGCTGTTGAGTTTAGTAAGTTCTTTATAGATCTTGGAAACTAGCCCTTTATCTGATACGTCATTTGCAAATATCTTCTCCCATTCTGTAGGTTGTCTTTGAGTTTTGTTGACTGTATCCTTTGCTGTGCAAAAGCTTCTTATCTGGATGAAGTCCCAATAGTTCATTTTTGCTTTTGTTTCTTTTGCCTTAGTGGATGTATCTTGCAAGAAGTTACTGTGGCCAAGTTCAAAGAGGGTGTTGCCTGTGTTCTCCTCTCGGATTTTGATGGAATCTTGTCTCACATTTAGATCTTTCATCCATTTTGAGTTTATCTTTGTGTATGGTGAAGGAGAGTGGTCTAGTTTCATTCTTCTGCATGTGGATGTCCAATTTTCCCAGCACCATTTATTGAAGAGACTGTCTTTTTTCCAGTGGATAGTCTTTCTTCCTTTATGGAATATTAGTTGACCATACAGTTGAGGGTCCACTTCTGGGTTCTCTATTCTGTTCCATTGATCCATGTGTCTGTTTTGTGCCAGTACCACACTGTCTGGATGACCACAGCTTTGTAGCACAACCTGAAATCTGGCATTGTGATGCCCCCAGCTATGGTTTTCTTTTTTAAAATTCCGCTGGCTATTCGGGGACTTTTCTGATTCCACACAAATCTTAAAATAATTTGTTCTAACTCTCTGAAGAAAGTCCATGGTATTTTGATAGGGGCTGAGCACGCACGCATTGACCCGGGAGCAGCTCGGAGGGGCTCAGGGCCGGCTCCGCGGAGGGGGCTGCGCGGCCCGGGAGTGCGAATCCAACAGCGCAGGCCCCGGAGCACAGGGTGCCGGGACACAGCCCAGGATCCGGCCTCCCCCAGGGACAGGCAGAGGCCGGGAGGGCCCAGGACAGCGAGGACGCTCCTGCCCCGAGCTGAGCAGATCAGCGGCCCCGCCCCGGAGCCTCCAGGCCCTGCAGACGGAGAGCTCCGGAGTTCCTGCGGGAGCTGAATCCAGGGCTCCAGAGCTGGCCCCGCCACTGGGGTTGTTCCTCCTGGGGCCTCACGGGGTAAACAACCCCCACTGAGCCCTGCACCAGGCAGGGGCACAGCAGCTCCCCCAAGTACTAACACCTGAAAATCAGCACAACAGGCCCCTCCCCCAGAAGACCAGCTAGACGGACAGGGGAAAAACAAATTATTGACCAAGCAGCACTGGAAAGTTTCAGGAGAAGTCGAGGAATTTACAGTATACAGAATCAGAGGATCCTCCCCCTTGTTTTTTGTTTTCTGTTTGCTTCCCCCCTTTTGTTTCCTTTCTTCTCTTTTTTTCCTTCTCCTTTTTTTTTTTCTGTTTACCTTCTTTCTCTTCTCTCTCTTTCTCCTTTTCCCAATACAGCTTGTTTTTGGCCACTCTGCACTGACCAAATGATTAGAAGGAAAAACTCACCTCAAAAGAAAGAATCAGAAACAGTCTTCTCGCCCACAGAGTCACAAAATTTGGATTACAATTCAATGTCAGAAAGCCAATTAAGAAGCACAGCTATAAAGCTACTGGTGCCTCTAGAAAAAAGCATAAAGGACTCAAGAGACTTCATGACTGAAGAATTTAGATCTAATCAGGCAGAAATTAAAAATCAATTAAATGAGATGCAATCCAAACTAGAGGTCCTAACGATGAGGGTTAACGAGGTGGTAAGAACGAGTGAGTGACATAGAAGACAAGTTGATGGCAAAGAGGGAAACTGAGGAAAAAAGAGAAAAAAAATGATAAGATCATGAGGATAGATTAAGGGAAATAAATGACAGCCTCAGGAAGAAAAATCTACGTTTAATTGGGGTTCTCAAGGGCGCCGAAAGGGACAGAGGGCCAGAATATGTATTTGAACAAATCCTAGCTGAAAACTTTCCTAATCTGGGAAGGGAAACAGGCATTCAGATCCATGAAATAGAGAGATTCCCCCCCCAAGAATCAATAAAAACCACTCAACACCTCGACATTTAATAGTGAAGCTTGCAAATTCCAAAGATAAAGAGAAGATCCTTAAAGCAGCTACAGACAAGAAATCCCTGAGTTTTATGGGGAAGAATATTATGGTAACAGCAGACCTCTCCACAGAGACCTGGCAGGCCATAAAGGGCTGGCAGGATATAGTCAGGGTCCTAAATGAGAAGAACATGCAACCAAGAATACTTGATCCAGCAAGGCTCTCATTCAGAATAGAAGGAGACATAAAGAGCTTCCAAGATAGGCAGAAACTGAAAGAATATGTGACCACAAAGCCAGCTCTGTAAGAAATTTTAAGGGGGACTCTGTTAAAGAAAGAGGAAGTCCAAGGGAACAATCCACAAAAACAGGGACAAAATAGGTATCATGATGACACTCAACTCATATTTTTCAATAGTAACTCTGAACGTAAATGGGCTTAATGACCCCATCAAAAGGTGCAGGGTTTCAGACTGGATAAAAAAGCAGGACACATCTATTTGCGGTCTACAAGAGACTCATTTCAGATATAAGGACTCCTACAGCCTGAAAATAACAGGTTGGAGAACCACGTACCATTCAAATGGTCCTCAAAAGAAAGCAGGGGGAGCAATCCCCATATCAGATAAACTAAAGTTTATCCCAAAGACAGTAGTGAGAGATGAAGAGGGACACTATATCATACTTAAAGGATCTATCCAACTAGAGGACCTAACAATCATCAATATATATGCCCCGAATGTGGGAGCTGCCAAGTATATCAATTAATAACCAAAGTTAAGACATACTTAGATAATAATACACTTATACTTGGTGACTTCAATGTAGCGCTTTCTACAATTGACAGGTCGGCTAAGCACAAAATCTCCATAGAAACAAGAGCTTTAAATGATACACTGGACCAGATGGATTTCACAGATATCTACAGAACTTTACTTCCAAACGCAACTGAATACACATTCTTCTCAAGTGCACATGGAACTTTCTCCAGAATAGACCACATCCTGGGTCACAAATTGGGTCTGAACCGATACTAAAAGATTGTGTCCCCTGTGTATTTTCAGACCATAATGCTTTGAAATTAAAAAACTGTTAAAGCTACTAAATGAGTTCAGCAGGATAGCAGGGTACAAGATCAATATACAAAAATCAATTATATTTCTATACACTTGCAATGAACAATCTGAAACTTATATTGGAAATCTATTCCATTCACATACCATCAGAAACAATAAAATATTTATGAGCAATTGACGCACCTGGGTGGCTCACTATGTTAAGCATCCAACTCTTGATTTCAGCTAAGTTTATGATCTCAGGGTTGTGAGATCAAGCCCCATATCAGGCTCCGAGCTGGACATGGTGTCTGCTCAAGTCTCTCTCTCCCTCTCCCTCTCCCTCTGCCCCTCCCCTCTGTTCTCTATTTCTCTCCCAAAAAATGTATGAGCACTTTTCACAAAGGAAATAAAAAACTTACACTTTGAAAACTACAAAATATTGTTGAAAGGAAGTAAATAAGATCTAAATAGACATCCTATGTTCGTGAAGTGAAGGACCTAATATTGTTAAGATGGCAGAACTCCCCAAATTAATATAGGCTTCAGTGCAATTTTTATCAAAATGTCAGCTGAATTCTTTGCAGAAATAGACAACTGATTCAAAAATCCATATGGTGACTCCTGGGTGGCTCAGTGATTGAGCGTCTGCCTTCAGCTCAGGTCATGATCTTGGGGTTGTGGGATTAAGTCCCCCATTGGTCTCCCTGCATGGAGCCTGATTCTCTCTCTGCCTGTGTCTCAGCGTCTCTCTCTGTTTCTCATGAATAAATAAGTATAATCTTTTTAAAAATTCATATGGTAAATAAATAAATGGAGAGTATCCAAAACAATCTTGAAAAAGAAGAAATTGGGGATCCCTGGGTGGCTCTGTGGTTTGGCGCCTAACCTTTGGCCCAGGGCGTGATCCTGGGGTCCCGGGATCGAGTCCTGTGTCGGGCTCCTTGTGTGGAGCCTGTTGCTTCTCTCTCTCTCTCTCTCTCTCTCCTCTGTCTCTCATGAATAAATGAATAAAATCTTTTTTATAAAAGAAAAAGAACAAAGTTAGAGGACTAGGTACTGTAATCAAGACTGTTGGGTACTGGAATAAGGACAGACATGAAGATCAATTGGAACAGAATTGAGAATCCAGAAATAAACCATATTTATAGTCAATTGATTTTCAACAAGGATGCCAAGACAATTCAATGAGGAAAGAACTATCTTTTCAACAAATAGTACTGGGGTAACTGAATATCCACATACAAAAGAATGAACTTGGACCCCTACCTCATACCATGCACAAAAATTAAATCCTAAATGATTGTGGACCAAAAATTTAAGAGGCAAAACTGTAAAACTCTTAGAAGAAAACAAAAGTGTAAAATCATGATCTTGGATTGGATGATGGTTTCGTAGATATGACACCATAGGTACAAGCAAAAAGAAATAAGAATAAACTAAACATCATCAAAATTAAAAATTTTTCGGCTTTAAGGTATATCATCAGAAAAATGAAAATACAATCTACAGGATGGTGGATCATCTTGCAAATCATGTATCTAATAAGGGTCTACTATGCAGAATATAAAGAACTATTACAACTCACTTTAAAAAAAAAAGAAAATGACCTAATTAATTTTTTCTAGTATTTTCTCTTAAGTAATCTCTACACCCAACGTGAGGCCACTGACTGAGCCAGCCAGGTGTTTCTGTTATTGTCTTTTAAAATATAGGCATCTCGGGATCCCTGGGTGGCGCAGCGGTTTGGCGCCTGCCTTTGGCCCAGGGCGCGATCCTGGAGACCCGGGATCGAATCCCACATCGGGCTCCCGGTGCATGGAGCCTGCTTCTCCCTCTGCCTGTGTCTCTGCCTCTCTCTCTCTCTCTGTGACTATCATAAATAAATAAAAATTAAAAAAAAAATAAAATATAGGCATCTCGATGGATATGAAGTGGTATCTTGATGCGAGCCAAGCAACTCATGCTGTTTGACAAAGTCCAGGCATGAGGGCTAATCCTGAAAAATCAGGAGAAGCCACAGCTGGCTCCCACTGGTTCCTTTCACTTTGTTTTTGGCCATCTTCAGCATCATTATAATATTATCGGGGAATTTTCATAAAAAATATGGAGTCTAAAAATAATCAAAATCTCCAACATGCTTTTTACAATAAAACCCAATGTCCCCGGCTCTGTAATTTCTCTAATATGAGAAAGGCTGAGTTTTTTCATCAGTTAAGGGTAAAAGAGATCTGGAAACCTAACCCAGTTAAAGCTGTCACAGAAGAAGTCCTTCAGGCACCTCTTAAGCGTCAAGACAAGGAGACGAAGTTAATTAACCAATGGAACAATATTTAATAAAATAGGTTATGGTAGGTTGTAGGTATTGTAAACTGACAAAAGAAAGTTAAACATTTCTGCATATAACCTCTAGACTATACTAACCCATTTCATGTAACCATAGTACCATAGACTTGTTCTTCCACTAGAGTAGGTCACGCTCTGTCTTGCACCTTTGTCTTTTGTGTCGCGTTCACTGCTTTCTCAAGAAATCAATAAAGGTCGTGTTAATTATAGCAGTAGAAGCTGAAAGGAAAAACATTTCGTATGAAAAAGAGGTTTAGAATGATCTAAGATGCTTGCGATAAAACGTATAATGTAATTACCTACTAACTGGTAAAACAAGGCAATGTAAAATGATAGAAATAAAGCCCCTCCGAAATTTTCCGGAGGAGATGTATGTACCCTGCCTGTATGTGTGCGCATCTCCTCATTCGCGAACATCATCCTTTCCTTCAAGAGACCCACCCCAGTTGGAGCTGGACTCCAGCAGTATCTGACTCTGGTTTTCGTTTACATTTCTCTGATGTCTAGTTATCTGGAGCATCTTTTCATGTGTTTATTGATTGGACATTTGTAGGTCTTCTTTGGAGAAGTGTCTATTCAGACCTTTTCCTCCATTTAAAATTAGGTTGTGGAACACCTGGGTGGCTCAGCAGTCGAGCGTCTGCTTTTGGCTCAGGGCTTGATCCCGGGGTCTAGGAACCAGTCTCGAATCAGGCTTCTTGAGGGGAGTCTGCTTCTCCCTCTGCCTATGTCTCTGCCTCTCTCTTTCTCTGTGTCTCTCATGAATAAATAAATAAGATCTTTAAAAAAATTTGGATGTTTACGGGTGCCTGGCTGGCTCAGTCAGTGGAGTGTGGGACCCTTGATCTTGGGGTTGTGAGTTCAAGCTCCATGTTGGGAGTAGAGCTTATTTAAGAAAAGAAATCAAATTTTTCAAAAAGACAATAACAAATGTTAGCTAGGATAAGGATCAACTGGAACCCTCATGCATTTCTGGTAGGCATATAAAATAGTGCAACCACTAATGGAAGACAGTTTGGCAGTTTCTCAATAAGTTGAACATAGAATTACCATATGGCCCCCATAATGCCACTCCTAGGTATATACTGAAAATAATTGGAAATAGATACTCAAACAAAACCTTGTATAAGAATATTCATAGCAGCACTACTTACAATAGCCAAAAGGTAAAAATACCTCAAATGTCAATTACTGATGAATGATAAGCAATATGTAGTATATCCATACAATGGAGTGTTCTTCAGCCATAAAAAAGAGTAAAGTATTGATATATGCTACAGTAGAGATGGATTTTGAAAACATTATGGTAAGTGAAAGAAGCCAGACACAAAGGGCCACATAGTATATGATTCCATTTAAATGAATATCTGGAACAGATCAATCCATAGAGATAGAAAGCAGATTAGTGGTTGCTAGGAGCTGGAGGGCAGGTGGAAGGAAATGGAAAGTAACTGCTTAATGGATATAAGGTTTCCATTTAGAGTAATGAAGAAATTCTGGAAGTAGAGAGTGGTAATTATTGCACAACATTGTGAGTATACTAAATGCCACTGAATTGTATACTGTAAAATGGCTATTTTTTTTAATTGCAGAGTAGATGGAATGCCTGGGTGGCCAGTTGCTTGGGTGTCTGCCTTCAGTTTGGGTCATGATCTCAGGGTCCTGGGATCCAGCCCCACATCAGGCTCCCTGCTGAGCAGGGAGTCTGCATCTCCCTTTGCCCCTCCTGCCACTCATGTGCTCTCTCCCTCTCTCTCTCTCTCTCTCTCTTTTAAAATGATAAATACAATTTTTTTAATAAGTTAATTTTTATTGGTGTTCAATTTACCAACAACAGAATAACACCCAGTGCTCATCCCGTCAAGTGCCCCCCTCAGTGCCCTTCACCCACTCACCCCCACCCCTGCCCTCCTCCCCTTCCACCACCCCTAGTGAGTTTCCCAGAGTTAGGAGTCTTTATGCTCTGTCTCCCTTTCTGATATTTCCCACACATTTCTTCTCCCTTCCCTTCAATTCCCTTTCGTATTATTTATATTCCCCAAATGAATGAGAATATATAATGTTTGGACTTTTCTGATTGACTTATTTCACTCAGCATAATACCCTCCAGTTCTATCCACGTTGAAGCAAATGGTGGGTATTTGTCGTTTCTAATGGCTGAGTCATATTCCATTGTATACATAAACCACATCTTCTCTATCCATCATCTGTCGATGGACACCGAGGCTCCTTCCACAGTTTGGCTATTGTGGACATTGCTGCTAGAAACATCGGGGTGCAGGTGTCCCGGCGTTTCACTGCATCTGTATCTTTTGGGTAAATCCCCAACAGCGCAATTGCTGGGTCGTAGGGCAGCTCTATTTTTAACTCTTTGAGGAACCTCCCCACAGTTTTCCAGAGTGGCTGCACCAGTTCACATTCCCACCAACAGTGTCGAGGGTTCCCTTTTCTACGCATCCTCTCCAACATGTGTGGTTTCCTGCCGTGTTAATTTTCCCCATTCTCACTGGTGTGAGGTGGGATCTCATTGTGGTTTTGATTTGTATTTCCCTGATGGCAAGTGATGCAGAGCATTTTCTCATGTGCGTGTTGGCCATGTCTATGTCTTCCTCTGTGAGATTTCTCTTCATGTCTTTTGCCCATTTCATGATTGGATTGTTTGTTTCTTTGCTGTTGAGTTTAAGAAGTTCTTTATAGATCTTGGAAACTAGCCCTTTATCTGATACGTCATTTGCAAATATCTTCTCCCATTCTGTAGGTTGTCTTTGAGTTTTGTTGACTGTGCAAAAGCTTCTTATCTGGATGAAGTCCCAATAGTTCATTTTTGCTTTTGTTTCTTTTGCCTTCGTGGATGTATCTTGCAAGAAGTTACTGTGGCCAAGTTCAAAGAGGGTGTTGCCTTTGTTCTCCTCTCGGATTTTGATGGAATCTTGTCTCACATTTAGATCTTTCATCCATTTTGAGTTTATCTTTGTGTATGGTGTAAGAGAGTGGTCTCGTTTCATTCTTCTGCATGTGGATGTCCAATTTTCCCAGCACCATTTATTGAAGAGACTGTCTTTCTTCCAATGGATAGTCTTTCCTCTTTTATCGAATATTAGTTGACCATAAAGTTCAGGGTCCACTTCTGGGTTCTCTATTCTGTTCCATTGATCTATGTGTCTGTTTTTGTTCCAGTACCACACTGTCTTTTTTTTTAAATTTTTTTTAAATTTATTTATGATAGTCACACAGAGCGAGAGAGAGGCAGAGACATAGGCAGAGGGAGAAGCAGGCTCCATGCACCGGGAGCCCGACGTGGGATTCGATCCCGGGTCTCCAGGATCACGCCCTGGGCCAAAGGCAGGCGCCAAACTGCTGCACCACCCAGGGATCCCTAGTACCACACTGTCTTGATGACCACAGCTTTGTAGTACAACCTGAAATCTGGCATTGGGATGCCCCCAGCTATGGTTTTCTTTTTTAAAATTCCCCTGGCTATTGGGGGTCTTTTCTGATTCCACACAAATCTTAAAATAATTTGTTCTAACTCTCTGAAGAAAGTCTGTGGTATTTTGATAGGGATTGCATTAAACGTGTACATTGCCCTGGGTAACATTGACATTTTCACCATATTAATTCTGCCAATCCATGAGCATGGAATATTTTTCCATCTCTTTGTGTCTTCCTCAATTTCTTTCAGAAGTGTTCTATAGTTTTTAGGGTATAGATCCTTTACCTCTTTGGTTAGGTTTATTCCTAGGTATCTTATGCTTTGGGTGCAATTGTAAATGGGATTGACTCCTTAATTTCTCTTTCTTCAGTCTCATTGTTAGTGTATAGAAATGCCATTGATTTCTGGGCATTGATTTTGTATCCTGCCATGCTACCAAATTGCTTTATGAGTTCTAGCAATCTTGGGGTGGAGGCTTTTGGGTTTTCTATGTAGCGTATCATGTCATCGGCGAAGAGGGAGAGTTTGACTTTTTCTTGCCAATTTTTTTTTTTAATTTTTTTTATTTACTTATGATAGTCACACAGAGAGAGAGAGAGAGGCAGAGACACAGGCAGAGGGAGAAGCAGGCTCCATGCACCGGGAGCCCGATGTGGGATTCGATCCTGGGGTCTCCAGGATCGTGCCCTGGGCCAAAGGCAGGCGCTAAACCGCTGCGCCACCCAGGGATCCCTTTTTCTTGCCAATTTGAATGCCTTTAATGTCTTTTTGTTGTCTGGTTGCTGAGGCTAGGACTTCCAGGACTATGTTGAATAGCAGTGGTGAGAGTGGACATCCCTGTCTTGTTCCTGACCTTAGGGGAAAGGCTCCCAGTGCTTCCCTTGAGAATGATGTTTGCTGTGGGCTTTTCTTAGATGGCTTTTAAGATGTCAAGGAAAGTTCCCTCTATCCCTACGCTCTGAAGAGTTTTGATCAGGAATGGATGTTGTATTTTGTCAAATGCTTTCTCTGCATCTAATGAGAGGATCATATGGTTCTTGGTTTTTCTCTTGCTGATATGATGAATCACATTGATTGTTTTACGGGTGTTGAACCAGCCTTGTGTCCCGGGGATAAATCCTACTTGGTCATGGTGAATAATTTTCTTAATGTGCTGTTGGATCCTATTGGCTAGTATCTTGTTGAGAATTTTTGCATCCATGTTCATCAGGGATATTGGTCTGTAATCCTCCTTTTTGGTGGGGTCTTTGTCTGGTTTTGGAATTAAGGTGACGCTGGCCTCATGGTACGAATTTGGAAGTACTCCATCTCTTTCTATCTTTCCAAACAGCTTTAGGAGAATAGGTATGGTTTCTTCTTTAAACATGTGATAGAATTCCCCTGGGAAGCCATCTGGCCCTGGACTCTTGTGTCTTGGGAGGTTTTTGATGACTGCTTCGATTTCCTCCCTGGTTATTGGCCTGTTCAGGTTTTCTATTTCTTCCTGTTCCAGTTTTGGTAGTTTGTGGCTTTCCAGGAATGCGTCCATTTCTTCTAGATTGCCTAATTTATTGGCGTATAGCTGTTCATAATATGTTTTTAAAATCGTTTGTATTTCCTTGGTGTTGGTAGTGATCTCTCCTTTCTCTTTCATGATTTTATTAACTTGAGTCCTCTCTCTCTTCTTTTTAATAAGGTTGGCTAGTGGTTTATCTATCTTATTAATTCTTTCAAATAACCAATTCCTGGTTCTGTTGATCTGTTCCACAGTTCTTCTGATCTCGATTTCGTTGAATTCTGCTCGAATTTTAATTAATTCTCTTCTTCTGCTGGTCGTGGGGTCAATCTGCTGTTTTTTCTCTAGCTCCTTTATGTGTGAGGTTAGCTTTTGTATTTGAGTTCTTTCCAGTTTTTGAATGGATGCTTGTATTGCGATGTATTTCCCCCTTAGGACTGCTTTTGCTGCATCCCAAAGATTTTGAACGGTTGTATCTTCATTCTCATTAGTTTCCATGAATCTTTTTAATTCTTCCTTAATTTCCTGATTGACCCTTTCATCTTTTAGCAGGATGGTCCTTAACCTCCACGTGTTTGAGGTCCTTCCAAACTTCTTGTGATTTAGTTCTAATTTCAAGGCATTATGGTCTGAGAATATGCAGGGCACGATCCCAAACTTTTGGTATCGGTTCAGACCCGATTTGTGACCCAGTATGTGGTCTATTCTGGAGAAAGTTCCATGTGCACTTGAGAAGAATGTGTATTCAGTTGAGTTTGGATGTAAAGTTCTGTAGATATCTTTGAAATCCATCTGGTCCAGTGTATCATTTAAAGCTCTCGTTTCTTTGGAGATGTTGTGCTTAGAAGACCTATCGAGGGTAGAAAAAGCTAGATTGAAGTCACCAAGTATAAGTGTATTATTATCTAAGTATTTCTTCACTTTGGTTATTAATTGGTTTAAATATTTGGCAGCTCCCACATTTGGGGCATATATATTGAGGATTGTTAAGTCCTCTTGTTGGATAGATCCTTTAAGTATGAGATAGTGTCCCTCTTCATCTCTCACTACAGTGTTCGGGGTAAATTTTAGTTTATCTGATATAAGGATGGCTACCCCTGCTTTCTTTTGAGGACTATTTGAATGGTAAATGGTTCTCCAACCTTTTATTTTCAGGATGTAGGTGTCCTTCTGTCTAAAATGAGTCTCAAGGGATCCCTGGGTGGCGCAGCGGTTTGGCGCCTGCCTTTGGCCCAGGGCGCGATCCTGGAGACCCGGGATCGAATCCCATGTCGGGCTCTCGGTGCATGGAGCCTGCTTCTCCCTCTGCCTATGTCCTTGCCTCTCTCTCTCTCTGTGACTGTCATAAATAAATAAAAAAAATGTTCAAAAAAAATGAAATGAGTCTCTGGTAGACAGCAAATAGATGGGTCCTGCTTTTTTATCCAGTCTGACACCCTGCGCCTTTTGATGGGGTCATTAAGCCCGTTCACGTTCAGAGTTACTATTGACAGATATGAGTTTAGTGTCATCATGATATCTATTCAGTCCTTGTTTTTGCGAATTGTTTCACTGAGCTTCTTCTTAAAGGGGAATTTTGAGAGTCCCCCTTAATATTTCTTGCAGAGCTGGTTTGGAGGTCACATATTCTTTCAGTTCCTGCCTGTCTTGGAAGCTCTTTATCTCTCCTTCCATTTTGAATGAGAGCCTTGCTGGATAAAGTATTCTTGGTTGTATGTTATTCTCATTTAGGACCCTGACTATATCCTGCCAGCCCTTTCTGGCCTGCCAGGTCTCTGTGGGGAGGTCTGCTGTTACCCTAATATTCCTCCCCATAAAAGTCAGGGATTTCTTGTCTCTTGCTGCTTTAAGGATCTTCTCTTTATCTTTGGAATTTGCAAGCTTCACTATTAAATGTCGAGGTGTTGAACGGTTTTTATTGATTTTAGGGGGGGGTCTCTCTATTTCTTGAATCTGAATGCCTGTTTCCCTTCCCAGAGTAGGAAAGTTTTCAGCTAGGATTTGTTCAAATACATATTCTGGCCCTCTGTCCCTTTCGGCGCCCTTGGGAACCCCAATTAAATGTAGGTTTTCTTCCTCAGGCTGTCATTTATTTCCCTTAATCTGTCTTCATGGTCTTTTAATTGTCTGTCTCTTTTTTCCTGTTTCCCTCTTTGCCATCAACTTGTCTTCTATGTCACTCACTCGTTCTTCCACCTCGTTAACCCTCGTCGTTAGGACTTCTAGTTTGGATTGCATCTCATTCAATTGATTTTTAATTTCGGCCTGATTGGATCTAAATTCTTCAGTCATGAAGTCTCTTGAGTCCTTTATGTTTTTTTCTAGAGCCACCAGTAGCTGTATAATAGTGCTTCTGAATTGGCTTTCTTTTTTTTTAATATTTTATTTATTTATGACAGATACAGAGAGAGAGAGAGAGGCAGAGACACAGGCAGAGGGAGAAGCAGGCTCCATGCACCGGGAGCCCGACGTGGGATTCGATCCCGGGTCTCCAGGATCGTGCCCTGGGCCAAAGGCAGGCGCTAAACCGCTGCGCCACCCAGGGATCCCTTTTTCTTGCCAATTTGAATGCCTTTAATGTCTTTTTGTTGTCTGGTTGCTGAGGCTAGGACTTCCAGGACTATGTTGAATAGCAGTGGTGAGAGTGGACATCCCTGTCTTGTTCCTGACCTTAGGGGAAAGGCTCCCAGTGCTTCCCTTGAGAATGATGTTTGCTGTGGGCTTTTCTTAGATGGCTTTTAAGATGTCAAGGAAAGTTCCCTCTATCCCTACGCTCTGAAGAGTTTTGATCAGGAATGGATGTTGTATTTTGTCAAATGCTTTCTCTGCATCTAATGAGAGGATCATATGGTTCTTGGTTTTTCTCTTGCTGATATGATGAATCACATTGATTGTTTTACGGGTGTTGAACCAGCCTTGTGTCCCGGGGATAAATCCTACTTGGTCATGGTGAATAATTTTCTTAATGTGCTGTTGGATCCTATTGGCTAGTATCTTGTTGAGAATTTTTGCATCCATGTTCATCAGGGATATTGGTCTGTAATCCTCCTTTTTGGTGGGGTCTTTGTCTGGTTTTGGAATTAAGGTGACGCTGGCCTCATGGTACGAATTTGGAAGTACTCCATCTCTTTCTATCTTTCCAAACAGCTTTAGGAGAATAGGTATGGTTTCTTCTTTAAACATGTGATAGAATTCCCCTGGGAAGCCATCTGGCCCTGGACTCTTGTGTCTTGGGAGGTTTTTGATGACTGCTTCGATTTCCTCCCTGGTTATTGGCCTGTTCAGGTTTTCTATTTCTTCCTGTTCCAGTTTTGGTAGTTTGTGGCTTTCCAGGAATGCGTCCATTTCTTCTAGATTGCCTAATTTATTGGCGTATAGCTGTTCATAATATGTTTTTAAAATCGTTTGTATTTCCTTGGTGTTGGTAGTGATCTCTCCTTTCTCTTTCATGATTTTATTAACTTGAGTCCTCTCTCTCTTCTTTTTAATAAGGTTGGCTAGTGGTTTATCTATCTTATTAATTCTTTCAAATAACCAATTCCTGGTTCTGTTGATCTGTTCCACAGTTCTTCTGATCTCGATTTCGTTGAATTCTGCTCGAATTTTAATTAATTCTCTTCTTCTGCTGGTCGTGGGGTCAATCTGCTGTTTTTTCTCTAGCTCCTTTATGTGTGAGGTTAGCTTTTGTATTTGAGTTCTTTCCAGTTTTTGAATGGATGCTTGTATTGCGATGTATTTCCCCCTTAGGACTGCTTTTGCTGCATCCCAAAGATTTTGAACGGTTGTATCTTCATTCTCATTAGTTTCCATGAATCTTTTTAATTCTTCCTTAATTTCCTGATTGACCCTTTCATCTTTTAGCAGGATGGTCCTTAACCTCCACGTGTTTGAGGTCCTTCCAAACTTCTTGTGATTTAGTTCTAATTTCAAGGCATTATGGTCTGAGAATATGCAGGGCACGATCCCAAACTTTTGGTATCGGTTCAGACCCGATTTGTGACCCAGTATGTGGTCTATTCTGGAGAAAGTTCCATGTGCACTTGAGAAGAATGTGTATTCAGTTGAGTTTGGATGTAAAGTTCTGTAGATATCTTTGAAATCCATCTGGTCCAGTGTATCATTTAAAGCTCTCGTTTCTTTGGAGATGTTGTGCTTAGAAGACCTATCGAGGGTAGAAAAAGCTAGATTGAAGTCACCAAGTATAAGTGTATTATTATCTAAGTATTTCTTCACTTTGGTTATTAATTGGTTTAAATATTTGGCAGCTCCCACATTTGGGGCATATATATTGAGGATTGTTAAGTCCTCTTGTTGGATAGATCCTTTAAGTATGAGATAGTGTCCCTCTTCATCTCTCACTACAGTGTTCGGGGTAAATTTTAGTTTATCTGATATAAGGATGGCTACCCCTGCTTTCTTTTGAGGACTATTTGAATGGTAAATGGTTCTCCAACCTTTTATTTTCAGGATGTAGGTGTCCTTCTGTCTAAAATGAGTCTCAAGGGATCCCTGGGTGGCGCAGCGGTTTGGCGCCTGCCTTTGGCCCAGGGCGCGATCCTGGAGACCCGGGATCGAATCCCATGTCGGGCTCTCGGTGCATGGAGCCTGCTTCTCCCTCTGCCTATGTCCTTGCCTCTCTCTCTCTCTGTGACTGTCATAAATAAATAAAAAAAATGTTCAAAAAAAAATGAAATGAGTCTCTGGTAGACAGCAAATAGATGGGTCCTGCTTTTTTATCCAGTCTGACACCCTGCGCCTTTTGATGGGGTCATTAAGCCCGTTCACGTTCAGAGTTACTATTGACAGATATGAGTTTAGTGTCATCATGATATCTATTCAGTCCTTGTTTTTGCGAATTGTTCCACTGAGCTTCTTCTTAAAGGGGAATTTTGAGAGTCCCCCTTAATATTTCTTGCAGAGCTGGTTTGGAGGTCACATATTCTTTCAGTTCCTGCCTGTCTTGGAAGCTCTTTATCTCTCCTTCCATTTTGAATGAGAGCCTTGCTGGATAAAGTATTCTTGGTTGCATGTTCTTCTCATTTAGGACCCTGACTATATCCTGCCAGCCCTTTATGGCCTGCCAGGTCTCTGTGGGGAGGTCTGCTGTTACCCTAATATTCCTCCCCATAAAAGTCAGGGATTTCTTGTCTCTTGCTGCTTTAAGGATCTTCTCTTTATCTTTGGAATTTGCAAGCTTCACTATTAAATGTCGAGGTGTTGAACGGTTTTTATTGATTTTAGGGGGGGGTCTCTCTATTTCTTGAATCTGAATGCCTGTTTCCCTTCCCAGAGTAGGAAAGTTTTCAGCTAGGATTTGTTCAAATACATATTCTGGCCCTCTGGCCCTTTCGGCGCCCTTGGGAACCCCAATTAAATGTAGGTTTTCTTCCTCAGGCTGTCATTTATTTCCCTTAATCTGTCTTCATGGTCTTTTAATTGTCTGTCTCTTTTTTCCTGTTTCCCTCTTTGCCATCAACTTGTCTTCTATGTCACTCACTCGTTCTTCCACCTCGTTAACCCTCGTCGTTAGGACTTCTAGTTTGGATTGCATCTCATTCAATTGATTTTTAATTTCGGCCTGATTGGATCTAAATTCTTCAGTCATGAAGTCTCTTGAGTCCTTTATGTTTTTTTCTAGAGCCACCAGTAGCTGTATAATAGTGCTTCTGAATTGGCTTTCTTTTTTTTTAATATTTTATTTATTTATGACAGATACAGAGAGAGAGAGAGAGGCAGAGACACAGGCAGAGGGAGAAGCAGGCTCCATGCACCGGGAGCCCGACGTGGGATTCGATCCCGGGTCTCCAGGATCACGCCCTGGGCCAAAGGCAGGCGCCAAACCGCTGCGCCACCCAGGGATCCCTGAATTGGCTTTCTGACATTGAATTGTAATCCAGATTTTGTAACTCTGTGGGAGAGAGGACTGTTTCTGATTCTTTCTTTTTTTTTTTTTTTAAATTTTTATTTATTTATGATAGTCACACAGAGAGAGAGAGAGAGGCAGAGACACAGGCAGAGGGAGAAGCAGGCTCCATGCACCGGGAGCCCGATGTGGGATTCGATCCCGGGTCTCCAGGATCGCGCCCTGGGCCAAAGGCAGGCGCCAAACCGCTGCGCCACCCAGGGATCCCTGAATTGGCTTTCTGACATTGAATTGTAATCCAGATTTTGTAACTCTGTGGGAGAGAGGACTGTTTCTGATTCTTTCTTTTGAGGTGAGTTTTTCCTTCTAGTCATTTTGCTCAGTGCAGAGTGGCCAAAAA
Organism: Canis lupus familiaris; assembly: GCF_011100685.1. Classification (NCBI taxonomy): domain Eukaryota; kingdom Metazoa; phylum Chordata; class Mammalia; order Carnivora; family Canidae; genus Canis; species Canis lupus. The sequence goes on from NC_049260.1 coordinate 123,530,410, forward strand.
CAAGTTGTATTGGGAAAAGGAGAAAAAGAGAGAGAAAGAAGGAAGAAAAGAGAAAAAGAAAAAAGAAAAAAGGAAGAAAAATAGGAAAAAAGGGAAGAAAAAGAGAAAGAAAAAGAAAGGTGAAAAAAAAGGGTGGGGGAACCAATCAGAAATCAAAAAGAAAAAAAAAAACCCACGGGAGAGTATCTTCTGATTCTGTGTACTTTAAGTCCCTTGACTTCCCCTGGAACTTGTCCGTCTAGCTGGTCTTCTGGGGGAGGGGCCTGTTGTGCTGATTTTCAGGTGTCAGCACTTGGGGGAGCTGCTCTGCCCCCTGCCTGGTGCAGGGCTCAGTGGGGGTTGTTTACCCCGTGAGGCCCCAGGAGGAACAACCTCAGTGGCTTCCGCAGCCCTGGAAACCTGGATTCAGCTCCGGCAGGAACTCCGTCTGCAGGGCCTGGAGGCTCCGGGCGGAGCCGCTGATCTATTCAGCTCGGGACAGGAGCGTCCTTGCGGTCCTGGGCCCTCCCGGCCTCTGCCTGTCCCGGGGGAGGCCGGATCCTGGGCTGTGACCCGGCGCCCAGTGCTCCCGGGCTTGCGCTGTTGGATTCGTGCTCCCGCCCCGCAGCCCCCTCCGCGGAGCCGCCCCCGAGCTCCCCCAGCTGCTCCCGCCCCTCAGCCCCCTCCACGGAGCCTCTTCCTCCACCCGAGCCCCCCGAGCTGCTCCCGCCCCGCAGCCCCCTCCGCGGAGCCGCCGCCCGAGCCCCTCCGAGCTGCTCCGGGTCCTGCAGTGCACGCTGCAGCCCTTAGGGAGCTCGGCGCACTCTCCCGGGGCGCAGGTGCCTGTTAGTGTCCCAGGGAGCCCGAGGACATCCCCGCCCTCCTGGGTCCTGCTCTAACTCCCTGCGGGCCCCTTTCTGCCCGGGAAGGTCGGTGCAGCTCCTGCTTCTCCGGGACGGGGCTCTCCTGTCCTGGGGACACTCGCCCCGGCCTCAGCCCGGCTCCTCGCGGGGCCCTCCCCCTTGGAGGCCTTTTGTTTCTTTATTTCTTTTTCCCCATCTTTCTACCTTGATAGAAGCGTGAACTCTTCTCACTGTAGCATTCCAGCTGGTCTCTCTTTAAATCTCAGGCCAATTCGTAGGTTTTCAGGATGATTTCAGGATGATTTTCTAGGTAATTTGGTGGGGACAGGTGATTTGGGGACCCTACTCTTCCGCCATCTTGCCCCTCCTCATCTAAATACAATCTTTTTAAAATAAAAAAGTAAAACTTTTTTATTGTGGATCCCTGGTGGCTCAGCGGTTTAGTGCCTGCCTTGGCCCAGGGTGTGATCCTGGAGTCCCAGGATCAAGTCCCACGTTTGATTCCCTGCATGGAGCCTACTTCTCCCTCTGCCTGTGTCTCTGCCTCTCTCTCTCATTCTGTTTCTCATAAATAAATAAAATCTTTAAAAAAACAAACGTTTTTTAAAAATGGCAGAGTAGAAATTCCTACAGTCTTGTCAGTACTGTGTAGACAAAGACCCATACCCACTAGACCCACTAAGGCTGTCAATTGAAAGCCCTAGTGAACCAGAAGTAGACTGCAACCTGGCATCGACATAAACCAGTCCTTGATTAGAGAGAGTATGGTGATCAGCCCCCAAATTCTATCTACCTAGGAGAAAAAAATGCCTAATACTTTCTGGTGAAATGTAAGTTCATTTTGAGCATCTGTAGTATTTTTATACATATTTGAGACTCAATTAAAATTAGTAGCCATGAGAACTGACAAGACCGTATGACCAGATAACCAATAGAAAAACAGATAACCAAGAGAAGCAGACTTAGGGGTGACCCAGGTATTAGAATGAGCAGAAAAATAGCTTTAAAATAACTATCACTAATATGTTCAGAAAAATAGAGAAGAAGGAGATTGTCACAGAGAGTTGGATGATAAAAGAATTAAGTGGGCATTCTAGAACTGAAAATGCCAATATTTGAAATTGAAGCCAATGGATTGGGGTGCCTGGGTGTCTCGGTTGGTTGAGTGTACAGCTTTTGATTTCATTTCAGTTTGTGATCTCAGGGCCCTGGGATTGAACCCTGTGTTGGCTCCGTGCTCAGTGAGGTGTCTGCCTGAGGATTCTTTCTGTCCCTCTCCCTCTGTCCTTCCCCTTGCTCTCACTCTTTCTCTAAAAAAAAAATAAATATTTTAAAAAGTCAATGGAAGACTGGTCAAAAGAAAATATCTAAACTAAAACATAAAGAATTGATTTTGAAAAAACTGAACAGTGTAAAAGACATGTAAAAGGCATTTAAAAGGCATGGAAAAGACATGGTTAAGAGGTCTAATATACATGTAAATGGAGTTACAGAAGAAGAGAAAGATAGTAAAGCAGCATCAATATTAGAATTCAGATTTTTCAACATTTGAAACAAATAATACATTAAATGTTAATTAATTGAATTTAAATTTTTAAAAAGAGGGCAGCCCTGGTGGCTCAGCAGTTTAGTGCCGCCTTCGACCCAGTGCGTGATCCTGGAGACCTCGGATAGAGTCCCGTGTCAGGCTCCCTGCATGGAGCCTGCTTATCCTTTGCCTGTATCTCTGCCTCTCTCTCGACCTGTGTGTTTCATGAATAAATAAATAAAATATTTTAAAAAATAAAATAAATAAAAGACAAAGACAAAGATAAAATCTTAATAGCAGCCAGATGAAAAAAGAAGGGGAAAGAACACTAAAATCAACAGCTGAATTCTGCACAGAAACAGCAGAAGCCAGACAAGAAAATTATATAAAGTGCTAAAAGAAAACCATTTCCAACCTAGAACTCTATAGACTCAGTGAAAATATCCTTTAAAAATAAAGGTGATGTATGTGGAATTCCCAGTATGATGAGGTTGACAAATCCTGTCCCCAAAAAATCAAGTACAGAACTAGACAATATTATCAAAACCTGCCAGAACTATTGCAGGTTTCTGAAAAGCAACCAAAGGCAGACAACAAACTATTACAACTTCAGTTAAGAGCAGCACAGTCTGCAGCCTTCTTGCCCAGGGACACTCTCAATCTCCCATTCCTTTTAATAGGCAGTTGTGGTGTCACATGAGGTAGCCTTAATTGGGGGAAGGGAGCAAAAGTCAAAGTTTCATTGGCTGAAAGTGGAGACTTTGATAGGAAACCAATGGGAAAACCCAGAGTTTGAATAACTTTGTGATCATGGGTTAGATGAGCAGTGAGCCACCCAGATATTTAACAGTCCTAAAAGGTCAAAATAAGATTTCACTCATCCCTAGTTGACTAGGAAATTACATACATGAGCCGGGGAGATCCAAGAGAGCCCAGCAGAAAGTGAAAGCTATGGGAGATTTGAAAGGTATCTAAGGGGCACCTGAGTGGCTCAGTCGGTGAAGTGTCCTACTCTTTTTTTTTTTTTTTTTTTTTTTTTTTTTTTTTTTAAAGGTACCCCATTGGAGGGATGCTAGCTATCTTTTTATTTATTTATGATAGTCACAGAGAGAGACACAGGCAGAGGGAGAAGCAGGCTCCATGCACCGGGAGCCCGACGTGGGACTCGATCCCGGGTCTCCAGGATCGCGCCCTGGGCCAAAGGCAGGCGCCAAACCGCTGCGCCACCCAGGGATCCCTATCCTACTCTTGATCTCAGTCATGGCTTGATCTCAGGGTCATGAGTTCAAGCCCCTCACTGGGCTCCACATTAGACATGGGGCCTACTTTAGAAAAAAAGGTTGTGAAAGCTGTGTAAACTTGGAATGCACTCCCTGTAGAGGCCACCTTTAGGCAAACAGGCTTGAGCAATGGGATGTAGAAAGAGCAAAACAAAAGAGACTCTTAACTATAGAGAACAAACTGAGGGTTGCTGGAAGGGAGGTGGGTGGGGGTTGGGCTAAATGGGTGATGGGGGGATCCCTGGGTGGCGCAGCGGTTTGGCGCTTGCCTTTGGCCCAGGGCGCGATCCTGGAGACCCGGGATCGAATCCCGTGTCGGGCTCCCAGTGCATGGAGCCTGCTTCTCCCTCTGCCCGTGTCTCTGCCTCTCTCTCTCTCACTGCATGCCTATCATAAATAAATTAAAAAAATTAAAAAAAAATAAAAATAAAAATAAATGGGTGATGGGCCTTAAGGAGGGCACTTGTGATGAACACTGGGTGGGTGTTATATGTAAGTAATGAATCACTAAATTCTACTCCTAAAACCAATGGTATAATATACAGCAACTATCTTGAATTTAAATAAAAACTTGGAAGAGGGGCACCTGGGTGGCTCAGCGGTTGAGCGTCTACCTTCAGCTCAGGTTGTAATCCTGGGGTTCTGGGATTAAGCCCTGCGTCAGGCTCCCTGTAAGGAGCCTGCTTCTCCCTCTGCCTGTGTCTCTGCCTCTCTCTCTGCACCTCTCATGAATACATAAATAAAATCTTTTTTAAAAAGCTTGTAAGAAAATAATAGTAATGAATGAATTAATTATAGTCCACAGCAACCCCCTAGATGAACAGACAGGCCCATCAGGTGACCCATGTCAAGATATACCCATGGGCCCTAACTAACTGGTGGGGTACTCACAACCAGGCAGAGTTACCAAAAAAAGAAGAATTCCATATGTCACCATCCCTCCTCACCTTCCACCTTTAAAAACAAGCACTACCCACTGCCTCTCCTTTGCTGTCCTGCCCACGGCTCCCTTACAGTATATACAATAAACTCCTATTTCATGTGTTCTGCTTCGGGTGAATTCTTTTCACCATTCCCGGCACCAGCTTCCGTCTGATTATCACCCCACATTGGGGGGCCCCCATCCAATTGGAAGAGACACCACATTTAGACACCACACTCCCAACCCTCTCACAGATCAACTGCAAGTAGCGAAAGTGTTTTGAGCTCAAGAAGTTTCAGCACAATCTCTGTCAAAATCACAGGCTTACCACTAAGCTATGGAGACACTAGGAGGTCAGGTTAAAAAAAAGAAAAATAAGGGGCACCTGGGTGGCTCAGTCAGTGGAGCTACTGCCGTCAGCTCAGGTCGTGATGCCGGGGCCCTAGAATTGAGCCCCACGTTAGGCTGCACACTCAGTGGGGAGCCTACTTCTCCCTCTCCTTCTGCTTGTCACTCCCACCGCTTGTGCTCATGCTCTCTCTCTCTCTGTGTCAAAATAAGTACTTAAAAATAAGAATTTTTTCAATCTGAAGAGTAAAAACAGCAGCTGTACTTCAAGAGAAGACAGATTGTGGGAGTGACAGATCCACAGTTTAAGCCTAGGAAAGTTACTAAAACAGAGCAAAACAAAACGAAACACAAACATTCAGAAAAACTCAGAAGCTAGAGTTGTTACATCATCTAAAATGCCCATTTTCAACAACAACAACAACAACAACAACAACAACAAACATGTAAGGTGTAGGGGAACGGTAATTCTGTGTGGCACCCTGATTATCTTGCACATGTCCACATAGGGTACACAGCCAAGAACTGATTACAGTCTGACATGTGTCTTAGCAGAACACCCTGTGGCTCTCCTGGAGCAAGGTTGGGGGGAAGGCTGGGATGGAGCTTCTGTGCGGCATTTTCCCATCCATATCTTATGGGACACTTCAACAAGGCCATTTTCATCTATCTCCCCAGTTAGAGCTGTGCACAGAACTTTCACCTTGTCTCCCCTCAGCTTACAGCTTCAGAATTCTATACAAGTCTACAAACCTGCTTGACTGTAATTTTAGAGGTGACTCCACATTGGCAGAGTGTTCCACTGCCTGGGTCACCTGTCATTTGGTCCCTCTGGTTTGGTGTCATCCTGTGAGATCAGAGACATGATCTGACACTACAATGATCTTATTTTTGGTGTAAGTAGCAAGATTTCTGAATCCATTTGCGCTCATTGTTTTCTGACCAGCTGAATCTATGGAAATGTGGAAGCCAAAACCTAGAGCCACAGTGCTGCAGTTTAGGAGCCACCTGACAACCTGACACAAAGAAAATGGAAAGTTTGGCCCATGGGTAAAAGGAGTCAAGAGAATCTGACTTTGAGAGGGCCTAGATATTCAATTTCATAGTCAAAGGCTTCAAAGCACCTAAAATGAATGTCTTCAAAGATTATAGGAAATTATGTTCCAATAATTAAAGGAAAATATGATAATTCATCAAATAAAAAGTCTCAATGGAGAAGGACAAATGACATAAAATAACCAAATGGGAATTCTAGAGTTTAAAAATAAAAATTGACATGAAAACTCCACCAGATGGGCTCAACAGCAGATATGAGATGAAAGAGGAAAAAATCAGCAAAAGATAAAAAAAAAATCAGCAAAAGATAAACCAACAGAAAGTACCAAATTCAAATAATAGAAAGAAAAATACATTCAAGAAAAATTATCATAGCTGCATATACTGGTGGATGCCATCGTGTCATAACATAAGTGTAATGAGACTCCCAGAAAGAAAGGAGTTAAACAGAAAGGCAGAACAAAATTACTGAAATAAAAATGGCTGAAATCTTCCCATGTTTGACGAAAAATGTTGATCTACAGAACCAGGAAGCTCAGAAAACTCCAAATAGGACAAACAGAAAGGGATCCATACCTAGACATACCATAGTCAAACTGTTAAAAGCTATAGACAAAAAAATCTTGAAAGGAACAAGAGAAAAGCAATTCATCGTGTACAAGGGAACAACATTTCCCTTAATGGCTGACAACTCCTCAGACTCAATGGAAAGCCAGAAGACAACTGATGACATTTTCAAAGTGTTGAAAGAAAATAACTGTCAACCAGTAATTGTTTCCACAAAAACTAGACTTGAAAATGAAATTAAATAAAGACATTCTTGCTTGTATTTGCTTCTTAGTCTCCTCAAACATGGGTGTATTTTTTTTTAAAGGTTTTATTTATCCACTCATGAGAGAGACACAGAGGGAGAGAGAGGCAGAGACACAGGCAGAGGGAGAAGCAGGCTCCATGCAGGGAGCCCGACGTGGGTCTCGATCCAGGGTCTCCAGGATCATGCCCCGGGCTGCAGGCGGCGCTAAACCGCTGCGCCACCGGGGCTGCCCAAACATGGGTGTATTTTAAAGACCTTTGGGACTAGAGTTAAGAAGAATGAAAAAGGATGTTCAAGGAAAATAAGCCCATCCACATGGAGATCTGGAGGACACTTTGGCCAAAGAATTTCTTTCTTTTTAGAGCATACTGTGTTCACGTTGCAGATATTTCCACATCGTGACATTTTAGAGTTTCTGAGGCACTGCCAGGGCTGTGGGGAGTGGTAAAAAGGAATGTAACTCTACAGGTTGTGAATATATTTATTTACAAGTTGAAACAAGTTTAAGACATTTTCAGATAAAGCGTGAGAGAATTTGTTCCTAGTGGACTTTTTTTTTTTTTTTAATTAACCATTTTATTTTTTTTTTAATTTTTTTTTATTTATGATAGTCACAGAGAGAGAAAGAGAGGCAGAGACACAGGCAGAGAGAAGCAGGCTCCATGCACCAGGAGCCCGACGTGGGAATCGATCCCGGGTCTCCAGGATCGCGCCCTGGGCCAAAGGCAGGCGCCAAACCGCTGCGCCACCCAGGGATCCCCCTAGTGGACTTAATAAGAAATACTAAGGGAAAACTTTCAGGATAAAGCGAAATAAATCCACATGAAGAAATAAAGAATGAAGGAAATGATAATACAAAAAGGGCTTTCAATACTCCACTTAGAAACTTTTTTAGAGAGAGAGAGCATGGGGGGCAGGGGCACAGGCAAAGGGAGAGAGAGAAGTGTAAGCAGGCTCCCTGCCCAGCATGGAGCCTGACTCAGGTCCAGTCTCACCACCCTGAGACCATGACCTGAGCCAAAATCAGGGGTTGGATGCTTGACCAACTGAGATACCCAGGCACCCTTCAATACTCCACTTTAAACAATGGATAATCATATAGATATAAAGTCAATAAGGAAACATTGGCCTTGAACCACACTTCAGACCAAATGGACCTAGCAGACATACACAGAACATTCTATCCAACAGAAGCAAAATGTACATTCTTCTCAAGCACACGTGGAACATTCTCTAGAATCGATCGTGTTGGATACAAAACAAGTCTTAACAAATTTAAGAAGTTTGAAATTATATTAATATCTTTTCCAACCACAATGGTATGAAACTAGGAACCAATAAGATCAGAAACAAAATAAAACAAAAAGACAAAGATTCCGACTCTTAACTATTTTTTAAAGATTTTCCTTATTTATTTGAGAGAGAGAGAGTGAGCATGCACAAGCAGTGGCAAAGGCAGAGGGAGAGGAAAAGGGAGAAGCAGACTCCCCACTGAGTGTGAAGCCCTATGTGGGGCTCAATCCCAGGATCCTGGGATCATGACCTGGGCCAAAGTCAGATGCTTAACCGAGCCACCAAGATCATCACATCAGACAGCGCATCCCCCATCAGACAGCACATCATTCCCTGTCAGACAGCACATACCTGTCAGAAAGTGCATCCCCCGCAGACAGGTCATCCTCCGTCAGACACCGCATCCCCCATCACACAGCACATGCCTTGTCAGAGTGTCCATCCCCAATCAGAAAGAACATCCCCCGTCAGACAGCGCATCCACCGTCAGTCGGCACATACCCGATCAGACATGTATCCCCCATCAGAAAGGTCATGCCCCATCAGACACTACATCCCCTCTCAGACAGATCATCTCCCGACAGACAGCGCATCCCCCGTCACACAGCATATCCCCCGTCACACAGGTCATCCCCCGACGGACATGTCATCCCCCGTCAAACAGCTCATCCCCCGTCAGACAGCACATCCCGTGTCAGTCAGCACATCCTCCATCACACAGCTCATCCCACATCAGAAAGGTCATGCACGGTCGGACAGCATATCCCCCGTCAGAAAATGCATCCCTTGTCAGACAGGTCATCCCCCGTCAGACAGCACATCCCCCAACAGACAGGTCATCCCCTGTCAGTAACGCATCGCCTGTCAGACAAAACATCCCCCGTCAGACAGGTCATCCACCGCCAGCGTATCCCCGGTAAGAGCTCATCCCCTTCAGACAGCACATCCCCCATCAGACAGGCCATCCTCCGACAGACAGGTCATCCCCTGTGAGACAGGTCATCCGCCATCAGACAGCGCATCCCACGTCAGACAGCACATACCCCAACAGACAGGTCATCTCCTCTCAGAAACACATCGTCCATCAGACAAAACATCCCCTGTCAGACAAGCCATCCTCCGTCAAACAGCACATCCTGACAGGCAGGCAATCCTCTGTAAAACAGTGTATATCCTGTCAGAAAGAACATCCCCTGTCAGACAGCGCATCCCCCATCAGTCAGCACCTCCCCCATCAGACAGGTCATCACCCATCAGAAATGTCATCCATGATCAATCAGCGTATCCCCCATCAGACAGGTCACCCCTGTGAGACAGAGCATCCCCCGTCAGACAACCCATCCCCTGTCAGACAGTGCATCCCCCGTCAGAATGCGCAACCCCCGTCAGAGAGGTCATCCCCCGACAGACAGGACATCTCCCGTCACAGTGCATCCCCCATCAGACAGGTCATCTGCCATCAGACAGTGCATCCCCCATCAGTCAGCACATCCCCCGTCAGACAGGTCATCCCCTGTAAGACACCGCAAGCCCCGTCAGACAATCCATCCCTCTTCAGACAGGTCATCCCCCGCCAGACAATGCATCCCTGGTCAGACAGGTCATCCCCTGTCAGATGCATCGCCTGTCAGTGCATCCCCCGTCAGACAGGTCATCCCCCATCAGAAAGGCCACTCCTGGTCAGACAGCGTATCCCAGGTCAGACAACGCATCCCCCGTCAAACACGTCATCCCCCCTCAGATAACGCATTGCCCATCAGACAGCACATTCCCCCATTGGAAAGGTCATCCCTGGTAGACAGCGGATCCCCTGTCAGACAACAAATCCCCCGTCACACAGGTCATCCACCGGCAAACAACACATCCCCCTTCAGACAGCCCAACCCCTGTCAGAAAGGATATCCCCTGTCAGACAGGTCATCCACCATCAGCGCATCCCCCGTCAGACAGATAATAGCCCGTCAGACAGCACATCCCCCATCAGGCAGCGCATCCCCCTTCAAACAGCACATCTCCCGTCAGACAGATCATCCTTCATCAGAAAGGTCATTCCCCATCAGACAGCTTATTCCCTGTCAGTCCACACATCCCCTGTCAGTCAGCGCATCTCCCGTAGTCAGCAAATCCCAGTCAGACAGTTCATCCCCCGTCAGACAGTTCATCCCCCATCGGAGAGGTCATCCCTCCTCAGACAGCGCATCCTCCCTCAAACCGCACATCCCCCATCAGACAGCACATGCCCTTCAGGCTGCACATCCCCAGTGAGACAGCACATCCCCATCAGACATCACATCCCCAACAGACAGCATATCCCCCTTCAGTCAGAAAATTCCCCGTCAGACACTGCATCCCCATCAGGCAGCACACCCCAGTCAGATGGCGCATCCCATCAGACAGGTCATTCCGTGTCAGCCAGCCCATACCCCGTCAGACAGGTCATCCCCCATTAGAAAGGTCATCCCCCATCAGAGAACGTATCCCCCGTCAGACAACACATCCCCCGTCAGACAGGTCATCCCCCTTCAGACAGCACATCCCCCATCAGACAGCGCATCCCACGTCAGTCAGCACATCCCCAGTCAGAGAGGTCATCCCCTGTCAGACAGGATATCCCCCTCACAGCCCATCCCCTGTCAAAGAGGTCATCCGCCATCAGACAGCCCATCCCCTGTCGGGTCATACACCGTCAACGATTCGGATAGCGTGACCCCCGTTACGCAGGTCATCACCCGTCAGCACATTCCCCATCTGACAGGTCATCCGCAGTCACAAAGGATATCCCCAGTCAGACAGGTCATCCACCATCGGTGCATCCCCCGTCAGATAGAGCGTAGCCCGTCAGACAGCACATCCCCCGTCAGACAAGTCATCGCCCGTCAGACAGTGCATCCCTGTCAGAGTACGCATCCCCTGTCACCCCTGGAGGCAGAGGTGCCCCCAGGCCCTGGCTCCACGTGTCCAGCCCCAGCAAGGACCCCTGGGAAAGGAGTTCGTGGTATCTGGCACCATCGTCACTGAGTTGGTTCCCAGAGGGCCGGGGTGCGGGTGGGGGTGCACGGGGCCAGGGGGCAGTCGCTGTTGTGCCGGGGATTGGAGACTCCCACAGGGTCGGTGTCAGGAGGTACACGTGGCGCACGGGGCGGGCCCCACGTGAGGGGGCAGACACACATAGGGGCAGGAGGACCGCATTTCATCTGATCTGCTTGCTTGGTCCCTCGCGTGAGGCCAACTGGGGCCAAGGACCCTGGCCACCTGCACATTGGCATGGCCTCTGTCTTGAGCAGCTTTCCCTGCTGGTGCGCACCAGGCAGCCCGTCGGGCCCCACTTTGTCCATAAGCCGAGGCCGGGAAAGGGGGCTCCCCCCGACCTAGTGCCCCTCCTGGGTGGTGCGTCCTTCCCCAGGGCCCTGAGTCCTTTGCCAGTGGCCACTGGATTGTGGCCCTGAGGGCTCGTCCTGGGCCCTGGGCCCTGTGGGCCCTGTTGGTTCCCCGAGGTTGGAGGGCAGGGGCTGCTTGCTGTTTCCTAGAGAGTCATGCGGGGAGGGGCAGAGGGGGAGAGAGACTCTTAAGCAGGTCCCACGTGCCACTCAGAGCCCCCCACGGGTCTCCACCTCGCAACTCTGAGATCATGTCCTGAGCCGAAAGCAGGAGTCGCAGGCATCACAGACAGAGCCACCCAGGCCCCGTGGACCAGGACGGTTCCCAAGGTCTGTTACCACCAAAATAAAACTTAGTCGCCTCTGACTTTATGTTCAGCTACTGAGTCTCCACCTTCTCTTTGTCCTGCCCATGCAGCACCATGGTTCTGCCGAGGCCTCCTGCTTGCGGGTGTGGAGGGACAGGAAGTGATTTCTCTGGTGTTTGTTCCTCCTCTTACAAGGACACCAGTCCTGTCGGAGTAGGGGCCCATCCTTAGGACTCCGTTTAACCTTAATGACCTCCTTAAAGTCCCTAACTCCATCCAGATGCAGGCCCATTAGGGGTTAGGATTTCAACACAGGAGTTTGTGGAGGCAGGGAGATACAGCTCAGCCCATCACCTACCCCAAACGGGACATTTTCAGTCTTTTAAATCTTTGCCCATATGCTCACTAAAATGACACCTCAATATGGTTTCACTTTCTTTTGATCTTGAACATGGCTTGACAACCAGTCCTATGACATTGAGCCAGGGGTATCTCCTCTTCTGTGAACCATCCATTCATATCATTTAATCTGTGTTTTTAAATTCAAATAGGTACTTTTTACTTATTGATCGGTGAATGCTCTTTACATATTAAAGATACCAAATCTTGCCATCATTTGAAAACAGTTTCCTTCTTCATTCATTCCCTGCATCCTTGTTCACTTCTTTTCTACACAGAGGGTCTTTAAAATTTTGAGATGTGGGATCCCTGGGTGGCGCAGCGGTTTGGCGCCTGCCTTTGGCCCAGGGCGCGATCCTGGAGACCCGGGATCGAATCCCACATCAGGCTCCTGGTGCATGGAGCCTGCTTCTCCCTCTGCCTGTGTCTCTGCCTCTCTCTCTCTCTCTCTCTCTCTATGTGACTATCATAAATAAATAAAATTTAAAAAAAAAAAAAAAAAAAAAAATAAAATTTTGAGATGTATTTCAGTGAGAGAATGTTTTTCCCATTATGATTTCTGTAGTTTGTGTCCAATGGAAAGCCTTACCCAGTGTAAAAGTGTGAAATTTGTCATCCAAAACATCTTTTGGCACTTTAAAGTGTTAATACACCAGGAATTCATTTTGGTGTGAAAATTGCCAGTGGTCTGACTTTGTCTCTTCCCCTGCCGAAGGTTAGTCAGGTGTGTCAACATCATTTATCAAATAATCCATATAACCCTACTGAATTGAAATGTCATCTTCACCAAAGTCTAAACCCACATTTGACTTTTTCTTGCATATTTATTTCTCTATCCAGTTCATGGCTACGTGGGTCCCACTCCACCCTCTCGACTCACCTATTATCTGAGGCCTCATTCCCCGGGGTTCCCTGGGATTTCCCGAGCGCCTTCCTCTGTGTGGCTCTCTCTTGCATCATCTGTCCCCAAAGTGGTTTTCCAGCTCATTATGCTGCTGCCTTCTTCCCTAAAGTCAGGACGGGGGTCCTTGAGGAAAAGACAAAGGGGAACTGGTCTCCCTGAAGTGGGGAGGAGAGATGAAGTGGGTTCTTCTCCGCCTGTCCCTGCAAGATGCCCTGATTTCACAGCACAGTGGGGCTGCTCTCGAGGCACACTGTGGCCCGAGGAGGGGATGGGCAAGGCCCCATTGCAACAGGTGAGTCTCTGGGATGGACACAGGAGGAACAAGGCATTGTCTGGGGGAGAACCACTGTTTGCAGAGAGACTGAGCTGTGCAGAACTCTGTGACGACACATTTATGAATTTGTCCCCGTCTGTGGGTCTGTGAATAGGTCTGCCGGAAGTTGGGAAAATAAAGGCAACCCTGTCTTGTCTGTGAGGAAGGCATCCAAGCAAGAGGGTGACCAGTGTCTAGAATGGCTTGTGACATTGAGCAATGTCACCAAAGAGAGCCCCAGCCTGGGGCTCAACTGTCTCTGTCACTCCTGTTCTTTCTGATTTTCTACTGGGCAGGCAGCTGTCATCTCAGGTGTGTGCAGGGGGGACCCTGAGGCAGAGAACAAGGATGTTTCAACACACGCACATCTAGAAATGTGAAACATCACCTGTTTGAGTGAAAGATAAAAATCACATGATCCATTGATGCAGAAACAGCATTCGACAAAAGACAACATATTTTCATAGCAAAAACCTTCAATAAATGGGGGATAGAATTAGCTTTCCCCGATATAAAAAACAAACCCCACAGCTAATATCACACTCAACAGTGAAAATTTGAAAGTTTTTCCTCGAAAATCAAGAAGAAGGTATGGCTTGTCAGAGGCATACTCGGTGAAATTTTGATACTTAACTTTCAGATTTCTTGAAAATTGGTTTGTGGCCCAGCAAATGCACATCAAACATACTTGTACTGGAAAAGAATGTGCAGTACACACACATCTAAAGTTTAGATTATGAATTTAGTGTCATAAAGACATCAAGCAAGGTAGTTGATTGTATCGATGGGATGTCCTATGTCAGGGCCCAATAAACTTTTTTTTTTTTAAGATTATATTTATGTATTCATGAGAGACACAGAGAAGGCACAGGGACATAGGCAGGGGGAGAATTTATCTTGTTTTATCGCTTCCCTCCCCTCCCCTATGATCCTCTGTGTTGTGTCTTAAGTTCCCCGTACGAGTGAGATCATATGATAATTGTCTTTCTCTGACTTATTTTGCTTAGCATCATACCCTCTAGTTCCATCCACGTTGTTGCAAATGGCAATGACAAGATTTCATTTTTTGATGGCTGAGTAGGAGTCCATTGTGTGTGTGTGCGTGTCTCTCTCTCTCTCTCCATCTGAAGAACACTGTGTCTTCCGATCTGTGCGCATGATATCCTTCTCCATTCATGTAGGTTTTCTTTGATGCCTCTTACCAGTAGCTTTGAGCCTCACTGTAAACCTTTTGCACACGTTATTAAAGGTGTCACCCAGCATGTCAGGTTTGGGCATGCTAGTGTCAACGATAGTGATTTGTTTTTTATTTTCACTCCTTTCCTTTTGTAGATTACTTAGGATTTCTTACATACACGTCTGTGGATAAAGATGATTCTACTTCTTTTTTCCTTCAATCTGCAACACTTTTATTTCTCTTTCTTGCCTAGTGCACTGCCTAGGATTTCCAGGAAGGTGTTGAATAGAAGTGGTGAACATCCATACCTTGTTTCTCAAAGTTTGCTCGGGGGTGAAGGGGTGGGTTGGCTGGGGGAAGGCGTGTGTGCATGCGTGCGTGTGTGTGTGTGTGTGTGTGTGTGTTTGTGTTTGTATCTTTCACCATTAGGTATCATGTTAGCTGTAGGATTTTTGTAGATTCCCTTTGTCAGATTAAGAAAGTTTCCCTCTAGGCCTAGTTCTCTGAGAGCGTTTCTCATGAGTGGTTGTTGGATTTTGTCTGATGCATTTCTTCTGCATCTATTGAAATGATGGCATGTTCTCTCTCCTTTGTTTTCTTAATATGATGAATGACCCAGATTTATTTTATTTATTTATTTTTTGATTATTTTATTTTATTTTTTATTTTTTTTAGTGAAAACCAATCTTTCATTCTTGGGATAAGGTCACGATTGTATGATCCTCTTTATATATTGTTGGACTGAATTAGCTAATATTTAATCAAGTTTTTTCTGTGTCACTTCATGAAGGACTTTGATCTAGGGTTTTCTTTTCTTAGCAATGTCTTCATATGGTTTTCGTGTTGTGTAATGCTGGCCTCATACAATGATTTGGGAAGTGTTTCCCCTCCTCTGCTTTCTGAAAGAATTTGGATAGGATTGGTAATATTTCTCCGTTAAGTATTTGGTTGTATCTGCCAGTAAAGCCATGTGGGCCTGGAGTTTTCTGTTCCATTTCTCTCATAGATTTGGGGATATTCAGGTTTTCTATTTCTTCTTGAGTCAGTTTAGGTAAATTGTGTTATTCAAAGAATTTGTCCTTTTCCCTTATGTTGGGAAAGGTATCCACAAATATTATTCCTGATAATCCCTGGTTACATTTTTTAAAAAAAAATCCATTTTCTTGTTTTTTTGAAGATTTATTTATTTATTCATGAGAGAGAGACAGAGAGAGAGAGAGAGAGAGAGAGAGAGAGGCAGAGACACAGGCAGAGGGAGAAGCAGGCTCCATGCAGGGAGCCCGATGTGGGACTTGATCCTGGGACTCCAGGACCACACCCTGCGCTGCAGATGGCACTAAACTGCTGCGCCACTGGGGCTGTTCCTCTTGGTATTTTTTTTTTAAAGGTTTCAGTTTCATGGATTCTTCTCTATTGTTTGTCCATTTAACATTGTATTCACATCTGCTCTTATCTTCATTATTTCTTTCCCACTGTGTATTTAGATTTTATTTTGCTCTCCTATGTCTGATTTTCTGCAATATTGTTCTGTCAATTATGTAAAAGGCGTGTGAAAATGTTTCTACAATTGTGGATTCTTCTATTTCTCCTTTCTTTTCTGTGAGTTTTGTTTCATGTATTTTGGAGCCCTGTTATTAGTAGTGCATACATATTTAGATTTTAGGTTTTCTTCACAAAGAGACCCCTTTATCATTAGCAAATGTCCTCCATCCTGTCATCTCCCTTGTCCCAAAGTCTACTCTGCCTATAGGTACAGCTACTCAAACTTTCTTATGATGAAAGTCACTATATAACTTTATTCATCTTTTTCTTGTGTCGTGCTTCACATTTGAGGCACATTTCTTATGCTTAGCATATAGTTTTCCTTTGCCTTTTTTATCCAGTCTGGCGATCTCTGGTTTTAAGTTGCACCATGTAGATCATTTACAATAAATATACGTAGTGACATGGCTGAATTTAAATCTACCATCCTGCTATTTACCTTCTCTTTGTCCCATGTGTTCTGTGTTCCCCTCTCCGTCTAACATGCCTTCTTTCAAATGAGTAATTTCTAGAATTTCTCTATATATGTATAGATTTTATATCTAGGGTTCTAACACGTATTTGAGCTTATTATGGACTGCATTAAAACAATTTCCAATTGTTTCACATATAAGATGAGAACATGACAACAGTATACCTCCAATTATCCAGTCAGTCATGTTTGTGCTATTGCTGTCGTGCATTTCATTCCCTATGGAGGTTATAAACCCCACATCATGTGAATAATTTTGCTTTAAATGGTTCTCTATGGTCGAAGGAAATTTTAAAAAGAGAAAACATATTTTATATTCTCCCACAAACTTCCCATGTCTGGAACTGTGCATTACTGCCCGTAGATCCAAGCTCCCATCTGGTATCACCCTTCCTCGTGGAGAATGTTCTTTAGCATTTCTCGTAGTGCAGGCTTTCTGCTGACAACAAAGGATCTCACCTTCTGTATGTCCGAAAAAACCTTTATTTGGCCTTCTCTTTTTGTTGAGGGTGGTGGATTGTTGTTAACATATAATAAGCCATTAACTTACAATAAGACTTAACACACAATAAGCCATTTTAAGGTGAAAATTCCGTGGCATTTAGTACGTTCACATGTGAAATGATTGCCTAGCAGGGCTGGCACCCTGAGAGCAGCCAGAGAAACGGGGTCAGTTCACCACGGGCGGGAGGGAGAGCCGTCTCCTGCGGAGGCAGGCAACGGGCCAGGGTGTCTGCTGCTGCGGGTCCATGTGCAGATGTGATTCGGGGCACGGAGCTGCTGGAGTTGTTGCCTGATGACAGAGGAGAGGAGAGAGCGTATCACAGAGGGCCCGGTGAGCCTCGGGCAGGACTGTGGCTTTGACCCCGTGTGACATGAGAGGCACCAGGAGGTCCAGAGCAGGAGAAGGAGGGACATGATGAATGTCTTATCACTGATCCCGGGTTGGGGCTCTGCTGGGTGGGCACTGGGGACGTAAGGAGAACGTTGCGGATGATTACAGGGTCTAGGCTCCTCATTCAGATAGGCGTTTCTGGGGGATCCCTGGGTGGTTCAGCGGTTTAGCGCCTGCCTTTGGCCCAGGGCATGATCCTGGAGTCCCGGGATCAAGTCCCATGTTGGGCTTCCGGCATGGAGCCTGCTTCTCCCTCATCCTGTGTCTCTTCTTCTCTCTCTATATGTGTCTCTCATGAATAAGTAAATAAATAAATCTTAAAAAACAAAACAAAACAGATAGGCGTTTCTGAGGGATTGACTGACACCCTTATGGGAGGTGGGCACACCGCGGCTTCCAGGTCGTGCACCTCTCTGGGTGTGGGGTTGCCATTCCCGCTCCCCCGGCCTCCACCTCACCACTGCCCTCCCAAGCCTAACCTCACTCCTTCTATTCCAAGTCTCATTATCCTAAGCGTGGAACCTGTCTTATTTCTCTCTGGACCTTCCCTCGTCCCCACTCCCTCTTGTAAATTGGAACCTCGGGACTTAGATCCTCATGTGACTCTGAGTCGGACACTACGGTTTCCGTTTGTGACTCCATGCGGCTGGGGAATGAGACCCTAGGGTCCCAGTTTCTTCTGGAAGGGCTGGCTGGCACAGAGTTGAGGCCCTTGCTCTTCGAGATCTTTCTGCTGGTCTACATCTTGGCTGTGTTTGGGCACCTGGGCATCGTCAGCCTTACTGTCATGGACTCCCGACTCCACCCCCACCCCCATGTACTTCTTCTTAGCCAACCTGTAGCTGCAGGACACTGCCTATATCTCCAACACGGTGCCCCGGCACTGGCACGCCTGCTGGCGGCAGTGTGGCCTGTGCCCCACGGAGCTTGCCTCACCCAGATGATCTTCATTCACGTCCTAGCACCTGGGAGTGCCTCCTGACTACAGCTGTGGCCGGTGATCACTCTGCGGCCCTCTGCCAGCTGCTGCACTACTGAGACCTCATGGGCCAGGGGACCTGCACAGGGCTGGTCACCACCGCCTGCCTGCTTGCCTTGGGCAGCGCCCACCCACAGCACCCTGGCCGCTCTGCTCCAGCTCTGTGGGCCTCGCCTCCTCACCCACTTCCTCCGGGTCCTCCACCTGCCAACCAAGCTCTCTCGCTCCCGCACGTGGGCCACCAAGCTTCCCCTGTTCTTCTTCAGTTTTGCGGTTGGCCTCGCACTCCAGGCCATAGTTGTGCCCTGGAAGCATTTCCGTCCTGGTGTTTGGTCCTAACACCTTGTTTTCTATTTGCGGAGGCGAAACACGGTTATTGGCTGAGCTGTGCACTTCCAGAAACTTATACAGTGAGTCCGGGAACATGCCCTCTGGGGTCTCACCACCCAGAGAGACCCCTGGGAACATCTTGCTGGTTGCTTCCAGGCTTCATTTGGAACTACGAAGGTATGCACGTGCAGAGTTCCAGGGAGGACAGCAAAACCCAAATCACAGTATGTTCACACTTCCCGGTGCTTAGACATGTTGCAGTTTTTCCCACTAGGATACACACTCACTATAAAATCATTCATGCCTTACGCCAAGGTGTGTTGTTAGAAAGTAAACATGACTCATCACCTCAGGGTCTGTGGTAACCACGAGGAAGAATTTCGTGTGCGTTCTTGCAGGTTTTTTCCAGGATACAGTGACCTGCATCCGTGACTCTTTTTTACATCAATAGGATCGTACTGATAAAGTAGGTAGGTTAGACATGAGCTGCAGACAGGGGCAGTGACAGTAGGGGACACCTTAGAAGCCTGAGGGCACAGCATCCTGATTGTGGCTTTGAATATCTTTCCTTGGGGCTTCCAAGGGGGAAGAGTGTGAGGGGGAGGAGGAGGGGACAGGAGAGGGTAGAGTGGAGGAAGGGGAAGGGGAGGAGGGGAAAAGGAAAGGAGATGGGAGAGGGAAGGGGGAAGAGGGTGGAGGGGAAGGGGGAGGAGTGGACAGGGTGAAGTGGAGGAGGGAGAAGGGGAGGAGGAGTGGAGGAGGGGATAGGGGGAGGAGGGAGAAGCGGGAGGGCTGCTGACAGACCAGGAGCCACATGTGCAGGCCACGTGCTCTCCTCTTCCACGTCAGGCCCAAGGTCATGGATGGCTTCATTATCACAGATGTACACTGGGTTTCACCCCCACCCCAACTGGTAGGAGACCCTTAGATGATGAGACACAATCATGGTCGGGGACCCTGCCCCTAGCCATAACTCGTGACCTCTGCAAACATACAAGGAAAGCCCCCCCACCCCAGCCGAGGTGCAGTCGCCGGCTCTGGGCCTGCCACCTCTCCTGCCTTGAGACTGTACTGTCTTTAATAAGCTACTTTGTGCTGTCACCTTCCTTCTGGCTGGCTTTCTGTGAGCGCGGGTCCTCCTGTCACTCTCTAGTGGGGGATCGAGAACCAAGACCCCTGTGCACACAAGGCAGACTCCCCCACCCGCAGCAATACTGTGCCCCAAATTGGCTGCTTTTGGTTCTTTTCCCGCAGATTCCACGTTCCCGCCATTTGTACAATTTCCTGATGGGCTCTTTGTCTTCTTATGTCTTTATTTCTACGAGTTATTTGCATTTTAAAGGTGGTAGCTTTAGTCTGCCATTTGGGTTACTGACGTTTACCTGACTTGTTGCTTGTCGTTTTATCTTATTTATCATGTTTTCTTCCATAAGAGAGCCCAACACCTTTGTGTAATTAGACACTGGTGTTTTCTGCTTTTTATTTGATTTTTCCTTCTTGACACTTCCTTGTATCCAGACACTGGTTCATTTTTGTTCACACGTGGCTTCTGGGTTTTGTATCCTGCATACATTTCTTCATCAGGGCTTTCTCCTTGGACTTTAATGGTTTCATATTTTCTATTGAATTGTATGCTTTCATTTTTTTTCTCCTACTTCAGCGTTGATCCTTTTGGATATTTATTTTTCTGTAAAAGTCAAGTTGAAGACCAGCTTTCTTTCTCTTCTGACTTGAATAATCCCAATAAATTCACCATTGTTCTTTAGATACTCTTTCTCTTTAGAAAAG
The DNA here is from genome assembly GCF_011100685.1 of Canis lupus familiaris. Classification (NCBI taxonomy): domain Eukaryota; kingdom Metazoa; phylum Chordata; class Mammalia; order Carnivora; family Canidae; genus Canis; species Canis lupus. The sequence goes on from NC_049260.1 coordinate 123,550,977, forward strand.
ATCTATGTATTGGCTTGAGGGGGAGGGAGAAGGAGAGCATTGTCAAGCAGACCCACCGCTGAATGCCGAACCCCATGTGGGACTCGATCCCACTTCCCCAAAACCATGACCTGAGCTGAAACCAAGATTCAGATGCTTACTCAACTGAGCCACTCAGGGGCTCCTTATGGGCACTTTTAAGCTTGTTGTCTCTCTGGCTCCTCACTCTTAGTTTTTATACATCTTTTTCTCCAGTCACATCCCTGGCTTGGTTCCATAGAGCACTCCTTGTGTCCTGGCTGATAAACCCTCCCTTCCCATGAGAACATGGGTCCTACTTTGGATTTTGGACATCAACATTGCTGCCCCCTATCGTGGCCTTTCTCCTCATAGCTTTCACTTTACTGTATAGCAGGGGAATGTTCCCTCATCCCCTAACCAGGTAATATGCTATCGTCACAGAAATCTGGATAAATATGTCATCAAGGAATTTACAGTCCCTACAAAATTAGGAGCTCAATTACCTGAAAACTCTATCACTACTAAAACTAGGACTGTGTATACTTACGCATATCTATGTGTATGCAACCTCTTGAAACAAAATATTTGTAACAGCATTATTAATAAAGGCTTTTTTATTAAAAAATAACAGAAGTAAAGGACAAACCCAAATGCTGTTCCCCAATGCAACAGGCCTCTAATCTACCCACTGATGCCCCAACCTTTTCTCTCTCATCCCCTTCTTGTCCTCAGGTTTCTCCCTGCACCCTTGCGAAGGCAATCCAAGCTGAGCCAATCAGGTCTCTCTGTCTGTCTGTCTTCCTCCATCTCTGTCTCTGTCTCTTCTCCTATACCAATCCCAATTTTCTCTACTGTATCCTAAAAGTCAGTTTCTCAGGGAGGCCATCACCGTGCGCTCAATGTGGACTGGCCAGAGAAATAAGTGTGCAAGAATAAAGTCAGAAGTGCGCTTAGACTTTGGTGAAGATGACATTTCAATTCAGTAGGGATATATGGATTATGTGATAAATGATGTTGAGACACGTGACTAACCTTGGGCAGGGGAAGAGAAAAAGTTAGACCAATGGCATTTTTCACACCAAATTGAACTCCTGGTGTAATAACATTTTAAAGTACCAAAAGATGTTATGGGTGACAAATTTTACACTTTTACAGTGGGTAAGGCTTTCCATTGGACACAAACTACAGAAATCATAATGGAAAAAATCTCCCAGTGAAATACATCTCAAAAATTTAAAGACCCTCTGTGTAGAAAAGAAGTGAATAAGGAGGCAGGTAAGCAATGAGGAGGAAAGTGTTTTCAAATGATGACAAGATTTGGTATCTTTAATATGTAAAGAGCATTCACGGATAAATAAGTAAAATGTGCCTATTTGAATTTAGAAACACAGACAAATGATATGAATGAACAGTTCTCAGAAGAGGAGACACCCCTGGCTCAATGTCATAGGACTGGTTGTCAAGCCACGTTAAAGATCAAAAGAAAGTGAAATGATATTGAGGTGTGATTTTAGAGAGCATATGGGCAACGATTTAAAAGACAGAAAATGTCCTCTTTGGGGTAGGCTACGGGCTGAGCTATATCTCTCTGCCTCCACAAAGTCCTGTGTTGAAATCCTAACCCCTAATGGGCTTTCATCTCGATGGAGATAGCGACTTTAAAGAGCTCATTAGAGTTAAATGCAGTCCTAAGGGTGTGCCTGTACCCCGACAGGACTGGTGTCCTTGTTAGAAGAGGAACAGGCACCAGAGAGCTCCCTTCTTCTCTCTCCACACCCTCAAGCAGGAGACCTCGCCAGAAAGCAATTGTGCTGGCAGCTTGCTCTTGGACTTTGAGTCTCCAGAACTGAGAGAATATACATTTCTGTTGTTTAAGGCACTTAGCATGTGGTCTTTTGTCATGGCAGCTTGAGCTGACAAATACACGGATGGGGGATTTCAGAAGATGGACACTTGCTTCCACAGTTGGTTGGAGTCGAATTGGCGCGACCTTTTGGGAGGAGAATTTGGTAATACATGTCAGATGCTTTCACAGGGCCAGGTGTCTGGCTGGCTCAGGCGGTAGACCAGGCGAGTCTTGACCTCGAGATAGTGAGTTTGAGCCCACATTGGGTGTGGAGTTTAAGACGAGAAGAAGGAGAGGGAGAAAACAAAAGAAAAGGGCTTATTCCCTGACCTACCACATCCCCTTCTGAAAATCTACTATAGATAACACGTTACACAACAACAAATGTCCCGGTTATTCATTTATTTCAGCATAGTTTATGATACTGAAAATTAGAAACAACCTAGAGGGAGGCCGAAGTACAGGAGACCGGTTAGCATAGCTGTGCGATGTACCTTGTGCAGCAGGTGCTGCAGCCGCTGAGAATACGGTGGAAGCCGTGGGCTTCTCCTTCTCCACCCACTGGCCTGCTTCTGGGCCAATCTTGGAAACAGTATCTAGAAACAGACGGCCTTTCCTCTTGTCCCTCTCCTGCACCTGCTCTGTGCTGTCCCACCCCTCCTCCTTTGGAGTCTTACACACAAAAGACTCCTGTTTCCTCCTTTTGTACCATAATGTGGCTTGATTGGTAGGGAGCCGATCCCTTAGCAAGAAAGCAGGCCCATGTCGCCCTTGAAGTGAAGGAGGCCAAGTTCTCAGGTCATGACAGGGGCTTAAATAATGAATCATGGCAGGGGGTTAAATAATGAACCAAACCATGGTTTCTCAGCCCAATAATAGGTGAGACATTCCTCCTTCAGCCCGGGAATGATCCTGGAGTACTGTATGTAAAAAACCCAAAAGACTCCACCCCAAGATTGCTAGAACTCATACAGCAACTCAGCAATGTGACAGGATACTAAATCAATGCCCAGAAATCAGTGGCATTTCTATACACTAATAATGAGACTGAAGAAAGAGAAATTAAGGAATTGATCCCATTTACAATTGCACCAAAAGCCATAAGATACCAAGGAATAAACCTTACCAAAGAGGTAAAAGATCTGTATTCTAATAACTACAGAACACTTCTGAAGGAAATTGCAGAAGACACAAAGAGATGGGAAAACATTCCATGCTCATGGATTCAAAGAATTGATATTAAAAATGTCTATGCTACCCGAAGCAACTTACACATTCGATGCAATCCCTCTCAAAATACCATGCATTTTCTTCACAGAGTTGGAACAAATAATCCTAAGATTTGTATGGAACCAGAGGAGACCCCGAATAGCCAGAGGAATGTTGAAAAAGGAAACCAAAGCTGGGGGCATCCCAATGCCTGACTTCAAGCTGTATGACAAGACTGTGATCATCAAGACAGTGTGGTGCTGGCACGAAAACAGACACATAGATCCATGGAACAGAGTAGAGAATGCAGAAATGGACCCTCAACTCTGTGGTCAACTCATCTTTGACAAAGCAGGAAAGAATATCCACCGGAAAAAGCCAGTCTCTTCAATAAATGGTGTTGGGAAAATTGGACACCCACATGCTGAAGAATGAAACTGGACCACTCTCTTACACCACACACAAGGATAAACTCAAAACAGAATGAAGACCTACGTGTGAGACAGGAGTCCAACAAAATCCTAGAGGAGAACACAGGCAGCAACCTCTCTGACCTTGGCCACAGCAACTTCTTGCCAGACACATCTATTAAGGCAAGGGAAACAAAAGTGAAAATGAACTATTGGGACTTAATCAAGATAAAAAGCTTCCGCACAGCAAAAGAAAGAGTCGACAAAATCTAAAGGCAACCTACAGAACGGGAGAAGATATTTGCAAATGACATATCAGATGAAGGGCTAGTATCCACGATCTATAAAGAACTTATCAAACTCAACACCCAAAAGACAAACAATCCAGTCAAGAAATGGGCAGAAGACATGAACAGAAATTTCCCCAAATAAGACCTACACATGGCCAACGAGCAAAGGAAAAAATGCTCCACATCCCTTGCCATCAGGGAAACACAGATCAAAACCACAATGCGGCATCACTTTACACCAGTGAGAATGGCTAAAATTAAGACAGTAAACAACAAATGTTGGAGAGGATGTGGAGAAAGGGGAACCCTCTTGCAATGTTGGTGGGAATGTGAACTGGTGCAGCCACTCTGGAAAACTGTGTGGAGGCTCCTCAAAGAGTTAAAAATAGAGCTGCCCTACGACCCAGCAATTGCACTGCTGGGGATTTACCTCAGATACAGATGCAGTGAAACGTTGGGACACCTGCACCCCGATGTTGATAGCAGCAATGTCCACAGCAGCCAAACTGTGGAAGGAGCCTCGGTGTCCATCGAAAGATGATGGATAACGAAGCTGTGGTCTATGTATACAATGGAATATTACTCAGCCATCAGAAAGAATGGATGCCTCCCATTTACATCGATGTGGATGCTGAGTGAAATAAGTCAATAAGTATAAGACAATTATATGGTTTCACTCATGTGGAATATAAGAAGTGGTGAAAAGGACTAGAGGAAGGGAGGGGAAACCGAGTGGGGAACAAGTAGAGAGGAAGACAAACCATGAGAGACTCCTGACTCTGGGAAACAAAGGGTTGCAGATGGGGAGGTGGATGGGGTGATGGAGTAACTGGTGACAGGCACTGAGGAGGGCACTTGATGGGATGAGCACTGGGTGTTGTACTATAGGTTGGCAAGTTCAATTTAAATAAAATAAAAAATTTTTAAAGAAAATCAGTGTTGAAAGTGGGCATCCTTTCTTGCTCCTGATCTTAGAGGGAAAGCTTTCAGTCTTTTACCACTGAGCATGATGTTAGCTGTCGGTTTTTCACAAATTCCCTTTATCATGTCTAGGAAGTTCTCTTAAATTCTTAGGGTTTTTAAATGTTTTTAACATGAAAGAATGTTGGATTTTGTAAAAAATTGTATCTGTACCAATTGAGATGATTAGGTTTTTTTCCTTTGTTTTATTGATTCACTGATAGGTTTCACATATGGAACCACATTTACATTCCTAGAACAAATCTCACTTGGTGATTCTGTGTGTGAGTCTTCTTTAAAAAAGATTTATTTGTTTGTTTATTTATTTATTTATTTATTTATTTATTTATTTATTTATTTATTATAGCATGGACATGATTGGTGGGGAGTAGTAGAGGGAGAGGGAGAATCCTTGAGCTGGGAGCCTGACATGGGGCTCTGTCTCAGGACCCTGAGATCATGACCTGACCTGAGCTAAAATCAAGTCAGCCACTTAACCAACTGAGCCACCCAGGCACCCCTGTATGCAATTCTTTTAATATGTTACCGGATTCAGTTTGCTAGGATTGTGTTGAAGATTTTTGCATATATATTTATAAGGGATGTTGATCTTTAGTTTTTTTGTGGTCTTTGCTTTGGCTTTGGGATCAGGGTAATGTTAGCCTCATAGAATGAATTACCTGTTCCCTCCTCTTCTGTGTTTTGAAATTGAGAAGGATCAACATTAATTCTTATTTAAATGTTTGGTAGAAAAAAATATATTGGGTAGAATTCTCCAGTGAAACCTTTCGGTCATGTATTCTCATTCACTGGGGAATTTTTTTTAATGGATTCAATCTCTTTAGTCTTAAAGATTTGTTCAAGGGCAGCCCGGGTGGCTCAGTGGTTTAGCACCGCCTTCGGCCCAGGGTGCGATCCTGGAGCAGGATCCAGTCCCATGTGGTGCTCCCTGCATGGAGCCTGCTTCTCCCTCTGCCTGTCTCTCTGCCTCTGTCTCTATGTCTCTCTCTCTCTCTCTCTGTCTGTGTGTTTTCCATGAATAAAAAAATAAAATCTTTAAAGAAATGATTTGTTCATATTTTCTTAACCAAATATCCATGTGGTTTATTCCTTTTTTTAATAAATTAATTTTTTATTGGTGTTCAATTTACCAACATACAGAATTCTTCACTTCTTTCAAGTCTTTCCTCAGATACCTACTTCTCTTTTTTTAAAAATATTTTGTTTATTTATTCATGAGAGACACAGAGACACAGACAGAGAGAGGCAGAGACAGAGGGAGAGGGAGAAGCAGGCTCCATGCGGGGAGCCCGATGTGGGACTCAGTCTTGGGACTCTGGGATCATGTCATGGGCCAAAGGCAGGCGCCAAACTGCTGAGCCACCCAGGGATCCCAAATGCTAACTTCTCACCAAGGTTTTCCGTAGTCCCTATATCTATAATGAACCCTCACCTCCAACTTTTATCTCTTTTCCATGCTCTTTTTCCCTTAGGAATCATTGCCATTTTATATACTATTTATTTACCTTATTTATTGTCTGCCCCTATACAAGAATATAAGCTCCATGAGGCAGCAATCCCTGCCTGGATTGTTCACCACTGCAGGGCTAGTGCCTAGGAATAACAGATATACAATTAATATTAGTGGAATAAGGGTATGACTATATCAATATAGCTGGAACCTAGTGAGGGAACAATTTCTGGATGAGCTGGAGCCTTATAGGCTATAGTAATGAAAATGGATTTTAGTTTGAAGTGAAATAAAAGGCATAGGAAAGTACCAAGAAAGGCAGTAAGATTATCTTATTTATGTTTAAGATCAATCTGGAAAATATATTTGAGGGGGACTATGTCGAAGTCAGAAATCAGTAACTTTATTGTCAATAGGTTTCAGGAGAGAGATGAAGATGCCTGAACTAGGATTTCAGCAGTGGAAATGGAGAAAAGTTGATGAATTCAAGACATATTTTGAATATAAATGAGACAGAACTAGTAAATGGATTAGATATGAAGGGGAGAAAAAAAGGGTCGGTGACAATGATCATCATTAAAGCCATCTTAGATCTTTTCGACAAGACCAGCCAGCAGCTGAATATCACCAACTCACCACACTTGATAGCACAAAGAACAGAATTAGTCAGGTGAGCCTTAACCAAATTTCTGATGCAAAATATTGTAGAACATAATACAATGATTATTGTTTTAAGCCAGAATATTTTTAGGTAGTTTAGTACACAGATCAGCTCATCAAAACAACACTCTCATCAGGAACAATTAGAAAGGCTAGTGAATTCTAAAATCATATTTTTAAATGCATGGACCTTCAGAAGCAGTAAGGATTAAAGGAAGTAAATTCCAGAGAGGGGAGTACTATATGCTGAATATCTGTGTCCCTCCTAAAAGTCGTAGGTTGAAACCTAATTCCCAATGTGATGATATTTGGAGGCAGGGCCTTTGGGAGGTCATCAACCCATACGAACTAGGGGTGGTGGAAGGGGAGGAGGGCGGGGGGTAGGGGTGAATGTGTGACGGGCACTGAGGGGGGCACTTAACGGGATGAGCACTGGGTGTTATTCTGTATGTTGGCAAATTGAACACCAATAAAAAATAAATTTATTATTAAAAAAAAGTCATAAGGGTTTAACTCCCATGAATGGGATTAGTCCCCTTATACAAGAAACCATAAAGAGCTCCCTCAGCCCCTCCTCTATGTGAGGACACAGCAAGAAGATGGCTGTCTGTGAACAAGGAAGCAGGCCATCACCAGATACCAACCCTACCAATACCTTGATCTTGGATTTCCAGCCTTCAGAACTGTGAGAAATATCTGTTATTATAAATCACCTGGACTGTGGCATTTGGTAATAGCAGCCTGAATGGACTAAGACAGAAATTAGTACTGACAAGTGCCGCTGTAACAAATTATCTCAAAAATATGGAAGCAGCTTTGGAACTGGGTAATCAGTAGGGGATGGAAGAGTTTTGAAGTGCGTACTAGAAAAAGCCTATATTGCCACAAACAGACAACCAAGGACAATTCTGGTGAGACCTCAGAAAGAAAAAAGGAGAGCCATGGAGAAAGCCACAGTCTTCATAATCATGAGCAGGATATGGGTAGAATGTGGATAATAAAGGTCATTCTGATGTGGTCTCAGACGGAAATGGGAATATATTATTGGGCTTGGAGGAAAGGCCATCCTTGTTATAAAGTGGCAAAGAGCCTGGCTGAATCATGTTTGTGTCCTAGTGTTTTGTGAAAGACAGAATTTACCAGCAATGAAATTGGATATTTAGCCAAAGAAATTTCTAAGCAAAGTGTTGAAAGGGCAGCTTGGTCCCTCCTCATTGCTTAGTAAAACTTGAGAAGAGAAATGTGGTTTAAAGACAATCTTTAATCAATAAGGAAGCATAAGTTAAAGATTGGGAAAATCCGGGCACCTGGGTGGCTCAGTGGTTGAGCATCTGCCTTCAGCTCGGGTCATGGTCCCAGGGTCTTGGGATCGAGTCCCTGCAGGGAGCCTGCTTCTCCCTCTGCTTATGTCTCTGCCTGTCTGTGTGTGTGTCTCCCATGAAGAAATAAATAAAATATTTAAAATAAGATTTGGACAATCCTCTGCCTAACCACATTGCAAAAAATGACAACACTAAGAATGTGGCCAAGTGACCATTTGATTCGGAAATGAGTGTGGATTAGCGATCTTAATATAAGCGAAGCACTATTCTTTAAGACAATGGAAGAATGACCTCAAGGGTGCTTCTGAAATCTTCAGGACTAACCCTCCTATTACAAGCCCAGAGTACATGGGGTTTGGGGGGCTTGACTGCTTCCACCTAGGTTTTATTTTTAAAGGTTTTATTTATTTATTCCAGAGAGACAGAGAAAGACAATTATCATATGATCTCACTCGTACAGGGAACTTAAGACACAACACAGAGGATCATAGGGGAGGGGAGGGAACCGATGAAACAAGATAAAATCTCCCCCTGCCTATGTCCCTGTGCTCTCTCTGTGTCTCTCATGAATACATGTATAGAATCTTAAAAAAAAAAAGGTTTATTGGGCCCTGACATAGGACATCCCATGGATACTATCAACTACCTTTCTTGATGTCTTTACAACACTAAATTCAAAATCTAATCTTTAGTCATGTGTGTACTGCACATTCTTTTCCAGTACAAGTATGTTTGATGTGCATTTGCTGGACCACAAACCAATTCTCAAGTTATCTGAAATTTAAGTATCGAAATTTAACAGAGTATGCCTCTGACCAGCCGTACCTTGTTCTTGATTTTTTATTTTTGTTCTTGATTTTTGAGGAAAAATTTTCAACATGCTGATAGTAGTTCATGTTGAATAATGACACAATTATTTCTCCCATTTCCTAAATTGTCTTCAGTTGCCTTATACTTCGGTATCTGGATCCCAGGACCTCCTTTCCAACCTGAGAACAAAGCCAAGAAGTTTCGGAGGAGGAGAAGCTAAAATTAAACCCGATGCAGAATGGAAGCTGTTTTATTTCCTATATCTAATAAACATTTAATCACCAAACAGAACATGTGCACCCCAAGCCCATAAAGCAGCAACTACTACAGGAATCAGTACCCTAGCGAGGGGTGCCTAGGATGGGACAGGAACTTGGGTTTGGTCCCCTCTTGCCCGCTGCGGCTTAGCAGAAAAGGGAGGCACACGGCGCTGCATGGTCCGAGTCACCAGGGAGAGGTGGTCAAGGCAGGAGGTGACAGGAATTTGGAGCTGGGCAGGGTCATCGGCAGTCAATCCTCTAACAGGGAGGACAAAATAAAATTCAAGTGAGAGGGGAGGAGGTGGATGTCTGCCCCTTCACACTGCAACGGTCCTGGAGCATCACGCCCCTTCCTGAGACTTAAGCCTTCCCTGTTCCCCTGTCTCCATTACAGCTCCTCCTGCACTGCCATTGTCCTGGGCCAGCTGCCACCACCTTCTCCTTGCCCATTCCAGATCCACCTCAGGCAGGATGCTGCCGATCGCATGAGCTCCATCTGAACTGGCCCTCGGAGCTCAGGGTGCGGAGTCAGTGTCTGGGCCACCGCCTGCCTGCTCGCCTTGGGCAGCGCTCACCCATAGCACCCTGGCCGCTCTGCCCCAGCTCCGTGGGCCTCGCCTCCTCACCCACTTCTTCTGGGACCTTCCCCCGCCGAGCAAGCTCTCTGGCTCCCACACGTGGGCCTAAGGTGCCCTGTTCTTCTTCAGTTTTGCGGTTGCCCTCGTGCCCCGGGACCTGGTTGTGCCCTGGAAGCATTTCCATCCTGGTGTTTGATCCTAACACGTTGTTTCCTATTTAAGGAGGCAAAACACGGTCGTTGGCTGAGTTGTGCACTTCCAGAAACTTATAAGTAACACCGGGAACATGCCCTCTGGGGTCTCACCACCCAGACAACCCCTGGGAACATCTTGCTGTGTGCTTCCAGGCTTCTTTTGGAAGTATGAAGTTATACACGTGCAGAGTTCCAAGGAGGACAGCAAAACCCGAATCACAGTGTGTTCACACTTCCCGGTGCTTAGACATGTTGCAGTTTTTCCCACTAGGATACACACTCACTATCAAATCATTCATGCCTTACGGGAAGGCATGTTGTTAGAAAGTAAAAATGCCTCATCACCTCAGGGTCCGTGGTAACCACAAGGAAGAGTTTCGTGTGCGTTCTTGCAGGTTTTTCCCCAGGATATAGTGATCTGCATCCGTGACTCTTTTTTACATCAATAGGATCCTACTGATAAAGTAGGCAGGTTAGACCTGAGCTGCAGGCAGGGGCGGTGACAGTAGGGGACACCTTAGAAGCCTGAGGAGACAGTATCCTGATTGTGGCTGAAGGTCTTGGCCTTGGGCCTTCCAAGGGGGCAGGAGGGAAAGGAAGGAGAGGAGATGGAGGAAGGGGGAGTAAAGATGAGGGGGAACGGGGAGGAGGGGGGAGGAGAAAGGGGAAGCAGGGGTGAGGAGGAGGGCTGCTGACAGACCAGGAGCCACTCCTGTAGGCCACGTGCTCTCCTCTTCCACCTCAGCCCCAGGGTCACCAAAGGCTTCATTATCACAGATGTACACTGGGTTTCACCCCCAAGCCAATGGGTAGGAGCCCCTTAGATGATGGGACACTACCCGGGTCGGAGACCCCACCGCCAGCCTGACCCATGACCTCTGCAAACATACGAAGAAAGCCCCCTCCATGCCCGGGTGCAGTCGTTGGCTCCGGGCCTGCCCCCTCTGCCGCCTTGAGACTGTACTGTCCTTAATAAGCTACTTTGTGCTGTCACATTCCTTCTCGCTGGCTTTCTCTGAGTGCAGGTCCTCCTGTCACTCTTTTGTGGGGGATCTGAGAACTGACATCCCCATTCACACAGTGCAGACCCGCCCACCTGCAGCAATACTGTGCTCCAAATTGGCTGCTTCTGATTCTTTATCGAGGATTCCACGTTCCCGCCATTTGTACAACTTCCTGCTGGGCTCTTTGTCTTCTTGTGTCTTTATTTCTAGGGGATATCTGCATTTTAAAGGCATTAGCTTTAGTCTACCATGTGGGTTACTGATGTTTTCCTGACTTGTTGCTTATCGTTTTATCTTATTTATCATGTTTTCTTCCATAACAGAGCTCAGCACCTTTGTGTCATTAGACATTGGTGGTTTTTGTTGTTTATTCGATTTTTCCTTCTGGATTTTGCATCCTGCTTTGTTTACTACTTGACTCAGGAATGCTTTGCTCACCTGAGTTCCAGATGGATGCTTTTATGGTGTCTCTACCACAAATCATTTGACACTTCCTTGTATGCAGACACTGGTTCATTTTTGTTCACACGTGGCTTCTGGGTTTTGTTTCCTGCATACATTTCTTCATCAGTGTTTTCTCTCTTTATTTTAATGTTTTCATATTTCCTATTTAATTGTGTGCTTTCATTTTTTTCTCCTACGTTAGGTTTGATTCTTTTGGAAATTTATTTTTCTGTAAAAGTCAAGTTGAAGACCAGCTTTCTTTCTCTTCTGACTTGAATAATCCCAATAAATTCACCATTGTTCTTTACATACTCTTTCTCTTTAAAAAGATTATTCTATTTGCTTGAGGGGAGGGAGAAGGAGAGCATCGTCAAGCAGACCCACCACTGAATGCCGAACCCCATGTGGGGCTCGATCTCACATCCCCAAAACCATGACCTGAGCTGAAACCAAGAATCAGATGCTTACTCAACTGAGCCACTCAGGGGCTCCTTAGGGACACTTTCAAGCTTGGTGTCACTCTGGCTCCTGACTCCTAGTTTTACATCTTTTGATCCAGTCACATTTCTGACTTGGTTCCTTAGAGCACTGCTTGTGTCCTGGATGATAAACCCTCCCTTCCCATGAAAACATGGATCCTGCTTTGGATTTTGGACATCAACTTTGCTGCCCCCTTTCGTGGCCTTTCTCCTCCTATCTTTCACTTTACTGCATAGCAGGGGAATGTTCCCTCATCCCCTAACCAGGTAATATGCTATCGTCACAGAAATCTGGATAAATATGTCATCAAGGAATTTACAGTCCCTACAAAACTAGGAGCTCAATAACCTGAAAACTCTATCACTACTAAAACTCAGACTGTGTATAGTTACCCATATCTGTGTGTATGCAATCTTTTGAAACAAAATATGTGTAACAGCATTATTAATAAAGGCTTTTTTATTAAAAAATAACAGAAGTAAAGGACAAACCCAATGCTGTTCCCCAATGCAACAGGCCTCTAATCTACCCACTGATGGCCTAACCTTTTCTCTCTCATCCCCTTCTTGTCCTCAGGTTTCTCCCTGCACCCTTGCCAAGGCAATCCCAGCTGAGCCGATCAAGTCTCTCTGTCTGTCTGTCTTCCTTCGTGTCTGTCTCTCTCTCTTCTCCCATACCAATCCCAATTTTCTCTACTGTATCCTTCAGGCCATTTCCTCAGGGAGGCCATTCCAGACCGGTCAATGTGAACTGGATAGAGAAATAAATGTGCAAGAATAAAGTCAGATGTGGGCTTAGACTTTGGTGAAGATGACATTTCAATTCAGTAAGGATATATGCATTATTTGATAAATGATATTTAGACCACTGACTAACCTTGGGTAGGGGAGGAGACAACGTTAGACCAATGGCATTTATCACACCAAAATAAATTCCTGGTGTATTAACATTTTAAAGTACCAAAAGACGTTATGGATGACAAATTTTACACTTTTACAGTGGGTAAGGCTTTTCATTGGACACAAACTACAGAAATCATAATGGGAAAAAATCTCTCACTGAAGTACATCTCAAAATTTTAAAGACCCTCTGTCTAGAAAAGACGAGAACCAGGATGCAGGGAAGCAATGAGGAAGGAAATGTTTTCAAATTATGACAAGATTTGGTATCTTTAGTATGTAAAAAGTATTCACCAACCAATAAGTAAAACGTGCCTATTTGAATTTAAAAACAGAGATAAATGGTATGAATGGACGGTTCTCAGAAGAGGAGATACCCCTGGCTCAACGTCATAGCACTGGTTGTCAAGCCACGTTAAAGATCAAAAGAAAGTGAAACCATATTGAGGTGTCATTTTAGTGAGCATATGGGCAATGATTTAAAAGACTGAAAATGTCCTGTTTGGGGTAGGTTATGGGCTGAGCTGTATCTCCCTGCCTCCACAAAGTCCTGTGTTGAAATCTTAACCCTTAATGGGCCTGCATCTGGATGGAGATAGGGACTTTAAGGAGGTCATCAGGGTTAAATGGAGTCCTAAGGGTGGGCCCCTACTCTGACAGGACTGGTGTCCTTGTAAGAGGAGGAACAGGCACCAGAGAGCTCGCTTCCTCTCTCTCCACACCCTCAAGCAGGAGGCCTCGCCAGAAAGCAATGGTGCTGCACGGGCAGGGCAAAGAGAAGGTGGAGAAGCAGTAGCCGAACATAAAGTCAGAGGCGACTAAGTTTTATTTTGTGTGGTAACAGACCTCGGGAACCGCCCTCGTCCACGGGGCCTGTGTTGTTCAGTCGGTGACGCGCGACTCCCGCTATCGGCTGAGGACATGATCTCAGAGTTGCGAGGTCCAGCCCGTGGGGGGCTCCGCTTGGCACGTGGGGCCTGCTTAAGAGTCTCTCTCCCCCTCTGCCCCTCCCCGCATGGCTCTCTAGGAAACAGCAAGCAGCCCCTGCCCTCCAACCTCGGGGAACCAATAGGGCCCACAGGGCCCAGGGCCCAGGACGAGCCCTCAGGGCCACAATCCAGTGGCCACTGGCAAAGGACTCAGGGCCCTGGGGAAGGACGCACCACCCAGGAGGGGCACTAGGTCGGGGGGAGCCCCCTTTCCCGGCCTCGGCTTATGGACAAAGTGGGGCCCGACGGGCTGCCTGGTGCACACCAGCAGGGAAAGCTGCTCAAGACAGAGGCCATGCCAATGTGCAGGTGGCCAGGGTCCTCGGCCCCAGTCGGCCTCACGCGAGGGACCGAGCAAGCAGATCAGATGAGATGCGGTCCTCCTGCCCCTATGTGTGTCTGCCCCCTCACGTGGGGCCCGGCCCGTGGACCACGTGTACCTCCTGGCCCCGACCCTGTGGGAGTCTCCAATCCCCTGGCACAACAGCAACTGCTCCCAGCCCCCTTGCTCCCCCACCTGTACCCCGGCCCCTCTGGGAACCAACTCAGTGACGATGGTGCCGGATACCATGGACTCCTTTCCCAGGGGCCCTTGCTGGGGTTGGACATGTGGAGCCAGGGCCTGGGGGCACCTCTGCCTCCAGGGGTGACGGGAAAGGCACCGTGAGGAAGCTGGTGGACATTCGGTCAGGCCCCCCCCATACCAATCTCGTTTGTGCCTCAGCCCTCTGATGGCTCCAGGGCCTGCTCCCCTCTGGCCACTCTCAGCCCTCAGTGCCCCGAGGCCTGCCCCCTGCTGCCGGGGTGTCAGACCCTCTCTCCCACCGTCTCTGCCGCCCACTGCCGCCCCCTGCCCCCGGCCGGCCCCTCCAGGCGCTTCGTACTCCCCGCCCCTCCTTCCTCTGCAATCGCAGGCTGGCCCCCTGCCCTCCCTGTCCCAGAGCTCCTCAGGTCCCCTCCCCTGGCCCCCAGCCACCCCTCAGACAGGACACAGTGGTGTGGCCGGCTTTTTGGCTCCCCGGCTGTGCATCCAGCCCCGGAGCAGCAGGTGCACTGGGCGTCGCCTGGCGGGAGCACCGGGCCCTGCCGCAGCAGGTGCTCCAGGTTCCAGCAGGACGTGTCCGCCCGGGCCAGCAGCCTGTGCTGCCTGGGTCACCTGTGGCACTGCGATGGCTGCAGCACTCACCTCTCCCTCACCACCTCCACCGGGACAGCTGCATCCTGGGGGCCACCTGTGCCCCCAGGTCCACCTGTGCCTCCGGGGCCACCTGCACCCCTGGGGCTCCCTGTGCCTGCAGGGTCACCTGGGCCTCCGGGGGATGTGTTGTCTGATTGGTGATGACCTGTCTGTCGGGGGATGACCTCTTTGTCAGGGGTATTCTGAATGACGGGGGATGACCTGTCTGACAGAGGATGTGTTGTCTGATGGGGGATTCGCTGCCTGAGGTGGGATGACTTTTCTGACGGGGGATGACCTGGCTCAAGGGGCTTGTACTGATTGACCAGGGATGCGCTGACTGAAGGGGGATGTGGTGTCTGATGGAGGATGTGCTGTCGGACAGGGAATGATCTGCCTGACCGGGGATGACCTGTCTGACTGGGGATGTGCTGTCGGACGGGGAATGTGCTGACTGACTTGGGATGCACTGTCTGTCGGGGAATGCGCTGTGTAATGGGAGAAAACCTGAGTGACAGGGGATGAGCTGTCTCCCGGGGGATGTGGTGTGTGACAGGGGATTCGCTGCCTGTTGAGGGATGACCTGTCTGACCGGGGATGACTTGTCTGATGGGGGATGCACTGTCTGATGCAGGATGTGCTGTCTGAGGGGGATGCGCTGTCAGTGGATTTGCTGACTGAAGGGGATGTGGTGTGTGACGGGTGATGACCTGTCTGTCGGGGGATGCACTGTGTGAAGGGGGATGTGCTGTCTGACGGGGGATGTGATGTCTGACGGGCATTTGCTGTCTGATGTGGGATGTGCTGACTGACAGGGGATGTGCTCTGAGGGGGGACACGCTGTCTTATGTGGGATGTGCTGACTCACTGGGGATGTGTTGTCCGACGGGGGACGACCTGTGTGACAGGGGATGCGCTGTGTGACAGGGGATATCCTGTCTGAAGGTGGATGCGCTGTGTGACAGGGGATATCCTGTCTGAAGGGGGATGTGTTGTCTGACGGGTGATGACCTGTCTGACAGGGGGGTATTCTGACTGAAAGGGGATGACCTCTCTGATGGGACATGCACTGTGTGACGGGGGAATGCGCTGTCGGACGGGAGATGCGCTGTCTAATGGGAGATTCGCTGTCTGTTGGGGATGACCTGTCTGACGGGGGAAGTGCTTTCTGTCCAGGGATGTGCTGTCTGACGACAGATGCACTGTCTATGGGGATGTGGTGTCTGATGGGATGAGCTTCTGATGAGGGATGTGCGCTCTGATGAGGGATGCGCTGTCGAAAGGGGGATGTGCTGTCTGACGGAGGATGTGCTGTGTGACGGGGGATGACCTGTCTGACGGGAGATGTACTGACTGACAGGGGATGCACTGTCTGATGGGGGATGACCTGTCTGAAGGGGAATGTGTTGTCTGACGGGGGATAGGCTGTCTGTCAGGGTATGACCTGTCTGACGGGAGATGCGCTGACTGACGGGATGTGCTGTGTGACGGGGAATGTGTTGTCTGATGGGTGACAGGGGATGTGTGAGGCCTGACGGGGATTTGCTGCCTGACCGGGGATGCGCTGACAGGAGGTGACCTATCTGACGGGGGATGTGCTGTCTGACGCGGATGACCTGTCTGATGGGGGATGTGCTGTCTGACGGGGATGACCCGTCTGACGGGGGATGACCTGTCTGATGGGAATGCGCTGTCTGATGGGGGATGATCTGTTTGAGAGGGGGTGAACTGTCTGACGGGGGATGACATCTCTGACGAGGGATATCCTTTCTGACTGGGGATGACCTCTCTGATGGGGGATGTGCTGTCTGATGGGCTATGCTCTGTCTGACGGAGGATGAGCTGATGGTCAATGAGCTGTCTGACAGGGGATGTGCTGTCTGACGAGCGATGCATTTCTGACGGGATGACCTATCTGATGGGGGATGAACTGTCTGACGGGGGATGTGCTGTCTGAAGGGCTATTATCTGTCTGACGGGGGATGCGCTAACGGTGGATGACCTGTCTGACAAGGGATATCCTTTCTGACTGGGGATGACCTCTCTGTCGGGGGCTGTGCTGACTGACAGGGATGCGCTGATGGATGGGGGATGTAGTGGTTGACGGGTGATGACCTGTCTGACAGGGGATGCGCTGTCTGACAGGTGATGACCTTTCTGACGGCAGATGACCTGTCTCAAAGGGCTGTGTTGAGTGACAGGGGATGCTCTGTGACATGGGATGCGCTGTGTACGGGGGATGTGCTGTGTGACCAGGGATGCGCTGTTTGACGGGGGATGACCTGTCTGAAGGGGATGTGCTGTCTGATGGGGATGTGCTGCCTGACGGGAGATGTGCTGTCTGACAGGGGATGACATCTCTGACGGGGGATGTGCTGACTGACAGGCAATGCGTTGTCTGAGGGGAGACGACTTGTTTGACAGGAGATACGCTGTCTGACCAGGAATGACCTTTCTGATGGGGGATGACATGTCTGATGGGGGATGCGCTGTCTGACGGGGGATGCCATGACGGTGATGACATGTCTGACGGGGCTGCACTGTGATGGGAGATGTCATGTCTGACGGGGGACGACCTCCCTGATGGGGGTTGCACATTCCGACGGGGGATGCGCTGTCTGATGGGGGATGATGGATTGTCTGACAGGGGATGCGCTGTCTGATCGGGGATGACCTTTCTGATGGGGGATGACCTGTCTGATGGGGTATGTGCTGACTGACGGTGGATGCGCTGACAGGGGATGTTCTTTCTGACGGGGTATGCACTGTTTTACGGAGGATTGCCTGTCTGTCGGGGATGTGCTGTTTGAAGGAGGATGGCTTGTCTGACGGGCGATGCGTTTCTGACAGGGGATGACCTGTCTGATGCGGGATGTGCTGTCTGACAGGGGATGCGCTCTCTGACAGTGGATGACCTGTCTTACAGGGGATGACCTGTCTGTCGGAGGATGGCCTGTCTGACGGGGGATGTTTTGTCTGACGGGGGATGCGTTTCTGACAGGGGATGACCTGTCTGTTAAGGGATGTGCTGTCTGACAGGGGATGACCGGTCTTACGGGGGATCATCTTTCTGATGGGGGATGGACTGTCTGACGGGGAATACGCTGTCTGACCAAGCATGACCTTTCCGATGTGGGATGACCTGTGTAATTCAAGATGTACTGACTGACGTAGGATGTGCTGTGTGACGGGGGATGAGCTGTGTGATGGGGAATGCGCTGTCTGTCAGGGGATGATCTGTCTGATGGGGTATGGGCTCTCTGACCGGGGATGACTTGTTTGACGAGGGATGCGCTGTCTGATGGCGGATGACCTGTTTGAGGGGGGTTGGGCTGTGAGGGGGCATTTCCTGTATGATGGGAGATGACCTGTCTGACAGGGGATACGCTGTCTGATTGGGGATGACCTGTCTGATGGGGTATGTGCTGAGTGATGGGGTATGTGCTGACTGACGGGGGATGTTCTTTCTGATGGGGGATGGACTGTCTGACGGGGCATGTGCTGTGTAATGGGGAATGTGCTGTCTGACGGGGGATGATCTGTCTGACAAGGGATGTGCTGTGTGACAGGGGATGATGCGCTGTGTGTCGGGGGATGTCCTGTCTGATGGGGGATGTGCTATCGGACGGGTGATGTGCTATCCACTGAGAGATGTGCTGTGTGAATGGAAATTTCATTTCTGCTGTGGGATGTGTTGACTGAAGGGTGACGTGCTATAGGAGGGGGGTGTCCTGTCTGCTGACGGAGGTGCTGTCTGGCATTGGATGTGATTTCTGTCGGGGGATGTGACGTCTCCTTACTGGACCATTTGCAACCTCAGCGTCCATACCCATAAAATCCCATGATAGTGTTGCCTTCCCGGGAGCAGCTAGAGGGAGCTCGGTGCCGTTTGCATACTTTTCCACAGCAAGGGCCAGTAGAGAGGACATTGGGCAGCTTCGGCAGTGGGGGGCTCATCAGGACCATGGAATAGCCGCCGCTCATCTCTATGTTCCCGTAGGTTCCTTTGGTTCATCCTCTTCCGAGGCTGCTGTTAGGTCATTCCCTTCGGCATCTCACTGGGGCGCATGTTTTTGTCTTGTGGGTAATGATTCTTTCACTTAGCAGATGAAGAGCCTGGGGCTGAGTGTTTTCTTTTTTTAAAAAGATTTTATTTATGAGAGAGAGACAGAGGCAGAGACCCAGGCAGAGGGAGAAGCAGGCCCCACGCAGGGAGCCCGACGCGGGACTCGATCCGATCCCGGGTCTCCAGGATCACGCCCTGGGCCCAAGGCAGCGCTCACCCACTGGCCCCCCGGGTGCCCTGAGTGCTGTTTTATGCCGTCGCTCCGCATTTCCCGAGCTGCCTATTATATGCCATGTGGTTCCGTAGGAGAAACCATGTGTATGAATAGACATCGCGCAGGCTCCGCCCCTTTTCTTTCTTCTCCTTTTCTCCTTTTCCTCTCTCATTCATCCTCTCCCTGTCATTTACTGGAAGTCTTTGTCGAGGAGGGAAACAACCCGTCGTCCTGTTCTTGCCAGTATTAACCAGCCTGGGGCGTCAAAGCAAGTGGATCGGAATTGCTCAAGTAAGTGTGGTGGGGTAGGGTCGGGATGCACTACGGATTCAAGGGAAGGGTGTCACGAGGCTTCCTTAAACCATCCCAGGGAGCTCGGCTGGTTCCGTCGGAAGAGCACGCGACTCCTGGTCTTGGGCCATAGGTTTGAGCCCTACATTGGGTGTAGAGATCACTTAATCGTAAAATCTTGGGGGGCACCGGGGGGGCTCCGTTGGTTTAGTGTCTGCCTTTGGCTCAGATCATGATGTCAGAGTCCTGGGATCAAGCCCCACAGTGGGTTCCCTGCTCCATGGGGTGCCTGCTTCTCCCCCTCTCCCTCTGCCTACCCCCCCACTCATGTCATGCTCATGCTCTCTCTCTCTCAAGTGAATGGATGGGATCTTTAAAAAGAAATAAAATAGATTCCTGGGGCACCTGGTGGACTCATTTGATTGTGCAGCTGGCTTGGTTTCTGCTCAGGTCATGATCTCATGTGTTATGACATCGAGCCCCATGCCTAGCTTCATGCCCAGGGCGGAGCCCACTTAGGACTCTCTCCCTGTGCCCCCGCTCCTCAAAAAATAAATAAAAATTTGAAATACCCTGATTCTTTTTTAAAAAATGCTCTGTATCTTTAGTATGTATTATCTTGGCAGTAGGAGTGACGTGAAGTTTCCATGATCTATTTGATTTAAAGATCAATTTTTACCAGTGAGTTTACATTTTACAGCAGTCAGTTTTTACTTGTGAGCTTAAAGATGCAGTGGACAAATGGATATTTCGGAAGGCACTACGAAGGACGTGAAAGCCATGACAGTCTGTGCTTCTGGATGACCAGCTACCAGTTAGCATTTAATTGGAGTATATATACAAGAGGGAATGAAAAGCTAGGAAAATACTTGAAATCTTTTCCTAAGCTTCAATGTTCCTCTTTCAACGAAGTATCTTAGGAGAATATGGATGCCTAGACCAGGAACTAGAGGAGTCTGGGATTTTTTTTCTGAAATTGAGTAAATTGTATTTTCTTTTTAAATGACTTCGTGAATTTCCAAGACTCTTGAAATATCTTTGTATCTCTTCCAATTTGCTGTCATTTCACCTGAAATCCAGTTGGAATGCTTTTATTTCAGCTTTATCCCATTACTGGTTTTCTAATCTAATAGTTCATGGTGACCAAACTTAATTTGAGACATGGTTCCTAGGACATTGGGACCTAATGCCGGAAGCTGGAAGTCCACGTTGTGCTCTGTCCCAAAAGAGCATCTATTAGGGCCTCACTCTGGGCTATGTGGAGCCACCTGAGTGTGGTGTGGATGTTGGAGAATTGAGAAGACATCACTGCAGACCCCAACGAACCCTGTTACACCTGAGAGAGAAAAGCTGTGAGAGGGGTGCCTGGCGAGTTCATTCAGAGCATGTGACACTTGATCGTGGGGTTACGAACTTGAGCCCCAGGTTGCTTGTACAGATTACTAAAAAAATAAAATAAAAAAGAAGATCTGTGAAAATATTTATTATTGCCACTACAGAATGCACATCTCTTACTATTGAGATCTTGATCTCTGTCTCAAGTATTTTCTTTCCTTTAATAGTATGTATTTTTGTTTATATCTGTGGTGGTATTAAATTGCAATCCTTAAAATATGTTTATTGGTGACCTATGAACAATGTGATTATTAATAAAATTATCTCGAATTCCCCCATTAAAAAGAGTCCTAAGAGAATATTATGAATAGTTGTATGCCAACAAATTAGATAACTAAGATGAAATGGACAAATTCTTGGAAACACAGACTACCAAAATGGATTCAAGAAGGAATAGAAAATCTCAACAGACCTTTCATGAGTAAAGAGATTGAATCGTTGCTGTGATCTGAATGTTTGTGTCCCCCTAAAATTCATATGTCAAAATCCTGACCACTCCCCCCATAAAGGATGATATTCGGAGGTTGGACATTTGGGAAGTGATTGGGATGGGATCCATGAATGGCATTAGTGCCTCTATAAAAGAGGCTCCAGGGAGCTTGCTTGCCCCTTCCAACATGCCCCTTCCATACCACGAGAAGTCTGCCGCCAGGAACAGAGGTCTCGCTTGACCATGCTCATACTGTGGTCTCAGATTTCTAGCTTCCAGAACAAATGAGAAACTAATTTCTGTGGTTTATAAGCCACTCATCTGTGGCATTTAGTTAAAGCAGCTCAGATAGACCACGGAAATCAGTGATCAAAAACATCCTGAAAGACCAGTCTTGGACTAGATGGCTTCATTTAAAGAATTAACACCAATCCTTCCTAAACTCATTCCAATTATAGAAGAGGAGGAAATACTTCCTAATCCACTCTAGGAAGCCTGTCTTTACCTTATTCCATGAGCATCACCTTGATACCAGAGCAAGACAAAGACATCACAAGAAAACTAGACCAATATCCCTTATGAGTGTGGAACCAAAAAATTCTTGACAGAAAAAGCATTTCACAAAATCCAACACCCTTTCATGATAGAGCACTCAGAAATCTGGGAATAGAAGGTAACTTTCTCAACATGTTAAAGAGCATTTATGAAAAACCTATGACTAACATTGTACTCAACGACTTTCTCCCTAAGATCAGGAATAAGGTAAGGATGCGCACTTTTACCACTTCTATTCAACATTGTACTGGAAGTTATAGCCACAGCAATGAGACCCTAAATAAATAAATAAATAATTTGGCATATATATACATATATATATGGCATATATATAAAACTTGAAATTTTTGTCATTATGGGATTAAGGACATGAATGGGGCAAGCCTATTGGGCCACCCAAATGTGTTCTGATCCTGTCTGGGGTTTGGCGCCATCCAGTGGCAGGTGTTGCTCTGGAATAAAGATCCAGGCTGCCACTGCGGGGACTTCAGGGACAGGGGCAGTAATCTGGAATCTCCCAGATAGTTGGGACTTTTAATGACTTGATCTGGGGATATTGGGTGTGGAGAATACGGGGCAGACCCTCCCTCCATCTGGCTTCCTGATGGAAGGAATATGTGCCTCGACTCCTGGCTTTCCCCTCCCTTCCATGAGCTTGTGTCCAAAGCAAAAAACCTCAGTCTGCCTCTGTTGGAGACTGGAGGCTGGACAGAGGACGAAGGGCAGTGACCAGTTGGGTTACGTCTGACTTTCAGCTGCTTCAGGTCTAATTGTGTGATCAGGTTGTGTTTCCTGTTTATACTCCTGTGCTATCAGTTTCTGGAGTGTTGTGCAGCAGTGAAAATAATGAACTAGAGATACACACACCAGCTCGGCTGATTCTTTCTTAGCCTTGTATTGTGAAAATATAACACACAGCCAGGTGCACAAACATAAACGTACAACTTAATACATTATTATAACACCAGTGTAACCCTCACCCAAGGCAAGAAAGAAAACATTGCCGGAACTCCAGAAAGCTCCTTGTACCTTGTCCCAATCATGACTCCACTTCCTTTCTAAAGGTAACCACCATCCTGACTTTTTTAAAGATTTTATTTATTTATTTATTTATTTATTTATTTATTTATTTATTTGAGAGAGAGAGAGACGGAGTGAGAGAGAAAGAGAGGAGAGACACAGGCAGAGGGAGAAGCAGGCTCCACGAAGGGAGCCCGACGCAGGACTCGATCCTGACACTTCAGGATCACGCCCTGAGCCAATGGCAGGAACTAAACCTTTGAGCCACCCAGAAATTCCCCATCCTGGCTTTTATGTTACTCTTTTTTTTTAGTTTTGCTACTGTTTTAATCATGTACTATTGTGTAATAATTCTTCATTTTTGTCTTTTTCTCCTCTTTCTTCTTTTGCCTTAACAAAAAACACTGAAGTATAATTGTATAAAACTGTACATATTTAATGTATGCAACCCATTGAGTTTGAGGACAAGTATACTTGTGAAACCGTCACCATAATCTCTGCCGTAAAGTTTCCTCCTGCAGTCATCATCATCGTCATCATCATCATCATTATTATCGTGTGTGTTGACAACATAAGATCTACCCTCTGAGCAAATTTTAGGTGTATAATACAGTACTGTTAGCTATACTCTCTAGGACTTATCAAAAAATTTTATTTAAAAAGATATTTTATTTATTTATTAATGAGAGGCACAGAAAGGCAGAGACACAGGCAAAGGGAGAAGCAGGCTCCCTGCAGGGAGCCCGATGAGGGACTCAATCCCAGGACCCTGGGATCTGAACCACTGAGCCACCCAGGTGTCCCTACTTTCTAGAATATATCTTACATAACTCAAACTCTGTATCCTTTAACCATCATCTCCCCATTTCCCCCTCCCACCAGGCCCTGGCAACCACTGTTCTACTCTCTGCTTCTATGAGTAGGACTATTTCAGATCAACATATGAGGTCAGATAGTAATTGTCTTTCTGTATGTGGCTTATTTTACATAGCATAATGTCCTCCAGGTCCACCCGGGCTGTTGCACATGGCAAAATTTCCATCTTTTTTAGGCCCAGTAATATTCCACTGTATGCATATACCGTACATTCATTCTTTATTTTTTAAAAGATCTTAGTTATTCATTTGAGAGAGAAAGAGAGAGAAAGAACAAGCAGGGGGATGGGCAGAAGGAGGAGCATACTCCCCACTGAGTAGGAGGCCCAATGTGGGACCTGATCCCAGGTCCCCAGGACCACGACCTGAGCTGAAGGCAGACACTCAACCAACTGAGCCACCCAGGAACCCCTATACCATATTTTCTTTACCCATTCATCTGTTGATGGACATTTAGGTTCTTTCTGTGTCTTGGCTGTTGTGAATAATGCTGCAGTGAACAGGGGAGTACAGATATCTCTTTGGGATCCTGATTTCATTTCTTTTGGATAAATAACTAGAAGTGGGATCCTAGATCATATAGTGGTTCTACGTTTAATATTTTGAGGAGTCTCATATTTTTCCCCATCTTGGCTGTACCAATTTACATTCTTACCAAATAATAGCCAACCTCAAGGTGTGAGTTGATATCTCATTATGATTTTATTTGCATTTCCCTGATGATTAGTGATATTGAGCACGTTTTCATGTACCTATTTGCCATATGTATGTCTTCCTTGTAGAAAAGTCTATTCAGATCCTTTGCCAATTTTAAAATTGGTTTATTTATTTGTTAGTTATTGAGTTGTATGAGTTCCTTACATATTCTGGATATTAACCCTTTATCAGATGTATGGTTTGCAAATGTTTTCTCCCATTCTGTAGGTTGCCTTTTCATTTTGGCGATTCTTTCCTTTGCTGTGCAGAAGTGTTTGTTTTAGATAGATCTAATCCCGCTTGACCATTTCTGCTTTTGTTCCCTGTGCCACATTAAAAAAATTGATGCCAAGACCAATGTCAGGGAGCATTCCCATGTTTCCTTCTCATAGTTTTATGGTTTCAGATTTCCATATCACCAACTTTGGTGTTGGCTTGGATGTTCTCCTGCAAGAAGTGGCTGCTGGAGACATGCTAGAGGCCAAAGCTCTGAGTGATCCTGTGGCACATGGGGCCCTTGCTGGAACCAGGTGGCCCAAGGATGACTGCATGCGCAGGAATTTGGAAGCCATTGCCTTTGCCAGGCAGGGAGGGAGTGGCCAAACAGACAACCCACCATTAGAAATGACAAATACCCACCATTAGCTTTGACGTGGATGGACCTGGAGGGTATTATGCTGAGTGAAATAAGTCAATCAGAAAAGGACAAACATTATATGGTCTCATTCATTTGGGGAATATAAAAATTATTGAAAGGGAAAAAAAGGGAATAAAGGGAAAGGAGAGAAAATGAGTGAATATATCAGTGAGGGTGACAAAACAGGAGAGACACCTAACTCTGGGAAATGAACAAGGGGTACTGGAAGGGGAGGTGGGCGGGGGGTTGGGGTGACTGGGTGACGGGCACTGAGGGGGCACTTGGTGGGATGAGCACTGGGTGTTATGCTATATGTTGGCAAATTGAACTACAATAAAAAAAACAAAAACAAAAACAAAACAAAACAAAACAAAAAACAGGGAACCCAGAGGGCAGCCTTGGAGAAGCTCCGGGAACTTTGTTGCTTCTGCTTCTGCCTCTGACACTCTCCACACGCAGGGACTCTCGATTGCTATAGCTTTGTAATGTTATTTGAAATCAGGAAGTGCGATCCCTCTAGTTTTGTTCCTCTTGATCAAGATTGCTTTAGCCATCTGGGGTCTTTTTTGTAGTTCCATGTAAATTTTAGGAGTGTTTTTTCTAATTCTGTGAAAAATACCATTGGAATTTTGATAAAGATTGCTTTAATCTGTAGATTGCTTTGGGTAGTCCAGACATTTTAGCAATATTAATTTTTCCAATCCATGAACGTGGGTTATCTTTCCATTTATTTGTGTTGTCTTTAATTTCTTTCATTAATGTTTTATAGTTTTCACTGTACAGATCTTTCACCTTCTTAAATTTAATTCTAAGTATTTTATCATTTTGATGTGATTGTAAGTGGGATTATTTATTTAATGTATGTTTTGGATAATATGCTGTTAGCGTATAGAAACACAACAGATTTTGTAGTGTTGATTTTGTATCCTGCAACATCACTGAATGCATTTATTGGTTCTAACAGTTTTGGGGATAATTAGGGTGGTCTTTAGGGATAATTTTACTGGTTTCTAATATGATTTGGATGCCTTTTATTTCTTTTTCTTGCTTACTTGCTCTGGACTTTCAGTAATATGTTGAATAGAAATGGAAGAGATGGAGAGTGCCTTGCTGGCTCAGTTAAGCATCTGACTTTGGCCCAGGTCATGATCTCAGGATCCTGGGATTGAGCCCCACATAGGGCTTCACACTCAGTGGGGAGTCTGCTTCTCCCTTTTCCTCTCCCTCTGCCTTACCCCTGCTTGTGCATGCTCACTCTCTATCTCTCAAATAAATAAGTAAACTCTTTAAAAAATAGTTAAGAGTCGGAATCTTTGTCTTTTTGTTTTGTTTTCTTTTGTTTCTGATCTTATTGGTTCCTAGTTTCATACCATTGTGGTTGGAAAAGATATTAATATAATTTCAAACTTCTTAAATTTGTTAAGACTTGTTTTGTATCCAACACGATCGATTCTAGAGAATGTTCCACGTGTGCTTGAGAAGAATGTATATTTTGCTTCTGTTGGATAGAATGTTCTGTGTATGTCTGCTAGGTCCATTTGGTCTGAAGTGTGGTTCAAGGCCAATGTTTCCTTATTGACTTTATATCTATATGATTATCCATTGTTTAAAGTGGAGTATTGAAGGGTGCCTGGGTATCTCAGTTGGTCAAGCATCCAACCCCTGATTTTGGCTCAGGTCATGGTCTCAGGGTGGTGAGATTGGACCTGAGTCAGGCTACATGCTGGGAGCCTTCTTACTCCACTTACACTTACACTTCTCTCTCTCCCTTTGCCTGTGCCCCTGCCCCCCATGCTCTCTCTCTCTAAAAAAGTTTCTAAGTGGTGTATTGAAAGCCCTTTTGTATTATGATTTCCTTCCTTCTTTATTTCTTCACGTGGATTTATTTTGTTTTATACTAAAATTTTTCCCTTAGTATTTCTTATTAAGTCCACTAGGAACAAATTCTCTCACTCTTTATCTGAGAATGTCTTAAATTTTTTTCAACCTGAAAATAAATATATTCACAACATATAGAGTTACATTCCCCTTTACCACCCCTCACAGACCTGGCAGTGCCTCAGAAACTCTAAAATGTCACAATGTGGAAATATCTGCAACGTGAACACAGTGTGCTCTAAAAAGAAAGAAATTCTTTGACCAAAGTGTCCTCCAGATCTCCATGTGGATGGGCTTATTTTCCTTGAACATCCTTTTTCATTCTTCTTAACTCTAGTCCCAAAGGTCTTTAAAATACACCCATGTTTGAGGAGACTATCAAGCAAATACCTGCAAGAATGTCTTTATTTTAATTTTATTTTCAAGTCTAGTTTTTGTGGAAACAATTACTGGTTGACAGTTTTTTTTTTCTTTCAACACTTTGAAAATGTCATCAGTTGTCTTCTGGCTTTCCATTGAGTCTGAGGAGTTGTCAGCCATTAAGAGAAATGTTGTTCCCTTGTACACGATTAATTGCTTTTCTCTTGCTGCTTTCAAGATTGTTTTGTCTATAGCTTTTAACAGTTTGACTATGGTGTGTCTAGGTATGGATCCCTTTCTGTTTGTCCTATTCGGAGTTTGCCGAGCTTCCTGGTTCTGTAGATCAACATTTTTCATCAAATATGGGAAGATTTCAGCCATTTTTATTTCAGTACTTTTTTCTGCCTCTCTGTTTAACTCCTTTCTTTCTGGGAGTCTCATTACATTTATGTTATGACACTTGATGGCATCCACCGGTATATGCAGCTATGATAATTTTTATTCAATGTATTTTTCTTTATATTATTTGAATTTGGTACTTTCTGTTGGTTTATCTTTGAGTTTGCTGATTTTTTCCTCTTTCATCTCATATCTGCTGTTGAGCCCATCTGGTGGAGTTTTCATGTCAATTTTTATTTTTAAACTCTAGAATTCCCATTTGGTTATTTTATGTATTTCTACTTCTCCATTGAGACTTTGTATTTGATGAATTGTCATATTTCCCTTTAATTATTTGAACATAGTTTCCTATAATTCTTTGAAGATATTCATAGTGGGTGATTTGAAGTCTTTGACTATGAAATTGAGTATCTAGGCCCTCTCAAAGTCAGATTCTCTTGACTGCTTTTACCCATGGGCCAAACTTTCCATTTTCTTTGTGTCAGGTTGTCAGGTGGCTCCTAAACTGCAGCACTGTGGCTCTAGGTTTTGGCTTCCACATTTCCATAGATTCAGCTGGTCATAAAACAATGAGCACAAATGGATTCAGAAATTTTGTTACTTACACCAAAAGTAAGATCAGTGTAGTGTCAGATCATGTCTCTGGTCTCACAGGATGACACCAAACCAGAGGGATCAGATGACAGTTGACACAGGCAGTGGAGCCCTTTGCCATTGTGGAGTCACCTTTAAAATTACAGCCAAGCCCTTTCACGAAGATGGCGCCGAAGGCGAAGAAGGAAGCCCCTGCCCCTCCCAAAGCCGAAGCCAAAGCAAAGGCTTTGAAAGCTAAGAAAGCGGTGCTGAAAGGCGTGCACAGTCACAAAAAAAAGAAGATCCGCACGTCACCTACATTCCGACGACCCAAGACCCTGCGTCTCCGAAGGCAGCCGAAATATCCTCGAAAGAGCGCCCCCAGGAGAAACAAGCTTGATCACTATGCCATCATCAAGTTCCCCTTAACTACTGAGTCAGCCATGAAGAAAATAGAAGACAACAACACACTTGTGTTCATTGTGGATGTCAAGGCCAATAAGCACCAGATCAAACAGGCTGTGAAGAAGCTCTATGACATTGATGTGGCCAAGGTCAACACCTTGATCAGGCCTGATGGAGAGAAGAAAGCATATGTTCGACTGGCTCCTGACTATGATGCTTTGGATGTTGCCAACAAAATTGGGATCATCTAAACTGAGTCCAGCCGGCTATAAATCTAAATATAAATTTTTTCACCATTAAAAAAAAAAAAAAAAAAAAAAAAAAAAAAAATTACAGCCAAGTGGGTTCACCGAATTCTATAGAATTCTGAAGCTGTAAGCTGAGGGGAGACAAGGTGAAAGTTCTATGCTCAGCTCTAACTGGGGAGATAGATGAAAATGGCCTTGTTGAAGTGTCCCATAAGATATGGATGGGAAAATGCCTCACAGAAGCTCCATCCCAGCCTTCCCCCCAACCTTGCTCCAGGAGAGTCACAGGGTGTTCTGCAAAGACACATGTCAGACTGTAATCAGTTCTTGGCTGTGTACCCTATGTGGACATGTGCGAGATCATCAGGGTGCCACACAGAACCACCGTTCCCCTACACCTTACATGTTTGTTGTTGTTGTTGTTGTTGTTGAAAATGGACATTTTAGATAATGGATAATGTAGCAACTCTGGCTTCTGAGTTTTTCTGAGTGTTTGGTTTTTGTTTTGTTTTGCTCTGTTTTAGTGACTTTCCTAGGCTTGAACTGTGGAATCTGTCATTCCTACAATCTGTCTTCTCCTGAAGTACAGCTGCTGTTTTTACTCTTCAGATTTAAAAAATTCTCATGTTTAAGTACTTATTTTGACACAGAGAGCGAGAGCGTGAGCACAAGCAGTGGGAGTGACAAGCAGAAGGAGAGGGAGAAGTAGGCTCCCCACTGAGTGTGCAGCGCAACATGGGGCTCGATCCCAGGACCCCGGGATCACGACCTGAGCTGAAGGCAGTAGCTTCACTGACTGAGCCACCCAGGTGCCCCTTATTTTTATTTTTTTAACCTGACTTCCTAGTGTTGCATAGCTCAGTGGTAAGCCAGTGATTTTGGTAGAGATTGTGCTGAAACTTCTTGAGCCCAAAATACTTTTGCTACTTACAGGTTGATCTGTGAGAGGGTTGGGAGTGTAGTGTCTAAATGTGGTGTCCCTTCCGATTGGATGGGGGCTCCCAAACGTGGGGTGATAATCAGACAGAAGCTGGTGCCGGGGATGGTGAAAAGAATTCACCTGAAGCAGAACACAGGAAATAGGAGTTTATTGTATATACTGCAAGGAAGCCGTGGGCAGGACAGCAAAGGAGACGCTGCCTGCAACACGGCAGTGGGTAGTGCTTGTTTTTAAGGGGGGAAGGTCAGGAGGTATTGTGACATGGAATTGTTCCTTTTTCGGTAACTCTGCTTGGTTGTGAGTACCCCACTGGATAGTTAGGTTCATGGGTTTATCTTGGATGGGTCAACTGTTGGGCCTGTCTGTTCAGTTAGGTGGTTACTGTGGACTTTAATGAATTAATTTACTACTATTATTTTCTTCCAAGATTTTTTTTTAAGACTTTATTTATGTATTCATGAGAGATGCAGAGAGAGAGGCAGAGACACAGGCAGAGGGAGAAGCAGGCTCCTTACAGGGAGCCTGACGCAGGGCTTAATCCCAGAACCCCAGGATTACAACCTGAGTTGAAGGTAGACGCTCAACCGCTGAGCCACCCAGGTGCCCCTCTTCCAAGTTTTTATTTAAATTCAAGATAGTTGCTGTATATTATACCATTGGTTTTAGGAGTAGAATTTAGTGATTCATTACTTACATATAACACCCACCCAGTGTTCATCACAAGTGCCCTCCTTAAGGCCCATCACCCATTTAGCCCAACCCCCCCACACCTCCTCTCCAGCAACCCTCAGTTTGTTCTCTATAGTTAAGAATCTCTTTTGTTTTGCTCTTTCTACATCCCATTGTTCAAGCCTGTTTTCCTAAAAGTGGCCTCTACAGGGAGTGCATTCCAAGTTTACACAGCTTTCACAACCATTTTTTTAAAGTAGGCCCCATGCCTAATATGGAGCCCAGTGAGGGGCTTGAACTCATGACCCTGAGATCAAGCCATGAGCTGAGATCAAGAGTAGGACGCTTCACCGACTGAGCCACTCAGGTGCCCCTTAGACAGCTTTCAAATCTCCCGTAGCTTTCACTTTCTGCTGGGCTCTCTTGGATCTCCCCGGCTCATGTATGCAATTTCCTAGTCAACTAAGGATGAGTGAAATCTTATTTTAACCTTTTAGGACTGTTAAATATCTGGGTGGCTCACTGCTCATCTAACCCATGATCACAAAGTTATTCAAACTTTGGGATTTCCCATTTGTTTCCTATCAAATTCTCCACTTTCTTCCAATAAAACCTTGACTTTTGCTCCCTTCCCCCAATTAAGGCCACCTCCTGTGACAGGACAACTGCCTAATTAAAGGGATGGGAGATTGAGAGTGGCCCTGGGCAAGAAGGCTGCAGACTCCTGCTACTCTTAACTGAAGTTGTAATACTTCGTTGTCTCCCTTTGGTTGCTTTTCAGAACCCTGCAATAGTTCTGGCAATATTTTTGATAATATTGCCTAGTTTCGTACTTGATTTTTTGTGGACAGGATTTGTCACCCTCCTCATACTGGGAATTCCACATACATCACCTTTATTTTTAAAGGATATTTTCACTGAGTCTATAGAGTTCTAGGTTGGAAATGAGTTTCTTTTAGCACTTTGTATGATTTTCTTGTTTTCTGGCTTCTGCTGTTTCTGTGCAGAATTCAGCTGTTGATTTTAGTGTTCTTTCCCCTTCTTTTTTCATCTGGCTCCTATTAAGATTTTCTCTTTGTCTTTGTATTTTATTTTTATTTTTAAAAATATTTTATTTATTTATTCATGAAACACACA
Source organism: Canis lupus familiaris (assembly GCF_011100685.1). Taxonomy (NCBI): domain Eukaryota; kingdom Metazoa; phylum Chordata; class Mammalia; order Carnivora; family Canidae; genus Canis; species Canis lupus. The sequence continues at coordinate 123,582,768 of NC_049260.1, forward strand.
GGTCGAGAGAGAGGCAGAGACACAGGCAGAGCGAGAAGCAGGCTCCATGTTGGGAGCCTGATGTGGGATTCGATCCTGGCTCTCCAGGATCACACCCTGGGCTGATGGTGGCACTAAACCGCTGAGCCACCTGGGCTGCCCTCTTTTTAAAAATTTAAATTCAATTAATTAACATGATGTATTATTAGTTTCAGAGGTTGAAGAATCTGAATTCTACTATTGATGCTGTTCCATTATCTTTCTCATCTTCTGTAACTCCATTTACATGTATATTAGACCTCTTAACCATGTCCTACGGGCCTTTTTGACTGTTCAGTTTTTCCAAAATCAAAACTTTATGTTTTAGTTTAGATAATTTCTTTTGGTCCGTCATCTATTGACTTTATAAAATATTTATTTATTTTAGAGAGAGAGTGTGAACAAGGGGAAGGACAGAGGGAGAGGGACAGAGAGAATCCTCAGGCAGACACCTCACTGAGCACGGAGCCAACACAGGGTTCAATCCCAGGGCCCTGAGATCACAACCTGAACTGAAATCAAAAGCTGTACACTCAACCACCGAGCCACCCAGGCGCCCCAATCCATTGACTTCAATTTCAAATATTGGCATTTTCAGTTCTAGAATGCCCACTTAATTCTTTTATCATCCAACTCTCTGTGACAATCTCCTTCTTCTCTATTTTTCTGAACATATTAGTGATAGTTATTTTAAAGCCATTTTTCTGCTCATTCTAATACCTGGGTCACCCCTAAGTCTGCTTATCTTGGTTATCTGTTTTTCTATTGGTTATCTGGTCATGTGGTCTTGTCAGTTCTCATGGCTACTAATTTTAATTGAGTCTCAAAGATGTATAAAAATACTCTAGATGCTCAAAATGAACTTATATTTCACCAGAAAGGATTAAGCATTTTTTTCTCCTAGGTAGATAGAATTTGGGGGCTGATCACCATACTCTCTCTAATTAAGGACTGGTCCATGTTGATGCCAGGTTGCAGTCTACTTCTGGTTCACTAGGGCTTTCAATTGACAGCCTTAGTGGGTCTAGTGGGTATGGGTCTTTGTCTACACAGTACTGACAAGACTGTAGGAATTTCTACTCTGCTATTGTTTTAAAAAGTTTTATTTTTTAAAAGATTTTATTTATTTATACTTGAGAAACAGAGAGAGAGAGAGTGAGAGAGAGAGAGAGAGAGAGAGAGAGGCAGAAACACAGGAAGAAGGAGAAGTAGGCTCCATGCAGGGAGTGCGATGTGGGCCTCAATCCCGGGGCTCCAGAATCACACCCTGGGCTAAAGGCAGCTGCTAAACTGCTGAGCCACCCAGGGATCTCCAATAAAAAAGTTTTATTTTTTTATTTAAAAAAATTTTATTTTTTCATTTGAGAGAGAGAGAGAGAGAGGGCACATGAGTGGCAGGAGGGGCAAAGACAGAAGCGGGCTCCCTCCCTCAGCAGGGAGCCTGATTAGGGGCTTGATCCCAGGACCCTGAGATAATGACCCAAACTGAAGGCAGATACCCAACCCATTGGCCACCCAGGCATTCCATCTACTCTGCTATTTAAAAAAAAATAGCCATTTTACAGTATACAATTCAGTGGCATTTAGTATACTCACAATGTTGTGCAATAATTACCACTCTCTAGTTCCAGAATTTCTTCATTACTCTAAATGGAAACCTTATATCCATTAAGCAGTTACTTTCCATTTCCTTCCACCTGCCCCCCAGCTCCTAGCAACCACTAATCTGCTTTCTATCTCTATGGATTGATCTGTTCCAGATATTCATTTAAATGGAATCATATACTATGTGGCCCTTTGTGTCTGGCTTCTTTCACTTACCATAATGTTTTCAAAATCCATCTCTACTGTAGCATATATCAATACTTTACTCTTTCTTATGGCTGAAGAACACTCCATTGTATGGATATACTACATATTGGTTATCATTCATCAGTTATTGACATTTGAGGTATTTTTACCTTTTGGCTATTGTAAGTAGTGCTGCTATGAATATTCTTATACAAGTTTTTGTTTGAGTATCTATTTCCACTTATTTTCAGTATATACCTAGGAGTGAAATTTGGGGGCCATATGGTAATTCTGTGTTCAACTTATTGAGAAACTGCCAAACTGTCTTCCATTAGTGGTTGCACTATTTAATATGCCTACTAGCAATGCATGAGGGTTCCAGTTGATCCTTATCCTAGCTAACATTTGTTACTGTCTTATTGAAAAATTTGATTTCTTTTCTTTTCTTTTTTTGTTTTTTTTTTTTTGTTTTTTGATTTCTTTTCTTAAATAAGCTCTACTCCCAACATGGGGCTTGAACTCACAACCCCAAGATCAAGGGTCCCACACTCCCCTGACTGAGCCAGCCAGGCACCCCTAAACAACCAAATATTTTAAGGATTTTATTTATTTATTCATGAATGACACAGAGAAAGAGAGAGGCAGAGACGTAGGCAGAGGGAGAAGCAGACTCCCCTCAAGAAGCCTGGTGCGAGACTCAATCCTAGACCCCGGGATCAAGCCCTGAGCTAAAAGAAGACGCTCGACTGCTGAGCCACCCAGGTGTTCCACAACTTAATTTTAAATGGAGGAAAAGGTCTGAATAGACACTTCTCCAAAGAAGACCTACAAGTGTCCTATAAACACATGAAAAGATGCTCCAAATAACTAGACATCAGAGAAATGTAATCGAAAACCAGAATCAGATACTGCTGGAGTCCAGCTCCAGCTGTGGTGGGTCTCTTGAAGGAAAGGACAGTGTCGGTGAGTGAGGAGATGCACACACACAGGCAGGGTGCATACATCTCCTCAGGATCATTTCGGAGGAGCTTTATTTCCATCATTTTACATTGCCTTGTTTTACCAGTTAGTAGGTAATTACACTTTACATTTTATCGCAAGCATCTCAGATCATTCTAAACCTCTTTTTCATACGAAATGTTTTTCCTTTCAGCTTCTACTGCTATAATTAACACGACCTTTATTGATTTCTTGAGAAAGCAGTGAACGCGACACAAAAGACAAAGGTGCTAGACAGAGCGTGACCTACTCTAGTGGAAGAACAAGTCTATGGTACTATGGTTACATGAAATGGGTTAGTATAGTCTAGAGGTCATATGAAGAAATGTTTAACTTTCTTTTGTCAGTTTACAATACCTACAACCTACCTATAACCTATTTTATCAAAATATTTGTTCCATTGGTTAATTAACTTCATCTCCTTGTCTTGACACTTAAGAGGGGCCTGAAGGACTTCTTCCGCGACAGCTTTAACTGGGCTACGTTCCCAGATCTCTTTTACCCTTAACTGATTAAAAAAAATTAGCATTTCTCATAGTAGAGAAATTACAGAGCCGGGGACATTGGGTTTTATTCTAAGAAGCCTGTTAGAGATTTTGATTATTTTAAGACTCCACATTTATTTTATGAAAATTCCCCGATAAGAAGAAATGTGTGGGAAATATCAGAAAGGGAGACAGAACGTAAAGACTGCTAACTCTGGGAAATGAACTAGGGGTGGTGGAAGGGGAGGAGGGCGGGGGGTGGGAGTGAATGGGTGACAGGCACTGGGGGTTATTCTGTATGTTAGTAAATTGAACACCAATAAAAAATAAATTAAAAAAAAAAGAAAATTCCCCGATAATATTATAATGATGCTGAAGATGGCCAAAAACAAAGTGAAAGGAACCAGTGGGAGCCAGCTGTGGCTTCTCCCAATTTTTCAGGATTAACCCTCATGCCTGGACTTTGTCAGACAGCATGAGTAGCTTGGCTCGCATCAAAATACCACTTCATATCCATCGAGATGCCTATATTTAAAAAGACAATAACAGAAACACCTGGCTGCCTCAGTCAGTGGCCTCACATTGGGTGTAGAGATGACTTAAAATAAAATACTAAAAAAAAATAATTAGGTCATTTTCTTTTTTTTTAAAGTGAGTTGTAATAGTTTTTTATATTCTGCATAGTAGACCCTTATTAGATATATGATTTGCAGGATGATCTACCATCCTGTAGATTGTATTTTCATTTTTTTTGATGATGTCCCTTGAAGCAGAAAAATTTTAATTTTGATGATGTTTAGTTTATCTATATTTCTTTTTGCTTGTACCTATGGTGTCATATCTACGAAACCATCATCCAATCCAAGATCATGATTTTACACTTTTGTTTTCTTCTAAGAGTTTTACAGTTTTGCCTCTTAAATTTTTGGTCCACAATCGTTTAGGATTTAATTTTTGTGCATGGTATGAGGTAGGGGTCCAAGTTCATTCTTTTGTGTGTGGACATTCAGTTACCCCAGTACTATTTGTTGAAAAGATAGTTCTTTCCTCATTGAATTGTCTTGGCATCCTTGTTGAAAATAAATTGACCATAAATATGATGGTTTATTTCTGGATTCTCAACTCTGTTCCAATTGATCTTCATGTTTGTCCTTATGCCAGTACCAAACAGTCTTGATTACTGTACCTAGTCCTTTAACTTTGTTCTTTTTCTTTTTTTTTTTTAAGATTTTATTCATTTATTCATGAGAGACAGAGGGGGAGAGAAAGAGGAGAGAGAGAGAGAGAGAGAGGCAGAGACACAGGCAGAGGGAGAAGCAGGCTCCACTCAAGGAGCCCGACACAGGACTCGATCCCAGGACCCCAGGATCATGCCCTGGGCCGAAGGCAGGCGCCAAACGTCGACAACAAAGGGATCCCCACTTTCTTCTTTTTCAAGATTGTTTAGGATATTCTAGGTTTATTTATCATATAAATTTTTAAAAATTGAACACCAATAAAAAATAAATTTATAAATTAAAAAAAAAGAAAACAAGTCCTGACATCCTTTGTTTGTTTCTGGTCTTTTTTTTTTTAATAAAATAATTTTTATTGGTGTTCAATTTACCAACATGCAGAATAACACCCAGTGCTCATCCCGTCAAGTGTCCCCCTCAGTGCCCGTCACCCACTCACCCCCACCCCCCGCCCTCCTCCCCTTCCACCACCCCTAGTTCATTTCCCAGAGTTAGGAGTCTCTCATGTTCTGTCTCCCTTTCTGATGTTTCCTACCCATTTCTTCTCCCTTCCCCTCTATTCCCTTACACTATTATTTATATTCCCAAATGAATGAGACCATATGTTTGTCCTTCTCCGACTGACTTATTTCACTCAGCATAGTACTCTCCAGTTCCATCCACGTTGAAGCAAATGGCGGGTATTTGTCGTTTCTAATGGCTGAGTAATATTCCATTGTATACATAAACCACATCTTCTTTATCCCTTCATCTTTCGAAGGACACCGAGGCTCCTTCCACAGTTTGGCTATTGTGGACATTGCTGCTAGAAACATCGGGGTGCAGGTGGCCTGGCATTTCATTGCATCTGTATCTTCAGGGTAAATCCCCAGCAGTGCAAATGCTGGGTCGTAGGGCAGATCTATTTACCCCTTTGAGAGACCTCACCTACTAATACTATCACATTGCTAGTTAGGGTTCAATATATGGATTCTGGGGGGACACAAACATTCAGACCATAGCATTCTACACTGGCTCTTCGAAATTCATATCCCTTTTTGCACACAAAATGCAATCATTCTATAGTAGTTGCACTAAAAAGGTTAACCAGTTACAGAAAAACTCTAAAGTCGAAGGCCAAGTCTTATGTAGATGTCATCTAAATCAGATTGGGTAAGACTCAAAGTATGAGCTGAGGCAAATTCCTCTCCATCTGTGAACCTGTGAAACTATACATGTTGTGTGCTTCCAAAATACAATGGTGGGATAGGCATAAAATAGACTTTTTCATTCTAAATGGGAGAAATAGGAATGAAGAAAAGACTGACAGATCCCAAGTAAGTCCAAAGCTTAATGGGGCAAATTCCAGTAGACCTTAAGGCTCAAGAATAATCTTGTTCGGCTTGATGCTCTGTCTTCCAGGTCCACTGGGATGGCAGTGTCACCACGTAGCTTGGTGGGATGGCCCTGCAGCTGCTCTCTGCTGGGGCCCTGAAGCTCTCATGGGCAGGGATTGCATGCCTGAGGTTGTGCTGGGTAACCTTGTCTTTTAAAACCTAGGTGGAGGGACACCTGGGTGGCTCAGCGGTTTTGCGTATGCCTTTGGCCGAGGGCGTGATCCTGGAGTCCCGGGTTCAAATACCACATCGGGCTTCGTGCATGGAGCCTGCTTCTCCCTCTGCCCGTGTCTCTGCCTCTCTCACTCTGTGTCTCTCTGGAATAAATAAATAAAATATTTAAAAATAAAATAAAACGTAGGTGGAAGCAGTCAAGTCCCCCAAAGCCCATGTACTCTGGGCTTGTAATAGGAGGGTTAGTCCTGAAGATTTCAGAAGCACCCTTGAGGTCATTCTTCCATTGTCTTAAAGAATAGTGCTTCGCTTATATTGAGATCGCTAATCCATACTCATTTCCCGATCAAATGGTCACTTGGCCACATTCTTAGTGTTGTCATTTTTTGCAATGTGGTTAGGCAGAGGATTGTCCAAATCTTATTTTAAATATTTCATTTATTTCTTCATGGGAGACACACACAGACAGGCAGAGACATAAGCAGAGGGAGAAGCAGGCTCCCTGCAGGGACTCCATTCCAGGACCCTGGGACCATGACCCGAGCTGAAGGCAGATGCTCAACCACTGAGCCACCCAGGTGCCCGGATTTTCCAAATCTTTAACTTATGCTTCCTTATTGATTAATAATTGTCTTTAAACCACTTTTCTCTTCTCAAGTTTTACTAAGCAATCAGGAGGGACCAATATGCCCTTTCAACACTTTGCTTAGAAATTTCTTCAGCTAAATATCCAATTTCATTGCTGGTAAATTCTGTCTTTCACAAAACACTAGGACAGAAACAAGATTCAACCAGGTTCATTGACACTTTATAAAAAGGATGGCCTTTCCTCCAGTGCCATAATATATTCCCATTTCTGTCTGAGACCACGTCAGAATGACCTTTATTATCCATATTCTACCCATATCCTGCTCATGATTATGAAGACTGTGGCTTTCTCCATGGCTCTCCCCTTTTCTTTCTGAGGTCTCACCAGAATTGTCCTTGGTTGTCTGTTTGTGGCAATATAGGCTTTTTCTAGTACGCACTTCAAAACTCTTCCATCCCCTACTGATCACGCAGTTCCAAAGCTGCTTCCATATTTTTGAGATAATTTGTTACAGCAGCACTTGTCAGTACTAATTTCTGTCTTAGTCCATTCAAGCTGCTATTTCCAAATGCCACAGTCTAGGTGATTTATAATAACAGACTTTTATTTCTCATAGTTCTGAAGGCTGGAAATCCAAGATCAAGGTTTTGGTAGGGTTGGTATCTGGTGATGGCCTGCTTCCTTGTTCATAGACAGCTATCTTTTTGCTGTGTCCTCACATAGAGGAGGGGCTGAGGGAGCTCTTTATGGTCTCTTGTATAAGGGGACTAATCCCATTCATGGGAGTTAAACCCTTATGACTTGATGACCTCCCAAAGGCCCTGCTTCCAAATATCATCACATTGGGAATTAAGTTTCAACATATGACTTTTCAGAGGGACACAGATATTCAGCATATAGTACTCCCCTCTCTGGAATTTACTCCCTTTAATCCTTACTGCTTCTGAAGGTCCATGCATTTAAAAATATGATTTTAGAATTCACTAGCTTTTCTAATTGTTCTTGATGAGAGTGTTGTTTTGATGAGCTGATCTGTGTAATAAACTACCTAAAAATATTCCGGCTTAAAACAATCATCATTGTATTGTGTTCTACAATATTTTGCATCAGAAATTTGGTTAAGGCTCACCTGACTAATTCTGTTCTTTGTGTTATCCAGTGTGGTGAGTTGGTGATATTCAGCTGCTGGCTGGTCTTGTTGAAAAGATCTAAGATGGCTTTAATGATGATCATTGTCACTGAAACTTTTTTCTCTCCTTCATATCTAATCCATTTACTAGTTCTGTCTCATTTATATTCAAAATATGTCTTGAATTCATCAACTTTTCTCCATTTCCACTGCTGAAATCCTAGTTCAGGCATCTTCATCTCTCTCCTGAAACCTATTGACAATAAAGTTACTGATTTCTGACTTCGATATAGTCCCCCTCAAATATATTTTCCAGATTGATCTTAAACATAAATAAGATAATCTTACTGCCTTTCTTGGTACTTTCCTATGCCTCTATTTCACTTCAAACTAAAATCCATATTCATTACTATGACCTATAAGGCTCCAGCTCATCCAGGAATTGTTCCCTCACTGAGTTCCAGCTATATTGATATATTCATACACTTATTCCACAAATATAATTGAAAATCTGTTATTCCTAGGCACTAGCCCTTCAGTGGTGAACAATCCAGGCAGCGATTGCTGCCTCATGGAGCTTATATTCTTCTATAGGGGGCAGACAATATATAAAGTAAATAAATAGTATATAAAATGGCAATGATTCCTAAGGGAAAAAGAGCATGGAAAAGAGATAAGAGTTGGAGGTGGGGGTTCATGATAGATATAGGGGCCAGGGAAAACCTTGGTAAGAAGTCAGCATTTGGGATCCCTGGGTGGCTCAGCGGTTTGGCGCCTGCCTTTGGCCCATGATATGATCCCAGAGTCCCAAGACTGATTCCCAAGACTGAGTCCCACATCGGGCTCCCCACATGGAGCCTGCTTCTCCCTCTCTCTCTGTCTCTGCCTCTCTCTGTCTGGGTCTCTGTGTCTCTCATGAATAAATAAATAAAATATTAAAAAAATAGAAGTAGACATCTGAGGAAAGACTTGAAAGAAGCGAAGGAGTAAACCACATGGATATTTGGGTAAGAAAATATGAACAAATCTTTTAAGATTTTATTTTTTTATTCATGGAAAACACACAAACACACACACACACACACAGAGACAGAGAGAGAGAGAGAGAAAGAGAGACAGAAAGACAGAGGCAGAGAGACAGGTAGAGGGAGAAGCAGGGTCCATGCAGGGAGCACCACATGGGACTGGATCCTGGGTCTCCAGGATCACACCCTGGGCCGAAGGCGGCGCTAAACCACTGAGCCACCCGGGCTGCCCTTGAACAAATCTTTAAGAGTAAAGAGATTGAATCCATTAAAAAAAATTCCCCAGTGAATGAAAATACATGACAGAAAAGCTTCACTGGAGAATTCTACCAAATATTTAAAGAAGAACTAACATTGATCCTTCTCAATTTCAAAAAACAGAAGAGGAGGGAACAGGTAACTCAGTCTATGAGGCTAACATTACCCTGTTCCCAAAGCCAAATCAAAGACCACAAAAAAAACTAAAGATCAACATCCCTTAAAAATATATATGCAAAAATCTTCAACACAATCCTAGCAAACTGAATCCAGTAACATATTAAAAGAATTGCAGGGCAGCCCCGGTGGCAGAGCGGTTTGGCGCCGCCTGAAGCCTGGGGTGTGATCCTGGAGACCCAGGATCAAGTCCCACATCGGGCTCCCTGCATGGAGCCTGTTTCTCCCTCTGTCTGTATCTCTGTCTCTCTTTCTCTGTGTCTATGAATAAATAAATAAAATCTTAAAAAAAAAAGAATTGCATACAGGGGTGCCTGAGTGGCTCAGTTGGTTAAGTGGCTGACTTGATTTTAGCTCAGGTCAGGTCATGATCTCAGGGTCCTGAGACAGAGCCCCATGTCAGGCTCCCAGCTCAAGGATTCTCCCTCTCCCTCTACCCTTCCCCACGAATCACGTCCGTGCTGAAATAAATAAATAAATAAATAAATAAATAAATAAATAAATAAATCTTTTTAAAAAAAAACACACACAGAATCACCAAGTGAGATTTGTTCTAGGAATGCAAATGTGGTTCCATATGTGAAACCTACCAGTGAATCAATAAAACAAAGGAAAAAACCCAATCATCTCAATTGGTACAGATACAATCTTTGACAAAACCCAACACCGTTTCATGTTAAAAACATTTAAAAACCCTAAGAATTTAAGAGAACTTCCTAGATATGATAAAGGGAATTTATGAAAAACCGACAGCTAACATCATGCTCAGTGGTAAAAGACTGAAAGCTTTCCCTCTAAGATCAGGAGCAAGAAAGGATGCCCACTTTCAACACTGATTTTCTTTAAAAAATTTTTATTTTCTTTAAATTGAACTTGCCAATGTATAGTACAACACCCAGTGCTCATCCCATCAAGAGCCCTCCTCAGTGCCCATCACCCAGTTACTCCATCACTCCATCCACCTCCCCTTCTGCAACCTTTTGATTCCCAGAGTCAGGAGTCTCTCATGGTTTGTCTTCCTCTCTAATTGTTCCCCACTTGGTTTCCCCCCTTCCCTCTAGTCCTTTTCACTACTTCTTATATTCCACATGAGTGAAACCATATAATTGTCTTATACTTATTGACTTATTTCACTCAGCATCCACATCGATGTAATTGGGAGCATTCATCCTTTCTGATGGCTGAGTAATATTCCATTGTATACATAGACCACAGCTTCTTTATCCATCATCTTTTGATGGACACCGAGGCTCCTTCCACAGTTTGGCTGTTGTGGACATTGCTACTATGAACATTGGGCCTTTCACTGCATCTGTATCTGTGGGGTAAATCCCAACAGTGCAATTGCTGGGTCATAGGGCAGGTCTATTTTTAACTCTTTGAGGAACCTCCACACAGTTTTCCAGAGTGGCTGCACCAGTTTACATTCCCACCAACAGTGTAAGAGGGTTCCCTTTTCTCCGCATCCTCTCCAACATTTGTGGTTTCTTGTATTAATTTTAGCCATTCTCATTGGTGTAAAGTGATGCCGCATTGTGGTTTTGATCTGTGTTTCCCTGATGGCAAGGGATGTGGAGCATTTTTTCCATGCTCGTTGGCCATGTGTAGGTCTTATTTAGGGAAATTTCTGTTCATGTCTTCTGCCCATTTCTTTTTTTTTTTTTTTAAATATTTTTTTTCAATTTTTATTTATTTATGATAGTCACAGAGAGAGAGAGAGAGAGGCAGAGACACAGGCAGAGGGAGAAGCAGGCTCCATGCACCGGGAGCCCGACGTGGGATTCGATCCCGGGTCTCCAGGATCGCGCCCTGGGCCAAAGGCAGGCGCCAAACCGCCGCGCCACCCAGGGATCCCTTCTGCCCATTTCTTGACTGGATTGTTTGTCTTTTGGGTGTTGAGTTTGATAAGTTCTTTATAGATCGTGGATCCTAGCCCTTTATCTGATATGTCATTTGCAAATATCTTCTACCGTTCTGTAGGTTCCCTTTTGGGTTGTCGACTGTTTCTTTTGCTGTGCAGAAGATTTTATCCTGATTAAGTCCCAAGAGTTCATTTTCACTTTTGTTTCCCTTGCCTTAATAGCATTGTCTGGCAAGAAGTTGCTGTGGCCGAGGTCAAAGAGGTTGTTGCCTGTGTTCTCCTCTAGCATTTTGGTGGATTCCTATCTCAGATTTAGATCTTTCATCCATTTTGAGTTTATCTTTGTGTGTGGTGTAAGAGAATGGTCCGGTTTCATTCTTCGGCGTGTGGGTGTCCAATTTTCCCAGCACCATTTATTGAAGAGACTGTCTTTTTTCCGGTGGATATTCTTTCCTGCTTTGTCAAAGATGAGTTGACCACAGAGTTGAGGGTCCATTTCTGCATTCTCTACTCTGTTCCATGGATCTATGTGTGTCTGTTTTCGTGCCAGCACCACACTGTCTTGATGATCACAGCTTTGTCATACAGCTTGAAGTCAGGCATTGTGATGCCCCAGCTTTGGTTTTCTTTTTCAACATTCCTCTGGCTATTTGCGGTCTCCTCTGGTTCCATACAAATCTTAGGATTATTTGTTGCAATTCTGTGAAGAAAATGCATAGTATTTTGATAGGGATTGCATCGAATGTGTAAGTTGCTTTGGGTAGCATAGACATTTTCAATATTAATTCTTCCAATCCATGAGCATGGAATGTTTTCCCATCTCTTTGTGTCTTCCTTCATTCCTTTCAGAAGTGTTCTGTAGTTATTAGAATACAGATCTTTTACCTCTTTGGTAAGGTTTATTCCTTGGTATCTTATGGCTTTTGGTGCAATTGTAAATGGGATCAATTCATTAATTTCTCTTTCTTCAGTCTCATTGTTAGTGTATAGAAATGCCACTGATTTCTGGGCATTGATTTTCTATCCTGCCACATTGCTGAGTTGCTGTATGAGTTCTTGCAATCTTGGGGTAGAGTCTTTTGGGTTTTCTACATACAGTACTTTAGGATCATTCCCGGGCTGAAGGAGGAATGTCTCACCTATTACTGGCCTGAGAAACCATGGTTTGGTTCATTATTTAACCCCCTGCCATGATTCATTATTTAAGCCCCTGCCATGACGTGAGAACTTGGCCTCCTTCACTTCAAGGGCAACATGGGCCTGTTTTCTTGCTAAGGGATCGGCTCCCTACCAATCAAGCCACATTATGGTACAAAAGGAGGAAACAGGAGACTTTTGTGTGTAAGACTCCAAAGGAGGAGGGTAGGGACAGCACAGGGCAGATGCAGGAGAGGGACAAGAGGAAGGGCCACCCGTTTCCAGATAGTGTTTCCAAGATTGGCCCAGAAGCAGGCTATTGGGTGGAGATGGAGAAGCTCATGGCTTCCACGGTATTCTCAGTGGCTGCATCACCTGCTGCACAAGGTACGTCGCATGACTATGCTAACCGGTCTCCTGTAGGTCGGCCTACCTCTAAGTTGTTTCTAATTTTCACTATCATAAACTATGCTGAAATAAATGAGTAACTGGTACATTTGTTGTTGTGTAATGTGTTACATACAGTAGATGTTCAGAAGGGGATGTGTTAGGTCAGGGAATAAGCCCTTTTCTTTTGTTTTCTCCCTCTCCTTCTTCTTGTCTTAAATAAACTCCACACCCAATGTGGGCTCAAACTCACTACCTCGAGGTCAAGACTCGCCTGCTCTGCCGCATGAGCTACCCAGGCGCCTCAGGGGAAGGTCCTGTGAAAGCATCTGACACGTATTACCAAATTCTCCTCCCAAATGGTCGCGCCAATTCGACTCCAACCAACTGTGGAGGCAAGTGTCCATCTTCTGACCTCCCCCCTCCCTGTATTTGTCAGCTCAGGCCGCCATGACAAAAGACCACACGATAAGTGCCTTAAACAACAGAAATGTATATTCTCTCAGTTCTGGAGACTCCAAGTCAAAGAGCATGGTGCCAGCACCATTGCTTTCTGGGGAGGTCTCCTGCTTGAGGGTGTGGAGAGAGAGGAAGCGAGCTCTTTGGTGCCTGTTCCTCCTCTTACAAGGACACCAGTCCGGTCAGAGTAGGGGCCCACCCATAAGACTCTGTTTAACCTAATGATCTCCTTAAAGTCCCTATCTCCATCCAGATGCAGGCCCATTAGTGTTTAGGATTTCAACACAGGACTTTGTGTAGGCAGGGAGATACAGCTCAGCCCATCACCTACCCCAAATAGGACATTTTCAGTCTTTTAAATCTTTCCCCATATGCTCACTAAGATCATACCTCAATACGGTTTCACTTTCTTTTGATCTTTAATGTGGCTTGACAACCAGTCCTATGACATTGAGACAGGGGTGTCTCTTCTTCTGAGAACCGTCCATTCATATCATTTACCTGTGTTTTTAAATTCAAATAGGCACATTTTACTTATTGATCCATGAATGCTCTTTACATATTAAAGATACCAAATCTTGTCATCATTTGAAAATACTTTCCTTCTTCATTGCTTCCCTGCATCCTTGTTAACTTCTTTTCTAGACAGAGGGTCTTTAAAATTTTGAGATGTATTTCAGTGGGAGATTTTTTCCATTTTGATATCTGTAATTTGTGTCCAATAGAAAGCCTTACCTACTGTAAAAGTGTAAAGTTTGTCATCCATAACGTCTTTTGGTACTTTAAAATGTTAATACACTAGAAATTTATTTTGGTGTGAAAAATACCATTGGTCTAACTTTGTCTCTTCCCCTGCCCAAGGTTAGTCACGTGTCTCAACATCATTTATCACATAATCCATATATCCCTACTGAATTAAAATGTCATCTTCATCAAAGTCTAAGCGCACATCTGACTTTATTCTTGCACATTTATTTCTCTGTCCAGTCCACGTTGAGCGCACTGGGATGGCCTCCCTGAGGAAATGACCTTAAGGATACAGTGGAGAAAATTGGGATTGGTATGGGAGAAGAGAGAGAGACAGAGACGGAGGAAGACAGACCGACAGACAGAGAGACTTGATTGGCTCAGCTTGGATTGCCTTGGCAAAGGTGCAGGGAGAAACCTGAGGACAAGAAGGGGATGAGAGAGAAAAGGTTGGGGCATCAGTGGGTAGATTAGAGGCCTCTTGCATTGGGGAACAGCATTTGGGTCTTTCCTTTTCTTCTTCTTCTTTTTTTTTTAATAAAAAGCCTTTATTAATAATGCTGTTACAAGTATTTTGTTTCAAAAGACGGCATACACATAGATATGGGAAAATATACACAGTCCGAGTTTTAGTCGTGATAGAGATTTCAGGTTATTGAGCTCCTAATTTGTAGGGACTGTAAATTCCTCCATGGCATATTTATCCAGATTTCTGTGATGATAGCATATTACCCAGTTAAGGGATGAGGGAACATTATTCTGCTATACAGTAAAGTGAATGATATGAGGAGATAGGGCAAGATAGGGGGCCGCAAAACAAAGTTGATGTCCAAAATCAAAAGCAGGACCCATATTCTCATGGGAAGGGAGGGTTTATCAGCCAGGACACAAGCAGTATTCTAAGGAACCAAGCCAGAGATGTGACTGGAGAAAAAGATGTAAAACTACGAGTCAGGAGCCAGAGAGACACCAAGCTTGAAAGTGTCCATAAGGAGCCCCTGAGTGGCTCAGTGGAGTACGCATCCGACTGTTGGTTTTGGCTCAGGTCATGGTTTCGGGGATGTGGGATTGAGGCCCACATAGGGTTTGGCATTCAGGGGTGGGTTTGCTTGATGATGCTCTCCTTCTCCCTCGCCCTCAAGGCAATACATAGATTTTTTTTTTTCATAGATCTTTTTTAAAGAGAAAGAGTATCTAAAGAACAATGGTGAATTTATTGGGATTATTCAAGTCAGAAGAGAAAGAAATCTGGTCTTGAACTTGCCTTTTACAGAAAAATATATTTCTAAAAGGATCAATGCTGAAGTGGGAGAAAAAAATCAAAGCATACAATTAAATAGGAAATATGAAACCATTAAAGTCAAAGGAGAAAGCCCTGATGAAGAAATGTATGCAGGATACAAAACCCAGAAGCCACGTGTGAACAAAAATGAACCAGTGTCTGGATACAAGGAAGTGTCTGTCAAGTGATTTGTGGTAGAGACACCATAAAAGCATCCAACTGGGACTCAGGTGAGCAAAGCATTCATGACTCAAATAGTAAACAAAGCAGGATGCAAAATCCAGAAGGAAAAATCGAATAAACAACAAAGAACACCAATGTCTAATTACACAAAGGTGCTGATCTCTGTTATGGAAGAAACATGATAAATAAGATAAAACGACAAGCAACAAGTCAGGAAAACGTCAGTAACCCAAATGGTACACTAAATCTAATGCCTTTAAAATGCAAATAACTCCTAGAAATAAAGACATAAGTAGACAGAGCCCAGCAGGAAGTTGTACAAATCGCAAGAACCTGGTATCTGCGGGAAAAGAATCAGAAGCAGCCAATTTGAGGCACAGTATTGTTGCGGGTGGTGGAGTCCTCCTTGGGTGCACGGGGCTCTTGGTTCTCGGATCCCCCATGAGTGACACGAGGACCCACTCTCACAGAAAGCCAGCCAGAAGGAAGGTGACAGCACAAACTAGCTTATTAAGGACAGTACAATCTCAAGGAGGGAGAGGCGGCATGCCCGGAGCCAGTGATTGCACCCGGGCTGGGGGGTCTTTCCTTGTTTGTTTGCAGAGGTCACGGGTTAAGGCTGGTAGCGGGGTCTCCGACCAACGTTGTGTCTCATCTAAGGGGCTCCTACCAGTTGGGGTGGGGGTGAAACCCAGTGTACATCTGTGATAATGAAGCCATAGGTGACCCTGGGGCTGAGGTGGAAGAGGAGAGCAGGTGGCCTCAGCCGCGTGGGTCCTGGTCTGTTAGCAGCCCTCCCCCTTCTCCCTTCTCCCCCTTTCCCCTCCTCCCCTCCTCCTCCCCTTCTCCCTCCTTCCACTTCCCCCTTTCCCCTTCTCCTCCTTCCTCCTCCCCTCTCCTCCCCCATCCCACTCCCCTCTCTTTTCCCTTTAGTCTCCTCCCCTTCCCCTTCCTCCACCCACCACCTCCATCTCTTGTCCCCTCCTCCTCCCCCACCCACTCTTCCCCCTTGGAAGCCCCAAGGCAAGACATTCAAAGCCACAATCAGGATGCTGTGCCCTGAGGCTTGTAACATGTCCCCTACTGTCAGGGCCCCTGCCTGCAGCTCAGTTCTAATCTGCCTACTTTATCAGTAGGATCCTATTGATGTAAAAAAAGAGTCACGGTTGCAGGTCACTATATCCTGGGGAAAAACCTGCAAGAACACACACGAAACTGTTCCTCGTGGTTACCACAGACCCTGAGGTGATGAGGCATTTTTACTTTCTAACAACACGCCTTGGCGTAAGGCATGAATGATTTTATTTTATTTTATTTTATTTTTATTTTTTTTTAATTTATTTTTTATTGGTGTTCAATTTACTAACATACAGAATAACACCCCACCCCGATGTTTATAGCAGCAATGGCCACGATAGCCAAACTGTGGAAGGAGCCTCGGTGTCCAACGAAAGATGAATGGATAAAGAAGATGTGGTTTATGTATACAATGGAATATTACTCAGCTATTAGAAATGACAAATACCCACCATGAATGATTTTATATTGAGTGTGTATCCTAGTGGGAAAAACTGCAACATGTCTAAGCACCGGGAAGTGTGAACACACTGTGATTTGGGTTTTGCTGTCCTCCCTGGAACTCTGCACGCGCATACCTTTGTAGTTCCCAAAGAAGCCTGGAAGCACCCAGCAAGATGTACCCAGGGCATCTCTCTGGGTGGTGAGACCCCAGAGGGCATGTTCCCGGTGTCACCTTATAAGTTTCTGGAAGTGCACAGCTCAGCCAATGACCGTGTTTCGCCTCCACAAATAGAAAACAACGTATTAGAATCAAACACCAGGATGGAAATGCTTCCAGGGCACAACCAGGGCCTGGGGTGCGAGGGCCACCGCAAAACTGAAGAAGAACAGGGGAAGCTTGGTGGCCCACGTGCGGGAGCGAGAGAGCTTGGTTGGCGGGCGGAGGACCTGGAAGAAGTGGGTGAGGAGGCGAGGCCCGCAGAGCTGGAGCAGAGCGGCCAGGGTGCTGTGGGTGGGCACTGGCCAAGGCGAGCAGGCAGGCAGTGGGGTCCAGCCCCGTGCCGGTCCCCTGGCCCATGAGGTCTCAGTAGTGCAGCAGCTGGCAGAGGGCCGCAGAGCCATCACCGGCCACAGCTGTGGTCAGGAGGCACTCCCAGGTGCTAGGACATGAGTGAAGATCATCTGGGTGAGGCAAGCTCCGTGGGGCACAGGCCACACTGCCGCCAGCAGGCGTGCCAGTGCCGGGGCACCGTGTTGGAGATATAGGCAGTGTCCTGCAGCTACAGGTTGGCTAAGAAGAAGTACATGGTGGGAGGGGTGGAGTCGGGAGTCCAGCACAGTAAGGCTGACGATGCCCAGGTGCCCAACCATAGCCATTATGTAGACCAGCAGAAAGATCTCGAAGAGCAAGGGCCTCAACTTTGTGCCAGCCAGCCCTTCCAGAAGAAACTGGGATCCTAGGGTCTCGTTCCCCAGCCGCATGCAGTCATGAACGGAAACCTGTAGAGTCGACTCAGCATCACATGAGGATCTAACCGAGGTTCTAATTTACAAGAGGGAGTGGGGACAAGGGAAGGTCCAGAGACAAAGAAGACAGGTTCCAAGCTTAGGACAATGAGACTCGGAATGGAAGGAGTGAGGTTAGACTTGGGAGGACAGTGGTGAGGTGGAGGCCTGGGGAGCCGGACCGGTAACCCCACACCCAGAGAGGTGCACGACCTGGAAACCTCGGTGTGCCCACCTCCCATAAGGGTGTCAGTCAATCCCTCAGAAACGCCCTTGTGTTTTTTTTTTTTTTTGCGTGTGTGTGTGTGTTTTTTAAAGATTTATTTATTTACTTATTCATGAGAGATATATATATAGAGAGAGGCAGAGACACAGGAGGAGGAAAGAAGCAGGCTCCATCCCGGGAGCCCAACCTGGGACTTGATCCCTGGCCTCCAGGATCATGCCGTGGGTCAAAGGCAGGTGCTAAACCGCTGAGCCACCCAGGGACTCCCCAGAAACGCCTATCTGAATGAGGAACCTAGACCCTGTAATCATCTGTGCCGGACCCCTTACTTCCCCAGCGCCCACCCAGCAGAGCCCCAACCCGGGATCAGTGATAAGACATTCATCGTGTCCCTCCTTCTCCTGCTCTGGACCTCCCGGTACCTCCCATGTCACACGGGGTCAAAGCCACAGTCCTGCCCGAGGCTCACCGGGCCCTCTGTGATACGCTCTCTCCTCTCCTCTGTCATCAGGCAACAAGTCCGGCAGCTCCTTGCCCCGAATCACATCTGCACATGGACCCGCAGCAGCAGACACCCTGGCCTGGTGCCTGCCTCCACAGGAGGTGGCTCTGCCCTCCCTCCCGTGGTGAACTGACCCTGTTTCTCTGGCTGCTCTCATGGTGCCAGCCCTGTAGGTAATCGTTTCACATATGAATGTACTAAATACCACGGAATTTTCACCTTAAAATGGATTATTGTATGTTAAGTCTTCTTGTAAGTTAATGGCTCATACAACAGTCCACCACCCTCAAGAAAAAGAGAAGGCAAAATAAAGGTTTTTGGTGACATACAGAAGCTGAGATCCTTTGTTGTCAGCAGAAAGCCTGCACTACGAGAAATGCTAAAGAACATTCTCCACCAGGAAGGGTGGTACCAGATGGGAGCTTGGACCTATGTGCAGTAACGCACAGTTCCAGACATGGAAAGTACGTGGGTGAATATAAAAGATTTTTTCTCTCTTTAAAATTTCTTTCGACCATAGCAAACCATTTAAAGCAAAAGTATTCACCACATGATGTGGGCTTTGTAACCTCCATAGGGAATGCAATGCACGACAGCAATAGCACAAAGCACAGGAGTGGGTAATTGGAGGTATACTGTTGTCATGTTCTATGATATAAAATCTATACACATATAGTGAAATTCTAGAAATTACTCATCTGAAAGAAGGCATGAAAAGATGGAGAGGGGAACACAGAACACATGAGACAAAGAGAAGTTAAATAGCAGGATGGTAGATTTCAACTCAGCCGTGTCACTACTTACATTTATTGTAAATGATCTACATGGTGCAACTAAAAAGCAGAGATTGCCAGACTGGATAAAAAAAGGCAAAGCAAAACTATATGCTAAGCATAAGAAATCTGCCTCAAATGTGAAGCATGATATAAGGAAAAAGATGGATAAAGATATATACTGAGCAAACTCAATCGTAAGAAAGTTTGAGTGGCTGTACCTATAGGCAGAGTAGACTTCAGGACAAGGGAGATGACTGGATGGAGGATGTTTGCTAATGATAAAGGGTTCACTTTGTGAAGAAAACCTAAAACTCTAAATATGTGTGCACTACTAATAACAGGGCTCCAAAATACATGAAAGAAAACTCACAGAAAAAAAAAAAGAGAAATAGATGAATCCACAATTGGAGAAACATTTTCACACTCCTTTTTCATAACTGATAGGACAATATTGCAGAAAATCAGACATAAGAGAGCAAATTAAAATCTAAATACACAGTGCGAAAGAAGTAATGAAGATAAGAGCAGATGTGAATAAAATGTTACATGGGAAAACAATAGAGAAAATACATGAAACTGAAAGCTTTCTTTTTTTTAATAAATTTATTTTTTATTGCTGTTCAATTTGCCAACATAGAGAATAACACCCAGTGCTCACCCTGTCAAGTGCCCCCCTCAGTGCCCGTCACCCATTCACCCCCACCCCCCACCCTCCTCCCCTTCCACCACCCCTAGTTCGTTTCCCAGAGTTAGGAGTCTCTCATGTTCTGTCTCCCTTTCTGATATTTCCCACACATTTCTTCTCCCTTCCCTTATATTCCCTTTCACTATTATTTATATTCCCCAAATGAATGAGAACATACACTGTTTGTCCTTCTCCAATTGACTTACTTCACTCAGCATCATACTGAAAAAAAAATACCAAGGGGGAAGCCCTGGTGGCACAGACCTTTAGCGCCACCTGCAGCCCAGGGCGTGGTCCTGGAGTCCCAGGATCAAGTCCCATGTCTGGGTCCCTGCATGGAGCCTGCTTCTCCTCTGTGTCTCTACGTCTCTCTCTCTCTCTCTCATGAATAAATAAAATATTTAAAAAGAAACAAGAAAACGGATTTTTTTAAAAAAAATAACGTAACCAGGGATTATCAGGAATAATATTTGTGGATACGTTTCCCAACATAGAGAAAATGGACAAATTCTTTGAATAACACAATTTACCTAAACTGACTCGAGAAGAAATAGAAAACCTGAATATCCCCAAGTCTATAAGAGAAATGGAACAGAAAACTCCAGGCCCACATGGCTTTACTGGTAGATACAACCAAATACTTAACGGAGAAATATTACCAATCCTATCCAAATTCTTTCAGAAAGCAGAGGAGGGGAAACACTTCCCAAATCATTGTATGAGGCCAGCATTACACAACACGAAAACCATATGAAGACATTGCTAAGAAAAGAAAACCCTAGATCAAAGTCCTTCATGAAGTGACACAGAAAAAACTTGATTAAATATTAGCTAATTCAGTCCAACAATATATAAAGAGGATCATACAATCGTGACCTTATCCCAAGAATGAAAGATTGGTTTTCTCTAAAAAAATAAAATAAAATAAAAAAATCAAAAAATAAATAAATAAAATAAAATCATGGTCATTCATCATATTAAGAAAACAAAGGAGAGAGAACATGCCATCATTTCAATAGATGCAGAAGAAATGCATTAGACAAAATCCAACAACCACTCATGAGAAACGCTCTCAGAGAACTAGGCCTAGAGGGAAACTTTCTTAATCTGATAAAGGGAATCTACAAACATCTTACAGCTAACATGATACCTAATGCTGAAAGATACACACACACACACATGCACGCACACATGCCTTCCCCCAGCCAACCCACCCCTTCACCCCCGAGCAAACTTTGAGAAACAAGGTATGGATGTTCACCACTTCTATTCAACACCCTCCTGGAAATCCTAGGCAGTGCACTAGGCAAGAAAGAGAAATAAGAGAGTTGCAGATTGAAGGAAAAAAGAAGTAGAATCATCTTTATTCACAGACATATATGTAAGAAATCCTAAGTAATCTACAAAAGGAAAGGAGTGAAAATAAAAAACAAATCACTATCGTTGACACTAGCATGCCCAAACCTGACATGCTGGGTGACACCTTTAATAACGTGTGCAAAAGGTTTACAATGAGGCTCAAAGCTATTGGTAAGAGGCATCAAAGGAAACCTACATGAATGGAGAAGCGTATCATGCACACGGATCGGAAGACACAGTGTTCTTCAGATGGAGAGAGAGACACGCACACACACACAATGGACTCCTACTCAGTCATCAAAAAATGAAATCTTGCCATTGCCATTTGCAACAACGTGGAGGAACTAGAGGGTATGATGGAAGCAAAATAAGTCAGAGAAAGACAATTATCATATGATCTCACTCGTACGGGGAACTTAACACACAACACAGAGGATCATAGGGGAGGGGAGGGAACCGATAAAACAAGATGAAATCTCCCCCTGCCTATGTCCCTGTGCTCTCTCTGTGTCTCTCATGAATACATATATAGAATCCTAAAAAAAAAAAAAAAAAAAAAAAAAGGATTCTTGGGCCCTGACATAGGACATCCCATCGATACTATCAACTACCTTGCTTGATGTCCTTACAACACTAAATTCAAAATCTAAACTTTAGATGTGTGTGTACTGCACATTCTTTTCCAGTACAAGTATGTTTGATGTGCATTTGCTGGGCCACACACCAATTCTCAAGAAATCTGAAATTTAAGTATTGAAATTTCACCGAGTATGCCTCTGACCAGCCATACCTTCTTCTTGATTTTCGAGGAAAAACTTTCAAATTTTCACTGTTGAGTATGATATTAGCTGTGGGGTTTGTTTTTTATATCGGGGAATGCTAATTCTATCCCCCATTTATTGAAGGTTTTTGCTATGAAAATATGTTGTCTTTTGTCGAATGCATTTTGTGTGTCTATGGATCATGTGATTTTTATCTTTCACTCAAACAGGTGATGTTTCACATTTCTAGATGAGCATGTGTGGAAACATCCTTGTTCTCTGCCTAGGGGTCCCCCCTGCACACACCTGAGATGACAGCTGCCTGCCCAGTAGAAAATCAGAAAGAACAGGAGTGACAGAGACTGTTGAGGCCCAGGCTGGGGCTCTCTTTGGTGACATTGCCCAATGTCACAAGCCATTCTAGACACTGGTCACCCTCTTGCTTGGATGCCTTCCTCACAGACAAGACAGGGTTGCCTTTATTTTCCCAACTTCCGGCAGACCTATTCACAGACCCACAGACGGGGACAAATTCATAAATGTGTCGTCATAGAGTTCTGCACAGCTCAGTCTCTCTGCAAACAGTGGTTCTCCCCCAGACAATGCCTTGTTCCTCCTGTGTCCATCCCAGAGACTCACCTGTTGCAATGGGGCCTTGCCCATCCCCTCCTCGGGCCACAGTGTGCCTCGAGAGCAGCCCCACTGTGCTGTGAAATCAGGGCATCTTGCAGGGACAGGCGGAGAAGAACCCACTTCATCTCTCCTCCCCACTTCAGGGAGACCAGTTCCCCTTTGTCTTTTCCTCAAGGGCCCGCGTCCTGACTTTAGGGAAGAAGGCAGCAGCATAATGAGCTGGAAAACCACTTTGGGGACAGATGATGCAAGAGAGAGCCACACAGAGGAAGGCGCTCGGGAAATCCCAGGGAACCCCGGGGAATGAGGCCTCAGGTAATAGGTGAGTCGAGAGGGTGGAGTGGGACCCACGTAACCGGTTGTCCTAGCACTTTTCTTCCCAGATCGGAATCAATGCCAATTCGCCACAAAATCTTACTTAGTATTCTGATGTTAGACATTAATATATAAATGAAAGGATACAACTAAGGAAATATTCTCACATGCTGATAGTAGTTACTGTTGAATAATGACACAATTATTTCTCCCATTTCCTAAATTGTCTTCAGTTGCCTTATACTATGGTATCTGGATCCCAGGACCTCCTTTCCAACCTGAGAACAAAGCCAAGAAGTTTCGGAGGAGGAGAAGCTAAAATTAAACCCGATGCAGAATGGAAGCTGTTTTATTTCCTATATCTAATAAACATTTAATCACCAAACAGAACATGTGCACCCCAAGCCCATAAAGCAGCAACTACTACAGGAATCAGTACCCTAGCGAGGGGTGCCTAGGATGGGACAGGACCCTGGGTTTGGTGCCCTCTTGCCCACTGCGGCTTAGCAGAAAAAGGAGGCACACGGCGCTGCATGGTCCGAGTCACCAGGGAGAGGTGGTCAAGGCGGGAGGTGACAGGAATTTGGAGCTGGGCAGGGTCATCGGCAGTCAATCCTCTAACAGGGAGGACAAAATAAAATTCAAGTGAGAGGGGAGGAGGTGGATGTCTGCCCCTTCACACTGCAACGGTCCTGGAGCATCACGCCCCTTCCTGAGACTTAAGCCTTCCCTGTTCCCCTGTCTCCATTACAGCTCCTCCTGCACTGCCATTGTCCTGGGCCAGCTGCCACCACCTTCTCCTTGCCCATTCCAGATCCACCTCAGGCAGGATGCTGCCGATCGCATGAGCTCCATCTGAACTGGCCCTCGGAGCTCAGGGTGCGGAGTCAGTGTCTGGGCCACCGCCTGCCTGCTCGCCTTGGGCAGCGCTCACCCACAGCACCCTGGCCGCTCTGCCCCAGCTCCGTGGGCCTCGCCTCCTCACCCACTTCTTCTGGGACCTCCCCCTGCCGACCAAGCTCCCAGACACGGGCCACCGAGGTTCCCTGTTCTTCTCTAGTTCTGCTGTGGCTGTCGTGCTCTGGGTCCTGGTTGTGCCCTGGAAGCATTTCCGTCGTGGTGTTTCATCCTAAAATGTTGTTTCCTATTTACAGAGGCAAAACACGGTCATTGGCTGAGTTCTGAACTTCCAGAAACTTATAAGTGTGTTCACACTTCTCGGTGCTTAGACATGTTGCAGTTTTGCCCACTAGGATACACACTCACTATAAAATCATTCATGCCTTACACCAAGGCGTGTTGTTAGAAAGTAAAAATGCCTCATCACCTCAGTGTCCGTGGTAACCATGATGAACAGTTTTGTGTGCGTTCTTGCAGGTTTTTCCCCAGGGTATAGTGACCTGCACCCTTGACTCTTTTTTACATCAATAGGATCCTACTGATAAAGTAGGCAGGTTAGACCAGAGCTGCAGGCAGGGGGGTGACAGTAGGGGACAGGTTAGAATGCTGAGTGCACAGCATCCTGATTGTGGCTTTGATTGTCTGGGCCTAGAGGTTTACAAGGGGGGGGGAGGAAGAGGAGGGGAGGATGGGGAAGGGGGAGGGGAGGGGGAGGAAGAAGGAGGAGGAGGAGGGAGAAGGGGAAGAAGGAGGAGGGGGTAGGGGGAGTAAGGGGCAGGGGGAAGGGGGAAGAAGGAGGAGAGGGAAGGGGGAGCAGTAGGGAGGGAGAAGGGGAAGGGGGAGTAGGAGAATGGAAGAGAGGGAGGAGGGCAGAGGGAGAGGGCTGCTGACAGACCAGGAGACACACCTGCAGGCCACCTGCTCTCCTCTTCCACCTCAGCTCCAGGATCACCTATGGCTTCATTATCACAGATCTACACTGGGTTTTACCCCCACGCCAACCTGGAGGACCCCCTTAGATGATGGGACACAACCTTGGTCGGAGGCCCCGCTGCCAGCCATGACCCATGACCTCTGCAAACATACAAAGAAAGCTCCCACCAGCCCAGGTGCAGTCACCAGCTTGGGGCCTGCCACCTCTCCCGCCTTGAGACTGTACTGTCCTTAATAAGCTAATTTGTGTTGTCACCTTCCTTCTGGCTGGCTTTCTGTGAGCGCGGGTAGTCATGTTTCTCTCTCGTGGGGGGTCCGAGAACTGAGAACCCCGTGCACACAAGGCAGACTCCCCCACCCGCAGCAATACCGTGCCCCAAATTGGCTGCTTCTGATTATTTTCCAGGGGATTCCATCTTCCCTCCCTCCATTTGTACAACTTCCTGCTGGGCTCTTTGTCTTCTTGTGTCTTTATTTCTAGGATATATTTGCATTTTAAAGGCATTAGCTTTAGTGTACCATTTGGGTTACTGACGTTTTCCTGACTTGTTGCTTGTCATTTTATCTTATTTATCATGTTTCTTCCATAACAGAGATCAGCACCTTTGTGTAATTAGACATTGGTGTTCTTTGTTGTTTATTCGATTTTTCCTTCTGGATTTTGCATCCTGCTTTGTTTACTATTTGAGTCATGAATGCTTTGCTCACCTGAGATCCAGTTGGATGCTTTTATGGTGTCTCTACCACAAATCACGTGACACTTCCTTGGATCCAGACACTGGTTCATTTTTGTTCACACGTGGCTTCTGGGTTTTGTATCATACACACATTTCTTCATCAGGGCTTTCTCCTTTGACTTTAATGGTTTTATATTTCCTATTTAAGTGTATGCTTTCATTTTTTTCTTCAACTTCAGCTTTGATTCTTTTGGAAATTTATTTTTCTGTAAAAGACAAGTTCAAGACCAGCTTTCCTTCTCTTCTGACTTGAATAATCCCAATAAATTCACCATTGTTCTTTACATACTCTTTCTCTTTAAAAAAGATTTATGTATTTGCTTGAGGGAGAGCGAGAAGGAGAGCATCATCAAGCAGACCTACCCCTGAATACCGAACCCCATGTGGGGCTCGATCCCACATCCCCGAAACTATGACCTGAGCTGAAACCAAGAGTCGGATGCTTACTCAACTGAGCCACTCAGGGGCTCCTTAGGGACGCTTTCAAGCTTGGTGTCACTCTGGCTCCTGACTCTTAGATTTACATCTTTTTCTCCAGTCACATCTCTGGCTTGGTTCCTTAGAGCACTGCTTGTGTCCTGGCTGATAAACCCTCCCTTCCTATGAGAACATGGGTCCTGCTTTGGATTTTGGACATCAACTTTGCTGCCCCCTATCATGGCCTTTCTCCTCCTATCTTTCACTTTACTGTATAGTGAGGAATGTTCCCTCATCCCTTAACTGTGTAATATGCTATCATCACAGAAATCTGGATAGATATGCCATGGACGAATTTACAGTCCCTACAAATTAGGAGCTCAATAACCTGAAATCTCTATCACGACTAAAACTAGGACTGTGTATATTTACCCATATCTACTTGTATGCTGTCTTTTGAAACAAAATGCTTGTAACAGCATTATTAATAAAGGCTTTTTATTAAAAAAAAAAAGAAGAAGAAAAGGAAAGACCCAAATGCTGTTTCCCAATGCAACAGGCCTCTAATCTACCCACTGATGCCCCAACCTTTTTTCTCTCATCCCCTTCTTGTCCTCAAGTATGTCCCTGTACCCTTGCCAAGGCAATCCAAGCTGAGCCGATCAAGTCTCTCTGTCTGTCTGTCTTCCTCCGTCTCTGTCTCTCTCTCTTCTCCCATA
This sequence comes from Canis lupus familiaris, assembly GCF_011100685.1. Classification (NCBI taxonomy): domain Eukaryota; kingdom Metazoa; phylum Chordata; class Mammalia; order Carnivora; family Canidae; genus Canis; species Canis lupus. The sequence continues at coordinate 123,609,569 of NC_049260.1, forward strand.
CCAATCCCAATTTTCTCTACTGTATCCTAAAAGTCAGTTTCTCAGGGACGCCATCCTAGTGTGCTCAACGAGGACTGAACAGAGAAATAAATGTGCAAGAATAAAGTCAGATGTGGGCATAGACTTTGGTGAAGATGACATTTCAATTCAGTAGGGATATATGGATTATGTGATAAATGATGTTGAGACATCTGACTAACCTTGGCCAGGGGAGGAAACAAAGTTAGACCAATGGCATATTTCACACCAAAATAAATTCCTGGTTTATTAACATTTTGAAGTGCCAAAAGATGTTACGGATGACAAATTTTACACTTTTACAGTGGGTAAGGCTTTCCATTGGATACAAACTACAGAAATCATAATGGGAAAAAATCTCTCACTCAAATACATCTCAAATTATTAAAGACCCTCTGTGTAGAAAAGAAGTGAACAAGGATGCAGGGAAGCAATGAGGAAGGAAAGTGTTTTCAAATGATGACAAAATTCGGTATCTTTAATATGTAAAGAGCATTCACTGGTCAATATGTAAAACGTGCCTATTTGAACTAAAAAACACAGATAAATGATATGAATGGACGGTTCACAGAAGAGGAGATACCCCTGGCTCAACGTCATAGGACTGGTTGTCAAGCCACGTTAATGATCAAAAGAAAGTGAAACGGTATTGAGGTGTGATTTTGGTGAGCATATGGGCAGAGATTTCAAAGACTGAAAATGTTGTGTTTGGGGTAGGTTATGGGCTGAGCTGTATCTGCCCACCTCCACAAAGTCCTGTGTTGAAATCCTAACCACTAATGGGCCCGCATCTGGATGGAGATAGGGACTTTAAGGAAGTCATTAAGGTTAAATGGAGACCTAAGGGTGGGCCCCTACTCTGACAGGACTAGTGTCCTGGTAAGAAGAGGAACAGGCACCAGAGAGGTCGCTTCCTCTCTCTCCACACCCTCAAGCAGGAGGCCTCACCAGAAGGCAAAGGTGCTGCACGGGCAGGACAAAGAGAATGTGGAGACGCAGTAGCTGAACATAAAGTCAGAGACACAGTAGCTGAACATAAGTTTTATGTTGTGTGGTACAGACCTTAAGAGCTGCCCTCATCCACGGGGCCTGGGTGGCTCTGTCTGTGATGCCTGCGACTCCTGCTTTTGGCTCAGGGCATGATCTCAGAGCTGCGAGGTCAAGCCCTGTGGGGGCTCCGCGTGGCACGTGGGGCCTGCTTAAGAGTCTCTCTCCCCCTCTGCCCCTCCCCGCATGGCTCTCTAGGAAACAGCAAGCAGCCCCTGCCCTCCAACCTCGGGGAACCAATAGGGCCCACAGGGCCCAGGGCCCAGGACGAGCCCTCAGGGCCACAATCCAGGGGCCACTGGCATAGGACTCAGTACCCTGGGGAAGGACACACCACCCAGGAGGGGCACTAGGTCGGGGGGAGCCCCCTTTCCCGGCCCCGGCTTATGGACAAAGTGGGGCCCGATGGGCTGCCTGGTGCGCACCAGCAGGGAAAGCTGCTCAAGACAGAGGCCATGCCAATGTGCAGGTGGCCAGGGTCCTCGGCCCCAGTCGGCCTCACGCAAGGGACCGAACAAGCAGATCAGATGAAATGCGGTCCTCCTGCCCCTATGTGTGTCTGCCCCCTCACGTGGGGCCCGCCCTGTGGGCCACAAGTACCTCCTGGCCCCGACCCTTGGGAGTCTCCAATCCCCTGGCACAACAGTGACTGCTCCCAGCCCCCTTGCTTCCCCACTGGGCACCCCGGCCCCTCTGGGCACCAACACCTTGACGATGGTGCTGGATATCACGAACTCGTTTCCAAGGGGCCCTTGCTGGGGCTGGACACGTGGAGCCAGGGACTGGGGTCACTTCTGCCTCCAGGGGTAACGAGAAAGGCCCTGTGAGGAAGCTGGTGGACATTCGGTCAGGCCCCCCCATACCAATGTCGTCTGCACCTCAGGCCTCCTGATGGCTCCAGGGCCTGCTCCCCTCTGGCCACTCAGCCCTCAGTGCCTCCAGGCCTGCCCCCTGCTGCCGGCGGGTCAGACCCTCTGTCCCACCATCTCTGCGGCCCATCACCGTCCCCTTGTCGCAGGCCGGCCCCTCCAGGCCCCCTGTATCCCCCGCCCCTCCTTCCTCTGCACCCTAGGCTTGCCCCCTGCCCTCCCTGTCCCAGAGCTCCTCAGGTCCCCTCCCCTGGCCCCCAGCCACCCCTCAGACAGGACACAGCTGGAGGGGCTGGCTTCCTGGCTCCCCGGCTGGGCACCCTTCCCCGGAGCAGCCCGTGCCCTGGGTTTCGCCCAGCGGGAGTTCTGGGCCCTGCCACAGTAGGTGCCCCAGGTCCCAGCAGGGCGTCTCCGCCCGTGCCAGCAGCCTGTGCTGCCTGCGTCACCTGTGGTGCTTCGATGGCTGCAGCAGTTGCCTCTCCCTCACCACCTCCACCGGGACAGCTGCATCCTGGGGGCCACCTGTGCCTCCAGAGCCACCTGGAACTCCGGGGGATGTGTTGTGTGATGGGTGATGACCTGTCTGACAGGGGATGACCTCTCTGTCGGGGGCATTCTGACTCACACGGGATGTGCTGTCTGACGGGGATGACGTTTCTGACTGGGGATGACTTGTCTGATGGATATATGCTCACTGATGGGGGATATGCTGCCTGATGGAGGGCGACCTGTCTGACGGGGATGGGCCGCCTGACTGGAGATGCGCTGTCTGACTGGGGATGCACTGTCTGACAGGGGATGTGTTTTCTGAGGGGGGATTCGCTGCCTAATGTGGGATGACTTTTCTGACAGGGGATGACCTGGCTCAAGGGGGTTGTACTCACTGCGGGGGATGTATTGACTGAAGGGGGATGATCTGTCTGATGGGGGATATACCGTCCGAGGGTGGATGCGCTATCTGTGGCGGGATGACCCGTCTGACAGGGATGACTTGTATGACGGGGATGTGCTGTGTGACGGGGGATACGCAGCCTGACGTGGGATGATCTTTCTGAAGGGGGATGACCTGGCTCAAGGGGGTTGTACTGACTGATGTGGGATGTGCTGCCTGCCGGGGATGCGCTGTCTGAAGGGGAACGTGCTGACTACGAGGGATGCTCTGTCCGTCGAGGATGCGCTGTGTAACGGGAAGAAACCTGAGTGACAGGGGATGCATTGTCTCCCGTGGGATGTGATATGTGACAGGGGATGCACTGCCTGACAAGGGATGACCTGTCTGACCGGGGATGACCTGTCTGACGGGGGATATCCTTTCTGACTGGGGATGACCTCTCAGACGGGGGATGTGCTGACTGACGGGTGATGAGCTGCCTGACGGGGGATGCACTATATGATGTGCTGATGATGGATGACCTGTCTGACAACGGATGGGCTCTCTGACGAGGGATGTGCTGTCTGATGGTGGATGTGCTGTCTGATGGGGGATGACCTGTGTGATGGGGGATGACCTGTCTCAAGGGGGTTGTGCTGACTGACTGGGGATGCACTATCTCACGGGGGATCTGCTGTCTGATGGGTGATGAGCTGACTGAGGGGGATGTGCTGACTGACGGGGAATGCGCTGTCTGAGGGCGGATGAGCTGTCTGATGGGGGATGCGCTGTCTGGTGGGGGATGACCTTTCTGATGGGGGATGATGTGTCTCAAGGGAGATGTGCTGTCTGATGGGGGATGACCTGTCTGAGAGGAAATACACTGTCTCACAGGGAATGAGCTGTGTGACCAGGGATGACCTGTCTGACGGGGGATGCACTGTATGATGGGGGATGATCTCTCTGATGGGGGATGGGCTGTCTGACGGGGGATGCACTGTTTGACGGGGAGATGTGCTGTCTGACAGTGGACGCGCTGACGGTGGATGAGCTGTCTGACGGGGGATGTGCTGTTTGACGACGGATGCGCTGTCTGTCAGGGGAAGATTGTCTGAGAGGGAATGTACTGTCTGATAGGGCATGAGCTGTCTGACCGGGGATGACCTGTCTGACGGAGGATGCGCTGTCTGATGGCAGTTGACCTGTTTGACGGGGTATGGACTGTGAGGGGGGATATCTTGTCTGACAGGGGATGACCTCTCTGACGGGGGATGTGCTGACTGATGGGGGATCTGCTGTCCGATGGGCTATGTATGCTCTGTCTGACGGGGGATGCGCTGTCTAACGGGGGATGTGCTCTTTGACGCGGGATGTGTTGTCTGACAGGGGATAAGCTGTCTGACCAGGGATGACCTTTCTGAGGGGGATGTGCTGACTGACTTGGGATGCTGTCTGATGGGGGAATGTGGTTTCTGACGGGGGATGGGCTGTCTGACAGGGGATGGACTGTGACGGGGTATGCAGTGTCTTACAGGGGATGACCTCTCTGACGGGGCATGTCCTGACTGACAAGGGATGCACTCTCTGACGGGGGATGCGCTCTCTGACGGAGGATGACCTGTCTGTTGGGGGATGTGCTGTCTGACAGGGGATGCTGTCTGATGGGGGATGTGGTGTCTGACGGGGGATGGGCTGTCTGACGGGATGACCTGTCTGACAAGGCATGACCTGTCAGTCGGGAGATGCGCTGTCTGACGGGGGATTTGCACTCTGACAGGGGGTGACCCGTCTGTCAGAGGATGTGCTATCTGACAAGGGATATTCAGTCTGACGGGGGATGACCTGACGGGAGATACGCTGTCTGACGGGGGATGTGCTGTCTGAAGAGGGATGCGCTGTCTGACGAAGGATGTGCTGTCTGACGGGGGATGACCTGTGTGACGGGGGAAGACTTGTCTCAAGGGGGTTGTGCTGACTGATGGGGGATGCGCTGTCTGATGGGGGATGACCTGTGTGACCGGGTATGACCTGTCTGACGGGGTATGTGTCTCTGACAGGGGATGACCGGTCTGACGTGGGATGGGCTGTCTGAAGGGGATGCGATGTCTGACAGGGATGTGCTTATTGATTGGGGATGTGAGGCCTGACAGGGATGTGCAGACTGACGGGGGATATGCTGATGGGGGATGACCTGTCTGACGGGGGATGGGCTGACAGGAGATGCGTTGTCTGATGGGATGGCCTGTGTGATGGGGAATGCGCTGACTGACGGGGGATGCGCTGTCGGATGGGGAATGATCTGTCTGAGAGGGGATAACCTGTCTGACGGGAGATGTGCTATCCGCTGAGGGATGTGCTGTGTGAATGGGAATTTCGTTTCTGCTGTGGGATCTGTTGACTGAAGGGTGACGTGCTATAAGAGGGGGGTGTCCTGTCTTCTGAGGGAGGTGCTGTCCGACATCGGATGTGCCTTCTGTGGGGGGATGTGACGTCTCCTTACTGGACCATTTGCGGCCTCAGCGTCCATACCCATAAAATCCCATGATAGGGGATCCCTGGGTGGCGCGGCGGTTTAGCGTCTGCCTTTGGCCCAGGGCGCGATCCTGGACACCCAGGATCGAATCCCACGTCAGGCTCCTGGTGCATGGAGCCTGCTTCTCCCTCTGCCCCTCTCTCTCTCTCTGTCTCTCTCTGTGTGACTATCATAAATAAAAAAAACAAATTAAAAAAAAAATCCCATGATAGTGTTGCCTTCCCAGGAGCAGCTAGAGGGAGCTCGGTGCCGTTTGCACACTTTTCCACAGCAAGGGCCAGTAGAGAGGACATTGGGCAGCTTCGGCAGTGGGGGGCTCATCAGGACCATGGAATAGCCGCCGCTCATCTCTATGTTCCCGTAGGTTCCTTTGGTTCATCCTCTTCCGAGGCTGCTGTTAGGTCATTCCCTTTGGCATCTCACTGGGGCGCATGTTTTTGTCTTGTGGGTAATGATTCTTTCACTTAGCAGATGAAGAGCCTGGGGCTGAGTGTTTTCTTTTTTAAAAAAGATTTTATTTATGAGAGAGAGACAGAGGCAGAGACCCAGGCAGAGGGAGAAGCAGGCCCCACGCAGGGAGCCCGACGCGGGACTCGATCCGATCCCGGGTCTCCAGGATCACGCCCTGGGCCCAAGGCAGCGCTCACCCGCTGGCCCCCCGGGTGCCCTGAGTGCTGTTTTATGCCGTCGCTCCGCATTTCCCGAGCTGCCTATTATATGCCATGTGGTTCCGTAGGAGAAACCATGTGTATGAATAGACATCGCGCAGGCTCCGCCCCTTTTCTTTCTTCTCCTTTTCTCCTTTTCCTCTCTCATTCATCCTCTCCCTGTCATTTACTGGAAGTCTTCGTCGAGGAGGGAAACTACCCGTCGTCCTGTTCTTGCCAGTATTAACCAGCCCGGGGCGTCAAAGCAAGTGGATCGGAATTGCTCAAGTAAGTGTGGTGGGGTAGGGTCGGGATGCACTACGGATTCAAGGGAAGGGTGTCACGAGGCTTCCTTAAACCATCCCGGGGAGCTCGGCTGGTTCAGTCGGAAGAGCACGCGACTCCTGGTCTTGGGCCATAGGTTTGAGCCCTACATTGGGTGTAGAGATCACTTAATCGTAAAATCTTGGGGGGCACCGGGGGGGCTCCGTTGGTTTAGTGTCTGCCTTTGGCTCAGATCATGATGTCAGAGTCCTGGGATCAAGCCCCACAGTGGGCTTCCTGCTCCGTGGGCTGCCTGCTTCTCCCTCTCCCTCTGCCTACCCCACCCCCCGACTCATGTCATGCTCACTCTCTCTCTCAAATAAATAAGTAAAGTCTTTAAAAAATTGTTAAGAGTGGGCATCTTTGTCTTTTTGTTGTGTTTTGTTTCTGATCTTAAGAGGAAAAATTTTCAACCTTTCACCACTGAGCATGATGCTAGCTGTGGGCTTGTCATAGATCACCCTTATTATGTTGAAGTACATTCCTTGTATAACATAATATGTTGAGATTTGGGATCCCTGGGTGGCGCAGTGGTTTGGCGCCTGCCTTTGGCCCAGGGCACGATCCTGGAGACCCGGAATCGAATCCCACATCAGGCTCCCGGTGCATGGAGCCTGCTTCTCCCTCTGCCTGTATCTCTGCCCCTCTCTCTCTCTCTGTGACTATCATAAATAAATAAAATAAAAAAAAATTAAAAAAAAAACATAATATGTTGAGATTTTTTTTATCATGAAAGGATGTTGAATTTTGCCAAATGCTTTTTTTTTAGATTTTTAAAGAAATATTTTATTTATTTATTCATGAGAGACACGTTTTATATGCCTACCAGCAATGCATGAGGGTTCCAGTTGATCCTTATCCTAGCTAACATTTGTTATTGTCTTTTTGAAAAATTTGATTTCTTTTTTTTAATTTTTATTTATTTATGATAGTCACACACAGAGAGAGAGAGGCAGAGACATAGGCAGAGGGAGAAGCAGGCACCATGCACCGGGAGCCCAACGTGGGATTTGATCCCGGGTCTCCAGGATTGTGCCCTGGGCCAAAGGCAGGCGCTAAACCGCTGCACCACCCAGGGATCCCCTGATTTCTTTTTTTAAATAAGCTCTATTCTCAACATGGGGCTTGAACTCACAACCCCAAGATCAAGGGTCCCACACTCTACTGACTGAGCCAGCCAGGCACCACCAAACAACCAAATTTTATTTTAAATATTTTATTTATTTATTCATGAGAGACAGAGAAAGAGAGAGGCAGAGACATAGGCAGAAGGAGAAGCAGACTCCCCTCATGAAGCCTGATGGGAGACTCAATCCTAGACCCCGGGATCACGAGCCACCTAGGGGTCCCCTCTTTGTTCTTTTTCAAGATTGTTTTGGATATTCTCGGTTTCTTTATTTACCATATGAATTTTTAAAAAGATTTTACTTATTTAATGATGAGAAACAGAGAGAGAGAGAGAGAGAGAGAGGCAGAGACACAGGCAGAAGGAGAAACAGGCTCCATGCAGGGAGCCCAATGTGGGACTTGATCCCAGAACCCCAGGATCATGACCTGAGCTGAAGGCAGACGCTCAATCACTGAGCCACCCAGGAGTCACCATATGGATTTTTGTATCAGTTGCCCATTTCTGCAAAGATTTCAGCTGGCATTTTGATAAAAATTGCACTGAAGCCTATATTAATTTGGGGAGTTCTGCCATCTTAACAATATTAGGTCCTTCACTTCACGAACATAGGATGTCAATTTATTTAGATCTTATTTACTTCCTTTCAACAGTATTTTGTAGTTTTCAGAGTAAGTTTTTCATTTAATTTGACAAATTTGCTCATACATTTTTTTGGAGAGAGAGAAAGAGAGAGCAGAGGGGAGGCGCAGAGGGGGGTGGAGAGAGAGACTCTTGAGCAGGCACCATGCCCAGCGCGGAGCCCGATATGGGCCTTGATCTCACAACCCTGAGATCATAAACTTAGCTGAAATCAAGAGTTGGATGCTTAACAAAGGGAGCCATCCAGGTGCCTCAATTGCTCATAAATATTTTAAGGTTTTTGATGGTATGTGAATGGAATAGATTTCCCATGTAATTTTCAGATAGGTCATTGCAATTTATTTATTTATTTAATAACTAAATTAATTTAAAAATTATTTTAATAAATTTATTAACTCATTTATTAGCTTTAATAGTTTTTTAGTGTTTTCCTTAGAATTTTCCACATGCTGAATGAGGTCATCTGCAAATAGAGAAAATTTGACATCTTCTTTTCCATTATGGCTGACTTTTATTTCTTTTCCTAGCTTGACTATACGGCTTGGAACCTCCAGTACAATGTTTAATAGAAAACAAGTACTGAAATCCTTTGTTTGTTTCTGGTCTTAAGGAAAAAGATTTCAGTCTTTCATTATTAAGTATGATGTTAGCTGTGAGTTTTTCATGCGTGCACTTTATAATGTTGATGAACTTCCTTTCTATTTTTTAAAACATTCTGTTTTAAAGTAATCTCTACGCCTAACGTGGGGCATGAACTCATGATCTGGAGATCAAGAGTCACATGCTCCACCGACTTAGCCCGCCAGGCACCCCTATTTTTATCATGAAAGGTGTTAGATTTTGTCAAATGCTTTTCCTGTGTTTATTGCGATCATGTGATTATTCTCCTCCATTTTATTTATATGTAGTAAATATAAGTATGTCTTGAGCTGAGGACTGAGTATTTGAGGCCCCTTGTTGTGAACTAAATTGTGACCCCCCCCCCAAAAAAATATGCTCTAGTTCTAACCCTTGTTACCTGTGAGTATGACCTTATTTGGAAATAGGGTCTTTGCAGATGTAATCAAGTAAAGAAGGCAAACTCATACTGGAGTACAATGCGCCCTAAATCCAATATGACTGATACCCTTATTAGAGAAGAAGAGGAGCATGTGAGTGGGCACAGTTGGTTGAGGGTCTGACTCTTCATTTCGGCTCAGGTTGTGATCTTGGGCTCACAAGATTCAGCCCCATATCAGACTCTGGACTCAGTGGAGAGACTGCGTGAGATTCTCTCCCTATGCCCCTCCCCCTACATGCACTCTCTATCAAATAAATAGATATTTAAAAAAGAAGGAAGAGAAATAGACACTGACACAGAAAGAGGAATGCCACGTGAAGATGGAGGCAAAGATTGAAGCGATGCATCTATAAGCCAAGGAATGTCAAGGATTGTTGGCAACCATCGGAAACTAGGAGAAAGGCATGAAACAGATCATTTCCTAGAGCTTTCACAGACAGAATGGCCTGCCAACATCTTGATTTTGGTCTTCTGATCTTGTGAAATGTGAGCGAATCAATTTCTATTGTTATAAGACAGTAAGTTTGTTGTACTTTGTCACGGCACCTTAGCAAACTAATATATCCCCCAACTCTCCAATGTTGTCACTTTAGTTGCACTTGACCACTTAAAGTTCTGCTGATTTTTCTACCCACTAACATCAATCATCAGCCTCTATCTGCATTGAGATCTGAAATTTTTCCTGGGAAAAAATGGTTGCCGATGAACAGTGCAAATTCATCACTCCTTCCAGGGCTTTCACTTTGTTTGTTGTGTTTGTTGTGAGGGCCTCTCATTTAGCAGGTCTTTGTTTCCCAAGCACAGTGAGACTACAGAAAATGCCTACCACTGCTCAGCTTAGGTCTGTAGCCTCTAACCCTGTGCAGCTTTAGAACTATGCACATGCCTTGGGGGAGAGCAGCCATTGGTTTGAGGACCCGAGAGTCTCATGTTTTTTCTGAACCTTAGCAGTAGGTTTCTGTATGTGTCAAGTTCAGTTTCTCAGCATCTATCCTTCAACTAGAGCCAGCATATCCTTTAAGCAAAAACCAGCTGCAGTTCCCCACCTCATATCTAAATGTTTCTTCCTGTCTTAGTTTGTTCACGCAGCTAAAACAAAAATACCACCGACTGGGTGGCTGATAATCAACAGACGTGTATTTCTCACAGCTCTTGAGGCTCGAAGTCCAAGATCAAGTGCTGGCAGATTCAGTGTCTGGCGAGGGCCTGCTTCCTGGTCCATAGATGACCATCTTCTCATTGTGTTCTCACATGGCAGCTGGGATGAGGGTGTTCTCAGGGGTCTCTTCCATAAGGGCACTAATCCCTTTCATGACGGCTCCACCTTTATGACTTAATCATCTCTCAGAGACCTCACCTCCTAATACTATCACATTGCTAGTTAGGGATCAATATGTGGATTCTGGGGGGACACAAACATTCAGATCATAGCACTCTACTCTGACTCTTCGAAATTCATGTCCCTCTTTGCACACAGAGTGCATTCATTCTATTGTAGTTGCCCCCAGAATGTTCACCATTACAGCAATAACTCTAAAGTCGAAGGCCAAGTCTTATGTAGATGTCATCTAAATCAGATGTGGGTAAGACTCAAAGTATGAGCTGAGGCAAATTCCTCTCCATCGGTGAACCTGTGAAACTATACGTGTTGTGTGCTTCCAAAATACAATGGTGGGATAGGCATAAAATAGACTTTTTCATTCTAAATGGGAGAAATAGGAATGAAGAAAAGACTGACAGATCCCAAGTAAGTCCAAAGCTTAATGGGGCAAATTCCAGTAGGCCTTAAGGCTCAAGAATAATCTTTAGCTTGATGCTCTGTCTTCCATGTCCACTGGGATGGCAGTGTCACCACGTAGCTTGGTGGGATGGCCCTGCAGCTGCTCTCTGCTGGGGCCCTGAAGCTCTCCTGGGCTCGGATTGCATGCCTGAGATTGTGCTGGGTAACCTTGTCTTTTAGAATCTAGAGGGAGGGACACCGTGGTGGCTCAGCGGTTGAGCGTATGCCTTTGGCCAAGGGCATGATCCTGGAGTCCCGGGTTCAAATCCCACATCGGGCTAAGTGCATGGAGCCTGCTTCTCCCTCTGCCTGTGTCTCTGCCTTTCTCGCTCTGTGTCTCTCTGGAATAAATAAATAAAATCTTAAAAAAATAAAACCTAGGTGGAAGCCGTCAAGCCCCCCAAAGCCCATGTACTCTGGGCTTGTAATAGGAGGGTTAGTCCTGAAGATTTCTGAAGCACCCTTGAGGTCATTCTTCCATTGTCTTAAAGAATAGTGCTTCGCTTATATTGAGATCGCTAATCCATACTCATTTCTGAATCAAATGGTCACTTGGCCACATTCTTAGTGTTGTCATTTTTTGCAATATGGTTAGGCTGAGGATTGTCCAAATCTTTTTTTTTTTTTTGAGATTTTATTTATTTCTTCATGGGAGACACACACAGATTGGCAGAGACATAAACAAAGGGAGAAGCAGGCTCCCTGCAGGGACTCAATCCCAGGACCCTGGGATCATGACCGGAGCTGAAGGCAGATGCTCAACCACTGAGCCACCCAGGTGCCCGGATTTTCCAAATCTTTAAGTTATGCTTCCTTATTGATTAAAAATTGTCTTTAAACCATTCTTTCTTCTCAAGTTTTACTAAGCAATCAGGAGGGACCAAGCTGCCCTTTCAACACTTTGCTTAGAAATTTCTTTGGCTAAATATCCAATTTCATTGCTGGTAAACTCTGTCTTTCACATAACACTAGGACACAAACATGATTCAGCAAGGCTCTTTGCCACTTTATAACAAGGATGGCCTTTCCTCCAGTGCCCAATAATATATTCCCCATTTCTGTCTGAGACCACATCAGAATGACCTTTATTATCCACATTCTACCCATATCCTGCTCATGATTATGAAGACTGTGGCTTTCTCCATATCTCTCCTCTTTTCTTTCTGATCTCTTACCAGAATTGTCCTTGATGGTCTGTTTGTGGCAATATAGGCTTTTTCTAGTACGCACTTCAAAACTCTTCCATCCCCTACTGATCACGCAGTTCCAAAGCTGCTTCCATATTTTTGAGATAATTTGTTACAGCAGCACTTGTCAGTACTAATTTCTGTCTTAGTGCATTCAGGCTGCTATTACCAAATGCCACAGTCCAGGTGATTTATAATAACAGACATTTATTTCTCACAGTTCTGAAGGCTGGAAATCCAAGATCAAGGAATTGGTAGGGTTGGTATCTGGTGATGGCCTGCTTCCTTGTTCACAGACAGCCATCTTCTTGCTGTGTCCTCACATAGAGGAGGGGCTGAGGGAGCTCTTTATGGTCTCTTGTATAAGGGAACTAATCCCATTCATGGGAGTTAAACCCTTATGACTTTTTTTTAATAATAAATATATTTTTTATTGGTGTTCAATTTGCCAACATACAGAATAACACCCAGTGCTCATCCTGTCAAGTGCTCCCCTCAGTGCCCGTCACACATTCACCCCCACCCCCCACCCTCCTCCCCTTTTACCACCCTGAGTTCGTATGGGTTGATGACCTCCCAAAGGCCCTGCCTCCAAATATCATCACATTGGGAATTAGGTTTCAACATATGACTTTTAGGAGGGACACAGATATTCAGCATATAGTACTCCCCTCTCTGGAATTTTACTCCCTTTAATACTTACTGCTTCTGAAGTTCCATGCATTTAAAAATATGATTTTAGAATTCACTAGCCTTTCTAATTGTTCTTGATGAGAGTGTTGTTTTGATGAGCTGATCTGTATACTAAACTACCTAAAAATATTCTGGCTTAAAACAATAATCATTGTATTGTATTTTACAATATTTTGCATCAGAAATTTGGTTAAGGCTCACCTGACTAATTCTGTTCTTTGTGAATCAAGTGTGGTGAGTTGGTGATATTCAGCTGCTGGCTGGTCTTGTCCAAAATATCTAAGATGGCTTTAATGATGATGATTGTCACCGACCCTTTTTTCTCCCCTTCATATCTAATCCATTTACTAGTCCTGTCTCATTTATATTCAAAACATGTCTTGAATTCATCAACTTTTCTCCATTTCCACTGGTGAAATCCTAGCTCAAGGCATCTTCATCTCTTTCCTGAAACCTATTGACAATAAAGTTACTGGTTTCTGACTTCAACATAGTCCCCCTCAAATATATTTTCCAGATTGATCTTAAACATAAATAAGATAATCTTACTGCCTTTCTTGGTACCTTCCTATGCCTTCTATTTCACTTTAAACTAAAATCCATATTCATTACTATGACCTATAAGGCTCCACCTCATCCAGGAGATGTTCCCTTACTGAGTTCCAGCTATATTGATATATTCATACACTTATTCCACAAATATTATTTGAATACCTGCTATTGCTAGGCAGTAGGCCTGCAGTGGTGAACAATCCAGGCAGGGATTGCTGCCTCATGGAGCTTATATTCTTGTATAGGGGCAGACAATAAATAAGGTAAATAAATAGTATATTAAATGACAATGATTACTAAGGGAAAAAGAGCATGGAAAAGAGATAAGAGATGGAGGTGGTGGTTCATTATAGATATAGAGGCCAGGGAAAAACTTCTTGAGAAGTGGGCATTTGGGATCCATGGGTGGCTCAGCGGTTTGGTGCCTGCCTTTGGCCCAGGACTTGATCCCAGAGTCCCAAGACTGAGTCCCACATCGGGCTCCCTGCATGGAGGCTGCTTCTCCCTCTGCCTCTGTCCCTGCCTCTCTCTTTATGTGTCTGTGTGTCTCTCATGAATAAATAAATAAAATCTTAAAAAAAAAGAGAAGTAGGCATCTGAGGAAAGACTTGAAAGAAGTGAAAGGAATAAACTACATGGATATTTGGTAAGAAAATATGAACAAACCTTTTTTTAAAGATTTTATTTATTTCTTCATGGAAGACACACACACACACACACACACAGAGAGAGAGAGAGAGAGAGAGAGAGAGAGAGACAGGCAGAGAGACCGGCAGAGGGAGAAGCAGGGTCCATGCAGGGACATGGGACTCAATGCAGGGTCTCCAGGATCACAGCCTGGGCTGAAGGTGGCGCTAAACCGCTGAGCCACCTGGGCTTCCCTTGAACAAATCTTTAAGAGTAAAGAGAGGGATCCCTGGGTGGCGCAGGGGTTTGGCGCCTGCCTTTGGTCTAGGGCGCGATCCTGGAGACCCGGAATCGAATCCCACGTCAGGCTCCCGGTGCATGGAGCCTGCTTCTCCCTCTGCCTGTGTCTCTGCCTCTCTCTCTCTCTCTCACTCTCTCTCTCTGTGGCTATCATAAATAAATAAAAATTAAAAAAAAAATAAGAGTAAAGAGATCGAATCCACTAAAAAAATTGCCCAGTAAATGCAAATACATGACCGAAAGGCTTCACAGGAGAATTCTTCCAAACATTTAAAGGACAATTAACATTGATCCTTCTCAAATTCAAAAAACAGAAGAGGAGGGAACAGGTAACCCACTCTATGAGGCTAACATTACCCTGATCCCAAAGCAAAATTAAAGACCACAAAAAAACTACAGATCAACATCCCTTATGAATATATATGTGCAAAAATCTTCAACACAATCCTAGCAAACAGAATCCAGTAACATATTAAAAGAATTTCATACAGGGGTGCCTGGGTGGCTCAGTTGGTTAAGGAGCTGACTTGATTTTAGCTCAGGTCAGGTCATGATCTCAGGGTCCTGAGACAGAGCCCCATGTCAGGCTCCCAGCTCAAGGATTCTCCCTCTCCCTCTTCCCCTCTCCACCAATCGAGTCCATGCTTAAATAAATAAATAAATAAATAAATAAATAAATATTTTTAAAAAAATCACACGCAGAATCACCAAGTGAGATTTGTTCTAGGAATGCAAATGTGGTTCCATATGTGAAACTTACCAGTGAATCAATAAAACAAAGGAAAATCCCAATCATCTCAATTGGTAAGATACAGTTTTTGACAAAATCCAACACCGTTTCATGATAAAAACATTTAAAAACCCTAAGAATTTAAGGGAAATTCCTAGAGATGATAAGGGGAATGTATGAAAAACCCACAGCTAACATCATATTCAGTGGTAAAAGACTGAAAGCTTTCCGTGTAAGATCAGGAGAAAGATAGGATGCCCACTTTCAACATTGATTTTCTTTTAAAATTTTTTTATTTTATTTAAATTGAACTTGCCAACATATAGTACAACACCCAGTGCTCATCCCATCAAGTGCCCTCCTCAGTGCCCGTTACCCAGTTACCCCATCACCCCATCCACCTCCCCTTCTGCAACCCTTTGTTTGTTTCCCAGAGTCAGGAGTCTCTCATGGTTTGTCTTCCTCTCTACTTGTTCCCCACTTGGTTTCCCCTCCTTCCCTCTAGTCCTTTTCAGTACGTCTTATATTGTACAAGAGTGAAACCATATAATTGTCCTTTTCCTATTGACTTATTTCACTCAGTATCCACATCGATGTGAATGGTAGGCATTCATTCTTTCTGATGGCTGAGAAATATTCCATTGTAGACATAGACCACAGCTTCTTTATCCATTCATCTTTCGATGGGTACCAAGGCTCCTTCCACAGTTTGGCTATTGTGGACGTTGCTGGTATGAACATTGGGGTGCAGGTATCCCATCGTTTCACTACATCTGTATCTGTAGGGTATATACCTAGTAGTGCAACTGCTGGGTCATAGGGTAGCCCTATTTTTAACTTCTTGAGGAGCCTCCACACAGTTTTCCAGAGTGGCTGCACCAGGTCACATTCCCACCAATGGTGCAAGAGGGTTCCCCTTTCTCCGCATCCTCTCCAACATTGTTGTTTCCTGTCTTAATTTTAGTCATTCTCACTGGTGTAAAGTGATGCCGCATTGTGGTTTTGATCTGTGTTTCCCTGATGGCAAGGGATGTGGAGCATTTTTTCATTTGCTCGTTAGCCATGTTTAGGTCTTATTCGGGGAAATTTCTGCTCATGTCTTCTGCCCATTTCTTGACTGGATTGTTTGTTTTTTGTATCTTGAGTTTGGTAAGTTCTTCATAGATCTTGGACACTAGGCCTTTATCTGATAGGTCATTTGCAAATATCTTCTCCCATTCTGTAGGTTCCCTTTCAGTTTTGTTGACTGTTTCTTTTGCTGTGCAGAAGCTTTTTATCCTGATTAAGTCCCAATAGTTCATTTTCGCTTTTGTTTCCCTTGCCTTAATAAATGTGTCTGGCAAGAAGTTGCTGTGGCTGAGGTCAGAGAGGTTGCTGCCTGTGTTCTCCTCTAGCATTTTGGTGGATTCCTGTCTCATATTTCGATCTTTCATCCATCTTGACTTTATCTTTGTGCATAGTGTAAGAGAGTCGTCCAGTTTCATTCCTCTGCATGTGGCTGTTCAATTTTCCCGATACCATTTATTCAGGAGACTGTCTTTTTTCCGGTGGATATTCTTTCCTGCTTTGCCAAAGATGAGTTGACCATAGAGTTGAGGGCCCATTTCTGCATTCTCTACTCTGTTCCATGGATCTATGTGTGTCTGTTTTCCTGCCAGCACCACACTCTCTTGTTGATCACAGCTTTGTCATACAGCTTGAAGTCAAGCATTGTGATGCCCCCAGCTTTGGTTTCCTTTTTCTCTGGCTATTCGCGGTCTCCTCTGGTTCCATACAAATCTTAGGATTATTTGTTCCAACTCTGTGAAGAAAATGCATAGTATTTTGATAGGAATTGCGTCGAATGTGTAAGTTGCTTTGGGTAGCATAGACATTTTCAATATGAGCATCTATGAGCAATCTATGAGCATGGAATGTTTTCCCATCTCTTTGTGTCTTCTGCAATTTCCTTCAGAAGTGTTCTGTAGCTACTGGAATACAGATCATTTACGTGTTTGGTGAGGTTTATTCCTTGGTATCTTATGGTTTTTGTCTTCAAAAATCTTATGGTTTTTGGTGCAATTGTAAGTGGGATCAATTCCTTAATTTCTCTTTCTTCACTCTCATTGTTAGTGTATAGAAATGCCACTGATTTCTGGGCATTGATTTTGTATCCTGCTACATTGCTGAATTGCTGTATGAGTTCTAGCAATCTTGGGGTGGAGTCTTTTGGGTTTTCTATGTCCACTATCATGCCATCTGCGAAGAGGGAGAGTTTGATTTATTCTTTGCCAATTTGAATGCCTTTTATTTCTTTTTGTTGTCTGATTGCTGAGCTTAGGACTTCTAGTACTATGTTGAACAACAGTGGTGAGAGTGTGCATCCCTGTCGTATTCCTGACTTTCAGGGGAAAGCTCTCAGTTTTTCCCTGTTGAGAATTATATTCATTGTGGGCTTTTCATAGATGGCTTTTATGATATTGAGGTGTGTTCCCTCTCTCCCTACAGTGTGAATGGTTTTTATTAGGAAAGAATGCTGTATTTTGTCAAATGCTTTCACTGCATCTATTGAGAGGATCATATGGCTCTTGTTTTTTATTACTGTAATCTATTACATTGCTTAATTTATGAATGTTGAACCACCCTTGCATCCCAGGGGTAAATCCCACTTGGTCTTCAACCCCGATTTTCTTTTTTTTTTTTAATTTTATTTATTTATTCATGAGAGACACACACAGAGAGAGGCAGAGACACAGGCAGAGGGAGAAGCAGGCTTCATGCAGGGAGCCTGATGTGGGACCCGATCCAGGGTCTCCAGGATCATGCTCTGGGCCCAAGGCGGCGCTAAACCGCCGAGCCACCAGAGCTGCCCTTCAACCCTGATTTTCAACATTGTACTAGAAGGTCCATACAGAGCAGTCAGGCAAGAAGAAGTGATAAAAGACACCCACATTGAAAAGGAAAAAGTATAACTATCTGTATTTGCTGAGGACACGATCTTATATAGAAATCCCCCAAGGAAACCACAGAAAACTGCTAGAGCCAATAAATGAATTATGTAAAGTTTTAGGTTACAAGATCAACATGCAAAAATCAGTTGTTTTCCTGTACACTAGCAATGAGTAATTTGAACATGAAATTAAGACGGCAATTCCACTTACAATAGTCTCTAAAAGAATAAAATACTTATAAATTTAACCAAGAGGAATATACATCAAAACTACAAAACATTGATGAACGACATTAAAGATGACCTAAGTAAGTGGAAAACATCCCGTAGGCTGCTGATCCATCTTGAGTCAATTTTTGGAACGTTGACTATATTGGACCCCTTCCCTCATGCAGAGGGCAGCAAGTTTTCGTCTCTGAAATGCAGGCTTTTTCTATATCTGTACCTGCCCTCCGTCCTGGCAGGGTTTTGCCAGCAGTACCATCCATGGACATACTAAAGTCTCATTCACCATCACAATCTTCACACAAAGGCTCTGCTGAACTGGGTTTGTGGCAATTCCCTGGCCACGTGGGGCTACCTGTGCTCTTGAACCAATAAGCTAGAGGAGGTTATTGTGCTGGTCAGGGAGAGGTGTCCTGATGATCCAGAGGACAGAGAATGGCTGCTCTATATTGGGGTTGGGGAGAAGTGTGCCTGAGACCCAGACAATTTGAGGGGCACCCTCCTAGTAATGCCATGCAGGAAGGTCAGATTTAATGGAAGATGACAGCAAGTCCTTATGGACAGAACCAGAAAGGCTCAGCACCCTTAATGATGGGGGCAGGGGTCACCTCATCCTCATGAGCTGGGAAGTTGGCTGAGGGCAAAGGGAGCAGAGAGGGAATGGATGTAGATGAAAGAAATGAAAAATGCCAACTTGGGCCTATGTCTAACGTAGAGATACTCATGCCTATTTTGTTTCTTTGTCATCTTACACATGTTTTAGTTTGTATTAGCCAATTTTCTCCTATGCCACATTCCCCCTCCTATTTTATTCCAGTTAAGTCGGTGGAAGTGAACTTTATAATGTAGTCCATAGCTTCCAGGACATCCACATGGTTTTACAAACAGACTAGAGACGCAACAAACATCACCCTGAGATGGATGGGTTTGGAGTCTCTGCAGTTCTGGAGAGAGTGTGTGTCCTTTTATTTGTTTAAAGGACGGTCGCATTATGGTAGGCAGGAGATCGTTGTTGCTATTATTGCCTGAACACTTACATAAGGGATTAATGTATGTAAAGCACTAGAAAGAGTGGAACGTACTAAATGTTAGCCCTTATGCCATCTTATGAGATGAGTACGAGAGTATATGAGAAAAGTACATTTGGATGCCAAGCGGCACAGGGAAGGTCAGTGGTGGAGTCTGTGGCTTGGCCCACACCACCCACTGTAACCTCCCTCTGGTGAGCCTTCTGCTCCTGTACAATTGCTCTTACCTATGTCACTACAACCTGATAGGAAATTTCTGGGGAAAGCATGTATCTAGACATCCTCCTGGGTTCCCAGGGCCAGATAAGCAGGGGAGAGAGAGGCATCGCCCGGGTTCCCGCAGGCCAGCAACGCAGCCAGCCAGCAAGGCCTGGACAGCATGTGGTGGAGCCGGGGTGGCCCCACACTGGCAAGGGGCAGCTGCCGCCTGGGCCTCTCCCTGCAGGGAGGAAAGGCTCCCGGGCTTGAGCGTGTAGGTGGGGATCCAGCCATAGGTGGGGATCCGGCGGCGTAGGTTCAAGGACCCGCGCCCTGCTCAGGCCCCGGGCCCCCTCCCGTTGCAGCAGTGGTCCCTGGCAGGGGCGCCCCTCTTCCCCCCCACACCCCCACCACGGCCATCACCCCCAGCCCTGCCAGCCTCCGGCCATACCTTTCCCGTCGACTTGACCCCCTTCCAGACACAGAAGTAGACCAGCACCCAGCAGGCCAGCAGACACAGGGTCACCTCCCAGTTGAGGGCCCCCGGCACCTCCAGGCCCCCGGAGAGCCGCAAGACTTTGTTCCTGGGGGAGGGAGGGTCCATGAGGGGTGCAGGCAGCGGGCAGTGAGGCTGGGGGCAGCCCCGGGGGCGGTGCGCCCCGTCCAGCCCCCCTCCCTCCCACGCGTGGGGCACGGAGGTGCTGCAGGGTGTGAGCCTGAAGCCCGAGTGTCCCGGGCCCGAGGCCGTAGGGCTGGGAGCCCGGCCCCGTGGCACCCACAGCACCCACAGCACCCATAGCATCCACATCGTGCCCGCGAGCCACCCCCTCCCAGGCTGGCGGGCACGATGGAGTGACAATGCCTGGGACTGAGACTGAAGGAAGCAGGTCCACCCATTCCCGCTCCTCTAGGGGCTGTGCTGGGGGCTCCCCGAAGACAGGCCGGGCCCCAGCACAAGCAGACTCAAGCCATATGTAGAGCCCATGGCAGGGGACAGGCAGGGCCTGTTGGGGGGACCTGCCCGACCGCCTCTTGATGCTCGGGTACCCTGATCAGGTGATCAGCGGGCTGGGGACACACGGGGTGGCGGCTCAGGCGCGGACTGGGCCGGGAGGGAGTCACTTGCCAGGGGCTTCCAGCCGGGAGGCTCAGGGGGGGAGGTAAGGGCTGTCGGGCTGGGGAGGGTAAAGGAAACCCTTGGAGCCATGCAGGACACAGAGTGAGGCCCAGGTGGCATGGCCAGCAGTGTAGGAGTCAGGGTGGCCCGCATGACCCTAGAGGTGTAGGTGGTCATGGAGGCACAGGTGGCCCGGGAGGAACAGGAGGCACTGGGGGTACAGGTGGCTCTGGAGGCACAGGTGGCTCCGGGGGTGCAGGTGGTGTCGGAGACCCAGGTGGCCCTGAGGGCACAGGTGGCCCCGATGGAGGTGGTGAGGGAGAGGCGAGTGCTGTAGCCATCGCAGCGCCACAGGTGACGCAGGCAGCACAGGCTGCTGGCCCGGGTGGAGCCGCCCTGCCGGAACCTGGGACACCTGCTGTGGCAGGGCCAGAGGCTCCCACCAGGTGGTGCCCATTGCACCAAGCCCAATGCACTGTGCACCAAGGCCGGGTACTCAGCCAGGGAGCCAAGAAGCCAGCCACTCCAGCTGTGTCCTGTCTAAGGGGTGGCTGGGGGCCAGGGGATGGAACCTGGGAGGCCCTGGGACAAAGAGGTTAGGGGGCCAGCCTTGGGGTGCAGAGGAAGGAGGGGCAAGGGGGTTCAGGGGCCTGGAGGGGCCGACCTGGGGCAGGGGGCCGGCGGTGGGCGGCAGAGACAGTGGGAGAGAGGGTCTGACACCCGGCACCAGGGGGCAGGCCTGGGGGCACTGAGGGCTGAGAGTGGCCAGAGGGGAGCAGGCCCTGGCGCCATCGGGAGGCCTGAGGCGCAGACGAGATTGGTATGGGGGGGCCTGACCGAATGTCCACCAGCTTCCTCATGGTGCCTTTCTCGTCTCCCTTGGAGGCAGAGGTGGACCCCAGGCCCTGGCTCCACGAGTCCAGCCCCAGCAAGGGCCCCTGGGAAAGGAGTCCATGGTATCCGGCACCATCGTCACTGTGTTGGTTCCCAGAGGGCCGGGGTGCCCAGTGGGGGAGCAAGGGGGCTGGGAGCAGTTGCTGTTGTGCCAGGGGATTGGTGACTCCCACAGGGTCGGGACCAGGAGGTACACGTGGTCCACGGGCCGGGCCCCACGTGAGGAGGCAGACACATATAGGGGCAGGAGGACCGCATCTCATCTGATCTGCTTGCTCGGTGCCCGCGTGAGGCCGACTGGGGCCGAGGACCCTGGCCACCTGCACATTGGCATGGCCTCTGTCTTGAGCAGCTTTCCCTGCTGGTGCGCACCAGGCAGCCCGTCGGGCCCCACTTTGTCCATAAGCCGAGGCCGGGAAAGGGGGCTCCCCCCGACCTAGTGCCCCTCCTGGGTGGTGCGTCCTTCCCCAGGGCCCTGAGTCCTATGCCAGTGGCCCCTGGATTGTGGCCTGAGGGCTCGTCCTGGGCCCTGGGCCCTGTGGGCCCTATTGGTTCCCCGAGGTTGGAAGGCAGGGGCTGCTTGCTGTTTCCTAGAGAGCCATGCGGGGAGGGGCAGAGGGTGGAGGAGACTCTTAAGCAGGTCCCACGCACCACGCAGAGCCCCCCACGGGCACGACCTCGCAACTCTGAGATCATGCCCTGAGCCGATAGGGGGAGTCGAGCGTCACCGACTGAGCCACCCAGGCCCCGTGGACGAGGGCGGTTCCCGAGGTCTGTTACCACACAAAATAAGACCTAGTCGCCTCTGACTTTATGTCCAGCTACTGCGTCTCCACGTTCTCTTTGCCCTGCCCGTGGGGGCGGAGGCCCGGGACACACACACTCCAGGAGGGGCGCCGGGCAGGTGTAGACGGGCCCCGACGGGAGGAGCCGCACTGAGTCCTGTCGCTCGGCCCCCACTCCCCAGCCTGGGGCACAGGGCCCGGGCTTCACAGTAGCCTTGTGGTTGAGGCGCCGGACGCCAAGGCTGAGGTCCCACCCCGAAGCTTGCCGTTCCATGCTTTCTGAATTCTTTTCATTGAGCAGACAAGGTCTTCCTGTTTCTGAAGACCCTTCCATGGTAGGACATGGGATGCGTAAGAGAAGGACCCGGCTGTGACTGCTGGACGCTTAGGCTCTTCTCCACCGAAGGCAGGATCTCGGGGAATTCGGGGCCAGTCTCGTCCGAACCGTGAGCTCCTCAAGCTGGGATCCACCAGGTGCAGTCGCTCAGTCCAGAATGTACTTTTCTGGGTAGTTTTCAAGGCGGTGGGTCTAGGGTCCCCGCTTGCCGCCCAGAAAACAGCCCCCCCACCAGAATTCTAGTTTCTCTGCCTCCTTGTGCCAGCAGGTGTGACTCCTGCCAAGACTCCTTCCCGTTTGCACGGGAAGCTCCAAGGGCCCCGAAACACTGGAGCTAGAATGTGGCACTTACTGACCTTGTTTGAGGTCGGCGAAGACCGTCGGGGGGTGAGGGGGCTGCAGAGGGCGGGCTGGTATAGACGGAGAGGAGGCTGGAGCTAGAAAGGCGAATTCCAGAGCACCAGAGGCTGGGCCCTGCCCTGCCTGAAGACAGAAAGGGCTCCATACATTTCGGGGACAGGGTCCCAGAAACTCTCTGTGGTGAAGGCCACAAACATGGACGTTCTCATTCTTTGGTTTCTTGCTTTTTTTGTTTAAGATTTTATTTATTTATTCATTAGAGACACACACACACATAGAGCACACATGGAGAGGCAGACACACAGGCAGAGGGAGAAGCCGGCTCCATGCAGGGAGCCGGACACGGGACTCGATCTCAAGTCTCCAGGATCACACCCTGGGCTGAAAGTGGTCCTAAACCTCTAGGCCACCGGGACTGCAAGGTTTCTTGGGTTTATTTTTTATTTTTCTTTCTTTCTTTCCCCACATGCAGTAGGAATGTCTCCCCTATTATTGGACTGAGGAACCATGGTTTGATTCATTATTTAACCCCCTGCCATGACCTAAGAACTTGGCCTCCTTCACTTCAAGGGAGACATGGGCCTGTTTCCTTGCTAAGGGATCGGCTCCCTGCCAGTCAAGCCACATTATGGTAGAAAAGGAGAAAAATGAGTCTTTTGTGTGTAAGACTCCAAAGGAGGAAGGAAGGGACAGCACGGGGCAGATGCAGGAGAGGGAAAAGAGGAAGGGCCACCCGTTTCCAGATAGTGTTTCCAAGATTGGCCCAGAAGCGGGCCATTGGGTGGACATGGAGAAGCCCATGGCTTCCACGGTATTCTCAGCGGCTGCACGACCTTCCGCACAAGGTAGGTTACACGGCTGTGCTAACCGGTCTCCAGTAGGTCGGCCTCCTTCTAGGTTGTTTCTAATGTTTCAGTATCATAAACTATGCTGAAAGAAATGAATAACCAGAACATTTGTTGCTGTGTAACGCGTTACGTAAAGTAGATTTTAGGAAGGGGATGTGTTGGGTCAGGTAATAAGCCCTTTTCTTTTGTTTTCTCCCTCTCCTTCTTCTCTTCTTAAGTAAGGTCCACACCCAATATCGGACTTAATCTACCAGGTCAAGACTTGCGCACTCTACTGACAGAGCCAGCCAGGCACCTCGGGGGAAGGCCCTGTGAAAGCGTTTCACGCGTATTACCAAATTGTCCTTCCAAAAGATCGCGCCAATTCGACTCCAACCAACTGTGGAGGCAAGTGTTCATCTTCTGACTGTCCCCCTCCCTGTATTTGTCAGCTCAGGCCGCCATGAAAAAAGACCATGCACCAAGTGCCTTAAACAACAGAAATGTATATTCTCTCAGTTCTGGAGACTCCAAGTCCAAGAGCATGGTGCCAGCACCATTGCTTTCTGGCGAAGTCTCCTGCTTGAGGGTGTGAAGAGAGAGGAAGCGAGCTCTCTGGTGCCTGTTCCTCTTCTTACAAGGACATGCGTCCTTTTGGAGTAGGGGCCCACAATTAGGACTACAATGAACCCTAATGACCTCCTTCAAGTCCCTATCTCCATCCAGATGCAGGCCCATTAGAGGTTAGGATTCAACACAGGACTTTGTGGAGGCAGGGAGATACAGCTCAGCCCATAACCTACCCTAAACAGGACATTTTCAGTCTTTTAAATCATTGCCCATATGCTCCCTGAAATAACACCTCAATATGGTTTCACTTTCTTTTGATCTTGAACATGGCTTGCAACCAGTCCTATGATGTTGAGCCAGGGGTATCTCCTCTTCTGTGAACCGTCCATTCATATCATTTATCTGTGTTTTTTAATTCAAATAGGCATGTTTTACTTATTGATCCGTGAATGCTCTTTACATATTAAAGATACCAAAACTTGTCATCATTTGAAAACACTTTCCTTCCTCATTGCTTCCCTGCATCCTTATTCACTTCTTTTCTACACAGAGGGTCTTTAAAATTTTGAGATGCATTTCAGTGAGAGATTTTTTTCCATTATGATTTCTGTAGTTTGTGTCCAATGGAAAGCCGTACCCAGTGTAAAAGTGTCAAATTTGTCATCCATAACATCTTTGGCACTTTAAAATGTTAATACACCAGGAGTTTATTTTGGTGTGATGAATGCCATTGGTCTAACTTTTTCTCTTCCTCTGCCCAAGGTTAGTCTGGTGTCTCAACATCATTTATCACATAATCCATATTTCCCTCCTGAATTGAAATATCATCTTCACCAAAGTCTAAGCCCACATCTGACTTTATTCTTGCACACTTATTTTCTGGCCATTTCATGTTGATTGCTCTGAAATGGCCTCCCTGAGGAAATGGCCTAACGGATACAGTAGAGAAAATTGGGATTGGTATGGGAGAAGAGAGAGAGACACAGATGGAAGTAAACAGTCAGACAGAGAGACTTGATCGGCTCAGGTTGGATTGCCTTTGCAAGGGTACAGGGACATACTTGAGAACAAGAAGGGGATGAGAGAGAAAAGGTTGGGGCATCAGTGGGTAGATTAGAGGCCTGTTGCGTTGGGGAACAGCATTTGGGTTTTTCCTTTACTTCTGTGTTTTTAATAAAAAAGCCCTTATTAATAATTCTGTTAAGAATAATTTGTTTCAAAAGATTGCATACACACAGATATGGGTAAAGATACACAGTCCTAGTTTTAGTGGTGTTAGAGTTTTCAGGTTATTGAGCTCCTACATTTGTAGGGACTGTAAATTCGACCATGGCATATTTATCCAGATTTCTGTGACGATAGCATATTACCCGGTTAGGGGATGAGGGAACATTCCTCTGCTATACAGTAATGTGAAAGATAGGAGGAGAAAGGACAAGATAATGTTGATGCAAAGTTGATGTCCGAAATCAAATGCAGGACCCATGTTCTCATGGGAAGGGAGGGTTTATCAGCCAGGACACAAGCAGTGTTCTAAGGAACCAAGCCAGAGATGTGATTGGAGAAAAAGATGTAAAACTACGAGTCAGGAGCCATAGTGACACCAAGCTTGAAAGCGTCCATAAGGAGCCGGTGAGTGGCTCAGTTGAGTAAGCATCCGATTCTTGGTTTCGGCTCAGGTCATGGTTTTGAGGATGTGTGATTGAGCCCAAATGAGTTTTGGCATTCAGTGGTGGGTCTGCTTGATGATGCTCTCCTTCTCCCTCCCCCTCAAGCCAATACATAAATCTTTTTAAAGAGAAAGTGTATGTAAAGAACAATGGTGAATTTATTGGGTATTTTCAAGTCAGAAGAGAAAGAAAGCTGGTCTTGAGCTTGCCTTTTACAGAAAAATAAATTTCCAAAAGGATCAATGCTGAAGTAGGAAAAAAAATCAAAGCATACAATTAAATTGGAAATATGAAACCATTAAAGTCAAAGGAGAAAGCCCTGATGAAGAAATGTGTGTATTATACAAAACCCAGAAGCCACGTGTGAACAAAAATGAACCAGTGTCTGGATCCAAGGAAGTGTCAAGTGATTTGTGGTAGAGACACCATAAAAGCATCCATCTGGAACTCAGGTGAGCAAAGCATTCATGGGTCAAATAGTAAACAAAGCAGGATGCAAAATCCAGAAGGAAAAATCGAATAAACAACAAAAAACACTAATGTCTAATTACACAAATGTGCTGAGCTCTGTTCAGCAAAGAAAACATGATAAATAAGGTAAAAGGACAAGCAACAAGTCAGGAAAACGTCAGTAACCCAAATGGTAGACTAAAGCTAATGCCTTTAAAATGCAAATAACCCCTAGAAATAAAGACTTAAGAAGAGAAAGAGCCCAGCAGGAAGGTCTACAAATGGCTGGAACCAGGAATCCAGGGGAAAAGAATCAGAAGCAGCCAATTTGGGGCACAGTATTGCTGCGGGTGGGCGAGTCTGCCTTGTGTGCAAGGGGGTCTCAGTTCTCGGATCCCTCACGAAAGAGTGACAAGAGGACCCGCACTCACAGAAAGCCAGCCAGGAGGAAGGTGACAGCACAAAGTACCTTATTAAGGACAGAACAGTCTCAAGGTGGGAGAAGAGGCAGGCCAGGAGCCAGCGACTGCACCCGGGCTGGGGAGGGCTTTCTTTGTATGTTTGCAGAGTTCATGGGTCATGGCTGGCGGAGGGGTCTCCGACCAAGGTTGTGTCCCATCATCTTAGGGGCTCCTACTGGTTGGGTGGGGTGAAACCCAGTGTACATCTGTGATAATTTAGCCATCGGTGACCCTGGGGCTGAGGTGGAAGAGGAGAACACGTTGCCTGCACTTGTGGCGCCTGGTCTGTCATCAGC
The DNA here is from genome assembly GCF_011100685.1 of Canis lupus familiaris. NCBI lineage: Eukaryota > Metazoa > Chordata > Mammalia > Carnivora > Canidae > Canis > Canis lupus. The sequence goes on from NC_049260.1 coordinate 123,636,722, forward strand.
TGTCCCCCTCCTACCTCCTGCTCCCTCTTCCCCCTTCTCCTTCCTTCCTCCTCCTTCTCCACCCCAGAAGCCCTGAGGCCAAGATGTTCAAAACCACAATCAGCATGCTTTGCCCTCAGCCTTCTACGGTGTCCCCTACTGTCACTGCCCCTGCCTGCAGCTCATGTCTAACCTGCCTACTTTATCAGTAGGATCCTATTGACGTAAAAAGAGTCACGGGTGCAGGTCACTATATCCTGGGGAAACATCTGCAAGAACGTACACGAAAGTGTTCATTATGGTTACCACAGACCCTGAGGTGATGAGGCATTTTTACTTTCTAACAACACGCCTTGGCGTAAGGCATGAATGATTTTATAGTGAGTGTGTATCCTAGTGGGAAAAACTGCAACATGTCTAAGCACCGGGAAGTGTAAACACCCTGATTCGGGTTTTGCTGTCCTTGGAACTCTGCACGTGCATACCTTTGTAGTTCCCAAAGAAGCCTGGAAAAAACCAGCAAGATGTACCCAGGGTTCTCTCTGGGTGGTGAGACCCCAGAGGGCAGGTTCCGGGTGTCACTTTATAATTTTCCGGAAGTGCACAGCTCAGCCAATGACCGTGTATTGCCTCCGTAAATAGGAAACAACGTGTTAGGATGAAACATCACAACGGAAATGCGCGATGTGCGCTGCAGGGGGGGGAGATGCGGCCCACAGAGAACACTCAGTGCACGGGTGGGCCACATGCCAGTCTAGACTCGTGCGTGACTGGAGTGACCCCAAGGCGTCAGGTCACCCAGTCTCACCCAAGAAGAAGGAAGGCTGCGGGCTGGCGAGCCGCATACCAGGAGGTGCACGCTGGCCCATGGGCCCTGAACGAGGCCCTGTTCACCTCCTTGTCCCGCATGCTGTAGACAACGGCGTGGGCACGTGACTGAGCGCCACTCAGGGCACAGAGAGCACTGGCCCCGCGGGCAGGCATGCAGAGCTGGGGAGGATGCAGCAGAGGAGCCAAGAGACAGAGGCAACGCCGCCAGGGTGACGCAAGCAGCCAGGTAGAAAGGGCCTCCTTCGGCCCCCAGCGCAGCGAATCCTGACGACTCAGCCACAACGCGAGCATAAGGTCACAAAGAGGGCCTGGGGCACGACGGCCACCACAGAACTGGAGAAGAACAGGGCAAGCTCCGTGGCCCGCGTGCAGTAGTGAGAGAGCTTGGTCGGCGGGGGGAGGTCCCAGAAGAAGTGGGTGAGGAGGCGAGGCCCGTGGAGCTGGAGCAGAGCGGCCAGGGTGCTGTGGGTGAGCGCTGCCCAAGGCGAGCAGGCAGGCGGTGGCGGCCAGCCCCATGCCGGTCCCCTGTCCCACGAGGTCTCGGTAGTGCAGTGGCTGGCAAAGGACCGCAGAGCAGTCGCCGGCCACAAGTGTGCGCAGGAAGCACTCCCAGAGGCCAGGACGTGGAGAAGGAACATCTGCGTGAGGCAAGCTCCGTTGGGCACCAGGCACACTGCCGCCAGCAGACGTGCCAGCACCGAAGCACTGTGTTGGAGATATAGGCAAAGTCCAGCAGCAACAGGTTGGCTAAGAAGAAGTACATGGGGTGGGGTGGAGTCAGGAGTCCATGACAGTAAGGCTGACGATGCCCAAGTGCCCAACCACAGCGAGGATAATGACCAGGCGAAAGATCTCAAAGATCTTTCCTGTGAGACAAGAATCCACCACAATCCTGGAGGAGGACACAGGCAGCGACCTCTGTGACCTCGGCCACAGCTACTTCTTGATAGACACGTCTCCAGAGGCAAGGGAGACAAAAGCAGAAATGAACTACTGGGGCTTCACCAGGATAAAAAGCTCCTGCACAGCAAAGAAAACAGTCCACAAAACCAAAAGGCAACCATCAGAACGGGAGAAGATATTTGCCAATGTCTTAGCAGATAAACGGCTAGTCTGCAAGATCTATAAAGAACTTCTCGAACTTGACACCCACAGAACACATAATCCAATTGAGACATGGGCAGAAGACATGAACAGACGTTTCTTCAAAGAAGCCCTACACATGGCCCGCAGACACATGAAAGAATGCTCCACCTCACTCGGCGTCAGGGAACTACAAGCCAAAGGCACGACGAGACACCACCTCACAGTGGTCAGAAGGGCTAAAATTAGTCAGGAATCAGGAAACAAGCATGTGGAGGGAGGCAGACCCTCTTACCCTGTTGATGGGAAAGCAGGCTGGTGCAGCCACTCTGGAAAACAGTGTGGGGTTCCTCGAAAGGTAACACATACAGCTACCCTATGACCCAGCAATTGCACGACTCGGTACTTGCCCCAAAGATACAAACATAGTGATCCGAAGGGACACCTGTACCCCAATGTTTATAGCAGCAGTGTCCACAAGAGCCAACTGTGGGCCGAGTGCAGATGTCCATCGACAGACACAATAGACGACTCCTTGGCCATCAAAAAATGAAATCTTGCCATTGCCATTTGCAATGGAGGGAACTAGAGGGTATGATGCTAAGCAAAATAAGTCAGAGAAAGACAATTATCATATGATCTCACTCGTACGGGGAACTTAAGACACAACACAGAGGATCATAAGGGAGGGGAGGAAACGATAAAGCAAGATGAAATCTCCCCCTGCCTATGTCCCTGTGCTCTCTCTGTGTCTCTCATGAATACATATATAGAATCTGAAAAAAAAAAAAAAAAAAGGATTCTTGGGCCCTGACATAGGACATCCCATCGATAGTATCAACTACCTTGCTTGATGTCTTTAGGACACTAAATTCAAAATCTAAACTTTAGATGTGTGTGTACTGCACATTGTTTTCCAGTACAAGTATGTTTGATGTGCATTTGCTGGGCCACACACCAATTCTCAAGAAATCTGAAGTTAAGAATCCAAATTTCACCGAGTATGCCTCTGACCAGCCGTACCTTGTTCTTCATTTTCGAGGAAAAACTTTCCACTTTTCACTGTTGAGTATGATATTAGCTGTGGGGTTTGCTTTTCAAATCAGGGAATACTAATTCTTTTTCTTAAATAATAAATTTATTTTTTATTGGTGTTCAATTTGCCAACATACAGAATAACACCCAGTGCTCATCCCTTCAAGTGCCCCCGTAGTGCCCATCACCCATTCACCCCCATCCCCCGCCCTCCTCCCCTTCCACCACCCCTAGTTCTTTTCCCAGAGTCAGGAGTCTTTATGTTCTGTCTCCCTTTCTGATATTTCCCACACATTTCTTCTCCCTTCCCTTATATTCCCTTTCACTATTATTTATCTGGGAATACTAATTCTATCCCCCATTTATTGAAGGTTTTTGCTATGAAAATATGTTGTCTTTTGTCGAATGTGTTTTGTGCGTCTATGGATCATATGATTTTTATCTTTCACTCAAACAGGTGATGTTTCACATTTCTAGATGTGCGTGTGTGGAAACATCCTTGTTCTCTGCCTCAGGGTCCCCCCTGCACACACCTGAGATGACATCTGCCTGCCCAGTAGAAAGTCAGAAAGAACAGGACTGACAGAGACAGTTGAGCCCCAGGCTGGGGCTCTCTTTGGTGACATTGCCCAATGTCACAAGCCATTCTAGACACTGGTCACCCTCTTGCTTGGATGCCTTCCTCACAGACAAGACAGGGTTGCCTTTATTTTCCCAACTTCCGGCAGACCTATTCACAGACCCACAGACGGGGACAAATTCATAAATGTGTTGTCACAGAGTTCTGCACAGCTCAGTCTCTCTGCAAACAGCGGTGGTTCTCCCCCAGACAATGCCTTGTTCCTCCTGTGTCCATCCCAGAGACTCACCTGTTGCAATGGGGCCTTGCCCATCCCCTCCTCGGGCCACAGTGTGCCTCGAGAGCAGCCCCACTGTGCTGTGAAATCAGGGCATCTTGCAGGGACAGGCGGAGAAGAACCCACTTCATCTCTCCTCCCCACTTCAGGGAGACCAGTTCCCCTTTGTCTTTTCCTCAAGGGCCCGCGTCCTGACTTTAGGGAAGAAGGCAGCAGCATAATGAGCTGGAAAACCACTTTGGGGACAGATGATGCAAGAGAGAGCCACACAGAGGAAGGCGCTCGGGAAATCCCAGGGAACCCCGGGGAATGAGGCCTCAGGTAATAGGTGAGTCGAGAGGGTGGAGTGGGACCCACGTAACCGGTTGTCCTAGCACTTTTCTTCCCAGATCGGAATCAATGCCAATTCGCCACAAAATCTTACTTAGTATTCTGATGTTAGACATTAATATATAAATGAAAGGATACAACTAAGGAAATATTCTCACATGCTGATAGTAGTTACTGTTGAATAATGACACAATTATTTCTCCCATTTCCTAAATTGTCTTCAGTTGCCTTATACTATGGTATCTGGATCCCAGGACCTCCTTTCCAACCTGAGAACAAAGCCAAGAAGTTTCGGAGGAGGAGAAGCTAAAATTAAACCCGATGCAGAATGGAAGCTGTTTTATTTCCTATATCTAATAAACATTTAATCACCAAACAGAACATGTGCACCCCAAGCCCATAAAGCAGCAACTACTACAGGAATCAGTACCCTAGCGAGGGGTGCCTAGGATGGGACAGGAACTTGGGTTTGGTGCCCTCTTGCCCGCTGCGGCTTAGCAGAAAAGGGAGGCACACGGCGCTGCATGGTCCGAGTCACCAGGGAGAGGTGGTCAAGGCAGGAGGTGACAGGAATTTGGAGCTGGGCAGGGTCATCAGCAGTCAATCCTCTAACAGGGAGGACAAAATAAAATTCAAGTGAGAGGGGAGGAGGTGGATGTCTGCCCCTTCACACTGCAACGGTCCTGGAGCATCACGCCCCTTCCTGAGACTTAAGCCTTCCCTGTTCCCCTGTCTCCATTACAGCTCCTCCTGCACTGCCATTGTCCTGGGCCAGCTGCCACCACCTTCTCCTTGCCCATTCCAGATCCACCTCAGGCAGGATGCTGCCGATCGCATGAGCTCCATCTGAACTGGCCCTCGGAGCTCAGGGTGCGGAGTCAGTGTCTGGGCCACCGCCTGCCTGCTCGCCTTGGGCAGCGCTCACCCACAGCACCCTGGCCGCTCTGCCCCAGCTCCGTGGGCCTCGCCTCCTCACCCACTTCTTCTGGGACCTCCCCCCCGCCAACCAAGCTCCCAGACACGGGCCAGTGAGGTTGCCCTGTTCTTCTCTAGTTCTGCAGTGGCCATCGCGCCCTGGGTCCTGGTTGTGCCCTGGAAGCATTTCCGTCGTGGTGTTTCATCCTAAGACGTTGTTTCCTATTTTCAGAGGCGAAACACGGTCATTGGCTGAGCTGTGCACTTCCAGAAACTTATAAGGTGACACCGGGAACATGCCCTCTGGGGTCTCACCACCCAGAGAGACCCCTGGGTACATCTTGCTGGTTGCTTCCAGGCTTCATTTGGAACTACCAAGGTATGAGCGTGCAGAGTTCCAAGGAGGACAGCAAATCCTGAATCACAGGGTGTTCACACTTCCCGGTGCTTAGACATGTTGCAGTTTTTCCCACTAGGATACACACTCACTATAAAATCATTCATGCCTTACGCCAAGGTGTGTTGTTAGAAAGTAAACATGACTCATCACCTCAGGGTCTGTGGTAACCACGAGGAACAGTTTCGTGTGCGTTCTTGCAGGTTTTTCCCCAGGATATAGTGACCTGCACCCCTGACTCTTTTTTACATCAATAGGATTGTACTGATAAAGTAGGCAGGTTAGACCTGAGCTGCAGGCAGGGGGGTGACAGTAGGGGACAGGTTAGAAGCCTGAGCGCACAGCATCCTGATTGTGGCTTTGAAGGTCTTGGCCTTTCGGATTCCAAGGTGGGGAGCAGGGGTAGGAGAGGAGGGGGAATGGGTAGGACAGGGAAGGAGGAGAGGGAAGGGGGAGAAGGGATGGAAGGGGAAGGGGGAGGAGGAGATAGGAGGAGAGGAAGGAGGGGGGAGGGAGAGAGTTGCTGACAGACCAGGCGCCACAAGTGCAGGCCACGTGCTCTCCTCTTCCACCTCAGCCCCAAGGTCACCTATGGCTCCATTATCACAGATCTACACTGGATTTCACGCCCACCCAACCAGGAGGAGCCCCTTAGATGATGGGACACAACCTGGGTGGGAGACCCCTCCGCCAGCCATGACCCATGACCTCTGCAAACATACAAAGAAAGCCCTCCCCAGCCCGGGTGCAGTCGCTGGCTCCTGGCCTGCCTCCTCTCCGACCTTGAGACTGTTCTGTCCTTAATAAGGTACTTTGTGCTGTCACCTTCCTTCTGGCTGGCTTTCTGTGAGTGCGGGTCCTCCCGTCACTCTTTCCTGGGGAATCCGAGAACTGAGACCCCCTTGCACACAAGGCAGACTCCCCCACCCGCAACAATACTGTGCCCCAAATTGGCTGCTTCTGATTCTTTTCCCCTGGATTCCTGGTTCCAGCCATTTATAGACCTTCCTGCTGGGCTCTTTTTCTTCTTAAGTCTTTATGTCTAGGAGTTATTTGCATTTTACAGGCATTAGCTTTAGTCTACCATTTGGGTTACTGACGTTTTCCTGACTTGTTGCTTGTCGTTTTATCTTATTTATCATGTTTTCTTCCATAACAGAGCTCAGCACCTTTGTGTCATTAGACACTGGTGTTTTCTGTTGCTTATTCGATTTTTCCTTCTGGATTTTGCATCCTGCTTTGTTTACTATTTCACTCATGAATGCTTTGTTCACCTGAGTCCCAGTTGGATGTTTTTATGGTGTCTCTACCACAAATCATGTGACACTTTCTTGTATCCAGACACTGGTTCATTTTTGTTCACACGTGGCTTCTGGGTTTGGTATCCTGCATACATTTCTTCATCAGTGTTTTCTCCCTTTATTTCAATGGTTTCATATTTCCTATTTAATTGTATACTTTCATTTTTTATCCTCCTTCAACTTTGATTCTTTTGGAAATTTATTTTTCTGTAAAAGGCAAGTTCAAGACCAGCTGTCTTTCTCTTCTGACTTGCATAATCCCAATAAATTCACCGTTGTTTTTTATATACTCTTTCTCTTTAAAAAAGATTTATGTATTGGCTTGGGGGGGGGAGAAGGAGAGCATTGTCAAGCAGACCCACCCCTGAATGCTGAACCCCATGTGGGGCTCGATCCCACATCCCCGAAACCATGCCCTGAGTCAAAACCAAGAGTCAGATGCTTACTCACCTGAGCCACTCACGGGTTCCTTATGGACGCTTTCAAGCTTGGTGTCACTCTGGCTCCTGACTCTTAGATTTACATCTTTTTCTCCAGTCACATCTCTGGCTTGGTTCCTTAGAGCACTGCTTGTGTCCTGGCTGATAAACCCTCACTTCCCATGAGAACATGGGTCCTGCCTTTGATTTTGGACATCAACTTTGTTTTGCGGCCCCCTATCTTGCCATTTCTCCTCATTTTTTTCACTTTACTGTATAGCAGAAGAATGTTCCCTCATCCCTTAACTGTGTAATATGCTATCATCACAGAAATCTGGATAAATATGCCATGGACGAATTTACAGTCCCTACAAATTAGGAGCTCAATAACCTGAAATCTCTGTCACGACTAAAACTAGGACTGTGCATATTTACCCATATCTATGTGTATGCCGTCTTTTGAAACAAAATACTTGTAACAACATTATTAATAAAGGCTTTTTATTAAAAAAGAAGAAGAAGAAAAGGAAAGACCCAAATGCTGTTCCCCAATGCAACAGGCCTCTAATCTACCCACTGATGCCCCAACCTTTTCTCTCTCATCCCCTTCTTGTCCTCTGGTTTCTCCCTGCACCCTTGCCAAGGCAATCCAAGCTGAGCCAATCAAGTCTCTCTGTCTGTCTGTCTTCCTCCGTCTCTGTCTCTCTCTCTTCTCCCATACCAATCCCAATTTTCTCTACTGTATCCTTCAGCCATTTCCTCAGGGAGGCCATTCCAGTGCGGTCAATGTGAACTGGACAGAGAAATAAATGTGCAAGAATAAAGTCAAATGTGGGTTCAGACTTTGGTGAAGGTGACATTTCAATTCAGTAGGGCTGTATGGATTATTTGATAAATGATGTTGACACACCTGACTAACCTTGGCCTGGGGAGGAGACAAAGTTAGACCAATGTCATTTATCACACCAAAATAAATTCCTGGTGTATTAACATTTTAAAGTACCAAAAGATGTTTTGGATGACAAATTTTACACTTTTACAGTGGGTAAGGCTTTCCATTGGACACAAACTACAGAAATCATAATGGGAAAAAATCTCTCACTCAAATACATCTCAAAATTTTAAAGACCCTCTGTGTAGAAAAGAAGTGAGCAGGGAAGCAATTAGGACAGAAAGTGTTTTCAAATGATGACAAGATTTGGTATCTTTAATATGTAAAGAGCGTTCACCAATCAATAAATAAAACGTGCCTATTTGAACTAAAAAACGCTGATAAATGGTATGAATGGACGGTTCTCAGAAGAGGAGATACCCCTGGCTCAACATCATAGCACTGGTTGTCAAGCCACGTTAATGATCAAAAGAAAGTGAAACGGTATTGAGGTGTGATTTTGGTGAGCATATGGGGAAAGATTTAAAACATTTAAAATGTCCTGTTTGGGGTAGTCTATGGGCTGAGCTGTATCTTCCTGCCTCCACAAATTCCTGTGTTGAAATCCTAACCCCTTATGGGCCTGCATCTGGATGGAGATAGGGGCTTTAAGGAGGTCATTAAGGTTAAACAGAGTCCTAAGGGTGGGCCCCTACTCTGACAGGACTGGTGTCCTTGTAAGAGGAGGAACAGGCACCAGAGAAATCACTTCCTGTCCCTCCACACCCTCAAGCAGGAGGCCTCGCCAGAAAGCCATGGTGCTGCACGGGCAGGGCAAAGAG